>NC_134409.1:96040183-97251850 GCF_038048845.1 Mixophyes fleayi
GCAGCACTTGGTACGGGCCTTCACAACGGTCTGTTAAACAACCTGAGCGTAATAAATTGCGGATCATAACATAGTCCCCAGGTTCAACATCATGACAGTTCATTTCTGGCATACCAGGTGACAGCATTTTGAGTTTTTGTTGTTGTTTTAGCTGTCTGCTCATTTTGATAAGATATTGTACAGTCACTTCATTATTACACTTTAAGTCGTCTTGCGGACTCATGATCAAATGAGGTTGTCGGCCGAACAGTATCTCAAATGGGGACAGATTAAGAAGAGGTCTAGGAGTGGTTCGGATGCTATGGAGGACTAGTGGCAAAGCTTCAGGCCACGCTAACCCAGTTTCAGCCATTACCTTACCAAGCTTGTTCTTAATAGTACCATTTACTCTTTCCACCTTACCACTGGCTTGTGGTCAGTAAGGGGTGTTTAATCTGCTACTGATTCCCATGAGCTTACACATATTTTGGAAGATATCACTAGTAAAGTGGGTACCCTTATCACTTTCAATGATTCTAGGGATACTGAACCTACACACAAACTCTTGTACAATTTTCTTTGCAGTGAACACAGCAGTATTAGTGGCTGCCATATATGCTTCTACCCAACTGGAAAACACATCAATACATACTAAAACATACTTTAGATTCCTGCAAGGTGGTAATTGGATAAAGTCAATTTGTATTACCTGAAAAGGTCCGTCTGTAGGAGGGATGTGGGATGGCTCAGTTGGAATAGTTTTCCCGACATTTTTCCTCAAACAAGTAAGACATGACATTGCTTTCTTACCAGCCTGAGAGGAAAATCCAGGAGCACACCAGTATGCTCTCACCAGTTTGCACATACCTTCTTTACCCAGGTGAGTCAGACCGTGTGCTGCTTCAGCCAGGCTTGGATAGTATGTTCGGGGAGCTACAGGCTTACCTTGTCCATCCCTCCAGAGTCCTGAGGACTCTTGACCACATCCCTTTGCCTTCCAGACTGCCTTTTCCTGCAGGGAACACAAATCTTGCATTTCAATTAATTTCTGCATGTTTAATGTTTGAAAAACCATCATAGTCTCGGTCGATACAATCATAGGTTGCCCTGCTGCCCATTTAGCAGCACAGGGTTTTCTGCAGAGGTATGGGCTTTACACTTTATGACGGCTACCGTCCTGGGTAACTGTATCGCTGTCAAAAGTCCTTTTATGTGTTGTGAGTGTGCCACTGGCGTGCCTGCTGCTGTCGTAAAGTTTCTAAGACGCAAAAGGGCCCCAAAATCGTGCACTACCCCGAAGTCATACCCAGAGTCAGTATATATATTA
The DNA here is from genome assembly GCF_038048845.1 of Mixophyes fleayi. NCBI lineage: Eukaryota > Metazoa > Chordata > Amphibia > Anura > Limnodynastidae > Mixophyes > Mixophyes fleayi. The sequence goes on from NC_134409.1 coordinate 96,041,490, forward strand.
GCTGATTTACCTTTTGCCAACTCACAAGCTCTCCTTAATGCTACTAGTTCCGCCACCTGGGCTGAGTGAGGTGGGCCAAGGGGTTCAGCTTCTACAACATCCTGATCATCTACAACAGCGTAACCAGTACATAGTTCTCCCAACTCTGTCTGTCTATGACAACTCCCGTCTGTATAAAACGTAAAATCTACATTTTCTAAGGGGGTGTCACGTATGTCGGGCCTCGCAGTAAAGGTCTGGTTCAGGTATTCCATACAGTCATGCGTTTCAGTACTCTTGCCAAACTCATCACCCAGTGTCTCCTCACCTCCAACCCTTTGTGTCTCTAGAGACACATATGGAAGGTATGTAGCTGGATTTAAGGTGCTACATCGTGTGATGGTGATGTTTGAGGGTGCCATCAGAGCTAGTTCCCACTTTGTGAATCTAGCTGAAGAAACATGTCTATTATGAGCTGAATTTAACAGAGCTGATACAGCATGGGGTGTATAGACAGTTGAGTTATGTCCTAATACTACGTCCTCGCTCTTACCAGAAGAGCTGTTGCTGCTACACTTCTGAGACATGTTGGGAGTGATCTTGCCACAGTGTCCAGTTGTGCACTGTAGTATGCTACCGGTCTGCTAACGTCACCATGTTTCTGTGTGGGGACACCTGCTGCACAACCATCAGCTTCCGTACAGTATAGCTCAAAAGGCTTTTCATAATCAGGTATTCCCAATACAGGTGCTCTAGTCAGACTATCTTTAAGATTAAAGAACGCTTGCTCTGACTCTTCTGTGTGTACGACACATTCTGGTTTCGAGGAAGAGACTAGTTCCTGCAATGGTAATGCCAGAATAGAAAAACCTGGGATCCAGGATCTACAGTATCCACACATCCCCAAGAAGGTATGAATTTGCTTCTGGCTCTGCGGCAGAGTCATGTGTTGTATAGCCTCAATTTTGTCGGCCGTCAAATGTCTTAGCCCCTGGGTGAGACAATGTCCTAAGTATTTGACCTTAGTCTAACATGGCTGTAACTTGTCCTTTGCCACTTTGTGCCCTGTTTTTGAGAGATGGAGCAACAACAATTTAGTATCATGTAAACATGACATAAAAGAATCAGAGCACAGCAACAAATCATCCACATATTGAATTAGAACAGACCCATTGCTAGGCTGGAAAGTTTGTAAACAGTCATGTAAAGCTTGAGAGAAAATACTGGGGCTGTCAATGAACCCCTGGGGATGTCTGGTCCATGTATATTGCATCCCCCGGTAGGAGAATGCAAAAAGGTATTGGCAGTCAGGGTGAAGAGGGACTGAGAAGAAAGCAGAACATAGATCAATGACAGTAAAATGACTAGCAGACGGTGGAATCTGCATGAGGATGACAGCTGGATTGGGCACTACGGGGAATTGGCTCTCAACAACTGTATTAATTCCCCGTAAGTCCTGGACTAATCTATAGCCCCTCCCCCCACTTTTCTTCACAGGGAAAATGGGACATCCCTTGTTGCAACAGCCTCTCAATAACAGGATATACCCCTAGTTCCACCTCCGGTTTTAATGGATACTGTGGGATTTTTGGAGCTATCCTACCACTTTTTAGATTTACCATCACAGGAGCTACGTTTGCCATTAATCCAGTGTCCTGTCCATCTCTGGTCCATAGGGAACCCGGTATTTCCAGCAACATCCCCTTTACTTGAGATGGACTTTGTTCTATAACGGTAGAGTGTAACATTAACCTTTGAGGGGTGTCCAATATATCCTGTACCTCATGCGCGACCTTCTTTGGTATATCTAAGAACACACCATCTGGGGTACAGTATATGACACAACCCAATTTACATAACAAGTCTCTCCCTAGCAAGTTAGTAGGAGCTGCTGCAGCTAAGAGAAACGAATGCTTAGTATGCAGGGGCCCGATAGTAACTTCTGTGGGTTTAGTTAAAGGATAATGTAACACTATTCCCGTTACCCCCATAGCTGGAATAGTTTTACTGGTCACCTGTAGATTAAAAGGAGAGGTTATCACAGATCTGGCCGCCCCTGTATCTACAAGAAAAGTTTGTTTCCTACCAGCTATGTCAACTATCATTGTTGGTTCTTCTCTCAGACTCTCAGTTAACCTCACTGGCTGTAGACTACAGGTATGACCTGACCCCTAGCGCTGGCTATCATTTTCCCGAGCAATATTTGTTGCTATAACATGTGCGGGTAGCTGTGTGTTCTCTTGCCTATGTGTGTTTCTCCTTGGTTGGTATCTATGTGATCCCCCCTTGGTGTTTCTTTTCTTGCTTCTGGACAGAATCTCCTTATGTGTCCCTCTTTATGACAGCGAAAACATACCACTACCTTATTACTTGGGTTGTATGTGTGGTATGTTGGTGGTTGTGTGTGCATTCCCTCTAAAGCCTGAATACTTACCATGATCAACCTGTCACTCTTTTCTTCCCTCTTTCTAAAGATATTTTTGTCGTGTTCCACGGAAATCTCTCTGAGAGAATCTACCATGCTGCTCCTCCAACCTGGTGTTGAGGTTTGTACCCTTGTCTTTAGATTTTCCTTGAAACCATCCATCACAGCTACTTCCCTATGATGTGGATTCTCCTTTATATCTGATATCCCAGTAAACTGTGTAATTGATGTAAGAACTCTAGCAAAATAGTCAGCTGCAGTTTCACTATCTTTTTGTTTTATGGTGAAAATCTTACTCCAATTTACTACTACTGGAATAAAGATGGCTAAATGTCTGACAATTTGTTCTATATTCTCTTGATTAATCTCATCTGTCAAGGTGTCGTCTTCCTCCAACGAACAATCTTTAATAAATTGTTGTATGTTAGTATTGGGAGGAAGACACACCCTCAACACTACACGCTAATCTTTATTGGTTGGTTCGTGTGCATTTCCTAAGTCTTTAACAAACTTCTGACACTTAGCCAACTCTTTTCTAGGATCTGGGAATTCAGTCATAATGGAACGTAATTCTGGTCTAGTCCAGGGAAAATGCATTGTAACATTTCTTAAAGGAACTACACAATCCTTATCCGCCTTCCCATTGGGAACTGATATTGTGCGGACTGGATACGTACCCACCGGTTCACTATCTTCAGGATTAACTACTTCAGTACTTTGGATGTTATCTCTCCTAGTGGTCACACTACTCTTACCTATCTCAGCCATTCCCCCCTTTCCATACTTACGCTGAACCTCTAGCATATTAACAGCATGGGCAATGGCTGAAATTACAGTGGGTTCATCCTCTTCTTCAGAAACACTTGCTTTAAACTGACTTAAAACAGGATATAACTTAGCAATTTCTTTTTTTTTCATTTTTAATAATGGCTGTACTTACTCCTCCCGCCACATAGGGTGGCGGGGGCGCGCTTGCACTGAGTTCCCCACGCTTCTCAACAGCCACTTCCGCTGTGCGCGTGCTTTTTGCCACACCTACTTTCGCTGTGCACTCGCTGCTCTGCCACGTGTTGCCTTCCATTTTCCACAATTTTAAACAATCATTATGTTTATTTCTCACTTTTGTTGACTTAATCAACCAACTTTATCTTTTACATTATGCAGTACCTCTGAATTAAAACTTCCTATTGTTGGGAAAGGCCTAACACAATCCTTGGTCATCTTGACCCACGTGTCGCAATACGCCGTGGCGTATGCATCACACTTCTTAAACATAAGGTACCTCGCCGAACCCAGCGGACCTTCCTTAGGCAGCACAACATCAACCATCTCTAGCGTTTGCTTCGCACCCATTGTGAAAACAACCTATTTCTCAACGCTACACAAACAGGGCCTTTTTACCTGTTCTCCTTTCAAACAGAACCAACTAGAGAATCTATTTATTTATTTGTGGACGGTTTCACAGGCTACGCCCACACACACCTCCTAATCCAGAAATATCACTGTGGGCCACAGGGCTATCAGCTCCTCGATACCCTTGCTCCACCACAAAATCTGTTGAGTATATTACTGAACTGGTAGCATCGGAGTTTACCCACCTTACCAGAGTAATTCCTCCAGCCGTTCAACCCAAGTCACAAGCACGGTTGCACAATAAACCATGCGGTCTGATCACGCCGCTTAGCGTTAGTAATTAGCGCTAAACCTTGAGATTATTATTAGGAAGAAAGTTTCAAAAGCCTCTTTTAACAGTGCTTTTGCTGCCAATATACCTGCCGTGTATACTTAACCTCGGTTGTCCAGCCCGCCTCGTCAGACGGCAACCGATATCCCTGTCTTTTCAACAGTAAACCAACTTTCACTTCAAAATTAACATACACCTTAGTGTTCTGCGCAGAAAATAACTTTCCCAATCAACAGTAATATATTTTCAGAGGTTTTACCAAGTAATTATACTATGTAATTATAACAAACTATCAAACTGATTGTTTAACCACGTGGCAAAGCTACCGGAAGTTCACATACGCAAAGCAGGAAGTACACATACGCTAAGCAATGCAATACAGTTAAAACACAATATGACAATAAAAAGAAAGTTTTCTCTTTTGTCCCTAGATTCAAGTTAGCGCTTTTTAGATAACGCAAAACGGACATTCGGTTTCACAACACAGAGTAATATTCAGGTTTTGAACACATTGCGTTCTTACCCGTATATGACGCGTCTCCACTCTTTGTTGGGGAACCGAAATCCGTTGGTCTTGCGTTTCGTCCGGCAACGAAAAATCCACCGCGAGCCCCCAAATTGTTATGCACGTTTTGTCACTATCCAATAACGATTGTCGAATCTCGATTTGTGTTTCCAACGCACAAATATTTATTCTCAAAAAGTAGCATATAAGCGAAATAATAATAAGTACAGCCGTTACTTATCGCAGGCGCTCTGGATCCAGTGAACAGTCATTCAGTCCTGAAGTCTGTGGACAAGATGTCTGATCACTGGATGAAAAGCTCCTGCTTATATGCAAACAGAAATACAGTGAAAAAATGCAGATGGTATGGCTTGCTTCTATTGGTCCAGACTTCAGGAAGGTCCAATGGGTTGCCGATCATAGGTTGGTTCAATCTAAGGAATCCAGAGGTGGGGGTCATCTCTCCAGGGGATGAGCTCTGTTCTTCCCGCCACAACTCCAATTACAACCAGTCCATTAGCATTTTACAGTCAGCATCATATTAAAGGTTTATTCCCTAACATCAATAACTAGAGTATGCAATGTGCGATCTCTTCGCCGAATGCACCAGACAGCTGCTGATGTAAAGGGGATCAATATATCAGACATGAAACGTTTCCTTTAACCTGAACCATATGTATCACTAATATGCATATAACTTATAATATTACATATAAACACTACTATATTTTGACATAAATAACTATGTGTTGCCACTACGATTAATATGTACTATTTACAAATGTGTGTGTTTGTGCGAATGTATACAAAAGTGTAAAAACTGTTATTGCCACGTGTTGCGGCTGGATACGCCCTTCCATGCCGTAGCGTGCTCTACGCATAATTTCAGACAAAGACAATCAAGTTTTCTCAATATTAATTGAAATGACTTTAGCCAATTTGCTGACCTCGACAGTAGGCACTCTCCATACTGAAGAGCGCACGTTCTTCCCGATCACCTATCCCACCGCTCCTTTGATTCTGGGGTATCCATGGCTGCAAAGTCATAATCCCCTTGATTGGAAAAGAGGGGAGATCATCCGTTGGAGTCCAGAATGCTCTACATCTTGTTTAACCCTGCCTCTCAGAACTCTGCAGCCTAGTCCGGAATGCACCAGAATGCCTGCACCTTACCAGGACTTCAGTGACGTGTTCTATAAACAGAAGGCTGACTCTCTCCCGCCTCATTGGGACTATGACTGCGCTATCGATCTTTTGCCTTGTTCTAAATTGCCCAAAGGGCGTCTGTATTCTTTGTCTGCCCCAGAAACTCAAGCTATGGAACAGTACGTGGAGGAGAATCTAAAGAAAGGATTTATCCATCCCTCCAAATCCCCTGTAGGTGCTTGATGTTTCTTCGGTGCCAAAAAAGACTGCAGCCTGAGACCCTGCATCTACTATCGTGACCTGAATAAAATCACAGTCAAAAACACTTACCCGCTGCTCTTGATCTCTGTTCTCTTTGACTAGCTCAAGTCTGCCATCTTCTCTAAGATTGACCTGTGGGGTGCTTATAATCTCATCCGCAACAGACAGGGAGACAAATGGAAGATGGCCTTTAATACCCTCTCTGGGCATTATGAATATTTAGTGATGCCATTCCGATTGTGTAATGCCCCGGCAGTCTTCCAAGATTTAATCAATGACGTCTTGCGAGAATTCCTAGGTAAGACTGTTGTGGTTTATTTGGATGACATTTTAATTTACTCTCAGTCCTTGTCCCAGCACAGCCAACAGGTTCGGGAAGTTCTGGAGAAGTTACGTCAACACCACCTCTATGCGAAATTGGAGAAGTGCGGGTTCGAAGTCCCCAGAGTGGCCTTCTTAGGATACATCATTTCTTTATCTGGTTTCTCCATGGACCCCACTAAAGTCCAAGCAATCCAAGACTGGGTTCTTCCTACTAACCTCAAGGCAATCCAAAGGTTCCTTGGCTTCGCCAACTACTATCGGAGGTTTATACGCTCATTTTCTTCCCTGGTGGCTCCCATTACTGCTCTCACCTGGAAGGGAGCAGACCCGGCTAATTGGTCTTCAGAGGCGCTGGCGAGCTTTTCTGCCCTTAAAGCCGCCTTCACATCTGCACCCGTTCTCAGGCACCCAGACCCAGATCTTCCGTTCATTGTAGAAGTAGACGCCTCAGTTGTAGTAGGAGGCGCCGTTCTCTCTCAAAGAGACCATCAAAGCAAGAAATTGCACCCATGCGCATATCTGTCCAGGAAATTCTCATCTGCTGAAAATAACTACGATGTTGGAAATCAAGAGTTATTGGCCATCAAGTGGGCCCTCGAAGAATGGCGACATTGGTTAGAAGGAGCAACTCATGTTATAAGCATCTTCACTGACCACAAAAACCTTCAGTACATTCAGACCGCCAAAACTCTAAATCCTCGGCAGGCCTGCTGGGCTTTGTTTTTCACCCGGTTCAACTTTCTCATCACTTACCATCCAGGTTCTAAGAATACCAAGGCTGATTCTCTGTCTCAGTTTTTTGGCATGCCATCCTCAGCCTCCTGACCCGCAACCTATTGTTTCCTCGACCTCCATTCATATTGGTCTAACCCAGGACCTTGGGGCCACACTCCACCACTTCCAGAGAATTGCTCCAGCTCAGACACCCGCTAATAAATTGTTTGTCCCGATTCATCTGAGGAAGTCTGTGCTCATCGAATGCCACGACAATCGCTCAGCAGGTCATCCCGGAATCCATAGAACCATTGAAATACTCTCCCGTTGGCTTTGGTGGCCCACCATATCTTCTGATGTGGAAAACTATGTACGCGCCTGCCCAGATTGTGCAAAAAATAAATCTTCTAGAAATCGTCCTTCTGGTCAACTGTTACCCTTGGCGATTCCAAGCAGACCTTGGAGCCATCTGTCTATGGACTTTATTGTCGACCTTCCATTATCTTCAGGTCATAACACCATCTGGGACCCACTAATACGAGAAAACATCAAACACCCACTCAGGGAAAATATAAGGGTAGCTTCTCCTTTCAAACGCAGATATAAGTAGAGGAAAGCGAGGTGGCAACAAAATTCCAAAAAAGGAGACATGTGTAAAGGGGAATGATAGACTAAAACGAAATGGTATATTCAATCTATCTAACCATGTACTAATCGACCCAGAAATATCTGTTCTTAACAAAGGGTTGTCCTTTGCTCCCACAATTTTTTTTTAAAATTATATATTGATATTAATAAATTCACAAGAAAGGTAACATTAAAGAGGCATTTTGTAAGAAGGTAAATACACAGAAATATTCTGCGCTAGACCTAAATACTGATTATTGATTGATTGGTATGATTGAGGGGAGCATGTGTCGTGAAAGATACTTTTTATAATGGTTCTAAGCACATAAATACATGAAAATACAAGGTGAACAATAAAAAGTATATATTTGTACACAAATAATTGCTGTAAAAACACATTGATTGCTGTAAAACCAATTCAAGTATTCTAGCAGTCTTATAAGAAATAAAAGTGTTACATAAAATTTAAGTATTCCATCCGTAAGGGTACACTGATGTGTAACCCAATAATACTAGAAGCTAGATAGTCCAAATGCGGTAGATATAACTAAAGTCCTGATATTTATGCAGTCCAGCTTGTCCTGGCTATTATAGAATGGAAAACTGATCAATATACCGACCAGTATACTTGCGCTTGGCAGCGTTCAGAGGTGAATTGACGAGTCCAGACGGGTCCAGATGTCGTCCTTATCTGCGGGTGAATGTCATTAGTAGGGGGTATAGATGGTACTAGTACATAGTACACTATCGCGGAGGTCTGCGGAGGGACGGTGATCCAACCGCTCAGTGTACTATTGGCGTGCGTTCCACCTTGGAGCGCACTGCTACCGGATATGACAAACCGGATGTGGAGAGACTGGATGTAGCTCGTGATTGTCCGACGCGTTTCGTCACAGGAGTGACTTTTTCAAGGCTGTAGTTGGTATATGTGTGGAGGTGTGCCTTTTATAATCGATGTGACGATGATTGGCAGGTTATCCCGGATTTGTAGCAGATAAAACATATCTGTGAGACAATATAATATCTTCTTGTGCTATATATGGTTACGTACATTGACTTGTGATGAGGCATATAAATGTAAATTACAGTAAAAAATGGTTGTCCTATATATAGTGGTAAATATATACAGGATTCTTAATGAGTCAATACGTTAATGCATTATAAAAGCAGTGAATAAAAGTAAATACTAAACATCATGTATGATACACAATCAACATTTAACACAATCAGCATTTTACAACATTTAACATTTATTGGATACATTTTGACGTGGGGGTGAATAGTTATTGGGGACGCATAGGGAGTGAAGTTACTGTTGATACTGTTGTTAACTTGGTTAATAAAACTTGTAGAGAGGATAGGTCCAAGGACCATGTATTTACTGTCTAATCATTGTGAAAGGAAAGGCAAACTGGAAATTATAATGAATAATACCAGTGTAATGATCTGGGGTACATATATATATCCTGATGGTCACTTATATGTCCTAGTTCTAATGACCTCATGTGGTATAGTGGGTGGTGTTGTCACTGAACTTAGGTTACCGTTAGGTTAACATAGCCACTTGATAGTCTATGGTATACTGTAATGATAGCATTGTGAGTGACTTTGGTTTATCATTGGTCAATTATGTTGTGTGAAGATACCACAAAAGCGTATAAACATCGGTCTGGTTGTCAGTATGTGTCTGCTTTCCATCACTGGGTAGGGAGATCAACTCTCCAGATTACGCACCGTGCTAGACCTGATATTCCCCAACATTCGCATATTGAGTACTTGTCAGGCCCACCCAGTATCGCTTCCGAGTTCGGAATGAGATCGGGCATGGACTGGGTGGTGTGCCAGCACCGTGCGTATCTGACCTTGCCGTACGTGATGTCAATCACAGACAACTACATACATCGAACTCGATATTCAGGCCTTTCGGAGTCTGTGTATCTAACTCAAAAATCCATTGGTGTTCTTCTTTGTTGATAATTTTGGTGAGGTGTCCACCTCTCCAATTCTTCTTGATCTTGGAAATCGCCATAAAAGTTAGTAGGGATGGATCACTGTTATGTTTGAGATGAAAGTGATGTGATACGCTGTGGGTATGTAGGCTCCGTTTGATATTACGTACATGTTCTGCTAATCTAGTTTTGAGTGGTCGAATTGTTCGTCCCACATACTATAATGGGCATGGACATTGGAGTAAATATACTACCTCTTTAGTATCGCAGGTTATGAAGTCCTTAATTTTGTAAGTTTGTTTGGTGTTGATGGATTGAAAGTTGCAGACTGATTTTGTGCTTCTCATGCCACATGTCTTACATGCTATGCATTTACCACAACTATAGAATCCGGTATTCTGTGGTTGTGAAGTTAGGGTTGTTTGTATCATGGTTCTTGGGGGAAGGTGGTTGTGAACCAGCTTCTTCCAGAGGTCAGGAGCCTTCCTAAATATAATGCTAGGTTTTGGTGGAAGGATTTGGGGCAGTTCGGGATCTTGTTTGAGTATATTCCAGTGTGAATTAATGATTTTCTGAATTTTAAATGCTTTATTGTTGTAATTTGTAATAAACCATATTTTTTCATGTTGTGTTGTACTGGTATGAAGACTCTTTGGTTGTAACAAAGATAGTCTATCTCTAGCTTCAGCTTGAGTGTATGCAGTTTCAACGGTGTCTAATGAATAGTTCTTGTCTAGAAATTGCTGTTTAAGTTGTTGTCCCTGTTCGACAAAATGACAGAGTTGTGAACAGTTCCTGCGTATTCTTGTGAATTGACCAAAAGAGATATTGTCCAGCCATTGTGGATGGTGATTGCTTGTGGCAAGGATGTAACTGTTCACGTCAACTGGTTTCTGATATGTTTTGGTTTCTAAGTGATTATCTTGTATGAAAATGAGTAGGTCTAAAAATTCTACTTCTGTGCGACTATATTTGGTAGTGAATTTGAGATTGAATGGGTTAGTGTTCAGCTCTTGCAGAAAGTAATTGAGCGATGTCTCATCGCCTCTCCAAATGGCGACGATATCATCAATGTATCTATGCCACAGGACCAGGTTTGCCCCATGCTGGTGGTTCGACCATATGTACTGGTCCTCCCACCTGCTCATAAACAGATTAGCGTAGCTTGGGGCAAACCTGGTCCCCATAGCTGTACCTGTGGTCTGTAAGTAAAAGGTATCTTGGAACCAGAAGTAGTTGTGATTGAGTATGAATTGTATACTGTCTAAAATGAAACAGGCTTGTAGTGGTTGTATAGTAGGATCATTCGAAAGGAAATGTTCGATGCTTTGTAATCCCTGGTGGTGAGCAATGACTGTGTAGAGGGAAGTGACGTCGCTGGTAATGAGCCAAAGATCATCACTCCACTCCACACTGGTCAGAATATTGAGAATATGAGTAGTGTCGCGAATATAGGATTTCTGTATTTTTTTTTTTTTTAATTCTTTTTTTTTATTGAAAAGAAAATTAAACAGCTTTTACAAATATATCTGTTTTGCATTGAACGATGCATTAAAGTCATTAATAAACATTGCATATAAAGAAACAGTTACACAAATGAGGTGTGTCATTGCACCAGTATAAAAAAAACAAAGTACCATTTAGTATACTATAATACATCATGTGGGGATGGGGGAAAGGTCAAGAGGAATACGGACAGGGAAGGAGGGATAGATCAGAGATGAGAGAGAGGGGAAAAGGGGGGGGGGGTTCACCTATTCCACTGAGAATATAGTGGCGAATCCTTAAATTCAAGCCACTTGAACCATATATAGTAATACTCCCTATATTTGTCTCTTGATGAATAGAGTATGTCATCCATTATTCTGTAAGATTCTAGACGGGCAAACCATTCTTTGATGGTAGGAATATTCTGTGATCTCCAATGCACCGGGATCTTTGCCTTTGCCGCGCTGCTAAGGTTTTTAATTGTTGATTTTTTATATTTTGAGATGGTCAATTTATTAAGATTCAATAACCAGTATTTGGGGCAATTAGGTGGTTCAACGCCCATTATTTCTTTTGAAATCAAAAGAACTGCGTCCCAAAAAGTTCTAAGAGCTATGCACTCCCACCATATATGCAACGGAGTACCTGGTGCTGACATACATCGCCAACACAAGTTTGACATCCCAGGCACCATTTTAGCCAGCAGGTTGGGGCATCTATACCACCTAGTCAAAATTTTATATTGTGTCTCCACCACCCGTACACTGACCGAGCTTGACTGAGTGCGTAAGAGGATATTTTTCCAATCTTGCTCAGGAATCGTGCAAGCCCTTTCCCACTCTCTAATGAAGGTAGGTTGTTTGTTATAAGCATGTTCAATGAGAATACTGTAAATGAGAGACAAAGTATGATTAGGATATAATGCAGTGGTACATATAGATTCAAACTGGGTAAGCGACCTCCCCACCGACTCTCGGACCTCCGAAGACCCCAGAAAATGGCGGAGCTGTATATATCGCCAAATCTCCGCATTTGGTAGTTCCCATTTAGCTTGGAGAATGGTGAAGGGTAAGACCCAAGACGCGTCCACCAGCTGGCCAGCCCTGCGGAGTCCTGCCCCAATCCAACATCTGAATGTCTGTCTAGTAAGTCCTGGAGGAAACTCTGGATTGTCAAATATCGGGGTCAAAGGCGAGTGTCGTGAGGAAATATGAGGAGCCACGCGTAATTTGGCCCATCTAGCTAGGGTTGGCGAAACAGTCGGGTGGATGATTTTAGGGAGTGAGTGTAGCCATGATGAGAACTTAAGGGCCTTGCCTGCGACGTAACTCTTTTGGACACCAGTTTTTCAGGTCTCTACTAATTGTATTGGTGATGGGGATAAAATTGTCCTCAAAAATCTTTTTGTTATCCTTATTGATAAACACCCCCAGATATTTAAGTCGTGAGGAATGCCACGTGAATGAGAATGCTGGCTTCAGGCCTTCAACCACTGTCTCGGGCGCAGAGATGTTGAGTGCTACCGATTTTGAATAGTTTATTTTAAAGCCAGACAGCTCGCCAAACTGCTGAAATTCTGACACTAAGTTAGGAATTGAAACCACAGGATTAGTGAGGATTGCCAGGAGGTCATCCGCGAAAAGCGCCAATTTAAAGCTTTTGTCTTCTAACCGTAGACCAGAGATATCAGGGTTTGCCCGGATGGATCGAGCCAATGCTTCCATACACAAGATAAAGATCAACGGAGACAAGGGGCATCCCTGTCTGGTACCGTTGGATATTACAATGGGTTCTGATAGTTCCCCGTTAACCCGGACTCTTGCCGTTGGTTTCATATATAAAGCCTCTATTCAGGCCATACTCAAAGGGCCTAAACCCAGGTGACTAAGGACCCCCCTCATAAATTCCCAGTCCACTCTATCAAACGCCTTTTCGGCATCTGTGGATAGTAAAACCGTAGGGATGTTGGCGGTGTGTGCGTATTGTACCAAATTAATTATCTTAGTGGTATTGTCCCTTGCCTCCCTTCCCGGAACAAACCCCACCTGATCAGAATGAATGATTTGGGTCAGATATGGTTTTAATCTATTTGCAATCAGTTTAGCGTAAAGTTTAATGTCCCCATTAAGTAGAGAGATGGGTCTATAACTAGCACATGAAGCTGGATCTTTCCCTTCTTTTGGCAATACGGTAATCTGGGCAGCTAGTGTTTGAGGGGAAAAGTGTTTCTGGGCAGAGACAGAGTTAAAGGCCTGGAGCAAAAGAGGTACTAATTGTGTTTTGAAAGTTTTGTAGTAAAGAGTGGTAAAACCGTCCGGCCCCGGGCTCTTCCCTGATGGCGTCGTCTTGATCGCCTCCTCTAGTTCCTCAGTCGTAAAGGGTTCTTCTAACAGTTGTACAGAATCCTCATCTAGCGTGGGAAAATCTATGCGTTCAAGGTATTCTGCTATGCGGGTCTGTTTGGTCGGGAGGCTAGATGTGTTAGATGTGTCAAACAGATTATAAAGCTTGGTGTTATAGTCCCGGAACGCCCCAGCGATATCAGAAGTGTGAACTAGTGTGGACCCTGCGTCTGTCTTGATCTGGGGAACATATAGTTGAGCTCTCTGTTTGCGCAGAGCACGGGCCAGAAGCTTCCCTGGCTTATCTCCCCACTGATAAAATTGGTTCTGACATCTACAGAGGTCATATTTAATTTTATCTGACATTAGTTGATTTAAGGCCTTCCTGGTTTCTGTCAGTTCTGTCATAACAGAGGGATCCAGGTCTGATTTGTGACGCGTTTCAAGTGTCTTTATTTTTTCTAGGAGCGAGTCCCTATGGGCAATTTTTTCTCGCTTTCTAACCGCACCCATTTGAATAAGTTTACCCCGTATAACGCATTTATGAGCTTCCCATAAGGAAATCTTCGAAATGTCGGGTGTGTCGTTGGTTTGGACATAATCCGTGATGGCCTCTTCTATCATTGTCTTGTTATGCGCTTCTTGAATTAGGAGTTCGTTTAGTCTCCAGGTGAAAGGTCTCTTAACTGTCTTAGAAATAGAGAGCGTCAGGTACACCGGCGCATGATCTGACCATGTGATCTGGCCTATAGCTACCTCTGAAATCAGGGGCAAATGGTTATGGGTAAGGAAGAAATAGTCCAGTCTCGAATACGTGTTATGTGGGTGCGAGAAGAAAGTATAGTCACGGTCTGTGGGATGTTTAAGACGCCACGCGTCAACCAGCTGGTGTTCGTGCATAGTACGTCTCACCCTTCGATACAGCTTACCGGCCAGTCTAGCGGATCCCGAAGATGAGTCCGTCGGAGGATGTAGAACCCAGTTGAAATCTCCGCCTATTACAGTGATGCCCTTCTTTATCGATTCCACTTTGTCCAGAAGCTTTTCTAGAAATACAGGTTGATTAGAGTTCGGACCATAAATATTAACAAAGGTATACATTTGGGTGGATATCATACATGTCACTACCAAACCTCTGCCTTCCTGTAATGTATGTGTGTCTATGTCCTGAACAGGCAAACAACTGGACATGAGAATTGCCACTCCCAGGGACTTATTTTCCGCATTGTTGCTCATAAAGACATGTGGGAATTGGCGGTTGCTCAACCTAGGAGCAGAACCTTGCTTGAAATGAGTTTCCTGTAAAAAGGCTACGTCAATTTTTTTGGCCATAAGGTCGCGCAATAAACGGGACCGCTTTTCCGGGACATTTAGACCCTTAACGTTAAGGGTAACGCATTTAAGTCTACCCACCATTACCAAGCAGTTCTAGGTATTTACCTGTGTACCACCACAAGGGGAAAGTGTGTATGAACCCATAGGTGAATTGTAGTGGGGGGGAATTGAAGAAAGTAGGAATGAGGGGGGAGGGAAGAGGGTCAGGAAGCCATAAGTGCTTAGACTGAAGTATCAGTATCAGCAAAGAGCTACTAATCATTGGCAATTTTGTAAGACCGTTCCGGCATACCATATAGGATCGTGATCCAAACATGGTCCGGAATATAGCACTCGGTCTTGGAGCCCTGAGGAGGGCAGTAAACAGCGACAATCAAACATACATAGATAGATGGTCCGCATCTCGTCCTCAGCAGGGTCCCGGGTATTCTCAGCCCAGGTCCCTATCTTCCAGGGAGGTGTAGGACCTCTGTTACTTATATGTACTAACATATTCAATTTTTGTAAAGAGAACAACAAACAACTATGCATGAACACACAGCTAATCGAAAATACTTGAACATTATAATATTGGAAAACATTATAACACTATAACCTTAGAAATCTATAGAAAAACTTTTAGAAAAATATTGATGAGCTAGGCAGATCTATATTGAACACTAGCAGTTGTAAATAGCATATCAGAGATGAAGGGGATAAAGTAGGCAAAGGTAGGATAGGAATATTCACGCCCAAGGGAAGCTATTCACGGTAGCAGGTCTTTAGTTGGGTCTTATGAGAGGTTCTCCTCCTAAGGGTGAAGTCTCGCACTCATTTGTGCGTATTCAAGTGTTCCCTTGTGCCTGCTGATTCAGACGCTTTTGGGGTGACTGCTTGGATCTACTTGGAAATTGGAACCTATCATTGTGTTGGGACTCCATTACCGGATACAAACGTTGATGGGACTCCTGCCATTCAGCTAGAGTGATTAAAGGAATGTTCAGAGTGGTACAGAAGTCTGGCAAGTCTGGTGGAATCCTGAGGACCGTCAGTTTCCCTTCATGTGTAACTTGCAGTTGGAGCGGGAAGCCCCATCTGTATTTAATCGATTTTTTCCGGAGCTCCTCCGTAAGAGGTTTAAGTAACCTCCGAAATTGTAGGGTTTGCCAAGATAGATCTTGGAATATGTGGATTTCCTGACCGTTGAATTCCACTCCTTGGAGACCCCTTAGCTTGCGGACGATTTCATCCTTCTGTGTGTAATAGTGGAGACGGCATATAACATCTCTAGGCCTTTCCGTTGGGGACCCCCTTGGGCGTAATGCTCTATGCGCCCTGTCAAATACGATTATATTGTCGGATGGTAATTCTAGGACCTCATTAAACATCTTTGTCAAAGCATCAATAAGGCCCTGTGGGGGGACGTCTTCTGGCAAACCCCGTATCTGCAAATTATTACGGCGACCTCGATTGTCTAGATCGTCCATCTTTTGCTGGAATCCCTGCAAGGCCTTTGCCTGCTCCGCCACCGTCTTTTCTAGAGCTGTAACACGTTCATCACCTTTTTCTTTGTGTTCCTCGAGTGCAACCAATCGATGGCCAAGGTGGGCGATATCTGCTTGCAGTGTGACCACTTCTTGGTGTACAATCTCTTGTAATTTTGCTTCTAACGCTTCAAAGTCTTTTTTAGAGGGTAGCTCTTGCTTAGTTGGGAGGGACTTAAGCATCCTTAAGACTTGTGACAAATCAGGTTGCTCTGTTATCCCAGTCCCCTTCTGGCGACGTGTTTCGTCCTGTCGTGGGTCAGGTGATGTTGATCCAGAAGCAACGGAAGGAGATGCCATTTCTGGTTCTTCCGTGGCCACAGGGGTTTTTAAATATGAGCGAAGGTCAGAACGTTGAGGGGTCTCTTGGGATTTTCCTTGATTTTTCTTAGCTGAGTTTTTACGGTCTTTGCCCATCAAGACGATTCTATGTGTGTTCAGCAATTTGTTCAAGGTATAATACTCATTGCAGGTAGTACATAATGTTGAGGTAAGACTGCCGCTATTCACCCCTCCTCATGATTGGTCTAGGCGGCCATCTCGCAGGACGCGATCCGTGGTCTGTTTAAAGGAATATTACCATGTGTCCAGTGCGGCCCTATTCTGGCCAAAGAGCCAGCTTCCCAAGGGCAGAATTTATATACTAGTTGACTTTGTAAACTTAGGTTGAATAATGTAGTGTAGTAGCGAGAGTCTGCCACCGGATGTCAGTGTTGCTACATCAGAAAGACTCAATCCAGGTCTGTTACACGTTAAATCTGAACAGAAATATTTCCACTGGATGTAGCCTGGTATTTAGCAGGTGATTACTCCTTTCTGTAAGGGTTCTATATTACAGCCCTTCTATCTGTAGGAAGCCAACTTCTCTCCTTCAGGCATCCCAGACATACAAACAGCTTGTACCTTATTTTGGTGTCTCGCGGCGTCAGTGAGGCCAAAGTGTCAGCAGCTGAGGGATCTGTTTTGTGCTGCAACGAGCATTTGAGTGCTAGTATGCAGGGGGGGGGCCGGGGCTGCCCCTTTTAATCCAGACCACTGATTGACGTTGGGGACTCCCAGCGGCGCCGCCGCAACCACCCACAATCTCTCCTCCGTACCTCCAGACACAATCCTGTGTGCAGAAGGAGCTCTCCGTCCGCTTGTGGCTGACAGGCTGCCGCGTCCGCTAAGCTGCCCCGCCAAGAGGGGTCCTGACAAGCGGGGACGATTGGATGCCCGCCAAATAGGTAAGCCCCAGATCCGGATATGTATGGACCCGCTTGTGATGTTCAACCTTAGGATGGGGGGTGGGGATGTGGTGGAGGCTCCTTGATAGCCACGTGGAGATCCAGGCCGCACTCCCGACACTCGGCTACACGACAGGTCCACAGGCGTCCGAGGGCTCAAAATGCAGCCCAGGTTCTCCCCGGTGCAGCTCCGTCCGAACACAGCTGATGAGCGCACCCCCAACTCGAAGCACCGAGGGGTACACTACACGTTGGAGCAGGAGCTCACTCCCAACACGTCCAGCTCGAATGGCCGCCAAGCCACGCCCCCCCCAGGATTTCTGTAATTTGACGTATGGTTGCAGAAAGTGATCAATATATTGTGACAAGTTGGATGTGATAGAGTTGATCCCTGAGATGATGGGTCTACCTGGAGGTTGGGTGGCGTTTTTGTGTATCTTTGGTAAATAATAGAAAACTGGGATGGTGGGATGTGGAATGGATAGGAAATCAAATTCTTTGTTCGTGAGAATTCCCTGTTCTAACCCAGATTTAAATAATTTCGTAAGTGATTGTTGAAAACTGATGGTGGGGTCTGTATTGAGTTTAATGTATGTTGTGGAGTCATTCAGAATATCAGTAGCTACTGTAATGTAGTCCTGTTTGTTGAGCACGACTATCCCGCCGCCCTTATCGGCGGGATAGTTAAATTTTATGTAACACTTTTATTTCTTATAAGACTGCTAGAATACTTGAATTGGTTTTACAGCAATCAATGTGTTTTTACAGCAATTATTTGTGTACAAATATATACTTTTTATTGTTCACATTGTATTTTCATGTATTTATGTGCTTAGAACCATTATAAAAAGTATCTTTCACGACACATGCTCCCCTCAATCATACCAATCAATCAATAATCAGTATTTAGGTCTAGCGCAGAATATTTCTGTGTATTTATATGTTTACAGGTTGGACTTCCCTGATATTCCGCTGCTGACCTATTTTATCCTGCAGTGCGCTTCCCTTCCTTGTAATCTATTTTGTAAGAAAGGACCAAGGCATTTTAAACAACTACGAAACTGTCTCTTTAATTTTCTACCAAAAATACACAAGAGTCTTATCAACTCGCCCATACGGCCTATTATCGCCGGGATTGACTCATTAACATCACACGTCTTGGAATATGTTGATATATTTCTACAGAAGTATGTAGTTACTGTTACGAGCCGCGGCAGTGCCCAGCCGCCGCGACTCACTTACCCGCGTCCCGGCCGTCGCCATGGCGACCGGGACGTCATTTCCGGCCATAACCCGGCCGTTGCCGGGGCAACCAGCAGACGCTTCAGAGCTGCGTCCCGGCAATAGGAGGAAGCCGGGCGCAGCGATTCTACAGCCTGTGGGCTAATTAATAGGGGCAGATTATAGGAGGCAATTACAGGCATTAGCCTGCAACTGTGCAGGCCAGGGGCAAGCCCTGATTGGCTCTATTAGTGACTGCGCTATTAACCTGCAGGAGTGTGTTCAACCTGTGATTGGTTCAGCTGGGTATTTAAGGCAATGAGGTCTGCTGCCTCATTGCCGGTTATAGCTTCTGTGCTCCAGTCTGCTGACCTGCTTGTTCCAGTTCCTGTATCCTGTATCTACGTTTGACTTCCCGTGTATGACCCTTGGCTTCGTATTGGACTTCGCTTGTGTTTCCTGTGACCCTGATCCTTGGCTTGTTTACCCGTTCTGCTACTTTGCCTGTGACCTCTGACCTCAGCTTGTTCATCATTACTGTTACCTGCTGCCGGCCTTTGACCTCTGCGTGGACCTGACTCTTCTTGCCTGGGTTCTCCCCAGCCGGTACACACTTCACGACCCTCTGTCAGTCTGCAGCCCAGTCTGTCCCCACCATCAGGGGCTCCAGTGAACACCTGACTGGCAGAGTAGACTCCGGGTTGTGTTGTGCCGGCTGGAGGGGTTCCTAACATTATAACCGGCCCACTCACGGAGACAAGATTAGGATGGATGCAAGTGGATCCACACCGTCTCCGGCAC
The DNA here is from genome assembly GCF_038048845.1 of Mixophyes fleayi. Taxonomy (NCBI): domain Eukaryota; kingdom Metazoa; phylum Chordata; class Amphibia; order Anura; family Limnodynastidae; genus Mixophyes; species Mixophyes fleayi. The sequence continues at coordinate 96,061,040 of NC_134409.1, forward strand.
AAACCCTAGCAGGCCATGTTGAGTCTTTGTATCAGATGATGCAGGGATTGGCTGAGCGTATGTCTGTTCAAGAAGAAGCCACAAAAGCTTCACAATCTCCTCCAGATCCCATCTGTGAGCCCAAAATGAATTTACCGGATCAGTTCTCCGGAAATAGAACCTTGTTTCGGAACTTCAGGGAGAGCTGCAAGCTCTATTTTCGGATGAGACCCCGCTCCTCCGGTTCAGAGCAGCAACGAGTTGGGATTATTATTTCCCTTCTACAGGGTGACCCCCAGTCTTGGGCGTTTTCTTTGCCACAGACCAGTCCGGCCATGCAGTCCGTAGACTCCTTCTTTGAGGCATTGGGTTTACTGTATGATGACCCGGATCGAGTGGCCTCCGCGGAAGCTCACCTACGGTCCTTGAAACAAGGCAGACGGTCGGCAGAAGAATACTGCGCGGAATTCCGTAGATGGTCACCTGACAGTGGATGGAACGACCCTGCCTTACTGTCACGGGCACTAGGAGTCTTTACCCAGGGATCACCAGGTGATAGGCTTACCAGAGCAGTATAGGTGGTAATATGGTACTCTGGTAGCAGGGTGATCACGGAACAGGAAATAGCAGATGATGAGATGCTCAGGAAAGTCTATGACTAGCAGCACTGGCAATATGGAGGTAGTAATACACGAGGAACTGTATGGACAAAGGACACGTGAAGGTAGTCAGTGGTCTGCGGTAGCAAGTTGTACCACTGCTATAGTGAGGAGGAATGTCCAACAGAAACGAGGAGGTGATGAGAGTCAGCGGTCTGCGGATAGCAAGTTGTACCGCTGTCTGAGTGAAGGAATGGAATCCAAGTGGAGGTATCCGGGGAGTCAGTGGTCTGCGTTAGCAAGTTGTACCACTGCTATGTGAGAGGATACTGGAGCAGGTGATACAGGAAACAGGGATCAGTGGTCTGCCTTCAGCAAGTTGTACCACTGAATATATATGTGAGGAGGTGCACGGGGAGAGACTGCAACACAAGATATACACGGGCACCTTGACTTTGAACCACAGTGATATGCACAATATAAATGTATAGATGACTGAACAATACTGCCAATATAGAAAGTCTCTTGAAGTAGTCCAGCATAAGATAACACAGTCAATGATGGCAATAGACTCAGCGGATAGCACACTCCAGAGGAGAACCAACACAGTCCAGCAAGGTATGCAATACACAGCACAGTCAATGAGAAGTATGCATACCGTGGTTCAGGAGGCAGTCAGACAGGAGTGCAGAGATACCTGAACGGCAGGAGGCCGGCAGGATGCGAAGTCCCTGGATGGGTGAAGCGGTGGTCTAGTAGGTGCAGCGCACGGGTAGGTAGACCAGCAGGGAACACAGGAAAGCGTGGAGAGCGGATCAGCAGTAGATGGATGAGTAGTGCTGAGGAGTAGCAGCAGCGGGTCTCTGCGGGAACACGGAGGTAGCCAATAGCAACCAGCAGGTGCAGTAACGATGGGACACGGGAGAGCAGAGTTGAACAGGCACTGTTGATCACGGAGAATAGCGGGTAGCAATAGTGGAGGCAGACTCAAGGAAACACGGGAGCGTTGACAAGGACTGAAGACTGAAGCGCACAGAGGCAGCGGATAGGAATCAGCCAAACAGTCACGATGAAACACAGACGGGTTGCAGGTTGAAGACTGTAGTGCACGGAGGCAGCGGATAGGAATCAGCTAGCAGTCACGATGATGAAACACAGACGAGTTGCAGGTTGAAGACTGTAGTGCACGGAGGCAGCGGATAGGAATCAGCTAGCAGTCACGATGATGAAACACAGACGAGTTGCAGGTTGAAGACTGTAGTGCACGGAGGCAGCGGATAGGCATCAGCTAACAGTCCCAATAATAAATGGTAGAGTAGAAGTGGTTAGAAGACTGTAGTGCACGGAGGCAGCGGATAGGAATCAGCTCACAGTCACGATGATACAGTAGATGGTAGAAGTGGTATGGGAACCACAGTAGGAGAAGTGGTTTGAAGACTGTAGTGCACGGAGGCAGCGGATAGGAATCAGCTCACAGTCACGATGATACAGTAGATGGTAGAAGTGGTATGGGAACCACAGTAGTAGAAGTGGTTTGGAAACCACAGAGGTAGAAGTGGTTTGGAAACCACAGGAATCAGCTGGGCTGAATAAACGAGGAAACACAGGAACACCTTCAGAGACTCATGGGGAATGAGACTCCAAGATCAGGCAACGTGGTGTTGACCACAGGTGCTTAATATAGGGAGGTTGCCTGATCTGCCAATTAAGTTAAAGGAACATACACTGAAGGTTTGGAAAGGGCTGCGCATGCGCAGTCCCTCAGGATAGAGGACGTCCACGGTTCCTAATAGTCCGGGAAGAAGCACTCACAGTCCGGTGAGTGACAGTACCCCCCCTTTTAAAGGTGGGCACAGAACGCCTGGAACCGGGCTTGTCCGGATTTTTGGAATAAAACTTCTTCAGAAGGGCAGGAGCATTAAGATCTTCAGCTTTGATCCATGAACGCTCTTCAGGACCAAAGCCCTTCCAATGAACGAGGAAACGGAGGACTCCTCGCGAAATTTTTGCATCCAATACCTCAGTAATCTCGAAATCCTCCTCCTGATGAACTTGAACTGGCTGCGGTGCTGAGGGAGGAGTCGAGAAACGGTTGATGATGAGAGGTTTGAGCAAGGACACATGGAAGGCATTGGAGATCCGAAGATTCTTAGGAAGAAGAAGTTTAACACATACTGGATTGATAACTTGAATGATCCTATATGGACCAATAAAACGAGGGGCGAATTTCATAGATGGAACCTTCAAACGAATATTTTTGGTAGATAACCAGACACGATCTCCAATTTTTAGTGGTGGAATAGCCCGCCTCTTCTTATCTGCGAAAGACTTATATTTGTTAGATGTCTTCTTTAAACAGGTTTTGACCTGAGACCAGATATTTTTGAAGGTCTGACAAGCAGTCTCCACAGCAGGAACTTGGGTGGGCGGGAGGGCAGGAAATTCCGGAAAAGACGGATGGTGACCGTAGACCACAAAGAATGGAGTTTTGGATGATGACTCATGGTACATGTTGTTATGGGCGAATTCAGCCCAAGGGAGCAATTCTACCCAGTTGTCTTGGTTGGCTGAAGAGAACATCCTAATAAAAGTCTCAAGATCTTGATTGACTCGTTCCGTTTGTCCGTTAGATTGCGGATGGTAAGACGATGAGAGTGCTAATCGTATGCCCAAGGTTTTACAAAGGGCCCGCCAGAATCTGGAAACGAATTGTACTCCTCTATCTGACACAATCTCAGACGGACATCCATGGATGCGGAAGATTTCTTTAATGAAATGTTCAGCCAGAGTAGACGAGGAAGGTAAACCGGACAGAGGGACGAAATGAGCCATCTTCGAAAATCTGTCTACCACTACCCAAATAGTATTGTGATTCTTACTTGGTGGCAAATCAGTAACGAAATCCATACTAATATGGGTCCAAGGCTTGGACGGAATGGGTAGTGGTCGCAGCAACCCTGCTGGAGTTCTGCGGGAGGATTTGAACTGAGAACATAAATCACAGGAAGCAACAAACTCTTTGACGTCTCTCCTCATTGAAGGCCACCAGTAACTACGAGAGAGAATCTCAAAGGTCTTGTGTTCACCGGCGTGTCCAGAAAAACGAGAGGCATGGAACCACGAAAGGATTTTCCTCCTCAGAGTAGGAGGCACAAGGGTCTTCCCAAATGGTAGCATTTTGGTGGATGAAGCAGCCAGAGAAATACATTTGGGGTCTAGAATAGCATGGTTGGGAACCTCTTCTACATCAGAGGACGTCACAAAAGCTCGAGATAGAGCGTCAGCTTTCTTGTTCTTAGCAGCTGGTTTGAAGGTTATAATTAATTCAAAACGGGAAAAGAAAAGAGACCATCTTGCTTGACGAGGGTTCAAGCATTGAGCAGATTGCAAATATGACAAGTTCTTATGATCCGTGAAGATCGTCACCGGATGGCGAGCTCCTTCCAACAAGTATCTCCATTCCTCTAATGCAGCTTTGATGGCCAGCAACTCCTTGTCCCCGATAGTATAGTTTTTCTCTGCGGGCAGAAGACCCCGAGAGTAGAAGGCACAAGGATGTAATTTTTGTTGCTCCGAGCGTTGGGAGAGAATAGCTCCTAAGCCCACATTAGAGGCATCTACTTCTAGGAAGAAGGGGAGTGTCACATCAGGTTGTCGCAGAATGGGAGCAGACGAGAAGGACTCTTTGAGGATTTGAAAGGCTTGGAGAGCCTCAGATGACCATTGCTTAGTATTAGCCCCTTTCCGAGTTAGGGCCACAATGGGAGATGCAATGGATGAAAAGTCTTGAATGAAGCGTCTATAGTAATTGGCAAAACCTAAAAAACGCTGGATGGCACGAAGAGTAGTTGGCTGAGGCCAATGTAGTACAGCATTTACTTTGTCTGGATCCATCTTCAGGCCAACTCCGGAAACTATATACCCCAAGAATGGAATCTGGGGTAACTCGAATGAACATTTTTCCAATTTACAGAACAACGAGTTTTTCCGTAGTCTGGAGAGGACTTCTGCCACATGTTGGTGATGAGAAGGCAGGTCCTGTGAGAAGATCAATATGTCGTCCAGGTAGACAACGACACATACATATAATAAGTCCCGAAAGATCTCATTGATGAAACCCTGGAAAACCGCGGGGGCATTACACAGCCCGAAGGGCATTACTAAATATTCGTAATGCCCATCTCTGGTGTTAAACGCGGTCTTCCATTCGTCACCGGAACGGATTCTAATTAAATTGTAGGCACCACGAAGATCCAACTTAGTAAATATCCGAGCTCCCTTGATGCGATCAAATAGCTCAGTGATCAGCGGAATGGGATACCGATTCTTGATAGTAATGGCGTTGAGTCCACGAAAATCTATACAAGGGCGTAATGATCCATCCTTCTTTTTGACGAAGAAGAACCCGGCTCCAGCGGGAGAGGTGGAAGGTCGAATGAACCCACGCTGGAGATTCTCCTGTATGTACTCAGATGTGGCTTGAGTTTCAGGTAACGAGAGAGGATAGACCCGACCCCTGGGAGGAGTCTTGCCAGGTAGAAGGTCGATCGGACAATCCCAAGAACGATGAGGAGGAAGACGTTCAGACTGAGCTTTATCAAACACATCGGCAAATGAAGCATACTGAGGAGGGAGTCCCGGGGAGGAAGATGAGATGGAAGATTGCTGTACTTTAAGAGGAATAACTTGAGAGAGACAACGATGGTGACATTCAGACCCCCAAGACGTAACTTGAGGGGTGCGCCAGTCAATCTGGGGAGAGTGACATTGAAGCCATGGAAGGCCTAAGACAATCGGACTTGTCGTAACTGGAAGAATTAAAAACGAAATTTCTTCATGGTGTAGTACACCAATCTGAAGGGTTACTGGAGACGTACTCTGGGTGATGAGACCATTGATGAGGCGTGATCCATCTATAGCCGTCACAGTAATGGGTGTTTTTAAAGTGATCACTGGTAGGGACCATTGATTCACTAGTGATTTAGAAATGAAATTTCCTGCTGCTCCGGAATCAATCAATGCCTGTGACTCAAAGGATTTGGTAGCAAAGGAAATCGTAACATCAAAAGCGCAGACTTTAGATTTCATAGACAATGGAGAGGACTCCAGGGACCCTAACTTCACCTCTCCAGAACTAGTTAGGGCCTGGCATTTCCCGATCTCTTAGGGCAAGAGCTGAGCATATGCGTGGAATCAGCACAATAGATACAGAGTCTATTCTTTACTCTTCGTTTCCTTTCCTCTGAAGATAATTTAGAACGTCCTATCTCCATGGGAATCACAGAGGATGGAGCTGGACGAAATTGAGGGTTTAAACGAAGAGGTGCTTTGACAGCTGTTGTTTTCTCAGACTCTCTTTCACGAAATCTCATATCTACACGATGGCAAAGAGAGATCAAATCTTCTAGTGACGAAGGAAGCTCTTGGGTAGTCAGTGCATCTTTAATTTTATCGGAGAGCCCCTGCCAGAAGGCGGCAACTAATGCTTCAGTGTTCCACTGAAGTTCAGAGGCTAAGATCCTAAATTGAATGACATACTGTCCTACTGTATGGGAGCCTTGTCGCAAACGAAGAATGCTGGAAGCAGCGGAGGTCACACGACCTGGTTCATCGAACACACTTCGGAACGTGGAAATGAATTTGGCACTATCTTGTAGAATTGGATCGTTTCTTTCCCACAGGGGGGAGGCCCAAGCCAGGGCTTGTCCCGAAAACAATGAGATAAGATAGGCCACTCTGGAACGATGGGTAGCAAAATTTTGAGGTTGGAGTTCAAAATGGACTGAACATTGGTTAAGGAAACCTCTACAAGTTTTGGGGTCCCCGTCATATTTTGACGGAGTAGGCAGGTGAAGCGTAGGAGCTGTAGACACCTGGGATGGCACTGGGGAAACGGAGGAAAGCACAGGAGCTTCAATATTAGCTGTAACAGTCTGTCCAGATGTTCCTTGGGAGGTTAATGATTGGTAACATTGAAGTAACAGCTGTTGGCGAGCATCCTGTTGCTCCACACGGCTGACCAGATGCTGCAGCATCTCTTTAGCGGTAGGTTCCGTATCTGGGTCTGTCATTGCCTGATCTTACTGTCACGGGCACTAGGAGTCTTTACCCAGGGATCACCAGGTGATAGGCTTACCAGAGCAGTATAGGTGGTAATATGGTACTCTGGTAGCAGGGTGATCACGGAACAGGAAATAGCAGATGATGAGATGCTCAGGAAAGTCTATGACTAGCAGCACTGGCAATATGGAGGTAGTAATACACGAGGAACTGTATGGACAAAGGACACGTGAAGGTAGTCAGTGGTCTGCGGTAGCAAGTTGTACCACTGCTATAGTGAGGAGGAATGTCCAACAGAAACGAGGAGGTGATGAGAGTCAGCGGTCTGCGGATAGCAAGTTGTACCGCTGTCTGAGTGAAGGAATGGAATCCAAGTGGAGGTATCCGGGGAGTCAGTGGTCTGCGTTAGCAAGTTGTACCACTGCTATGTGAGAGGATACTGGAGCAGGTGATACAGGAAACAGGGATCAGTGGTCTGCCTTCAGCAAGTTGTACCACTGAATATATATGTGAGGAGGTGCACGGGGAGAGACTGCAACACAAGATATACACGGGCACCTTGACTTTGAACCACAGTGATATGCACAATATAAATGTATAGATGACTGAACAATACTGCCAATATAGAAAGTCTCTTGAAGTAGTCCAGCATAAGATAACACAGTCAATGATGGCAATAGACTCAGCGGATAGCACACTCCAGAGGAGAACCAACACAGTCCAGCAAGGTATGCAATACACAGCACAGTCAATGAGAAGTATGCATACCGTGGTTCAGGAGGCAGTCAGACAGGAGTGCAGAGATACCTGAACGGCAGGAGGCCGGCAGGATGCGAAGTCCCTGGATGGGTGAAGCGGTGGTCTAGTAGGTGCAGCGCACGGGTAGGTAGACCAGCAGGGAACACAGGAAAGCGTGGAGAGCGGATCAGCAGTAGATGGATGAGTAGTGCTGAGGAGTAGCAGCAGCGGGTCTCTGCGGGAACACGGAGGTAGCCAATAGCAACCAGCAGGTGCAGTAACGATGGGACACGGGAGAGCAGAGTTGAACAGGCACTGTTGATCACGGAGAATAGCGGGTAGCAATAGTGGAGGCAGACTCAAGGAAACACGGGAGCGTTGACAAGGACTGAAGACTGAAGCGCACAGAGGCAGCGGATAGGAATCAGCCAAACAGTCACGATGAAACACAGACGGGTTGCAGGTTGAAGACTGTAGTGCACGGAGGCAGCGGATAGGAATCAGCTAGCAGTCACGATGATGAAACACAGACGAGTTGCAGGTTGAAGACTGTAGTGCACGGAGGCAGCGGATAGGAATCAGCTAGCAGTCACGATGATGAAACACAGACGAGTTGCAGGTTGAAGACTGTAGTGCACAGAGGCAGCGGATAGGCATCAGCTAACAGTCCCAATAATAAATGGTAGAGTAGAAGTGGTTAGAAGACTGTAGTGCACGGAGGCAGCGGATAGGAATCAGCTCACAGTCACGATGATACAGTAGATGGTAGAAGTGGTATGGGAACCACAGTAGGAGAAGTGGTTTGAAGACTGTAGTGCACGGAGGCAGCGGATAGGAATCAGCTCACAGTCACGATGATACAGTAGATGGTAGAAGTGGTATGGGAACCACAGTAGTAGAAGTGGTTTGGAAACCACAGAGGTAGAAGTGGTTTGGAAACCACAGGAATCAGCTGGGCTGAATAAACGAGGAAACACAGGAACACCTTCAGAGACTCATGGGGAATGAGACTCCAAGATCAGGCAACGTGGTGTTGACCACAGGTGCTTAATATAGGGAGGTTGCCTGATCTGCCAATTAAGTTAAAGGAACATACACTGAAGGTTTGGAAAGGGCTGCGCATGCGCAGTCCCTCAGGATAGAGGACGTCCACGGTTCCTAATAGTCCGGGAAGAAGCACTCACAGTCCGGTGAGTGACACTTACGTAGTCAGTTCCGTGTCGGCCTATCTGAACAGATTAAAGATTCGCTAGTGCAATACCCGTCTCCTAGCTCTCTGGAGGATCTGATGCACCTCTCCATTAAAATTGACAGGAGATATAAAGAGCGGAAAACTGAAAAGGAAACGTCATCACCTCCATCCGCCTTCGTTCCTATCTCCCAGGATGGTGAGGAACCAATGCAATTGGGAGCATACCGTCTTTCCGCTGAGGAGAGAGACAGGAGACGGTCACAAGGCTTATGTTTATATTGTGGCGCAAGAGGCCACTTCTCCCGTTCTTGCCCAAACAAGTCGGGAAACGAGCATGCCTAAGGAACGAGGGGAGAGTTCACTTAGGTCTACAAATTGTCTCCCAGAAAAATGCACTATTGGTCCCTGCACAGCTCACGTTCAGTGCTCGTTCTACGAAACTATCAGCCTTCATTGACAGTGGAGCTGCTGGCAACTTCCTTGACATCGAGTTTGCCCGCTCTGCTGGGATTCCGCGGATTAAACTCCAATCTGCCATTACGGTATGTGGCTTAGATGGTAGTCCATTGCCAGGAGGCAAGATTACTTGGGAGACCCCACCACTACAGTTGAACGTTGGCGCTCTCCATTCGGAATCCATAGTCTTACGCCTTATCGAATGTCCATCGGTTCCTTTAATTCTGGGCCACCCTTGGCTATCCTGCCATAACCCCATCATGGATTGGGCAAAAGGAGAAATTGTCCAGTGGAGCCCCCATTGTACACAGTCTTGCTTGACACTACCTCTACGTATTATTCAGTCTATTCCGGAGCAGCTCCCTTCTCAGTATCATGGCTACTGGGATGTTTTCTCCAAAAAGGCTGCTGACACACTACCACCGCACCGCAATTTCGACTGTGCCATTGAGCTCATTCCGGGCTCTAAATTACCCAAGGGACGCTTGTATCCTCTCTCCGGTCCAGAGACCAAATCCATGCAGGAGTATATTGACGAAAACTTGGAGAAGGGCTTCATCAGGCCATCCAAGTCCCCAGTAGGAGCAGGGTGTTTCTTTGTACCCAAGAAGGACGGTGGACTCAGACCCTGTATCGACTATCGAGGGCTGAACCTTATTACGGTTAAGAACACCTACCCCCTTCCCCTCATCTCCGTTCTTTTTGATCAATTAAGAGGAGCCACTATCTTCACAAAAATTGATCTTCGTGGAGCCTATAATCTCATACGTATTAGAGCAGGTGATGAGTGGAAGACGGCGTTCAACACGCTCTCGGGCCATTACGAATACCTGGTCATGCCGTTTGGCCTGAGTAATGCTCCTGCCGTATTTCAGGATTTGATTAATGAGGTGTTACGTGAGTTCCTGGGACACTTTGTTGTTGTTTACCTTGATGACATCCTCATATATTCAAAATCGTTGTCTGCGCACCAGGGTCATGTCAGACAAATCCTACAGAAATTACGGGAACATCACCTCTACGCGAAACTCGAGAAATGCGAGTTCGAGGTCCAGAAGGTATCCTTCCTCGGTTATCTAATCTCCTCAGAAGGTTTCTCCATGGACCCAACCAAGGTCCAAGCAATTCTGGATTGGATTCAACCGAATAACCTCAAGGCGGTCCAGAGATTCCTGGGATTCGCCAATTACTACAGGAGGTTTATTGGCGGCTTTGCTGATATCGTGGCTCCTATTGTCACCTTGACCCGCAAAGGAGGTGATCCAACTGTTTGGTCACAACAGGCAATAAATGCATTCAAAACCCTGAAGAAAGCTTTTGTGTCTGCTCAGGTTCTCAGACATCCGGATCCTAGGGTACCGTTTGTTCTTGAGGTAGATGCTTCTGACGTCGGTGCTGGGGCTGTCTTGTCACAAAAAGACCCCCAGACCCACCGCTTACATCCATGTGCCTTTTTTTCCCGTCAGTTCTCATCAGCGGAAACCAACTATGACGTGGGAAACCGAGAATTGCTGGCAATTAAATGGGCCTTTGAGGAATGGCGACACTGGTTGGAAGGCGCTGCACACCAGATCTCCGTTATAACGGATCATAAGAACTTACAGTATATACAGTCAGCCAAACGTCTGAACCCCCGACAGGCTCGGTGGTCGCTGTTCTTCACTCGGTTCAACTTTATTATCACCTATCGTCCTGGTTCCAAAAATATTCAAGCGGACGCCCTGTCTAGAAGTTTCCTGGCACATCATGCTCCGGTCACCTGCTCAGAGCCTATTGTTCCTGTGTCTATGATTCATGCCGGATTAACTCAAGATTTGAGCTGTACCTTACAAAGGTTCCAGAGGTTGGCTCCTGATAACACTCCGGCAGGATGTTTGTTTGTCCCAGTTCATCTAAGGAAGACAGTCCTTGCTGAGGCACACAACAGTCGGACTGCTGGGCATCCTGGAGTCTACAAAACACTGGAAATCCTTTCCCGTACTGTATGGTGGCCGTCTCTGTCTGCTGACGTCAAGAGTCACGTCCGGTCCTGTGAAGTTTGTGCCAGGAACAAAGTTCCCAGGACTCGCCCGGTAGGTCAGTTAGTTCCGTTGGCCGCCCCTGGTAAACCTTGGACACATCTGTCCATGGACTTTATAGTCGATCTGCCACCCTCTGCGGGACACAATACCATTTGGGTCGTGGTAGACCGGTTCAGCAAGATGGCACACTTCATTCCACTCACTAGGCTGCCTACTGCTCGAGATTTGGCAGTTTTGTTCATTCAACACATTTTCCGCCTCCATGGACTCCCTACAGACATCGTCTCCGATCGGGGTTCCCAGTTCATAGCGCAGTTCTGGAGATCATTCTGTACCCTCCTGGGAATCAAGGTCAGTTTATCATCTGCATACCACCCTCAGTCAAATGGGCAGACTGAAAGGGTTAACCAGTCCTTGGAGAAGTTCTTGCGATGCTACATATCGGAGTTCCATGACAACTGGTCCTCCTTGTTGCCCTGGGCAGAATTTGCCTGTAACAACTCCTGTCACTCATCCACGAAAACCTCTCCGTTCTTTTGCAATTATGGTTTCCACCCCAGATCTAACTCTTTGTATTCACTCCAGTCCGTTGGTATCCAGGAGATCCGTTCCACTGCCAGGGATCTCAGAGTTGTCTGGAAGAAAGTACATTCATCTTTAAAACAAGCCTCACTTGTTGCAAAAAAAAATTCGGACCGACACCGTACCCCCTGCTCCCTTAAGGTTGGCCAGAAAGTCTGGCTGTCTACAAAAAATATCAGGCTCAGACAACCTTGCAAGAAATTGGGCCCTAAGTTCATCGGGCCGTTTCTTATCATCAAGCAGGTGAACTCCGTCGCATTTAGGTTAAAAATTCCAGGCTCGTTAAGAATTCCAAACACCTTTCATTGTTCTCTATTGAAGCCAGTGCTTTATCCTGGTCAAGCCCAGTCTTCAAGTGTGCCTGGGAGAGGTTCCAGTGGGCCACAAAAATTCGTGATTCAAAAGGTCCTTGATTCTAAAAATGTTCAAGGACAGGTGCATTTCCTTATACAATGGAGGAATCGCGGATTAGAAGAGCGATCTTGGGTTCCGCGGAGACAACTCCATGCCCCAAAGAAACTGAAGGAGTTCTTCAAAAAATTCCCTAGGAAACCAGGATGTCGGGGTCCCTCGACCCCTCCTCAAGGGGGGGGTACTGTTACGAGCCGCGGCAGTGCCCAGCCGCCGCGACTCACTTACCCGCGTCCCGGCCGTCGCCATGGCGACCGGGACGTCATTTCCGGCCATAACCCGGCCGTTGCCGGGGCAACCAGCAGACGCTTCAGAGCTGCGTCCCGGCAATAGGAGGAAGCCGGGCGCAGCGATTCTACAGCCTGTGGGCTAATTAATAGGGGCAGATTATAGGAGGCAATTACAGGCATTAGCCTGCAACTGTGCAGGCCAGGGGCAAGCCCTGATTGGCTCTATTAGTGACTGCGCTATTAACCTGCAGGAGTGTGTTCAACCTGTGATTGGTTCAGCTGGGTATTTAAGGCAATGAGGTCTGCTGCCTCATTGCCGGTTATAGCTTCTGTGCTCCAGTCTGCTGACCTGCTTGTTCCAGTTCCTGTATCCTGTATCTACGTTTGACTTCCCGTGTATGACCCTTGGCTTCGTATTGGACTTCGCTTGTGTTTCCTGTGACCCTGATCCTTGGCTTGTTTACCCGTTCTGCTACTTTGCCTGTGACCTCTGACCTCAGCTTGTTCATCATTACTGTTACCTGCTGCCGGCCTTTGACCTCTGCGTGGACCTGACTCTTCTTGCCTGGGTTCTCCCCAGCCGGTACACACTTCACGACCCTCTGTCAGTCTGCAGCCCAGTCTGTCCCCACCATCAGGGGCTCCAGTGAACACCTGACTGGCAGAGTAGACTCCGGGTTGTGTTGTGCCGGCTGGAGGGGTTCCTAACAGTTACATTGAGGTCATATTTGAAGGATACTACGCATGTTTTACATATTTTTAAAGATTTTATTTGGAATTAAGTATTGTATACTTTACACACTCTGACAGTCTGGTACACATATATATACCACCTAATAATTTGGAAACTTTAATCCCGAAATACTATACTATTGTGCGCCCTATCCCTCTGTTTGTATTTTAGATTATTTCCGACTACATCGCCTGGTTATTTGGGGGATTGGCAGCCGCCTGCACATTGGAAGTATATAGAAGGACTATATGAACTAATTCTATTGCTAATAATTAGTCACAAGCCATTTCTGTATCATTTTCTGTTTGCTATATATATATATATATATATATATATATATTAAACTATATAACTATTAAATATTCTTTAACCTTTTCTCACACATGCTCCCCTTCCCACAAACTTTTCTCTCACATGACCACCTACTACACAGCTTTTTCTTCCAATAAATGACCATCTGCCCACTAACTTTTCTCATACACTCTGGCAGATACAGAAGACGCGATCAAGCCAATCAACCGCCATGCAGCAATCATCATCCCAATAAATTGTGGTGGAGGGGTCCGATCATCTGGGAAAGGGGACAGGGCCAACACGGATCAACCACTCAAACTGGAGGAGAGACGTTGCAATGCAAAATCGCCCCCCCCCCAAAAAAAAAAAGTCTGCCCGTGCTCATACATGTCCTTTGCCGACAAGAGCGTGTTATCTGGTTTTCTTTAAGTCATGTCAGCTACACTGTAACATAACAGGAACATTTGCAGCTGTCCGCCTGCACGTTACTGCGGCAATCACATGACCTAATGACGTCAGAAGGTGGTTTAGCAGTAGGGGAACTAGCCACAGCCTATAAGGTTCCTTTCCCTTAAGCAGAATGGCGGAACATGTGGATGTAACAGAGACTGAAGTGGAAACGAAAACGTTCCAAGATTTGGTGAGAACATAAGCTGTAAAAATATAATTTGGAGTCGCTTATTTTTCTGTTCGTTGTCGCTGACTGCGGATCTGTGCCTCTTAATTACGGTTTTCTTAAAGAAAAAAATAGAATTGTACTGTGATGTTATATAGCGAATAAGTATTTAAATGTTGATACGTGGGGTTTTTTAGTGTGTTTTTGATGGTGCGTGCACATGGATAGTTTATATGGATTGCGGTTGTTGCTGGTGAATTTCAATCGCTACTGCTCTTTCTAAAATAGAGATATATATATATATATATATATATATATATATATTTTATTTTATCATACCTCATTCACCTAACGTAAATCATTCATGTACATGCAGCCTACTAAAATTCCCCATCTTTCGTTTTATCAGTTACCAATGTACATTTATTGAATCTGCAGCAATTCCAAAATGGGGGAAAAAAATTGAAAGTGTAACTTGGAACAAAAGTTGTGACCCAGTTACATGTTATGGCAAACATGAGTTCATCAAATTGAATTTTATATAAATACTTTTAGTAGCCCTCAGTGCAGGTGGGTAGTGCCACAATATATGTTTTTGCATAATTATTGTGCTGTTATGCATGGCATCATTAGTAATCACCTTTCCATACATAATTAAGTGACACCTTGTGAATGCAGGCGTAGGTTTCAATATAAATACACTGATTTCAATTTAATTGTTTTTTAAGGATATGGTTGCTATAATTTTCTATTTGTTGAATTATGTTTGTAAACTTAAAAATATTCTAACAAATTTTTCTTTGGATGTTACTTTCATTGTGCTGCAAAACACATAGGGGCCTATTAACGCTTTCCCCCCTGTTAAATCCCAGAAAACAACAGTTTTTGGGGATTAACCACTAAATTGCTATTTATGATTGTAGCATTGCAACAGATATCTCAGATATCTGCTGCTTTGCATCTCATCGTTTTAACGAGCACTCCCCATAACAGTGTATGTGCTCAGTAACGCTATTTAACAATGTATTAAATTAACTTTTCAATAATAATGTATGCCAGCTTAAGCTGGTGTACGTTAACATTATTGAAAAGTTTCACTACCTGCAGCTCTGCTCCGAAGAGTGGAGCTGGACAGCACAAGTGTGGAGGGATCATGTGATCCCTCCCTGTCACATGACCCACCGTCTTTCAGTCCAGATCTCTGTGCGCATGCTCAAGCTTTTCGGTCGGGTAATGCGTAGAGGGATTCAAAGCAGTCTGGAAACCACATCGCAGAGGACCGCAAACGACGAGCCCGTGAAAGGTAAGTGTAAGACTTAACAGGTACAGCTGTTCCTGTGTTGATTTTTTTTTTTTTTTTTTTTTAATAAATATGAGATATCTATGCGATGATGATTGAAAAGTATCTTTCATAAAATGCGGTGTTACATAAATAGGCCCCTTAGAAATTTGTATTTTCAATGGCTCTTGCTGTCTATAATAGAACCTGTGGGTTCTGATCCCAAATATGGTCCCATAATTTGTTTTTGGAGTTTTGTAATTGTAAGGAACCATCTTTATGGCATGTTGACAGTCACTGTGATTTTGTTGGTCAATATGACCACCAATCAGTGAAACATGAATGGGTGCCTAAATGATCACATCTCAAGGTATACATGATAAATATCCAGTCCTAATGTACACTTGTTTAAGAAACCAATCATTATTTCTTAACTACATTTAACAACTTTTGTAGAACTGTCTGTATATTTATAATTTCACTATTGAATACATGATTAAATGTCACTTACGTGGAGGATAAATTCATTATAATCATGCTATTGCTTGTTGGATAAATTCCCCACATCTCTTTTCAGTTTTCCATTAATTGTCAAGTTTTGTAGACATAGGTGATATAATTTATGTAAGGCTACTATATATTCTTGTTATTTCTATTTTTTAGGGAGTGACAGATGTGTTATGTGAAACATGTGAACAGTTAGGATGGAAACAGCCAACCAAGATTCAGATTGAGGCGATTCCTGTGGCTCTTCAAGGTAATTAATGATTGCAAACTTAGCAGTGAATAGTCAACCCCTCGTCCGGGTCTCTATGTAATTTAGTGTAAATGATTTGAATGTGTCACTTGCCTTTCTTCTGCAAAATAAATGTTTATTCATGTATTATATTTTCTTTACCTCTTCACAGGTCGTGACATCATTGGTTTGGCTGAGACTGGCTCAGGAAAGACTGGCGCTTTTGCATTACCTATCCTTCAGACATTGCTGGAAAGCCCACAGAGACTTTATGCCTTGGTTCTCACACCAACAAGAGAGTTGGCATTCCAGATATCTGAACAGTTTGAGGCTCTTGGTTCTTCCATTGGAGTTAAAAGTGGTATGTTTGAATTTTCTAAGTACAATATTACTAGTTGTATAATTGCTTCTCTGCCTTTTGACTAAGCTCAAGTGCAGTTGTGGCAGAGCTGCACTTGGTCCTCTGGCCAGGGGCTGGGTAGGCTCTTTTGAAAGCCTGAGACAATTGTGCCTCCGGAGTAGCAACCCGGGGGTGCCATAAATCACAGGTCAGGAGACCTTAATACAGATATCACGTGATTATGTTGGCACCTATGCACTTTTGACCTCTTTAAAGCACCACTACATTCTTTGCCATGGCCTTTTGGCTGTGCGAGAGTTTTTACAACCAGCCCAGCCATTAGGCTAGGGCCGTATCCACTCAGCGCTATATATTTTTTTTCTCCACGTTCGTCACCTTCACTTCTATGTTTTCATGCTTCTGGATTTTAGGGTGCGGGTAGGCCCTTTTGGGCTACGTCCCTGAAAGATCTAGGGGTGCTGTGTGGCCCTTAGATTCCGGCCCCCTGAAGCCATCATTGGTCTTCCCTTCCTGGGGTTGGACTGGTTGTCGAGCCTTGGGTGAAGCTTCGGTGGATCCCAGGGGCCTTGCGGCGAAGGGGGTCTAAAGACCCTTGCACCCTAAGAGACCTTTTGGTTCCGGTGGTCGGGGACTTAGGCCTTTTTTCTTTTTTAAGGAAGGGTCATGTTCGGCATCCTTTAGTGCACCTTTTAATGGTTTTGCACCTTTTTTGGATCACGAAAGCACGATCCCAGGCTTTCAAAAAATGTTAAATGCAGATTTTTAGAGTAGTTTCTTGAAGAAAACAAATAAAACAATTCCTTTAGTGACTTGTTGAATAACTGGACATGGTATAATGTTGAATCTGAAATCTCCCATTATACACCCACACATTCATAAGTGCACATTCACACTTCTACAATACATTTTTCTCCTTTAATTCTTCATGGCAGCCATTACAGTGGGTTAAATCCATTTCCAGATTAGGTAGGGACATTTATTTTTATTTTTTTTAAAAAAACTTAAGGCAGCTCCTCATCCTTCCCCTGTGTCTTTCCTAATAGTGTTCTATTTTCTGTAGCGCAAAGTGTCATTGATTTAGAGGAAGTATATTTGCAGTCAGAATGTGATTCACCAGGGATTCTGGAAGATTCCTCTAGTAATGAATCTGGAGAAGTTAAAGATACACCCAAGATGTTAAGTTTTTACATTGGAGGTTTTACTTGCCCATAGATTTGAATATATATTTATGGAGGAAGAATCAACTGCCATAGAGATTTATTCATAAGGACCAGGCACAGGACAAGGGTCAGTCTAACTTGAAGCGTTTGGATCTATGTATCCATAGGTCCTGCTGCTTCCATTGTGACCTTATGAACAGAATGTAGGTCAAGTTGGAGAATTAAATATTCTGCCCTGGTACCTAGAGTATATTGCTGTGGCCTACCAAATAGCAGGGGGACTATAGACAATGTCCCTCTCACTTCTGGGCTCTTCAGGGGTCACAGCTCCTACAGAAGTGGTAGTTTCATCACTGATACAAACTATCTTTGTCCAGCATTCTATCTGGGGGACACTCCTGCATTAGTTTATGGTGAAGGTGCAACACTCCTGTTCTCACACTGTGTATGTCAATATGGGAGGATATGGTGCTGTCAGAAAACCAGTGTCTGCATGCAACTATTACGTTGTTTGGAAAACTTTTGTGGTTTTGTGCGAATGCAAATGTTTCCACACTTCTTCCTTCAGGCTTTCGCGTCCTATTTCTTTTCATATTTTACTACATTTTATTTATTTTTTTTTGTTTCATTTTGAAAAAGGACAAATCCAATTTTTACCTTGACATCTAATGCTGGCATAATGGTCTAACATTCTTCCGATGCAAACTAAAGTTAGCTGTGTTGTATTTATTTTAAAAAAAACCACAAACTTCACCAATGTTTCTAATATGTTTTTGTTTTTTGCAGCGGTTATCGTTGGTGGAATTGATATGATGTCACAAGCTTTGGCACTTGCCAAGAAGCCTCATATTGTTATTGGTATGAACGTTTTAAGTCCATCTGTTATGCCATTTATCAAAGTAGAGAAGTGTTATTATCTGAATGATTGTTTATAACCTGGGAAGTTTGAGACAGGGGCAAGCTAAAGTTGCATTGTACAAAGAAATGATACATTTAGATTTTATGTAGATTTTCTTTTTGAGCAAAATAAAGGCTGTAGTGCTTAAGAGATTTGATAGCTTGTCGTAGTTTCCAAGCAAACCTGGAGCGATACATGAAATCACTGACCCAATGCAAATTTCGGGAAGGACCAGGCAATGCCTGTCTACCCACTCGTACTATCTACATTACTTGTGCTCATCAGATAAGTGACCCCCATATTATGCTACCCAACATGGTAGTGATACTTATTGTACTCACAGTACAAGATCCACACTTTGCTATACCTACACTGCTGTAATGCATACTCCAGTCATAGACAACCTGATACTCCTCAGGTTCTACATGGTTGGCCCTTTAACATTAAAAAGCTCCGCACATTACTCCTAATATAAAAAGTTAAAAGAATAAATTGAATCAAAGAAAAAGACATCTGTCTATAATAGGCAGGCATTTTAAACAAGTGTTACAAGCTATAACAAATTTGCTGTTCTTACAATATGTAAGTAGGTCGCACCGTGGTTTTGGGCTTCAGTACGCAAGTGTGGGTGTCTGCACCTGCGCAGGAATGGACTTTGCTGCACATGCACCTTCCCTCACTAATGCTCAGAAGAGCAGAGCAGGTGGACCTCAGGAGGGTGGTCTGGCATTGCAGGACTTTTGGCTCCATAGCAGCTGCACACCCTGCCTCTGATGCAAACTATCTTTTGTCTTTTAGAAGACTTGTTAGAGATCTGATCAGTAGAATAAGGATTCAGGTTATAATAATACAAAAGCATAGGTTTGTCTTTGCTAGTTGTGATAGTATGTATATATCCAAGGAAAGCTTCAGTAGTCCTCTTTGTACAAAACAATACAAGTGGTGATGGCTGGACCATAAAAAGTTATTACCAGACCTAAGTAAAAGAAATTGCCTAATTATAGAATCTAACATGACTACTGAGCATTAAAATTCTATAATCCTTTGTTTCTCATTAGCCACACCTGGGCGTCTCATTGACCATCTGGAAAACACAAAGGGATTTAACCTTCGAGCCGTTAAGTACCTAGTCATGGATGAAGCTGATCGCATACTTAACATGGACTTTGAAACAGAGGTGAGATCTTCAGTGACTAGTTGCCATATTACTAGTGCTATCATTTAAAACTGTCATGGAAACAAAATTAACTGAAAACCAGTAGCTGAAAATGAAGTGTGAGGTAAAATTTGCTACTAGCAGATTGTTTATACACTCTAGGGGTGTTATGCAGAATATATTATACATGCAGCATGCTTCTCCATTATATGCTACCAGCAACCCTCACATACCAACTTGAGCTGATGATGGTTGGTTTTGCATTTTTGGATTTCTTAGTTTAAGACTTGATTAGCAAGTTACTTCACTAGTTCTCCCAAAAGAAATTTTAACGTTTCATTATTGTGTTTTACAAATAGGCTGTCTGAAATTATTATAGTATAGACACAGTACAAGTTGAACCCCAAAATAAGTGCTAACATTTATATCACGGTCTTGTGAAAATATTGATTTATGCTTTATTTTATGTAATGTAGTTTTTCCTTGTTTTCTAGTTGCTAGCCTGCTTTCACTGATGTTCTATGTTGTTGTTGTTTTAATATCTTCTGCTTTGTTTTTTCCTAAGAGTTTACCCATCTCAGATCCCAATGTTTACTTTGTCATCTACTTTGTAGCATCCTGTAGTGAAAGGGGTTATCCACCTCTGGACAACTTCCCCCTTAATATAACCAACCAAGCCATGTAGCAAATAAGGGCTCCTGTTCCCTGTCGCTTACCTGGAGGTCTGAATCCATCCAGTCTCTTTAAATGCACTCAATAGTGCTTTATTGAAGAACACTCGATGTGTTGTCATACATGTCGTATGCTACAACGTGCCTTCCATGAAAATGAGCAGGACTAGATAAGATAAGCCTGCTTTCTATTTGTGTTTTTTTTAATTATTACTTTTCTTGATTGTAGTTCCCTTTCGATCAATTGAGGTTACACCATTAATGCTGTGAAACCCAAAAAATCCTGTTTATAGATGAGTCACTTACAGACTGTTTCCTTTATCTAGGTGGACAAAATTCTTAAAGTGATTCCTCGTGATCGTAAGACCTTTCTGTTCTCTGCCACAATGACAAAAAAGGTGAGCTGCCATGTTTGATGGGGAACATTCATGGGTTGTGTATGTATGTGTATATATATATATATATATATATATATATATATATTTATTTTTTTTTAAACTGTATATATTTTTCCTATTCCACGTGCCAAACAAAATTGCTAGACTTATGGCAGGAACCAGTTGCCCACCGTACAGCCCGTGTCGGGCTGGCCATTACTTGTGGGGGAGACAGGTCCTGCTTGGGGGGGAAATCCCTGGCTCAGTTGACTTGCTGCACCTCCTAGAATGGTTAGTGTACATTAATTTCCTTCATATGAGTCTGTGCCTGGACCAGACACTCTCCTACTGGAGTTGCTCTTACAGCAACAGGTTCAAGTGCTATGGCCCATGGTAAACCAGCGTGGGCCAATACGATAGAAATGTCTGTTTTGGTATTGTCAAATATTATCTTCGTTGGATAGACTCTTGATTTCCCAATGTTCAGAGACAGTTTTCTAGGTGAGAATTCAAATTTAGAATTCTCTTTGCCAGATGAGGGGAGCTTTTGTGTGTCTCAAACCCAGAAGACCCAGTTGGATGCAAAGGCGAATCCTTTCAAGGTCACGGCATTGGCAAAGTGGTTATGGCAGTCAGTCAAGATTTAATCAGGTTGGATGGGGTAGGTCGGTTTTCTTTTGGGCTCTATGCCTGGTGCTTGCTTTCTTGCTTGCTTGTTTGTTTTTCTGTAATTTTATTTTTTTATTTTTACTTGGAATCTACAGCACATGCAGGGATACCCACCAGAGAGTAAATAGCCTGTAGGCTTCCCTCAATCTGGATCCCTGTACTGGGATGAGTTTCCTCTAGGCTTCTCTCACCCTAGGGTGTTTGGCAGCCATTGACTTTGCGCTCTAATTTTACACAGGCGCTAGTCATCTTAGTGCCATCTTAGTGCGGAGGCGTCTCCCAATGAGCGAGTAGCTGCTAGGTTTCTTTCACTCAAGCATGTTTGTCACGACTTGAGCAGTCTCCCTCAATCCTTTGACAACGAGCAGTTCTTCTTGACCAGAGGACACGCTGCTGGAAAATGTTCTCTCCTTACAGGAGACCGGCTGAGCGACCAAGTTGACAGAACGCCGTGAGTGGCAGTGGTAGGGAAATGGATGGATGAGACTGGCCATTACCGCGATTGTGTGAGGGCGTGTTCCTTCCCTCAGCGCCGTCATTTTCTACCTGTCATCACTGCAGTTAACTACTCTCTTCTGTGCCCTCTCATTCGGTGCTGTGTTTTTTTTTTTTTTGTGTGTTAAAAGTACTGCCTGTTGCTCACTTTGTATATTTGTGTACCCATTGCTCTTTAGTACACAAACTGTGACTATTTTATTGATTTATTTAATATAGCTGCAGGGATCAATATTACACTATCGGTGTAGTATAATCCTTTTTAGACCAAAAATAATACCATGTGGTGTCTTAAAACACTAATTTTTGGCATGTCTATGTGTAATCAAATTTCACCACTATGTTTAACAATATAGGGACCCTTCCCTGGAGAGTGACTAGCCTTTTTTGAAGGCTTTCCTTCACTCTGGGTCTATGCAAAAAATAAAAAAATAAAAAGACACCTCCAAGCCTAAAGGGTCTGCTGAAAGTCTGTGCAACACTATATTTGTGCCTTATGTAATTCTACATTTTCTCTTGGACAGTCTGACTGATGCGAGTCTGAGTGCCTTGGTCAGCATGCTTCTGCCAATGCCAACCACCCGTGGGGATTCCCAGGCTGTGTTGTGGCTAGCGTTACTTATTAGCTGGATTCGCTAGAAGTCTGGCTAGTACTTCTAGCTCAGTTTAGGACCCAGTACCAAAGCCAGCATCAAGAGTTTGGACTAATAGGACAGTAATTTTATCACAAAAATGTGAGTACCAAGAAAATACACACGCAGACACTCACGCACACACAGGCTTTAACTAGTCAGTGCAATCTCAGATTCATTTTGTTATAAAATTAGATTTGTATTTCATGGACTGTGTTGCACTTTCTACTTTCATTTTACAGCATTAGGAATGAAAAAGCCAGTGTGAGTGAGATAATAATTGAGTCTACTGGAGCTGCTGTGCTTTATTTTTGTCTTAACTCCTCCCACTTTTTTTTATTTCCTGAGGAAATAATCTTTGCCAGAGCTGTGAACTAAATGAGTTTGTTCACTTTGATCAATTCAAAATAAACTAATCTTCATTCATGAACTACCCATCACTCTTTGCCTCACTAGACGCAATCTATGCCTACCTACATGTTGCCATAGAGGAGGGGCTTCAGTTTGTAGTGCCCAATAGACACTATTGGTTTCGGGTTTTACCCTTTGATTTTAAATACTATGCAAAAGTTTTAGGCAGGTGGGGAAAATCTGCAAAGTAAGAATGCTTTCAACAATAGAAGTGTTAATAGTTTATTTTTTTATCAATTAACATAAAGCAAAGTGAATGAACAGAAGAGAAATCAAATCAATATTTGGTGTGACCACCCTTTGCCTTCAAAACAGCATCAATTCTTTTAGATGCACCTGCAGACAGTTTTTGAAGAACCTTGGCATGGAGGTTGTTCCAAACATCTCTGAGAACTAACCACAGATCTAATGTGGATGTAGGCTTGCTCAAATCCGTTTCTCTTCATGTAACCCCAGACAGACACAATGATGTTGAGATCAGGGCTCTTTGGGGTCCTTGTCCTGCTGCAGAATAAATTCTAAGCCAATCGGATGCCTGATGTTGATGTAGTTACCATGAGTGCAAGTTACCGCCTTTCTGGTGGCTCCAGAATGGACACCCCAGGCGTGATACTCTGATATCCTAGGGTTGACCGTAGGTCTGCCTTGCTGGTTGCCTCTTGGTACAGTTCTTCTACTTCATGGTCCTCTTTAATGCACTCTTTTGGTCGTCTGCTTGGGCAGCATGTCTACTGAAGCAGTCATCCTTTGGTCCGGGGGTTTCTTACCACAAGCGATTTAGTTGAGGGCACCATTATCTTCTACTAATAACTATCGTGGTTTCGTCTTTTGGGCTTGTCAGTCTTTTCTGATTTTTCATTCTGGCAGAGCGGTGCTTGGCACAAAGTTCTCTTGTGTGCTGAAGGGGGTCTCTTGGTTTCTCTTAAACTTGGAGAGTGTTGTTACAACATTTTGTCTTAGTCTCCAATTTCTAATGTTTGCAACTTCTGGCTGTGGTCCGGGCTCTCAGATGCTATATGGAACTTACAGCTTTGGTTTGTAAGACCATATAACCCCTTATCATTCGGTATGATTTGTACAAGTGGGTGTGTGTGTGGCTGCCATTTACGCACGCTACTGCTTTTGTAGAATTCGTCACTGTTTGTTTGGCTTCTGTTGCAGAGCTCAACCTGTGCTGTTTAGATTAACTTCTTTCACCCAGGTTGGTGCTTCCTCGGGAGCATGTTGGGGTGTTTTGGCTGCACTACTGTATTGGGTCACTACTTGATCTTTCCACACCTTTACAGGTTGCAGGGTATTGCATCCTGGATTGCAAGCTTTTGAACCACAGTTTTCTGCATAGTAGCTTCAGCTCACTCACACCCTTTGGGGCAGTGTTCCCGTTGTCGCAGGATCCCACATTTGCAGAAAAGAGGATTATTTTTTTTTTATTCCCGTAAAATCCATTTGAGTCCATTTTTGGAACACTGCGTTCCCTCCCTTTGCTCTGTTTGTTTACATTCTAGGTATTCTGTTATTCTTAGTTAGGCCCTCTCTTCTGGGCTTTGTAATAAAACTAAAGATGGCTCCAGTTAAGCGGGGCATAGTAGGGAATGAGAGATCCTTCACCATTTTGAGATTTAAAGTGCCCTAGCTCCAATTCCATCTTCTATACCCCATTGAATACAGTAGGTGAAGGATGCACTAGACAAACAGTAGTAAAGTATGAGCTGCAATACGGACGGGGTTAACCATTCCCCTTAGTAGAATCGAGATAATAGAATGGCCCAATTGCGCTTAATTACTTGGAACTGTGGTATGGGGCAATCACTTGTGGCAAGTGAGGTGTAGAAATGACCTGGTAGATAGATCTCCAATGTATAGTAAATCGATTGCACAGTGTTAAACAATAGTTACCATAGACATAAACACGCTTATATTATATCCAAGTGAAGAAGAGATCAAACATAAAAATATTATGGAAAACAGACATAACAGACCAATTCATCTGCCAGACCCAATAAAAAATTACAGATACGATGGAATTGAGAATAAATACAATAGGTGCTGGTAATGGATCGTGGATTGATGTATTGGTCCATACAATGATTGTGGTTTCGGGTAAATCAGTGGATCGGGCGGTATGTAGAAAGTGTTCGCTAATATGGTTTAGAGATTGCTAGTTTTCCGTAATCCTCGGTAACATTCATATGTAATTACCTTGTAGTGGATTGTTGTTCGCTCGTACGGTGCCCTTGGGTATAGTGTGTGCTGTCTGTTCACGGTGTTGCCAGTCTACTTCTGCGAGGTGGCGGGTCAGGAGGAAACGCTGAAGTGAGCCGGTCTCCGTCTGGAGATCCCCACGCGTGTGCGCGTCCGGTCTCGTTGTAGGCGGGCACTATGTGCCGGCGTGTAGTCTCGTGGGGTGCTGGTGTAGCGCTAGATACAGTGCATGCGCGGCTCGATGGAATGATAAAGATGCTACATGGTGAAGCACTGTATACTTTAATGCCAGTATATAACAACAGTTTCCCATCAGGGATTTCATAATGTGCAACAGTACTAATGTGATCTATCTTTTAGAATGCACATGCAACCTACAATATGTAGGGAGAACCATCAGAACATTAAAAGTCAGAATCAGCTAGCACATACGCAACATCAAGAAAGGGATACTATTACATAGTGTTCCAGATCATTTCCACAAAGTCCATAACTCCAATCCAGAAGGTTTAAAATTCACGGCCATTCAACAAATCAAAAGAAATTGGAGAGGTGGAGACTTTTTGCAAAAAATCAATAGGGAAGAAGCAGCCTGGATCTACAATCTTAAAACCTGAAACCCCAGAGGTCTAAACATCGATTTTGATTTAAAACCTCTAATGTCATAGATTCACCATCTCACAACTGTTACCATGTAGAACCAATCATGTGATGATATAACTACAGTGCATTCTATCTCCATTCCACTCCCCGACCCCTGTACACACACTCCTGGGGCTCTAGACATCCCCTATGATATCCTTCCCATGCCCATTTGCCACACACAAAGGTCTATGTAAAATTGTATTATAGATAGAGTAACATAGTGAATGCTTATAAATTCCCTGTTTTTTATATTTGTTATCCCACCCTGTCACCCTCCCTGTGATTATGCTACCCACAGTATCTAGGATCACAACACCTGTCCCCATTAGTTGGATCACATCGTGTGTCCACCCCTAGGTTTCCCGATCCAATCAACTTTCAGGAATCCCATCCAATCAGGTATTGCCCTCTCCTTTAAGAGCACACCAAGCACACAAACACTCACTCCTTAAAGTCCAGATCGGACAAAAAGCGTCAGAGAAAATACACTGTCATCTATATCGTTGCAGACGTGCTTAATACAAGCAACTTTACTGTAAGTGTAAATCTTTATATACTGGCATTAAAGAATACAGTGCTTCACCATGTAGCGACTTTATCTCATTCCATCGAGCCGCGCATGCACTATATCTAGCGCTACACCAGCACCCCACGAGACTCTACACGCCGGCACATAGTGCCCGCCTACAACGAGACCGGACGCACACGCGCGGGGATCTCCAGCCACTCACCTCCAGACGGAGACCGGCTCACTTCAGCGTTTCCTCCTGACCCGCCACCTCGCAGAAGTAGACTGGCAACACCGTGAACAGACAGCACACACTATACCCAAGGGCACCGTACGAGCGAACAACAATCCACTACAAGGTAATTACATATGAATGTTACCGAGGATTACGGAAAACTAGCAATCTCTAAACCATATTAGCGAACACTTTCTACATACCGCCCGATCCACTGATTTACCCGAAACCACAATCATTGTACGAACCAATACATCAATCCACGATCCATTACCAGCACCTATTGTATTTATTCTTAATTCCATCGTATCTGTAATTTTTCATTGGGTCTGGCAGATGAATTGGTCTGTTTACTATACCCCATTGTCACAGTGTCCCCAAATGGATTCATGGACATGGATTTTACGGTGAGTAAAAGATCCCCCTTTTTTTTTTTTTTACCCCTAACTACCAGAATGGTTGTTACAAAACAAATACTTTCTTTGTTAAAGTATTGCTTCGTTACAGCTCCTAGTATTCATTATATAAAATAAGTCATCTCGATTACTCCTTTTAAAGAACAATGGTCAACCTTGTGTATTTTTGTAAAACTTTTAATGAGAATATCATTGTTTTTACTTTTTGAATCGTTATCCTTTACATGTAATGTGTTACCATATTACGTAGCTCTGTTCATTGAGGGGAACTTAATACAAATAAAAAATAACATGCAGTAACATGAAAAGTAAGTTAAAGGTGTCCCTTCCTAAATGAGCTTGCAATCTAAGTGATACGGTGCAAAATTCATATATAAGGTAGTGGAATAACACTTGTAGTTGTTGATGGGGAGAGTGTGTGGTTACTCTAAAGCAGAATCTTTGTCTGCCACCACTTGCTTCTCATCTTCAGACATTGTTGCTGCAGCTACTGCTAGGAGGTCATAGAGATAATTAAAGGAGGAACAAAGATGCTAACCGCAATGACAGTTGAACTCTCTTGTTCAGCAGATTATCTGAGATAGTACTACAGTAGATATTCCAAAAATAACCTGACCTTGGTGTAATGGCACCCATCTTTTGCCTCCACAAATTTTTAACACTTTTTTTTTTAATTAGTGAAAAGATGATTATGTGGGAGGTAGGGCACAGAGCTGGTCTAAAGTACAGCCTCCTATAACTTCTGTCAACATTTCACAATTACAATTTTGCACTAGTCTCAAATTATACTGTTGGAAACTAAAGCCGCTACAGTACCCTTGTCCACCAAAAATATATTTTTCAGATGAAATTCTGACCATTGCTGTTCCTTAGATATTCACTTTTTAAGGGTCACTTTTTTTAATTTAATTTAATGCACCTTATTATTTGTGTTGGATGGCTGTCATGGATTCCGTCAACTAAGTACGCTTCTGTAACACTTTCAAGATCCAATATTTAGGACCCCTCTGGTTCTGCCAAATGTAAAAAGGGGAGTTTAGCTGTAAAATAAGTAACCATTTTGGGTAGGTACCTCCTTTATATCTACAGAGCTACATCTTCACTAGACACATGTATATATGGTACAAGTAAATAGTGACACCATCAGGCTCACTTGTTAATAATCCTAAGAACTTAATGCTTATTTCAATATTAAAATAGACCAGTGGATTCCAAACTTTTTCAGCTCATGGCACCTTTAGGGTCTCCATAATTTTTTCATGGTACCCCTATGCCAAAATAATTACCAAGTATTCATCCACCTTGCTTACTACTGGCCCTGGCCGAGGCACCCCTGTGATATCGCCTAGGCACACAGTTTGGGAACCACTGGAATAGACTATAACTCTTTTTTAGAAAATTTCTGGCAACCTGATTGGCAAACGTTTTTAATGCCCGTAAAGCCTTAAATAAAATTAAACTCAAATGTTTCCTTTTTATTGATTCGACATAGAGCTTTCCCAGGCTCTGCTGATGTCAACTAGAATTCTTGCCAAATCTACCTCTAAATTCCGTGCCCTGTATAAAGGCACACTGGCTGCTGCCACCTTCTTTTCTGCGTCAAGTAACATTTCTGAGATTTGATATCCTTCTGTAACGATGGATTATCTAATATGAGAATACACCACGTAGAGTGCAGGTACAGACAATATCAATATTATTTCTTCCTCATTTCATTCTCAGGTGCAAAAACTAGAACGTGCAGCTCTGAGAGACCCAGTGAAATGTGCAGTGTCTTCTAAGTATCAGACAGTGGATAAACTGCAACAATTTTATATTTTCATCCCGTCCAAGTTCAAGGTATTCATTTCTTTTCCATCTTCCTTTTATATTTTTTTTTTAGAATTCATCAGTAAATTCTAATGAACCCATAAAATCTATTGTGTACTGAGGATATTCATTTGTTCTGTTTTCATTGCTGTGTAAACTTTAATTTCCCAAATAACATTGTATAGATTTTGTGAAACATGCAGGAATCAAACATGGGATTTTTCAGAACTGAAGTAGAAGTTGTCAATTCCTGTTGTAAAAGCAAAACTTTAAATGTACAAAAAAAAATGTTTGTTTTGGGGTTTTTTTTTGTTTTTTTTTAAAAAAAAAATGATTAGTAAACCCCAAATTAAGCCATTTGTGCAAGGGTTTGGTGGGATGATTTTAAATGGTAATCTTTATGATAAACTTTTAGTATTCTTTAATAAACAGAATACTTGGTGAATGGATATAAAAGCAATCCAAACTTCTGTATTGGGATCCTATATAAATCAGAAATTGATTGTGGCTGCCTCAAAGTGTGGTCAGAGGAGGATTATGCAAAACATTCACACATTTTGCATGTATGTTAAGCTAGGACTTAACACTACAGAAAGGTTCTCCAGATGTGATATCTTTAACGCTTTTACTAATGACTGAAACTCCCAATTGGCATGCTTCATGTGTACACACTTACAAGATTTACTTTCAAATCTGTGCTCTTCATCTATCATAATTGTCTGCTGAAAAGTTTGTGACTTTGTAAAGTCTATGGAGATCTGCCTACACTGCTGGTTGTGAGTGCATTCACACTTCAGAATTTGCCCAACATCATTCCTAGAGATTTTTAGTCCGGTTATAAATCAAATGAAAAGATGCAATGTGAGAATGGAGAACACGGTGCCGGCTATAGAGACCACACTCTAGGAGCCACGGCGCCTACCAGAACAGCCCTTCAGATGTCAAGCAGGAGCATGGCTTGCTGCATTGCACCCTGGATGTTATATTTGAGAACTCCCCGCAAGTGTGGCGCCATCTCCTTGGTGGGCTTTTACTGAGGATAGACCATTAGAATTCACACTGCTGCTCGCCTTATGCGGTGCCAGAAAACTTTCTATGCTGCCTACACTTCTAGGGGATGTTTTGCCTTGGAGTACTTGACATTCTATTGTTAGTGCAGATAGGAGTTTTAAAGTTCCGGCGAGGTACCAGTTCAACCACCCCTTCTCGGAAGCGGACACAGCGACTTGAGAGATTTCAATAAAAATGGATGCCAGTCTTGCAAAATCCACGACTATCCCTATTCTAAACTCTGATTCCTTAAAGGACAGCCCAAATAGAAAATACAAGGGTTTTTTAAAGTTCATCTTTGTCACAACAGGTTCATGATTTAGACCATTGTATTCCAAACCCAGTTCTCAAGTACCCCTAACAGTGCAGGCTTTCCAGGTCACAATTGAAATAATAATTAGTATCTCCTGTGGATATTCAAAATGTGTCAGTCTGTAATGAATACACCTGTGCTCCAGCAAAGAGATATGGAAAACGAGCACTGTTAGGGATACTTGAAGACTGGGTTTGGGAAACTGTCTTAGACCAATTGTTGTGGCTGTGTAGGTAGTCAAAGCAGTAGAAAAGTGGGCTTAGTAACTCTGTGAGAGCATACAACCAGGGATGCCTAGCTCTTAGTAGTATCATGATTACTTTACATGATGCAGGACTAGGGCTCCATTCAGAACCTCAAATTTGATGGTAGCAGCCAGAAGTTCTATCTGGCTTGCGTCATGAGAGGCAGATGTTGAGTTCAAAAAGACTCTGTCCTCTTTGGTCCAGAACTGGACGGAATGAAAGGCTTCTTTCCCTATGTTATGCTCCTAAAAATATCAGAGATTCTGGTCATTTCTCTGCCAGGGAAAGCGAGAGGAAATTCTGTGAGGGTCAGTACTTCAACTCACATGGGTGTCGCCAAATTGGTATGCAGACTTGGTCAGGCAGATTTTGTGGTTCTAAGACCTCTGAAAAACAGTTCACATAACGGGATCACTTCTCCACCCAGGAAGATACATGGAGGGATCATGTCCCTTGTTGTTTTCTGGACCAGTGGATCAGGTGGTCTTTGGCCCTATGGACCGGAAGCATCATAAAAAGAGGCTACATTTTGGACCCACTCTCAGACTTTCCAGAACGAGCTTTAAGCCAGATGGTCATGATCTAACCCTTTATTGGTAGAGTATTTTAGTCTGTTGCTGAAGACTCATTAGTACCTTCTGTGTTGGCTGAAAAGACAAATTCTCAGCAAGAGGCTCCTTCATTTTGGACTGTACGTTCATTCCCACGGGTGCAAGCTTGCGGGGATTGGGAGAGATAGTGCTGTACTTCTGCCTACATAACCACATGTAGGTACCTGGATTCCTCTGGCTGCGAGGGAGGCAGCCATGATTATGTTCTGGGTGAAAGTATGCCCCAGCAATCTCTGCAGCATTTATCTCTGGGGTGGACAATTGGAAGGCCATCTTCTTGCGTTGGCATGCCATTCATCCCAGATTGATTGGTCCATCCGTAGGTTTTTCATCAGATTGTGGAGATGAGGGGTCTGTCAGAGGTCCGCATGATAGCCTCTCGGCTGAACTACACAGTAGCCCGCGGTGCTGTGCTAGAACAAGGGATTCGAAGGTGTTCCTAGTGGATGCTGTGACTATTCCATGGAAGTACTGACTAATGTGTTTTTTGCTTTTTTTTTTCCGATTCCCATGCTTCCTTGGGTACTAAATAAGGCCAAGTAAGAGGTTGTTTTGGTGAGTTTGGTAGCACCAAACTGACAGAATGTTTCCATACCATGATCTTTTAAGCATGGCGGCAGAATCACTGTGAAAGCTGCCTCTCGGAGAGGATCTTCTAAGTCAGGGCCCATTTTACCACAAAGTCTTGACTTTGTTGGCTTTAACTAGAGATGGTCACTGACCCCCGTGTTTTGGTTTTGGATTCGGTTTTGGATCTGGATTACCGTCGTGTTTTGGTTTTGGTTTTGGTTTTGCAAAACCGCCATTGCGTGTTTTGGTTTTGGTTTTGGTTTTGTTTGGTTTTGTTTTGCTATTTTTTGGGAAAATCCATGTTTTTGGGCCTAAATTAACCCAATTTAGTGCTCCAACTGTTTTAGAGACAAGTAATCTAATTGTTGAGGTAATAAATCATCCAAAAAAACAGTTTAATTCTTCGTTGGTAGGCCTATTCTACACACAAAACAGATTGTCTTCCTCTCCATCTATGCATATTGGCAATGCAGCCATCGTCTTTGAATGTATATTACACCCTACACTTATAGTTAAATATGTAAAGAAATGGAAAAAGCCAGTTTGCTTTCTGTCTCTCAAGGCCCCCCTCCACTTGTATAAAATAGCAAAAAATTCAGCCATTATAGACTGTACAATATTAATTGACATGGAGAAAGCCAGTTTGGTTTCTGTCTCTCTAGGCCCCCCTCCACTTGTATAAAATACTAAAAAATTCAGCCATTATAGACTGTACAATATTAATTGACATGGAGAAAGACAGTTTGGGGTCACTCTGTCTCTCTAGGCCCCCCTCCACTTGTATAAAATACCAAAAAATTCAGCCATTATAGACTGTACAATATTAATTGACATGGAGAAAGCCAGTTTGGTTTCTGTCTCTCTAGCCCCCCCTCCACTTGTATAAAATACTAAAAAATTCAGCCATTATAGACTGTACAATATTAATTGACATGGAGAAAGACAGTTTGGGGTCACTCTGTCTCTCTAGGCCCCCCTCCACTTGTATAAAATACCAAAAAATTCAGCCATTATAGACTGTACAATATTAATTGACATGGAGAAAGCCAGTTTGGTTTCTGTCTCTCTAGGCCCCCCTCCACTTGTATAAAATACTAAAAAATTCAGCCATTATAGACTGTACAATATTAATTGACATGGAGAAAGACAGTTTGGGGTCACTCTGTCTCTCTAGGCCCCCCTCCACTTGTATAAAATACCAAAAAATTCAGCCATTATAGACTGTACAATATTAATTGACATGGAGAAAGCCAGTTTGGTTTCTGTCTCTCTAGGCCCCCCTCCACTTGTATAAAATACTAAAAAATTCAGCCATTATAGACTGTACAATATTATGAAAAATGGACAAAGCCAGTTTAGGGTCACTCTGTCTATGACACCCTACCCTTAAGGATAAATTGCCCTAACAGCAGCCTTTCAAGATGGTATGTGATATGGAAATGCCACAAGTCCCTTTCCTCTTTGGGGGTAGATTGCACCCTACACTTACATAGAAAGTTTTAAAAAGATGTTATCGGCATCATCTTCAGCTTCATCCTCACCCTCATCAGTGTGTACGTCATCATCACAGACTATCAATTCATCGCCGCTTGAATCCGCCATTAGAGAACAGTCAGTGCTTGGATGTCTTGGATGGTGAAGGCCTTCCTCGTGGAAGATGTAGTTCATTTTTATAAACATCATTTTCTCCACATTTTTGGGAAGTAACCTTCTACGGCGATCACTGACTAAGTTCCCTGCTGTGCTGAACACTCGTTCAGAGTACACACTGGAGGGTGGGCAGCTTAGGTATTGCAAAGCAAGTTTGTACATGGGTTTCCAAATGGCTTGCTTTTCTTCCCAGTAAGGAAAGGGACTGTCTGACATTTCCATATCAACTACCTCTTGAAAGTAATCCTCCACCATCCTTTGCATGTTTATACTCATATTGGATGGACTTATGGGCAAAGTGACACTTTTTTTTGAAAAATCCTTCAAACCAGCCCAGATGTTAAATTGTTCTCGTCTGCCCCCTGTGTCTTCCCTGCTTCTTTTTTGGAAATTTAATTTTTTACGAGCAACAGCTTGAGAAAGTGAAGGAGGACACGTCGTCAAGCCGAGGCCCAGTTCAGCGGCCAACTTGCTGAGCAATAGCTCCTTGCAAAAGTTCACATCTCGCTCATTTACAAGTAAAGACTCAATGTAGGTTTTAAACCTTGGATCAAGCACAGTGGCCAAAACGTACTGATCCGAGTTCAAGATCTTAATAACTCGAGGATCATTGTGAAGCGAATTAAGTACTTGATCGACAAGGCCAACATACTTTGCTGAATTGCTTGCTTTCAGCTCCTCCTTCATTTTCTCAAGCTGCTTTTCCAATAGTCTAATTAAAGGAATGACTTGGCTCAAACTAGCAGAGTCTGCACTGACCTCACATGTCACAACTTCAAATGGTTTCAGCACCTTGCACAGCACTGAAAGGATTCCCCACTGTGCAAGAGTGAAATACATCCCCCCTCCTTTCCCAATGTCATGACTTGTGCAATATGCTTGGATGGCTTTGCGCTGTTCCTCCATCCTCTGAAGCATGTACAGGGTGGAATTCCACCGAGTTACCACCTCTTGCTTAAGTTGGTGGCAGGGCAAGTTAAACTGCTCTTGGAGCTGCTGTAATCTCCTACATGCTGTGGCTGAATGCCTGAAATGGCCTGAAATTTTACGGGCCACCGAAAGCATCTCCTGCACCTCACGGTTATTTCGTAGGAAGCTCTGCACCACCAAGTTGATGGTGTGAGCAAAACAGGGAATATGTTGGAAATCACCCAGCTGTAATGCTCGCACTATATTGTTGGCGTTATCTGAAATGACATACCCTGGGGAGAGTCCGAGTGGTATAAGCCATGCATCAATCACATCTCTCAGTTTGCGTAACAAATTGTCAGCCGTATGCCTGTTAGTGAAGCCGGTGATACAAAGAGTGGCCTGCCTGTGACAAATGTTACGTAGTGGTGTACATGCTGCTGCTGTTCCTGCTGGTGAAGGTGAATGACCAACCCAGTGGGCTGTCACAGTCATATAGTCTTTGGTTTGGCCACTTCCACTTGTCCACATATCTGTGGTTAAGTGAACAGTGGGCAGAATGGCATTTTTCAGCGCAATCTCTACATTTTTACACACTTTTTGGTATAGTTGTGGAATAGCTTTACGGGAGAAATGGTGTCGCGATGGAATTCTGTAACGCGGACACAAAACCTCAATTAACTGTGAAAAACCAGCTGCGTTTATTGTGGAGATTGGACGCAGATCTAACACTAACATTGCAGCCATGGCGTCTGTGATTCGCTTGGCGACTGGGTGACTGCTGTCATATTTGCTTCCCCTCGCAAATGATTGTTTCACAGTTAATTGCTGAAATGTAGGACTGCTCATTTTATTCACCTGCCTCTGGGATGACGATTCACCCCCAGCAGCAGCAACAGCAGCAGCAGGACTAACGCTTTCTTCAGAGGAATCAATAATAGTGCCGGAGTCATCCAGCCTTAAGTGGGATGCCGGGCTAACTCCGAGCGCTACTGAGGATATTGATGAGGATGGTGTGGTGGGTGTATTTTGTAGCCGTCGGTATGTCGGTGAGCGGAGGGTCTTAGCTGATGAGGGAGTGCTTGTATTCTTTTGGGAAGAACTTTCAGCTTTTCCCAACACTTTGCCATGAACTCTCGTTAAATGGCGTAACATAGACGAGGTTCCAAGATGGTTAAGGTCCCTCCCTCGACTGACTGTGGCTTCACATACACTACAAATGGCTATACAATTGTTGTCTGGATTTGGGTAGAAATAATTCCACACATAAGAAGTGGATTTTTTTGTTTTATGCCCAGGCATGACAATGGCCTTTTTCTTGTCACGTGCCAGAACTGCTGCCACTGGTGCAGGACTTACACAAACAACCTCATCCTCATCAACATCCTCATTAGCGCCCTCGTCGCCTACACAAATCTCCCCCTCATCCTCTTCTAATTCCAAAGTGGCATCCTCAATTTGGGTATCACCGGCTACACTCGGGCTATTAAGGCACACATCAGCAGAATGCTCACGATTAGACATCCCACTGTTGGATGGACTCTCCACAGGGATTGTTGTCATTTGTGAATCAGAGCAAATATTCTCCTGTAATGCCTCACTGGTATCTTGCAGCTCAGCTTTGACGCGTAACAGTAGTTGTGCACCAATTGTAGCCTGGGTAACTTTTTGGGATCTGCCACTAATAGCCAAAGGTGAAGGCCTCATTCTCTCTTTGCCACTGCGTGTGTAGAATGGCATGCTTGCAATTTTTTTTTTATCGTCACTTAACTTTTGCTCAGTTACACTTCTTTTTCGCTTCAATACAGTAAATTTTTTTTTGGTTTTTGTTTTTTGCACTAATTTGAAAACACTCTGTTGTTTGACATCGCCTTGGCCAGATGACGTACTGGGAACACTAACATCAGGACTGGTGACAGAACCTGGTTGCTCATTTAGATCATATGTGGA
This sequence comes from Mixophyes fleayi, assembly GCF_038048845.1. NCBI lineage: Eukaryota > Metazoa > Chordata > Amphibia > Anura > Limnodynastidae > Mixophyes > Mixophyes fleayi. Next base: position 96,096,909 of record NC_134409.1, read on the forward strand.
CTGCTTTGAATCCATTCTGAGCGCAAACCACTGAGGAGTGCTAAAAATTATTGAGTAGATACTGCTGACAGATATGACTTTTGACAGCCAGAAATATTAATGCACAATTAGGGAGGACACCCCAAAAACACTGAGGAGTGCTACAAATTATTGAGTAGATACTGCTGACAGATATGACTTTTGACAGCCAGAAATATTAATGCACAATTAGGGAGGACACCCCAAAAACACTGAGGAGTGCTACAAATTATTGAGTAGATACTGCTGACAGATATGACTTTTGACAGCCAGAAATATTAATGCACAATTAGGGAGGACACCCCAAAAACACTGAGGAGTGCTAAAAATTATTGAGTAGATACTGCTGACAGATATGACTTTTGACAGCCAGAAATATTAATGCACAATTAGGGAGGACACCCCAAAAACACTGAGGAGTGCTACAAATTATTGAGTAGATACTGCTGACAGATATGACTTTTGACAGCCAGAAATATTAATGCACAATTAGGGAGGACACCCCAAAAACACTGAGGAGTGCTAAAAATTATTGAGTAGATACTGCTGACAGATATGACTTTTGACAGCCAGAAATATTAATGCACAATTAGGGAGGACACCCCAAAAACACTGAGGAGTGCTAAAAATTATTGAGTAGATACTGCTGACAGATATGACTTTTGACAGCCAGAAATATTAATGCACAATTAGGGAGGACACCCCAAAAACACTGAGGTGTGCTACAAATTATTTAGTAGATAATGCTGACAGATATGACTTTTGACAGCCAGAAATATTAATGCACAATTATGGGGGACACCCCAAAAGCGCTGGGGAGTGCCAAATATGAAGAAAAAATAATAAACCTCTATCCTCCTCTCTGCACTAGCGATTTTGGTTAGAGCAATTGCAAGAACAATATGGTATTCTCTGTCCCTGCTCTAATTAGCCTATGACTACACCCTGCTCTCTCCCTCTGTCAAATGGCGATGGATTGCTGTGGAGGCGTGTATTTATAAAGTTGAAGTATCGCGAGAACCGAGTCCCGAGATCCGACGACGTCACAATGACGTTCGGCCTCGATTTGGATTCGGAATGGGCGGGAGAGTACCGAGCTGCTCAGCTCGGTACTCGGATACCCAAAGTTCGGGTGGGTTCGGTTCTCGGAGAACCGGACCCGCCCATCTCTAGCTTTAACAGCATGGCTGTTGAGGCCCTGATTCTTTAAGCTAAGGAGTTATCTGAGAAACTTCTGTCAGGAAACCGGCTGTCTCTTGGATTTAACACCCTGTGCAAAAACCTATATAGGGTAAGAGGAGAAGAAAGTTCACAATTCATCTTGTACATTTTTTCAGTATAGACTAGACAGCGGGATGTGATTTGTTGCTCTTAATGCCAAACTGTCAGCCCTATCTTTTTCCTTGAGAAAACTGGCCACTATTCTTGAGGTTCAAAATTTTCTTCAGGGGTTTCTAAATGGTTGCCCTGATAGACAAGATATGCTAACATGCCATTCTCAACCTTAATGTTTTATTACACACAAAGCCTTCATTCATGCCCAGGGTGATGTCTAAATTTTATCTGACCCAGGATATTGTGATCCTTGCTCTGGGCCAGGACCTAGAGTACTGAAGTGAAGAACCTCTCCAATTACTGGATATGGTAGTCTTGAGGATTTTGTGTAGAACAGATAGATTCCTTGTTCTTTATGACACGCTTAAGAGAGGAAGGCAAGGCAGCAAAACAGATATTGTCAGATGACTTAAAGCTGCAATCCATCAGACTTTTATATTTGATGGAAGATCATTTCTTGATCTTATAGCCCACCCTACTATATTGGTGAGCGCTTCCTGGGCAACACTGTATCGAGCCTCTGTTGAATAGTTGTCTGGTAGTAACCTGGTCCTCCGTCCACACCTTTACCAATTTCTATAGGATCAATGTCTTTGTTCCCAAAACGCCAGCTTTTATTAAAAAGTGTTGCGCACAGCTGACTGTGTACTGTCCCCTATGGGCAGCTTTGGAATGTACCCATAGTGAAGCAGGGTCCCCAAAATATGATGAGTAAGAAAAAAGAATTATTTGCACACTCCCTAAAATCTATTTTGTTGGGGCTCCCACTCATTTTGTTTTTTATTTGTTTCTTTTGTTTTACGGTTAAGTAGTGTTCATTGCATGATTTGTTTTGTTTCAGCCCTATCTTGGGGGCTTTATTTATAAAAAAAGGTCCTTCGCTGGTCATAGAGGGTTGAGTGAATGCAGACTACTTTTAGTGTAGTATTGGTGCCTTACTCCAAGCACAGCGCCTACTGTACGTGATGCAGTGTTCCCGATATGGATGCATGGAAAGGGATTTTACAACAAGTACAAAAATCCTCATTTTCCCTGTGCCCCTCACTCCATTGAGAATGCACATATTGCAGAACCAGGTCTAGATAAACTTGTTATGGTGGTATGAAGTGCACCTTGGGTTGGGAGGGGTGCTGTTGCAAATACACCCTTTAGTAAATTTACCCCATCTAATCTTCAGTATCTGGAGCCAGGGCAGGAGGTGTGTGTTTTTTTTTTTTAACCAATAAATAAAAATAAAATGTAAATAAAAAAAATAGATTTTATAGTTTCCTGTGATATTTGAAAGTAAAAACATATAATCTGTTATAAATCCGTAATAAGTCTTACAAAAACTCTTATTTTTCCAAAATTAGCCTTACCTGATGACACGTATTAACAGACATCAATTGTAACCTTAATGGGTGCTTTAAATTTACATGCTACTATGTATATTTCTGCACCTGTATATGGTAGAAAAATAATCGTATAGATCCATTTATTTCACAAAGTTTTCCTTACACTTGAATGTTTTCCTAACCCTAATATTTGTTTTTGTTTGCGCTTTTTTTTCCAGGACAGTTATCTTGTGTATATTTTGAATGAACTGGCAGGGAACTCCTTCATGATCTTCTGCAGTACTTGTAACAATACACACCGTGTGGCCCTGCTACTGCGCAGTCTGGGTTTCACAGCAATTCCTCTTCATGGCCAAATGAGTCAGGTAAAATTTTGTTATGGAATAGATTTATTTATTATTTTTTTTTCGTTTCTTATGGTACATAAAATTTTTTTTCCTTAAATGTATTTTGTGGACCTTTAATTTACCTCCATAATGCCAGAAGTGATCTGGCCTGGCAGTTTTGCCTCGCATCCTGCTTGGCTGCCTATGTGTGTGGTCTACTTGATTGTTTTTATTTTCTAATTTGCTATTATTTATCATATCTATTGTAGGTCTACCTGTACTATTGTACTCTTGCATCTATTGTCTATTTGTATATAAATGTATTGTTTCTAGACTTTTGTAATGCAGCTCCACTTGTTAAATGAACTTTCTCAATGGTATTTTAATTTTTGTTACTGGATTATCATTTTTATCGTGTTTTTAAATTTTTTAGAGGGGCCCTTGTACAAAAGAAAAAGTGTGTGTGTATGTATTGTGATCCTTTTTCCCCATGTAGCAATCGTTCCAGCGTTTCATGCTTTACAGCCAGATGAAGCCGCTAACTTGCACTCCAAAAGTTCCTTTACAGACTCTTGCTGTGTTCACCTCCTGCTGGACCACGACAAGCTGTTGTTTTAAAACCGCAATTTCTTGGTCTTTCTTTGCTGCTATCTATTTAAGAGCCCTTTCTTCATAGAATTCTTGCAACACATGTAAGTCTTCAAAGGTTCAAAAAACACTTTCCTGGTCTCTCTGCTGCAATCTCTCTGCAGTCTTCCTAAGAGCATCCACTGCTTTTCCTCTCCATTTAAGTTTTGCAACGGATGCAACTCATTTCTCAAGGTCTCTGCTTCTTGGCTCGTTTAATAATACTGTTGCTTTAAATTCCCCACTTGTTTTCTTCTCTAAAAGTTTTCTCCAAGCAATCATACTCTTCCATGAACACATAATCTGATGCAGGTAACATCAGGTTTGTGCAGAGAGCATAAGATTTTACAACTTCATCTCCGCTCTGCAAACGCCAGTGCAGGTTTTCCAAATTTTCCTGCTGGGACTGCATTTCAGATGAACCTGCTTGCAAACTTTATTTCTCAGTCATCCAATATGGAGGGACACTGCTACCATGGGGTTGTATGAGGGGCACTCAGTTAGTACTTAGTTAACTAACTGCTGCTGACTCATCCCCTCTGGAACCCCTGCTAGACTTTAATTTAAGTGCCCAAAGATTTGGGTTGTTGTTTTTGTGGTATTAGATAATTTAGTTCTTTTTGTTTTTTAGTTTTTATATGGTCAGTGTAGATGGATACAGGTGCTGCGGGCTACCTGTTATCTGTTAGGTCAGCAGTCAGGACTTTTTGTCCTGAGCTGCACATACAGACAAGCTTGGGGCTTGTTACTAGGGTGACAGCAGCCGCTCACTGAGGTGCTGTCAGCAGTGCTACACCGGGACCGGCGCTGCCGACAGGCAAAGACCGCGCGATCAGGAGGAAGCTGGACATGTTGGGAGATACCATGCTCCCCGCTAAGGCAGAGGGGAAATCTGGATCTCCAGTCGGGGACCAGTCTACGGCAGTGCCTGACTAGTTCAGACTGCAGAAACGCTGGGCATGTTTCTATATGTTGCTGGACCGCTAGCGGAGGACACGGAAGGTGTGTACCACGCTGCGGTCGGCTCTTGGTGAGAATCTGGGAGGAGGGGCCGGTGGAGGCCTCTCCCCTGCCAGTTGGTATATCCCAAGAGCACGAAAGTTTCCCGCGATTGCAGAAGAGGTTGGATGTTCCTCAAGTGGCTTTGTGAGGAGAAAGAAGTGTGCTGTCAGTGACTCCTTCCCTCCTTACCGTGGGACCCAGCTAAGTCTATTTCTTATTTAGTGTATTTTCCCCATCAGGGGAGTTAAATTGAAGGCTACATATCTTTAGAGGGCTAGTCTGCCCTGGTAGTGTTTTTAAATTTACTCTTAAAAAAAAAAAAAAAAAGAGTTTTACTCTCTACTTTAAAACAAATGCATAATGATACTTAATTTATTGCTGGCCGTGATTTTTTTTTTTTTTTACGATCTTTTTTTTTAGGCCCGTGATTTTTTGAGGTTGAGATCCTAGCAAAACCCCGTTTCTGTTTCTGCTCAATGTGTGTGTGGTGTGTGACTGCTGCTAGTTTTTGGTGTATTCCTTTTTCTGATGAATATAGTGTCAGATAAGGGTAAATCTGCCGGTGTCAAAATTTATGTCTGTTCAAAGTGTTCTGCTAAACATCCGGTGGGACAGACGTACCGGGATGAGCTCTGTGTGCTGTGGGTAGCCAGGGTCCGGGACGAGTGGGCGCAGGGTCGTCCCCGCTGTCTGCAGGGGAGCCAGCTTGGGCGTCTTCACTGGCCCAATCTGTCTCTCTGCTCGCACAGCTCAATGCTCGACAGAGGCACAGGCATCCCCTGTACTCTACACCGCGGGTTTCGTTCCCTTTAATTCAACAGAAGGGTAACTAACCCAGCTTTGGCGGTTAACACAGGAGCATCTTCGCAGGGGTTTTCCTCATCCCCTCAGACTTCCCAGGGAGAGCCGGCTTGGTCTTCTTCCTTGGAGAGAAGATTAGACCGTTTAAATCGCTTTCTGGATTCCCCTGGGCTGCTTCCTCCTAGGGCCAAACGGGCTACTTTATCCCATGCTCTGTTTTCGGCTTCCGATTCAGATGGGTACTCCGAGGAAGAAGGGCAGCTAGTAGAGGATTCTGACTCCAGTGGGTGGAGTCAGTTACTGGGAGGCCAGTGCCAGAAACCAAGGGGTATAGGACCTGGTGTTAGCGGTACGCCAGGCTTTGGACTTTTCGGGATCAGAGGAGCAGTTCAGTTCAGGGTCCTTTTTTAAATGAAAAAAGCCAGACTCTGTGTTTTTCTTCCTTTTCAGAACTGTCTGAGATTGCAGAGTCTGCATGGAAAGCCCTGGACCAGAGATTTTCCTTCCCTTGCAAGTTTCTTCACCTTTTGTCCACTGCAGGACCAAGATGCTTCACGCTGGGAGCAGATTCTCAAGGTGGATATGCCAGTAGCTAGGTTAGCCCATCATACCACCTTGCAGGTGCCTAGCTCGGCGGTCTTACAAGACCCCACAGATAGGAAGACTGAGAGTTTCCTTAAAAACATGTTTTCGGCAGAGGGCGCTTAATTCCAGCCCATGTTCTCATCTGCATGGGTAGCCAGAGCCAATTGAAACCTGGCCTGACCAATTGGCAGCAGGTTTACAGGATTCTGATCTCCTTCCTTTAGATCTCCATTTGAAAGAAGCCTCAGGCTATCTTTACAAAGTGGCCCAGAATGCGGTTTCAGTGGCTTCTTCTATTTCGGCCACGGCTGTGGCGGCTAGAAGGGCCCTTTGGCTGCTCTCTTGGGATGCGTACCCAGAATCAGAGGTTGCTGGAGGCCTTACCTTACTCTGGGTCGGTCTTATTTGGGCCAGAACTGGACACTGATTTCCCAGTCCACTGGTGGAAAGAGTAATTTTTTTGCCGGTAAATGCTCTTAGGGCCAGACCACCTAGGTTCAGTTCCTTTTGGCAGTCCTTTCGGGGTCACATCTCTGACAGGGGTCAGGTGTCCGTGAGAGGTGGACCTTTTTCGTCCCGAGGACAGTCTCGCAGGGAAAAAGTCGAAAGTCGAAAAAGTCCTGAGCTTACAGGACGAAACGCGTCAGCTATATCTAATACTTTTGTCCGGATACATTGGTGTCATATATGGAGAAGGAGTCATAATAATATTACTGTGACCTTAGCTCCTCCGTTTTTCGTCAAGTGAATGGAATGATCTCTATCTCGCAATTGTTTCCGAGGGACGCCTGAGTGGGAACACCTATAGTGGAAACGACTACTGACGGCTGCAGCACTTGCGGGACGATTGGGTTCACTGCCGAGATCAATATACGTTTATTATCCCTCCGGAGGGTCCAGAAAGTGGTAAGACACTGGTTTATTTCAATTTCAACTGGGCTTTAAGCCATTCCTAAGGAGAGGACTTATCAGAGACATCATCTGAATCCGTGAAGAAGGTGGTAAGAACTTTTTTAAGATATTACATATACCATCTTTATCAGTTCTTATACGTGACCTTTGGAATTTGAACTCTCCTTTACTTATGAGGATTTTTTAATGCACTATTGCTTACCACGAAGCTACACTATATATGTGGAGGACCTTACCTATTTATTTTTATGTTTTTATTTTTATATGGAGCTCTATTATTAATGCATGCCTTTTATACATTTTTTTTCTACTGGAACCGGGACTTAAAATAGATGTACATACATTTTTTCCATCTAGTGCAATCTATGCAAGCAGTATTTTTTTCTTGTGCCCGGGCATTTTTCTCCCCCCTCCCTCCCTCCTTTCCTCCAATGATAGAACATACATGTTCTTGTCTATTAGGATAATACTGTCTGGCTATTTGTTTAATATTTTTATATATTCATGTGATGTAACCTTAATAAATACTACATGTGTTCTCTACTATATTAGGCTATTCCTATTATATTGCATGATACTGCATTTGAAAATAACATACATTCAGTGTGAAGAGAATAAGAAACACAGGTCTTCCCAGCGCTTGACATTTTTTGTATATATTGCTCGCAGGGGAAGGGGCTCTTTTCCCAGTAGATGCTCCTCTTCCAAGACCCCGGACAAGGCCCCAGCATGATGGGAACATCCCTCTCCTCACCACTGCAGGGGTGGGGGGCCGTCTGCAACTCTTCAGACACCAGTGGGCGGTGTCTTCACAAGACAGCTGGATTATGGGGAGGATCCAGAGGATACCTGATGGACCTTTTTGGGTCCGTCTCCCAAACGGTTCTTCTCAACTCCTCTTTGCGACCCTCTGAAGAGTGACTCAGGCAGTCGATTCTCTTCTTTCAGCAGGAGTTGTTTGCTAAGTGCTGTTTTCCCAGAAGGGTCTGGGATTTTATTCAAATCTATTCATGGTACCAAAGCAGGATGGGTCATTTCGGCCAACCCTACAACTCAAGGGTCTCAATCAGCATTTGCGAGCGGACAAGTTCTGAATGAAATCTGTCCGCTCCATCATCAATGGACTGGAACCCTTGGAATTTTTAGCGTTTATAGACATCAAATTCGCCTATCTCCATGTTCCCATCTGGAAGGGACATCAGTCTCTGCTTTGGTTCATAATAGGGAGAGACCATTTTCAGTTCAGTGCACTTCCTTTTGGTTTGTCAACAGAGCCACGTGTGTTCACAAAGATCATGGCTGTCCGCCTGCAGGCCATGGGTGTGAACATAATTCCTTATTTGGACGATCTCCTTATCAAAGCTCCTATGAAGAGCATCCTAAATCAATGTCTTTTGCCTACCCTTCGGATTCTGCAATCAGGACATCTGTGCAGAACCTTCTCCGGTCTCCTCGACCCTCCATGTTGATGGGCATGAAGCTCCTGGGTCTGATGATCGCCTTTTTCGAGACCCTTCCTTACGGCCGGTATTGTTCATGGATTTTTCAGTGGGACCTCTTATGCCACTGGTCGGCATCTCCCTTCCAATGCATAGTAGCATAACTCAGGTTTTTATATTTGAGACTCCTCCCACAGCCTTAGTTAGACAGGTGACCTTTCCATCTTGTTTTTAAAAGGGAGTTCTCTGCAGGTGTTCTGTAATTGCTTTTCACTGCGGACAAATTTTGCCAGCTTTGCTGTTGGCTTGGGAAAAGACACTTTCAAACTATTTTCAAAGCATGTAAGTTAAATCACACTTTATACTTTTACCTTGTCACGCATATCTTACAACTGTATGCAGTGTTCTCCCCAGATGATTTTTTCCAGCCGAGTGGTTATCAAGAAGTAGCCAAATAAGGGCCTTTGCAATAATTACATTTTTGAAATCCTAACCTTGCATTGATTTAACCTCAAGATTAACATTTTACATTAATTCTTCTCTACTTCTTAAAGGCCCAGTCATTTACAGCTTTTTCAAAATCAAAGTCTACGTGATCTGGTTCCTCTAGTGAAATCAGCATCATATTTTTTAGTGTGCTTTGCTTTATGCGATTCCTTAAACAAGTTTTAATTTGTTTTAGAGTAGAAAATCTTCTATCATATACAGTTGTGCCTACAGATATGGTCAGTACAATAACTGCTAGTTTTGTTAAGTTTGAGCTCAGTTCTTCAAACTACTCCCTTTTTGTCACAGTATATGTATGTGTGTTCATACATACACACATAATTCATTGCTTTTTGGAGTTTGAGTGGAAGAGTTTCAATAGTTTTCTTAGGGTTTAGTTGGTGTGTAAGGAACCATAATTATACATGTTAAGGGAGTGCAGTACCACATCCTTGGGTATATGGTGTTTATAACAGCCAAGAGATTACATACAGTCCAAAGGTTTTGGGCAGCTGGCATCAGCCAGTTTTATTCAGTAAGAAAACTCGAAAATAAACACCTTGCTTTCCTGCTCTAACTAAACGCTGGTCACTCCTGACTAACAATCGAATACAAAACAATACGTTTCAGCACTGTAACTTAGATGCAGATATCAGCCTTGCAGCCTTTTACTAGCACCACTCAGCTGCAACTCCTGATTACCAGCAGAATCATCACTGGTAACTTGGAAGACCTAGTTCATGGGCCTTCTGAATGGAGCCTGCCCTCTCTCTCCATCCATAAACCACCTATAGCCCTTCAGCAGCTCTAATCCAGTGACTTTGCCACAATATCTATCTCCTAATATTGTGTAGGTCCTCCTCGTGCTGTCAAAACAGCTCTGGTCCATTCAGACATGGACTCCGCAAGACCTCTGAGGGTGTCCTGTGGTATCTGACACCAAGACATTAGCAGCAGATCCTTTAGATCCTGTAAGTTTTCGAGCTGTTGCCTCCATGGCTGGACTTTTTTTCCAGCACATCCCCAGATGCTTGATTGGAATCTAGGTAATTGAGGCCAAGACAACATCTTGAAATCTTTGTCATGTTCCTCAAACCATTCCTTAACAATTTTTGCAATGTCACTGGGTGCATTATTTTGCTGAAAGAGACCACTGCCATCAGGGAATACCGTTGCCATGAAGGAGTGTACTTGGTCTTCAACAATGCTTAGGTTGGTGGTATGTGTCAAAGGAACATTCACATGAATGACAGGACTCAAGATTTCCCAGCAGAACATTGCCCAGAGCATCACACTGCCACCTCTGACCTGCCTCCTTCCCATAGTGCATCCTGGTGCCATCTCTTCCCCACGTAAACAAGGCAGACACACCCAGCGATCCACATGATGTGAAATAAAAACATGGTTCAGTTTTGGCGCTCACAAGCCCATTGTAGGCCCTTTTGTCAGTGGACAGGGGTCAGCATATGTAGTCTGACTAGTCTCCGGCTACGTAGTTCCATGCATACAAAGCTGCAACATACTGTGTGTTCTGACACCTTTCTATCATAGCCAGCATTAACTTTTTCAGCAATTTGTACTACAGTAGCTCTTCTGTGGGACTGAACCAGGTGGAATAGCCTTTGCTCCCTACTCGCATCAATGAGTCTTGGATGCTCATGAGCCTGTCACTGGTTCACCGGTTGTCCTATCTTGGACCACTTACAGTAGGTACTAACCACTGCATACCGGGAACACCTCACAAGACCTGCCATTTTGGAGATGCTCAGTCCAAGTCAGCTTGCCATCACAATTTGGCCCATGTTAAAGTCCATCAGATCATTACTCTTGCCAATTTTTCCTGCTTTCAACACATCAACAACTGACTGTTCACTTGCTGCCTAATATTTCCCCATTGACAGGTGCCATGGTAGCAAGCTAATCAGTTTTTTATTTATTTCACTTGTCAGTGTTCTTAATGTTGTCTGATCTATGTATATGGACATCTAGTGTCCTCTTAATTTTTATAAAATGTTTAATGAACGTGTTTTATTAAGACAATTATCTTCATTATACTATTAAATATATAAGTTTTGGATACTATTAAAGGGTGTTAAAGATAATTATATTTAAATTAAGATCTTCATCATATACTTGTTCATTATATTGGGCCTATTGCTCATTTAATTCTATCATTTCCACCCCTGGTTGGGGGTTTTAGTAGTAAAAGTCCCACCAGAGACAATAAGGAGCAGCCATTGTTGGATATGCTTTCTTCTTTAGAGGGTAGCACCTCCCTCTTGGTGGGGTTCTTTTACCTGTCCCTTGCCTCTGCTGTGCCTTTTCACTCCTCTGCATGTGGGAAAAGTTTTTCACTAAGGGTTGATTGTACGGTATTGTGACTGTGCTTTTATGCTGTTTCATCACGGTTTGCTGTCACTGTGCTCTCTATTGTGTTATCTCTTAAATACTGACTTTTCCACCTTTTCCGATTTTACATTGAGTACTGATCTCTTTACCACAATTGTGTCCCTGTTTTTTTTTTCTTCTCTCTTCCGTCTGAGGATCGGGGTCTCCATACGTCTGGGGATATGGGGGGGGGGGGGGGGGGTGTCAAGTAGCTGTTCAGTCCATTGTGGAGCTTAAAAGGATGCAACGTGTCCTGTGGCAGTAAGTCACATTTGTTCTTCTTACTCTTCCCATAGGGGCTCCCGTCTCGGGGTGATGTTTATTAGCATAAACCCTCTTTCGGCAGTGAAGGAACCTCCATGGATGCGTAACCTGGTATCTTTGGTTCAGCGCTTGGTTAAGGTGGCTTCCTCCCTGGAGAAGCTGCTGGAGACTTTGTCATCCAACAAACCCTGTAAGCATCAGGCTCACCCCAGGTCTATTTGTTAGGAGATTCCAAATCAGAATACTCCTCTCAGGAAGGTGTGAGCCAAAGAGACTCTGATTATGAAAATCTGACTGTATAATAGGAAGATACCTTGAGTAGACAGGAAATTGAGGCTCTATTGTTAGCTATCAGGCAGACCCTTGATATTCAGGATGCGAAACAGCGATTCCAGATGTTTCCCTATGCAAAGGGAAAAAGAAACAAGCCCTTCCTTCCTTCCTTCCTAGCCTGGTTCACCTACCCCTTCTCTCAAGCAGACATATCAAAATGGGAGATTCTGCCAACAGTGGATGCCCCCATTGCCCATCTGGCTAAATCCACTACTATCCCTATTTAGAGTGCTGCTTCCTTAAAAGACCTGGGCAGAGAATGCGAGAGGATTTTAAAATCCATTTATGTTGCAGCTGGTTCCTTTCTCAGGCACAATATGACAGCCGCCTAATTGATCAAAGTGGTGAAAAAATGTGCTGGCACACTCAGTGAGGGCATTCTTTCTGGGATGCCTAGATCGGCGTTGATATACTCTATAGCTGCCTCCCAGGACGTGAGCCAGAGAGTCTAAGAAGACTTTGGAGGCTTTATTTTTTGAGGGGTTTGTCCTTTTTGGTCCAAAACCGGTCAACATTTCTCAGGTCACAGGAGAATAGAGCTAACTTCTTCCTGTTAATGCCCCACAGACATGTGGTCGGAGATTCTGGTCCTTTTGCTACCAGGGGCCACACGTTTGTCCTACGTGAGGCACCTCAATGGGTAGGCAGGCTTAAACAGGGAGATGGATCCAAGCTGACTATCTACATGACTCCCTGCCTCCCCTACCCAGAAGCTCCATCGTGGGGCTCCATCTCCTGTTCTTTCTGGGCCAGTGGTTCCGTTCTTCTCCAGACACCTGGGTAAGGGGCATATTGGAAAGAGGTTACACCCTGGACCTCTTGGACACCTCCACAGCATTTCTTTTACACTTTTCCAAGAGGCAGGGCCAAGCCCCTGTTGTCATCTGGGTGATTATTCCAGTCCCAAAGGAGCATAAAGGTTTGGCTTACTATTCAAACATCTTTCTTATGCAAAAGATGGAATTGTTCTTCCGGGCACATCCTGAACCTGACGTCCCTAATCTTGAACTTGTGGGTGACAAAATTCAGGATGGAGTCAGTCCGTTTTGTGATCAGTGCAATGTAACGAGACAAGTTTTTCACTTCCTTAGATGCCAAGGATGAGTATCTTCACATCCCAATATGGTTTGCAAGTTTAGTTCACTTACGAACAAATAAGTTTTTTTTTTGTTTTTTTTAAATTTTTATATAATCTTGATTAGTACATCAAATTAGGATGTGTCGGTTTGTTTGAAATAGAGAGGTCTTGTTGTAATTAATTTTTCTTGACTCTCTAAAGCTGAAGACTGTGGGCTTTCCACTTTTTGAACCACTGCCATTACCCATGTATAGCAGGCCAATTTCTGCAATTCCCAGACACTGTGGCGGTATACCTCAATGAGTGTGGGGATTCAAGGTTTATGTACTCCACACTTCTTATTTGGGGTTAAGTACATGTAGAAATATTGATTTATTCCAGAAGTTAATTTATTAAACAAGTTACATGTATTAAGTTACATCGCCATAATTAATTTTTGCATACCATAATGGAACACTATCAAAATGAGCGGCTTGAAACACCTAGGTAATTCTGGTTACTATAGCACCAATGAAATACAGGTTTTCAAAAGGTGGTTCTTGCCTTTTTGAGAAACACCCCTTAATTCATAAAATTTGTCATTTCTCTAACAATCTCTAAAATTGGTATGTAGCTAGTTGTTGGGTTTTTTTTTGTACTTAAAAATCAGAAAATGTTACCCTGAACTATGTTAATTGTGTGTTTTGTTTTTTTTCTACCTGCAGAATAAGAGGCTAGGCTCTCTGAATAAGTTCAAGGCAAAATCCCGCTCAATCCTCCTTGCTACCGATGTTGCAAGTCGAGGGCTTGATATTCCACATGTGGATGTTGTTATAAACTTTGACATCCCAACACATTCTAAGGTGAGTGGTTGTCTCATATCTAGCTCATATGTATTGAGGAAAGCTTTGTTAAGCCTTATGTTGATCTACTTATAGGGGTTGAAAAACTCTTTGCTGAAATAGTAGAATTTGCAGTTGACGAGGAGACACTGAAACAATCGGAGTTCATGGTAGAAGAAGGTGACTCACGATTGGATGTGATTGCCTCACATCTATTTATGTGATACTCTCTTTGGCATTGCTGCTTCCATCTCCACATCAATGCCATTAAATAACACAATTGAGTGAGGATAATTCACCTTTTAATTAAAAATATTTATGAATAAGGAACTTTTACTAGTCCTATGTAGGCTCCAAATAGCGTTCTTTATGTCCATTAATAACCATTACTAGAAAACAAGAAATATTTGCATATTCCAGTAGTAATAGAGATGCTGTCATGCTTCAGTCTACTTTTTCAGAAGTTTTTCCTGCACGCAAAGTAGATGAGTTTGTTTTTTTTTTTTTTTGTATTTTTGTGTGTACAGTGCTAGTTTTTATGTTCAGTCCACCCCTCTCACACTTTCTCTCACTCTGTCAGGATTACATACACAGAGTGGGGCGAACAGCTCGTGCTGGAAGGTCAGGAAAAGCAATCACTTTCGTGACACAGTAAGTTTGTGTTATCTATTTTTCTACAGTCTGAAATTTACATTTATTTTCTTCATGCCTTTAGCTGGATACTTGTACTGCTCACAGAGGTTGTCCACTTTTTTCTACATTCTGTAAAAAATAGTATTTCATTGTTCAATTCATATAACCGTTTTTGCAGACTTCATAACTCATTTAAACAATGGAATTCAGCTGCTTGGCTGTACACCTTTTTCACTTCAAAGACGTGGGCATGGCTTGACAGAGTTTTGAGTAGTCAACACAGCTCCTATTCTCCTGTTGCCAATCTGTGCATTAATCTTTTTACCGGTGTTGAATAGCCTTCTACCTGGTCAATAACTTGCCTAAAGTGATTGGGCCACAAATCTATCCAGGTCCGAGACCTTAACGCCTCTTCCAGCCATGGCCCCCAGATCTCCAGCATGGACACGAGAAGCAGGGGAACACTCTGTCACACTTCCTGACCTAAAACACCGGGAGTCTAAACTTCTCCTCTGTTGTTGAGAGTAACTTTATTTGCTGTCATATTGCTCTGCTATCCTGACTTTATGCCACTATACACGGGCAGTAGTTAGAAAAGACCTTTTTTTCAGCGTGGGCTTTTATTTACTGGACTGTTTGTTTTATCGATTTTTATCTAAAATTTGGGTGCTGCCTTATATATCCGTACAGCATATGCCACATCATAAGGGGAAATGGAAGCCGAGTTGCGGCTGGGCTGGAAAAATATTTGCATACATCGGCCACTAACATGGCCACTGAAGTCTCTTGGTTCTCGCTATATCCATCTGTAGATCCTAGAATTGGTGAGGCACAGACCTTTAATCCCCCGGGGCCTTCAGAGAATGAGAGAGTGTGTTGGAGAAGGGAAACACAGAAGCTCACCTTGGAGATACAGAAGAGTAGTGTCCAGCCCCCCTACTCTGTTATTTCCAACCTTTTGTTGTTTGTTTGGGGGGTGGGGGGGGGGGGGGGGTGTCGTGTTTTGGGTTTTTTCCCAAGCTCTCTCCCTTATTCTTCATTGGAGCTCTCTGATCCCTACAGTCTGTCTAACCCGGACTGTCTTGGTTGGTGTTACCATAATTATAGATTGGTAGTTTGGCGGACCAAAGAGTGTCACATGGATTTTTACGGACAAAGTGTACAAGTATAATGTTTTCAAAATAATTGACTTGTATTGTCTGCTTTTCAAACAGTTTGACTCATAATAAATAAGCTGAGTGGTTTGATACCTTCAGAATCTTTCTGATAAAATAGTTTATTATTAGAAGTATTTGAACACTGTTATAATTACATTTTTTTTGATTCTTTTAAGGTATGATGTAGAACTGTTTCAGAGGATTGAACACTTGATTGGTAAAAAGCTTCCAGCCTTTCCTGTACAAGAGGAGGAAGTAATGATGCTGAATGAAAGAGTAGCTGAGGCGCAGAGATTTGCCCGAATTGTAAGTTTTTCCTTTTGCCATTTACAAAATTGTTAATAATATTTTGCTGTGTATTGTCATTTTACGTTATGGTATATTTTTCTTACTCTTGTAAAACTGTTGCAGCAGTTTTAAACCTTTTGATGCTTATGACACACACAGAAATTATGTTGGCATTGAGACACACTGAAATTAAAATGAGAACATGAGTTCGGGTAAGAAGTACCATGTTCTGGTGACCTATGCACAAAGCAGGACCCTGTAACTACCTTACTTATCCACTCTGCTCTGAGTAAACTGTTCATCTGATGTTATCCTCTCAAAGGTCCACTTTCACTTGCTTTTAGTTCATGATGTAAATCGCCAGTTTCATTGACATTGTAGATAGCTTTCTCTTTCAACACACTGCAGGAGCCAATCTGCGTTCACTGAAACTGAACTCCAGTTGGAGTTTACGTTTGTTCAAGGAAAAGTAAACCGCACAACTAATAGCAATGTTGGTTGCTTGTGATTGACAGCGGCCTGTAGGAATTGAGTGCTCAGGGCATCAACGGAATACAATATTGTGTCCCTTTTTATTTAATTTCTAGCTCGTTTTAAGCAATTTTACTAGCTACATTACTATGTGTGTACAGTTATGCGTAGAAACGTAGCTGTCTAAACTATTGAAATGTTTTTACCAGTTAGAAGAAACGTATGCTTATCTTTAATTTATGCTTGCCTGATATTCATGGTGTTCACTCTCAGTATACCATTTATATAGTGAGTATCACAGATGGAACTGTTGATTGTATGTGAGGCTGCTGTACAGTTGTGCATGCTTCTAAAATCGGACAAGTATTGCCGCTAGATTCTGTGCTTTTTGTTTTTTGATTTTTGAATATTCGATGGTAAACTTTTACATTTTGTAAAAAAAAATAAAGGCAGATAGTTTGCATTAAAATGGACATCAACACAATATTGGAATTCTCTTCGGTGCTTTCTTTAACAGGAAAAAAAAAGACATGATTTTTGGACAGTACTATTGTGTTTTTTGGCCTGTAATCTACATAAATGCTTCTCAAAATATAGCCGTTTAGACACTGTAGAACGCAAATGAGAAACATAGAAAGTGTTCCACAACTGTATTAATCGGTCTGTTGATTAATTCTGAGGGCAACTTGCCTTTTACAATGTGACAAGGTGAGCAGCACCTGCTTTGCAAAAGGAGAAAGTTATTGTGTTTATGTCCCTATGATGCAATCTGCAGCTGTTACACACAGCAATAACAATGCCCGTAAAAGGCGCAACCGCACAAAACCCATGTTCTCTCCAGTCTTAATTGGTAAAGGCACAATTGCTGCTATAGTAGGGATTTGCAACCGTAGCAGAGTGTTATCTGTCCGTAGCCACAATCCGCTGCTTTTAGCTGGCTGTTGTGGTAGTGCTTTACAGGAACTGGGTCCATAGATGGTGGATGCAGCTGGGTCTGTGAATTGTGGATGAGGGGGTGTGGTGGTAGTATGCTTGTACAGGAGAGACGTGCTGGGAGGTGTAAAACGCACATCTAAATTGTGGAATGAGCACTTGATTTGCATCACCACCACCATTTATTTAGCACCAGTAATTCTGCATCACTGTACAGAGAACTCACTCACGTCAGTCCCTGTCCCATTGGGGCTTGCAGTCTAAATTGCCTAACACGCACACACACAGACTAGGGTCAAGTAGTTAGCAGCCAGTTAACCTACCAGTAGTGTGGGAGGAAACCCACGCAAACACGGGGAGAACATACAAACTCCACACAGATAAGGCCATGGTTGGGAATTGAACTCATGACCCCAGTGCTGTAAGGCAGAAGTGCCAACCACTTAGCCGCTGTGCTGCCCACAGCATAAGAGTATAGCATAAAAAAGTTTAGCAAATAAAATAAGACTCGTAGATTATCTGCTATATATATAGTGCACTGAAAATAGAATTTGTGGATTGTTGGAAGTAAGGAGTGAAGAGGATAATGGATGTGTATTGGCACTTTACCATATAACTGAAGCAAATAATCCCTATTATAGCAATGTTAGTAGTGCTATAGGATAGATTGGAGTAAAATAAAAGCAAGCAATTGTAATTATTATATTTGTGATAAGATGTCTAGTATTGTGGTATCTATATTGGCATTAGAGTAATAGTAGTAGTAATTGAATGGGTGGGGGGATTAAACAAAATAGAAACAAATGCCATGGTTGACTATCTTTCTGTCTGTCTCCATCTCTCTCTCTGGAAAGTTTCAGTTTTGAAAGGGAATCCCCTTCCCATCACTTTTTGTTAAGTTTCAGTTCCTGTATAGGAGAGTTATCCTACTGCCTCAGTTTTGTTCACGTTTTTTAACCTAGCATGGTTTCTTGTGTAAATTATGTATGCGGTACAACATTAATCGAACGTCAACTTCATTATCTTTGTTTTGTCTCCACTATGAATCAGAGTACCATGCTGATTTTTTTTTTGTGGTAGTAATGTATATCTTTGTTACGCACCTGAAAAAAAATTGGATATCTACTGTTTGTTTAAGCTAGCATTTTTTAGTTCCGTTCCTCAAGCTTGCATTTTATGCTGTACCTTGAAACGTAAGGCAGATCAAAGTAATTTGGTTGGGATTCAGGAGGAATAGTTACCTTAGGGGTCCAAATTTTGTGGCGATTCCTTAATAAATACCTGTGATACTTCAAATAAACGTGGATAAATAAGCTGCAATTAGTAAATGGTTTAATACATTGAAGAAAAAAAAATATTTTGGAAACTTATGGTCAGACAGTCAAGATATTTGGCAGAAATAGTTTTTTGGACATCCTCTCAACTAAAAATAAAATTCATTAAAATCTGAGATGGTTGAACTGATTTGGAATGACCCTATTTTCAGTTTTTGGGGAAAAATGCGTTCAAGGTTGTTTTGATAATATACAATTTGTCTAACAATCTTCTAAGTCTTAGGAATATGTATGTGACAGGGAGACCTCCATTGCTATCTGGAGAGGGAGACATTTTCATCATCTGCATAGACCGGGTTGGGTGGCAGGCCTCGACTGGCAATCTGACAGCGCAGGCATTTTCAAAGAGAGGTCCCACTATAGCATTTCTTACTCATGGAGGTGATGGCAGATCCAGTCAGTTGATTTAAAAATTGATTAGATGCCTTTTCAAGAAAAGTATTAGTAAATAGCATAATTGAGGTGGTTGACACAAGGAATTGGTCTGGCTTCCTCTAAATAGTCAGGAAATAAATATTGGACCCTACCCCATCATTCCAGGGAGATTAAATTGGTGGCTCCTTGTGGGTTTTTATATTGCTTTTATCTAAATTAACATTGTTTTGATAGTTGTCTCTGGTCTATTCTCAATTTGTAACCATGTAGTTAGTGACATTGACGGAATCGGTTTAGCTAAGCACATGTCCCATGTGTACTCGCATACACCTCTACTAGATCAGGCTAGGTCCAGCAGTGCATATCTCCTCCCTTTGCTGTCTGTGTTCAGTGAACCCATCCCTTCCTTGTTTCCTGAATATACTGCATTCGTCTAAAGGGACGGAGTGCTTGGCTAAGATGCACATTAATGAAGTGTCGTCTTGACTAGCAGTTGCGCTTGTTTAATGGTGTACAATCCCTTTTACATGGGCAGTCATGAGTTTTTATTCAAGGAGATTGAAATACATGCATGAAACGTCACTGTAATGTTTAGTCTGTGTGTATAGTGGAGCACATGAATGAGTCCTATTGATGACAAAATTCCACATTTAAAATCCGATTCTATAGATTTGAATATGACTTGGAAATAATGATTGATTATTCATTAAAATCACCAATAATGTAAATGGAACACTTAGAGGAAGGAAATATATATAGAACACATGGTACTTTTTCTCATTCTAAAATCCCTATGTTTGTCATTCAAGGAATTAAGAGAACACGGAGAAAAGAAGAAAAAGCGTCCCCGAGAAGAAGCAGCAGATGATGCAGAGGGCTCTTCTGGAGTGAGAAAAAAAGTGACAGGAGGAAAGTTCAAAAAGAAGATCCACTGATAATTTAAAGACACTTAAATGTATGGCGTGACTATTCTTCCTGTATTTAGTCGCGGATGTGAATAGTCAGAACAGCCTTACCATTCAACATCTGCCTAGAATGAAGAATTTTTCGGAGAACTTTATAATGGGACCGCATCGATCTAAATTCAAAGACTTCTGTTTTGGCTTGAAGACTGAAAATTAGGCGCAGAATACTTGAACTCTGCTGTGCCTAAAGAAAATACCCATAGAAAACTGTTACTGCTGTACATCCAATTGCAGTAATAAAGTAGAGGGTTCTATGTTTGAAATTCCAATAAAACACAGTTCCCAAAGTTGCTGTTTAAAAAAAAATAAAAAAAAAAACCTCAACATATTTAAAAGATGTATTCCAAAAAATTTACAGTCTTGATTTGCAAGTTTATAAATTCGACAAAAGTGGGTGTGGCTTGTCACTAATTGTATTTTAATAAAAAAGTGAAAATATTAGCACATCTAATGAACATAGCACTCTTAATACTCACACCTGTTGATATAAGCACAGCAATGCCGCCATTGTACAAGAGGACATGGTTCCCAATCCCCAAAACAAACTCTCAAAGGAAAAAAGGTTTATAGACATAAGTCGCAAATCCTCCTATCCTTGTGAAATGGTTCAGGGATAACCCTATAAATATCCACAATATACAACAATATTATCTATAATCAATAAGATATGGCAAATACAAAGTCGCAAAAGAATAATAAAAGAAAATAAAAAATTAATCACTTGTTCTGCCTATAGACTACAACCGTAACAGATTTTTAAGGAAATAAAGGGATATTTACCAACAGGGGAGTTCATATAACAATGGCTAGTAATGCAGTTGATGTCCAGCTGCTTATCTTCAATTATACCATGTCCTTAGTTCATAAGTCAATGCCAGCAAAAAAGGAAAAGGTAGGCCAAAAAAACTCATGCAGAAAAGAACATATTGTTATGCCTGTTACAGTATATTATAATCTGGTGTATAATTCTGTAGTGCAGCTGAACTCCCTGTATCCGGATTAGTGTGAATCACACTCCATTCGGAAAGCCTCTTGAGTGCACAATCACACACTCCCTTCCAGGATGTGTGCAGCTACGGCTCCCTCACTTGTCCGATAATGGACTTCATGATAGTGATACTCTGAACAGCTCCTTATAATGGAGATGCAGGAAATAAATGAAGGAGGAAGGGGTGAAAATTTCCCTGGAGATGCCAATCATTCTTATAATTCACAATTCATATCTGTCATGTATAATAAGAAAACAGTGATACCAAACTTTTCATAACCTATGAAAACAGAACTTATTAATGACAATATATGCTTGTTTGCATAGTAATGTGGGAATAATTGATATTCTATTTAACATATACACCAATCAGCTACCACGTTAAAACCACTTGCCTAATATTGTGTAGGTCCTCTTCGTGCCACCAACACAAATCTGACCCATCGAGGCATGGACGGACTCCTGACCTCTGAAGGTGACCTGCAGTATGTGGCACCAAGACATTAGCAGCAGATCCTTTAAGTCCTGTCTGTTGCAAAGTGGGGCCTACATGGCTCAAACTTGTTTTTCCAGCACATCCCACAGATGCTTGATCGGATTGAAATCTAGGTAATTGAGGCCAAGACAACACCTTGAAATCTTTGTCATGTTCCTCAAACCATTCCTTAACAATTTTTGCAATGTGGTTGGGTGCGTTATGTGCTGAAAGAGACCACTGCCATCAGGGAATACCGTTGCCATGAAGGGGTGTACTTGGTCTGCAACAATACTTAGGTAGGTTGTACGTGTCAAACTAACATCCACATGAATGCCAGGACCCAAGGTTGCCATACAGAATATTGCCCGGAGCATCACATTACCTTCGCCGTCTTACCTTCTTTCCATAGTGCATCCCTGTGTCATCTTTCCGAGGTAGATGACGAACATGTGCCCAGCCATCCACATGATGCAAAACAAAACTTGATTCACCAGGCCACATTCTTTAATTGGTCCAATTCTCATTTGCCCACAATAGGTGCTTTCGGCTGTGGACAAGGGTCAGCGTGGGCAATCTGAATGGTCTGCAGCAACGCAGCAAGCCGCGATGCACTGTGTTCTGACACCTTTCTATGATAGCCAGCATTAAATTTTTCAGCAATTTGGTTCAATCCCACAGAAGAACTACTGTAGCACAAACGGGCTAATTCATCCTGTCACTGATTTGTCCTACGTGTGACCACGTTTGGTAGGTACTAACAACTGCATACCGGGAACACTCCACAATGCCTCTGCTCTGACCCTTGTCAAAGCCTCTCAGATCCTTATGCTTGTCTATTTTTCCAGCTTTCAACACACTAACTTCAAGAACTGACTGTTTTCTTGCTGTCTATTTACTTTACTTGTCAGTTGTTGTAATGTTGTGGCTGATCGGTGTATAGATTTAATAAACACATATTACAACTTTTTTATGAGACTGTTGTAGATTAATCAAAGAAAAGTGGGGGTGTTGCCCATAACAACCAATCGGGGTCTGGAGATAATTTTCTAAAATGTACTAGATAAATGATGGCTACAAGCTGGTTGCTATGGGTAACACCTACACTTTACCGTTATAGAAGGGTTGATAAATCTACTCCTATATGTTTATTGATATGTGATTACCACCCCCCCCCCCCCCCCCACCACAGCCCCTGCTTGATTATTGTACAAACATGCTGGAGGACTTTTCATAAATACATACTAAAGCTTTCATATGTTTTGAAAAGGTCATTGTGACTTGATGAGTTCTCACCCTGTCTTTCTCAAGATAGCTTATTTGTTAATTTAATGCTTGTCTTAGGATTCCCTTTTAGCCACAGTAACCTGCTTCTACTGACTACTTCTACAGCTAGTGCAGTTGGCACTCAGTCGTGAGTGTCTGGTGGCTGAGTACCACCAGTGGGAGAGTAGTCTCTGCCACAAGTCTTGTTCATCGATACCTGTAACAGCTTAATTCTGGGCACTTGGCATTGCTTCTACATTATTTTTTGATGAAACTGGCTGTTTGCCTTGTAAGTTAAGTAAGCTTTCAGGAGTAGAATGTTGACACATGGTGCTGGGTTCAACACCAGACAATTGGAGGACAGATTCAAGTTTAGCTCTTTTCTGTAGGTATCATGAATACAGCAGGCAGTAGGCGGCACGCAGGATCTTGAAGCCAGAATTCTACTTATTGATCTTGCATTTGTTTTTTTTAGATCTCTTTTGCTACTTTGTATGTAATAAATTATGACTTGCCATCTCTGATTATAGATTTGTAAAAGTTAATTAACATATGAATTTAAAGCTACAGCTTGTTTGTATGTCAAATGGAGCCTGAAAAGAGGCAGCACAAAATAGCACCTGTGGCTCCAGTAAGAGGAGCAAGTGATAAGGTGATTTTTTATTTTTTTTTAATCCTTGGGAATAGCCCATGGAAAATCAAGACTGTTAAACACTGTGGAGGTGGGTGGTTGGAGGGGGGGGACCAAGCGGAAGCCACAATCACAAACATTACCGTTCCGATTGGTCTTCCCGCTCACGTTTTCCCTGTACAGAGACCCTTCAGTTATTTTAGCTAACAAAGGGTATGACTAAAAACACTTCTTTCATTCCATTCAGAGTAAACTGCTGCGCGGAGGTACGTTCAGACGCTGCTGCGTGCAAAACTTTTCAGCCCAAAGCGGCATTTTTTTTAATCAAATACGTTGAAACTGTAGAATCTGGTCGTGGTATGGACAGAGGACCAGGTTCCTGCCCGACAAAACTTTTCTGAGGCTGCCAAGGAAGCTCTCACCAATTTGCTATAGTCGGCTTTAATATCTTCTGAAACTTTTGCACCTTTCTACTGGCAGCTGGTCCACTCCTCTTGTTCAGACTCCTCCAGTTTGCCCAAATTTGAAGGGTGCTTCTCACAATTGCTGTTTTCAGATCTCTCCACAGGTGTTTTATGTGCTTTAGTACAAGATAGTCTTGTTTGACCCATTCCTGGTTGCTTTTATTAGTATGTTTGGGGTTATGATCATGCTGGAAGACCCATGACCTTCTATGGAGACCAAGCTTTCTGACATTGGGTTCAACATTGCATTCCAAAATGGCCTGCTGGTCTCCAGATTTTGATTCCATACACACATTCAAGGCACGCAGTGCCAGATGCAACTCACATGCTTACTAGAGAACCGCCTCCATGTTTCAGTGTTGAAAGCTTATTTATATTTTTATTTTTAGCCACAACTGTAAGTCATAACCAGTTGAGTATTTAATAACGATGACACAGTAGTTGATGACATTTTGATTGATAGAGATTACAAAGGACAGGATGAGATCAGCAGACAAAAATTTATCGTGTATCTGAAATATCTAAGGAATGTTCTTGAAACAAAATCTTATCTACACAATGTTAAAAAAAAGAAAAAAAGTGCATCACAAACTAAGATGAGCTCTTCCAATTCAATATCAGTCACCTGTTAAACGGCACATACTAGGAAGAGAGTCAACTTCTGTGTGGACTATGGACAGATTGGATTTTTGAGGCATGTTTTCAGACTTTTTGCTCTACAAATTTACAGTATGTTTGTTTTTTTTTTGCATTGTGAATTTTTCAATAGCACTCTTCTGAAAATTCATTGGTTTTAAGCTGTTATAGTGGAATAAAATTGGATTTATTCGGAAATCATATCCATTGTAAGTAGAGATGGGCGGGTTCCCCAAGAACCGAACCCACCCGAACTTTGCCTATCCGAGTACCGAACGTCGTCATATCTCGGGTTTCGGTTCTCGCGATACTTGAAAATGATAAATACCTGCCTCCACAGCAATCCGTCGTCATTTGACAGAGGGAGAGAGCAGGGTGTAGTCACAGGCTGATTAGAGCAGGGACAGACAATACAATTCTGATTCCAATTCTGATAACAATCGATAGAGAAGAGAGGAGGATAGAGGAGTCTTTTTTTTTTTTTTTTTCTTCAATATTTGGCACTACAAGTGCTTTTGGGGTGTCCCCCATTCTTTTGCATTAATATTTCTGGCTGTCAAAAGTCATATTTGTCAGCAGTATCTAAAACAATTTGTAGCACTACAAGTGCGTTGGGCTCATAATGGATTCTAAGCAGTCCACATATGAGCAGAATCAGAAACCAGGTCCTGTCACCAGTCCTGATGGTAGTGTTCCCAGTACGTCATCTGGGAAAGGCGATGTCAAACTACAGTCTTTTGAAATCAGTCAAAAAAACACACATCAAAAATTTTTTTACTGTGTTAAAGCGCAAAAGAAGTGTAACAGGAAAAGTTAAGTGCCGTAAAAAAAAAAAAATTGCAAACATGCCATTCTACACACGCAGTGACAAAGAAAGAATGAGGCCTTGGCCTGTCTCTATTAGTGGCAGATCAAAAAATGTTACTGAGCCTTTTTCTCGTACGGACACTCGTGACAAAGCAAAACCAAATAACTTTGGAGTCTAAAAGTGGTGCACAAGTACTGTTACGTGTGAAAGCCGAGCTGCAAGAAAACAGTAAGGCATAAGAGGATAATGTATGCTCTGAATCAGAGATGACACCAAACCCTGGGGAGAGTCCATCTACCAGTGGTATGTCTAATCGTGAGCATTCTGTTAGTGACACCCAGAAAGAAGGTTCCTTTCAGCAGTTCTACTGATGTGTGCCTTAACAGCCTGAGTGTAGTCGGTGATACACCAATTGAGGATGCCACTTTTGAATTAGAAGAGGATGAGGGGGAGGTTTGTGTAGGTGACGAGGGCACTAATAATGATGTTAATGATTATGATGCAGGCAGATACCATATTGCCTTTCTCAATTTCTATTTATATTCTAGATTCTAACGGCTGAATAATTTACTATTTTACTCCTAGTGGAGAAGGGGTCTGATGCAGACAGATACCAACTACCGTGGTCCATTTATTTTTATTTTCTAATTCCACAGTCTATGCAGGCTGCTTTTTTTTCTATTCAACTACAAGTGGAGGGTGTAATATACACCCAAAGATGATGGCTGCATTGCCAATAGGCAAAGATGAAGAGGAAGACAACCAGGTTTGTGTGGAGAATTAAGGATGGTTTACCAGGGATTAAACTGTTTTCTTCCTAATTTATTAGCTTTAGAATTACCTTACTTATCCAAGAAACAGGTGGAGCACTAAATTAGGTTATTTTATGCCCAAAAACATTGATTTTTAATCAAAATAACAAAACCAAAACACGAAGGTAATCCAGATCCAAAACCAAAACATTGGGGTCGTGAGCATCTCTAATTAGAAGCCATCTTAATTGCATTATGAGTGTAGCGATGAAGGAATAATGCATCAGCTTTGTTTTCCACTTTCTTACAAGTCTTTATCCCCACAGCTGACAGACATCCACCCCAGTTCTCCCAACATAATGTTTCAGATGTGAAAACATTTTTATTGGTAGTACACACTTAATTGATTGCTGGTTAATTATTTAATTGGTAGCACAATCACTTTAATTGATTATTCACAAGTACACCCTGGCCTGGAACATGTTTCATAATCTTTAGGTTAGGAAGAAATTGCCTTTGCACAAGTTGAAAATAGTAGAGATGAGCGGGCTCGGATATCTGAAATCCGAGCCCACCCGAACGTTGCCGATCCGAGCCGGATGTGAGACAGATCCGGGTATTCCCGCCAATTGCAAAACTGAAACCGAGGCTCTGAGTCATAATCCCGCTGTCGGATCTTGCGATACTCGTATTCTATAAATTCTCCGCTAGCCACCGCCATCTTCACTCGTGCATTGATCGGGGTAGAGGGAGGTTGTGTTAGGTGGTCCTCTGTCCTGCTATATCTCGTGCTGTGCTGTGCTGTGCTGTGCTGTGCTCTGCTCTGCTCAGTCCAGTGGTGCTGCTGGGTCCTGTGCTCTGTCCTTCTGAGTTCAGTGGTGCTGCTGGGTCCTGTGCTCTGTCCTTCTGAGTTAAGTGGTGCTGCTGGGTCCTGTGCTCTGTCCTTCTGAGTTCAGTGGTGCTGCTGGGTCCTGTGCTCTGTTCTGTTCAGTCCAGTGGTGCTGCTGGGTCCTGTGCTGTGTTCTGTTCAGTCCAGTGGTGCTGCTGGGTCCTGTGCTCTGTCCTTCTAAGGGCATTATTATTTCCCCATTATTCCCAAGTTATAATTTTTTTTTAAAAAAAGTTATAAAATAAATAAATAAAAAAAATAAATCCAAAAACAATCCTGCAGTATAAGTCCATTGGTACTGCAATATTACAAAGTTCACAGATTCTGCAGTATAAGTCCATTGGTACTGCTATATTACAAAGTTCACTGATTCTGCAGTTTAAGTCCAGTGGTACTGCTATATTACAAAGTTCACTGATTCTGCAGTATAAGTCCAGTGGTACTGCTATATTACAAAGTTCACTGATTCTGCAGTATAATTCCATTGGTACTGCTATATTACAAAGTTCACTGATTCAGCAGTATAATTCCAGTGGTACTGCTATATTACAAAGTTCACTGATTCAGCAGTATAAGTCCAGTGGTACTGCTATATTACAAAGTTCACTGATTCAGCAGTATAAGTCCAGTGGGTACTCTCCTGTGCCGCATATAATTTTTAAAGGCTTTGCCGAGTGTGTGTGGCTTAGGGGTACGCTCTCTTGTGCTACATATAATGGAAAACAAAAATTTGGAGGATAAAGTAGGGAAAGATCAAGACCCACTTCCTCCTAATGCTGAAGCTGCTGCCACTAGTCATGACATAGACGATGAAAGGCCATCAACGTCGTCTGGCAAGCCCGATGCCCAATCTCCTAGTACAGGGCATGTAAAATCAAAAAGCCCAAGTTCTCAAAAAGTAGCAAAAAGAGAAACTTAAAATCATCTGAGGAGAAACGTAAAGTTGGCAATTTGCCATTTACGACACTTAGTGGCAAGAAACGGCTTAGGCCCTGGCCCGTGTTCATGACTAGTGGTCCAGCTTCACCCAAGGATCTAACCCCTCCTCCTCTCCCCCCCTACAAAAAATTTAAGAGAATTATGCTGTCAGCAACAACAACAAAACAGCAAAGAACTCTGCCTTCTAAACAGATGACATCACAAATCCCCAAGGCGAGTCCAAGGGTGTTGGTGGTTGTGAAGCCTGACCTTCCCATCACTGTACGGGAAGAGGTGACTCCATCCAGCATTTGCAGCACACCCTCTGAATATGCTGGAAGGATCACCCACAGTCCAGTTACAGATTTGGCTAATGAAGGTGTGAATGTTGTACACCGGGAGGAGGCTATTGATGTAGCTGGCGCTGTGGAGGAACTTGATGATGAGGATGGTGATGTGGTTATTGTAAATGAGGCACCAGGGGGGGGAAACAGCTGATGTCCATGGGATGAAAAAGCCCATCGTCATGCCTGGTCAGAAGACCAAAAAATGCACCTCTTCGGTCTGGAGTTATTTTTATTCAAATCTGGACAACCAATGTATTGCCATATGTAGCTTATGTAAAGCTCAAATAAGCAGGGGTAAGGATCTTGCCCACCTAGGGACATCCTCCCTTATACGTCACCTGAATAACCTTCATAGTTCAGTGGTTAGTTCAGGAACTGGGCCTAGGACCGTCATCAGTACAGGGACACCTAAATCCCTTGGTCCTGTTGGATACACACCACCAACACCCTCCTCGTCAACTTCCTCCACGATCTCCATCAGATTTAGTACTGCAGGCCATGTCACCAGCCAGACTGAGTCCTCTTCTATACGGGATTCATCCGAGGAATCCTGCAGCGGTACGCCTACTACTGCCACTGCTGCTGTTGCTGCTGTTAGTCGGTCATCTTCCCAGAGGGGAAGTCGTAAGACCGCTACGTCTTTCACAAAACAATTGACCATCTAACAGTCGTTTGCCATGACCACAAAATACGATAGTAGTCACCCTATTGCAAAGCGTATAACTGCGGCTGTAACTGCTATGTTGGTGTTAGACCTGCGCCCGGTGTCCGCCATCAGTGGAGTGAGATTTAGAGGGTTGATGGAGGTATTGTGTCCCCGGTACCAAATCCCGTCAAGATTCCACTTCACTAGGCAGGCGATACCAAATATGTACAGAGAAGTACGATCAAGTGTCCTCAGTGCTCTTAAAAATGTGGTTGTACCCACTGTCCACTTAACCACGGACATGTGGACAAGTGGTTCTGGGCAAACGAAGGACTATATGACTGTGACAGCCCACCGGGTAGATGCATCCCCTTCTGCAGCAACAGCAGCAGCTGCATCAGTAGCAGCATCTACACAACGTCGTGCCAAGGCAGGGAACATTGTGTATTACAGGCTTTAATAAGAGGCACAACGCTGACAACCTATTAGAGAAAATGAGGGAAATTATTTTGCAGTGGCTTACCCCACTTAGACTGTCCTGGGGATTTGTGGTGTCAGACAACGCCAGTAACATTGTGCGGGCATTGCATATGGGCAATTTCCAGCACGTCCCATGTTTTGCCCACACCGTTAATTTGGTGGTGCAGCATTACCTCAAGAGTGACAGGGTTGTGCAGGAGATGCTTGCAAAATGCTTGGACACTTTGGGCATTCTGCCAGTGCCTACCGCAGGCTCGAGGCACATCAAAAGAGCCTGAACCTGCCCTGCCATCACCTCAAACAAGAGGTTGTGACACGCTGGAACTCCACCCTCTATATGCTGCAGAGGATGGAGGAGCAGCAAAAGGCCATTCAGGCTTACACCGCCACCTACGACATAGGCAAAGGAGTGGGGATGCGCCTGAGTCAAGCGCAGTGGAGACTGATTTCCGTGTTGTGCAAGGTACTCCAGCCATTTGAACTTGCCACACGAGAAGTCAGTTCCGACACTGCCAGCTTGAGTCAGGTGATTCCCCTGATCAGGCTGTTGCAGAAGCAGCTGGAGAAAGTGAGGGAGGAGCTGGTAAACCTTTGCGATTCCACCAAGCATGTAGCTCTTGTGGATGAAGCCCTTCGTACGCTTTGCCAGGATCCGAGGGTGGTCACTATTTTAAAGTCAGAGGAATACATTCTGGCCACCTTTCTCGATCCTCGGTTTAAAGCGTATATTTTGTCTCTACAGCGGTGCAAAGACCTTCTGGTCAGGAGATTGTCCTCTGAAGAGGACCGTGACATGCCAACAGCTCCACCCTCATTTTCTTCCACATCTATGGCTGCGAGGAAAAAGCTCAGTTTTCCTAAAAGAGCCGCTGGCGGGGATGCTGATAACATCTGGTCCGGACTGAAGGACCTGCCAACCATTGCAGACATGTCTACTGTTGCTGCATTGGATGCTGTCACAATAGAAAAAATAGTGGAGGATTATTTTGCTGACACCCTCCAAATAGACATGTCAGACAGTCCATATTGTTACTGGCAGGAAAAAAAGGCAGTTTGGAAGCCCCTGTACAAACTGGTTCTATTTTACCTGAGTTGTCCCCCCTCCAGTGTGTACTAGGAAAGAGTTTTTAGTGCAGCGGGGAACCTGGTCAGTGAGCGGCGAAGGAGGTTGCTTCCTCAGAACGTTGAAAAAATTATGTTCATAAAAATGAATTATCAATTCCTCAATCAAGTACAGCACTGCCCTCCAGATAGTACAGCGGGACCTGTGGTTGTGGAGTCCAGCGGTGACGAATTGATAATGTGTGAGGAGGAGGAAGTACACACTGTAGGGGGAGAGGAATCGGAGGTTGAGGATGAGGACGACATCTTGCCTCAGTAGAGCCTGTTTAGTTTGTACAGGGAGAGATGAATAGCTTTTTTGGTGTGGGGGCCCAAACAAACCAATCATTTCAGCCACAGTTGTTTGGTAGGCCCTGTCGCTGAAATGATTGGTTTGTTAAAGTGTGCATGTCCTATTTCAACAACATAAGGGTGGGTGGGAGGGCCCAAGGACAATTCCATCTTGCAACTCTTTTTATGCCATTATGTGACCATTCAACAGTCGTTTGCCATGAGCACAAAGTAAAACAAAATGAAAACAAATTCAACAAATTAAACCAAAAGTAAAATGCCCTGTCATAATCAAAAACAAGAGGTATTGATGTGTTAGAACTACTGTAGTGTTTATAAGTTATAAACACTACACTTAAAAGCTTGAGCCTTTAAATGAAAAAGTCACTCTTCATTGCACGAATATTTGCAACAGCGACAATTTTTTGGTTAACAAAGTCAACAAATAACACTTCGACCCTGTCTGTCTTTCACATACTTCATGGGATCTCAATGATGAATGCTCTGTACCATGGTCGTCTAAAACAAGAGTTATTGACGTGCTATAACTACTGTAGTTTTTATAAATTATAAACACTACACTTGAAAGTTGGAGGAGGTATTGTGGCCCCGGTACCAAATTGGGTACCGGGGCCACTCCACTATGCAGTCCAGATAGAGGCGTATCAGATATTAAACAACGTTGACTGTTGCTGCCAAATCATAAATTAATGAAAATGACCTGTCATCGTCAAAAACAAGAGGTATTGACACGCTCGAACTACACCTATATATGCTGCAGAGGATGTAGGAGCAGGCAGCTGTGCAGTGGAATTCAGACCATTTGAAGGCGGAGGTATTGTAGCCCCGGTACCAAATTGTGTACCGGGACCACTGCACTATGCAGTCCAGAAAGCTACCTCGGTGAAACGTTTTGGACTAAAAACAATATTGTGAGGTGTGAGGTGTTCAGAATAGACTGGGAATTAGTGGAAATGATTGTTATTGAATGTTATTGAGGTTAATAATAGCGTAGGAGTGAAAATAAACCCAAAAACTTGTTTTTAACACTTTTTAATTTTTTTTTTAAAATAAATCCGAATCCAAAACCTTAAATCCGAACCAAAACCTTTCGTCAGGTGTTTTGCGAAACAAATCCGAACCCAAAACCTCAAGCAAATCCGAATCCAAAACACAAAACACGAGACACCAAAAGTGGCCGGTGCACATCCCTAGAAAATAGATGACCCTATTAGATGAAAGACTACTTTCAAGCCCATATATAGTTAAATAAAAAAAATGTGGTTTATACAACAGGTGGATTGTGCAGTGGGTTCTAAATATGTACCTGGTATTGGAAATTAAAATTGCAACAAACACATTGTCAATATAAACATCTACTAAAGTTTAAATAACATTTTACAGTTTAAGCTGGTGAAAGGTCATCTGTAACTACGAGAATTTGTTGAAGTATTGAAAGCAATTTTATTAAATGAGCAATTGTGCAGAGCAACCAGCCCATTTTCCCACTTCAGCTGTATATTTGACATGCACTAATTGATTTGGTTTGAACCCCTTCACATCTCCATATAGTTGAAATTTACTGACCATCACACTGTGAGAGAAGATGTTAATATACTTGCCTACTGCATGCTATTAGATTTGATGTTTCATATTATCATTTATCTTTCATCCTATGGGAAACATTGGGCTATAGAGGTGCAGCTCCAAAATCCTCCCCCTCTATACCCTGTGGCCTTCATCACCATTTAAATTATATACCACCCCTAATTCCACAGCGCTGTACAGAGAACTCATTTACATCAGTCCTTGCCCCATTGGCGCTTACAGTCTAAATTCCCTAACGCACAAACACACATGGGTCAATTTGTTAGCAGCCAGTTAACCTACCAGTATGTTTTTGGAGTGTGGGAGTAAACCGGAGCACCTGGAGGAAACCCACGCAAACATACAAACTCCTCACAGATAAGGCCATGGTCTGGAATTGAACTTGTGACCCCACGTGCTGGAAGGCAGAAGTGCTAACCACTTAGCCACCGTGCTGTCCGGGATCTTTAGGTTTTTTTTTCTTATATTTGCTCACCAGGAGTATGGCTGTCATTGGCAGCTTGGTTTTTGAATCCTTATTTTATTTTTAATCTCTGCAGTATGTCTACAGCAAGCTGAGTTGGTACCACTCCCAGTACCTCCCTCCAGCCCTTCTGCCCTCTTCCATCATGGGGCTGACTCCAGGGTAGACCAGATCACTGCCTCTGATAAATGGTTTGCCTTCCTGCAGGAGAGGGGGGAGGTGGGACTCCTAGTCATGGTCACACATCAGTGCCAGGGTTGGCAGGGAGTAGACAGTGCAGTGTCCAGGGGCGGGCTGGCCTGGGGGGGCAGGGAGGAATGAGTCCCCTGGGCTGGTCAACAAAAGTGTGTTTCGGGCCGGCCCCCCTCCCGCTCAGTGATAGGCCAAGCATTCTGCCTATCGCTGAGAATTCTTCTGTCATATGGGACACCATGTGATTGGTGCCGTCCCATGTCTGAAGAATGAGAAGTGCAGAGCGCGCAGTGCGGATGGAGACAGGTAAATGCGGTGGGGGGTTATATTAATAGTGTGTATGTGAGGGGTTTATATACTGTCTGTGTGTGTGTGTAGTGCTATTTTATTTGTGTTGATGGTGGGGCAATTTAATTTAATAGTGGGGCCTATGAAGTTAAGATGGTGTGATTGGACCTTTAATTTATTGCTGGGGTGGTTTGTGATCTATTAATTGAATGTAGCGCTGTTTGGGGAAAATGAGGTCTATTTATTTAAAGTGATTATGAATTATTTAATGCCTGGGATGGTTGTGGGAAATGGTTATATTTATTAAACGTAAATGCTATTTAATTTATTGCTGGGGCTGTTTGGAGGGAGGGAAATATGTTTATTTATTAAATGGAATACTATTAAATGTAATGTCCGGGTTAGTTGGAGGGAAATAGGTCTATTTATCAAATGTAGATACTATTATTGGTTGGAGTTTTCTAAATTTCATGTACCCATTTTTTTCTCCAAATAGGGCCTCCAATATTCCAGGATCCAGACAAGCAGCAAATGAGCAAAACAAAATTGCAGCCACAAGTGGTGACAGTGACAAGAACAGGTAGGAGAGAGCAGGACAGTCTGCCAACTGTCCTGAATCTAGTGGGGCAGTCCTGAATTTGGGTGACTGTTTTGCTTAGGACAGTTGGGAGGTATGTCCCACTTCACCATGTACTCCTCGTGAAGGCAGAACTGTGTACACCTAAAAGTAGTGCACACAGTATTGCCTGTGTATTTGTTTAAAATGATAACCATGCTACATCATAGGGGGTTACCCTGTCTAAAGTGCCCAGGCCCCCCAGAGCCTTAATCCAGGCCTGGGCATAAAAACATATATATGGATTAAGCAACACTAAAATAGCCTCTTTTTTATAGTATATATTGTACCAAAAATCACCCTTTAAGGATGGGCCGCTACTTATGGGCCAGTGCGGTGTGCTTGCCCCCCAGGCCAAAGTCTGCCAGCCCTCCCCTGGCAGTGTCCATATTGTTTGGGGGTGGATGAGTGATGCCGGGTGGCATCTAGCCCTGTACCAGGCACAGGAGTACTGTCCCTCTGTATAGTATTTATTTCCTTGTGCTGGGCTTTATCCTTATCTAGCACATCATTCTTGGTAGGCTTCTCCCACAGAGGCAAGACTGCCAAAAGGAAAGCAGCTCTCCTACGCATCTACCTTCTCCATGTACACGTAAGGGCTACGGAATTTGCTGGCGCTATATAAATAAATGATGATGAAGTGAGGGACTTGGGTTCTGTGAGAGACTGCCTTTATACCCAAGTCATGCCTATTGATGGTATACAATACACGTACGTCAGCAGTCACTAAGGGACTTAACGCTGATTTTGAGCTTAAATGGTTTTTATAAGTTTTATTATTTTTATATTGCATTGAAATTTTATTATCTAAGTTACATTGGGATAATTTTATTTGAAGTAGAATAACTTAGAACTCATTTTAATACCTCTTGTAATAATGGATTGTATACTTAGACTACTTTTTGGATAATGTTATGTTTATTCATGATTATATCTATGGAACATGTCATGTGCCTAATTACTGCATATTTTTTCTTTTGGGCGCTTGGATTATCATAACGAGCACATTGTAACTTGGAAATATAAGGTTTCCGTGATTACTAGCAATTGCGCATGCGCAATGTAAGCATGCATCCAAGCCTTTGAAAAAGCCTTTGAAATAAACACCCGTGCCGTAGGAGAAACTGCGATCATATTACTTTTCCATCTGACTTCTGATACGCCGAATATATCATGTGATCGGGAGGTGTGACTTTATAAGGAACGAACATTGCCTGAGGTGATTACCTTGATAAAGAGTCCTTGTTTGGACTTGAAACGCGTTGGTGGACCCACGGCAACCTCAGTGATTACCTGGAC
The DNA here is from genome assembly GCF_038048845.1 of Mixophyes fleayi. NCBI lineage: Eukaryota > Metazoa > Chordata > Amphibia > Anura > Limnodynastidae > Mixophyes > Mixophyes fleayi. Next base: position 96,131,972 of record NC_134409.1, read on the forward strand.
TTGTGATGCATCGACAATGAGGAGAGGGCTGGACCCGGGTAATCCACTTCATCTCACTGTTTATGCTTTATAATACTGTTCCATGGTATGCACATAGGAGAACCAAAAGTTCCTGTTTTATCTGTTTTAATATATGTTTCTATTAAATGGAATTATGCTATGAGCATTTTGTTTTTGGTACTATATGTTGAATGCTTAAGTACTTTTGGAGAAGAAACATCACCAACAGAGGGTTATATATGTGCTGGATACAAGAATTTATCCTGTAAGCAGAATCCCTGAGGAGACCCCTTCACGTGGTTCATTCACATCTGGTTGTAAAATTTCAGCACATTCTGTTGGAATCTATTTATTCAACACTGTTGGGACAATACTACTCTGTGTTTTTTTATTTTTGTTTGTTACAGTATTCCATATGATTATGGCACTGATGAACTCCTATCTATGTTGATCCACTTAGCGCTGGAAGGTATAAAATATTTGTTTTATACTGATTGTTTTATTACTGTTTGTTCCCACTTGTAAAGCACTACGGAATCTGCTGGCGCTATATAAATAAATGTTGATGATGATGTGTCACTAAGAATTGCCTAGTACCAAGTTTAAGGCAGATGCTCTATACACGAGGTAAAATGCCAACAGTCTTGCTCGTCTGCGGTTCTCCCATTAGGGTGGCAGAGCCAGCCTGGGCAAGATCCTTTGGTGAGCTGCACAAGCTTCGCAATACTGGGCACACTTCCCAGGAAGCCAAGTAAGTATCCCCCCTCCTCTGCCTCTTACATGTGGAACAACTACTCTCCTGTGGCACTTGCCTACGTACCTTTTGAGAACCTTGTCTGCAGCCCCAGACAAATAGTGTTGGGCAAAGTTGATGCAGGGTTTTGTCAAGGTTTCATCTACCTTGGAAAGGTAGATGAAACCTGCTATCACTTCTAGACCATGGAAGCCTCAGATTCTGGGTGTCTTCAGTCCTGGTAGGGATCATACTACAAGCTGTACAGCTAGCACTAAATATTATGAACCGCGTGGAGACGGAGGTACCTGACAATTCATTGACCCCTCTTCTAAGGCATTTTATGCACCCAGACCTGTTGAGAGGTTTCAGCTATCATGCAGGTGCAGTCATTTTATACTCTTCCTAGCAAGAATATGGCAAAATGGGTGTGTCTGTCTAAGTCAGATGCTCCCTTAGCAAATTTGTCCAGGATCACCACCATTATTATGGTTAACATTTATTATATAATATTGAAATGCCAGCATATTCCGTAACACTTTACAATTGGAAACAGCACAGTAATAAAACAAGAATGGGTATTACAAACAGTGTTTAAAGGCCCTGGTTGCGAGCTTACAATCTGTAGGACAATAGGGGTTTGATACATGAGGTTAAGTGCTGCATACTGCTCACCGGTCCAGCCAGATTGCAAAGGTAGAAAGTGCTTAGAAATAAAAAAAAAAACTGTTAAAATAGTAGTCTGTTATTTTAAAAGTAATTTTTTGGGATTTCTAGTTTCATAATTCCTTTTTAATATTTCGCTAGCCAATTGGATTGCAGAAAAACAATCCTTTTACATTTTATTTTTAGGGGCATATTCAATTGTCGGCGGAAACGCCGAAAATCTCGCGGTCCGCGCATGATTACAGTTATTACGGTAATTGTGTGCGGAAAAACAGTTAATACGATAATTTACTCGCTGGATTTCAGCTCGCAGCTCCCTGAGCCACAAACTGAAATCCAGCTACAAATTACCGTATTAACTGTAATAGTTTTAACGCCGCAGGACTTTTAAAGAATTGAATATGCCCTTTAATGTATACCAATAAAACAGAAATGCTGTTTTAAATGTGGGAAATTTGTAAGCCATAGAGTGCCCATTGTACACATATGTTCTTTTTTTTTTTCTTTTTTGTAAATTGTTGTATGTGTGGGTGTACCCCCCTATAAAAATGATTTATATATAGTTCTTTGATGAATTATTAGAAAAAAATATAGGAGGTTTGTGACTACACTCAGTGCGGTGTGTAACTTTCTGTAATCAAACAGACAGTGCCTGAGGGACATAAGTGCCTCACACCTGCTCATAGCGGGCCTCATTCAGGGTTTGACGCATTTTGCTCCCCATACACATGCATACAAATTCTGAATTACGTATGTCATGTACCTTAAGATACAGCCAATTGAAAATAAAAGCACTAGTTCTACATTGGCCATGCACAAATGCATATATTTATGCTGAATGATGTGTCTTTATGGTTTTATTTATAAATGCAAAGTTTTATATAATTGATAGTGTTGCAGGTGTCGTCATCATTTTCATCAATCAACAGGCCTCTGGTAAATGCGTATCGAGAGAAACATCCAAGTCTCATTAGGTTGCATCTCTAGAAGGCGTACTGCACTGAAGTTTACAAGCCGTATCTATACTTAGCGCTTGCCTGTCCCATACTGCCTTTCCAGATGTAATGGGGCTGCAGGGTAGGAATAGTTATCACCTCTAAATGAGGTCCTATATGTACACAAACTTAGGGAGTAGCTAGTGATGTCATGCTCTGATGCTTCTTGTCATGCCATGAGTCATTTGAGAGGCCCCTGAAAAATATGTTGACTTGCACTGGTTTATACGTATAAGGCGAATAAAACTGCTCTGACAGGCATGCTTTTTAGGAGTTGTTAGAACTTGGGGCACAGATGGAGAAATGCAATAAGGTATTAGGGGTAAGGATAATGATGCTAAGTTTGTAATCCGTTGCACAATAAATAAATCTGTGATCTTGAAAAGGTGTTGGAATAGATATTATGAAGTGCAACAAACATGTTGCTGAGTATTAATAATGAAATAATGGTTTGGGTTCCATGTAAATGAACTTATGGATGGTTTCAGTGCTAAATTATAACAATGAACAATTGCGCCAATATTAATGTGCTCAGTTTAGAAATAAATCATTTTTGGGGCTGTTATTTATGAAATGTCATATAAGTACCACAGTAAAATGCCAATGTAACAACTGGTTTTGGACTGCGCTCTTTCCAAGGGTGCAAGAGCAGCAATAACTAAGGGTACCCCTTCCCTTGCGAAAATGATATAATATTTTCGTAATTAGACTACTCTATCTTTCAGAGGATATTGTTTGCTGCTATATCTGTTTTTATATTTATTTTCCCTTTATGACTAATTGATGTTTTGAATTTAATGTTTTAAAGCTGTATTAGATCTTGGAGAGTTTTAAGCTATAATTATGGACCTATGATTGTGGAGATAATTATTTAGATCTTTAGTATAATAATATTAGGAGCCTGCACATTTTAACGTATGATTCATCTCTTTTTTTTTTTTTTTTTTTTTTTTTGCTGAACTTTTTTTTAACTGAATTTATTGTTTTTACTGGATGGTTGACTATTAAAATTTGTATTATATAAAAAAATTATATTGGTTAATAGATTAGCACTATTTAAGACAAGGTTCACAAATTAACAAAGTTGAGCAGTTATACGCATGTAATTGCAATGACAAAATCATAGTGCACAATTAACATCTGACACTTATATGGTCAATAGAGTATCATAATCATTTGTTCAGCTGTTAAACTACACACACTCATTAATTTCAGTTGTCAAATTAACAACCACTAGGTAAAATATAAATCCTATTATTGACCATTGAGCCTACCACCATATTCCATTACCCATTAGATAATTTTACATAAATGGACTTGACAGTCTGATTTATAATCTAGAACCCAAACAATTAACAAAAAGTCAATTGAGAACATAACTACTACTATTATCTCCAAAATGCTAATGTACTATTGTGTTCCGCAGTACTTATGCTTTTACTGTAAATTATTTAATGTGACATTATTTATAGTTTGTAAAAGTTTTGAACACTGTTCGGGAGTGATTTTTAGCCCATTATTCTTGGCAGATTTGTTCCAGGTTGCTCAAGTTAGTCAGATAACGTTTGTGCATCCCAGTTTTCATTTCAAATAGTGTCACTGAATTAGATTAAAATCAGGGCCTTGACTACACCATTGTAAAACATTCACCTTTTTATTCTTGAGCCATTCCCATGTTATTTTGACTTGTTTTTGGGATCATTGTTATGCAGAAAGTATAACTTTCTCCCAAGCTTCAGTATTTTTAGCAAACTGAAACAACTTCTCTTGCAGTTTTTCCCTGTATTTTCCTTCTATTTTAACAAGATGTCCAGTTCCTGCTGCTAAAAAAGTTACCCTACGCCATAACACTTTAATGTTGGTATGGTGTTTTACAGATGTGGGCACACACATCGCTTTGCACTTTTGCCATAAACTTCTTTCTTGATCTCATCTGACCACAAAACTTTTTCTCATATCACAACTGCGTCACTCATGTTTTTTTGTGAATTTCAAACATACTGACAGGCCGTTAGCATTTTGAGGATAACAGCAGGAGACTAACCGGTATTAGCGCTACTGAACTAATAGGTGCGGAGTCTAATGTACCCCTGGTATTCGCCAGGGACCCCCGCAAGGAGGTTTGGACGTCGCTGCATAGGGTACGCAGGTCGCAGTCCTACTAGCCAGTTGCTGGTGTAGTGTAGAAGGGTCAGACGGTCCGGGTCGAGCCAATCAGGAATAAACGGTACCAGGGAGAATCCGAGAGGGCAGTCAACAAGCCGAGGTCGCAGTACAATATGGGTCACACAGATGAAGGAATGGTCGCCAAGCCGGGTCACAACAAGATAGCAGGAATGCTGGGAGCACAATCAGGAGCAGGAGAACCAGGAACACTAGGTATATAACCTGTTACTCTGGCACCCTAATGGCGCCAGAGGCAGGTTTAAATAGAGCCAGACTGCTGCTGATTGGGGGAGGCCAGGAGGCGGCACGCTAGGAAGAAGAAGCGTCCCGTTGACGTGGGCAGGGCGCATGCGCCCGACAGGAAGGACGGCCAGAAGTAACAGCGCCTCTGTTGCCAAGCAACAGAGCGCTCCGGCAGAGAAGGCAGGCGTTCATCCCCGACTGACAGGGGATCAGCGGGGACGGCGCCTGACACATGCCTTTACATGGTTCATTCTGAGCAATGATTTCATTTGTACTCCTTCCACTGTAATGCAGAGCTCTTGGTATGGTTGACTGGCACACCTTTACTCCAATTTCAGATACTAAATGCTGTAGCTCAGTCGTGGTCAACATGTGGCTCTTCATGTGTTGTGAAACTACAAGCCCCAGCATGCATTGTCAGGTGAAAGCCAGACTATTGCTGACAGGGCATGCTGGAACTTGTAGTTTAACAACACCTGGAGAGCCACAGGTTGGCCAGGCCTGCTGTAGCTCATTTAAAGTGTTTGTTGGCTTGTATTTGACTTCTCTCACAAACATTCTTATTGTTTGCATAGTTTTAGTTTTTATGTAGCTTCCACATCCTGATAATTGAACCAGCAGTGCCAAGTGGGACATTCAAAGGCTTCAATATTGTTTTTTATGCCCTTTTCCAAATATACACATTTGTATTACTTTATGTCTAAATTCTTGCTCTTTATTCTTTATTTTTACAACTGTCTTTCATATTCACAACTTCAGTAATGACCCCTTATCAGTATGGGGTTTTTATCCAGAAAAATAGGACAGGTATTTTAATGATTCACTAGTGGAAACCATTTGTAAGGCAGTTGTGTCCTCATTCAGCAATTTTCACCAGTGTAAACTTAGGAGCTTCCACAACACAGGGATGAACAACTTTTTAATTTTACAAAAACATCTTAGAAAATAAAATAATTTTGAGTTGCAGTGCTTTTAAATATAAATATGAGAAATGGAGCAAACTTTGTGTAGGATTTGATCAATGGTCTAAATATGTTTGCAAGGCTCACTGAACCGATTCAACTCTCATTAAATAAATTGCATGTTTCCAAAATAAACTCAGGCAATACTTGCTTATATTTGCTGTGGTCTTTTATTTGCAGGTTATTGTATGTTAAGCACTAGTTGAAACACAGCAGTGTTATGAAGATTTCAATGTAAAACATACACTTTGTTACTCTGTGACAGTATATACTATTTTCCAATAAAAAAAATTTGATTGTAGCATTTATTGAGCAATACATTTTTTTTTTCTCCTTTGGGACAAGCAGCCTGCTGCAGTGTTCATTGTGTAACTGGGCTAACCTAAACTCCTTAAATATATTTTATGTTTCACAAATGAACTCAGCCAACACTTGTTTATATTTGCTGTGGTAGTGATTCTTGGCTGGCATCCCACTAACCTCACCCTCTGGCTTGAGGTGGAGGTGGAGTGTGTTAGAAAGGTCAACCTGACAATCCAGATCTAGAGTAATACCTAGCTGGGACCCTCTTGGACATAAAGCCAGAAAATGATTATTCTTCATGTTTTTTTTATGCTTAAACTTGTACAAAATGCTTCAATATCCTAGCCCTCTGTTCTTGCATTAGCCATCTTTAGTCTCCAGCTCTCACAGTGAGGAGTCTGAGGAGAGATCCCTTCACAATGCCCCTGCTATATCCAGCCCATCCTCCCATGGCTTAGCTGGGCCAACAGTAACAGTCCCCAACTGAAAATTTTTGGGGACGGTAGAAGACCATGTCCAGGGATCGCTAAGCAGATTTTTGGGGAAGCTGAGGCTGGGGACCAATGATTTTCCATGATTCGTTTTAAACAATTGTGGAAAGCTGCATAGCAAGCAACACTTGCCTGTCATTGCTCAGTTTTAATTGGATCCAGAAGCCTTCTAAAAGTGGAATGATTAAATACCCTGCTGCTTTCTGTGACTCTCCACACATGTTAAAAATTGTTGGAATATTTGACCATTGAATTGACATTTTACATCCTTTGTGAGTTTGAGTCCCAGAAGGGGGCGAAGAGCTGGTTGTAATACTAAATTGTTATTTGCTAGCATGCAATTTTAATGTTTAGGGATTGTTGTGTTAGTTGCTGTGAACCTCCTCATTTCATCAATCGAGCTTAAGATATCTAGTTGCCTTCTTGCCTTTAAAGCTATTGCCGCTTTAAATTTACCATGCAGAATCACCGTATATCTGTGATTCGCAAAAAAAATAATTGATATATTCACTTTCATACTCAGCTTTTGGAAAGCAGAAGTTTGTTGCTCAGCACTTTATTATTTAAAAGAAATGCCCACCCAGAATTCTTATTTTAGAGATGGAATCACCATATTAAACCATAGGACCATGGTGATCCTATGTCCAGGATTACTCTGCCCAGTGCAGTGTGCTGTGGCTTGGTGACAGCTGTTCAAAATTATAAAGGAAAGGAAATTAGGTAACACACCCTTAATCTTAGTGCTGCACATGTTGTTCTATAAATACAACTTACAGCATTATATATTAGCATTATATCTTCTCTACCTTTACCTCATAAAAGGCATAGTAACAATTACGTATAGATTAAATAGCATTTATTTTAGTATTTGCTGCACCTTCAGTTGTCATTTTAACTTTGAGAGAGAACAGGTTAGTACTTAGTACTGGCCCTTATGACAGGCTGCTTCTGGACAAACTATAAATCCCTAAGGGTCATTTACAAACTGCAAAAATCGCAGACCCACTATGCTGTGTGCATACTTGGCCCCTTAAAGATGTGCACACCACTTCACTGTCCTTTGGATCTGCCCCTGTAAAATCCATATTCATCTGGCTTTGTGTGTTTGTGAATGCACCTGAAAATGTGCATGATGGAAACAATGAAAAGTCTCTAAGTCAAACCTACTAACTCTTTAGGACCAACATTATTTAAATTAATATAAACTTTTCTGTTTATCTTAATTTATGTCTTAAATTAATCTTACATTTTGTGGGTTTTTCGTGTGTGAAAGTTTTTCTTACATTGCTGGATATGCACCAAAAAATGCGCTTTTAAGTGCAAATAGAAGGTGCAAAATGCATTCCATTAAAAAGCAGGGCAGTACCCTGGTAGAGGGGTTAGCATTGCAGAGCGGAGCTGGGATTTTGAATTTGATTCTGACCAGGGCTCTATCTCTGTGGAGTTTGCATGGTCTTCCTGTGTTTGCATGAGTTAGCTCTAATTTACTCTTAGGGGCGTATTCAATTGTCCCTCCAGCCGCCGGAAAAACGAGCGCTCTAAAACTATTACCATTTATACGATAATTACTCGCTGAATTTCATCTCGCAGTTCCCTGAGCTGCGAGATGAAATTCAGCAAGTAAACTACCGTATTAACGTTTTTTGCGCGCAATATTACCGTATAAACGGTAATAGTTTTAACGCACTCGTTTTTCCAGCGGCCGGAGGAACAATTGAATACCCCCACACACAAACGTCTCAAACTTTATGTAGCCCCTTTCTCACTGGAACCCAAGGGCACCTGCCTTTCTATGGAGGGTGCACACTCTTCTTCTCCCTGTAAAAGGAGATTTTAGGTTGCACTATTATTTTATGTTTGCACTCTTGTAGGGCTACTAATGCTAGTATCATCATCATTTATTTATTTATATAGCGCCAGCAAATTCCATAGCGCTTTACAATTGGGAACAAACATTTATAAGACAATACTGGGTAATACATACAGACAGAGAGATAAGAGGGCCCTGCTTGCAAGCTTACAATCTATGGGACAATGGGAGTTTGAAACACAGGATCATGTGCTACATCATATTGCACATTGGACCAGCTAGAATGCAAAGGTAAAAAGTATTCAGTGGACTGTGTGATCAGTCACACAGCAATGTTGGTCAGAGGGTTGTTGTCTTGTGTAGAAGGTGTTAATAGGGTAAACTAGGCAGATTAAGATGCTTGTTGAGGAATATTATAAGCTTGTCTGAAGAGGTGGGTTTTCAGAGAACACTTGAAAGTTTCAAGAGAAGAGGAATGTCTTACTGTGCAAGGGAGGGAATTCTACAAAGTGGGTGCAGCCAAAAAAAAAGTCCTGTAACCGGGAATGGGAGGATGTGATGAGTGGAAGAGAGAGACGCAGATCTTGTGCAGAACAGAAGTGTCGAGTTGGGAGATATTTTGAGACAAGTCAGGAGATGTATGTGGGAGCAATTTTGTTGACTGCCTTGTATGTTAGTAGAAGAATTGTATATTGGATTCGTTGAAATATAGGCAACCAATGTAGAGGCTGACAGAGTGGCTGAGCAGAGGAAGAACGGTTTGCAAGGAAAATCAATCTAGCCGCTTCATGCAACCTAGATTGTAGGGATTCAAGTCTGATTTTGGGTAGACCAGTAAGGAGGGAATTACAATAGTCGATGTGGGAGATGATGAGGGCATGAATTAAGGTTTTTGCAGTGTCTTGTGTGAGATATGTGTGTATTCTGGAAATGTTCTTTAGATGTATGTAACATTATTTAGATATAGAGTCGATGTGGGGAATAAATGATAGTTGTGAGTCAAGGATTACACCTAGGCAGCAAGACTGTGGGGTGGGATTTATGGTCATGTGATCAACAGAAATAGAAATGTCAGGCAGGAAGCTTCTGTTTTTGGGTGGGAATATTATTAATTCAGTTATTGAAAGATTGAGTTTGAGTTGGCGAGAAGACATCCATGATGAAATGGCAGAAAGAGTCAGTAATGCGAGACAACACAGATGGTGAAAGATCAGGAGAGGATAGATAGATTTGTGTATCATCCGCATAGAGATGATACTGAAATCCAAAGGAGCTTATTAGTTTTCAAAGAGAAGTGGTGTAGATGGAGAATAGCGGAGGACCTAGGACTGAGCCTTGTGGTACTCCAACTGATAAAGGAAGTGGAGCAGAGGTGGATACAGAGAAATTAACACTGAAAGAGCGATTAGATAGGTAGGATGAGAACCAGGATAGGACAGTACATTCAAGAGCTAGGGATTGTTGTGTTTGTATGAGGAGAGAGTGGTCAACACTGTCAAATGCAGCAGAGAGATCCAGGAGAATTAGAAGAGAGTAATTAATGGCCTTCACTTTTTGCTGTGATCAAATCATTGACAACCTTGGTCAGCCTAGTCTCTGTGGAGTCTTGAGTGCAAAAGCGTGACTAAAGAGAATCCAGTAGGTTGTTTGCTGTAAGTGTGTGAGGCAAGTGTAGGCTATTCTCTCATGGAGCGTGGAAATATGTTGGTATTTTGAGAGAGAGTTTGGGTCCGAATTTTGTTTTTTTAAGATAGGAGCAATCACTGCATGCTTGAATAGTGATGGGAAAAATACCAGTAGAGAAGAGAGAGAGAGAGATTACAGAGTTTAGTTAGTAGAATAATCACAGGACACAGAGACCTACCAATTTGTGAGGGAATGAGATCAAGAGGACAGGAGGTAGAGTAGGAAGATGAGAAGAGAGTAGAATCTTCATCTTCATTTGTGGGATCAAATGAAGAGAGCGTGTCAGAGGGTGCTACAAAGGAATTGAGCTGATTGCTTGTCAAGGGAGATGATACCATTTCAAGTCTGATCTTATCTATTTTGTCCTTTTGAAGTAGGAAGCAAGATCCTGGGCACTGATGGTAGTCGAAGGGTTTGGGGTGGGAGGATTGAGAAGAGATTTAAATGTGTTAAAAAGGTGTTTGGGGCTAGAAACCTGAGCATAGATGAGAGATTGGAAGTATGTTTGTTTTGCAGTGTCCAGAGAATTTCTATAGGAGTGGTAGACACCAGTATATGTGATGAAATCATTAGAGGTACAAGATTTACGCCAGTGAAGTTCTGCTTTACAAGAGAGGTTTTGTAGAGTTTGTGTTACTTTAGTGTGCCATGGTTGGCATTGAAGTCTTCGCAGAGTATGTAGTGTCGCTGGAGCCACTTGATCAAGGGCAGTTGCTAGGGTTTGGTGAAAATGGGGTACTGCCTGATCAGGGGAGGAGAATGTAGAAATTGGGGAGAGGAAGTGTTGGAGAGAGGTGGAAAACCATTGAAAATCAATAGAGTTGATCTTCCTGCGGTTGTGAGGAGGCTTGGAAGAGTTTTACACTGGGGAGGGTAAAGAACTGGGGGTGAGCGAGTAGCTAATAAGGCGATGATCCAAGAGCGGGAAAGGAGTGTTAAGGAAATCAGAAACTGAGCATAGTCTAGAGAAAACAAGATCAAGACAGTGGCCATCCTGATGAGTAGTGGATTCAATCTACTGGGTGAGGTCAAGTGAGGGTGTTAGAGAGAGTAGTTTGGAAGCAGCATTGGAACCTGGATTAGCAATAGGGATGTTGAAGTCACCCATGATGATGGTGGGCATAAGGAGTGAGGGAGCCATGCAGAGAAATGTTCAAAAAATTGTTGGTGTGGTCCAGGGGGGCAGAAGATGACAGCAACACGCATAGATAATGGGTTAAAAATCCTAACAGCATGTACTTCAAAAGATATGAATGTGAGTGATGGGACATTTGGGAGAACTGTGAACGTGCACTGTGGGGAGAGACGTAGTCCAACCCCACCTCCTTGTCTGCCTCCTGGTCTAGGGGTGTGGGTGAAATGGAGACCATGATGTGAAAGGGCTGCAGGTGAGACAGTGCCTGATTGCGTGAGCCATGTTTCTGTTATTGCTAGAAGGTTTAGGCTGTTTGAGAGGAAGAGATTGTGTACGAAGGTAAGTTTGTTACAAACAGAGTGTGCATTCCAAAGAGCACATTTTTAAAGGACTTTGGAAGATGGGAGACATTTGAGGTTTGCTGGATTTCTGTAGCATTCAGATATATGTGTGTGGGAGAAGTGAGGAGGACCTGGATTAGGTGATATATCACCAACTAATAGAAGCAGGGAGGAAGAAAGATAGGAAAGATGATTGTAAGATGTGTGTCCTTTTAGGTTCTGGAAACAGGGTGAGGCTGTTAAGTTATTGAACTTATGAACTCTTTTCCTATTTGAGTGTTAACTAGAGGTGAGTGAAGTAATGAAGAGGCAATGTGGACAGAAGTTTGTGTTGCAGGATGGATGAGGGATGATATAGTCCTAAAGATAATGCCATGAAAAGAGAGAGAGAGAAATATGTTGGCAATTATTGGGATTTGTAGTAGATGTAGTTTATTCGTGGATGTCTGGACCGCATGGAGTAATGATGTGGGTGGAAGTGTTCAATGGAGAGTAATAAAGAACAGGTAATGGAGTAGCTGAGGTCTTGCAGAGTCACGAGACAGAATAATTGTTCAAAATCAGTTTAATTTCTTCCTTCCTTATGATGGCAGACAAAGCCTTGAGTAGAATGGAAAGTACAATGAATGAGATAGGGGACTGAAATAGCTGTAGTGTAGCTTCCCTGCGGGGAAACAGGACAGACGCAACACAAAAGAACTTACTTTGTAAACGATGGTCACCTCCAGTCCGCTTCCGATATCCCAGCTGCGATTTGATCCCAGCAGATCAGCAGCCACAACCCTTGTCACCTCCAACCACGTCCCTCTAAGAAAGAGACAGAGATTATGGCCGTGCCTACCAGGTAAGGGCTGTCCGAGAATACGGCAATGAAGGACACTCTCAGTCCAAGCCCCCTTGCCGCCTCCTCACTTTGCTCTCGCCAAGGCACGGGGGACTACACGGGGGAATACAGGCACTTGACAACAGGACTAGTCCCGCCTCAAGTACCTCGCACACCTCCCGCTGAGGGCCTAACCGAAAGAGGGAATCGAGCGTGATACCCACCGGGACACTCCCACTTCCGATCTGGTTCTCCTGTACCTCCCCAACACCTGCGGATGACAAGGAACACATAGCCTCCCTCTGCACTCTCAGTGAGACTAAGATGGGCACCCACAAACACTAAACTGACTACAACAGCGACCCGACCCTAACAACGCTCTAATGGTCGGCAACACAACTAAGTCACACAACTATGACTAACTAGGTGTGGTGCACTAACAGAACTACACACTAACCACTACTGGGAACGCCAGCCGGTGTTCACGGACTATACCAAAGGGCGGTTCCTAACCCCCTCACCCAGGTCTAACCAAGGAGACTGTCTCCTTATTATGGGGTCACCCACAGACCCTAAGGACCGGCTGCACCAGGCCCGACTGAGGCTCGCTGGAACAGCACACTAACTGACATCTTGCCCCTGGACACAATTATGTAGCACACCCAAAGATACAGTAATACAGACAATACTCGCCGCACAGACAGAATAAATACAGTATACAGTACTTTGCACGCTACTTAGCAGAGCACACAGCTGCTAGCCAACCAGCCGGTTGCTATAGCACCCACAGGAGCCTCCTCTCTACTGTACCTCCTAACTCCGTGTGCTCACCTCACACAGGACCGCGCCTACACTCGCAAGGCTCTCACGCCTCTGTCACACCACCAGGGCCTTCTGCCCTTCACACCATGGGCCTCTCTGCCCAGCTACACACAGAGCCTTGTGCTCTGTTTACGGGCCTTAGCCCTCTCTCTAACTCAGGGCTCTGAGCCCACTAGCTAGGGCCTTATGCCCTGCTACCTAGGGGCACTAGCCCCTGCCTACATAGGCCTTGAGGCCTCCCTCTCTAACCAAGGGCCTTCTGCCCTTCACAGCCTATGGGCTACCAGCCCCCTACTTAGGCCCTGTGGCTTTCCTATGGCCTCTAGGCTACTACCTACCTAAGGGCCTTGTGCCTTTGTACCTGGAAGCTCTGAGCCTCCCCTGCCTAGCTAACTAACAGGGCCTTGTGCCCTTTAATACTTATGGCCTACTGGCCCACTACTTCATCGGGGCCTAGTGCCCAATTCCCTGGGCCTTGTGCCCCTATTACTTGCTCAACGGGCCTTGTGCCCGACTGTGGCCACGGGCCTAGTGCCCGACCTACTGCTGAGGCTACTTAACTGCTCCGCGCAGGAATCTCAGCTTGCCACACCGTCTTCTGCCTTCTTTTCCGGGTCTTACAGACCCTCCAGCCGGTGGCGCCTCTTCTCCTGTTCGGCGCTGTTGAGGGCTGCTTGGCGGGGGCGCTCTTAGCTCTGACAAGGGCTCCCCGCCGACGATCTCTGCTCCGGCGGCTTGCTTGCAGTCTTCTTTCTCCGCTGCCGCTCCAGACGTCTGTTCTTCTCTTCCGCCGACGGACTTCTGGCAAAATGACGCCGCCCGGTGACTTATATAGTCATCAGCAGGCACCGCCGCGAGCACTGATTGGCTCGCCGCGGCGCCAATCTTTTAAACGGCCAGGCGCGAGCCGCAATTGGCTCGCGTATCCGGCCGCTGATTGGCCAGCGGGGAAAGATGAGTCCTGTTTGGTTCATCCTTCCTTCGCTGACAGGACCTGGAGGAAAGAAGCTATACTTACCACCGCTGGAGCGCTGGACGGGTAAGTGACTTCTTCCTTCTTTCTTCACCCGCTGGTAGGGCTCAGCCACCAGGGGACTCTTCAGCCCCTCCAGGGGTGCAGCAAAGCCGGACATCTTCGCCCTCTTCACGGGCACCGGCTCCGGGGACATCTCCACAGTAGCATGGGTAGGCAGTGGCTGAGCAAGTAGTACAGCAGGCTGCTTAAACAGAGTGTATTTTGCAGGGAAAATAAACTGACAGATAAAACAAACTTTCATGAGCTGAGTAGAAAATAAGAGCAGAGTCCAAAACAGTCGTCTTGTGGTGTGAAGCTTGTAGCCAGGGAGAGATGGAAACATCAGGAGTAGAATATGGAGTTTCAGGTGAATACTGACTGTTATCCTTGTGTAGCTGTGCTAATAGGTAGAATGTTCTTCTCCTGTTTCCTCCTGTTTAACGCCGGTATAACTCCTACTTATGCTAGTTACATTTTTTACACTTGGAGCTATACACTTAGAAAAATACACACTAACTATGCAGCCATCACTTGGCTTGCAGCCATTCTACAATGAATATATAGGGTTTTTAACAAACACATATGATCAGTGTTCTTCAATCTGACCTCTCCATCACTGTTGACAACTCATCTATCTCCCCTGTTCCCCAACTCCGCTGCCTAGGTGTCATCCTCGACTCCTCTCTCTCCTTTGCCCCTCACATTCACTCTCTCGCCAAATCCTGCCGTTTCCAGCTTCGCAACATTGCCCGCATTCGGCCCTTCCTCTCCCAGGATGCCACCAAATCTCTCGTCCACTCTCTGATTATCTCCCGCTTGGACTACTGCAACCTTCTCCTTATTGGCCTCCCCCTCTCTCATCTCGCTCCCCTTAGATCTGTACTTAACGCCGCTGCTAGGCTTATTTTCCTCTCTCGCCGTTCCACCTCTGTATCCCCACTCTACCAAGCCCTTCACTGGCTCCCCTTCCCCTACAGAATCCTTTTCAAGCTCCTCACTCTGACTTACAAGGCCCTCGCCAACTCCACTGCTCCCTACATCTCTAACCTTATCTCTATTCACACTCCCTCCCGCTCACTGCGATCGTCCAACGATCGTCGCCTCTCTTCCCCTCTGATTACCTCCTCTCACGCACGTATCCAAGACTTCTCCCGCGCCGCTCCCCTCCATTGGAACAAGCTTCCCCGCTCCATCAGAACTTACCCTAATCTGTCCTCTTTCAAACGCGCATTAAAAACCCACCTTTTCCTTAAAGCCTTCCAGTCTCATGCCTAAACTCCCACCGGTCAGCTACCTCTCTTTCTCATCCCTTCTTCCCTTCTCCCCTTCCTCGACTCCGTCTCCGTTTCTCCCGTCTCTCCGTCTCATCCATGTGTCTGTCTGTCTTCCCCTCCCTTTAGATTGTTCGCTCCTTTGAGCAGGGCTCTCCTACCTTCTGTTTCCATCACTTTTAACTGCGCTCTCCAGCTACTCAGCTCACCTGCTCTCAGTCCCTCTGCCCTCTGTCTCCTCTCGCTTCTCTCCGCTCCCCTCAGTGACTCTCAACCTGTCATCCGTGCCCACCCTCTTGGGCCATAGTTACCTGCCTGTACTCACTTTTCCCCTCCCTCCCTCTCTTTCATGCTGTGCCTGAGCCCCCAGAGTTATAGTGCTGACTGTTACTTGTACTGTGCTGTTTCACCTTGTACTGTGCCATTGTTTGTCCTTGTACGGCGCTACGGATACTTTGTGGCGCCCTATAAATAAAAATTAATAATAATAATAATAATAATCAAGAGTGCTCATGTACTTCTACAATTGCCAGCATGCTAGAACAGTCATGGGTTATGAGTAGAGATGTTCACTGACCCCAGTGTTCTGGCTTTGGTTGTGGATCTGGATTAACCTTGTGTTTTGGTTTTGGAAAAACCGCCCCTGCATATTTTGGTTTTGGTTTTGGATACCTATTTTTTTCTAAACTTCCTATTTTTTTTGCTAAAATCACCAAATGTTGCTCTTTTCCCCAACCCTACATTATTATTAACCTCAATAAAACTAATTTCAAGACATTTTCAGTCAATTTTGACAACCTCACAGGTCACAATATTATTTTGCATACACTTTCAAACAAAGACTGCAGCGACCTGCCTCGATGTTAAGCGACAGAGCAATGACACAAACACATGGCCTTTCATAGCACATCTAGGAAATATTTACACACAGCAGTGGCAGAAAAGAAAAGTGGTGCAAGATGGAATTGTCCTTGAGCCCTTCCACACAACCTTATGTAAGATATTGAAAAGGACATGTACAGTTTAACAAAGCAAACACTCCAGCGATAAGCAGTGCCACTTTTGTGGTTGAAGTGCTTGGTTTGTTAGGGCAATCACAAAACAAGCGAACAATGGACTTAAGGCACCTAAGCAGTGCTGTTAATGAACTCTACTGTGGCAAGTCATGCACCAGTGGAAGCAATTCTTGCTAATGATAAGAAGAAGGCCATTGTCATGCCTAGGCATAGGGCCAAAAAATCCACCTCTCGTGTGGAATTATTTTTACACAAATCCTGACAACAGTTGTCTAGCCATTTGTAGCATTGTAAAGCCACAGTTAGTCGAGGTAAGGACCTTTAAACATCTAGGAACCTCATCCGTTATGCCCTTTGAAATGAGTTAATAGAAAGCTTTTGTGAAAATCAGAAACTTATGCTAAAAAATAACAACAAGCAGTTCAGTATCAGCTACCTCCCTTCTCTCAGCTAGATCCCAGCACCTGCAATCTACACCCCCAACACCTTCATCATCAATATCCTCACAAATGATCGGAGTTAGTCCTGCATCCATGTTTCTAATGCGAGATGACTTCTCCCCTATCCAGGACTCCTCAGAAGAATCCTTGAGCATTAGGCCCACTGCTGCTGCTCCTGCTGCTGGGGGTGGATCTTCAACCCGAAGCAGACCAAGAAGAAGACTAATGCCAGAAGGGCCGATGGCTATATGGGCCGGCCCGACTCCCCCTGTCTTCTTGGTGGCTGGTGCAACCTCTGCTGCGCGCTCCCCAGCTCTTTCCCCCGTTATGCTGTGCAGCCAGTTACACTGGTGAGTTTCCTGTTTTTTTTTTATTTGTTTTTTTTTTTACTGAAGAGGGGGGGGGGTGCCACGATTTCCGGGGGGTCGCAGGGGTACCGCGATTTTCGGGGGTGCCCGCGATTTTTGGGGGGGGGTGTGGTCGCGGGGGTGCCGCGATTTTCGTGGGGGGGGGTCACGGGGGTGAGAGCCAGGGGGTGCTGGGAAAGGGGGTGAGAGCCAGAGGGTGCTGGGAAAGGGGGTGAGAGCCAGGGAGTGCTGGGAGAGGGGGTGAGAGAGCCGAAGGGGGTGCTGGGAAAGGGGGTGAAAGAGCGGAAAAGGGTGCTGGGAAAGGGGGTGAGAGCCAGGGGGTGCTGGGAGAGGGGGTGAGAGAGCTGAAGGGGGTGAGAGAGCGGAAGGGGGTGCTGGGAAAGGGGGTGAGAGCCAGGGGGTGCTGGGAGAGGGGGTGAGAGAACCAAAGGGTGTGCTGGGAGAGGGGGTGAGAGAGCCGAATATGGTGCTGGGAAAGGGGATGAGAGCCAGGGGGTGCTGGGAGAGGGGGTGAGAGAGCCGAAGGGGGTGCTGGGAAAGGAGGTGAGAGAGCCGAAGGGGGTGCTGGGGAAGGGGGTGAGAGAGCGAAAGGGGGTGAGAGCCAGGGGGTGCTGGGAGAGGGGGTGAGAGAGCCAGGGTGTGCTGGGAGAGGGGGTGAGAGAGCCGAAGGAGGTGCTGGGAAAGGGGATGAGAGCCAGGGGGTGCTGGGAGAGGGGATGAGAGAGCCGAAGGGGGTGCTGGGAAAGGAGGTAAGAGCCGAAGGGGGTGCTGGGAAAGGGGGTGAGAGAGCTGAAGGGGGTGCTGGGAGAGGGGGTGAGAGCCAGGGGGTGCTGGGAGAGGGGGTGAGAGAGCCGAATCGGGTGCTGGGAGAGGGGGTGAGAGAGCCGAAGGGGTTGCTGGGAGAGGGGGTGAGAGCCAAAGGGGAAGGGGGCGCTGGGAGAGGGGGTGAGAGAGCCAGGGGGAAGGGGGCGCTGGGAGAGGGGGTGAGAGAGCCAGGGTGGTAGGGGGTGCAGGAAGAGGAGTGAGAGAGCCGGGGGGTAGAGGGGGCAGGAAGACGTGTGAGAGAGCCAGGGGAGTAGGTGGTACAGGAAGATGTGTGAGAGCCAGCGGAGAAGGTGGTGCAGGGGGTTAAGTGAGAGGGACAAAGGAGAAGATGGTGCAGGGGCATAGGTGTAAAGGGAGAGACATCTTAAGAATGGGAATGTCAGGGATGCAGCCATCATAAAACACAAGTAGTAATGAAGAATGGAAATGCACAGAGGGGACAAGTGTTAAAAAAAATAAAAAATCAAGCCTTCATACTCCATTCACTTATATTTTCTATACCCCCACTCCTAAATTTCTGCTTCGACCACTGCCCTCTATTCCTGCTCCCGACTGCCTGTGTGAGCTGACAGCTGCTGATCCCTCCTCGCCCAGCCCCCCCATTAGGAGAACAGAACACAGGATGCCATAATCAGGTAAGTTCATATATTTTCTCGTGTGCAATATGTTTTTAACCATCCTTTCTTGAACTGGGGACACTACAGCGTATCCAATAATGTTTAACACTATGTATTGCTCATTATTGCGCTGTAATGTTTTTTGCATATTTATCTGTACAGAGATTTTTAATTAAGAGGAAAAAACATTGCTTGTCATAAATTTTATCTGTAATTGTATCAATATATCTATTTTTGTTTGCATTGTAAATGATGTATTAAGCTGCACTTGGGACTCACACTCAGTATCTGATATGCTGTACCAATTTTTATTTGTGAATGAGTTTTTATCTGAGCTTTACTAATGATTTGGGGGCACTACTATGGCATAATGTTATTTGGGGTTACTATTGTGGCATAATATGATTTGGAGGCACTGTTGTGACATAATATGATTTGTGGGCACTACTGTATGGTATATATTTTAGGGGCACTACTATGCCATAATATGATTTGTGGGCACTTCTGCATTACCAAATATGAATTGAGGGTAATACTATGTGGCATAATATGACCTTGGGGCACTACAATGTGGCATAATATGAACTGGGCACACTACGGTGTGGCCTCATATGAACTTCTGCCAAAGGCAAGTCTTTCATTGTTGAATATGACGGGAGCCCAAAGAAGTTGCTGTATCGGGGCCCAAAATTCCTCTTGTCAGCCCTGCCTGTGAGTCAAGGGGGTAGACGCCTTCAGGTAAATAATCTAAATGTTTCCTATCTAAGCAAACTGAAATACCTAAGGGAGGCAATAGACTTAAGTGTATGCTTGCAAATGCAAGAAGCCTGACAGGTAAAATGGGGGAGTTAGAACTAGTAGCAATGAATGAGCAGTATGATATTATAGGTATTACTGAGACCTGGTGGGATGATACACATGACTGGGCAGTCAACTTGGAAGGCTATTCTCTCTTCAGGAGGGATAGGGTAAATTAAAGGGGAGGAGGAGTATGTCTTTATATTAAGCCAGAATTAAAACCAAGTATTCAGGAAGTTATATACGAGAATATTGGTGATAATATAGAGGCATTGTGGGTGGAAATATCCAGCGGAGGAAAAAGTTCAGAGAAGTTTCTGATAGGGATATGCTATAAACCGCCAGATATTAGTACGATTGAGGAAGCCCAACTTCTACAGCAAATTGAAAAGGCTACACAACTAGGTCAAATTTTAATTATGGGGGATTTTAATTATCCGGACATTGATTGGAGTACTGAAACCTGCGGTACAGCTAGGGGAAATAGGTTTCTGAGCACGCTAAAAGACCATTACATGTCCCAATTAGTTGAGGAACCAACTAGGAACCGTACTATACTGGACCTAGTAATAACAAACAATGTAGACGTAATATCAAATATTCAAGTAAAGGAGCACTTGGGAAACAGTGATCATAATATGGTCTCATTTGAAATTAGTTTCCAGAAACAACAGTATAAGGGATCAACTAGGACTTTAAACTTTAAAAAGGCAAATTTTAATATGCTAAAGGAGTCTATAAAGAGCATAGACTGGGACAAAGCCTTTGAAGGAAAAAATACGGTAGAAATGTGGGCTGTCTTTAAAATGTTGTTGGAAACATACACGTATAAGTTCATTCCTATGGGAAATAAATGTAAAAGAATTAAGTCTAAACCAATGTGGCTAAATAAAAAGGTAAGGGAAGAAATGCAAAGGAAGAAGCGTGCATTTAAATTGTTTAAGTCTGAAGGGTCAGAGGAGTCCTTCCATAGGTACAAGGAATGTAATAAAACATGCAAAAAGGAAATTAGATTGGCTAAATTAGAAAATGAAAGGCACGTTGCAAAAGAAAGTAAGACAAACCCCAAAAAGTTTTTTAAGTATATAAATGGCAAAAGGATTAAAAAAGATAATATAGGACCCCTAAGAAGTGAGAGGGGTGAATTGATAAATGATACTAAGGAAAAAGCAGAGATATTAAACACGTTCTTTTCTTCAGTATTTACCAGAGAGGAACAAATGGCAGGAGTAATACATAAAAATGGAAATGAAACCATGCCATTAATTAATACTTGGTTGTCAGAGGAAGAAGTCCAAAGGCGACTGGAGAATATTAAGATAAATAAAGCTCCAGGTCCAGATGGCATACACCCAAGGGTCCTTATGGAGTTAAACTCGGAAATAGCTAGACCGCTATTCTTAATTTTCAGAGATTCAATCTCATCAGGCTCAGTACCAAGGGATTGGCGAATAGCAGATGTGGTGCCGTTGTTTAAAAAGGGGACGAGATCACAACCAGAGAATTATAGACCTGTAAGCCTGACATCAATAGTGGGGAAACTACTGGAAGGTATTTTAAGGGACAGTATTCAGGATTACTTGGTACGCAATAAAATTATTAGTGGGAATCAACATGGATTTGTGAGGGATAGGTCATGTCAAACTAATCTAATTAGTTTCTACGTGGAAGTTAGTGGGAACTTAGACCATGGCAGGACAGTAGATGTGGTCTACTTAGATTTTGCAAAGGCCTTTGATACAGTGCCACACAAGAGGTTGGTTTACAAAATAAGGGAACTGGGTCTAGAAATCAAAATTTGTACTTGGATCGAAAACTGGTTAGAGAATAAGGAACAGAGAGTTGTGATAAATGGAACATTTTCTAATTGGTCAAAGGTCTTAAGTGGAGTACCTCAAGGTTCCGTGCTGGGACCACTCCTTTCTAATATATTTATTAATGACCTTGGTGATGGTTTAGAGAGTAAAGTTTCTATTTTTGCAGATGACACTAAACTCTGTAAGGTAATAAAATCAGAGCAAGATGTAGCTTCTCTACAGAGGGACTTAAATAAACTGGAGGATTGGGCGGCTAAATGGAATATGAGGTTTAACACAGATAAATGTAAGGTTATGCTTTCAGGGATCAAAAACAAGAACGCAATCTATAAATTAAATGGAATTAATTTGGGAGAATCTATAATGGAAAAGGATTTGGGAGTGCTCGTAGACAGTAGACTTAGCAATAGTGCTCAATGTCAAGCAGCAGCTGCAAGGGCAAACAAAGTATTGGCATGCATAAAAAGGGGCATAGATGCAAGGGAAAACAGTGTAATTTTGCCACTGTATAAATCGTTGGTAAGACCTCATCTTGAATATGCAGTACAGTTCTGGGCACCACTCTATAAAAAAGATAATTTGGAACTAGAAAAGGTTCAGAGAAGGGCGACAAAATTGATAAAGGGTATGGAGTCATTAAGTTATGAGGAAAGGTTAGCCAGTTTAGGCATGTTTACTTTAGAAAAGAGGCGTCTAAGGGGAGATATGATTACTGTGTACAAATACATTAGGGGTCAATACAAAGAGCTTTCATGGGAACTTTTTACCCCAAGGACCATACACAGGACACATGGTCATCCCCTAAGGTTAGAGGAGAGGAAATTTCACAACCAGCAAAGGAAGGGGTTCTTTACAGTAAGGGCAGTCAAGATATGGAATTCATTGCCAGGGAAGGTTGTGATGGCAGATTCAATAGATATGTTTAAGAAAGGGTTAGACAAATTTTTAGCGGAAAGGTGTATCCAGGGATACGACCGTTAATTTAAAATAAAGGATAGTAGTGGATATAGGGTAAAAATTGGATTGCAATATTGAGTCTGGGGGGATTTTCAAAATTGAAACAGATGGGCGGTTGCCTACTCTGGATTAATTTCAAATATAAGTGCAGGATCGCAGGAGATCCAAAATAGGTTGAACTTGATGGACTGGTGTCTTTTTTCAACCTCATCAACTATGTTACTATGATCACATCCAATTATTTCTCACCCACCTACTCTATCCCCCTTAATTTATATACTGTGTTATTTAAAATGAATAGAAAAGATGCATATCCAATTACTGCAGTAAAACAAAAATATTTTTCTCTGACATTTTGCTGTAGATGGAAATACTTTTAATGCGGCCGTGTGGGTTCAACTGATCATTCGATAGTTATGTTTTTTTTAGATATATGTTAGTTTTATTTCATGTGGAATGATTCATGAAAATTCTGCCATTACTATTTAATTGAGGGAAAAGGGTACCTGTTACCTATATGTGTGTGTAAGTAGTCTGTTCGTTGTTGCTATTTTGTGGGAGATTTGAAAAAAGCAAAACATTGTTTCCTACAGTGGCGTCTGTATAATTGGTGGTATTGCTGTAGTATGGGGTGGCAATGTTGTACTGTGTTTGGTGCTTAGTATTGCTAATAAGTAGGAGAGGGTATTGCTATAATGTGGGGGTGATGCCGGTTGCTGTAATGTGGGGGTGATGCTGGATGCTGTAATGTGGGGGGTGATGCTGGATGCTGTAATGTGGGGGTGATGCCGGTTGCTGTAATGTGGGGGGTCATGCTGGACGCTGTAATGTGGGGGGTGATGCTGGACGCTGTAATGTGGGGGGTGATGCCGGTTGCTGTAATGTGGGGGGTGATGCTGGTTGCTGTAATGTGGGGGGTGATTGATGTAGTATGAGTGTGTGTGGGGGGTTATTTATTGCTGTAATTTGGGTACTAATAATGTAATGTCATGGTGTTTATTGATGTAATTGTGGTGCTAACAATGTAATATTGAGGGTCATTAGGAGAAATAAATACCTCCCCACCCCCCACACACACTCATACTACATCATGTTGTACTGCACCAGCATCAGAGTGCAACAATATAGTGAATGGAGCCCACAACACGTGGGCCTGTGTGCTTTAAATGCCAGGGCTGATTTTTAGTCCCAGTCCGGCCCTGGCTGTCACCCAGTTACAAAGCGGATCACAGACGCCATGGCGACTATGCTAGTATTAGATCTTCGTCCAATATCCACTATTAATGCAGCTGTGTCACGGGCACTAGGAGTCTTTACCCAGGGATCACCAGGTGATAGGCTTACCAGAGCAGTATAGGTGGTAATATGGTACTCTGGTAGCAGGATGATCACGGAACAGGAAATAGCAGATGATGAGATGCTCAGGAAAGTCTATGACTAGCAGCACTGGCAATATGGAGGTAATAATACACGAGGAACTGTATGGACAAAGGACACGTGAAGGTAGTCAGTGGTCTGCGGTAGCAAGTTGTACCACTGCTATAGTGAGGAGGAATGTCCAACAGAAACGAGGAGGTGATGAGAGTCAGCGGTCTGCGGATAGCAAGTTGTACCGCTGTCTGAGTGAAGGAATGGAATCCAAGTGGAGGTATCCGGGGAGTCAGTGGTCTGCGTTTAGCAAGTTGTACCACTGCTATGTGAGAGGATACTGGAACAGGCAATACTGGAAACAGGGATCAGTGGTCTGCCATAGCAAGTTGTACCACTGAATATATATGTGAGGAGGTGCATGGGGAGAGACTGCAACACAAGATAGACACGGGCACCTTAAACTTGAACCACAGTAATATGCACAATATATATATATGACTGAACAGCACTGCCATAATAGAAAGTCTCTTGAAGTAATCCGGCACGAGATAACACAGTCAATGATGGCAATAGACTCAGCGGATAGCAAACTCCAGAGGAGAACCAACACAGTCCAGCAAGATATGCAATACACCAGCACAGTCAATGAGAAGTATGCATACCGTGGTTCAGAAGCAGGCAGTCAGACAGGAGTGCAGAGATACCTGAACGGCAGGAGGCCGGCAGGATCCAAAGTCCCTGGATGGGTGAAGCGGTGGTCTAGTAGGTGCAGCGCACAGGTAGGTAGACCAGCAGGGAAACAAATATACAGGAATCAGTAGAGCGTGGAACTGGACTCCTGGAGGACCCTGAAGAATGGCGATGGTCTAGCAGAGGGGTAAGTAGAGAGACACGAATCCAATGCTGACAGGCGGGTAGAGACCAGCGGGAACACAGGAAAGCGTGGAGAGCGGATCAGCAGTAGATGGATGAGTAGAGCTGAGGAGTAGCAGCAGCAGGTCTCTGCGGACACACGGAGGTAGCCAATAGCAACCAGCAGGTGCAGTAACGATGGCACCCGGGAGAGCAGAGTTGAACTGGAACTGTTGATCACGGAGAGTAGCGGATAGCAATAGTGGCAGCAGTCTCGAGGAAACACGGGAGAGTTGAGATGAACTGAAGACTGAAGCGCACAGAGGCAGCGGATAGGAATCAGCCAAACAGTCACGATGAAACACAGACGAGTTGCAGGTTGAAGACTGTAGTGCACGGAGGCAGCGGATAGGAATCAGCTAACAGTCACGATGAAACACAGACGAGTTGCAGGTTGAAGACTGTAGTGCACGGAGGCAGCGGATAGGAATCAGCTAACAGTCACGATGATGAACAGGTGAGTGGATGTGGATTGAAGACTGTAGTGCACGGAGGCAGCGATAGGAATCAGCTGACAGTCACAATAATATATGGTAGAGTTGAAGTGGTTAGAAGACTGTAGTGCACGGAGGCAGCGGATAGGAATCAGCTAACAGTCACGATGATACACAGAAGGGTAGAAGTGGTATGGGAACCACAGTAGTAGAAGTGGTTTGGAAACCACAGAGGTAGAAGTGGTTTGGAAACCACAGGAATCAGCAGCGCTGAATAACGAGGAAACACAGGAACACCTTCAGAGACTCATGGGGAATGAGACTCCAAGATCAGGCAACGTGGTGTTGACCACAGGTGCTTAATATAGGGAGTGTTGCCTGATCTGCCAATTAAGTTAAAGGAACATACACTGAAGGATTAGAAAGGGCTGCGCATGCGCAGTCCCTCAGGATGGAGGACAGCCACGGTTCCTAAATGTCCGGGAAGAAGCACTCACAGTCCGGTGAGTGACAGTACCCCCCCTTTTAAAGGTGGGCACAGAACGCCTGGAACCGGGCTTGTCCGGATTTTTGGAATAAAACTTCTTCAGAAGGGCAGGAGCATTAAGATCTTCAGCTTTGATCCATGAGCGCTCTTCAGGACCAAAGCCCTTCCAATGAACGAGGAAACGGAGAACTCCTCGCAAAATTTTTGCATCCAATACCTCGGTAATCTCGAAATCCTCCTCTTGATGAACTTGAACTGGCTGCGGTGCTGAGGGAGGAGTCGAGAAACGGTTGATGATGAGAGGTTTGAGCAAGGACACATGGAAGGCATTGGAAATCCGAAGATTCTTAGGAAGAAGAAGTTTAACACATACTGGATTGATAACTTGAATGATCCTATATGGACCAATAAAACGAGGGGCGAATTTCATAGATGGGACCTTCAAACGAATATTTTTGGTAGATAACCAGACACGATCTCCAATTTTTAGTGGTGGAATAGCCCGCCTCTTCTTATCTGCGAAAGACTTATATTTGTTAGATGTCTTCTTTAAACAGGTTTTGACCTGAGACCAGATATTTTTGAAGGTCTGACAAGCAGTCTCCACAGCAGGAACTTGGGTGGGCGGGAGGGCAGGAAATTCCGGAAAAGACGGATGGTGACCGTAGACCACAAAGAATGGAGTTTTGGATGATGACTCATGGTACATGTTGTTATGGGCGAATTCAGCCCAAGGAAGCAATTCTACCCAGTTGTCTTGATTGGCTGAAGAGAACATCCTTATAAAAGTCTCAAGATCTTGATTGACTCGTTCCGTTTGTCCGTTAGATTGCGGATGGTAAGAAGATGAGAGTGCCAATCGTATGCCCAAGGTTTTACAAAGGGCCCGCCAGAATCTGGAAACGAATTGTACTCCTCTATCTGACACAATCTCAGATGGACATCCATGGATGCGGAAGATTTCTTTAATGAAATGTTCAGCCAGAGTAGACGAGGAAGGTAAACCAGACAAAGGGACGAAATGAGCCATCTTCGAAAATCTGTCTACCACTACCCAAATAGTATTGTGCTTCTTACTTGGTGGCAAATCAGTAACGAAATCCATACTAATATGGGTCCAAGGCTTGGACGGAATGGGTAGTGGTCGCAGCAACCCTGCTGGGGTTCTGCGGGAGGATTTGAACTGAGAACATAAATCACAGGAAGCAATAAACTCTTTGACGTCTCTCCTCATTGAAGGCCACCAGTAACTTCGAGAGAGAATCTCAAAGGTCTTGTGTTCACCGGCGTGTCCAGAAAAACGAGAGGCATGGAACCACGAAAGGATTTTCCTCCTCAGAGTAGGAGGCACGAGGGTCTTCCCAAATGGTAGCATTTTGGTGGATGAAGCAGCCAGTGAAATACATTTGGGGTCTAGAATAGCATGGTTGGGAACCTCTTCTACATCAGAGGACGTCACAAAAGCTCGAGATAGAGCGTCAGCTTTCTTGTTCTTAGCGGCTGGTTTGAAGGTTATAATTAATTCAAAACGGGAAAAGAAAAGAGACCATCTTGCTTGACGAGGGTTCAAGCATTGGGCAGATTGAAGATATGACAAGTTCTTATGATCCGTGAAGATCGTCACCGGATGGCGAGCTCCTTCCAACAAGTATCTCCATTCCTCTAATGCAGCTTTGATGGCCAGCAACTCCTTGTCCCCGATTGTATAATTTTTCTCTGCGGGCAGAAGACCCCGAGAGTAGAAGGCACAAGGGTGTAATTTTTGTTGCTCCGAGCGTTGGGAGAGAATGGCTCCTAAGCCCACATTAGAGGCATCTACTTCTAGGAAGAAGGGGAGTGTCACATCAGGCTGTCGAAGAATGGGAGCAGACGAGAAGGACTCTTTGAGAATTTGAAAGGCTTGGAGAGCCTCAGATGACCATTGCTTAGTATTAGCCCCTTTCCGAGTCAGGGCCACAATAGGAGATGCAATGGATGAAAAGTCTTGAATGAAGCGTCTATAGTAATTGGCAAAACCTAAAAAACGCTGGATGGCACGAAGAGTAGTTGGCTGGGGCCAATGTAATACAGCATTTACTTTGTCTGGATCCATCTTCAGGCCAACTCCGGAAACTATATACCCCAAGAATGGAA
This sequence comes from Mixophyes fleayi, assembly GCF_038048845.1. Classification (NCBI taxonomy): domain Eukaryota; kingdom Metazoa; phylum Chordata; class Amphibia; order Anura; family Limnodynastidae; genus Mixophyes; species Mixophyes fleayi. Next base: position 96,159,609 of record NC_134409.1, read on the forward strand.
TCTGGGGCAACTCGAAAGAACATTTTTCCAATTTACAGAACAATGAATTTTTCCGTAGTCTGGAGAGGACATCTGCCACATGTTGGTGATGAGAAGGCAGGTCCTGTGAAAAGATCAATATGTCGTCCAGGTAGACAACGACACATACATATAATAAGTCCCGAAAGATCTCATTGATGAAGCCTTGGAAAACAGCGGGGGCATTACACAGCCTGAAAGGCATTACTAGATATTCGTAATGCCCATCTCTGGTGTTGAACGCTGTCTTCCATTCGTCACCGGAACGGATTCTAATTAAATTGTAGGCACCACGAAGATCCAACTTAGTAAATATCCGAGCTCCCTTGATGCGATCGAATAGCTCAGTGATCAGCGGAATGGGATACCGATTCTTGATAGTAATGGCGTTGAGTCCACGAAAATCTATGCAAGGGCGTAGTGATCCATCCTTCTTTTTCACGAAGAAGAACCCAGCTCCAGCGGGAGAGGTGGAAGGTCGAATAAACCCACGCTGGAGATTCTCCTGAATGTACTCAGATGTGGCTTGAGTTTCAGGTAACGAGAGTGGATACACCCGACCCCTGGGAGGAGTTTTGCCAGGTAGAAGGTCGATCGGACAATCCCAAGAACGATGAGGAGGAAGACGTTCAGACTGAGCTTTATCAAACACATCGGCAAATGAAGCATACTGAGGAGGGAGTCCCGGGGAGGAAGATGAGATGGAAGATTGCTGTACTTTAAGAGGAATAACTTGGGAAAGGCAACGATGGTGACATTCAGACCCCCAAGACGTAACTTGAGGGGTGCGCCAGTCAATCTGGGGAGAGTGACACTGAAGCCATGGAAGGCCTAAGACAATCGGACTTGTCGTAACTGGAAGAATTAAAAACGAAATCTCTTCATGGTGTAGTACACCAATCTGAAGTGTTACTGGAGACGTACTCTGGGTGATGAGACCATTGATGAGACGTGATCCATCTATAGCCGTCACAGTAATGGGTGTTTTTAAAGTAATCACTGGTAGAGACCATTGATTCACTAGTGATTTAGAAATGAAATTTCCTGCTGCACCGGAATCAATCAATGCCTGTGACTCAAAGGATTTGGTAGCAAAGGAAATCGTAACATCAAAAGCGCAGACTTTAGATTTCATAGACGATGGAGAGGACTCCAGGGACCCTAACTTCACCTCTCCAGAACTAGTTAGGGCCTGGCATTTCCCGATCTCTTAGGGCAAGAGCTGAGCATATGCGTGGAATCAGCACAATAGATACAGAGTCTATTCTTTACTCTTCGTTTCCTCTCCTCTGAAGATAATTTGGAACGTCCTAACTCCATGGGAATCACAAAGGGTGAAGCTGGACGAAATTGAGGGGTTGAACGAAGAGGTGCTTTAACAGCAGTTGTTTTCTCAGACTCTCTTTCACGAAATCTCATATCTACACGATGGCAAAGAGAGATCAAATCTTCTAGTGACGAAGGAAGCTCTTGGGTAGTCAGTGCATCTTTAATTTTATCGGAAAGCCCCTGCCAGAAGGCGGCAACTAATGCTTCAGTGTTCCACTGAAGTTCAGAGGCTAAGATCCTAAATTGAATGACATACTGGCCTACTGTATGGGAGCCTTGTCGCAAACGAAGAATGCTGGAAGCAGCGGAGGTCACACGACCTGGTTCATCGAACACACTTCGGAACGTGGAAATGAATTTGGCACTATCTTGTAGTATTGGATCGTTTCTTTCCCACAGAGGGGAGGCCCAAGCCAGGGCTTGTCCAGAAAACAATGAGATAAGATAGGCCACTCTGGAACGATGGGTAGAAAAATTTTGAGGTTGGAGCTCAAAATGGACTGAACATTGGTTAAGGAAACCCCTACAAGTTTTGGGGTCCCCGTCGTATTTTGACGGAGTAGGCAGGTGAAGCGTGGGAGCTGTAAACACCTGGGATGGCACTGGGGCAACGGAGGAAGCACAGGAGCTTCAATATTAGCTGTAACAGTCTGTCCAGATGTTCCTTGGGAGGTTAACGATTGGTAACATTGAAGTAACAGCTGTTGGCGAGCATCCTGTTGCTCCACACGGCTGACCAGATGCTGCAGCATCTCTTTAGCGGTAGGTTCCGTATCTGGGTCTGTCATGGCCTGATCTTACTGTCACGGGCACTAGGAGTCTTTACCCAGGGATCACCAGGTGATAGGCTTACCAGAGCAGTATAGGTGGTAATATGGTACTCTGGTAGCAGGGTGATCACGGAACAGGAAATAGCAGATGATGAGATGCTCAGGAAAGTCTATGACTAGCAGCACTGGCAATATGGAGGTAATAATACACGAGGAACTGTATGGACAAAGGACACGTGAAGGTAGTCAGTGGTCTGCGGTAGCAAGTTGTACCACTGCTATAGTGAGGAGGAATGTCCAACAGAAACGAGGAGGTGATGAGAGTCAGCGGTCTGCGGATAGCAAGTTGTACCGCTGTCTGAGTGAAGGAATGGAATCCAAGTGGAGGTATCCGGGGAGTCAGTGGTCTGCGTTTAGCAAGTTGTACCACTGCTATGTGAGAGGATACTGGAACAGGCAATACTGGAAACAGGGATCAGTGGTCTGCCATAGCAAGTTGTACCACTGAATATATATGTGAGGAGGTGCACGGGGAGAGACTGCAACACAAGATAGACACGGGCACCTTAAACTTGAACCACAGTAATATGCACAATATATATATATATATGACTGAACAGCACTGCCATAATAGAAAGTCTCTTGAAGTAATCCGGCACGAGATAACACAGTCAATGATGGCAATAGACTCAGCGGATAGCAAACTCCAGAGGAGAACCAACACAGTCCAGCAAGATATGCAATACACCAGCACAGTCAATGAGAAGTATGCATACCGTGGTTCAGAAGCAGGCAGTCAGACAGGAGTGCAGAGATACCTGAACGGCAGGAGGCCGGCAGGATCCAAAGTCCCTGGATGGGTGAAGCGGTGGTCTAGTAGGTGCAGCGCACAGGTAGGTAGACCAGCAGGGAAACAAATATACAGGAATCAGTAGAGCATGGAACTGGACTCCTGGAGGACCCTGAAGAATGGCGATGGTCTAGCAGAGGGGTAAGTAGAGAGACACGAATCCAATGCTGACAGGCGGGTAGAGACCAGCGGGAACACAGGAAAGCGTGGAGAGCGGATCAGCAGTAGATGGATGAGTAGAGCTGAGGAGTAGCAGCAGCAGGTCTCTGCGGACACACGGAGGTAGCCAATAGCAACCAGCAGGTGCAGTAACGATGGCACCCGGGAGAGCAGAGTTGAACTGGAACTGTTGATCACGGAGAGTAGCGGATAGCAATAGTGGCAGCAGTCTCGAGGAAACACGGGAGAGTTGAGATGAACTGAAGACTGAAGCGCACAGAGGCAGCGGATAGGAATCAGCCAAACAGTCACGATGAAACACAGACGAGTTGCAGGTTGAAGACTGTAGTGCACGGAGGCAGCGGATAGGAATCAGCTAACAGTCACGATGAAACACAGACGAGTTGCAGGTTGAAGACTGTAGTGCACGGAGGCAGCGATAGGAATCAGCTGACAGTCACAATAATATATGGTAGAGTTGAAGTGGTTAGAAGACTGTAGTGCACGGAGGCAGCGGATAGGAATCAGCTAACAGTCACAATGATACACAGAAGGGTAGAAGTGGTATGGGAACCACAGTAGTTGAAGTGGTTTGGAAACCACAGAGGTAGAAGTGGTTTGGAAACCACAGGAATCAGCAGCGCTGAATAACGAGGAAACACAGGAACACCTTCAGAGACTCATGGGGAATGAGACTCCAAGATCAGGCAACGTGGTGTTGACCACAGGTGCTTAATATAGGGAGTGTTGCCTGATCTGCCAATTAAGTTAAAGGAACATACACTGAAGGATTAGAAAGGGCTGCGCATGCGCAGTCCCTCTGGATGGAGGACAGCCACGGTTCCTAAATGTCCGGGAAGAAGCACTCACAGTCTGGTGAGTGACAAGCTGGTTTTAGACAGTTACTTGAGGTCTTCTGTCCTCATTACTAAAATCCACCACAACACCATTTTACTAGAAAAGCTATTTCTCACCTCTACCAGAAGGTTCGTAAAAATTTAATTATTAGGCTACAAAATGCCATTCTACCCACTGTACATTTAACCATAGATATGTGGACAAGCGGAACTGGGCAAACTAAAGATTATATGACCGTAACAGCCCACTGGGTTGGTGATTCGCCTTCACCAGCAGGAACAGCAGCAACATGTACCCAAGAATGTCACATTTTTCAGAGGCAGGCTACTCTGTGTATCACTTGCTTCACTAAGAGGCATATTAATAATAATAATAATAATAATAATATAGTAGATTTGTAAGGAACCACAGTGCCGTACAGTAGGGAAGACAAGGGCATACAGAAAACAGGACATACGTAATACAAGAACAGACAAGGCAGACAAAATTAATGGAGACATGAAAACAAAGGGTATGGAGGACCCTGCTCATTAGAGAGCTTACATTCTAAAGGGAAAAGGGCACAGCTGAAACAAGAGGAGCGAGTGTGGCTCAGACTGGAGATTGGGATAGTTGTGAGGGTGCATTAGTGTGAATAGTCTTATCGAGGATAGGTCACCTCTAAAAAAGAGATGGATTTGCAAAGAGCATCTAAAGATTTGAAGGCTGTGGGAAAGTCTGATTGAGCATGGTAGGGAATTCCATAAGTGGGGAGCTGCATGGGAGAAGTCTTGAAGGCGGGAGTGAGAGGTGGTTATCAGAAACAAGACAAGGCACAGATCAGAGGTAATACTGCTGATAACCTGTTTGCAAAACTAAGGGATGTCACTGCAACATGGCTTATCCTGCTTGAACTCTCCTGAGGATATGTGATTTCTGATAACGCCACCAATATTGTTAGAGCATTACAGCAGGGGGAATTCCATCACATTCCCTGTTTTGCTCACACAGTCAACTTGGTGGGACAGGACTTTTTTTAAAAATTACAATGATATGCAGAAGATGCTGTCTGTGTCCCAAAATATTTAGGGTCATTTTCGGGATTCTGCAACAGCAAGTAGGAGAATGCAGCAGCTGCAAGAAGAATAGAATTTATGGGGAATGTACTTTAGTCCAGCACAGTGGAGAATACTTTCCTTGTTGTGCAAAGGTGCTAAAACTACTCAAAGTTTTCACCTGTGAAGAGAGTGCAGACACTGTTAGCTTAAGTCAAGTGATTCCCCTAATTAGACTTTTTGAAAAGCAGCAAGAGAAATTGAAGGAGGACATGAAACAAAGCAATTCCGCTAATTATGTTCTACTTGTAGATTAAGTACTTTATTTGCTTCGCCAGGATCCAAGAGTTATCGACATCTTCAAATCGGATCATTACATTTTGGCAACTATGCTTGATCCTAGGTTTAAGAGCTATGTCTTTTCTTTCTTTCCAACTGACCCAAATCTCAAGAGATGCAATGAGCTCCTGGTCAGCAAGCTGACAGCTCAAGTGGTACATGACACAATGATGTCTCCTACTTCAGTTTCTCTGGAAATTGCTGCTAGGAAAAAACTTAGCTTTCCCAAGTGGTGATGCAGATGATTCTGCACAAAATTTTGACGTTTGGTCTGTTCTAAAAGAATTGCCCAAAAACCGTGACCGCTCTCCCATAAAACGAACTACAAATTCCATGAGGAAGGCCATTACCGGCAATTACATCAAAGTACACAGACTTCTGTGATGGTGGATTCCAGCAAGGATGAATTAGTATTGTTTGAGGATGATGTACACACTAATGAGGGTGAATATGATGACAGTGTAGATTGCAGGTGCTAAGATCTAGGTGAGAGAAGGGAGCTAGCTGATGCTGGTATGCTTGGTAATATTTTTTGTAGAATGGCATGTTGGCAATTTTATGTTTTTCTACAGTAAACTTTCACCTTTATTAGAGAGGTATTTTTTTTCTTTGAAAAGGTACAAGCCTTTTATTTACCGTATTTTCCGCACTATAAGGCGCATCTAAGAGCCTTACATTTTCTCAAAAATCGGCCGTGCGCTTGATAATCTGGTGCGCCTTATATGTGCATGGAGTTCCAAAATCTGTAAAAATGTTGTTGTGCGACTTTGGTAAGCGCTCCGCTTGATTGACTGTTGGACCATTTCCCACTGACACAGGGACGTAATACGTACACCACGTATGCTGGCAGCGATAAACCAATCAGAGAACATTACGTAATACGTACAGTACGTATGCTTACCTCCGCCACGCCTCCGGTAGGTATATTAACGGTATGCTGCAAAACAACATTTGTTTATCTAAGGACCCCCAAAAATGGCACCAGTGAAGAGACATGCTTACGAGGCACAATTCAAACTACAGGCTATCCGTTACACGGTTGTAAATGGGAATAGAGCAGCTGCGAAAGAATTCAACATCAATGAATCTATGGTTCAGAAGTGGAGGAAGCAAGAAAATTAACTGCGCCAAGTTAAGAAGACGGGAACAAAGCGAGGTGGCCACAGTTAGAAGATCAACTTGAACAATGGATTATTGAACAAAGAACAGCCGGGAGAAGCGTCTCTACTTCCACCTATGGTCATTTTTAAGAGGAAGACGCTGCCAAAAGAAAAGTTTCCAGCCGGAGTCATCGTTAAGGTCAATCAAAAGGGCTGGATGGACGAGGAGAAAATGAGAGAGTGGCTGAGAGAGGTGTATGTAAAGAGACCAGATGGTTTTTTCCACTCATCACCGTCCCTGTTGATCTGCGACTCCATGCGCACCCATCTCACCGCTACTGTGAAAAACCAAGTGAAGCAAATGAATTCGGAGCTTGCCATCATTCCGGGAGGATTAACAAAAGAACTCCAACCACTGGACATTGGTGTAAACAGGGCAATCAAAGTGAAGTTGCGAGCGGTGTGGGAGCAATGGATGACAGACGGCGAACACACCTTTTACTAAGACTGGGAGGCAGCGCCGGGCGAGTTACACCACCATATGTGAATGGATTATGGATGCTTGGGCTAAAGTATCTGCTTTAACTGTTGTCCGAGCTTTCACGAAAGCCGGCATCAATGCTGAACAGCCACCTGGCAACGAGACTGACTCCGACAATGATGAGAGGGAACCCGGCATGCTTGATGGCGAAATTGCCCAGCTGTTCAATTCAGACACAGAAGATGAGGACTTTGATGGATTTGTGGGAGAAGATTGATTAAAAAATAATGTGTGTATTGTTAAATAGTAGAATAAAGTTCAACTAAACGCACTGTTTTGCTTTACCTTTTTTTGTAGACCGTATGTTTTAGCATGCACCTTATAATACGGTGCGCCTTATGTATGGGTTAAGTACAGAAATAGACCCCGTAATTAAGACTGTGCCTTATAATCCGGTGTGCCTTATGGTGCAAAAAATACGGTACATTTTTGTTTCCCTGACTTAAAAACAATATGCACTTGCACATAGGCTTTAGCACATGAGGTAGAGGCAATAGTATCATCATGACTGAGACTGGAGAGTGACAAGAACAATGTGACTGAAGACTGGGGAGGGACAAGGTCACTGCCACCCCTCCTGTTTCTGTATGAGCTATGGCACAGTAAAATGTGACTGGGGACTTTTAATAACACTGCCAGTCCTATTATTTATATTTTCAGCAATGATAATTAGCAATGGAGCTCCCCTGAATGTCACTGGAGACTTTGAAGAACACTGCTACCCCTCTTCTTTCTGTTCTAGCTATGACGCTGCCCAACTGCACTAGAGACTGCCCAGAACCGTGCTACCCCTTCTGTGCCTCTCTGTGAAATAGCGATGGATGGCCGTGGAGAGCGGTACTTATAGAATCCAAAACTCGCAAGATCCAACGACATAACAATGACATTTTGCCTCGTTTTCAATTCCGAGGGCGCGCAAAAGTACAGAGCCGGGTCGGCTCGGTACTCAAATCTGCTAAATTCCGGTGTGTTCGGTTCTCGGGGAACCTAGCCTAAGCATCTCTAGTTATGAGTGCATCCTGGCACTTGTAATGCAGTATGATTCTGGTAACCGCCGGTCACGGCTTCCAGGAGGGACCCAGTTCTATTCAGCATTGAGCCAGTCTTCCTTAGGGGCAGGGGTCCAATCCTTTTTTTCAGGCACCCACCCTAGAAAACCAGACCCAATGCGGAGTAGCCTGAGTTTGGAGAAATTGGAAGGTAGGGCTTTTTCTTTGTTGTTTTTTTTTTTTATTTCTCCATCCTGACATGCAAGATAGTTCAAACTACATGCAGTTTGAGCTATCTTGCCTATGTGAACCACATCTTTTGAGCATTGATGTGTGGTTTGGCTTTTAGTAAATAGTTTGGTTTTTAAACTGCACATTAAAGTGCAGGAAAACCTGAGATTTGATCAAACTGCAGGTTAGAAAATATGCCTCTTGTGTTTCTATTCTGGGTTTGATTAATAAAAAAAGGATATTTTCTAATGGGTTGGGTACGCTTTAACGGTGCAGAAAATTACGACACCGAGGAGTCCTCCACCTAAAATCCGTATGTGTGAAAAAACTATTTTAATATAAGCAGACTTACCTCCAAACCGACGTTGTAGATCTCCGATCGCAGCAGGATGCTGACCGCACTTATTTCGAATAGACAGGTGTCCTTCACTAGACATTCATGTCATCCCGACATCTATCAATTTTAATTTAAAGCAGCAATGTCAGGACCCCGTAGGTTAAGTGTTTAAACACTTAACCCGACATTGCAGCTTTAAATTAAAATTGATAGAGGTCGCAATGATGTGAAAGTCTGGTGACTGACACCTGTCTATACGGAATAAGTGGCGGTCAGCATCCTGTTGCGATCGAAGATCTATAGCGTCGGTTTGGAGGTAAGTCTGCTAATATTAAACTATTTTTTTCACTCATACGGATTTTAGGTGGAGGACTCCTCGGTGTTGAAATGGTGGTAACCATGAAAACGATTACCACCGTTTCTAATAATGGTTTTCTATCATAAAGTTAATATGTGTAACACATTACTTCACTGTAACTCATCATCCACGTCTCGTGAAAAACAATATACCGATGGGACAGATGATGAGAATTAAACGTCTGCACTGATTTAAAAAGTGAGGGGCTACCCTAAACTGTTATTGGACAATACCTGTCAAGATATTGTAATAATACAGACAAATGATTTGCTCGATAAGCGAAAAAAATAAATAAATAGTGTATGCCAAGCATGCATAGTTTAAGTTAAACCTCTTTGCATTTTCTTAAAAGTCCTGGGAAGGCACAGGTGTGTGGGGTGCACAAGTTCAGGGAGGGCACAGGTGTGTGGGTGCACAAGTCCAGAGAGGGCGCAGCTGTGTGGTTGCTCAAGTCCGGGGAGGTCACAGATGTGTGGGTGCACAAGTCCGGGGAGGTCACAGGTGTGTGGGTGCACAAGTCTGGGGAGGGCACAGGGTGTGTGGATGCACAAGTCTGGGGTGGGCACAGGGTGTGTGGGTGCACAAGTCTGGGGAGGGCACAGGGTGTGTGGGTGCACAAGTCTGGGGAGGACACAGGGTGTGTGGGTGCACAAGTCTGGGGAGGGCACAGGGTGTGTGGGTGCACAAGTCTGGGGAGGGCACAGGGTGTGTGGGTGCACAAGTCTGGGGAGGGCACAGGGTGTGTGGGTGCACAAGTCTGGGGAGGGCACAGGGTGTGTGGGTGCACAAGTCTGGGGAGGGCACAGGGTGTGTGGGTGCACAAGTCTGGGGAGGGCACAGGTGTGTGGGTGCACAAGTCTGGGGAGGGCACAGGGTGTGTGGGTGCACAAGTCTGGGGAGGGCACAGGGTGTGTGGGTGCACAAGTCTGGGGAGGGCACAGGGTGTGTGGGTGCACAAGTCTGGGGAGGGCACAGGTTGTGTGGGTGCACAAGTCTGGGGAGGGCACAGGGTGTATGGGTGCACAAGTCTGGGGAGGGCACAGGTGTGTGGGTGCACAAGTCCAGAGAGGGCGCAGCTGTGTGGGTGCACAAGTCTGGGGAGGGCACAGGTGTGTGGGTGCACAAGTCTGGGGAGGGCACAGGTGTGTGGGTGCACAAGTCTGGGGAGGGCACAGGTGTGTGGGTGCACACGTCAGGTTGTACTGTAGGATCTGTACAAAGATTAACAATATCACTGTGAGCTCCTGTCTGGGGATGGAAAGTCTTTGGACGCAGGGAAAGGGGTAGATTATGTAAGTACGGAAGGAGGAGAAACTGGTAGTACTGTAATACAAGGACTCGGATCAGCAGTATTACCAGGCCCTACCAAAGGGGGGGGGGGGGCTAGTGGACAAATTTTCCTGGGCCTCCGACTGGCAGCGAACCTCAAAATTTTCCGACTTAATGTTTTTGTGTTCTGACTTTTTTATTTTTTTATTTATCCATTTGCTAATTTGGCGCTTTCCAATTAATAAAAGTTTAAACCTGGAGTCTAAACATATTAATTGGTTAAATTGGTTTAACGCACAGCGACAAATGTGCTTATTGCACTGTCTGTGCATGATGCATCTATCCACACAGACACATGAGAACGTCACTTTGTCCTTAAGATTTACCAGCGTGAATGACACTCAACTTCGCAAGGGAATAGTTTGTTTATAATTAAGAACTGCAGAATTGGTGTTAGTTAAGTTAGTTTCATAAATGTTTTATTATTACAATGTTCATGCATGTAAAGATTCAACAGTTTTTTCTTTTTGTTAATACATTTTAAAATATCACTTCTTTTACATGAACTACTGAAAGCTTTTAAAAGTAAATAGCATAAATTATGTGACAGGGCCGTAACTAGGGTGGTGCGGCCGGTGCGCAAGTGCAAAGCGGAGGCTGCCCTGGGGGCACCACTTCATCATATATCCACAACTGGATGGTCTGCATGCATTGCTTCTGTTAAACCAGTTGCACATAATTTGCATTCTTTGGGAACGGCTTTATCACATATTAAAATTCTCCATCTTACTGCACAAACTTGATCCGAAATGAAGTCCATTAAGAAGTATTTGTCTAAATTTGAGTTCATTCTAATGTAATTTTTGTGGATAAAGCTACTTACAATCGACCAAAATGCCCCCTATATTGAAGCACGCAAACCTACATTGCACGTTGAGCTGGATAAAGTCAAATGTCTTATCAAGGACATTAAACAGATACGTGATAAATAGGATGAGATCAGGGGAGGGCTGGCAAATTTATCCCAGGGAGCAAGACTCGCCTCAGCAGCCTATTAGGAATATTTTAAAGGGAAAAAAAATGCAGGTGGTCCACTATGGCACCGGCCCGGGGGGCAGATGCCCCCTGTTCTCCCAGCCTAACCTGCCCCTGGATGAGGTCGTCATAGAGTGCAAAATTGTAGCAAAAAACATTGAGAGTTTTTCACCAGTCACCACTTACCTACTCAATCCGATGCTGAAAAGCACTATAGGGTCAACATTTTCTATGCAATTGTAGACTCCATTCTGACTGGTCTTCATCATTGGTTTACTTAATTGGAAGTAATTTGTAGCTTGATTAAGTTTCTTTGGGAGTTCAACAAAATGAGTAAGGAAGACCTATGTTCTGCCGCTGAAAGCTTTCAGCAACAGTAAAAGAATGATATTGCCCAAGATTTCAGTGACAAACTAATTTTCCTGAAGTGAATGTATACTTTAAGTTGGAAAGCAAGCCAAAGGCAGTAGAGCTAGGACTTTCTGGGGAGTTTCCCAACATCACATTTGCTTTGCGCATTTTTCTCACTTTGTCAGCATCTGATGGTTCTCATGAACGATTGTTCAGTATGCTGAAGAACATAAAAAAACTATCATTGCTCAACTATGGGGCAAGAGTGATTGAATAGACGAAAACTTGGATAGACGAAACTTGGATTTTTCCAAATTGATTGCTGCATTTGTAGATAAAAAAAAAAACTTAGAAAAGCAATTTTATTAAAGTTAAGCATTAAAATCAATTTAAAATACATTTTAAATGTATTTTTATTTTTTTAAGAAATAAGGGGTTAGCAGCCTCTTAATTTGGGTTTCCCTGGGCCTCTATGAACCTCTGAAAGGACCTGAATATCACTATGGAGCCCTGGCTGGGAATGAAGACTCAGGGAAAGGGCCAGATTATGTAAGTAAGAATTGGGTAGTGCAAATTCAGTTTCTATAGAAAGCAGTAGAATTTGTAACAAGAATTTGGAAGATAATGCATACAGTATATTATATTTTCACAAATTACTTTAATGGCACTTTCTTAGCAAGCTTTTACTATCCCTAATTAATAAAATGTGCTTATTTCATACATAACTGTCACGCAAATGATGCTGGCAGCGCCACTGACTGGTATTGATGCAACTAAACAGGGAGGCGCAGAGTCTAACACACTCCCGATATTCTTCAGGGACACCCGCAAGGAGGTATGGACTTGGCTGCACAGGTCGTGGTTCTCGAAGTTAGTCACCAGGGCAATGGAGCGGTGAACAGGAATAGTCGACGAGTCCGGGTCAGAAGCTAAAAGATGCACAGTACAAAGGTTTCAAAAGTAAAGCATAAAAAGGCAAAGTTTAATATACATACGTGTGCGACAGTTGGCACCAACTCAAGCTTCAATTAGACTGCTCTGGTCTCCAAAAACCAGAAGTTACATTTATACACAGTGCAGTTGTAAATGAAATGACATCACAGTGGCACACGGTTAAAATTGTTAGGTCTTCATTCATTGGCTGAGTCGCTGGAGAATCCACGAGAAGGGTCAAAGGCAAACCGAAGGTCAGGATCAGAGTGAGCAGTGTAGTACCAAATGATGAGCAAAAGGGGAATACAGGAACAAGCCAAGGGTCAGAACCGAACAGCAAACAACAGGAGCAGGCAAGTAGCAAACAGGAACGCTAGAGCTGGTGAACCAATACTCTGGTTCCAGAACATAGTGAGGAACCTTAAATAGATGGAAGTGGCCCCTGATAGGCGGCTGGTGATTTCGGCGCTCAACTGTTCTGACCGCCAACAGACTGCTTAGGGAGCATCCCGTTGTATAGCAACAGGACACTGCTACTGCGCATGCGCGCCCAGCGTGACAGTTGAGACCCGGAAAACCATCCAATTGCTAGGTAGCTGGACGAGGGCGACAATGGAGGACAGACGTCGGTCCCCAGCACATAAGGCAAGTACGGGATGGCGCTTGACAATAACTATATGTATATCATATTTCTACAAGAGATGGGAAATTAGTGGATAAAGCAGAAGCAAACTGTAAAATCGAAAATTAATTAGTTCCATTTCCCTTTGGTATTGTTGGTTAATAAATGAGAATTTGTGTCATGGGTTCATACCATGGTGCACACAACATCATCCACTCAAGTCAGTAGCAGTCATATAAAAGCCCATGGCATCCACTCTCTCCATTTACAAGCAGTGGCTCCAGACCCAGACCCAAAGTCTGATGTGTTGCAGACAAGTGATGCGAAGAGTGGCCGCCTCAGGCTTCTAAGTGATCTGTGCTGTTAGCAGGATGCGGGACGCCATGACAGAGGCAAGCACTGGGCTACAGCAGCTCAAGGATTACCTGCAGGATACAGAAAGAGTGTGGGATGCGCAGCTCTTTCACCCCCACACAAACTCAGCAGAATGAGGCTACCCCTTGCTTGTATGAGGAGAAGAAGCTGCCACTGTGACTGAACTCTTTGACGGGGAAGAGGGCTAGCAGTTTGTCATCTGGAACAAGCTGCATTATTACCTCAAATTGTATTACCTCTATAACACAGAATATGGCATGCACTCCACACATGCCATGTCTGGGACTACCATCATCCTGTCCCTCCTGCTGCTCACCCTGGGCATATGGCAAGTAATGGCAGGGCTAACTCTTCCCCACTGGGAGAAAGGCATCAAAACTAATGTGTTGACAACACAAGGTGGGGTTGGTTTGGGGGGTGATAGCTACTGTCCCCTTCACAGTTACCGACATACCGTTCACTGACTGCACAGCTGCCCTCAGATATGGACACAAGTGTTATCGCTCCCTCATATGGGTCATAAGTGTTTTTCAGTGTCACAGAATGGCAGATGGCTCAAAGGATTCAAACTCAGCACGTGGAGGAACTGCATGACGTCCCATCCATTACACATTTCCATCTCCACGAATGAATTTTACTAGGTACTAGCAGGGTAGTTAAAAAAAACCAAAAACATACTCACAGGATCGCAGCGTCTGCGTCCTCCTCTCTGGAGCAATGGAGCACAGAGCAGCAGAGAAGACCAAGAAAGAAGGTAAAAGAAAAGGTAAGGGGTTAAAAATGGGGGGGGGGAGTATGATACAGAGGGGTTAAAAAAATGAGGGGGGCAGCATGACACAGAGGGATTAAAAAACGAGGGCTGGCATGGCACAGTGGGGTTAAAAAATGGGGGGCGGCATTGCACAGAGGGGTTAAAAAACGAGGGGGGCATGGCACAGAGGGGTTAAAAAGGGGGGGGAGGCATGGCACAGTGGGATTGAAAAAGGGGGGGGAGCAGCATAGTATACTGTGATGAAGGGGAGCCAGGTGAAGGGGCAAAAGCAACATGGAGGGCGTAGTGTGATCATAAGGCATGGCGATGATGAAGGGGCACATTATTGTAATATTGGAGCTGGAGGAAGGCCTAATTATTAATCGTGGATGGTATTAATTCAACGCCAGGGTTGTTTGGAATTATCTAAATGTAGCCATTTTTTCCAAATAGGGCCCCCAGCATTCCAGGATCCAGACAAGCCACAACTAAAGAAACATGCAGCCACAGGTGGTGAAAGTGAGAAGAAAAGCTAGGAGAGAGCAGGACAGTATGTGAAATGTTGTGATTCTAGTAGGGACAATGTCAATTTTTGGTGAGTGTTCTGCCCAATGTAAGGTGCAGGCCAAGACTGAACTGTTTGTGTACACACTGCATTTTTTCTATACTACACTGTGGTGCTAGATGTCCTGAAAGTCAGGAGTACTTGGACAGATGTGACGCTCCAGCGAATTGAGAGCCTAGTGATTTTGATGTGTTAGCCACGCCCCAATGGCGCATTTGCCACGCCTCCAAATGCATGACCACACCTCCGATTATTATTTTTTCGCATACTCGACTATAAGGGGGGGCCCCATGAATTTGTTGTACCGGAGCCCTGAATTCCTCTTGGCAGCCCTTGGCATAGGTGGCTTGTGGAAATGTTTTGTGAGGTAGGTTGTGGCTAATTAATGGGTGCAATTTTGTTTGTGGGGTGATGGTGGGGCAATTTAATAGTGGGGACTATTAATTTAAGATGGGGTGGTTTGGAGGCTATTGAATGTGGGGGTGAGTTTAGGGAGAATGAGGTCTATTTATTAAATGTGACTATGAATTATTTAATGGCAGTGATGGTTGTGGGAAATAAGTATATTTATGAATTGTAAATACTATTAATTTATTGCTGGGGCTGTTTGGAAGGAGGAAATAGGTTTATTTATTAAATGGTAATACTACTATTTTAAAGTTGGGGCTGGAGGAAGGTCTAATTAATAATCGTGGGTGCTATTGATTTAACGCCGGGGATGGTTGGTATTTTCTAAATGTACCCATTTATTTTCCAAATAGGGCCCCTAACATTCCAGGATCCAGACAAGCCGCAACTAAAGAAACCTGCAGCCACGGGTGGTGAAAGTGACAAGAACAGGTAGGAGAGAGTAGAACAGTCTGTGAAATGTTGTGTTTCTAGTAGGTCAATCCCAATTTTTGGTCACTGTTCTGCCCAATGTAAGGGGCAGGCCAAGACTGTGAACTCTTTATGCACACACTGCATTCTTTATATACTACACTATGGTGCCAAATGTCCTGAAAGTCAGGAGTGCTGCGACATATGTCATGGTCCGGCGAGCAGGCACTGCACCCTTGTGCCAATGGTGTGCACAACAATGCAGGGTTTTTTTCAGTAGGAGGGTGGCCTAGCGCTTCTCACCTGCTAGCCATGCCCAATGATGCATAGCTACGCTCACAATTGTATGAACACACCCATTAGCACTTTTTTTTTTTTTAACACTTTTATTTATGAGATTGACAACAAAAAGTAGTAAGCACAATGGATACATTTAGTTCTGTAATGAACACAAAAAACAAAAAATTACAGATTTTGGAGCACAATTTTCTTTTCCTTTTTTTTCCCTTTGAATTGAAGGCATTTAAGGAACAGGTAAGTACATGTATAGGCACGAGGACGCAGGTCAGCACCCCTCCTCCCCCTTTTTTTTTTTTTTTAAAACTAACTATTCAGAAGACAGATTTTCGATCGGTGGGTCTCTAGCACACATACGTAATTCATACCATCCTGTATTATGAAAGCTTTTCCACATTTGTTTGCCTATAGCTTGCGGTAGAAGGTCTATTAGGCTTTCCCAGGTGTTAAAGAAATTTTCAACTCTACTTTCTTTTTGTAAAGAGGATTCTATCCAGTCCATGCGGAAGACATGGTAAAGTTTGTGTCTAAATAGTGATAGTGTAGGTGGTTCTTTCTGAGCCCAGACCTGCAGAACACTTTTCCTAGCTGCCGCCGAAATAGCAAGTAGTAATTTTCTAAAACCCTTGGTCCCATTAGCACTTTTATGCTGCCACTTTTCCATGCTCAACTATAAGGGGGGTCCCATGAAGTTGTTGTAGCGGGGCCCTGAATTTCTCTTGCCAGCCCTGCACACAAATAGGGCCCTGGTTGGAATCACACCCATGAACACAGCACTGTGAGGCTGCAATGCTAACAACTGTGATACCATGCTAACCCTCTTTGATTGGTAACTGTTGATTTTTTTTTAACATGGATTAATTACTTAAAATATATTAAAATGTAGAATATTTTTTTTTTTTTTAAATCTTTATTTTCAGCAACAACATGAATTCAGTACTGTACATGGAGAGTATAATATAGCATTGTGAATGAAACAAAACAACCACAGAAAATGAGTACAGCAAACAAAACATATTTCTTTTAGTGTAATCAAAAATAGATGAATGGAAATAAAAATGGTGGATTGCGCTAATTCCAGCTGCCGCTAGTCCTCCTATTAGAACCACACAGTATTCACAAATAAAGTAATATCAATAAGAAATATATAGGAGTACTCAGCACTGCTGAATGTAGTAACATAAATAAACCTAAAATAGAAAAATCCACAAATTCCACTTTGTGACAAGTGAATGCAATAAATAAAAATATGAATTGAAAATACTTATATTCGAATGAAGGGTAGATCCGTGTATCACAGTATTCTGATCTTTTCCTCCATATTATGTGTAATGAAGATATACCATAAAGAGAATATAAAAATACAACATAGTGTAACATTGTAAAAGCAAAAAAGTTATAGAAAATATCAGTGAAGTGGTATTGATATTCTTCTCAAACGTGATTAAATCCGTAAGTTTGTTCTTTTTTAGATTGTTTCCACTACAGATTCTCTCCTTATATGATTCCACTCACCAGATGATATATAGATAAGCGCTTTGGGTGCTCAGATAAATTCAATGTGATATGATGTCTAATCCATCACCACCCGAATCCTTAAGTGAAAACACTTACAAGAGTGATGTAAATATAAAGCCTGATATCAATTTTCTTTAAATTCCTCTGTGAAAATATTGAAATTTTTCTTCCAGATATGTTCCCTCAGCATTAATATGAAAAAGGAGAGATAAAACGGATCTAACGTAATAACGTTTAACTAAAAATACATATTTATTGTACATATACAGCACATAAAATGAATCATAGAAAAATTAAAACACTGGAACATAAGATTCGGAGGATCCCTACTAGATAGAAATGGATAAAGGCATGTTGTTATAAGTCCCCGGGATACACAGTCACCACTTCTCTGGCCATCCAGATGGTAAGAATGGGATCCTGATAAGTTCCAGATTTGGTAGCCCTATTGTTCCAACGCCTTTCAACCTCTTAGATTAGGGGGTAAATGTATCAAGCTGAGAGTTTTCCGGCAGGTTTGAAAAACCAATCAGATTCTAGTTATCATTTATTTAGTACATTCTACAAAATGACAGCGAGAATCTTATTGGTTGCTATAGGCAATATCTCCACTTTTCAAACCCGCCGGAAAACTCTCAGCTTGATACATTTACCCCTAGATATTTTTCAAGGATAGTGCTACTACAGAAATGACCCCCTTTTATACAGGAAGTCTAATTGATCTAGGTTCACAGTTCATATACATAAATCATAAAATAACATCTATGTGTTCACATGAACAGAAACATATTGGAATTACTGTCACAAGAAGGTGAAAGAATAACTACAATTCAGTATAGCATAATACATAAATATCTTTAACAATCAGAGAAAATTTCAAAATGTACTTTTTCATACTCTCCGATTCCATAGTACTCCCTCTGAGTCCTTAACATTAATTAGTTAAAGAAGGTCTTATATTTTCATAAAAAAAGAATTTTTAAATACCGAGAGGAACGCCGTTTGCGTTCCACCTTCACTTCCAGTTTGCGGGTCATCATAGATTGAGTGAGACACATATGCACTCCACTGCCCC
The DNA here is from genome assembly GCF_038048845.1 of Mixophyes fleayi. NCBI lineage: Eukaryota > Metazoa > Chordata > Amphibia > Anura > Limnodynastidae > Mixophyes > Mixophyes fleayi. Next base: position 96,178,132 of record NC_134409.1, read on the forward strand.
ACTTCCGGTTGCGAAATAACATGGAAGAATGCTCCTGTGTCGAAACCTCACTTCCGTTTCCTACTTTACCTAAAATTCCGGATACTATTAACAGGTGGAGCGCATAATGTGTTCCACCTGACACTTCTGACTCCCGGAACTAAACATATTCCATTTTTAATGTTCTGTTTTTAATGTGTAATTGAGGAGATGTTAGAAAATATAAAGCAATCCATTGTCATTGAAAATAAGAGAAATGTATAAAGAGACAATGGAAAGGACATTATCAAACGTCACACTTATTCACAGGGTGAAAACTTTATTGACACATTCAAAATTACACAATGACCATTCTGCATATACAGCAGGATCATTCATCATAAGAGATAATCCTTATTTGTACAAAATGGGACATAAGGTATCAATGACATATTTCTTTTATATTTTATATTCTTAGTGTAATTAAAAATAGGGACCACATCAATGGGCCTGTAGAGATAATGAGGGATTATAAAAAATGGTTCATGTTTTTTTATTGTGTTCAGAATCCATGTTGTTGTGGTTTTTTTATATTATTTTTTATTTTGTATCTTATGAAGGAAAAAAGAGAGAAAGAGGGGAGGACGGGAGGAGAAGAAGGAGAGAAGAGAGTTACGAAGGTAAAAGGTAGAAAGATGGACACGATATGACCCCAGGGGGGAATGCGACCAGCACATCAACCTCCCGGGGACACACGGAGCCCACCGATATACCCTTCGGTGTCTTGCATCCAACTCCGCAAAACCTTTTGAGTACGTTAATACCAGAAAGAAGGAAAAAAAGAACATGTATGAACACTTAAGATATTACCAAATGTTGCGGCTTACTGAGTAGCAGGCATTGGGGCTTGGTGGAAAGAATACCAAGGATCACACACTTTGTGGAAGTGTGGGATTTTGTCATGGAGAAGACTGGTAAAATACTCCATTGAGGCCATGTACCAGACCCGAGAGATTATGCCCTGGAGACCCAGGGGACGGGGAGACTTCCATTCTTTAACTATTTGCAGACGTGTCGCGGCACAAACATGTTGCACCAGCTTATCACTATACTTAGTAAGGGATTTGACCAGGGAGCATAATAGCATAACCAACGGGTCTGGAGACACCTCAACCTCCAAAATTGTAGTAATAAAAGCAGAGACCCAAGACCATAAATTAGAGATGCTAGGACAAGTCCACCATATGTGGTAAAAGGACCCCACATCCCCACAGACCCTCCAGCACAGATCCGACATACATGGCTACATTTTATGCAATCTTGTGGGAACCATATACCACCTTGTGTATACTTTATATGTGTTTTCTTTAATCGAAGTGTTAATGAAGACCTTGGAGATCCTGAGTCTAAACTGGGACCATCACTCCTGATACAAAGTTGTGCGAGTGTCAAGCTCCCAAGCTGACTCAAATGGCTCATTGAGATCTGTTTCTGGGTTCAAAAAAGCCTGGTACATCAAAGATATCAATTATGGGGCTCCAATTTGGTCCATACAACTCCTCTCAAAAGGTGTAGGATTACGTAATTTGGATGCTCTGCATTGAGCTTGTATAAAACGTCTAATTTTAATGTAAGCAAAGTACAAGGAAAGTGTGAGGAGCAAATTCACCTAATATGTGGATAAATTGTGTAATACCCGCTTTCTGCCACGGTGATGAGTATGAGTTAGAGTTCCCTACCGGAAAATCTGGGTGGCGCCATAAAGGAGTGAGAGGGGAAGGGAATAAGGTAAGTTTCCATCTTTTATGCAATTTGTCCCAAATGTCAAGTGTGAATTGTATAGTAGGGTAAGAATATACTGCGGCCGGCCTTTGATTACGGGGGAGCCAAGGGAGGGAGTTCAGAGTATGAGCTGGTGTGAGAGCATTCTCTAGGTCGACCCATCTCTTAGTCCCCAAGGATGACTGCCAAGAAATAATACGGCTGAGATTAACCGCATGATAATAACTATCAAAGAGCAGGAGACCATATCCCCCTGAATGGGTGGACTTGGCTAGACAGGAACGTTTGAAACTTGATTTCTTCCCCTGCCATATGAATCTACCACAAATTAGTTGCAAGTACACTACAAATGTGCCTGGGACTGGTATAGGCAATGTCTAGATCAAGTATAAAACTCGGGATAATACATTCATCTTTATGACACTGATCCTACCAAACCAGGAAATGAAAAGTGAATCCCCATCTGTGAAGTTTTTAATTGAATCAAGAAGAGTGGTGTAGTTAGAGTGAAACAGCTGTTTATATTCTTTCGTGATCTGAACCCCTAAATAACGCAACACTTTGGGGCGCCACTGGAAACCAAATTAAGATTCTAATATACTTTTAACTTCACTAGAGACATGAAGCGATAGAACTCTGTTTCACTCGAGATTTACCATTGGCCATTTTTGTGTTTTTCATTTTTAATATTTTTATTTTTTATTTTTATGTATACATATTTTTACTTTTTTCATGCATTGTGTGGGTTTATTTATGTCTGCAGACTTTTGTAAATTGTATGTTTTTTTTTTCTACTTACGCCACCAATTACACACTGTTTACATTATCACTGGTCTTTTATACATCTTGTTTATAGCGCATGGTTCAATACACAAGGCATACAACAACGGTGACAGGGGGCACCCAGATAAAAGGCGGGGGACAATATTCCATTCGTCAACACTGACGTAGAGGGGCGGTGATATAAAGCCTTAATTGGCTGTAGAAACGCCCCGTTCAGGCCGTAGTGACTGATGGTACGGAACATGAAAGGCCATGAAAGTCTGTCAAAGGCTTTTTCGGCGTCTAAAGCCAGGACAACTGATGGAATTTTATTTTGATTAACATGGGCAATAATACCCATAGTACGTCTAGTATTGTCCAGAGCCTGCCTAGAAGGGACAAAGCTTCCTGGTCAGGGAAGACCAGGGTTGACATGTAGGTATTTAAGCGGGTTGACAAAACTTTGGCGAAGAGTTTTACATCGGCATTAATTAATGAGATAACGGGTGGTTACTAGTACAACATGTAGGATCTTTATTTGGTTTAGAAATAGCCACTATAGTAGAACGAGTGGATTCAACAGGGAATTTACCTCCCTGCAATATGTTATTAAACAAATGGGTCAAATGAGGCACAAGCTCTTTAGAAAATGTTTTATAGTATGACATCATAAAGCCGTGTTACTTCTTCATCAGTGATAACTTGATTCAGGGTTGAGACCTGATGAAGGGACAATGTGGGCAATCAGTACGTGTCTCAATAAGTATCAATTGATGTCCTGAGAGGAGGCTACCATGGCACTCTGGTCTTTGTGAAGCTTGTATAGGTTCTCATAGTAGCTATGAAAGGTTTTATTAATGACCCTGGGGTCATAGGACATGTTCCCTTTTTTATTTCGAACTGCAGTAATTGTTTGGGAAGCCCTTTAAATTCTTAATCTTTTGGCCAGAAATGAATCGGCCTTATCTCCCTTTTCGAAGAAGGTTTGGTTAAGCCACTGAAGTTGGTGTTCGGTCCTTTCAGTGTGAATCGATTGAATTTCCCCTCTAATCTTTTTGTATACATTACAATAGTAAGCGGGAATGAGACTGTTTATGTAGAGTTTCTAAGTTTTTAAGTTGAGAAGATAGGTTGTTAAGTGCCTCACTACGTTCCTTTTTCCGATGGGAAGCACATTGGATAATGTCTCCCCGGATTACCACCTTATGGGTGTCCCAGGTAGTGGGAGTCAGAATTTGAGTTATATATGAAAATATTTTTTTCATTTAACTTCCAGGTTGATCTACCCCGGGGACTTTGAAAAAGGTCGACCAAGAGTGACAGTATAGAATGATCGGACCAAGTGTTAGAAATAATATCAGCCTTCTTTATGTGTTGGAAAATATTTGTACATCCCATAAGCATGTCTATCCGAGAGTAGGACTGATGGGGAAAAGAATAAAACGTATAGTCCCTGGATGTGGGGTAAAGCGCTCACCAAATGTCAAAGAAACCGGCATCTGTCACTTGTTTTTGCAGATTTTTTGTGTGTGAGTATAGTGGGGAGGAGTGCCTAGAGGCTGATCTGTCGAAGGATGGTGACATAACAGTGTTAAAGTCACCCCCTAGGAGGAGCAGTCTCTTACGAGAGTAGTGTAATTCTGAAAAAAAAGTGAGAAGAAAGTTGCCTGACCTGTATTAGGCGCATAGATGTTGGCAAGGGTTATTTCAAGATGCCCAATTTTTCCTGTTAAAATGAGAAACCGGCCTTCAGGATCGTCCTTGACTTCCGACACGACGAAGGGAAGCGAGTCCTGGAGTAGGATAGCTACCCCGTTTTTCTTTGTGAGATGAGAGGAGTAGTACACCGTGGAGTATCTTCTCGAGGACAGAGCGGGATGGCTACCAGCCTTGAAATGATTCTCCTGCAAAAAAATAATATCACCTTTAAGCTTATGTATGGTATGAAAAAGCATAGAGCATTTTTGCTGTGTTTTCAGCCCTTTGAAATTGAGAGAGAGAATAGTGAAGGACATAGTTGGTGCTCAGGGTGTCAAAATAAATTAAAGGAGAGAAAAAAGGAACCCCCCAGAGAGAGAAGAACCACAAATAAGGAGAAAAAAAGACACCAAAAGCAATAATATATGTTATTGCGCTGTAGTACAGAGGGAGACAGGGGGAAGGTAAGGTAAGTATGAGGATAAGCGAAAGGTAATGGAAAGAAGCAGGGTAAGGGCTTAGGCTCTAGCCTCACAGGCAGATGGGAAGCTACAGGAGAAGTGCCTAAAAACCAGAATAGCCAAAAGTTAGGTGAGATATACCTATACAGTGAATTATATCAAGGCACAAAGTGTGGGAGTGCAATTAAACTTTATGTTTCTAAAAAGAAAAAATGTATGATTCCCTATGTGAGTAGGTGTGTGGCTAAGGGGACAAAAAAGAGTGTCCCCTCCCGTCTGTTTAAAAAAAAAGTAAAGTATCAGTGAGAAACAACTAACCAGAATCGGCTACATGTATATGAGAGCAAAAAGAAAATTACCCTGAAAAATTAACAACAAAAAAAACAAAAAACATTTCTTAACCAAACAGAGGGACAGAGAAAATGTTGTCAATGAAGAGTGTCATTGAGTAAAAAATGGGAAAATATAAACAATTAGATCCATCCTAGTAGAAGGGTCAGGAATGTAGTTCACTGAGGTTGTTGTACGGTGGAGCTCTGTGGATCCCCTTCAATGACCCGATCAGAGCGAGACAGTTTGAGCCGATGAATCAAGCATTTCCCCTCGTTAGGTGTACGAATCGACTCTTGACGGCCTTCTACTTCAATTATCAGGCGGAAAGTAAATCCTCAGCGATATCTGTAGCCATTTTCTCTGAGGATACGTGTCCCTTCCCTGAGGTTGCATCTTTTAACGATCGTTGAGGGGGCAAGGTCTTGGAACATCAAAGAGAATGTAGGGTGAGTTCCTGACTGCAGTAGAGATGAGGTCTTTAGTCTTACAGGATAATAAACGCAGAATTACATCCCAAGGGGGATCAGTTTCCTTTGGGCGGGGTCTCAAGGCCCTGTGTACCCACTCAATCTGTATTGGGTGGTTAGATAGTGTGATGTCCAGTGTAGAAAAGAATTTGCACACGTATTCTTCTAGGTCTTTAGGTTCAACAGATTCGGGGTTGTTACACAAGCGGAGGTTGTTACGGTGTTCCCTGTGTTCCAAATCCTCCAATTTGTCTTTCAGAAAATCATTCTCTTTTAGGAGGAAGTCCACATCCTGAGATGCTTCATTTTGGAATTTGAATGAGGACTCAACCTTATTTTCTAGGACCGTAGTTCTTTTAGATATTATTACCATTTCTGATTTGAGGTCTCCTATAGCTTTCTGGAGGTCTACAGAAAAGGCATTAGTGTGGTCTACAATTAAGTTGCGTAACTCGGCGAAGTCGGCCTTGGTAGAAGGTATTGTGGTGACCTCTCCATCACTGTTGACAACTCATCTATCTCCCCTGTTCCCCAACTCCGCTGCCTAGGTGTCATCCTCGACTCCTCTCTCTCCTTTGCCCCTCACATTCACTCTCTCGCCAAATCCCGCCGTTTCCAGCTTTGCAACATTGCCCGCATTCGGCCCTTCCTCTCCCAGGATGCCACCAAATCTCTCGTCCACTCTCTGATTATCTCCCGCTTGGACTACTGCAACCTTCTCCTTATCGGCCTCCCCCTCTCTCATCTCGCTCCCCTTAGATCTGTACTTAACGCCGCTGCTAGGCTTATTTTCCTCTCTCGCCATTCCACCTCTGTATCCCCACTCTACCAAGCCCTTCACTGGCTTCCCTTCCCCTACAGAATCCTTTTCAAGCTCCTCACTCTGACTTACAAGGCCCTCGCCAACTCCACTGCTCCCTACATCTCTAACCTTATCTCTATTCACACTCCCTCCCGCTCACTGCGATCGTCCAACGATCGTCGCCTCTCTTTCCCTCTGATTACCTCCTCTCACGCACGTATCCAAGACTTCTCCCGCGCCGCTCCCCTCCATTGGAACAAGCTCCCCCGCTCCATCAGAACTTCCCCTAATCTGTCCTCTTTCAAACGAACATTAAAAACCCACCTTTTCCTTAAAGCCTTCCAGTCTCATGCCTAAACTCCCACCGGTCGTCTACCTCTCTTTCTCATCCCTTCTTCCCTTCTCCCCCTTCCTCCCGTCTCTCCATCTCATCCATGTGTCTGTCTGTCTTCCCCTCCCTTTAGATTGTTCGCTCCTTCGAGCAGGGCTCTCCTACCTTCTGTTTCCATCACTTTTAACTGTGCTCTCCAGCTACTCAGCTCACCTCCTCTCAGTCCCTCTGCCCTCTGTCTCCTCTCGCTTCTCTCCGCTCCCCTCAGTGACTCTCAACCTGTCATCCGTGCCCACCCTCTTGGGCCATAGTTACCTGCCTGTACTCATTTTTCTCCTCCCTCCCTCTCTTTCATGCTGTGCCTGAGCCCCCAGAGTTATAGTGCTTACTGTTACTTGTACTGTGCTGTTTCACCTTGTACTGTGCCATTGTTTGTCCTTGTACGGCGCTACGGATACTTTGTGGCGCCCTATAAATAAAAAATAATAATAATAATAATAATAGGAGGATCTAGGTTGCTTTGAACCCCTTGAGGGGGAACGGGGAGGGGAAGAAGTGGTTGCTTTGTCTTGACGGGAGAAGTGCTGCGTAATTTTGCCAGCTGTACCTCGGCGACCTCTGTTCGCAGGTTTATTCATGTTGAGGGTAATGTCTCTGATGGTCTGATTGACCAATTTTAAATATACAGCAAACAGACGGTGTGCAAGCAAACGGGTGGGCTAGGTGGACATTAAAAGATGCAAAATTATTGAGTGGAAGAAAAGAGCGTCTTAAGTGCCCAGCACCACGTATCACCTTTGGAGGCTCCTGAGGCTCTGGTCCCTAGAATCGACCGGAATAATGAGACAGTGGCTCCCAATGTGGTGTGGAAATAAGGTAAACTCAAAGCCCAAGGTTCTCCCCTAGGCAAAATTGTATACTTGCAGTTAGGGATAGTCTGGACTCCCAAGCGTTATATTGCAAACAGCTGTTGAGAGAGCTTTACTTGTCTGTTAATAGAGGGACAGTTCATTCAAGAATCAGGAGAACTCAAACAGTCATCGTCGCTGAGCAGTCGATTAGCTACGCCCATACTGCATGTGGGACTTCGGCGGCAACTGTATGACTGCACTCCAGGACTATAGAACCAGAAGTAGGCCTCTTCACTCATCCGCGGCACCAACCAGACCAGGACTCAGCCCAAGCACCAAAGCGATGGGCACACTGTCCCAGTCTTTCAAGCAGGACCCATATGAGGTACGTGAAGCCGGGTAGATGCCGGGTCTAATCGGGGTCAGCCAATCTTGTGCGGAGCAGGCAGCCCACAGCAGCGGTGAGTACAGCCTGAGTGGGGAGAGTCCCCGAAAGGAGTACACCGGGTCCTAGGGGCCAGTCAAGGAGGGAGCACTGGGAACCAGCAGTACTGTGTAGGCCGCTGCCAGTTTCTTGCTGCAGATCTCACAGTTGGAACCTGGTCTCGTCGAGTCCGACCTCCCGTGGCTTCCTCTGATGGATAAGGGAGGGTTTGGGCACAAAATTAGTCAGGATGGAATATATTTTTCTTAATAAATGGGCTTGAAGGACGGAGCTCTTGAAAAACGTGTCCATCCAACATGGCCCCAAAACCACGCCCCAGAATATTTATTTTTTTAAATAAGCCTTCTACATAGATATTCCTCATTAGGCACACCAAGATGGTTTGCATTGTCTTCAGTGTGTAGTGAAACAGCAAATTGAATGTGACCTCCCTTTGTACCTTTTTGTCTATAATTAGATTGATGTATTGCCGTTGCTGAAGGATTAGGATTAGTGATCTGTAGTCAAAACAAAAACTAGCAGCATGACGTGCAAATAGTTCCTTAATTTGTAAATCAGTGGTAAATTGTTCTAAAAATATTGACAAATAGTATTGAGAGAGAAATATTTATAAAGCTGTCTATAGCTGATTTTGCAGGCATATTTATTGTTATATTATATGTGAGGACATAATATTTATTTTCTGCCCTAGTTTACAGCAGATTATAAATCCGTTGAAAACCCTCTACACAGAAAAATACAATAAAATCAAGCCTGCTTAAAAGTCAACTAAAACTTTCTTTGTTATGGTTACAGTTACAATAGCTATATAAAGTTAGTCATTCTGTAAACACCAAAAAAAGGCTACTAGAGTGTTTTTCACCTATACCAGACCTTTTTTCGTTTTAAGGTTTAAGGTGTTTACCATTTACAGGCTTATTTATTCTAAAATGGTGATAGGACTAGCTGCATGGCACATGCATGACACGACTAGCCACTGTGCAGCTGAAATGAAAACCCTGACTTTTGTTAAAAAAAATAAAAAATGTTTAAAAACATATAAAAAGACAATAAACAAAATATTTTAATATAAGCCACTGTTGAAAAAAATGCTTTTTTTGAATAATACAGTTTTTTCATTTAATATTTCCTGCTATCTCCATCCTGAGATGACAATCGCAGAAGAGGAATTGTGGCAGAATATGGGGTGGGATATATTGGCCAGCAAGTGAACAGTCAGTTCTTGATGACAGAAGAAAATAAGTTCTTAGGATGGTGGGGATGTAGGAAAGAAGAAGAGGGCACAGTGTGGTGATGACAAAGGGAGCACAGTTTGGTTATGTAGAAGCAGGGGAGTATGGCTGTAAAGGGCCCATTGAATTTAACTTTATTTCATTACTATTTTAAATATACCTTGTGATCTGGTGGCTCCCAGTCTATCATTGTCTGGGAGCTGCCGCCTTTGATCAGCAACATCTAAGTAATTTAATTGGGGAGGGGGTTTGTGGTGGAGAGGAACAGGGAGAGGGGTTTGTGATAAAGAGAGACAGGAAGGGGGATGTAAGATAAAGAGGGACAGGGAGGGGAGTTTGTAATGAAGAGAGACAGGGAAGAGGATGTATGATAAAGAGGGCCCAGGTAGTGGTTTGTGATGAAGAGGGACAGAAAGGGGGGTTTGTGACAAAGAGGGACAGAGAGGAGGTGGTTTGTGGTGAAGAGATACAGATAGAGGGGTTTGTGACGAAGAGGGACAGATATTGGGGGTTTATGATAAAGAGCGACAGAGAGGGGGGTTTGTGGTGAAGATCGACAGAGAGAGGGGTTTGTGACGAAGAGGGACAGGGAGGGGGGCTTGTGATGAAGAGAGACAGGGAGGGGGATTGTAATGAAGAGGGACAGAGAGTGGAGTTTGTGATGAAGAGGGACAAGGAAGGGGGTTTGTGATGATGAGAGACAGGGAGAGAGAAGTTTGATAAAGAGGGTCAGGGAGGGGGGTTTGTGGTGAAGAGGGACAGAGAGGGAGATGTATGATAAAATAGGACAGAGAGGGGGACATATGATACAGAAGGGTGGTGGTTTTGTGATGAAGACAGACAGGGAATGGGATGTAAGATAAAGATGGACAGGGAGGGGGGTTTGTGATGAAGAGGGACAGAGAGGGTGGTTTGTGATGAAGAGGGACAGAAAGGGGGATGTATGATAAAGAGGGACAGAGAGGGGGGTTGTGATGAAGAGAGACAGGGAGGGGGGTATTTGTGATGAAGAGGGACAGGAAGGGGGATGTCTGATAAAGAGGGACAGGGAGGGGGGTTTGTGATGTTAGAGAGGCAGGGAGGGTGGGGATTGTGATGAAGAGGGACAGAGAGTGGGGTTTGTGATGAAGAGGGACAGAGAGTAGGGTTTGTGAGGAAGAGGGACAAGGAGGGGGTTTATGATGATGAGGGACAGGGAGGGGGAAATATGTTAAAGAGGAAAAGGGAAGGGGTATGTATGATAAAAAAAAAGGACAGGAGGGTGGGTTGTGACGAAGAGGGACAGGGAGGGGGGCTTGTGATGAAGAGAGACAGGGAGGGGGATTGTAATGAAGAGGGACAAGGAAGGGGTTTGTGATGATGAGAGACAGGGAGAGAGAAGTATGATAAAGAGGGTCAGGGAGGTGGGGTTGTGATGAAGAGGGACAGAGAGGGAGATGTATGATAAAATAGGACATAGAGGGGGACATGTGATACAGAAGGGTGGTGGCTTTGTGATGAAGAGAGACAGGGAATGGGATGTAAGATAAAGATGGACAGGGACGGGGGTTTGTGATGAAGAGAGACAGAGAGGGGGTTGTATGATAAAGAGGGACCGGGTGGCGGTTTTGTCATGAAGAGGGACAGAGAGGGTGGTTTGTGATGAAGAGGGACAGGGACGGGAATGTATGTTAAAGAGGGACAGGGAGTGGGGGTCTGTAATTAAGAGGGACAGAAAGGGGGATGTATGATAAAGAGGAACAGAGAGTGGGGTTTGTGATGAAGAGGGACAGAGAGTAGGGTTTGTGAGGAAGAGGGACAAGGAGGGGGTTTGTGATGATGAGAGACAGGGAGGGGGAAATATGATAAAGAGGAACAGGGAAGGGGTATGTATGATAAAAAAGGACAGGAGGGTGGGTTGTGATGAAGAGGGACAGGGATAGAAATGTATTTTAAAGAGGGACAGGGAGGGCAGTCTGTAATTAAGGACAGAAAGTATGATAAAGAGGGACAGGGAGGGGGGTTTGTGATGAAGAGAGACAGGGAGGGGGGTTTGTGATGAAGAGAGACAGGAAGAGATATGTATGTATGTGTCTGTCTGTGTTTGTTAGGGAATTTAGACTATAAGCTCCAATGGGGCAGGGACTGATGTGAGTGAGTTTTCTGTACAGTGCTATGGAATTAGTAGCACTATATAAATAGCTGCTGATGATGATAATAAAGAGGGACAGGGAGGGAGGTTTGTGCTGAGAGACATGGAGGGGGGTTTGTGATGAAGAGGGACAGACAGTGGGGTTTGTGATGAAGAGAGACAGGGAGGGGGGTTTGTGAGGAAGAGAGACAGGGAGGGGGGTTGTGAGGATGAGGGACAGGGAGGGGGTTTGTTTGGAAGAGGGACAGAGAGGGGGTGTTTTAGATGAAGAGGGACAGGGAGGGGAATGTATGTTAAAGATGGACAGGGAGGGGGGTCTGTAATTAAGAGGGTCAGAAAGGGGGATGTATGATAAAGAGGGACAAAGAGGGTGGGGTTTGTTATGAAGAGAGAAATGGAGGGGTGTTTATGGTAAAGAAGGAGAGGGGGGGGTTTGTGATGAAGAGGGACAGAGAATGGGGTTTGTGATGAAGAGAGACAGGGAGGGGGGTTTGTTATGAAGAGAGACATGGAGGAGTGTTTATGGTAAAAAGGGAGAGGGAGGGGGGTTTGTGATGAAGAGGGACAGAGAATGGGGTTTGTGATGAAGAGAGACAGGGAGGGGGGTTTGTGATGAAGTGAGACAGGGAGGTGGGTTTGTGATGTAGAGGGACAGGGAGGGGGGTTTGTGATGATGAGAGACAGGGAGGGGGAAGTATGATAAAGAGGGACTGGGAGGGGGGGTTTGTGATGAAAAGAGACAGGAAGGGGGCGTGTGTTAAAGAGGAACAGGGAGGGGATTTGTGATGAAGAGGGACAGAGAGTGGGGTTTGTGATGAAGAGAGAGAGGGAGGGTTGGGGGTTGTGATGAAGAGGAACAGAGAGTGGGGTTTTTGATGAAGAGGGACAGAGAGTGGGGTTTGTGATGAAGAGAGAGAGGGAGGGTTGGGGGTTGTGATGAAGAGGGACAGAGAGTGGGGTTTGTGATGAAGAGGGACAGAGAGTGGTGTTTTTGATGAAGAGGGACAGAGAGTGGGGTTTGTGATGAAGAGGGACAGAGAGTGGGGTTTGTGATGAAGAGGGACAAGGAGGGGGTTTGTGATGAACAGAGACAGGTAGGGGGATGTATGTTAAAGAGGGACAGGGAGGGGGGTCTGTAATTAAGAGGGACAGAAAGGGGGATGTATGATAAAGAGGGACAGAGAGAGGGGTTTGCGATGAAGAGAGATAGGGAGAGGGTATTTGTGATGAAGAGGTACAGGGAGAGATATGTATGTATGTGTCTGTGTGTTTTTGTTAGGGAATTTAGACTATAAGCTGCAATTGGGCAGGGACTGATGTGAGTGAGTTTTCTGTACAGCGCTACTGAATTAGTAGCGCTATATAAATAGCTGCTGCTGATGATGATGATAAAGAGAGACAGGGAGGGGGTTGTATGATAAAGAGGGACAGGGAAAGGGGTTGCGATGAAGAGAGAAAGGGAGGGTTTGTTGAAGAGGGACAGGGAGGGGGGTCTAGGTGGCATGTGTGCGCATTTTCGGATGAGAGATGTGGGCGTTTTCAAGTTATTTTTTTTGTCTCAATATAAGGGCAATGTTCTGCCCTTTTGAATGTAGAATTAATGTATTATATATGTTATGGACTCTTTTACCTATTGCTCGGCTTTCCATATTTTATTATGTACCTATACATTTTTCAAACAGACCCCAACATTCCAGGATCCAGACAAGAATCAGGTAGCAGGTTGGAGAGTACCACACAGTCGACCAGCAGCCTTGTCCTTTAGCCCTTCTAATTTTGTTTCCTAACCTCTTTTAGTCACGATCTTCTGCTTTTTTTGTTCCCCTATCCCTTGCTGTCCTCACTTTCTTCAATGTCCTGTTCTTCCACCTGCTGTGTTTCTGCCTTCTATTTATTTCCTCCTCCTTACCACCTCCACTCATCATCATCATCATCATCATTTATTTATATAGCGCCAACATATTCCGTAGCGCTTTACAATTGGAGACAAACATAGTAAACTAATAAACAAACTGAGTAAAACAGACAAAGAGGTAATAAGGCCCTGCTCTCAAGCTTACAATCTATTGGACAATGGGAGTTTGACACATGAGGTTAAGTCTACATTTGCAGTCGACCCAGCCAGACTGCAAAGGTAAAAGTGACTCATAAGCTAAATGATCCTGTCACACAACAATGTTGGTCAATGGGTAGTTGTATAACGGGTGGTAATAGGGTAATGTAGTGAGGTTAAGAGGGTGGTTGAGGAATATTATAAGCTTGTCTGAAGAGGTGGGTTTTCAGAGAACGCTTAAAAGCTTGTAGACCAGAGGAGAGTCTTAATGTGCGAGGGAGAGAATTCCATAGAGTGGGTGCAGCCCGGAAAAAGTCCTGTAACCGGGAATGGGAGGATGTAATTGAGTGTGGATGAAAAATGTCGATCTTGTGCAGAACTCTCCAATCTTACCCTCTGAAACAGACTTTCAGGACAATGAAAATCAAGTTGAGTCAAAAAAGACCAGTGCCCAGCCATTAAGCTTCATGTAAGTGAAAATTATTTTTTTTCAGCTGGTGTTTATATGTGCTTGCCCAGGCACCAGGGCTCTTTGCTACACCTCTGCATCCAGCGGGCCAGGGAGGGAGAGATAGATGGGGGAACTGTCTGTTTCTTTGCACAGGGCCCTGCAGTTTCTGGTGCTAGGCCTATGTAGAGGGAGTCGATATTTGGTGATGAAGAAGGGGTCACAGTGTGGTGATGAAGGAGGGGTAGCAGTGTAATGAAGGAGGGGAGCAGTGTTATGAAGGAGAGGAACAGTGTGATAGCTTCTTATTTAAATTTTACAAATATGGTAACGGATTTAAGATCATACTTGCCAACTCCGGAGGGGAGGTGTAGTATGAGGAGGGAAGGGGGCGGGGTGCGGCGAATCATGTCATTTTAGCCCCTGGCCAGCATGGCGATGACACAAGTCACGTCGTGGAGGCTCCCATCCTGCCCACTACACTAGGAAGTGAGCAGGATTCAGGAGAATGGGCTGCTCTCCTGGGAATCTGGGAGACCTACCAAGAATTCAGGAGTCTCCCATACATTCAGGGAGCGTGGGCAAGTATGTTTAAGATGCTGATGACCAGGGCTGTAACTAGGGCTGTGCGACAGGGGCGACCGCCCAGGGCGCAACGCTGAAGGGGGGCGCAATTTAGGTATATTTTAGGTTAATTTGGTTAAAATTGAGGGCTAGGGGGGCGGCATTTGTCTTTCTCGCCCCAGGCGCTAGAATTCTAAGTTACGGCTCTGCTGATGACATATTGATATCTACTGTGGTCTGTGGTCATAATACCACTCTTTAGTGGCAATACAAATGAGCTTGTAATAAAGTGCACCCATCACCTACATATATTGATGGCAGCCATGTTATGGGCTGAGTTAATATTGTAGCCTATCTGTTCATGGCATGAAGTGCTATCATATTTTAGTGGTTTCCCTTGCCTACGCCAGCCTTTCTGCTCTTCCCTTGATGTAATGGTATAGCAATCATTATACTACCATCATCATCAACATTTATTTATATAGATCCAGCAAATTCCATAGTGCTTTACAATTGTGGAGAAACATAGTAATAAACAATACTGGTTAATACAAAGAGGTCAGACTATATTGGTAATTGATTCATTGGTAGCAATATATTTGTATCATGGTGCCCCCTGTAATTTTTTTCTGAATCCATCTGTGATGCTTCTAATTCTACATTGTTATTCATTAATTTAATATGAAACTCTTTACTCTCTGCTTTACCAGTGAGGCTGGATTCCTGAGGGATTTCTCACTTATGTACACATCCTGACCCAGGTGTGGAGGAATAGAACAACTGCACTCCCATCCTGCTAAGTGAAGAGCCTGGTGAAGTATTTCATAATTGAAATGTAAAAGTATAAAAAGGTCACACCCTTCAAAGATATGCAGAGTGAGTCATGTGATTCTATTACCATATAATGGAAAACAAGTGACTGAACAAGGTAGATTTTAAATTGTCGATTTGAGCTTTGAATATATGTGATAAAGGAATTATCTTGTTTTTTTTTTCAAATGTTAATCAATTGGGAATAGTGTTATTGTCTAATAGTCTTAGTCTAGGCATACAAATGAGCAAATTATGTTCTTATGATTCAATATTTGTATCACTGCTGTCTTTTTGGTATTAATTTAATTGTTAATAAGAGAATTTACAGGTGTTACAGGCACTTATAGATGAGAAGAAAAACTATTTTGAGAAGGTGACTGAGTTTGTATGTCAAAACTCCAGGCATACTAAGGGCTCTATCTGTTTACTCCCATACATAGAGCCCATGAGCCACCTCAGTATTTCATTACATAGCAATACCATATGTAAGAATTGTTTTTTACATGCAATGCAGCTCTGCTTCAAAAACGAAGCAAAGGTGACATCCGCTGCCACCTCTGAAGTAATGGGGGATTTTCCTGCATATGCCGCATAGTAATGATAATTCTCATTACCATGTATGTGAGCTGTACCATCTGTACCATCTGTGTGGATTTCATTTATTTGTTATTCCTGTGTGGACTTGTGCATCTCTGTTTCTGTGTGGGACCATCTGTTATTATTTCCTGTGTGGGATTATTGTGTGCAACTCTACTCTTTTCAAGGACTCTATCTGGATTGCTTACTCTTAGATTGTTACATTGGAATACTCATATAATGTTACCGTGTATTATTGATCTGTGGGTATGGTGTAAAATAAACCAACTATTTAATTTCATCTGCTTGGTGTCTTGGTGCATTAAAGAACCCTGTATCTTCACACTACTCTTATCATCTGGTATGATTTAAGACTGCCTCTTAATTATGAGAGCACCATTATGTTCCAAAATAAGACTACCCTTAACCTCACATGGTCAATACAAAAAATAGAATCAAATCCATCAATACACTTACTGGAAGAAACTAATACTGGCTTCAAACACATCTGTTTCTTACTTTTTGTTTGGTAACCTAATGATTTACTTCATTGCTTGGTAATTAAATCAATTCAAGAACAAAAAGAACAATCCCATTTTTAGCAAACTAGTTAGGATATTTTTATTATACAGCTATAAAATCATGTGCTGCATAACAAGTGTGACAGGATGAACCGCCTATGCCATCAAGTCTGCTGTGTTGCTGGGGACCGGTTGGGTTTGCCTTGTCACCATTCCCTTTTTTATCTCAAACTGCGCCCCTCTAACTGTAGTCGGAGGGGCCTGCTGCCACCACTAGGCTCCTTTGCCGGCACCTAGAACAGATTAATTCTGCGTTACTTTCGCTGCTACTGTACCCGCTGGGCACCTGAGCTTGTACCCCTGACCTCTTCCTTTAGATCAGGGATGCTGTGCATAGTACCCCTGGCCTATCCCACTGGCCAGAGCTTCAGGTAGCGAGCAAAGCGTTGGTTCTGGAAGCTCGGTCCAAACCTCAGAACAGCCAAAAGACGGGTTAGATTTGGTCTAATCTGTGGTCACAGGAATTACAGCAGGATAAGTAGTCGTTAAAGCAGGTTCTTTAAACAGTGATGTTTTATTAGCTCAAATATCCTAATAAGGACAGTTAAACGCAAAGTTTGTGGTACTAGCAGTCTTTCAAGAGTTACAGATGAAATGATGCATTACATGGTTAAACAGTGCTTTTTTATACAGTTTTGGACACAGCCTGGTAGGGTGTAACACCACCCCCTGATCTTAGATGTAAAGTTAACAAAATTTACACTAATCTGTTCTATTCTAAAAGTTGCTGGTTGCATTATTCGGACAGAATCTGAGATGCCAAATGAAAAGCCACACAGGACAGAAAGGCAGAGCCCCCCTGCTGTGTATACAGGCTAAACAGACGTGTTGGCCACTAAAATTAAAAGGTCTAATTAACATGAGATTACCTGCCTTCAGACAATCACAGAAAATAAAACCAAATTTTCTCTCCTGGCCCTATGTCACCAATAAAATAATTTCCTTCACACACAAGGCTATTGCATTAGAAATCAATATATGAATATGAAAATAAATACATTTATACTCCCAGTGCCCAGCGCAGGGACTTTGCCCTTTCTGGCACCCCAGCGCCCATACATTAAATATTTACATTTAAATTAAGAAATATACCCTTTAATACATCTTTAATGCTGAGGTTTAACCCATTCTATGCTCCCCCGGTCACAACAAGATATAAATACCTTGTAAGCAAACATAGGCCTACCATTGTATAAGTACTGGTCAGATTGTATGTTGAATATGGGTACAGTTTTGGATGTCTGTCTACAAGAAACACATGGCGGAAGTTGACAGGCTTCACAAATGGACTGTCTTGTAAAGCAAATTGAGTTGGTTTTTAAAGAAAAAAATTACAAACTGGACATGTTTACTTTCCGGAGGAAAAATATGTGTTATAGGTGAATCAATAAATATACACAAATATATTAAATGTTAATATTGACATACCCAGAACAAGTGACAAGGGATCATCCACTGCAACCGGAGGAAAAATGTTTGCACCATCAATATAGACATATTTTAATTTGGTTACAATATTGGTGGGATCAGTAAGGATTTAATTCTATGTAAATTTGATGAACTCGTTCAACCTTACTAACTACAAAACCATAATATATTACACCCACCCAATATCACCCTGACAATACTTACCTTGTGTGGAGCAAGCAGGGGAGGGGGTGGAGCCAAGCAGAGGAGGGGGGTGTCTATTTCAGTGCTGCCTGTGATACTGCTGGTAACATCACAATCACAGCACAAAGAGGGAGTTATTTTCAATTATTAAAAACACCTCCACTTCACCATTGTGAGTACAACCATCATTTTGAGAGACATTCCTTAAACTAGAAAAGGCACTCACGACTAAAACAAAATACTGGTGAGATGCTACCACACTACAATACTATATACACAACCAAGTCATACCAAAGGGACTAAAAGTTTACAAATTACCTACACATAATGAAGATAATGTGATCTTTATGAAAGGATGGTACCAGATACTCAAAAATTGTTCATTTTCACTAATGACACTTCTAGTTCAACAAAGAAAGACAGAACTAGAATAACTAGACAAAGACACACACTTTACAGTTAACTAGAACATCTAAAAGAAGAAAAGGACTTGAAAGATCTAGCAACATTAGTGAGTAAAAAAACTTAAATGAACTAAAGAAGAAATTATTGACATAAAAAAAGTAAACTCTCAAGAGATCAACGTGTTTCAAAAATTATTTTAATAGGACCATTAAACAGTACAACAGCATATATAAAAATAATAACCCCAAGAAAATCTATAATAAACAACAACTATCACTGAACATGAATACATCATAATTATTGTCAAAGAAACACTCCCACAAGAACAACCTTCAACAAAAAGTAGTGATACGACATAAACACAAAGCTTCCTCAACACCCCTCCCTCAGTGCATTTTTTAGGACTAAGCTTGATCTCAGACTCACCAGGAACTCAGCAAACAGAAACACTACATTTAAAAGAAAAAGATAAACAACGTGTTAGGCTAGCGTCCTGAAGCTAACCTCCTACAACAGGCAGTAGAGGTCTTCGCCTATAGCAGCCGCCTTTTCCTTAGAGCGAGTGAGGCTCATAGGTACTGAGATGCCCCCAAGTCTTTATCTCTAAGTAGTAGGAGCTTATATTTGGTGAACAAAGTGTGGATGGTAGGAGACCGGATAGAGTCGGGATGAAAAATGGCAACAGGCGGACAAGCAAAATCCAGTATGCAGGCAGAGGTCAAGGCAACAGGTTAGCAGAATCCGGTAATCAGACAGAAGTCAGGGCATCAAGCATTCAACCGAGTCCGGTAATTAGGCAGAGGACAGGGCAACAAGAATTCAAGCAGAATCCGGTAATCAGGCAGAGGTCAGGATCACAAGCGAAATAGCAGAATCCAGTAAATAGGCAGGGATCACAACAGAATGCAATCAAATAGGACCTGAGAGTCTTAGGATCACATACAAGCAGGTCAGCAATCAGAGGTTATGAAGCTATAAACAGCAGGGAGGCTAAGCCCTCCCTGCCTTAAATACAAAGATGAGCCAATCAGAGAGGGAGGAGAGGAACAGCGCACACACTACACAGGAGACAGCAATTAGAGCCTATGCAGAGTTCGCCGTGCACCCAGATAATGTTAATGGGGGAGACGCAGTGGCTTAGAGGATGCAGAGCGTACTGGTTGCCCTGGCAAGGGCCGGGACATGTGGGCAAAAGTCAAATCCTGGTCGTCATGGAGACGGCCGGGACACAAACAAGAGGCCAGCAGTGAACTGTGGCAGCTGGAACCATCGTTGCGGCTCGTGACAGTACCCCCATTTGAGGAGTGGTTAAGAAACCACGTAGTTTTCCATGGAATTGTTTGAATAAGTCCTCATCGAGTTTGTCTGCATGTAGATTCTTTCATGGTACCCAGGAACATTTCTCCAGGCCGTAGCCCTTTCAATGTACCAGGAAATGTCCCTGCCCTTGGACTCTCTTAGAATCCAAGATCTTTTCAACCACAAACTCTTGACATCCATCAACCTTGATGGGCCAAGGTCTGCGTGGTAATCGAGGTCTGAATTTACTAAGTGGAAGGTATTGGGTATCCTTCAGGACTTAGAAAACATCAATCTGAAGGCTACAGGATTGATTTGCTGAGAAATGACAAAGGGTCCAATGAGCTTGGGTCCGAATTTTCTGCAAGGCTGCCGGAGCATGATGTTTCGTGTAGAAAGCCACACCTTGTCACCAACCTTAAAAGAGCAGGGACTACGATGTAGATCAGTGAAAAATTTAGACTTAAAAGAGGCCCGCTGTAAGGCAATGTGAACAGTCTTCCAAATCTTTTTAAGGCGGCCAGCCGTAGAGTGGATCTCTGGTAGACCAGTCGTTGTCATGGAAGAAATAAGCCCAATGGTACCCGAAATTACAGAAAAAAAGAGAAACTTGAGTAGGTGAATGAAGGCATTATTGTAGGCAAATTCAGAACAGGGAAGGAGAGTGGCCCAATCGTCATGACTTTTAGAGATATATAACCGCAGGAACTGCTCAAAAGATTGATTTACTCTGTTTACACATTAGACTGTGGGTGGTAAGCTGACGATAAGCTAAGACTGATCCCAAGTAATGCACAGAAAGCCGCTACAAACTGGGAGTCTCAATCGGACACTACATCAACAGAAAGGCCATGCAGGCAAAAGATATGTTTATAAAATAACAAAGCTAGTGACCAGTAAATGGAAGCTTAGACAAAAGGACAAAGTGCTCCATCTTGCTAAGCCAGTCCACTATTACCCAGATGGTATTATACCCAGAAGAATGTGGCAAATTGACAATAAAATCCATTGATAGATGGGACCAAGGTCTAATAGGAACGGGTAAAGGCTTCAATAGACCGGAAGGACATCTACGAGTAGACTTGTTCTTGGAAGCAGACTTCACAGGAGAGGACATATTCCCCGACATCAGCAGGTAAGGATGGCCATGAAACCACATGGGACAAGTTTTCAATGGTTTTAGAAATGCCAAGGTGACCAGAAGCCTTATTGTCACGAGACTCTGAATACACTGTCTTCCTCAGATGATGCGGGGCAAAGAGTCTGTTAGCAGGAGTTTCTGGAGGTGTCAGATGTTGAAGTTGCCAAAGAATCTTAGCCAAGTCTTGGGCTAAAGCACTAAGAATAGTCGAGGCCAGAATGATAGGAAGAGGCTCTACATTAGGAGACTGATGGAACAGAAAACTGTGAGATAGCGAGTCCACCTTGAGGTTTCTGTAGCCTGGTCGAGAAGTGAATACAAATCTAAAATGGTTGTATAAGAGAGCCCATCGGGCTTGCCTGGAATTTAATCTCTTGGTTGACTCAATATAGACAAGTTTCTTGTGATCTGTTAAAACCGAAATAACATGAGTGGCACCTTCCACACTTCTCAAGTTTAGCATAGAGATGGTGCTGACAGAGCTGAAGAAGGACCTTCCTGACATGCTGAAGATGCTGGGCCAATGACTGAGAGTAAATCAAGATGTCATCAAGATAAACAACAATGAAAGATCCCAGGAATTTGCGGAGGACATCATTGATCAGGTCCTGGAATACTGCTGGTGCGTTGCAGAGGCCAAATGGCATCACTCGGTACTCATAATGACCACTTTGGGTATTGAAGGCTGTCTTTCACGCATTGCCTTCTTGGATGCAGATTAGGTTGTAGGCTCCGTGAAGTTCAATCTTAGTGAAAATTCTGCCCTCCTTTAACTGGTCAAAGAGAACGGAGATGAGCGGAAGAGGATAAGTATTTTTTACTGTGACCTTGTTTAACTCTTGGTACTCAATACATGGCCTCCAATTCCCAGCTTTCTTGGCTACAAAAAAGAAACCAGCCCCGGCTGGCGACTTGGAAGGCCTAATAAAGCCTCTGAGTAATTTCTCCTTCACATATGATTCCATGGCTTTGGTTTCTGGAATGAAGAGGTTGTACAACCTACCCTTACTTAGGCAACTTAGACCCAGGAACAAGATCTATAGTGCAATCATATTCCCGATGAGGAGGAAGGACGTCCGCCTCTTTTTTGGCGAAAACATCCTGGAAGTCTCTGTAAGGAAGAGGTAGCAACTCTGGACAGGCTTGAATGACCTGGAGAGGTAGGGTCAGACAAAAGGAAGAATAGAACGAGTTCCACCGTATAATCTCCCCTTTACTCCAATCAATAAGTGGGTTACGGTGAGACAGCCAGGTGTGACCTAAGATTAACGGTACAGAGGGACAGTGGGATGTATTTAAATAAGGTTTGTACTTTAAACAGCTGCCAGGTCCTCGCATTGCCCCCTTACTGCCAATGTGAATGTCACCATTTTAAGTGACGAGAATTTGACTGAAGGCATTTGTGTCGCGCTTTATACCACTGGTGTCAGAATTATTCTATATCAGTTTTTAGGAAAGTCTGCATTTCCTGAAAGTCGGAGTGATCGGCATATTTATGTCGCTATAACTCTTGACGTAATAGTGGTCATCGTAATGATGAATTCCATCGCTGAACCACCCCCATCTCTCTTTACATACCGTGGAAAGCAGATGATTGGACTCTCTTTACATACCGCTATGATTGAACAGCGGTAAAACATTCCCCACTGTCACGCCCTCAAACAAAAGTATTTAACACTGGACGTATGTTAACTATACTTATACCCTGAGTAAGTGTGACCCCCAGACGAAACGCATTGGAAAAACTACTAACGGATCTGGACCAATCAGGACACACTGGTAGCACTCTTAGCTTGGACATCCATGATAACAACCTGAGAACGGAGAATCAATTGATGGGGCTTCTATCAACTGGTAACTGCACATACATACAATTGTTAATGTAAGTGTTCATTTGGCTGTCTTTGAATTGACCCCTTTAATCAACGGTTTTTCACTATGAATGCATATGTTTTCTCTTGTACCCCTTTACATACACACTAAGCTGAAGCGAGATCCTGAACAGGATATTGAGATTAACTGCAGGGAGCTGGGGCAACCACATATAGATTTCTAACCCCCGCACATATGTCACTATGGACACCCTTCTCTCTCTATGATCTACATTGAATTGAGGATACAGCTATATGTCACCCGAAGAGCCATAAGTATTCTCTACTAGAAACAGCAACCACCATCTATTTATACTGATTGCAAAAAAAAAGAAGCAGCTATGCAAGTGCTTCCATTAAACCACCTTGTTATTTGAGTTTAACAAAATCACACTATATACTTTCCCTCTTTTTATTTCATGTGAAACGTGCAATGAGGATAAGAAAAACATATCTAGGAGAGCAACATCTATCTGGAGAGCAAGACTCTGCTCTACTTATGAACTTTTTCTGGAATCCATTAGTCTGTTTAAGGAATAACAAGGAACGCGTTTTATCTGTCTTCAGTATCACCTTTATGCTGACGACAATTAACTCTACATCTCTTCTCCTGATCTCTCTTCCATTCTGCTCTCTCGTGTATCTGACTGCCTCTCCGCCATCTCCTCCTGGATGTCCTTGCGCTTTTTAACATCAATATCTCTAAAACTGAACTTATTGTCTTCCCTCCCGCCAGACTCCCCTCCCATCACAACCTCTCTATCGTTGTCAATAACACTACCATTTCCTCTTTCACCCAACTCCGATGCCTAGGTGTCACTCTTGACTCCTCTCTCTCCTTCGCCCCCCACATACAATCCCTTGCCCAAGCCTGTCGCTTCCAACTGCGCAACATCGCCCGCATCCGGCCCTTCCTCTCTCAAGATGCCACCAAAACAATCATCCACTCTCTCATCATCTCCCGCCTCGATTACTGCAACATTCTCCTCACTGGCCTCCCCCTCTCCCACCTTGCCCCCCTCCGCTCAGTTCTCAATGCGGCTGCTCGACTCATCTTTCTCTCACGCCGCTCCTCCTCTACCTCCCCTCTCTACCACGCCCTTCACTGGCTCCCCTTCGCCTACAGGATCCTTTTCAAACTCCTCACCACCACTTACAAAGCTCTCTCCCAGTCTACTGCCCCCTATATATCTAACCTCCTCACCACCTACACTCCGGTCCGCTCCCTGCGCTCGGCCAATGACCGTCACCTCTCCTCTACTCTGATCACCTCTTCCCACTCTAGAATCCAGGACTTCTCCCGAGCTGCACCCGTACACTGGAATGACCTCCCTCGTTCTATCCGTCTCTCTCCCAACCTGTGCTCCTTCAAACGGGCACTTAAAACCCCCCTGTTCCTTAAAGCCTACCAACCAGCCACCTAACCCTCATCCACTCTTTTCGTTCTCCCTTTCTCCCCTGGCCCCTTTCTTCTCTCCCCCTGCTTCACTGGCTCCCTTTCGTGCCTGTTTTTGTTTCACCCTCCCTTAGGATGTAAGCTCTTATGAGCAGGGCCCCCCATCCCCTCCTGTCTCCATACCGGTTCTTCTGCTCTGTCTTTACTCCATATGTCTTCCTGGAGTTCTTGAAGCATTGGTACTTTGTGTTTATTGTTCTGTACTTTGTCACCCTGTTTTGTACTACTGTTTGTACTGTGTACGGCGCTGCGGAAACCTTGTGGCGCCCAACAAATAAAGGATAATAATAATAATAATAATAATGTAGTATAATAAACTTTCATTCATCTCATCAACACGCAATCTTAGATTATTTATACATAATTCAGCCACATACATTAATGTATCCATCTACCTCTCCCCCCCCATTTCTTCCCTCTTTTTATGCACCATGTACCAATCTGCCATTTCTTCCTCCGTTGTACATTGAAGGCTCTAGACTACTTTCACTAGGGTATATAGGGCTGTACTCCAATACCCATCCCCAACACCCTATCTAGGAGCGCTGTTTTCCTAAAATACCTTTACCCGAGGAAGGAGATTTATTTAATTTAAACACGTTGGACGGCTGGCACTCAGGGTTAAATTAACTTAGAATACTAACTTAGTGACATGATTTTAATCATTCACTGTTTTAGATGCCCCTGAAATGTTGGTGCACTAGGCCTAACTGTAGTACACGCCATGTAAGCAGAGCACTCATTCCCAAGGTGTCTTTGGATATTCTCATTAAATCTTTGGGTACTGCAAACCGTTAACTAACAACCCACAATCACATCTTAGCCTATCAGTGACTGTCACAGTCTGCATCATCTTCTAGTGATAACCTCCATGCTGGATGTATTATTACAGTATGTGTGGACGGTATGAGGGGAATAACAAAGAGATCAATAGACCTCTCTTATGTCCTAACTAATTTCTCATAGACATTGCAGTGCGAGTAAACACTGGCCTGAACATGTCCTTATGGTGAATGCAACTTCCTTAACATTTAAGAAGCCCAATAATTTTGCCATGAATATATAATCTTGTTTTGATAGCAATCTGACATTACAGTTATATCACTGGAATTAAAAACAAAAGGCACGAGTGTATGTATATATATATACTTCTGTGCTCCTGAGGAAGTCTTGTGATCATCAAGACGAAACGCGCGGAGCCTCACTGTTGATCAGCTGTACCTGGTGAACTATATGTGAGTTCAGTGTTACTTTGTTTATTAAATTTATATTGCTCTTTACATTGTAGTTTCTCTTCCATTTATTATACCACCGTTGGAAGGGTGTCCATGCACGAGATACAGCTGCCTATAAAGAAAACATCTTCTGGCTATTATGCTCATATTTCTGGTACGCATATGAATTATTGCTTACACACAAAGTGGTGTGTGTTTTTCTGGGCTACGTCTTTTTATATATATACTCTGGTGAATTTTAAACTCTACACCCTTTGAATACCCTGTGGTGTTTCACGTGGTGCATTATCTTTTGCATTACAATATTATGCTATGTTTGCCTTTTTCCACATTCCTGGATTGTTCCCGAGTTGAGATCCAGTGTTACAGCTCTCAAAGAGGATCCACTCGAGTCTAGATCATACATCTTTACCTGACGGTACGCATATATATACACATTTTGTCCTTTGTTGTCCTGGTATTACACTATGAGGCGCCCTGCCTGTGCTTTGTTCTAGTGACTATTTTCTTCTGGATTGACCATCTGGATACAGGCTTATACGTGGCTGCCACTCACACATGAGTGAAGTGATTGTGGACTATCGATTATTATATCTGATACTATATAGTGTTGTGAACTTTTATATATAATACTGACCGATGTGGTAGATAGCGCCAGAGTATATCAATTGTTGTGGTTATATATATATATATATATATATATATATATATATATATATATATATATTGTGGCAAGAGCCCGCTACTGCTGAAGCACACGCGAACAACTTCTTCCTTTTTATGTAGTTTTAATGTCAGGAGGGTAAATGTTTTGACACCGTACAGATTTCACAGCAATACTTGGAGACCCTAAACGCTAGCTAGACATAGCTCAGCTCTCTCAAGACCAGCCAGCTTACCCAGCGTTGATCTCCCTAAACAAATGGCACAAACAAGCTTTTATACATGATGCTCCTCCCCCAGCCTTAGCTTGATGGACAGGTGACACACCCACCTTCTCTTTAAAAGAAAACACCCATCAGTGGCTCTGTTTGCCCAGACACACCCTGTCTGTTTGCTGAGAGGAAATCATGTAAGTTAACAAACTTTAAACTACACATACGTTTTTACCTGGTTTAATCTCAACCTAGGTGCATAACTGTGCCAATGTTTTATTCTGTTTGTATACTTTCTCTGCCTCTTGTCAGAAAAATGCCTCCCTTTGTTACACATCCCTCCCCCTAGCGTCTCCAAATAGGGGGACGCGGACTTCGCGAGGAGCACATATTTTCGTGACAATGCATCTGCATTCTTGTGCAGAATCCCAGGTCTATGTTCTACTGAGAACTTGAAAGGTTGCAGTGCCAAGAACCAGCGGGTTACCTTGGCATTTACCTCCCGGTTGTTCTGCATCCATCTTAATGGTGCATGGTCTGTTATTAGGGTGAACTCTCTGCCTAGGAGATAATAGCACAGAGCTTCTGTAGCCAATTTTATGGCGAGACATTCTTTCTCCACAGTGGCATATTTTTGTTCCCTTGGAAGCAACTTCCGACTTAGGTACAGGACAGGGTTTTCTACTCCATTCTTCTCCTGTGACAAGACTGCACCTAAGCCAACACCAGAAGCATCAGTTTGGAGGAAGAACCTCCGGGTAAAATTTGGTGCTTGTAGAACTGGAGAGGAACAAAGAGCTAACCGAAGATCAGACCAGTCGGTTTCTGCAGAGTCAGACCAGGTTAATCTATCTGGACAACTTTTTTTTAACATGTCCGTAAGTGGAGCAGCTCTAGTGGCGAAGTGGCTTACAAACCGCCAGTAGTAACCTACTAAGCCTAAAAAGGTTCTTAACTGCGACTTTTTCTCTGGTCTTGCCCAATTTTTGACCGCCTTCACTTTGTCTAGCTGTGGTTTTACATGCCCTCGACCAACAATGTACCCCAAATATTTGGCTTCTCTCATGGCTATGGCACATTTCTCTGGGTTAGCTGTTAATCCTGCTGACCTTAATGAAGCTAAGACCTCCTCAACTTTGGCTAAATGTGATCCCCAATCTGGGGTATAAATCACTATATCGTCCAGGTAAGCGGCTGCATAAGCTGTGTGAGGTCGTAGCAATTTATTCATGGCCCTTTGGAAGGTGGCAGGTGTCCAATGCAACCCAAAGGGTAGGACTTTATATTGATAGAGACCATCAGGGGTGGAAATTGCAGTCTTTGGCTTGGCCGTGGAAGTCAGGGGAACTTGCCAATAACCCTTTGTTAGATCAAGGGTTGTTAGATAATTGCTACCAGCAAGATTTTCCACTAGTTCATCCACACGTGGCATTGGATAGGCATCAAACTGCGACATACTGTTTAGGCGCCTAAAGTCATTGCAGAACCTAATTGTCCCATTGGGTTTCGGGACAAGCACAATGGGACTATTCCATTCACTAGTGGACTCTTCAATTACATCTAACTGGAGCATCTTCTCGACCTCCTTCCTCACGTCCACCCGTCTGGCTTCTGGAATACGATAAAGGCTTCTGCTTTACAATGACTCCTGGCGCAGTGACAATGTCGTATTCGATTAAGGTAGTGCGCCCAGGAATAGAAGAGAAGACATCCCTGTTCCGGCGAATCATTTCCTCAGTCTGTTGTCTCTGCTGAATGGACAAAGCTGGCTCTATGAGCACTTCAGACTTTTCAATGGCAGTACTCACTACCTGAGGAGAGGTTTCCTCATCATGCCAAGGTTTAAGGAGGTTTACATGGTATATTTGCTCCTCCCTTCTCCTACCTAACTGGCGGACTCTGTAATTGACAGGACCGACAGCCTCTAGAACTTCATATGGACCCTGCCAATGGGCAAAAAGTTTGCTTTCCTGGGTGGGAACCAGGACTAGGACCTTGTCCCCAGGCTTGAAAGATCGAACAACAGCACTTTTATCATAACTTTTTCTCTGTCATTCCTGAGCCTCATTTGCATGTTGCTGCACAATGGGCCCTATCTTTCTTAGCCTCTCATACATTTGTGACACAAATTGTACCAGATTTGGCTCCCTGGGACCTAG
Source organism: Mixophyes fleayi (assembly GCF_038048845.1). Taxonomy (NCBI): domain Eukaryota; kingdom Metazoa; phylum Chordata; class Amphibia; order Anura; family Limnodynastidae; genus Mixophyes; species Mixophyes fleayi. The sequence goes on from NC_134409.1 coordinate 96,206,472, forward strand.
CTGCTCCCACCCTTCTTTTAACATATCCAAGATACCCCTGGGCTGTCTCCCAAACAATAACTCAAAGGGACTAAACCCTGTTGAAGCTTGAGGTACCTCACGGATGGCAAACATCAAATAGGGAATAAGAGTGTCCCAATTTTTTTTTCTTGAGCCACTGCTTTCCTGAGCATGTGCTTTAATGTGCGGTTAAAGCGTTCCACCAAGCCATCTGTTTGTGGATGGTATACAGAGGTGTGAAGCGCCATAACCCCTAGCAACTGGCACATGTCCTTCATTAGTTTAGACATGAATGGAGTACCCTGATCTGTGAGAATTTCTTTGGGTATTCCCAAGCGTGTAAACATCAATACAAGTTCTTTAGCTATGGTGCTGGACTTTATGTTTCGTAGGGGAATTGACTCTGGATACCTGGTTGCATAGTCAAGCACCACTAGTATATATTGGTGCCCACGTGCGGATTTTTCTAGTGGCCCCACAAGGTCCATAGCTATCCGTTCAAAGGGAACTTGTACTATTGGAATTGGAATGAGAGGTGCCCTGTACATGGGTTTGGGACAGGTTCTCTGACAAATGGGACATGACCGGCAATACTTTTTCACTGCCATGTGTACACCGGGCCAGTAAAACCTAAGCAGAACTCGTTCCCGTGTTTTATCCTCCCCTAGGTGTCCCCCACAGACATGTGTATGTGCTGCTTTTAACACTAGGGTTACATGGACCTGAGGAACCATTAATTGTTCTACTTTATCCCCCTGTACAGTAGCAACTCTATACAGAAAATTATTTTTAACAATAAAATATGGTATACCTTCTGCAGGCTGGGCGGCTTTTGCTACCCCATTTACCTCAGTCACACTTTTGAAGGCATGTTCCAAAGTGGCATCATTAAGTTGGTCTCAAGCAAAGTCCTGCAAAGGAAACAAAATTGGTATTGCGGTCCAGTCCGTATCCTCACTGACAGGCGGGGTGGGCTCATCTGCGACATCACCGACCAATGCTAGTTTGGACTGTCCATGTTTCCCCGCAGGTGGATGCTTCTGTGGAACGCCTGCTGTGACTCCCAGGATGGCATTCCGGTTTGGCGGTTCCCAAAGATCGATGCCCAGATGTTGTGGATTCTTAGGCGGTTCCTTTAAGACTGGGCTTCCGACCGTTGCATCAATTGCCGGCATGTCCAGACGGATCCACTCACCGAGGACATCATTAAACAGTGGGAAGTCTCGCCCCAAAATGAGTGGATATGGGAGTTTAGGTGCTATGGCAGCTACCACCATAACAGTTTTGTCTTTGATTGTGACTGGTAGTATTGTTCTTTCATACTCCTCTGTCGTGCCATGTGCGCAAAGAACCTTCACCTTGGGCAACCGAGAAGTTATGGTTTCGGGTAAGGCAGAGCTGGAAACCAATGAGAGTTCACTCCCCGAGTCAACCAAGGCCAGAACAAGATTTTGGTTGATAAGCACAGTCACCCGGAACAAACAAGGACTTCCTGATGTGGGACTCATGGTAAAACAGCTTGGAAAAGCAGGCCCAATATGTGCCACGGAACAGTCCATGGGTTCCAGTAGTTTAGGACACTCTGTCTTAAAGTGGCCTGGCTCACCACATTCAAAACACTTCAGATTAGATAGCTTTGCACCTGGCCCTCTGTCCGTAGCAGTTTTGCCATTGGGCCCTGTAGCAAGGATTGTCAAACCTGGCTTTTGGCGTGGCAGTGGCTTTGGCACAAATGCCGGTTATTTAGTCATTTGCTGTAGCGCACAAAACCTTTCTACCACGGTGGCAAGCTCTTCATAAGTTTGTGGGTCTGATTGCAGAACCCACCTTTGCAAATCGCGGTTCAGCCCCCGGATGCAGTGATCTATCGCTAGAACTTCAATAATCCGAGACGGCGAATTCTCCTCAGGCTGCAGCCATTTCTTTAAAATTTTAGAAAGCTCAGCCACTTGTGCTCTGACCGGTTTTTCTTTATCATAGCGCCATTGGTGATAGCTCTGGGCTCGGCCTGGCCCAGAAACTGCAATGCTTACCCAGCGTTGATCTCCCTGAACAAATGGCACAAACAAGCTTTTATACATGATGCTCCTCCCCCAGCCTTAGCTTGATGGACAGGTGACACACCCACCTTCTCTTTAAAAGAAAACACCCATCAGTGGCTCTGTTTGCCCAGACACACCCTGTCTGTTTGCTGAGAGGAAATCATGTAAGTTAACAAACTTTAAACTACACATACGTTTTTACCTGGTTTAATCTCAACCTAGGTGCATAACTGTGCCAATGTTTTATTCTGTTTGTATACTTTCTCTGCCTCTTGTCAGAAAAATGCCTCCCTTTGTTACAATATATATATAAATATATATTATACATGTAAACTCACACACCGATCAGCCACGACAGTTAAACCACTCACAAGTGAACTGAATAACATTGATGGCAACAGTAAAGAGGTCAGATTATAATAGGCAGCAAGTGAACAGTCAGTTTTTGAAATTGTTGTATTGGAAACAGGAAAAATGGGCAAGCATAAGGATCTGAGTGACTTTGACAAGGGTCAAATTATGATGGCTAGACAACTAGGTCATAGCATCTTCAAAATGGCAGGTCTTGTGGGGTGTTCCTGGTATGTAGTGGTTAGGACCTACCTAAAATGGTCCAAGGAAGGACAACCGGCAAATCGGCAACAGGGTCACGGGCGCCCAAGGCTTATTGATGCGCGTGGGGAAAGAAGGCTAGTCCATCTGTTCCAATCCCATAGAAGGACACATGAACACCAGAACTGGACCATGGAGCAATGGTCTGATGAATCATGTTTTCTTTTGCATCTTGTGGATGGCTGGGTGCGTGTGCGTTGTTTACCTGCGGAAGAAATGGCACCAGGATACACTATGAGTAGAAGGCAAGCCGGCAGAGGTAGTGTGATGCTCTGCGCAATGTTCTGCTGGGAAACCTTGGGTCCTGGCATTCATGTGGATGTTACTTTGACACATACCACCTACTTTAACAATGTTGCAGTACACCCCTTGAGGGCCATGGTATTCCCTGATGGCAGTGTCCTCTTTCAGCAGGGTAATGCACCCTTCCATACTGCAAAAAAATGTTCAGGAATGGTTTGAGGGACATGACATAGAGTTCAAGGTGTTCACTTAGCCTCCAAATTCCACAGATCTCATTCTGAACGAGCATCTGTGGGATGTATTGGAAAAACAAGTCTGAGCCATGGAGGCCCCACATCGCATCTTACAGAACATAAAAGATCTGCTGCTAACGTCTTGGTGCCAGATACCACAAGACACCTTGAGATGGGTAACAGCTGTTTTGGTGGCAGAGGGGGGTCCTACACAATACTAGGCAGATGGTTTTAATGTTGTTGTTGTAGTGTGTCTATGTAGTATGCATGCATATACATATATACATATATATACTGTGACACCGTCAGGGGAATAGATACCATCTCCTTGGGGAAGATGGCAACGAACAGCAACAGTAAACCACACAAGTCCAGAGGTTTCAGTTTAAAAGCCACAGCTAGTTTATTCACTAGCTTGCAAACATAGCAAAGCATAAACAAAATCCTAGCCGCCTGGCTACTAGCTAATACATTTTAGTGACACCCTCTCTCAGGTGTTGTGCGGCTTCAAACCTTGTTCCGGCAATTTCTTTTCCTTGTTCCAGCATTTCTATGACTTGTTCCTGAGACTTTTTTTTTTGCTTTAATAGAGCTCACGTTTTTACGGAGGGCTTCAAGGTCTTGTTGCTGTTCCCTCTGGGACTCCTGTAGTTGCGTCAAGGACTCCTCTATATCCAACTGCTGTTGCCTTATGGCTGATTGCTGGGCCATAGGGGATTGCTGGGTCATAGCAGCTTGTAGAAAGTCATTAAGCATGTCCTCCTTTTCAGGGCACTGAATCATAGCCTTTTCCCAGAGTCCAAGCAAATGTGCATCTAGCCCTTTATCAGACATAGCTGCAGCATCTTGCAAAAGCGGTTGCATAATGGCTGTCACGGTTACAAATAGAAGTACAGCTAGGAGTCACGAATATGGTGAAAACACTCTGTGTTTATTTGCAGACAAGTATAAATAACAGGTAGTCAAGAGTAGTGGTAATTACCAGGTGCAGGCTGATGCAGGAAATAATATAAATGTCCAGAAACAAGCAGGTACACAGCTAATGCAGGGAAGCAGGGGTTTGAACAGATTCCAGGCGGCATGAACCAGAGGAGCAAGGCAGGAGGAAGAATCCACAGATAACACATGATATGACATCAGAATAGGACAACAATAACCAGCCCTGTGTGCTGGGAGTAACAGGTATATAAAGGGAAAAAGAGACCACACCCCAGGTCCATGGAATAATTGGAGAACAGAAAAGTTAACCCTTAAAGCACAAGAAATGCACAATAGCAGCACCTCTGGATATCAGAGGTACTGCTGCAACCACATAAAAAGAACAAATACAAATAATAAAGTCCAAAAGGTAGGAGCTGCCAGGCGGATCGTGACAGTACCCCCTCCCTTAAGGGCGGGTTCCAGATGCCCAAATTACCACCAATGTCTGAATTCGTCAGAATCATAGTCCAAAATTGGGGGCCCGGCAGAAAAGTCCTCGTCCATGGGTGGACGGGCAAAGGAGACTATGCCAGCTGCCAGTTCAAGCTCCGTAGACCTTGCTCTCTTCTTTTGCTTTTTCTTCTTGCGAGAATTCCCTGGAACAGCAGTTTGAACCAATTGGGGGGAGCACAAAGGAATCTCTAGGTCAGGTGAGATGGGTGGAACTGCTGACAATACGGAGGCCCCGTAAGATGGCATAGCGGGAGGTGTTGGTGAAAACTTGTTGATCACTGCCTCGACAAATAGTTGTAAGTCAGATAGAATGGGGTGATCAGACTCAACAAAAGGGTTTGCCCATTCCATAGCCTCTCCTCTAAAATGTGTTAACAAAAACAAAACTTGCCTTTTTGGGTCACTGGCAAGGCTAGGTACTGAGGGGAAATAAGAAGCACAAAACTTCAGTAGAGCACTAAATTGAGAAAGGTGCCCCTCAAAGGTAGATGACAGCTCACACTTGGCACCCTTGGCAACAGATGGTTCGGACTTGGCAGCAGACTTGGGAGCAGGCCCGGACTGGGCGGCAGACTTGGGAGCAGGCCCGGACTGGGCGGCAGACTTGGGAGCAGGCCCGGACTGGGCGGCAGACTTGGGAGCAGGCCCGGACTGGGCGGCAGGCCTGGCAGGGACAGCACTTTGAGAAGCCTGAGGGCAGACAGCACTTTCAGAAGCCTGAGGGCAGACAGCACTTTCAGAAGCCTGAGGGCAGACAGCACCAAGTGGTAACTCGGGCTGGACCGCATGGACTGGCAACTCGGGCTGGACCGCATGGACTGGCAACTCGGGCTGGACCGCATGGAGTGGCAACTCGGGCTGGACCGCATGGACTGGCAACTCGGGCTGGACCGCATGGACTGGCAACTCGGGCTGGACCGCATGGACTGGCAACTCTGGAGCGGACTGGAAGGGCAGCGCCCCCTCTGGAGCGGACTGGAAGGGCAGCGCCCCCTCTGGTGCGGACTGGAAGGGCAGCGCCCCCTCTGGAGCGGACTGGAAGGGCAGCGCCCCCTCTGGAGCGGACTGGAAGGGCAGCGCCCCCTCTGGAGCGGACTGGAAGGGCAGCGCCCCCTCTGGAGTAAACTGTAGCTCAGGAATAGAGACAGCGACTGAAGACTCTGAACTGGACACAGTGGCAGGAGGCTCGGGACCGGACACAGTGGCAGCAGGCTCGGGACCGGACACAGTGGCAGCAGGCTCGGGACCAGACACAGTGGCAGCAGGCTCGGGACCGGACACAGTGGCAGCAGGCTCCAAGCTGGAGGCATATGATGACACCTCGGCACAGGAGACAGAGGCTGGCTACTCGGCACAGGAGACAGAGGCTGGCACCTCGGCACAGGAGACAGAGGCTGGCACCTCGACACAGGAGACAGAGGCTGGCACCTCGACACAGGCGGCTGGTGCTGGCGCCTCAGGACAGGCGGCTGAAGCTGGCAGATTGGGTCTCTTCCCAGAGAACAGAAATGGTGAAGCATAAACAATTTTGGAATGCGGAGAGGAAATAACAGGAGATGGTTCAGTAAGCTGACGTGGTCTACGGACAGGACAGTCCTGCAAGAAATGTGCATTGCTGGCACAATAGAGACACAACTTGTATGTTATCCTTTGCCGCCGTTCCTCTTCGGTCAGATGGGGGCGTGGACCACCTGTGTACAGGGAATTTGTAACCCCATACTTCATAGAAAACAGCAAATTTGTAGAAGTACTTTTAAGAGGTGCTGTTTGGACAGGTTCATCAGCAGAGAAGGTGGATTTAGACAGATCAGCAGCTTCTGAATTAGGAGAGACAGAATCTGACAGTCTCCTGAGCGGGTCCAAAAGCAAAGTGGAAAATTTAGCCAGCTGGGAACGTAGCAATATAATGTCCATCTGTAAAGTTTGTAGCAGTGGCAATTCCAAGACTGGTAAAACAGACATGTTGCAAAACACAAATGAAAACTTGATTGCAGAAAAGGGTCCCAGAAATAAAACTTTCACCTGACTCCAAAGCTGTTTTGTGGGCTGGTTATACTGTCACGGTTACAAACAGAAGTACAGCTAGGAGTCACGAATATGGTAAAAATACTCTGTGTTTATTTGCAGACAAGTATAAATAACAGGTAGTCAGGAGTAGTGGTAATTACCAGGTGCAGGCTGATGCAGGAAATAATATAAATGTCCAGAAACAAGCAGGTACACAGCTAATGCAGGGAAGCAGGGGTATGAACAGATTCCAGGTGGCATGAACCAGAGGAGCAAGGCAGGAGGAAGAATCCACAGATAACACAGGATATGACATCAGAATAGGACAACAATAACCAGCCCTGTGTGCTGGGAGTAACAGGTATATAAAGGGAAAAAGAGACCACACCCCAGGTGCATGGAATAATTGGAGAACAGAAAAGTTAACCCTTAAAGCACAAGAAATGCACAATAGCAGCACCTCTGGACATCAGAAGTACTGCTGCAACCACATAAAAAGAACAAATACAAATAATAAAGTCCAAAAGGTAGGAGCTGCCAGGCGGATCGTGACAATGGCTGTCTGCTGGGCCGTAACAGTTTGTAGTCTTTATCAGAAACATCTGTCTCTTTTAACCTAACACAATGATAAGGGTCATAAACTACCGCCACACAAACGTGCTGTTTGTGTGGCGGTAGTGTGGCGGTAGTTCTGATTTTTGTCTCTCTCCATATCGACACTTTGACACACCTGTATGCACTCTTTGTGATTTGACACAGTAGGCTTCTGCTTTTTTTTGCCCATTGTAGCTTAAGACACAGCCACTTTTATTTTTATACGGACAAAGCACTTTCTTTATGGACGAAGCACTTCACTTGACTTAAGATGTGTGGCACTACAACACCCAGCATATGTCTCAAACTTTTCCTTTGCAGAGCAAAACGTTTTTTTTCTTCTTTAAACTGCTGCTCAATAGTTTTGCAAACACAATTGCATGCTTCTGTTGTTTCAACACAGAAACATCCACTTTACATGGACAAAAAAAAAATCTCAAACTTTTCTTCTTTAAAGTCTCTTGCTCTTTGCATATGCACAGAACCAGGCCACACCCAACTTGTGCTTTGCAGAAATACAAATTTCCTAGACTTCAGCAACATATATTTGGGTTATCTGCTTAGTCTTAATAAACACACCTGCTTTAGAGCAATTACCAGACTCAGTCTATGAAAACACTTGATTTCTTTGTTTTTAATCTGTCTCTCACTGGTTTTTGCATACACTTTTGTTTTTCCAATACAAATAGCCAGTTTTCACTGACAGCATTTAACTCCTCTCAAATCATCATATATGCAGCAAATCTGTTTAAACAGTATTTCACAGTAGGATTTATTACTCACATCCATGTGGTTCTCTGTTTCCCACTGTTGCTGTGCATAAACATTCCAATTTTAGCTACTTTTATCTAGAGATGGCTGGGCTTAGTTTCGTGAAAACCGAACCCACCCGAACTTTGGGGTGCCGAGTACCGAGCCGTCGGCTTGGTACTCTCGCCCCTATTCAGACTCTAAAACGAGGCAAAACGCCATTGTGACGTCGTCAGATCTCGGGAGTTTTGGAATCTATAAATACCGCCCTTCACCATGATCTAGCGTCATTTGAAAGAGGGACAGAGAAGGGGTAGGACAGAGTATAGAGCAGTTTGGCAGGCCAAGTGATAGAAGAGAAAGAGGAGGGTGGTAGCAGTGTTAAAGAAAGCTCCATTGATGAATTTGTCATTACTGCAATCCTAATATACCAGTCATTGCACTCTTTTTTTCTGAATTTGCACTACAAAGTGTAGGGTCTAATATACACCCAAATTGAAGAGCTGCTTTGGTCATTGCTGAAATCCTAATATACCAGTCATTGCACTCTTTTTTTCTGAATTTGCACTACTAAGTGTACGGTGTTATCAAAATGGATTCACAGCAGTACACAGTAGAGCAAGAGCAGCAAGCTGGCACCAGTCCTGATGATAGTTATCCCTGTACGTCATCTGGTAGAGCCTATGTAAAAGTACATAGTCTTTTGAAGTCATGGAAAAAAACACCTTTTACCGTGTTGAAGACAAAATGAGCTGTAATCCAGTTAAAGTTAACTGCTGATAAAATAAAAATTGCAAACATGCCATTTTACACACGCAGTGGCAAAGAAAGAATGAGGCCTTCGCCTTTCACTATGAGCGTGAGATCTAAAAACTGTTACTGGTCTTGTAAGGTCACTCGTGACCAAGCAACACCAAGTAATTTGGAGTCCAAAAGTGGTGCACAAATACTGTTACGTGTAAAAGCCGAGCTGGAAGAAAACAGTAAGGCATTAGAGGAAAATGTATGCTCATATTCAGAAATTACAACAATCCCTGAGGAGAGTCCATCCACGAGTGGTATGTGTAATCGTGACCATTCTGATAGTGTACCCATAAAGAAGGCCCCTTTCAGCATTTATACACCAATTGAGGATGCCACTTTGGAATTGGAAGAGGATGAGGGGGATGTTTGTGTAGACGACGAGGGCGCTAATGAGGGTGTTGATGAGGATGAGGTTATTTGTATAAGTCCTGCCCCAGTGGAAGCAGTTCTGGCACGTGAGAAGAAGGCCATTGTCATGCCTGGACATAAGACCAAAAAAGCCACTTCTTATGTGTGGAAATATTTCTACCCAAACCCTGACAACAGTTGTCTAGCCATTTGTAGTGTATGTAAAGCCAAAGTCATTTGAGGGAGGGACCTTAACCATCTAGGAATCTCTTCCATGTTACGCCATTTGACGTAAGTTCATGGCAAAGTGTTGGGAAAATCTGAAAGTTACGGTAAAAAAATAACAACAAGCAGTTCATCATCAGCTAGGACCCTTCTCTCACCTACATCCCGACGCCTGTAATCTACACCCACAACACCGTCTTCATCAATATCCTCAGTAGCGATCGGAGTTGGTAAGGCTTGATGACTCCTGCACTATCCTTGATTCCTCTGAAGAATTCTTGAGGGTTAGTCCCACTGCTGCTGCTGTTGCTGCTGCTGGGGGTGAATCTTCCTCCCATAAGCAGCCCAAGAAGAAGACCGCTAGTACTTTACAACAATTAACTATGAAACAATCTTTTGCTAGAAAAAGCAAGTATGACAGCAGTCACCCAGTCACAAAGTGGATCACAGACGCCATGGCGACTATGCTAGTGTTAGATCTGCATCCAATATCCACTATAAACCCAGCTGGTTTATCACAGTTAATTGAGGTTTTGTGTCCCCGTTACAAAATTCAATTGCGACACCATTTTTCAAGAAAAGCTATTACTCAACTGTACCATAACGTTCGTAAAAATGTAGTAATTGGGCTCAAAAATGCCATTCTACCCACTGTACACTAACCACAGATATGTGGACAAGTGGAAGTGGGCAAATAAAAGATTATATGACTGTGACAGCCCACTGGGTTGGTGAATTGCCTTCACAAGCAGGAACAGCAGCAGGCTACTCTTTGTATCACCGGCTTCACTAACAGGCATACAGCTGATAATTTGTTATGAAAACTAAGGGATGTCATTGATAAATGGCTTATACCACTTGGACTCTCCCCAGGATATATCATTTCTGATAACGCCAGCAATATTGTTCGAGCATTACAGCTGGGTGAATTCCATAATATTCCCTGTTTTGCTCACACAATAAACTTGGTGGTGCAGAGCTTCTTGAAAAATAACCGTGAGGTGCAGGAGATGCTTTCGGTGGCCGTAAAATTTCAGGACATTTCCGGCATTCTGCCACAGCATGTAGGAGATTGCAGCAGCTCCAAGAACAATTTAATTTGCCCTGCCACCAACTTAAGCAAGAGGTGTTAACAAGGTAGAATTCCACCCTGTACATGCTTCAGAGGATGGAGGAACAGCGCAAAGCCATACAAGCGTATTGCAAAAGCAATGGCATTGGTAAAGGAGGGGGAATGTATATCAGTGGAGAATCCTTTCTGTTCTGGGCAAGGTGCTAAAACCATTTGTGAAGTGAGTTCAGACTCTTGAGCGGAGTCATTCTCTTAATTTGACTTTTGGAAAAGCAGCTTGACAAACTGAAGGAGGAGATAAAAGAAAGCAATTCCGCAAAGTATGTTGTCCTTGTAGATCAAGTACTTAATTCGCTTCGCAATGATCCAAGAGTTATTAAAATCTTGAAGTCAGATCACTATGTTTTGGCGACTGTGCTTGATCCGAGGTTTAAGACCTACGTCGATTCTTTGCTTCCAAATGACCGAGATCTAAAGAGATGCAAGGAGCTCTTGGTCAGCAAGTTGACCGCTGAACTGGTCCTTGGCTTGACGACGTCTCCTCCTTCAGTTTCTCAGGCAGCTGCTGCTTGTAAGAAATTGCATTTTCCAAAGAGAAGCAGGGATGATGCAGGTGGCAGACCACAACAGTTTGACATGTGCTCTGGTTTGAAAGATTTTAGCAAAAAAAGTGTGACCTCGGCCATAACTTCAACCAGGCGCGGGCTGGGAGAGGGATGGCCGGGGGGCACACAGGCGGCCGCATCATATGACAGGGGATGCGGCCGCCTGTGCGCAGCGGGGGGAAAAATATGTTTTTTTGCATCCGGGGGGTGGCCGGCCGGCCTAACCCCCGGCCTTAATAGCCGTCTGACCCAGCGGCCTGGGGGGCCGTTGCCCCCTGCCCCCCGGGCCAGCCCGACCCTGACTCCAACCAATCCTACTATTAACATGCAAAGAATGGTGGAGGATTATTTTCAAGAGTTCATTGAAATCAAAATGTCAGACAGTCCCTTTCCATACTGGGAGGAAAAACAAGCAATTTGGAAACCCATGTACAAACTTGCTTTGTAATACCTAAGCTGCCCACCCTCCAGTGTGTACTCAGAAAGAGTTTCCAGCACAGCTGGGAACCTTGTCAGTGATCGACGTAGGAGGTTACTTCTTAAAAATGTGGAAAAGATAATGTTCATCAAAAAGAACTACATCTTCCATGAGGAAGCCCTTTACCTGCAAATACATCCAAGTACTGACACTTCCCTAATGGCGGATTCCAGCGGAGATTTAATAGACTGTGGTGATGATGATGTACACACCAATAAGGGGGGGGGGTGATGCTGACGACAACATCTTGAAAGTGTAGAATTCATTTTACAGCACTGTTGATCTAACCTGCCTTTAGGGCATTGATAGCTGGTTTAGCGGGGGCCCAAACAAACCAAGCACTTCAGCCACAAAAGTGGCAGCCCTTGTCGCTGAAGTACTTTGTTTGTTAAAGTGTGCATGTCCTTTGTAAGATCCAACATATGGGTTGGTGGGAGGGCCCAAGGACAATTCCATCTTGCACCATTAATCTTTCCTGGCACTGATGTGTGTTTCTGCCATTAATCTAACAAGCCCATTGTTAGCTTGTTTAGGTAGGGCCATGTTGGACTTGCACTTCAGCCACAAAAGTGGCACTCCCTGTGGATGAACTTCTTGGCTTGATAAATTGTACATGCTACCTCTCCTAATTGTGGGTGACATTGTTATCTTGTTTTTTGAGGGCTGAAAGAAAATAAGCACTTCAGCCACAAAAGTGGCACTCCTTGTGGATGAACTGCTTGGCTTGATAATTTGTAAATGCTACCTCTCCTAAAATTGAATGGAAATGACTGGAAATTAGTGTTAGTGAGGTTAATAATATAATGTAGGAACAAAATAATATAGAAATTATGTGATTTTACCCCAAAAAATTAAATTTAGTAAAAAATAGCTAAACAAAACCAAAACCAAAACACGCAAGGGCGGTTACACTATTCATATTCTCCTGATGAAGTCTGGTTTTGAAACAGACGAAACGCGTTGAGGAGTATTATCGCTGTGGTACCTACCCTGGACCGTTTTTATCATCTGTACTTTTTGATTGCCGTTTCAGCTAAGCTGATTATCCGCTACCTGACATGTGAGTGGCTTATGTGCATATAATAAATTGTACTATTGTGATATTACATCTGTGGTTTTTATTTTGCTCCATTCCTGAGGCATCTAAACTATCTGTTGGAACATGGAAAGTGCGTGACCTGTTCTCCTTGGATGTTTTACCAAATAATCCTCAAAGATCTTCACTCTGGTACGCATACTCACACCCTTGAGTGGCTGGTGTGATATCTGTATATTTATTGCACTTAGACCATTGGTCTATTCTCTCTGGAGATAAGGAATTTATTTTGGACCTTTCTTGGTCTTGCATTAACATTTATACTACAATACTACACTATTGTGCGCCCTGTCCTCTCTTATCCTCCATATATATATATATATATATATATATATATATATATACATATATATATATGTCACGACTCTGAATGGTGTTGTAGATCCCTTGCCTCTGTCTATAGAACTTGCCCAGGAGTGTGGAGTCTAACGGGTAGGAGGTATTCACCAGGGACCCCGCAAGGGGATATGGACTCCGCTGCTCCTATTCCGCAGGTCCCGGTCTCCCAGGCAAGAACTAACAGAGGGTGGTGGAGGCAACACACAATGAACCAGGGGATGTTACTGTTCACAGGATAAAGTTCAAGGCTCATAAACTTAAGTAATAATAGTAATAAACACTGGAGATAGTAGTAGTGCTGCAGGATAATGTATTGACTGATGGTACAAAGAAACTAATAATATATATATCGGCAGATACTAGACACACGGCAATTAGACTACAGGCAGAATGCAGAGATCACATCATGCTACTTCATAGTTGGTAACTTTTGACAACTGCATGGGATGAGTAAAACAATAGTTTAAACGTAAAGATGATAAAAGGAGAATACGTAGATCCAATAATGTAACACACGGCAGATAAATGTGAATAACTGGTACAGCAATAGTCCAAACAGAATGAAAATGTAGAACTGCTGATCCGAAGACAGAGATGATTCTACGTAGCAGGTAATACTCAGGATGGAAAAACAATAAACGTTGAACTTGTCGGTTCTACAAGTAGCAGTCCCAGATGATGAAGATAAACATAAAGAACGTCAGACAGTTCGTTACCTAGAAGTAGTGGGGAATGAGGAGGATCCAAGCCGTGTGTAGAACTACTGATGACAGGTACTCTCAGTAATAGAATTATCAATGAATCAATAGCGCTGTAGGATCAGCCGAGTAGACATAGGAACATGAGTTGTAGAATTAGCCACGGATGCAGCAGACAACTCGCAGAAGAACTTCAGCGTGCAGGTAACAACGGATGAGAATATCCGATGGGTCCAGCGTAGAACTACAAGTAACAAGCACCCTTGGCAGCAGACAGTAATAGTTCAGCGTGCAGATGAACAATGAAGAGGAGTCTCAATTGAACCCAGCATGGAAGTACAAATGGCAGGTGTGCAGGAGTAGCCACAGGTGCAGCAATCAACTCACAGTGGTAGTTCAGTGTGCAGGTTTGACAGCAGCGATGATTTTCAGATGAGATCAGCGTAGAACTACAAGTAACAGGCACCCTTGGCAGCAGACAGTAGTAGTTCAGCGTGCAGATTAACAACGAAGAGGAGTCTCAATTGAACCCAGCATGAAAGTACAAATGGCAGGTGTGCAGGAGTAGCCACAGGTGCAGCAATCAACTCACAGTGGTAGTTCAGCATGCAGGTTTGACAGCCGCGAGGATTCTCAGATGAGACCATGAGATAATACTCCAGAACCAATGAGAATCGGGAGGAGGTCCAAAACTAGGCAGCAAGGAACACCTGAGTAAAAGTAGTGTCTTAGAAGCAGGAGTTGACTCAATCCCAGTTTCTAGAGGAAAGTCACAATGCCGGCACCTATCTATGGGACCGACATGTGACAATATATATATACACGTATATGTATATATACACTCATATATATATATATATATATATATATATATATATATATATATATATATATATGTATATATATATATATATATGTACATATATATAATATATACGTGTATAAAAATATATATATATGTATATATATATATATATGTACATATATATATAATATATACGTGTATAAAAATATATATATATATATATATATGTATTTACACACATATATATTATATATATATGTACATATATATCTATAATATAAATGCTTAGTGGCGTGTGTTAGTCTGTCTGTGTGTGTGGAAAAAATAAAACCAAGCTGCAGCGCCACCTGCTGGGCGGAGTTATACACTGACCTACTAAATTCTTAGTGTGTGTGTGGGGAAAAAAACTCAGAAAGGGCTGAAATCTGGTATACTAAGATGTTTTTAATTTGTTAATTTAATTTGTTAATTGTTAAAAGTGTTTATAAAGATTTAAAAAAAATCTATATATATTTCTTGAAGGTGAAGTGACAGTTGGGAGTGGTTGGTGGTTGCCGGGGGTGACAGTGGGGAGTGGTTGGTGGTTGCCGGGGGTGACAGTTGGGAGTGGTTGGTGGTTGCCGGGGGTGACAGTTGGGAGTGGTTGGTGGTTGCCGGGGGTGACAGAGCGAGAGGAGTGTGATACTCAAGACCGCTGAGAGAGATCCCTGTGTCTGGATGGACATCTGGATAGATGTGGCGATGAAAATGAAGGATGAGGTGATGGAGAAGAATGATGAGGTGATGACATGTGGACAAAACCACGTTAAAAAAGGGCGCTTGCGTCGGGAAGTAACGCTCTTCCCCTGAGGAGGCCTGGGCTAGGGCCCAAATGCATGACAAGAACCTTTTTAACACCTTAAGTAGCTTGATTTGACTAGAATGCATGAGTATCATGCACGGGTTAACTTGTATATATATGTATATATATATATACATACACACACACACACACACACATATATATATATATATATATATATATAAATACAAATACATAATATATAATGTAGCTGATTATAAACGTTACTAACCTCTGAGATTTATACAAGAAGTGTTAACATATGCCAATGAATATTCAGAAAAGGTTTCTACTGTACACAAAATATTTAGCTACAGACTATAAACTGCATTGGATCTGTCCCAGTATCAAAGAACCCTTGCATATTTTCTTATCATGATATCACCCAAACACTCTACTAAAGTGAGATGTTCACTATAGCAGAGGTTACACACAACAAAAAGTAATGGGTTCTCAGTAATTGTATATAAATGTCCTGGGGCTCAGAAGTGGAACACTGTGACCAGAGTAGTGTTTTTTTCTATTACAGTCACTCCCTTTGATTTCCCAGGATGGCAGCCTCTTTGAGAGATACCTGTTGTTTTACCAGGTAAAATGTCGGAAAATAGCAAAAAAAAGGTGGCACCCAAATGGTGCGTATATTTTCAGGAAAATTTTCAGTTTATGGAAAAGAGTATATACACGTACCACAGATAAGTGAGAATTGATCTCATTAATATAGCACTACTCCTTCTCCTCTTAGTTTTTGGTTGCCATCAAAGAATAATTCACATAAATGATTATTGTAATACATCACTCCTTTCACTTCCACTAGGTGGTTGATGCAGGTACTCCTTGCCTTCTTAGAGGTCCTGGACCCAAATCCAGGGGAAATGCAATCATTCTAAGATGGAGGGATGGAGTCTCCCGTACTGAAAGCTCCTTGTCACGGCAATAGGGTTTCTGGGATCCATCTCAGGACCCTTGGGACTAGCTTTGGCAGGAGTGTAGTAGAAACTGAGAGGCCGGATAAATGTTTTGCTCATAAAGCTTGCTCTAATCCTGAATACTGTATGTTAGGAGGAGGAATGCTGAACCGGACCATAATGAAATAAATTACTGGAATCTGGACCTGAAGGACTGAAACCTGGATGTAGGAACAGGAGGGACCTGAACTCACAACGAGAGACTCAGTAACCTCCAAGAACTCAGAGACTCAGACAAATATAGTACCACAACTGGAACTGGGAAGACTCAGAACTCAGACAGGTAATATACAGGGGTGGCTACCTCCTGAACAGAATAAGTCTGGAACTGGCACTTTCCTCCTTCTCCGGCACACTGTACGCTCTTTACTGAGGAGATCTCGTGAGAGTGAGACTCACGAGATCTCCTCAGTAAGGAGACTACAGTGCGCCGGGGAAGGACCGCAGTGAAAGTGCTCAGCAGCACTGATAGGGCCGGGGGCGCCCCCGCCCCCGACCGATCAATACTGCTGCTGAGCACTTTCAAGGGCCCCCTGGATGCCAGAGGCCCCTGGGCTGTAGCCCAGTTAGCCCTATGGTTAATCCGGCCCTGGGTTTGAGGTCCATATAACAGCAACAGGATGCAGCTATATTCACACAAAGGGTAAATGGTTAAAATTTGTATCACAGCAAACAGAGTGAAGCTGAATTCACACAAAGGATTAATGGTTTGAAGTCCATATAACAGCAACAAGATGAAACTGAACTAACTCAGAGAATAAATGCAAAGAGAATGAAGCTAAATTCAGACGAAGGCTTAATGGTTGAGATCTGTATACAGCAGGCAGAATGAAGCAGCAACAAACAGCAACTGTGATGATCTGGAACGAGGAACTAGGAAAGTGTTGCAGTGGCAATTTGCTGAGTGTAGGAGGAGACTCTTATAGTCTGCAGAGGAAGCTAATTGGTGGATGAGATCAGGTGTTTAGACTCAGCAGAATGTCTAGCAAATATCTCACCCAAGATGGCAGCCTCCAGTACTGCAGACAGAAGTCACGCTTGTCCCAGGATAGAATGCTGCATTCGACCAAGATGGAGATTTACGGTGATATGGTACCACTGAGTGGTGTAAACAAGACTAAAACCCAGATTCTTGACACTCCTGCTTTAATACAATCTATTAGGAGCTAGTTAGGCTCCTAGTAAATTGTGTTAAATCAGGTGCTTTCAGTATGGAAGACTCAATCCATACATGTTTCATCTTAGAATGATCATATTTAGAATTACAAAGTAATTCTAAGGAATGGAATAACTTCCTAAACAGTGTCAAATATGGGGAGTTTATATAAGCAAATAACATGTCTGTATCACACCCTGAATACTTCTGTGTTTGGACTTGTTTCAGACAGATCCTAACTGCCAAGCATTACTCAACCTCATCCAAAATGCATTGCAAAGAGACACCAAATCACACTAAAATGCTAAAGGGGAAAAAAATGAAGGCCAAGGAACTTATTCAATTTTTCAGAAGGAAAACCTCCCCAGTGGTGACGGTGGAGAGACTGGACTCTCCTCAAAGTCGTGACAAATCAGCATCCGAAGAGCACGACTTTGACCAAATAACTCATAGAGACTTCATGTCTCTTATCAAAGAGAGGAAGGAAACCTTCTCCTCCATTCACTCTGGGGTGCAGAATGTAATCCATAACTTTGAAATTGGGCTGACTCACTTGCAGAGCCTTCTGACCAAAACAAAAGAGATGTGTTGAGAATGCAGTAGCTTACCAGTACAACGTAGTACATATTTCCCAGATTCGCCAGGATATCATCGCCATCCAAGAACAACTGGAAGACATGGTTAATTATGCAGAATAATTTGAGGATCAAAAGAATCCTGCAGGAAATAGAATCTATACATTTGGGATCCTGTTTATAAAAAAATATTCTATTAATTAGCACCGGATGTGACAAAGATCACCTATTTTAAACACCAAGTACTAAGGCCTAAATCACACGATAAATACATCCATGGGAAGACATATTATGGGCTAGATTTACTAAGCTGCGGGTTTGAAAAAGTGGGGATGTTGCCTATAGCAACCAATCAGATTCTAGCTGTCATTTTATATAAGGTACTAAATAAATGAAAGCTAGAATCTGATTGGTTGCTATAGGCAACATCCCCACTTTTTCAAACCCGCAGCTTAGTAAATCTAGCCCTATGACCTTATTACTTTAGCGTCAAAGTGACCATACTCCATGAGGCAAGAATACTTCAAAATCTGAAATACGAGGGAACAACTCCTAAAATCTTTCACAAAATTTCTTTAGTCACTGTTACTAAGAGAAGAGATCTTAAGCCAATAACAAAAGACAGCAACATTCAATATAGCTTGGTTACAAATAAATTAGGCCTGGTTATGAGAAGGTCATCTAAAGGAACTCAGGCATCTAATAATTTACCCAGCACTTTTGCCATGAGACCACAAAGTCCACAAAGAAGTGAATGGTATACGGTTAGTCGCTCTTCCAGATTGTTGGTCCCAGATCCCAGAACTTGAAAATGCCTCTTCAGTGTGCCTCCTTTCTTCCACGGTCAGAAGTGATCTCTTCCAGGCATCAATGAAGCTGACAGATCTCCTTAATGAATAGATTGGTTAGCAAGGCAGCAGAAGGTAAACCCTTGAGAGACCCATTCTCATTAGTTGTTTTTTTTAAGGTAATATATATTTTATTTGTTATTGTTTTAATAAATGTTGTTTATTTCAAATTACAAGAATGTTTTTGGCATATCTATTGTTATTATATTCAGTGCAGGTGCACATTGTATTAGTTTCTATAGTTCCAAGCTATTTAAACTAATGAAGAATATTTAGTGCAAGCTATCTAATAAACATTGTCTACCTCTTAAACATCCTTCTGTTGTTTATACACTGTGACAGGATTGACTTCCTATTCCACCCTGTTGTTTATCCCAAACACAACCCCTCTAAATACTATAGGGGGAGGCTCCTTCACCAGCACCAAGAACCCTGCTTTCTTCAGAGTAATGCTTGCTGCTAGTGCACCCCTTGCTGGGCACCTGGGCTGGTATCCCTGACCACTTACTTTAAATTAATAAACATTCCCTTTAATACATTATCTACATATCCTAGCACTGGGGTTTAACCCATTTGGCGCTGCAGCATCGGTATCAGCCCATGTGATGCTGCTGCAGCTATTTTAATTATGTGGGAGGAGAGGGGAACCAGGCCAAGTACACTAAAAATTTTGATCATTGTCAAACAAAACTCTATAATATATCTTTGTAAATGTGAACAACTTCAATAATAGAAAAACATTTATAAAAATATATGTGACTTTATTTAAAAGAAACAAACAAACATTAGAATAATGTTAGCTAAAACATTAAAAACAAAATAAGTAGGTATGTTCTCCTTCTCCTCTTTATGTTCAATAGAGCTTTAATGATTTTCTGTCTAGTTATTTTTTAACTTAAACTTCTTTACCCAGATCAGAAATGCCTGCATGGTAGGTTGTAGACAAAATGGAGACCAAGGATGGGTGCCACTTATTGTAAAAACTGTACTTAATTGGCATGTCTTCCATACATGAGATAAAGAATCACAGCAATTACAGTAAAAGCATGTTTACAGGAAAAAGTTTCCCTAAAATCCACTAACCTCCCTCCCTACCCTAACAGTGATTTTACATACTGGTTGTTACAGGATAAAAGAAAAATATAAAAATTCACTGTTTCCATATTAACCTCTAGTACCAAAATTATGTAGTATTTAGGTAGGTGTTTTAGTTGTCAGGTTAGAAAAACAAAGTTTATATATATATATATATATATATATATATATATTGTGGCAAGAGCACGCTACTGCTGAAGCACACGCAAAATGCAATTTTATTGTCAGGATGGTTAAAATGTATTTGACACCGTATAACTTTCACAGCAATTATGGAGACCCTAAACGCTAGCTATACATAGACCAGCTCTCTCTCAAGACCGGCCAGCTTCCCCAGTGTTGGTCTCCCTGAACAAATGATACAAACAAGCTTTTATACCTGATACTCCTCCCCCAGCCTTAGCTTGATGGACAGGTGACACACCCATCTTCTCTTTAAGAGGAAACGCTGTTTGCACTAACAGACACACCCTGTCTGTTTGCTGAGAGGAAGCAGCTTTCAAGTCATGTAAGTTAACCAAACTTTAAACTTTACATAAGTCTTTACCTGGTTTAACCTCAATCTAGGTGCATAACATTTTATTCTGCTTGTATGTTGTCTCTGCATCTTGTCAGATAAATGCCTCCCTTTGTTACATATCCCTCCCCCCAGCGTCTCCAAGTAGGGGGACGCGGACTTCGCGAGGAGCGCATATTTTTGTGACAATGCATCTGCATTCTTGTGCAGAATCCCAGGTCTATGTTCTACTGAGAACTTGAAAGGTTGCAGTGCCAAGAACCAGCGGGTTACCTTGGCATTTACCTCCCGGTTGTTCTGCATCCATCTCAATGGTGCATGATCTGCTATTAAGGTGAATTCTCTGCCTAGGAGATAATAGCGCAGAGCTTCTGTAGCGCATTTTATGGCGAGACATTCTTTCTCCACAGTGGCATATTTTTGTTACCTTGGAAGCAACTTACGACTTAGGTACAGGACAGGATTTTCTACTCCATTCTTCTCCTGTGACAAGACTGCACCTAAGCCAACACCAGAAGCATCAGTTTGGAGGAAGAACCTCCGGGTAAAATCTGGTGCTTGTAGAACTGGAGAGGAACAAATAGCTAACCGAAGATCAGACCAGGCGGTTTCTGCAGAGTCAGACCAGGTTAATCTATCTGGACAACTTTTTTTTAACATGTCCGTAAGTGGAGCAGCTCTAGTGGCGAAGTGGCTTACAAACTGCCTGTAGTAACCTACTAAGCCTAAAAAGGTTCTTAACTGCGACTTTTTTTCTGGTCTTGCCCAATTTTTGACTGCCTCCACTTTGTCTAGCTGGGGTTTTACAGGCCCTCGACCAACAACGTACCCCAAATATTTGGCTTCTCTCATGGCTATGGCACATTTCTCAGGGTTAGCTGTTAACCCTGCTGACCTTAATGAAGCTAAGACCGCCTCAACTTTGGCTAAATGTGATCCCCAGTCTGGGGTATAAATCACTATATCGTCCAGGTAAGCGGCTGCATAAGCTGTGTGAGGTCGTAACAATATATTCATGGCCCTTTGGAAGGTGGCAGGTGCCCCATGCAACCCAAAGGGTAGGACTTTATATTGATAGAGACCATCAGAGGTGGAAAATGCAGTCTTTGGCTTGGCCGTGGAAGTCAGTGGAACTTGCCAATAACCCTTTGTTAGATCAAGAGTTGTCAAATAGTTGCTACCAGCAAGATTTTCTACCAGTTCATCCACACGTGGCATCGGATAGGCATCAAACTGCGACATACTGTTTAGGCGCCTAAAGTCATTGCAGAACCTAATTGTCCCATTGGGTTTCGGAACAAGCACAATGGGACTATCCCACTCCTGACACCACTTGTGGCAAGAGCACGCTACTGCTGAAGCACACGCGAACAACTTCTTCTTTTTACGCAGCTTAATTGTCAGGATGGTTAAAATGTATTTGACACCGTATAACTTTCACAGCAATTATGGAGACCCTAAACGCTAGCTATAAATAGACCAGCTCTCTCTCAAGACCAGCCAGCTTCCCCAGCGTTGGTCTCCCTGAACAAATTATACAAACAAGCTTTTATACCTGATACTCCTCCCCCAGCCTTAGCTTGATGGACAGGTGACACACCCATCTTCTCTTTAAGAGGAAACGCCCACCACTGGCTCTGTTTGCACTAACAGACACACCCTGTCTGTTTGCTGAGAGGAAGCAGATTTCAAATCATGTAAGTTAACCAAACTTTAAACTATACATAAGTCTTTACCTGGTTTAACCTCAATCTAGGTGCATAACTGCGCCAATGTTTTATTCTGCTTGTATGTTTTTCTGCATCTTGTCAGATAAATGCCTCCCTTTGTTACAATATATATATATATATATATATATATATATATATATATATATATCTATATATATATATATATTTGTGTACATATATGTATATATTCACTATACTCAAACTGAATACACAGACCAGTTAATTGGGATGCCAGACAGACAAGCCAAGTATAGTGCAAAAGAAAGGCACAGTGGGCAGGACAGGTGGCAGACAAACAAGATCATCCGTCATGAAGCTAAGGAAGCACCATGGTCAAAATCCAAAGCCAGGTCACAGTACAAGAAATCGCAACTATAGGCAGGGTGCTAAGATGCTGAAACAAAGATACAAAGTTAATGATAATCAAGGCCTCAACCTCTGGCAGATGACTAAATGGGCCACTGGTTTCCATGATCAACAGTAACTGTGTGAATATATACTGAGCATACTCAAGGAGTTAGAATTTGTACAGCACACAAATGCAACCCAATCAGGCCCAGAGACTTGAAGGATTTTATGCATAGAGATTGTAATTGGGCACGCATGGGAAAAAGAGATGACCCTGAAAATAGAGATTTAGAAGTGGGTTCAGCTAAGATTATCTAGTCCAGATAATATTTTTTTACTCTTTGAGCTGCATTTGATAGGGAATTAACTATTTTTATTTATTTATTTTTATAGTGCACAAAAATCTTGATGGCTATAGTGTGATCACTACGGTGGGCCTCTGAAGATAGAACTTGCTTCAGGACACGTAAGTACTATATACACTCTCTTTAGAGATAGGATAGGGGTTATATTTACAAAATAGACTCTTAAGGTGATTTCAAATATCCTTAATAATTTATAGTAGGTGGCACATTATTCCTAATAATACATAAGTTTTCTTAATGAACACTGAAGTGATGACATCAGAACTCACTGGTTACAAGTGAGCGAGTATACAGATATTATTTACACGTATTATTTACAGGTACATCAATTAGCATTTCTTGAATATTTTATACATAATTCTTGTTTCTCAAAGTAATCATCAATACCATGAATAGTGGTTTTTGATTTCAGGTACAGGTACAGATTCTTAGTAAATGTATACGTATGCTTGGAAATGTTGTTTTTAATGGGTATTTGAAACTTAAATGGTGATTTTATCATGTAAGGTTTATTTGGTTATAGGGATGATTTAAATATGAAAAGCAATGTATATGCCAAATACAAAGGCTAATACAATTATTAGAACAATATATCAATATGTACTGTATATGTTCAAGTTTGCATTTACAACAAATGTGTAATTACAAAAATCATATTTTGGTTTACATGTGAAATTAGATTTAAATCCCAAGCTAATCAATCTACCACATGACACACCTATATAGAGCCTCTTAATTTTCTAACAATGCAAATATTGAATGTTCTCTTGAACGCTTCTAATCTCACTTCTAGAAGCTCTCCATGGAAATTCTTTAGAGTCCACACATGAATTAAAAATGCACTATATTAGATTAACACATTAATGACCACATAAGGCAGCACAGAAAGTCCTGAATGAAAGAATTTAATGAGAAAGCCTGGGTAGATACAGATTTGGAATCTTCTGTTTTATTCCAAATTGTCTCCTTTATTCACTGTGGTATATGAATTTCCTCACCAAATATTGCAATAGCATCAATGTGAAATCAACTTCTGTTGCAAAGTACTACCCAGATGTAAAAAGTATAGGTCCATGTATGAAACAATTTATCCAAGCAAGAGAGCCGATGTCCCTGATATGGAACTCAGAGGAAAATTCTTCTCAGTGACTGTCCGCAGGCTGTTATTTCTCTCAATGGTCACACAGATGATATCAGGTCATTGATGCTTTTATCTTACACTTTTATGTTTGATAGTTAACCATGTATAGTTTTGAGGTAACCTTCCCATGGGGGAGTGGGACACATTTGATCTAAATTTCATATATTATGAGCAATAGAGACACACCTTTGAAATTTTTTCATCCTACTTGCACATGGGTCACACAGTCTATAATGGCTGAATTTTTTGGTATTTTATACAACTGGAGGGGGGCCTAGAGAGACAGAAACCAAACTGCCTTTGTCCATTTCTTTACATATTTTAGTATAACTGTAGGGTGTAATATACATCCAAGACGATGGCTGCATTGCCAATATTCATAGATGGAGAGGAAGACAATCTGGTTTGTGTGTCAAATTAATGAAGCCCTACCAGGAATTAAACTGTTTTTTGGATAATTTATTAGCTTTACAATTACATTACTTATCCAAGAAACTGGTGGAGCACTAAATTTGGTTATTTTAGGCCCAAAAACATTGATTTTTAAACATAATAGCAAAACAAAACCAAACAAAACAAAAACCAAAACACGCAATGACGGTTTGGCAAAACCAAAACCAAAACACGACGGTAATCCAGATCCAAAACCAAAACCAAAACCAAAACACGGGGCTCAGTGAGCATCTCTAGTAGTAACGGTCATGGGGAATGCTATATCATTGTTCAAGGTCCCAAAATCGGGCAAAATTCGTAAAGGTGCTATATGCAGTAGAAACTTAAGACCCTATCGTAACAGTGTTTGAAGGTAGAGTGCTGTAGCCCAGGGGAAGGTCGAGTTGTTCCAGAAGGGGAACACAATATCAGGGTTGTTCAGTAAATGCGCGGGTTCTGTTGTCACTGGAGCGAGAATTGAGTAGTGGCTTGGAGTAGAGAGGGGGTGGACGGTGTTTAATAGATATCCACAAGAGAGTGTAGGGAGAAAGCAAGTGTAAAAGATTGGCTTCAATGTCAACCCACAGTCTCATTGAGGAAGGGGAGTGAAATAGAACTAGCTAAATGAGATGTGTGATGGCCACATAATATTTAGAGATGTTTGGGAGGCCCTTTCCAAGGTCTTACGGTATAGCGTACAAGCTTGCATTCCAGGGAATCTGCTTGTCCAAACAAAATGGGTGATCTGTTTCTGCACGGAGTGAAATGCTAGGGAGGGTACTCGGACTGGCAAGGTCTGGAACAAATACAGAACTCTTAGCAGCATATTAATTTTCACTGCCAGTACCTGACCAAGCCAGGAGATATATAGCTTGTTCCAGGTCTGAAGGTCGCATTTAAGTTAACCCAATAAGTAGGGGAAAGCTAGGAGCATACAGCTGTCTGTAAAGGCCAGTCAAGTATAGCCCTAGGTACTTAAGTCTGTTGGATTGCCTTCGAAAGTGCGATTGGCGTTTAAGAGTGTCAGATAGATGGGGATGCAAGTTGAGAGGGAGAATTTCAGATTTGTCCAGGTTAATATTAAAATTAGATTTCAAACCATAAGTCTGAAGTTCAGTCTGAAGGGAGGAGAGAGGTGTGTTTGTGTGTGGGGGGGGGGGGGGGGTTTGGTGATCATCAGAGGGATGTCATCAGCATACAGTGAAATCTTATATTCGGTAGACCTCGCCTGGATCCCACTGGTATTCAGGTTTTTGTGAATGCAGGACTGTAGTGGCTCCATTAACAGGGCAAAGAGCAGAAGGGATAGTGGACAGACTTATCGGGTACCGTTTTCAATAGTGAAAGGAGATGAGGCAGCACTATTGTCAAGAACACTAGCCAAAGGATTAACCATAGACCGCATCTGAATTGGCCTTGGAAACCCATAGTAGCAAGAGTGGCTCTCATAAAGGGCCAGGAGACCCTATCAAAGGCCTTTTAAGCATCGAGGGACACCAACAGAGCTGGAGTTTGGAAGCGTTTAGCTGCGCCAATTAGATTGATGACCTGTCTTGTGTTTTCCGCCACCTGACAGGTAGGGATGAATCACACTTGGTCCAGGTGGACCAAGACAAGGATCACTGGGATAAGCCTATTTGCAAGCAGTTTAGCGAACAGCTTTAAGTCCACATTCAGATGCGAAATAGGACAATAGCTCTTACAATGGCCAGGATCATGACCCTCTATAAAGATAACAATAACATCTGCTCTAGGGGTGTCCCTCCAATATTTTTCAGCCTAGAAAAGAGGGCGAAGCATGGGTATGATGGCGGAGGCAAATTTCTTTTAAAATATAGCTGTAAAGCCATCAGGCCCAGGAGCAGCTGAGATCCTAAGGGTGTTAATGCTGTCCAAGATCTCCTTTGCAGTGACATAGGTGTTTAGTGTTAATAATTGAGCTTGGATAAGATGGGGTAAGGAGCAAGTGCAGAGGTAGTCAGCTATTTGAGAGCACAAAGCGTCCGGAGGGTCAATAAGCAGAGGGAGAATATACAGAGAACTATTGTAGGAGCAAAATCTATTGGCTATGGCCTGGGTGTCATAAAGAGACCATTGGGCTGGGTCCTTGATAGCTACAATACGGTTGCAAGTGCTCTAATTCTAGAGTTTACAAGCAAGTAGTATATCTACCTTATCATCTTTTTCATAAAAACGCTGCTGGAGCCATTGGAGTGTCTTAGCCACATTGGAAGCGAGCATTTTACCAAGCTAGCCTCGTAAAGCAAGGAGTTTAATATAGGTTTTCCACTTGGGGTGTTTTTGATGAAGGGCAGTGAGGGTTTGTATTTGGGACTCTAGAGGGTAAATTTATCAAGCTGCAGGTTTGAAAAAGTTAAGATGTTGCTTATAGCAACCAATGAGATTCTAGCTGTCATTTTGTAGAATGTACTAAATAAATGACAACTAGAATCTAAATGGTTGCTATAGGCAACATCTCCACTTTTTCAAACCCGCAGCTTGATAAATTTTCCCCTAGGTCTTTAACCGTCTGTTGATGGAGTTTTTTCTCATTGGAGGCGAAGCTAATTAGCTGACCTCTAATGGTAATAGATGGGGCAATACCTCCTTGACCATTGCTTGTCTGAAAGTCCAGGAGGGCCTGATGGATCATATTGATGTCTTTTTTATGAACAATTGGTCATTCAATCTCCACCTATAACAGGGTGTAAAAGGTAGCAAAACGTCAAGTTGCACCATTACAGCTGAATGGTCTGACCAGGGGACTGAGGTGATGGTAACTGAGATCAGGGCCTGGGTTGTATGAGCATCTACAAAGAGCATATCCAATCTGGAGTATGTCCCATATGATACTGAATAATGGGTGTAAGCCCTATCGTTAAGAGTGTAAGATCCACCACGTGTCATAGAGGTTGGTTTGGGAGAGGTTGATTTGGAGCTCTCATGAGCGATTTAAATGCCACGTGTTGTGGATTGAGAGTGGTCTAGCTTAACATTTAAGACAGCATTAAAGTCACCATCCACCACCACAAAACATCTTCCCCTTTTTTATATATCCCATGATCTATGAGCTCTTGCAGTAACTGACTGCTTAGTGCTGCTACTCAGCATATTATTTACTAGTATTCCAAAATTCTTTTCCATCTACAGTTTCCACCTTTAGTATTAAAAGTATATTTTATTTTTCACCGTAAGGGTAATTTATGATGCTGTGCAGTGGTCAAAGTGGAAATTTAGAAGTGACGGTATGAAAAATTTAATGGTAATATAAGTGAATGGAATTTGTAGTTTTACAATGAAGTGGTGGTATGGCATACCACATTGTACAACCCCATTTCGACCACTAATACTGTGACACAAGATACTTAAATGAGCTTGAAGGGTGTGACAACCTGATTAATCACATTAATCAGCACCAGAATTCGGGTTTAATGTTTTTGGCAGAAAGGACCGACAGACTACTCTGGGCTGTAGGAGCTGAGTGTTAGATATTCAGAGTCTGAGAAGTATTAGCTATACTATCCCTAGATTTCCCATACAATAAACATGGGTCTGAATGTCCTCTATATCTAAAACAAATGCACACAATAAATATATAAATGTTTTAAGTAAAGCTTTATTTGGTCAAAATGCACATACCCCTCATTCTTTCTCATTTGAAAAAGATAAGCCTAATAAAAAATAGTAAATGAAAAATGTATTCTTCCAATGCAACTAAGCACAGCTAGTATTTTCTTTTTCCGTGTGACTCTTCCCTCTCCTTCACTTATCATTTTCTTGAACTGGCATTATCTAATATGAAACATATAAGTAAAAAATATATTTCAGATTGAAATCTATCAAAATGTGCCCAACCCCATACTCTTTAATGCAGTCCAGTGCTAATTTAGTCAATTTGGAAGCCTCTTATACTCCCTTATGGTTGGCTGAAGTAGATAATGAATGAGATACTTGGGAAATAGCTTGAATTTCATCTTACCATTTACAACGTATTTAACTAGTAAGATCTGCCAAACGTTTGCTTAATACCATGTATACAACCAATACAACAAGATATGCAGAGCCATACATCCAACGTAAAGATGGCCATTTTAATCTTACCAAAAACATAAAGCCTGAATACAACGCTTTTGAGGCCCTAGAAAATATATATAAACTGAAACAGCAGACAAAGAAATGGCAGAAACCCAATCGAATAAAGAGCTGCAAGCGACAATCTTAGTAAAAATACATACATTTTAAATCAGAATAAACATAAAAAACACATAAAGATAATAATGACAAAAACACATAAGCATAAATTACCCCTTAAAAAACATGTATCAATGGGTAGAAAAATAGAAAATTAGAAACCTCCTCCAGATGTGGCATAAATATATAAGACGTAATAAACGCCTCTTTAGATCATCCGGTTCATGACTGGCATCATTAAAAGTTTCGATTCAAAAAGTAGCGGTACCTGAAATAAGTACTCGATATCTATAATACTCAAAATTTCAACAGATAATGCATATATCAACACTCAAATGCTCTCGTGTGTTCTTACCCAATTCCTGGGAAATAAAGTCTAGAGTATAGATCACCTGGTTTAGCGGGTTAAGATATACGTATGTAAACTCTCTTTAGATATTATGAGGTCCTTACCTAAGTTTCTGGGAAATATAATTTGCAATATAGATCACCTGATTACGCAGATCAAAGTATCTGTGTCCATTTGGGTGGCCACCCACATAGTAACAAGGACTCCTATCACGATATCCACGTTGCTCGCTGCAAGCTCCATATATCAAAGATCTTTCATGTATACACATATATTTCATGAATTCTTGCCACTGCATCAGTTACCTCCTTGTAGATCTTTGATTGTCTAAAGGCATCTTTGTTTAGTCCGGAGCAGACATGGTTTGGTGTGTATACATGAAAGATCTTTGATATATGGAACTTGCAGCATTTTATTAAATGATTTTCTATCTGCACTAAACAGCTATTCACTGTGACCTTTTGCAAAGACTGAAGTGTAGCATTCTGGGCAGAAAGGTAAGCATGATCTGATGGTAGCTGAAAATGCGACACATAATCCGCTCTTATTCAATGACATTCTGAACTCATTGAGTCAAAATGGCCACTGCTTTCAGCCTTTTCTGTGTTACAGTTTACCATGTTAAATATAGTGATCAGCTCTTTAGAGCAGATATAGTAGAACCATCAGGACAGTTGACAGGCTGTCCTACCTGTCACTACCTGATGCTGATCATGTCAATTAAGCTCAGTTGCTGCTTGTCTGGATCATGGAATGTTGGAGCCCTGTTTGAAAAAAGGATAGATACATGAAACATTGAGATCTTACCAATCATCATCATCACCATTTATTTATATAGCGCCACTGATTCCGCAGCGCTGTACAGAGAACTCATTCACATCAGTCCCTGCCCCATTGGAGCTTACAGTCTAAATTCCCTAACATACACACACAGACAGTGAGAGAGAGATTAGGGTCAATTTTGATAGCAGTCAGTTAACCTACTATTATGTTTTGGAGTGTGGGAGGAAACCAGAGCACCCGGAGGAAACCCATGCAAACACTGGTGAACATACAAACTCCACACAGATAAGGCCATGGTCGGGAGTTGAACTCATGACCCCAGCACTGTGAGGCAGAAGTGCTAACCACTTAGCCTCTGTAGCAATGAGTAAATACTCTAAGCCTTCCTACCCACAGACAGCCACAACATTAAATCAATATATCACCCTGCTCATGTGTAATAATACATATCAGGTGGCAGGGGCGGATCTAGAAATTTTTTCTACCCCGGGCGATATAGGGGGGGCGATTTAAGCCACGCCCCCTTTCTAACTTCTAAGGCTGCCGGCGGCTGCACAGTATGTGCAGGTCCGTTAGGCAGTTATAATGTGCTGTCCCGCTGCTCTGATTGTGTTTTAAAACACAATCAGAGCAGCCGGGCAGCACATTATCACTGCCTAACGGACCTGCACAGTGTGCAGCCGCCGGCAGCAAGCCCCTGCTAGGCCCCCCCCTGGATCTACCACTGTCAGGTGGTGTGCCTCCCATGTGTGACATGCTGTCATTGGGAGAGTGAGGGTGGGCACACACATAGGCTGAGGGGAGGGGAGGAACAGATTAGGATGATCCACTGCTGCATGCAGTACAGTGACTGGTCCTGGGGGAGAGACCAGCCTGTCAATCAATTGATCATCTGGCTCCCAGGATAAGGAGGGTTCTGAGCAAATTGAACTCCCCCTTCCCCCCCAGTGTGCCCCTAAGAGTGTAGCCTAGAGCATGGTTTTTCAGATCTAATTTCAGGGCCTATATATCATCCTTCGGTTTTTTAGTTGAAACTTTTCAATCCTTATCTCCTTGATAACGAATGAAAGTTTCTAGCTAGGTATCACAAAAGATCTCAGGGACAGAAGTGCCGATAACCTGCTGTACCTGAGAAGTGACTCACCTGTTCATCGCAGTCTCTTCTCATCCTCTTCTCATTCGAAGAAAGCTGCACTGAACTTTTTTTTTTGTTAGTGCGCATGCACCGACCGAAAACCTCGGGCATGCGCACTAACATCCTGGATGGCAAGAAGGTGAGTCATGTGACACATGCGCTGTCCAGCTCTACTCTTTGAGCAAAGCTGACAGCTGCGATAGATTTCAGTTATGTTAATGTACGCCAGCTTCAGATGGCAAACATTAACATGTAGAAAAAGACAGTTTTCACAGGGCACACATTAATTCATAGCGTTAATGAGTACTCCCCATAGACTGTTATGGAGAGTGCTCAGAAAAACGCTAATAGATGCAAAGCAGCAGATATCTGCTGCAATGCTACAATAATACATAGTGATTTACCGGTAAATCCCCAAAACCAACAGTTTTCGGGGATTTAACAGAGGGGGATAACTTTATCTGATTTTTACCAATTAAAAATTGCAGGTCTTTGCAAAACTGTGATAGGGATACATTGAATAGAAAGTTAACGCATCATAGAATGAATAAGTTAAGCAAATAAGCTACCAAAAAGGACTAGTTAAACATTCAAATAACATTCAAATAATTATTGGTTGAAACAAAAAATAAAAAGATTTAAACCCATTCACCTCTAGAAAAATCAATGTTTTGATTGTCCAGAGAACATACAGTAAACACTCTTATTGAAGACACTTTCAATGGCTTAACACCAAATGAAATAAGAATGATTTTTTTTAATTTCATTATCCCTTTAGTATATGTTCTTTTAGATAGATGAGTTTAATTAAATGAGTCTAACCATTTCAATATTTAACTTATTTAGGTTAGTAGCTTGCTGTTTGATGCAGTTTTCTATTTTTTTTCTAGACAATAGTTTCACAAAGTCACATGTATTAGATGAGTAGCATAAAATGAAAACAATGCCATTTACGTTTATTTGGGTTACTCATAGGTTCAGAATTATGGTGTCTATTAATAGTCCATGTTGCTGTAATATGAAGTAAAGCTTATCGTATTGATAGGTCACCCTTCTGGGACTTTCAACAAGTGATGCTTGATGTTGAACATTTTCAAGATACTTTATTGGAATCTCTTTCCCAATACTCTACTGAGCTGTCAGACAGGTCCAGGTGTGTCTCTTCCTTGCTTTTCTTTCCAATTTTTAACACACCCTCTTTGTGTGGCAGAAACTCTGAGACACCTAGGGGTTTAAAGATTGCTAGAAGACACTCAGTCAGAACACAGGAGCACTAACAAGGTATGTGATAACATCGCTGGAATAAATAAGCTATAATCAGATAAAATATATTAATATATTAATGTTTTAATTTAGGTAAGGATAAGGTGTATTCTAATATGCTAAAGAATACTAAAGAATTTTACTTTATTTTAATATCTTAGAAACATTTTCCTCCAACCTGCACATAACTATTATCTGAGTTTCAGGTAGTTTAAAAAACAAAACATGGAAATTACTATGGGATACAAATATAATTCATAGACAATGCTCACATAATGCAATTTACAATTTAATGTATGCATTGCATATGTATTTAGACATGCATTTAGATGGCATTACATGGAATCTACTTGGATAGTGGGTGACATAAAATAGGTAATAGTTTTGAAAATGTAAGTGCAGGTTACAAATGTAAGGATAATTTAAACCAATTCAAGACTTTCTTTTTAGATTAAATACTAAGAGAAAAGCAGGAAATAGTGCTTTTACTACAATGTATCCCAAACAGCGCACCAATAAGGTGAATAGAGATTGATTGATAATCCCTGTACCGTACTTTGCCATATTATTATTATTATTGTTTATATTTATAATGTAATATATGTATACCATGTTATATTTATGATGGCAAACAATGACAGTGAAGTTTAATGAGAACACATACATGTTCTTGTATAGCAACGACTCATGTTCTTCCTGGCAGAGCTCCAGACACAAGTTAAAATAAAACAAAATGGACCATAAACAGCCACAGAGCAATAAAACTTACTACTAGTGCATAGGTTAAAATAACATATAAAATCAATGGGCTGGTACCTGCAATCATGTACATAACAAACTCAGAAGTATAATCATTTTAAAAGAAAATGGGCAGGCAGATTGGAATCCCAAAAAACTATATTTGCTTTTGGGATATATGCTTTGCGATATATTCAATGCTTTCCTGTGTTTGAAATGTACTAGCTGTAATCAGAGCACTCTAGTAAATCTGAGGACTCTCTTTGTACCTGTACAAATATTGAACATTCTGTAAAATGCTAAATATAACTTCACTCCCCATGGAAACTCTTGTTCTACCCTGTAGAGCAATACTGTTTCCTTTGGGATGGGCGCAATAAGCATCTACATATTTGCAAGCCAGATAGAGGATTTTGTGGCCTCCAGTTTAATGGTACTTCTAAAGTGCAAGGGATGTATTGTGGTAGAACTACCAAACAATATTTTCATGTCATCATTTTTTCATTGCTTTGGATTCCTGGTATTATCTGACAGATGTTTCTGATGTAAAATAAATATAACTTATCTAACATAGTATTATGTTTTAAACAATTTACACTTTAACGCGCAAAAAAAAACAACTTTCCATAGAGGCCTATGATAAATATGCAATAATCCAACTTCCTGTCTTTTAAAATGATGCAAGCAAAGCTTAAACAGTATTCAAAGAAATAAAAGAGTGGACATGTCTCCCATTAAGAAGAACAACTAACACAATATCCCACTGTACACATACAGACACATATACAAAGTGTCTCTGTGCACCCCCCACTCCCAAAATAGATCAAATCAGCCCAAGTGCAACAAGGAGGGAGGCCGCTTTTTTAAAAATGTACTTATTTATTTGTCAGGCTTACACCCCACATTACATACTATGCTTTATGGGGATCTTACACTTTTAACATAAGACACACTTTAAACATATCTAACTAAGATGTATGCAATTTGCCTAAGATTTCTTCTTAAGAAACAATATGTGCTGCTCTGAATACAGAGTAAAGTATGTATTTTAAAAAGACACAATTTACATTTACCTTTTAAGAATTGCGTCCAACTCCACATAAGGCCCAAAATGTCTAGTTAGAATTGATAGTGTTGCTTGATAATTATTGTAAGCTATGATAGATATATAGATAGATAGATAGATAAAAACAATTACTAGTGGGTTTATGTATTTAATAATTATGTGAGTTGTACATTTTTCTTTTCAGGAACTGGTATAGACATCATCCAACATGTCTTGCAACAATGACGACTACTTCTTCCTATGTAGTGCACAGGATGCATGGGGCATCGTGTTGGAAACTTTAGCTGCTGCTGGGGTTGTCTTCACCATTGCTCTCATGTTAGCACTCCTCATTATGGTGCCTCGTATCTCTGACAATGCTAAACGGGAACTGGTTCCAATTCAATTAATCTTCCTCCTGGGTACACTTGGAATCTTTGGCCTTACATTTGCCTTTATCATAAAACTGAATATACAAACTTGCCCAACACGGTTCTTCCTTTTTGGAGTCCTATTTGCCATCTGTTTTTCTTGCCTTCTGGCTCATGCCAGCAAGCTAGTGAGGCTGGTTCGGGGTGGACTGGGTATGTCATGGTGGGTGATGCTAGTCACTGTGATTGCCCTTTCACTTGTGCAAATTATAATAGCCATTTTGTATGTAGCAGTTTATCTAGCAAGAAATATGAACCAATGCAGTTTGCCAAATCCAAATCTGCAAGACCGTAATATTGACTTTGTGCTCATACTGATATATGTTTTATTGCTTATTGCTATCACCTTTCTGGTGTCAATGATTAGTATGTGTGGACCTTGCAAATACTGGAAGAGACATAGTGCCCATATTTATATAACAATGTTTTTCTCAATTGGCATTTGGGTGGCTTGGATTGTTATGCTGCTTAGTGGAAATAATTCTCTAGGTAACTCTCCTCAGTGGGATGACCCTGTGAGAGCCATAGCTTTAGTAGCCAATGGTTGGGTTTTCCTTATTCTGTACATGGTGCCAGAGCTTTGTTTGTTGACAAGACAGCAATCAGATTGTGCCCAAGACAAAAATCAAACCCAACCACGTCTTCTTCGGCAAACTATTGGAGTAGACAACCGTGTATTTACTCAAGAAGATTCAATCCAAGGTATGTCTTCATGCATTCTAAATCTAAAATGTCACCTGCCTGTCAACTAATGACCCCATTATTTTGTTTTTTTACTTCCATCAATAAGTAAATTATTACATTCAGACTTTTTTTCTGTGCTGTAAGAGAAGCATACAAACATTTTGTAGGCTCTTTGTTTTAAATTATTCACAATTCTACATAGAGTAGGTTTATATAAGTCAGTATGGGAATTTTGTTTCTAATATTTCATCCAAAGTACTCATCACACATAGGTTGTATGAGGTAGTGGAAATAGTCTCAACGCTCTACCCACATTTTGTCTGTGAGATTGTACATCATATATTTAAATTAATATGACATACTTGTGCTCAAAGGTGCAAATGTGCAGATAAATCATAGCAAACAATTGGACATTTGCCTTTATTGTCTAACTTGCATTATACAAGCTAATTGCTGGTGGTTTGCTATGGTTTTGCACTTGTAACTTGCACCTTATACTGATGTTTATAAATATCCCTCACTATTCCTTTAAACAGCGTCACATAAAATAAATGTGTAATGGGTTATTGGAGTAAGCACAATGGAAGTATGATATCTGAGTTATTTGTATGCCATAACTTTTTAGCACATTCAGTCATTCACAAGTTGTGCCCCACCCCATATTTAGAATTTACAAAAATTATAGGTGTTCTGTGAGGAGAACTATAATTAATGTACAGTTTTTACATGGAAAATGAAAAATGCAGTGTTGTGTCCAATAGCAATCTCTTATAGAGAGTGTTTGGGATTGCTACTGTATGTTGCAGCATATATCATTTAGACACATTATTGCTACTATTATTATTGGATTTTATCTTATGAATTAGATTTTATAGGAGAAAGCTATCATTCACTTGTTGACCATGGAGAAAAAACAAAACAAAGAGGCTCATGCTGAGTTGGACTCAGGGCTATCTTTTTCATTGGGCACGATGGGCAGGTGCCCGGTGACCCCACAGGCAAGGGGGCCCCATAGACAGGGCTCTTAAGTAAAATAAATAATCCTGCAAAAAAAAAAAAATCCTGAAAATATATCTATCTATATCTATATATCTATCTATCTATCTATCTATATCTATATATCTATCTATCTATCTATCTATATATATATATATATATATATATATATATATATATATATGATACACATATATAGAGGTAGGGGCCCCGCTGCACTGCTTTGCCCGGGGGCCCATAATGTTGTTAAGGTGGCCCTGGTTGGACTTATATGCCTCAATAAAATATGCTCTAAAAAGACTGTATGCCGAGGGGGCCCATAATGTTGTTAAGGTGGCCCTGGTTGGACTTATATGCCTCAATAAAATATGCTCTAAAAAGACTGTATGCCGAGTTGGAGGCATCTCAAGATGACTTCAGCTCTGCACCAGTAGCATACTTACACCCAGAATCGCTGGTCATAACAACAAGAAAAGTTTAACACTTGTTTTGAAAAGTACATTAGCCATTAGGTTTGATTTAAATAGTTAAACCTCTATAACATGGCAGGTATAATCTTTCTTCTCTTATATGAAGGAAAATAGCATAAAATTAATTCTACAATACGCCCATAAATATATA
Source organism: Mixophyes fleayi (assembly GCF_038048845.1). NCBI lineage: Eukaryota > Metazoa > Chordata > Amphibia > Anura > Limnodynastidae > Mixophyes > Mixophyes fleayi. The sequence continues at coordinate 96,243,106 of NC_134409.1, forward strand.
TAATATAGGCATAGTCAATGAAGAAATATTCGGAGGTCAATCTGCAACCAGCCAATCCAGGGCCCTCTTAAGAACATCTTGGGCCCCCGGGCACAGCAGTGCACCGGAGCTCCTATATATACAAAAAAAATTAAAAATGATTATATATATGGGCCCTGCAGCCCAGTGGGGCCCGTCGGAGGCAGGAAAGAAAAAAAAAAACCTGAAAAAAAAGAACAAACTTACCATGCTGTCAGCTGGCGATCCGGCTCCCTCCCTGGTCTCCTCCTCCATCGCGCTCCGCAATGGATGTCGGGCGGGCGTGATGATGTCACGCCCGACATGCACTGCAAGCGCGACAGAGGAGGAGGAGACCAGGGAGGGAGCCGGATCGCCAGCTGACAGCACGGTAAGTATTTTCTTATTTTTTTTTCAGGTTTTTTTTTTATTCCTCCGACGGGCCCCCCTGGGCTGCAGGGCCCCCGGGCACCTGCCCATTGTGCCCTATAGGAAAGACGGCCCTGAGCCAATCAGAAGCAGCTAGCTAGTGATGGCGACCACCATCATCATCATCAGTGTGTATTTGCACCAGCCCTCAGGCACCTGCAAGTGATGTGGCTACTGACATGTATATATGTGTCTCCATGTTAGTCTGTCTCAGTTCGCAATTACGCAAACACACCCTTACTGCACTTGGTCGGCGTTTGTTTGGAGGCGCAATGTGTCAAATCTGCATAGAGATGTAGACAAATGCAACTTTGCACATTTAATGCTTAACAAATAAGTGTACGCCCAACTTAGCCTGAGCCACAAAGAGAAATTAAAGAAGTTGTACTATATGACATGAGTAATATATAGTGATGTACATCGTGTAGAATGTATGATGAATTGAGCATTGTTCTCACCATACAGATGTGGAAATAAATGACATTTAGTAGAATAGAGCGCTGCTTGGTATAAACTTATTTCTAAATATTTGTATAATGAGACGTGTCTCCTTTTGTCTAATACCTAAACAAATGTTAGCTTTCATTACATTGTAGTTACTATATCTGTATCATTAATACAAGAATGTTTAGAGGGGAAATACATTGAATCTAGGCAACCTCAGGTGATTTTTCTGGTCCCATCACCAGTGAAAAGGTCACATTTAGCATGACTCAAAGCGAACTCTGACACACCCATGACAGCATAACATTGTATTTGAAAATATATATTTAAAGGACAGGTGTAACCTTAAAAGTGTAACAATGTAGGTGTGTTCCTTTCTGAGGTGTGTGTGGAACATTACAATTTTTTACCATACAAAATATATAGTATAAAATTATAAAATAATTAAAGGGATAGGCCAACATTTAAAATCTGTTACATTATTATTATTATTATTTATTACTGCTGCAGCATGAGACAGGCACATTGACACTTCTAGTACCAATCCCTTTGAGATTTATGCCATTTGCATACTTTGTGGGTAAGTCCCCATAATGACATAATCACACTGGTGCTCGGATTGTATGTGTTTGAATGGGGAAGATTATGTGGGTTTGGATTCCAATTTGATAAAAGTCAAATATAATTGTATTTTGTGATATTTTAATTTAAAGCATTGCATTCCCTTTTGATATTTGTATTGTTGCCTCTTCTTGTCAGCATACCGCTTTCTATGCCAAGCTTTTAGTTAATTACTAAACATTTTAGTTGATTGGGGCATAATAAGAAATTAGTCCCATTGTAAAATGATAAAGGGGCCAACATCCCTCATCCCAGCTCTGCTTCAAAATTCCTATTTGGACACCCTTCATAAAATAGTTGCTGGTAGCAAACTGCAAGGCTCTCTTGTTTCCCCCAATTCAAGCAATAGCCCCTTTAATCACCATAGACTCCATATAAATATGGGGCCCATTCCCAAGTAGTTTCTCTACCCCCTGCCAATATTTTAAACTTGTCTCCAGGAACACTTTAAAGCTGAGGCATTGGATTTAAATATGTTGCACATGATACTGTCTCCAGAAACCTTAGAGCTCCGGAATCCGTGATAAATTTACTGAATTTAACTATAACATACTCTGTTGCATTTTAAAAATGTTTCCTAAGCATATAGATTAACGTATAAAGGCCAGAAAACAGCAATGGATGGTAAGAACTGCATTCAACATGCAGAAAAATAGGAATTCTATTATGTATTTTGTCAGTATCAAAAATATGGGGACATTCAATGGACACAAAATTAGGAGAAGCTGACAATAAAATGCATTATCCATTCTTACCTTAAAGTGCAGATCCAGGCTACCAATGGCGTTTAACAGTGTCATTCACTGTTCGCTGTTTGCACTTCCCAGCTGTCAAGCCTATGCCAGTAGCTTGCACACTCCTTTTCCATTTAGCAGTGTAAGAACTAGGCCAAAAAAACTATGTGTCAAAATGCAATTTCTGATTTTGTAGGTGATGGAGTTATCAGTGTTTTGATGCATAGACAGGTGATACTGTCATTGCATGAATAAATGGAAGCAAGTGGGGCAGCCAACTCCACCATTTTCACAGGTGGGAGGAGTCCCATTTTCAGGAAGTTGATATGGTGACCAGGGTTCTTGACAAGCCCAATAGCAACATTAATATGCCACTGATTGCTAGTAACCGTAGCTGTAACATTTATTAAAAAATACTTTGGGGCCTGTGAGGTACCACAGGATATGATAAAGAAAAGGTTATTATAATGTTAAGGAACACATATAAAGTCAAAGCTTTTTTAATGAAATAACTTTTTTTAAACAAATTCTACACAATAATTACAAAATATTTTTATACTGATTCCTGCCGTTTCCATGTGATTGACAGCTCAATAATGATGTTATTTAAACCTAGACATGTACCAATATATTCAATGAATACACAATTCAGAGAGAAACTAGGCAAGCACAAAAGTTTAATAATTTCAGTGACTTTGAATGTGGCATTACAGTTGACATCAGAAACTGGCAGCTGAGTGGAACAGTGGTGCTGAAAGATGCATATCAGGATGTAAAACTTTTTGTGCCTTAACATAAATGGCTTATGGCAGCCAACAACTCCTGTCATCATATAACTCATTATCTAATTTGTCTGCTAAATTAGGGGACTCTTTGTTAAGGGCCCTGTTATATGTAAGAATTCTTCACAGTATATTGAGCATAACACCACTTTTAAACGCAACTTTATTTATAAGATTGTGAAGCCCAAGTCAAGTCAAATAGAATCAGAAAAGGAGAGTCATAGTTTAATTGTTCAATATATTTTTTTACAACTACCTGCTACTTAGTGAAGGTCTACAATGTATTAAATGAAAATACTTTGTGGTAGGACATTTGTTAGATGGAGGAGGGATTTTGAGATGACAATAATAACATATATTATAGACACAAGCAAATGTTACTGACCGGCACTGAAATGTTAGATAGTTGTCAGAAAGAAAAATGGAAGAAATATGGCAACCTCTGTACAAAATTTCACATAGTATTCATCACACCAATGGTTTGGATCTGTTCATAGTTAGAATTGCCTATTTTCTTCTGCATTCGCTATTTTAATTTTTGATACATTTTACAATTATTTTTAAAAAAATGTGTCAGTAAAAAATGATGGCCATCAGTAAATAATTATAGAAATGCGGCTAATGAATATGTATTTTACAGAGACAAAACTTTAAAATTTATCTTGACACTAACCAGGTACATATCTGTGCCATATAGGTTTGTGATAATCATGTCCCTAATGTGTATTCTCATTGTCACCAGGCCCATGCTCTGGAAGGAGTTCCCCCTCTTCTGTTCCACGGTTCGATGCAACTCTACCAATGAGAGTAAGTACTGGACAAGTCACGGGTGTTGCAATAAATTAAAATTCTTAGGGATAATCTATTAAAATTATACTTTTTTTATAGGACCACATTTTCATGTAATTTCATTCAGACTCATTATATTCCAAACCAAAAAACTTGTCCCTTCTCAATTATTTTAAATCTCACACAGATTGGTTGTTTGCAATATGAAGTGACTTAAAAATATCCAGACAGCATTGTCCACCTCATCCACCCTACATGAAATACTTTAAACAATGTAAATACTGCCATACAATTGTTGTGGTGTTCAATATTACACATACTATTATTCCAAATATAATGCATCATTTTAATTTGAGAAACTGGAGAGTACAGTACATTGAATCACTGTTTGCAGTTAGTGCTACTTATTTTGGCATGTAGTCTTTGCACATATTTAAAACTCCAATGATTTTCAATAAAATTGAGTTACCTATGGATGAGGAATTGGGTTTTAACACCCAAATGTATTGTAGGATCCATCCCCACAAATCCTGATAATCCAGAAGCTCTTAGAGCTTGCAATCTACCAGTACCAAAAACTGGGAGGCCTACACACGTTAGCTCATTCTCTACAGAAATATGCACCATCCTCAGGATGCAGACTGTATGAGTCTCTAATTGTTTTATCTTTTTGCTGCCAATTTTGAGAAAATGAACTAACAACCAATATTTTGTATTAACACATTACCATTTAATGTCAGTGCAATAATAAAATCTTGTGAGAAAAAGAGTCCCGATATTTAAAAATATGTTACCTAGCACATCCCTATCTGAATAATACTGCAAGGTACCTGATGCATGTAAAAAGCAGTGTCAGTTTTATGGACTGATGACATAGTACATGTGGTAATAATGTTGCCTAATTAAACTACCACAATTGTCTCAATATCACCAGAGGGAGCTAAATTCATGAATTAGTTAAATGCTAATTACACTTTTACAAAAGTGTATATAAAAATTAATTTTGCTTCCCCTTACTAGAAAGGTGGCATCTCTACCATATCGGCTACTGCTGGACCATGTGGAAATCCTATTTAAACTGTAAAGACAACAGTGGAGCATAAGGTTGCATGCACCTCCACTGCATTAGTCCACTGACATAATTACATTTGAATGTCCTGATGTCCTGACACCAATAGTTAACATGTATGTGCGCATAATGAAAGGTGCTTCCGGCCCACATTTCTTCTGGTTCATAGTTGATCTCCACTGTAGTGTTGTTGGGTTATTGATTCTTTATAACAGGACACATGCAGCATGCACAGAATAAATGAAAAAGAAAATAAACATATTAAATAGAGGCTTTCTAACAGTTATTATCCCTTGTTGTAATAAGACACAAGCTACTCGCTAATGCTAGTTTTTGCAGCCTTGTATCGAGTATTGCATTCTTTTTCTTTCTTTATAGGAATTTGAACCATCAAAGGAGTTCTCTATACCTCGCCCTCAACCACGTCCAAACGCATATATGCATTACCGGACTCATGACATCAGTCCCATGTAAATCATTAGAAAAGGGACATTACTCTGGAATCAACCCAATCATCCATAATTTATAGAGGTGTTATTTCTCCTCCAGGATTGTTTAAATGATCGGCATGAAGATACAAGCACTCTAAAACAATACGAAACAACTATTTATCCTTTTAATGACCGGCAGCTAGATACATATTATTTGTCTTGTAGATATTTTACCCTTGCATAAATGAAAAGTAAAGGCTTTAGGTTAAAAATAACCCAAGTCCTTTGTGACACAAGTCACAAAGGACTACAAAATGCTCTCATTTAGCAGCTTATTTTATTATCTGCTTTTCTACCCATTATTGTCTATGTGGAGCTGAAAATTGTCAATTAAGAAAAACCCAGAATTAACATATTTGAATATACATATTCTTTTGGGAGGAAAATTCAGCAATGAAACATTCCTTTTCTTTAGCTACAAAACTCTGGGGTAGACCTTTGATACATTTCCCTAAGTGGCAATGTGAGTAGAGATGAGAACACCTTGAACATAAATATGATTAGACAGAAAACAAAGAACTTGATGGCACAGAAAGAAAGGTGTTATCAATGACAAAATTTTTACATTGTTTTGTCATTTCTTATTATTCATTCTGTGAGCTATTGATAATAACTGGCATGTCAGATTAAATAATATACACTTGCCACACTGTCATTTTAAAAAGATTATTATGAATTGCAGACATTTCCACTTATTTATTGGGCATTTTATTTCTTCCTTAAGAAATAAATCTGTTTTATCAAATGTCTTTCCTAGTTGAGAAATTGGTTATCAGGTAACCAAATTTTATGTATATTGTTAAGTATATTCAGCTGTCATAAAACAGTCATATGAAAGAATTATATAGGTATCTCCTAATGAAACGATTCATAACGAATCATCCTAGCCCGCTCTCGGCTGTATTCTCTTGAGAGTCACGGCATTTGAGCAGCGGGGGTGATTCCTAATGAAGAGATCCGCAAGGCCACGCCCCAAACCCCCTACCCCGCACTCTTTAAGAGGATCTCTCCTCTGCGATTTCCCGGGGGAGAGATCCTAAATGTTGGCAGGTATGTGTTACTGTTTGAAGAGTGTGCAGAAGCAGTTTCATATGCGCAGGTTTCTTACAGAAGCATCAAGTGCTACACTTAGGGCTAGTAACTTAAAAAAAAATACATAATAATCACATATACTTAATAATTGCAAAATGCACCTCTACTTATGTTGTTTCAAGTCATTTGCCATGCCAGAGCTTACCGTATGTTCAGCTACACAGTGCCATCTACTGTTAATCAGTTGAAAGACAAGTTAAAAAACAGTTGCATATCAAAAACGGGTATTTACCCATGTCAAAATATAAATGAATCGTTATGAAATATGAATTTAAATCTAGTCCTGAACCCCAACAGGAACTAGTTTTCACGTAACAAGTTTGATGGACGACTTTTTTGCCCACATAGATAGGAAAAGCTTTCTTGGACTTACTGTGAAATGGCAGCCATCATAAACCTTAGCCAAATTTAGATGCACCAAACTGAGCACACTGTTGTATCACTGTTTCCAAATAGTGCCAAAGGAGGAGAGGAAGGTTTTACACAAATATATATACTTGAGTCAAAATTGAAAGTCATGAAAGAATGACAGGATCACTAGATGTACCAGTCAGTATTATATAATTATATAATTAAGAAAAGCAGCACAACAACTTCAATGTGATGACTGTGGGTGCCATGTCAAGTAAATTGCCAATGAACTTCATCCAAGTAAAACATGAAGACCAGCACTCCATATAGAGAAATTATTTTTTTAAATGCATTTAAAACCAAAAGATGAGAACATGGAGCATACTTCATAGTAGTGTATGTCAGGAGAGATATGCTCAACAAGTGTTTAATATATATATATATATATATATATATATATATATATATATATATATATATATATATATATATATATATATATATCAGGGCCGTAACTAGGGCTGTGCGACAGGGGCGACCGCCCAGGGCGCAACGCTGAAGGGGGGCGCAATTTAGGAATATTTTAGGTTAATTTGTTTAAAATTTAGGGCTAGGGGGGCGGCATTTGACTTTCTCGCCCAGGGCACTAGAATTCCAAGTTACGGCTCTGATATATATATATCTTGCCATCCTTGTATAAACTATTGTATTACACTGTGGCATCTTTCATTAAAGACACTGTCAGTAATTTTCCAGCATACTCCAGGTTGTTATTTTTAAACATATCATCATTTATTTATTTAGCACCACTAATTCCGTAGAGCTGTCTAGAGAACTCACTCACATCAGTCCCTGCCCGAATAGAGCTTACAGTCTAAATTCCCTAACACACACACACAGACAGAGTAGGGTCAATTTGATAGCAGCCATTTAACCTACTAATATGTTTTTGGAGTGTGGGGGGAAACCAGAGCGCCTGGAGGAAACCCAAGCAAACACGGGGAAAACATACAATCTCCACACAGATAAGGCCAGAATTGAACTCATGACCACAATGCTGTGTGGCAGAAGTGCTAATCAATAAGCCATCGTGCTGCCCTCATATAACGAGCATATATCGCCGTCTCCGTGGTCCCAAAATAAGGACAATGCCCAAGAATGATCCTTTAATTCCTGTAAATTGCGATTTGGGGCCTCCATGGCTCTGAATTTACAGCACATCCCACAGATGATCGATCTTATTGAGATTTTGGGAATTTGGAGCTGAAGTAAACACCTTGAACTCTGTCATATTCCTCACACCATTCCTAAACAATTTTTGCAGTGTGGTAGAGCACATTATCCTGCTGAAAGAGGCCACTGGCATCAGGAAATACCATTGCTATGAAGGGGTGTATTTGGTCAGCAACAATGTTTAGGTAGGTGCTACGTGTCAAAGTAACATCCACATGAATGCCAGGACCCAAGGTTTACCAGCAGAACATTGACCAGAGCGTCACACTACATCTGCTGGCTTGTCTTCTTCCCATAGTGCATCCTGGTGCCATCTGTTTCCCAGTTAAATGACACACATGCACCCAACCATCCACATGATGTAAAAGAAAATGTGATTCATCAGATCAGGCCACCGTCTTCCATTGCTCCATTGTCCAGTTCTGGCACTCACGTGCCCATTTTGGGTGCTTTCGGCAGTGGATATGGGTCAGCATGAGCAGTCTGATCGGTCTGCAACTATGCAGCAAGCTGCAATGCACTGTGTTCACTGGTTGTCCTTCCTTGGACTACTGTTAGTAGGTAGTAATCACTGCATACTGGGAACACCACACAAGACCTGTCATTTTGGAGATGCTCTGACCCAGTTGTCTAGCCATCACAATTTAGCCCTTTTCAAAGTCGCTCAGATCCTTACGTTTGGCCATTTTGCCTGCTTCCAACACATCAACTTCAAGAACTGAATGTTGACTTGCTGCCTATTATATCCCACCCCTTGACAGATGCTATTTTAACAAGATAATCAATGTTATGTACTTTACTTGTCAGTGGTTTTAAAGTTGTGGCATATCGGTATATAATAAGTAGTTTTTACACACACTCCTTTTAATTCAAAATTATTATTTTTATGAACACAGTATTCAAGATAGATCCACTATGTGGGTGAATGAACAGTTTGCTGCAGTTTTCAGGAGTACATGGTGTGTGTATATATATATATATATATATATATATATATATATATATATATATATATATATTTTTTTTTTTTTTATATATATATATATATATATATATATATATATACACACACACATGCAATTTGTGAGACAGTAGCTAAATTTGATTCATTCCATTTGTTTTTCAGCAGAGCACAGTTGTGCAGAGATTAAGTTCTGTGTTTCTTTAGATAGAAGAATATGGTGTTTGTAGCATGTCTGACACTAAAGGAGATGATGACTATAGGTACATCTTCCAATAAGACCTATGCATTCCTTCTAACAATACCCTGTAATCTACCAGTGGAGTTGTGTAGTTATACTATTGGCCACTTTATTATTTTTACCCACTATGCCCAAAGCTGCCAGCTCTCCCCCTTATCTCTGTTATAATTGGGCTTAGCTGTATACAGTGAAGAGTTAATTTGCCATTTCCATCTTATTTTTAAAAAATTGGAGGACTATTTTTTTTAGTGCTGATATTTGGTATTTTTGGTATGTTTAAGGCCTCATACCCATTAGCGTTAATTTCATGATTTTTACTATCATTTTTACTGCTAGTAAACTGAATGTAAAGGGTATAACTCTAGAAACCATTGTTATTAGTGTCAACATACTCAATACTGCTGTTACTGGTGTATGCCAGCATTGCAGCAGTATTCCCTTTGTATTCCATACCGCTATTTGTTCTATTCACATGAGTTTACCATGGGTAACTGCAATGTGGAAGCCTAGAGGGAACTCCAAATGCTATTAAAAACACTCTTAACAAATGTACATTCAACTTGTAACACATGCAATTTCATTAGCATTTTTGTTAACATTACAAACTGTTAACGGAACACCTGGCTTTTTTTGTTTGTATAACCTGTTAATGTATGAAAAATCTCTACCCCTGATTCAGTAATGTATAACATAATTGTACTCTTTTTCATCTGTAAGTATTAATTGACTTCTCTTTCTCTGTAAATATTTATGTTGCTAATTAATGTTAAATTATTTATCCTAAAACTATAATAAAAGTATATACAATATAGTCTTAACCTTCAATGTTTTACAATGTTTCCTACCTCTCTACAAAAATAAATACATTTCAGTACCACACATTTAAGGACTCGTACACAAGTATGATTAGGTAGACAAAAATAAATGCAGATGTGAAAACAAATGGTAGTAATAGTACTGCTCATAGGAGAGCTTACACATTGGGGAAAAGCATACAAGGCAAGACAATGCAAAAATGATCAAGTGTGTCCAGAGTGGAGATTGACAGTGTATCAGTGGGAGTAGGGCAAGCTGCAGTAAAAATAGGGGTTTTCAGAGAGTGCTTAAATATTTGAAAGCTGGGGGAGAATCTGAACTGTCATTGTAGGGAATCCCATAGTTGAATAGTATGGGAAAAGTCTTGTAGATTGTAGTGGGAGGTTATCAGAGCATAAGCGAGGCACAGGTCAGTGCAGATCTAATGGAGAGTATTTTAAGATCTATGAAGGGGTAGTGTTGCTGAGCAGTTTATAAGTGAGGGTAATTGTATTCTGGAGGATATGGAGAGGCAGAGTATGGACTTGCATAGTGGTGCAGCAGATGCAGGGAGTCCAAGTAGTCTTTTCCTGAACAGGATTCCAATGGATGATGAACACATAGACATAGAATTCAACAACACTAGTTATAATAAAACATATGATTGTACTATGCTGGTCACAGTTAGCAGCACAAGTCCATATGCAAAATTATAATTATATATAGGATACAGGATCTGTCACACACCCTTTTACCCTTTTCAGCCTCAACTGTGTTGGGGAATGGCACTCTTTTCCACAATTATATTATAATGTGTACTATATATATAATATATATAATTCAGACAGGATAGCCAGTCAATTATTTTGGTTTGACCAGCCACAACTACAAAAACATAAATAAAAGGCCTTGCCTGTCTGGCACAAACTAAACACAGGAACGCCCTCTCTCAAGTGAGAGACCTTGTGACACACACACAGTTTGTAGTGTCTTTCACAAGGCATCCAACCTTCTCTCCAGGTCTGAGAGAGAGTAACTCACCTAGCAGCCTTTTATCGGCACCTTGCAGGTGCAACTCCTGATTAGCAGTACTTGCACAGGTAATTTAGAAGACCCAGAAATGGGCCTTATGTATGGAGTCCCACTTATTTCTCGATACATAACCCAAGGGACCATAATCATCTTCTCCTATAGCTGAAGACAACTTTGGGAAGCTCCTCTCCATGCACAAGTAGTCTCCCTTGGGCTTTAGTGCACGTAAGACAGACAGCCTGGGACACATATATCTGCCATCTGCCACTATATATTGTATACTATATATAGATAGCTTTCTATAATAAGTTTCTCTCAAGTAAGGATTTTTATTCCCTTGAATACATTTGAAAGCAACTTGTGCTATGGTTTGTGACACAAAGAGGATCATCATCATCATCATCACCATTTATTTATATAGCGCCACTAATTCCACAGCGCTGTACAGAGAACTCATTCACATCAGTCCCTGCCCCATTGGAGCTTACACTCTAAATTTCCTAACATACTCAAATAGACAGAGATAGAAAGAGAGAGAGACTAGGGTCAATTTGTTAGCCGCCTTTTAGCCTACTAGTATGTTTTTGGAGTGTGGGAGAAAACCAGAGCACCCGCAGAAAACCCACGCAAACACAGGGAGAACATACAAACTCCACACAGATAAGGCCATAGTCGGGAATTGAACTCATGACCCCAATGCTGGGAAGCAGGAGTGCTAACCACTTAGCCAACCGTGCTGCCCAGTCTTGCGATGGCATTTAGAGTGGATTGAAATGGGGACAGATAGGTGAGGTGAATGCTATACGGGAGAAGGTTGCAATGCTTGGGGTGGAAAATAATGAGAAAATGGATTTCTGGTTGTAAAGAGGAATACATTGGGAAAAGCAGAGAACAGAGTCTTGTGAGAGAAGTGCTCCTTTGACTATTTAGACTTATGACTGCAGTAACTAGATTGTTGATCACTTCTGTCAGGGCAGTCTAATTGAAATATTGAGGGAGGGAGCAGAGAATCGAGAAGGAAGTGAGAGGAGACAAAACAAGATAGGTAGCTATGCACAAGCTCAAGTTGTTGGGAGGTAAATGATGAGAGAAGTAGGGCAGCAGTTGGAGAGAGAGGCTGGGTTAAGAGTTTTCTTTAGAATTTGTGAGATTCGTGCATGTTTAAAGGAGAATGGGAATGTGCCAGTGGAGATACAGTTTGAAAAGGTAAGCTAGAGTCAGGCATGCACTGACAAAGCAAAGATTTTGCAAGGAAATGGGGTCAAAGGAACAGATTATGATAAGAAATTACTATGTCCTCGGTTATGGGGAGAAATAGTGATGGATAGTTCATGAATGATGAGTTCAAAATAAACTGCTCTTCAAAGTGAATAAACTAATTTAGTTCACAACTCTGGCAAAGATTAGTTCATCAGGAAATAAAACAAGTGGGAGGAGTTAGACAGCAACTCCAGCAGGCTCACTCACTGTCTCACTCACACTGGCTTTTTAGTTCATATTGCTGTAAAAGGAAAGTAGAAAGCACGACACAGTCCATGAAATACATATCTAATTTAAAAATAAATCGGAAACTGCACTGACTGGCCAAAGCCTTTGTGTGAGTGAGAGTGTCTGTGCGTACTCGTGTATGTTCATGCTACTCACCTTTTTGTGATAAAATCACTGTCCTATTAGTCCAGAGGTCCGAACCCTTGATGCTGGCTTTGGTACTGGGTCCTGAACTCCCGCTCACACTACACTCCTCATCTGTGCTAAATATGCTACTGGGTTTGTCAGTGCTACAACAGCTGCACTGCTATTCAGCTCTCTCATATAATACTCAGAGTCAGTACCTCTAAACTACCACAGGTGGCACTGCTATGCTCAGACATAGTGTGGAACTATATGGAGCTAATCATTGAACTATATGGTCATGAGTCATTCTCCTGGCTTAGTAGTTCACTAGTTCATTTAGTTCACAAGTCACATGATTCACTCCCCATCAGCTCTCTCATACAGCGCATATTGAGTCAATACCTCTAACTACCACATTTGGCACTGTTGCATTCAGTCATTTGCACTATGTGGAGCTGATTGAACTAGAACCAGGTTGTCATGATTCATTCTCCAAGTATGTTAACTCACTAGGTCATCTGCTTCTTTTAGTTAATTAATTAGTTTTTCTAGTTCATTTAGATCATTTAGTTCTTCTACTTCATCTAGTTTATTTAGCTCACAAGTCACAAGATACCTTCCCTATAAAGCTCAGGACACAGTGCTGAGTGCAGATTGCTTCATAAGGTAGTTCTGTTTACTCCACTATATAGAGCGAGATGTATCAAACCTTCAAGAGAGATCAAGTGGAAATGTTCCCCAATCAAAAATAAGATTGGGTCAAAGGTAAGTTTGTTTGTTTTCTAATTGCTGTATTTTAAAAGCAAAAAAAAGTGACACTTTATAATACTCTGAATTCGGGTCTTTCTCAATTGCATTTTATGGAAGCAAAAACTAAGATTGAAAATGTAATTAACTTTACAAAGCTCAAGATGTCACTACTAGTTTGTTGTATTGTATTGTATTGTAAGTGATTGCCGTTTTAAAATATTAAAAATGATCAGACATGTCAAACATATCTGATAATTTTACCAGGACTATAACTCACCCAATGAGCTAGTATTAGACATGCCTAGTGTATGTGTAATAGACTAGGGGGTAAATGTATGAAGCTCCGGGTTCTTCAACACCCACGAGTTTGGCGTCTTCAGCGCTGAAATTTAAAGTGGCGCTGCCTTGTAAAGGGAAACTTCCCTTTACAAGGCAGCGCCGCTTTTAATTTAAGCGTTGAAGACGCCGAACTCGCAGGTGTTGAGGAACCCGGAGCTTCATACATTTACCCCTAGATCTGTTTCCAATCACTTCTCTCAGCAGTGTTCCAGCCAGTAAAATAATTAACTAAATGAACTAAACTTTTGAACTAATATTTTGAGTGAACTAGATTATTGTGAGCTAATCTCCAAAATGAACTAGATGTTCAATCACTAGGGAGGGTGAATTTGGGAGTCCATGTGAAGGTGATTGGGGCATACGTGGTCTGGCATCATGAGATATCCTGTCAAATGCTATAAAATTTCCCGCTGAAGACGGTGGCAAAGTCATGGGCTGTGAGGGAGGAAGGTGATACAGGTGGGCAAAAAAATGAGTTGAAGGTGGCAAACAGGAACTGGGAATTAGAAGTCTATATGCATATTAAAGAGGTGAAGTAGGGTTGTTTAGCAAGTGAAAGTGCAGTATTGTAAGATAAAAGCGTGAACTTACAGTGAAGAAAGTTGGCTCTTATCAGTGTGGGAGAATTTTTGCATGAGGTGTACCATTGTGAGGTTTGGGTCTCCTCTGTTTTACCTGGAGATGTTTGTATAGGGCTGAAATGATTGTGCTGTTGTAAGAAGAAGTTCAAGGCAGCACAGGATACTTATAGGAGTGAGGACTAGTATTAATGAAGAAGTAGATTTGGTTGAGAGCACTTAGGATTCACTGTGTGCGCGTGATTTTGGGTGCAAGGGGGAAGTACAAAGTAAGTAAAGGATGAAGGTTGTGGTCAGAGAGTGGGAAAGCCAGATTGGAGAAGCTAGACATGGAGTATATGCAAGAAAAAACAAGGTCGCACGAGTGTCTGTAACACTGGAGAGGAGATTAAGTCCATGGGAAGAGACCAAATGAGGGATTAAGCAAACGTTTTTTTGGCAGTGGGTCTGTCAATAAATATTCTAGTATAACCAAGTATGAGAGTAGGCAGGCTAAAACATAGGAGATATGTGAGTCAAGCAGCATGGTTGTCAAGAAAGGGGAAGAGAGGACCTGCGCGAAGATAAATGACAGCAACACAAAGGTGGAAATTTGACATGAGACAATTGGTGTGGATTTTCAAAGGATGAGAAGGAGAGGGAAGGTCCTGGGTGCAGTGAGCAGAATGTGGGATGTATACGCCACCACCTTGTATGTTACCTGTCTGGGAGTTTGGCTGAACATATGAGAGAGCTGCAAGAGATTGTGAAATAAATAGATCCTGGATGGATGCAAGTTGGTTGAAAACACCTCACTTTAGAGAGGGCACAGGAAAAGGGGAGATAGATTTGCAATATATGGATAAGGTTGAGGTATTTGAAATATGAGGTGGATGGAAAGTTTTGGGTTGGAAAGAGAATAGTGAACAGATGGTGGGAATTGCACAGAACCCAGGGTTGAAAGAGATGTCACCAGCAGCCACGAGAAGGAGCCATTTTGAGACATGGGAGGCTGATTTGTGGATGTGAAGTGTGTTTCTCTTTGTGTAGGTCAGTAAGTAAGGTGGATGCACGGAGCAGAATGGGTGCAGATAAGTGAGAGGGAATTAGTGATGGTTATATATTGATGAAAGAGGGAGGAATAGGATGCTGAAGAGAGAAGAGGTGATTCAGAGAGACTGGTATAACTGACACAGGCAGTACAGGGCAGTGGAGCAGGTGGAGGCTCCGCTGCTGCCTCCCTAGCTGGGATAATGATGAAAGTAACCACTGCTGCTTGGACACGTAGTCCAGGACAATGACAGTTGGTCTTAGCGGGCCCAACAGCCAAACAGAAATGGCAACAGCAATGACAGTTGAGCTTAGTGGATACAGCAACTGAACAAAGATGGTAATTCAGTAGATTCTCCTCCTTGTTTTTGGTGTGATGACAATCCTAAGCGCTATTTACTACGTTTTACACAATCATTAGATACTTTACAAAAAAAAAATCACAAAGAACAAAAGGCGCCCTACATAGTATAATAATTACAATAATTACAATATGATTAACATATTTTCATATAGAAGCAGGAAAAACCGCATACCAATGAGTAGATAAAAGTAGGCTTATCTGATATCAATCAATTGAACATCCAGCAGACACAAACCGGCGAACAAGATCTAAGAATTCATACTAGTCAATTCCACATGGAAGTAACCCATATTCATATACCGAAGAGAACCTTAATGACATGATCCAATGAACTTGATGGTAGTTGTTTACCAACAGTTGGGCAAAAGGACATAAGGTGCGGAGTCTATCACGCCCCTGGTGTTCACCAGGAACCCCCGCAAGAAGATATGGGCTTAGCGGTGTACTACATGCAGGTTCCAGCCCTCAATATCAATCATTGGTGAGGCAGCAGGAACAAGCCAAATGTCGAACCGGAGAGTCAGGTGAAGCCAATTCGGAATCCACAAGAATAGTCAGGGAAGCAGGGTTCAAGCCAGGAAATCAATAGAGCAGCATTAGGATCCAGAAGGGTAGTCAAAAACAGTCAAGGTCAAATCCAGGAATCAAATAGAAAAGAATAATAATGCTGGAGTTGGACACAAATATACCCACAATTTTGGCACCCGATGGGTGACAGAGTCTGCCTTATATAGGCAGAAGTAGATTGAAATCAGCAGTCAGTGCCTTAACTGAATGCTGACAGGGAAAATCAGAAATGCGTAGCAATGAGACGCGCATGCACAGACTGGCAACAGCAAGCAGCCTGACAACGAGGAGATGGCCGTCTCTGCTGATGATAAGGACGCAGGGATGGTGCCTAATACTCAGGGATGTCAGACATCTAAAGTATAGTGTACTATATCTTATAACTTAATCGGATAAAATGTATAGAGTGATAAAAACGTACCACAAACAAAAAAGTGTCAGCAACTTTAATGGGTAAATGAGTACTATAATGCCCATTGTCGTGAACATAGAGAACTTACAGTTATTTATAAGGGTTAACCCCTCACATAATTGTGGAGAATAAGGCCTAAATCATAACTACAGTGTAAATATGGTATATCATATGAATCCATTGATAAATTGAGCTGCTAAAGTGTAAAATGTGAAGTCAGAAAGTCTGCTGTGTGTGTATTCGGTGACTCTGCACATCCCAGTTTTAGAAGACAGCAGTGTCACCTGTAGCAGCTTCAAGGGGCCACTGCTGTGAGCTATATCCTGATACAAGTTAGTTTTTTTGGACACCTGAATAGACTTTGTATGGCCGTTCACAGCTTGACATCCTTGCAGACAAAGGCTGCCTATACAGGTATATAGAAATAGGAACCTCAAAAAGAAAATGTCTTCATATGTGATATTTTGGGAAATCTGGGTGACACTCCATACTGAGGGGCAAAAACCACACACGGGTTGTGAATTATACTTACTAGCATTACCTGGAAACAGCTATAATCACATGTTTTTGGGAAAGGTATTTCATATTGCTATGATTCCATCATGTTTGGTATTTAAATGTGCGGGAGATTATGACCGGTTTAGGACGGGGGAGTTATGTCTCTGGGATATATCTGAGAAAAGCTAAGACAAGTCAAAACTTAGGAATAGTTTTGAACAAGCCTTAGGTGACACCAACGGACATTTCCGCCCCCACATTAACATCTACACTGCCCCTGTGAATGCTGTGCCATTTGAGTTTGCTTAAAAACGTGTGTTGTGAAGGGACAAATTGTCAGTCTTTTGGGAAATAAAACATTCAATGATAAGCTGTCCATCTTCAAGCCAATTTCCCTTGGCTCAGAATATACCAATTTGATGTTATACTCTGAATCTAATTCTTTTTATTTTAAAATGTTTGCTTGTGTATGTTATGTCAATTGTTTATTAATTGTTTTTTTTTATATCTGTATGCCCTGTACCTTTGTATATTAAATCTATAAATTTAGTAAGTGGCGTCCTTGATACTCTGACAAATCCATTAGCCTGTTAAGAAGAATATAGCTTGACCAAGTTATCTCTGTGAATGCCGGTGTGTGATTTGTTAATGTATTTGACTAACAAGCCTAATGTGTGCTTGCATTTACATTTGTGTAACACTCTGGAGGTGTGAAGAGTTAACCCTGTGATTGCTGGGTGGGCCTTGCTAACCTTTTGGTAGCAACAAACCTTGTGTGCCAGTGTGGGACAGTATATTGGGGTCCTATTGCATGTATTCAATAGTTGGTGGCAAACCAGAGGTGTGTGGGGGTGTGAGAGTGCTGTGTGGGGGCGATTCAGTAGGTCTATAATCCGTGTGATAGGTAGAAAGAGACTGCAGGCTGGAATCGTGTAACCTCATACAGCAAACACTCCAAAGTCAGGAAAGCTGGGAGCGTGTTCATGACACTCATACATTAAAATGATAAAAACAAGTTTATCTGGAATCCTTAAGGACCACTGATGTTATTGGAGGATTTTTCTTGGAATGGTTCTCCTGGCCAAAGACAAGTATCAACGAGTCAATTGCACAAATGTCCTATGAAAGGCTAGTTCTCTGGACTTTATCAGGTGGTATGGAACATAGTCACAGCCAGAGCCGTAACGACGGCGGTGCGGGCGGTGCGACTGCCCCGGGCGCAAGCCCAAGGAGGCGCAGCCCAGAGGAATCGCCGCTCTAATTCAGCTCTCCTACAAGCAACAATCCATGCAGTGGAACGCATGTGAAAGCAGGAAGTTTGGCATTTGGAACGCATTTGCGTTCCAAATGCCGAACTTCCTGTTGTTGGAACGCACATGCGTTCCACTGCGGAAGAAAGTGAAAAGCTGAATTCTCCATTATTGTGGGCGCTGTGGTGAGTTGCTATCGTTTCTCCCAGCGCAGGTCAACAAGGGACTCAGCCGCCCCGTACCTCCGGGCTGCGGGCACGAACACTTCGCTGTCTCAAGGTTGTGAAAGATTGGAGTGTGGGAGCAGGGCGCTTAGCGGAGCAGTCAGCTGAGCCATTTGAACCTCGGTAAATGGGCTTGTTTAGTGTGGAGCTGTCAGGCAGAATTTACATTCCGAGAGTGGTAAATCATATTTGTGAGGCGATGTGTGATTCTATTTACTGGATAGCATGAAGCTTTCAAGAGAGAGACAGGGCCGACCTGCGTTTCCCATTTACATAACTACTTCACTGCAGCATTAAACATAGATGTATATTCTTCACTCTGCTGATATATATTAAAATGAGGTTACATTAGTATAATATACAATGCAGTATATACCGATCTCCTACTGATACAGTGTAATACACAGGGTAATTGCTTTGTCTGGCCTTATATCCGATGTTGACAGTAAGGGAAATTTTTTTTGGCTATTCCTGAATCCTATGAAGAGAGAAATTGAAAGAATTGCTGCAGAAAGTGGTCAGATGCTAGCCACACCCCCACATTAGGTTGGCCACACCCACTTGACAAATGTCACTCCCACTTAGATGGGGGGCGCCGGTGCCCTGTCTCGCCCAGGGCACTAAAATGTCTAGTTACGGCACTGGTCACAGCACATGATTTAAATAGAAGTTCAGCTGATACCAATAATCCAACAATTACCAGATGTCCAAAATTCAAAGTAATTGAATCAATGAAGTAGAAACAATAGAGGCATTACATCATATCCGGATGCCATAATATCCAGCCTGAATGATTTATATTTGCAAGAATAAGATTATGTAGGAGACAAATATAGAACAGAACTAAAGTACAGGTATCTCTAACTACTTCACTAGATAAATGCTAGTTCAAATGTGTATTTCTTCTTAATAGTGAGTTCATTGAGTATTTGTAACCTGTTCAAAGCATGATAATGTGTCACAAAGTTTTTATGATTATCCCTGGATAACTATTGCCATTTTTTATTAGCTCTTGGGCTGGTCTCCATAGTAAAATTTGGGGAAGGGCTTGCTATACTTGTAGCTGGATCACGTAGAAATAATTTATTGTAGAAATGTATTTCAATTCGTGTTGTAGGCGCCAATTTACATAATTTTTTTATATTGGTATGTGTTTTGTATGGAAATGTATTGATTTCGGAGACAGTATGTCATGTTTGGGTTTTGTAACTTATATACAGGAAGTCCCAAGTGAGTATATGAGTGGCGGGGGATGTATTTTTACAACAGTCTGAAAACAGGTAATCTCATGTTCATTAGACCTTTTCATCGCTGAATGACCAACATGTCTGTTGAGCCTGAAAGC
This sequence comes from Mixophyes fleayi, assembly GCF_038048845.1. Lineage (NCBI taxonomy): Eukaryota > Metazoa > Chordata > Amphibia > Anura > Limnodynastidae > Mixophyes > Mixophyes fleayi. The sequence continues at coordinate 96,263,137 of NC_134409.1, forward strand.
AAGGGGAGGGGGGACAATTGGGCTGTTAGACTTCCTATGTGTGTATGACTCAGGATGCAAGTGATCACAGATTAATCTGAATTAATGTGAATTTTGCAAGTTAAATTGTGTTCAAAGCAATATTAGAGGGGGGCGTGGTTTGGGCGCCATCCTGCATGGTCACATTTTCCCGGAGCTCTGCCTATTCTCCCTGAATTGGAGATTAATTTCTGGGAATTGTACAAAAATCGCATCCCTGCTTACCCTCCCTATATCTGGGAAGCAGTAGAGCTCCAGTGTCTACCGCTGTGCCATCTGGCTATACAATATCTGAGACTGGATGATATCAGCCCTTCTGGTGTGGCTTTCGGTATTTGCATCCTCCGATTAGCCCCCAATCTTGGCCTCCCTGTGGACCACCACCAGGTGCCCAGCTATTTTGTACTCCGACTGGCTGCTTGTGGCGCGATCCGGCTGAACCTGCCTGCCACGTTGTACTCCCTTGCTCCGTCCTGGGTGCCATCTCTCTGCCTCCTGCACCAGAAACTTACCTCGAGGGACAGCCTGAAGAATCTAGTGGGTCTCTTCCTCTTCCGCGGCTGCGGTTTGGTCCCTGGCTGCCCCGGCATTGATCGCGAGAGCGGGACCTACTTCCATTTCGGACCTAGTCCTGGTCTTAGCTCTGTCTACAGGTAAGTGGAGGGGCCAGCAGTTACATGTGACTCCTGAATTTCCCGAGGCTGCCCAGAAGAAGCCCAGCGTCTATAAGGCCTGTCTATCAGTGCCCAGGGAGGGCTGGTCCTGTGCTGGCAAAATTCTGTTTCTCTGCTTCTGTGATGCCTTGCTGTCGCCCTGTAATCTGACCCAGTATTTACTTTCCACATATTAAACTGTTAAATACCTATATATTGAAGCTGTGTCTCTGTCGCCACCTAGTGGTTGTATTACAATTTTACAGTTTCTATTTTCCAGATTCACTGTTTGCATCTAATATCAAAAACCTGAAGCTATGTTCTAGCAAGCAGTTACCTACATATTTTCCATCTCAATAATAATCGGTGCAGCCTAGTCATACATCTGGAGGAGAGCCACTACAGCAAGATGCACCATCTTTAGCGCTGTTCTCCTCGCCCATGTGACCACCCCCGCTTCTTCAGTCATAGTGCCTGATCCGATGTCTGCTCCTATCGCCTAACAACGGGGCCCGGTAGCCCATAATGCCATCTAAGAAGAACAAACCTAATTCTCTCACACCTCAGATCGTTTCCTACCTAAAGCTTCCTGAGGTTGTTGCTTCTCCGGTATTCTATCCTCCTCCTGCCATGAGTTCTGATTCAGAGATGGATGCTCCTCTCACAGTCCGCACTCTACACCAGGGGGTAAATGTATGAATCTCCAGATTCTTCATCTCCGGCGTGTTCAGCCTCTTCAGCGCTTAAATTTAAAGCGGCGCTGCATTGTAAAGGGAAGTTTCCCTTTACAGTGCAGCGCCGCTTTAAATTTAAGTGCTGAAGAGGCTGAACACGCTGGAGATAAGGAATCCGGAGATTCATACATTTACCCCTAGATGTTGACTGCCCTAAGAAAAGATTTGTCTAATGAACTTCGGGCCTCGATTGGCACCTTGAAAGCGAACGTTGCTGCATTGGATGCCCGTACAGACCATCTGAACACTAAGATGCAGAAAGTGATTGCTTCTCACAATGATCTTCTTACCTCTCGTGACCATTTTCAAAGTGAAGTCTCTTTCCTCAAAGATAAAGTGGCAGATCTAGAGGACCGCTTCCGCAGAAATAACGTCAAGATAAGGGGCTTCTTGGAAACAGTCTTGGGTCTGGATCTGGAAGGTTTTGCTATATCATTATTTTGAAAGTTATTACCTTCATCTGATGACAAAGATCTTTTAATCGACCGCATTCACAGGCTACCTCGTTCACGATCAATACCAGGCAACCAGCCCAGAGACACGCTTTTACAAGTTCACTTCTTTCCCATCAAGGAAGCTATCTAGGAACCTGGACAACTCTGATCATCTAGGCGGTCTTCAGTTGTTCCAGGATCTCTCCCTGACAACCATCAATAAAAGACGATCTTTCCAACAAATTACAGCTGTCCTACGAGCCCATAATGTTTCTTATCGCTGGGACTTTCCAGTCAAGCTTTTTGTCCATCGAGAAGGCTCCACCTACATTATGTTCTCAATAGAAGCTGATCTGAAACTTCTGGCTAAATGGAAGATTCCTCCTGCGATCCCCGAGACACGTCACTCATCCATGTCTCCTTCTGGGTCTATCCATGTTCCTGCCTTGATCTGGTTTAGTATTTGTGTGTTGATTTAATCACGTTATTGGGGTTTGTTGATTTGTCAATACTCAATATTTTTGTATTCTCTGGATATGGTCCAGGCCCTGGGCCTTGTCTGCTGCGTCCCCCCTGCTGATGGTGGGGGAACGGGCTGTGTTCTCCTGTCAGTTCTCCTCCTCAGTGGGGGGGTAGAACTATAGGCCCCTGGGTGGGTCCCTGTGTGTTTTGGCAGGTCATTTGTTTTGATATATCGCTTTAGGTGTTGTTTCTATGCAATAGTTTTGTTTTTTTTACTTTTCTCTCTATACCCCAAAAGTTAAACTTGGATATGTTTAATAGGAAATATTTATATATTGTTAGGTTACATATAGTTCCTATTCATCGACTGTATTATATATGTTCAATGTTAACTTGTCACATGGGCAGGGTTTAATGCCTCCTCCTCTCCCCCACATGTTACCTATTTTGCCACTACTTCTCCTATGTGGCAAATGCTCTAGCCCCATTTCTCAGGCTAGTTTTGTTTGTCCCCCCTTTTTTTTTCTTCATTTCCCCTCCCTTCATCCTTTCTCCCCTCCACCGGTTGCCCATTTTAATGGACTGCTTACATAGCCATCTCTATAATATATTGAATCCATGGTTAAATTCTTCTCTCTGAATGTTAGGGGTCTGAATTCTCCTAACAAACGCAGACTAGCACTCACAACATTTCACAAATGTAGAGCTGACGTAGTAGCCCTACAAGAAACCCATTTTTCTTCTCATTCCTCCCCCAAGTTCTGTGACTCTAGATTTCCCACTGTGTACTCGTCCAGTGGCTCTTTTAACAGAAACGGAATCTTCATTTTATTTAGTATACCTGTTAGTTTTTCCCTTCAGACGAAGATATAAGATAAATCTGGGCGTTACTTGATACTTTTGGGGCTACTGGACGAGAAAAAAAGTAACTATTGTCTCACTATATGCCCCTAACTCCCGCCAGATCCCCTTCCTAAAATCATTATGCGAAGAGTTGTCACCACCTGTGAGATCGGGACGGATGTCCCACTGTGCCACTCAGCGTGTCTGGTTGCCTAGCAACCAGATGCGTCACTTCTGCTTCGCTCGGCCGCCCGGCTACAGAGTAGTAGCGTCCCCGTTGCTAGGCAACGGGGCGCTGTATTGCGGAAGCGCTATAGCGCTAAGATTATGACAAGCGCTGCAGCGCTGAGCCTCATTGGCTAATAGTTACATTTAAGCCTCTCTTTGGTCCACCTCCAGTGCCAGAGTTTCAGGTCTACCTGTCCTCCAGCGTTTCCTGTGTACCTGTGATTACTAGTCTCCTGACCTTTGCCTGCTTCCTGATTATCTGCCGTTTGCCTGTGACCCTTGTGATCCGGATTGCCTTGACTACCCTTTTGGATCTCCCCTTTGTACCTCGCTGCCAGAACGCTACCGACCCGGCTTGACTCACCACCCCTTCGGATTCTTCTTGTGTACCTGCATTGCCCGCACCATTGCTGAACCGGCCTGTCTGACATTTCTCTCGTGCTTCGCTATCTGACTCGTGGAAGGACCGCGACCTGCATGTTCCCTGCAGCTGAGTCCATACCTCCTTGCGGGGGTCCCTGGTGAACACCAGGGGCACATTAGACTCCGCACCTTCCTCCGAGTAGTGCCAACGATAGCAGGTACGCTATACTCAGTCGTGACAGCCACTTGATTATCCGAATCCTGGATGTTCGTATCCGCTATGGTCGCCAACAGTTCCTTGTTCACTGGAAGGGATTTGATCCTGAAGAGAGATCTTGGGTGGACAAACCAGACCTTCATGCTCCTCTGCTACTCAAAAAATTCTCCAATCAAGGGGAGGAGGAGGGCATACTGTCAGGCACCGCCTGTGAGATCGGGACGGATGTCCCGCTGTGCCGCTCAGCGTTGCCTAGCAACCAGACGCGTCACTTCCGCCCCGCTCGGCCACCCGGCTACAGAATAGTAGCGGCCACATTGCTAGGCAACGGGGCGCTGTATTGTGGAAGCGCTATGGCGCTAAGATTATGACAAGCGCTGCAGCGCTGAGCCTCATTGGATAATGGATACATTTAAGCCTCTCTTTGGTCCACCTCCAGTGCCAGAGTTTCAGGTCTACGTGTCCTCCAGCGTTTCCTGTGTACCTTTGATTACTAGTCTCCTGACCTTTGCCTGCTTCCTGATTATCTGCCGTTTGCCTGTGACCCGGGTTGCCTTGACTACCCTTTTGGATCTCCCCTTTGTACCTCGCTGCCAGAACGCTACCGACCCGGCTTGACTCACCACCCCTTCGGATCCTCCTTGTGTACCTGCATTGCCCGCACCATTGCTGAACCGGCCTGTCTGACATTTCTCTTGTGCTTCGCTATCTGACTCGTGGAAGGACCGCGACCTGCGTGTTCCCTGCAGCTGAGTCCATACCTTCTTGCGGGGGTCCCTGGTGAACACCAGGGGCACGTTAGACTCCGCACCTTCCTCCGAGTAGTGCCAACGATAGCAGGTACGCTATACTCAGTCGTGACAGTAAACTCTGGCGATGTCTACCGAAGGAACTGGTGAACCCTCAGCCTGGGACCTTCTCCTTCACTTGGCTCAGCGTGTAGAACAGCAAGAAGCAGCCCAAGCACATCTTCTACAATGTGTCCAAGGTATTGCTACACTCTTCGATGCTTTACAGGGCTCTCTGCCTGCCACTCCAGTCATTACCTCCTCCTAGGTGGCGTCCTATAGTGTGGTTACCGTATCTACAGCAACCTCAGGCATGCGTATCCCCGCGCCCGAGAAATACGACGGAGATCCCAACAAATGCAGGGGTTTCTTAAACCAGTGCTCTATTCAGTTCGAGTGTAACGCAGGAGCATTTCCTTCAGAACGTACGAAGGTGGCATTCATGATCTCCCTCCTGAGCGGTCAAGCACTAGCCTGGGCTTCGCCTTTGTGGGAAAATGGAGACCCTCTTCTTAATAACACCGCCTCCCTTATTGAAGCCTTCAGGAGAGTCTTCGATGACCCTGGGAGAGTAGCCTCTGCTGCCACCAGTTTGCTGAATCTGCGTCAAGGCAACTTATCTGTCGGGCAATATGCCATCCAGTTCCGGACCTTAGCATCAGAGCTGAAGTGGAACAACGAGGCGCTGGTCGCAACAATCTGGCAAGGTCTGATCGACCGTATTAAAGACGAACTAGTTTCTCGGGATCTTCCCTCTGATCTTGATACCCTGATTGCGCTATGTATCAAAGTAGATCTACGGTATCAAGAACGCACCCAAGAACGTCCTGTCTCTAAGCGGATTGTTCCTCGTCTGACTCCACAATTTCAAAACCCTGTGTTGCCTATGGACGAACCCATGCAAGTAGGACGCTCTCGCCTATCTCCAGAAGAGAGAGGCGCTTCAAGCAACGCCTCTGCCTTTACTGTGGCGATTCCGGACATCTTCTCAAGGTCTGCCCTAAGAGACCGGGAAACCCGTCCTCCTAAACAGTAGCAGGGAGGCCGGTTTAGGAGTATCCACAGTTGCTCCCTACTCTAAACACACTCCTGAGCTTCTTATGGCAGTCACCCTGAGCACCCCTAGAGGTCCATTCTCCACCACGGCCTTTGTGGATTCTGGCTCCTCCGGGAACTTCATTTCTGCTACTCTCGTTGCTGGGCTTCAAATTCCAACACTCACCTTGCCTCAACCATTATCGTTAACGGCAGTGGATGGGAACTGTGTCAGCAGCGGCTCTATCTCCTCCATCACCTCTCCCATTCGGTTGATGGTAGGAGCCCTTCATAGCGAGATGATTCAGTTTTTGGTGTTGCCAAAATCCATTAATCCCCTTATCTTGCGGCTACCTTGGCTACGAAAACATTCTCCGCAGATGGATTGGGATCGTGCTCAGGTTACCCGTTGGGGTACAGGATGTCATCATAGATGTCTGTCTAGTGTTCTGCCTTCCGGTTCTCAAGTTATTGCTCAGTCCACTGTTACGGAATCAGTCCTTCCAGCAGCATACGCCGAGTTTCAAGATGTATTCAGTAAGGTCGAGGTCGAGTCGTTACCTTCCCACCGGCCCTGGGACTGCTCCATTACTTTGCTTCCCAATCAACCTATACCCAAGGGGCGAACTTATCCTCTTTCTCGCCCAGAGACCTTGGCAATGTCTCAATATATCACGTAGAATCTCAAACGTGGGTTCATTCGCAAGTCTACCTCTCCTGCTGGGGCTGGATTCTTGTTTGTCAAGAAAAAAGACGGGTACCTTCGCCCGTGCATTGACTATAGACCTCTGAATCGTATTACTATCAAAAATCGGTACTCGTTACCTCTTATCTCCGATCTATTTGACAGGATCAGCGGGGCTCAAGTATTTACCAAACTAGACCTACGAGGGGCCTACAACCTCATTTGTATAAAGAAGGGTGACGAGTGGAAGACCGCCTTCAATACTAGGGATGGTCATTTCGAATACCTGGTAATGCCCTTCGGTCTTTGCAATGCCCCTGCCATCTTTCAGACTTTCGTTAATGACATCTTTCAAGATTTGTTGTACACCTCTGTAGTTGTTTATCTAGATGACATTTTAGTGTTCTCTAAAGACCTGAGTTCTCATCAAGAACAAGTGAGGGAGGTCTTACGAAGACTACGCAAATACCATCTTTATTGCAAGTTGGAAAAATGTGTTTTTGAAGTTCTCCAAGTGTCCTTCCTTGGGTTTATCGTATCCGGCTCAGGACTACAGATGGATCCCCCCAAGGTGTCTGCCATCTTGGACTGGCCTCAACCTCAGGGCCTTAAAGCAATCTAAATATTCATCGGGTTCGCTAACTATTATCGGCAGTTCATCCAAGATTTTTCTTCCATTATCGCTCCAATTACAGCGTTAACCAAGAGATCTGCCAACCCGAAGATATGGTCTCCTGAAGCTATTTCTGCCTTTGCTACTCTTAAGAAAGCCTTCTCCTCGGCCTCTGTTCTCTCCCAGCCGGATCAACAGCGACCTTTCTTTGTAGAAGTGGACGCCTCTTCTATTGGCATCGGGGCCGTGTTGTTCCAAAAGACACCTTTGGGTACTCACTCTCCATGCGGGTTCTTCTCTAAACGATTCCTCCCTAATGAGATTAACTATGGAATCGGAGATAAAGAGCTTCTTGCTATCAAAGCAGCTCTGGAGGAGTGGCGACATCTACTAGAAGGTGCTTTATATCCTGTTACCATATTCACAGACCATCGAAATTTAACATTCATTCGTGAAGTCCGCTGTTTTAATCCTTGACAAGCCCGCTGGGCATCATTCTTTGCTTGCTTCAATATGACTCTTACTTTCTCTCCAGGGGCTAAAAATGGGCGAGCAGACGCTCTATCCCGCTCTTTTGATGATACGGACAGCCTGAATCCATTGATTCCTCAATGCATCATCGATCCTTCTAACATTGTGGCAGTTACCAATACTGTTATAGTTGTGTCCGGGGCGCATCCTATGATTCCAGATCCTTTTCCGAATTCTTCCTCCTCAGTTCCAGCGGTGGACGCCCTTTATCGAGAATTTTCCCTCATCTGGGCCAGAACTAAGGCGGCCCTGCAAAGGGCAACACAGCACCACAAGTCTTTTGCGGACCGTCACCATAGAGCTACTCCTCTATTAAAGGTAGGGGATCAGGTATGGCTTTCCACTAAAGATTTGAGACTGAAGGTACCATCTATGAAAATGGCTCCACGTTTTATTGGTCCCTACACCATCTCACAAGTTATCAATCCTGTGTGTGCCAAGCTAAAGCTACCTGCTTCCTTACGATGTCATAATACCTTTCATGTGTCTCTACTTCGACCATTGGTGCTTAACAGGTTCTTCGTACCTCCATCTCGACCTCCTCGAGTTCAAACCTCCTCTGGAACAGAGTTTGAGATCAGCCGAATCCTGGATGTTCGTATCCGCTATGGTCGCCAACAGTTCCTTGTTCACTGGAAGGGATTTGATCCTGAAGAGAGATCTTGGGTGGACAAACCAGACCTTCATGCTCCTCTGCTACTCAAAAAATTCTCCAATCAAGGGGAGGAGGAGGGCATACTGTCAGGCACCGCCTGTGAGATCGGGACGGATGTCCCGCTGTGCCGCTCAGCGTTGCCTAGCAACCAGACGCGTCACTTCCGCCCCGCTCGGCCACCCGGCTACAGAATAGTAGCGGCCCCATTGCTAGGCAACGGGGCGCTGTATTGTGGAAGCGCTATGGCGCTAAGATTATGACAAGCGCTGCAGCGCTGAGCCTCATTGGATAATGGATACATTTAAGCCTCTCTTTGGTCCACCTCCAGTGCCAGAGTTTCAGGTCTACGTGTCCTCCAGCGTTTCCTGTGTACCTTTGATTACTAGTCTCCTGACCTTTGCCTGCTTCCTGATTATCTGCCGTTTGCCTGTGACCCGGGTTGCCTTGACTACCCTTTTGGATCTCCCCTTTGTACCTCGCTGCCAGAACGCTACCGACCCGGCTTGACTCACCACCCCTTCGGATCCTCCTTGTGTACCTGCATTGCCCGCACCATTGCTGAACCGGCCTGTCTGACATTTCTCTTGTGCTTCGCTATCTGACTCGTGGAAGGACCGCGACCTGCGTGTTCCCTGCAGCTGAGTCCATACCTTCTTGCGGGGGTCCCTGGTGAACACCAGGGGCACATTAGACTCCGCACCTTCCTCCGAGTAGTGCCAACGATAGCAGGTACGCTATACTCAGTCGTGACAGCCACTTGATTATAATGGTAGACTTTAACTTAACTCTTGACCCTAACTTAGATAAATTACAAGCCCCCTCCTCAAGTAGCTCACAGACTAACTTAGGTCCCTCTGTAGCGTTCCGTAAATTGTTGGCGGAATATGTAATACCTCTATGACATATGGCGGGTTTCTTTTACCATGGGCCAGGTAATACACTTAACATTCAGCTGTCCATAATTCCTACTCCAGTATTGACATGATTCTGACTGATAAATGGTCCTGGCAACACAACGGTTCGGTAAACATTTTGCCAAATTCTTGGTATGACCACGCCCTTGTTGAATGGTCTTGGGACCTCCATAAAACTAGGATTCCCCCAAGGCCTTGGAGAATGCCATCTTACCTCCTCTACTCCCTTGAACTAAGAACTGCTCTTTCGGAGGCCCTATCGCTCTTCACCCAAACTAATAACCCAGAGGGTACATCTTTGTCTACATATTGGTGTGCCTTAAAAGCAGTTATCAGGGGCAAAGCCATACAAATAGGCGCCCCCATGAAAAAACAATACCTTTTTCTTCAAAAATCCCTGGAGTCTCAATTAGCTACCCTTGAGGCCCAAAACCAGTCAAGCCCATCTAAATCTCTACAGAAAGAATTGAATAATGTAAGGAAACAGCGAAACACCCTTTTTGTTTCCGGCATGAAAACAGCTTTAACTAAATTACGTCAAAACTTCTATGCTCTGGGGAATAGGGCAAGTAGGTTGTTAGCTCATAAATTAAGAGGGAAATAGGCACACAATAGAATTAAAGCCCTCTTTGACTCTTGAGGTTTTAAATCCCAGAACCCTGCTGTGATTTCAACTTTCTTTTCTGAGTACTATACTAAACGATATAGCCTGAGTGATGATAACAACACTCCCCAACCTACCCCCGACTTAGTTTTCTGCTGTTTTGGCCTTCCTAAACCTTCCCACTTTAGATAATGATTGCCTGGCTTCTCTTAACCACCCTTTCTCTCATCAAGAAGTAGAAGCAGTTATAAAGAATCTCCCGACAGATAGGGCCCCTGGTCCGGACGTATTTTCCAATACCTTTTATTCCACCTTCCAGGAAACTCTGGTTCTCTTGCTAACTTCTCTTTATAATCGTGTGATGGAGGGCGGCAGCTTCCCGGATGAAATGCAGGAAGCTCAGATCATCACAATCCCTAAACCGGGTAAAGACCCCTCAGAGTGCAAAAAGTATAGGCCCATAGCCTTATTGAATTCCGACTTGAAGATTTTTTGCTAAACTCCTTGCTACTCGATTAAATCCTTTCCTCCCTCACCTTATCCATCCAGACCAGGTAGGTTTTATTCCCGGCCGTCAGGCATCTGACAATACCAGACGTATTTTGTATGTGCTGGACTCTATACAGTCTACCCCAGATGAACTGGTTCTGCTCTCCTTAGACGCGGAAAAAGCTTTTGATAGGCTCCAATGGCTTTATTTGTGGGAGGTTTTAGTTAAATTTGGTCTACAGGGTAATATTCTCCATTCGATATTTGTGTTATCTCAAGATCCAACAGCTAGGATTTTCAGCAACGGTTTCCTGTACCCCCCTTTTTCATTTCTAATGGAACTAGACAGGGGTGTCCTCTGTCCCCCCTAATGTTCGCTCTTGCCATTAAGCCTTTGGCCCAAACACTTTGTTCTGCCCCAGACTTTCCAGGGATCACGCTTCACTCTACTTCCCATAAATTATGCTCGTTTGCAGACGATGTATTTTTTTTTGTTTCCAGCTCGGAGACCTTGTTGGTGGTATTGAAATATATCTTAGATCATTAAAGTGCTGCTTCTTTTTAGAAATTGAATGTCACTAAATCAGAAGTATTGCCTGTTAACATCCCTTCCCTCCCTCTTGCAATATTGCAGCAAAGGTTTCGTTTTGTGTGGGTTCAGAAATCCCTACCATATTTGGGTATGCAGATTACCCCTATGATTGTTGACATCTTTGAAGCTAATTATGCCTCATTAATCCAACATCTTTTGTTATTAACCAAGAATTGGATAAATTACGAGGTCTCCTGGCTGGGCCGTATTGCTTCTTTTAAAATGATGTTGCTTCCAAAATTAATGTATATATTTTGTACTATTCCCTATGTTGCTCCTAAACGTTATATGGATCTCCTATATAAATTGATGTCATCGTATGTATGGAAACAAAAATGCCCCCTCCTGGCCTACCAACGTATGACTCTCCCCAAGCAACAGGGGCGTCTGGCACTTACTCACCTGGTTTTATACCAAGAGGCTTGCATTTTGACTTACCTCTGAGATTGGTTTCTCCCTGTAAATACTAAGTCATGGGTAGACCTAGAACGGAGCTCCTATTCGACCTATCCCTTAGTAGACCTGTTGTGGACCCCTTAAAAATGCTTGTCTCTCTTCCCCATCGTCTCCTCTCCATCTCGGATACTTTGTTGATCTGGGATAGATTAATATATCGTCATTCTGACCTATCATTACCAACCCATAACATCTCCCTCCAGGCCCTCTCTAAACTCATCCCAGACATTAACCTTTCTACCTGGTGCTCTAGAGGTGTGCTCTTGCTTAAAGATTTATATGCTCAGGACCTTTTCCTCCCCTCTTCTCTTATCCAGGAGCGTTTTATTATCCCTGTCAGAGATTTTCGCCACTGGATAAGCTTGGCCTCCAAGACACCTCCCTCCCCCATGGTTGACAGACTGACGAAAAGTCCTAACAAGGGAGGTATAACCTTTTGGTATCAATACCTTCAGTCTCTCATAGTCCCAACGAAGTCCCCATCTCAAACTAAATGGGAATTGGAGCTTCATTTTAATATTTCTCCACAACAATGGGTAACGATCCACTCTACTTCCCATCATATATCTAAATGCATTGACCATACAGAGATGCATGTTAAATTGGTTAACAGATTATACCTCACCCCGGCCAGACTCCATGTTATATGGCTCTCACAGACAAAATTATGCTGGCGTCAATGCGATCAAACAGTCGATATATTCCATGTGTTTTAGACATGTCCTATCATACGTCATCCCTGGCGAGAGGTCTTTGACTTCTGCTCCTCCGTTATGGGTGGTCTTATTGACATGGATCCAGGCCTGGCTCTACTTCATATATATCCCTCCTCCAGTTCCTAAACAAGATCGTTATCTTCTGGGTCATATCCTGTTAGCAACTAGAGCAGCAATAGCCCAAAATTCTTAGATTACTTCTCTTCCTATGTTGTCGAGAATCATTTCTAAAATTCAGCATAGTTTCGAGATGGAGATGATTGCTATGCCTTATTCTACCTCCGTTTCGTCTCCAATCATGAAGTGGCTAAAGTGGCACATATTTGCTATGGAAGGAGCCGGAGAGCCTCGTGGTTCTCCTACCCCCTCTTTTACCCATTCACCACAAGATTTCCTTGAAGTCCCACAGGTCAATTAGTAGGTTAATGGCCCCTCTTTTTTCCCCCTGGAAGGTCTATACTTTTTCACTGCGCTATGATACATCTATTTTGGTTACTCAGGTTGAATAATGTTTTGTTTTTTTTTGTTGTGTCTGCATATTTTCATAAGTATAGTATGTTATGTTACAATACTCACTCAGCAACTTCTCTTCCCCCCCCTTTTGGTTGGGGTCCCCTGTAGGTCCATCTCCCTTCCTTCTCTTCCTTTTTTCCTCTTTATTGTTAACCCCCTGTTCTGTACCCCATATTTTTGCAAAATTTTTCAATAAAAACTTTATTGATGAAAAAAAAAACAAGATTAGAGAAAGTGTTACATCCTGATGATAAACTCTCAATTTAAAACCTCAGACACTGTGGTGCCACTAGCAGCAATGTAAAAAGGTGTTAAAGGCTGAGTTATGTGCAGGCTGCATGAAGCACCTGGATTGGATGGAGGGACAGGAGGCTGGATTACCTCCTGGCAGGGTATCCGTGTAAATCTGTATTAAATGCGGACTGTTTGACAAAATAATGTATTATTATACCATCTGTAACTACTGGAAATATCGACAATACCACAGACTGGCATGTAACTGTTCTTATTAGGACTACTAAAGCTAATAAAACATATCTACTTCAGGATCCTACTTTTACGACTACTTATCTGGCTGTAATTTCAGTTACCTACAGATTAGACCAAACTAATCCATCATCTGGTTGTTCTGAGGTGGGGACCTTGCATCCACTACCAATGTTCTGCCCGTTACATGCAGCTCTGACCAGTGTGATAGGCCAGAGGGAACCATCCACAGAAACCCTGATTTAAAGTAAGAGGTCAGTGGTACCAGCGCAGCTGCCCAGTGAGGTGCTATACTAGCAGCAAAAGTTACCTAGAAGGAATCGGTTGTAGGTGCCGGCGAAGGAGCCTAGTGGTGGCAGTAGGCCCCTCTTACTGCAGTTAGAGGGATGCAATTTGGGGAAAAGAAAGGGAACAGTGGTAAGGAAAGTCCAGACGGTCCCCAGCAACACACGGACAGGATGGCATAGGGGGGTCCATCCTGTCACAATACCTATCCCTCACTCTGCTCTTCTGAGAATATGTTAGATGCACAGTGAAGCCTCTTTAGGTGCATGCAACTAGCTTATGACTAAACCTCATTAAACCAACAGCAACACAAGGACTATTATATCTACTATTGTAAACAAAACATTACCTTATAATATAGTTTATATTATTTAGAACCTGTGTTCCCATTACATTTAACGACATATATACATGTACATACACAAATATATATAAAATCCAGTACCATATATGTTGGATTTACCTGTAACTCTGAGGATACCCAACTCCTTTCATGTTTTACTGTTAAAATCATTAGTCATCAATAGATCTTTATCTTCTTGTCATTCTCCCCCTCCGGTAACTGTTCAACAACATGTGAAGTATGAAGTTAAGCAAATATTGGATTCCTGCATCTCTAGAGACACAGATATTTGATTAGCCGGGCAGGGTAACATTTATTGTTAATTCTATTCTGAGGCTTCACCAAGCTACTGGACCCTCTTCGGTCAGGCTTTCATTCCAAACACTCCACAGATGCTGCACTGACTAAAGTTATCAATGATCTGATCACTGTTAAATCTAAAGGCCATTACATGTTTCTAATTCTCATGGATCTCTCTGCTGCATTGAATACTCTTAACCACTCTCTCCTCATACAAATGCTCTGTTCCATAGGTCCTTCAGGACACTGTCCTATTCTGTTTCTTATTCTACCTATCTAATCATTCTTTTAGCATTTGTTTCTCTGGATCCACCTTCTCTCTGCTTACTTTATCAGTTGGATTACCACAAGGCTCAGTCCTAGGCCCCCTGCTCTTCTTTATCTATCACACATCTCATTGAAAACTAATAAGCTCCTTTGGATTTCAGTATCATCTCTATGCAGATGATACCCAAATGTATCTATCCTCTGCCGATCACTCACCTTCTTTATTGGCCCATTTTACTGACTGTCATTCTGCCATTTCATTTTGGATGTCCTCTTGCCAATTCAAACTAAATCTTTCAAAAACAGAGCTAATAATATTCCCACTCAACAATCGAAGTTACTTACCTGATATTTGTATTTCTGTTTTGTTTTTAAAAACATGACGATAAATCCTACCCCTTAAGCTCGCTGCCTAGGTGTGATCCTTGATTAAGACCTAACCTTTGTTCCCCACATCCAATCGATATCTAAATGCTAGTACCATCATCTGAAAAAGAGAGAATCAGACTCAGTTTCTGCATTGGTTGCCTGTTTGTTTACCGAATCCAATATAAAATACTTCTACTAACATATCAACCATCAACAAAACTGCACCGACTTTAAGCTCTTCACTTTTCTAAAAATATCTCCCAAATCCACAACTCCGTTCTTCACAAGATCTGCGTCTCTCAACCACACTCAATACCTGCTCCCATATTTTTCAGGCTACACCCACTTTGTGAAATTCCCTCCCTCACATAACAAGACTTTCCTCTAGTCTTCAAACCTTCAAGCATTCTTGAAAATCAACGTCTTCAGGCTAGCTTACCAAATTCCTCAACCACCCTCTTAACCTCTCTAAGGTACTCTATTACTACCCTCAACACAGTTCACATAAGACTTGCAAGTGTTTCTTTATATAATCAATCAACCCTTTGACCCCTGACTCCCTAACCAACATTGCTGTGTGACTGAATCATACAGCCCACTAAGCACTTTCTACCTTTGCAATCTGACTGGACCAATATGCAATATGTAGCACATAACTTCATGTATCAATCCCGTCATATAGACTGTAAGCTTGGGAGCAGGATCCTCTCACCTCTCTGTCTGTATTTAATACCTAGTCTCATTTTATTACTGTGTTGTTTCATTTTGTAAAGCACTATGGAATATGCTGGCACTATATAAATAAATGTTAATAATAATATTTCAATTGTAAATGTGCTTTCATTCCTAATGGTAGAAAACAGCTATGAAGATAGTTATTATCATTTTGCTTCTTTTTGCTGCATTATTGAATATATCATACTTCTGATCCTCATTATACCATTTTGAATAGTTTTAACCTTTAAGTTTTGAGTGTTTGTATGTTTTTTGTCTCCTTTGTTGTTATTTCTTGTTTAACCTCCAGAAGGTTTGAATATCACATTTTGATACATATTTTTATTCTTTCATTTTTGAATTACATTTACTTTGTTTTAGCAGGCATCATTGCAGTCATAATATGAACTTAGTTTAGCTCCAGAAATGCTTGTGTCCAATAATAAAATGGAAGTCCAGTTCTGCAAAACAAGCTTTCAAAGTCAAAATATTTAGCAGGAATTTACCACATTAACAGAATCTTAGCATTTATTACTCCTATATCGTATTCAGGTTCTGGGAGCGCACTCTTTCCTTTTAGTTGTTCTTAACAAACCAGACTTCATTCCGTCTTCCATAAGGTTTCATAGGTGGGTCGTAGCCACAGCAAATGTAGTAGTCTGTAGAATAAGATACATCTGGTCCAAGACAAGAACGGAGTTTTGCAGCATGTGTAACATAGTCTGTTTCTTTTGCAAATCCGCCAAACTGCCTGTAGTAACAAGAGAAGAGGAAGCAATAGCAAGTGGTTAAACATATGGGGCAACATTTATCAAGGTTCCCATTTTCGAAATCACAGATTTTCTGTAATTTTTCCCCTGGGATTTAAACAGCCATTTTATTATAGGAAAAACCCGGCGGATTTTTGCCTTTAATAAAATTTCTGTTTCAAGTCCCACAGGAAAAATCTCAGAATATCTGTCATTTTAAAAAACAATTCATTATAAATAATTTCCATAGCCTGTTAATGCATCATTGCACAGTTGCCAACTTTGTTTAATGTTTGTGGAGAATCCCATATTTTAAAAATCTGCCCCTGAAAATGTTTGTCTTTGCAAGTCCCTATTGTTAAAGATTGTGCACAGAACCATTCCTCTTATGCTGTATACTGAATTTCATGCAAAACATTACATTGTAGGGATTGTAGTGTACAGACAGTATCACACAGTGTGCCTGCAAATTATTTTAAAATGTTGACAACTACAAAGTTGTACTGATTCTTAGGCCTAATGTTTGCATATTTTTGAACTTTTCAAAAAAGGCTAATAATGATATAGTGCCATAGCTCCCATCATTCAGGATCCCAAAATAGGAACACAATAAACCCCTACCCCAACTTCTACCAATTATGCCCAAACTCTGCCCACAAACGAATATATTTGATCAAAACACACCACTTTCCCATTAAGTCACACCCCTTTTGCAGGCTGCAAATCGGAACGCCCAGGCAAAATAATTATGCAGTGTCGCCATCTTGCAGTGTTCTACATTAATGTCAAAATATGCTATATACATAGATAATAGAGGTGTTGTATCTCTGGAGTCGCGTATTGTGTCATCACACTGAGGCCATCATGAAGACCGCATATAAATTTGATTTGTGGGTAAGCAATTTTGCATCAATATCTTCACTATGAAGATATTGATGCAAAACTGCTTCTGCTGCAACATTCATTCTATAGGTTTAAATTTCAACTTGTGTATTTCCCATCGCAAACCTATGCGTTATCGGGACCTGTGCAGCCATGTATTCACGGACGGGAAAGCTAACTCAATATGCCCCATAATGTCTTTGGTGAGTGCCGAGGATCCAAAGTCTTCATGTTATTAATAAATGTGTGAACCGCATATACCACATAATATTTAATTACATAAAAGGTCAAATACAAATGAAATAAAATACAAAGATCTGTTATTTTCCCCATTAAAGCTTAAATGGGAATCTTCTATCGTGTAGTAGTCAAAATGTAAATGTCAACAAAGTAATGTGAATAGATGTTAATAACTTTATATAATATAGCTGTAACACAAATGATTTATCAGCTGGAGGGTTCAATAAACAATTGGTCATTCAGAAGCGTCTAGGTAGTTTTGTCATTATCATTATTGCAGCCCTCCAGCACGATGGAACGATGTTGTGCCAATTCTGCAGTGTGTACATACTCATGACCATCTGCCTGACAATTCTGCCAATAGTTCCTCCAACAGCTATGCCTTTCTGGGTGTGTATATTTAACTTATGATGTTGTCTCTTACGTCTCCCACATGCTATGTTGTAAACGTGAAGCACGTAGAAATAGTGATCTTTTCATAGCGAATCACTAATAAACGTTCTATACGTCATCTTTGTGATCCTGAATGCAAGTGTATACAATATGAATTGTTAACAGATGTTGCCCACATTGTATAGACAAGAAAACAGGGATACTCTGCACTCTCCAAACACATAATTAATGCTGTACCAAGTACTGTTCTATATTAAAAACAGGGAATGTTAGTTCCACATATTGCAATATATGTTAAGCGGACCAACCCTCTTGCACCCCAGTCTGTACATGGTGAGTGCAGAGGATCTATGTCTGTTTTTGTTTATACAATGTAAGTCCCATGACTCTTGCACCCCATTCTTTACATTAATTAATTCCAACTTGTGTCAGGTGAGTCCCAGGTCTCCCATGGCTGCTAGTGCTTGGGAAAGACTTGCCTTTAAAAGCTGGGTGCAGGTAAGCCTTAAGCCCAGACAAAATTGCATAGCATTTGATCATGTTAGGACTGACCAGAATGGGAAGACTTTGGCGTGAGTTGGTCAGCTTAACATATATTGCAATATGTGGAACTAACATTCCCTGTTTTTAATATAGAACAGTACTTGGTACAGCATTAATTATGTGTTTGGAGAGTGCAGAGTATCTCTCTCTCTCTCTCTCTCTCTCTCTCTCTCTATATATATATATATATATATATATATATATATATATATATATAGATATATATATATATATATATATATAGTTTTATTCTTGTACCGCTTGTGGGCATTATCAACCATATGGAAAAGTCCATATATTCAGTGCACCTGTCCACAGCAACATGTGAAGTGGAAAAATGTGTATTATTTATCATGAAATGTAAGCACATATATGTATATAATATCTACAAAGTCTAATTTATTTACTGGTGTGTTATGTGTGCATTTATTTTATGTTGTTTCAGATACCTCTATATATGTGTATTTAATTTTCTTGTGCTACAGGTAGATTATAGTTTAATTATTGTACCCTTTATGGCCATTATCAACCATATGGACAAGTCCATATTTCAGTCACCAAAGAAACTAGAATGTGGTTTACAAAATCCTTTATTTTCAAACATAATAAATATTTCTAGTAGGTGGGCGTGAAATAAGAACAAAATAATATACTAATTATTAAGATATAACTACATATTTTAACTTTTCAGCTAATTAGCTAAATACTTTTTCATACATGTGAAACAAATCTAAATAATTTTTCTCCAGTTTGAGGAATTTCTTCTTGACATCATGTACGTTTGCCCCCAACTCGTTAAAATATTCGTTCAGCTTTGTCATCTTCTCTGCCACAACAGTTGCATCACTGGAAGCCAGAGAAGTATTGATCATTGGGCCGTCCTTCTCTATTTTCAAACTTTTGTCTGAAATGACAATGAAGGACAGAAACAGTAATTTAGTTTTTTAACAATAAAATGGGAAACATTGTTTTTATCACTCTCCTATACAAATCACATTCACACACCTTGGACACTGCTTGAAATCACTTTATGCTGATGTCCCTCCTGGGTTTGTCCAGGCATGCTACTGTGATGGTCTATATCAGCCAAAAAATTTGAAAGATTTCAATTATGCGCGTAGTGCTTCCGAAACAGTCACAAAGGCAAACCGCTTTACTGCAACATCGCAGATTTCTCTTCACCCATCATAGGGGGCAAGAAGAAATCCTCAATGTTGTAGTACCAGAAAGAAATTGCAACCACAATGTTCAGAGGAACATCGGGGCTAATTGAATTCACCCCCATAGATACAAATTGTTAATATGTAGGCACAGGGTACACCTTACGTTTCTTTTCTTTTTAATGATTTTTAATTACCATCTTTCTGTTCCTCTTTTATTTCCCCAATTCCTATGTCTGTGTTATCCTCTTTTGTGTCCACATTGGCTATTACTCCCTCTTTTCTCTTTTGCTGTGTTGCTGTGCACACTTCATCATGTATTTTTCTTTCTATTAATATATGTCACTGCTTTACTAATCATGCTAATTGTTATTGTTACTGGTTAAGTACTAACAATGTTTACTAACAAGTTTAACAGAGTTTTAATAACCACATTTCATACTCACTTTTTTGAATGTTCGTTTCGATCCTCTTCATCTCTTGTAGCTCTTTATTCTTCAAATCTGACCATCATTTCTGTATCTGTAACTTGCTTCTTTTTTTTTTCAAAGTTTTCACGTGGCATATTAATCAACTTCTGCATTATTATTTCCTTTCTGTAATTAACTTTTCTGTACTTTTTTTTTTGGTGACAATTGTAGTGTGACAGGATGGACCGCCTATGCCACCCTATCTGTTGCATTGCTGGGGACCAGTTTGGCTTGTCTTGCTACCATCCCCTTTTTGTTATCCCAATTGACCCCTCTAACCTCAGTAGGAGGGGCTTAAGCTGCTGCCAGCACTGGACTCTTCAACTACATCTAAAACCGAGTCCTTCTGGGTAACTGTCGCTGCTAGTGTACCTACCTCCTTGCTGGTACACCTGGGCTGGTACACCTGACCTCTTGCCTTCAAATCAGGGTTGCTGTCGATAGCACCCCTGGCCTATCACACTGGCCAGAGCTGCAGGTAGCAGGCAAAGCATTGGTACCGGAAAACAGTCCAAACCTGAGAACAGCCGGAAAACTGATTAGATTTGGGTCTAAACGGCAGGTCGCAGGAATTAGGTGTCAAAGCAAGTTCCTTAAGCAGTGATGTTTGTTAGCTCAGAAAGTTCTAAAAAGGACAGTTACAGCCACTAGTTGAAGGTACTAGCAACATCCAGAAAGGTACAGATGGATTGATACATTACATGCTAAAACAGCTCGCTTTTGATACACATTTTGATACACATGTCAGCAGGGGGTAACCCAGCCCCTTCCTAGCTGGCACCGGAAGATCTCATCAGATAATTTAAGATCAGGATATAATCTAATCCTGCATCTAACACAATTTAACTTCCACATCAGCCTAATTTCCTCAGATTTGCTGTCTACGTTGCTAGGTTTCCTGTCTGTCTAACAAGACATGCACACAGGTAACGATCCCCTACATGCCTTCAGGCCAATTTGTCACTTCACATGCAAGACTTAGGGCGAAATTTACTAATGGGCGTGTTTGGGGGCGTGTTTGATACGCCATGCATCACTGCGTTTTCCCGGCAGTTTTGCAGGTCAAACAGCCGGATTTACTAATGGGCGATTTTAAGCTTCAAGATGCATCCGCCGTCGATGTAACGGCGGTATGTAAGCCTTCAAGCCACCGGCGGCTTTGAAAGAAACATGGCGCTTTTGCTTTAAAACACGGCGGTTTCATGTTATGGCGGGTTTTTGGAAAAAAGCACCTGTATAATGGCGTTTTACTATTGGCTACTTTCTCTGTCAGGAGATTTGACATCACAAGCCCAAATCACAGGCCTGCCACTTTTTCTTTGATAGGGTTTTGAGGAGAAAAGAGATAGGAGCTTGGAGGAGTTAGGATTATGAGAGTTGCTTTTGAGGGTTGTTGTGCTGCGATATCTGATTGGAGTCTGAGTAGTCCTGTGTTATTTTACAGTCTTGTGGCTTTATTTTCTGATTTAATTTCTGTCTTGTTTTTTTGGTAATTGTCTAGTCCTTTGTCTCTGTTACTTGTGTGTGAGTGTGTTTTGAGTGTTTCAGTAGTTAGTGTAGTTTGTCCATTGTGTTTGTCAGTACTTCAGTGTTACTTGTTTTTTGTGTCTTACTGGACATTATAGCCACAGATAGGAGGGGGGCAGAGGGTGAGGAGAGGGAGATGGAGCTGGAGGGGACAGAGGAAGGTGAAGAAGGGTTAG
Source organism: Mixophyes fleayi (assembly GCF_038048845.1). Classification (NCBI taxonomy): domain Eukaryota; kingdom Metazoa; phylum Chordata; class Amphibia; order Anura; family Limnodynastidae; genus Mixophyes; species Mixophyes fleayi. The sequence continues at coordinate 96,284,584 of NC_134409.1, forward strand.
AGGAGACAGGACAGGGCAGGAAGACAAAGTCAGGGAGGAATGTGAGATTTTCTGACAATAAGAATTGTGTGTTAGTGCACAATATTGTTCCCTGTTACGAGATAATTTTAGGGAACCTTGCAGCCCGTACTCCGCTCAGGCAGCGACATGAATTGTGGTTCAAAATATGTGAGGCCATGAATGCAGTGGGACCATTAAAGCGGTCAGTGGCTCACTGCCGCAAACGCTTTTCAGACATAAAGCAGAGACTGAAAGAAAAAATGGCTGAGGAAAGGAAAGCAGCAAGAGGAACAGGTGGTGGACCAGCACTTCGTGTGGAATATACCACATATGAGGAGGAGTTGCTGCAGATCAAATGTAACTATGATCCAAATGACTGGTGCTGTGGAGGCCTTACACACAACTGTAAGGGAGGTGAATGCAAATGTAAATAGGATGGCAGGACAAAGCCACCATGAAATAATGGCACGTTTTCCAGTACCAATGTCATCAACCACAACGAGTTTGGCTAGCACGCCTAATCGCTCAATACAAAGTACACCTCCAAGCAGAGGTGCTCGCACCAGGGGTGGCCGAGGGAGAAGAGAGAGTGCCCCTAGAGGCTCAGATGTACCTGCCAAAAGGCGTAAGTAGCCTAATGTTTGTTGATTAATTAAAAATTTCTTAAAAACCATTGTTAACAATACAACACATGTACCTTTTTGTGCGTTCAAAATGTTGCACTATTTGTTGCCTGTTACTCCACAGTTACGCGTATCACAAATACAGTTTGTACATTTTGGTGCATGTTTATGCAATGTTCATTTATACTTTATGCTTACTACTGCAATAAATGCGGTTACATTTCTTTTCTGCCAATTAAACAATAGTATACTGCTTACAAAAAACAATGCACAAATGCCACTTACACATTGACATCTGACTGTAACTTACTAGTGACTTGCAAAATTACCACATGAGGAGTACACACTATCCTCTGTTTCAAGCTTTCAAACTCTAAAAAATAAATAAAATTAAACCATTGCTCTCACATCAAACACATTTTGTACCAAGAAATGTTTTTCTAGTATGCACTTATATGTAAAGTAGTTTGCAATGAGACGGTCTATAATCTGCCTCGCCTCCTCTGTGATCTGCACATCACCAGATGGGACACGGACCCCTACTTGTTCACTATCTACTGCAATAATTGGTGGGCTAAGTTGTTGTAAAGCCAGATTATATAGCAGACAGCAAGCCAGCACAATATCAGACACCTTTTCAGGTGCATACATAAGCACACCACCAGATTTATCAAGGCACCTGAACCTGGTTTTCAATAGTCCAAAGGTACGCTCTTTCACACCTCTAGTAGCTATGTGTGCCTCATTGTATTTGTGCTGTGCAGGAGTCTGAGGATGCAGCAGAGGAGTCATCAGCCAGGAGCGACACCCATATCCTGAATCTCCTATAATAAAACAAAAATGTTAGCTACCATTTAATGTAGCATGTTGTACAGCAGTTAGCACATGTGAGGCAAATATAACAAGGATAAGGGAATTAAAAAAATGGTAAGTACATACCCAAAAGCCATCCCTCCGGCATTTCACCACTTTCAGATTTGGCATAAAGGGTAGACTGTCTCAGGATAAAGGCGTCATGACATGAACCAGGATAGCCTGCCACAACACTCATTATACACAGGTTAGCATCACACACAACCTGCACATTCAGGGAGTGGTAATGATGGCGATTAATGAAAACCTCTGCCCTGTGGTGAGGTGGTCTCAGGCCAATATGAGTGCAATCTATTGCTCCCATAACATTTGGGATGCCCGAGAGCCTATAGAAAGCTACCTTTAGCTCATGCCACTGTGACTCCTGGCTAGGGAAGCAGATATATCTAGGGCACACTTTTTTAAGGGCACCTAGGACCTGTCCAAAATGACTTGAAAATGTATGCTGCGTTATGCCAATCACTCTGGAGGTCACTGATTGAAAGGAACCTGTGGCCAAAAAGTGAACTGCACACAGTAGCTCGTGTAGTCCTGACACTGCATTAGAGCGACTGGTTGTAGGCTCCAAATCATCCTTCACTTGCTCATAAAGTCTCACTAGGTTAGTGCGATTGAGCCGAAACATTTGTACTACGTCCACATCAGCCAAAGAATCCAGATTCAAACGCACTGTAAATGCACGTGGAGTGCGTGCTCTGCGCAGGCTCAGTGGAACCGATGTCAACTGTTGTCCATCCTCCTCCTCCCGCCTTTCTGCCTCCATCAGATAAAAAGCTGCAAACATACACTGGCAAGAATGCACCACATTCCCTGCAAAAGCCATTCTCCAACAAAACCACACCGTAAAAAAATTGATGGACCCTTTTTATAAGCATCATGATTAACTGCTGGCCAATAGACTGTGATTGACTGTGATTTCTTCAGTCAGAAACACCTTTTTGTTTTTGTCACATTTGGATTGCATTAACATTAAATTATGGGTTCACTATGTAAAAGGCACATTGTGCATCTTGATTATTTATAGGCACCATTATTATTGTTGCCTTTTTGAACAAAAAACAATTTATCTAAAATTATGTTGGTTTCAGAAATTAAGTTGCAATCAAAAAGGGGAAAAAAATAAAAAATAAAAGTACCCTGAAATTACATTACACTTTGCCCATTTTCTAGATACAATCCTAATGGAGCAATCATTGGACATGAATTGGACCTTTTTCTTATGTTCTGAATGGCAAAATAGCTCAAACAGCATGTTGTTGGAGCAATCTCGCCGCTCACAACCAGCTCTTTTATTTTGGTCGTTTGAATGGCGCTTTTCCGGCTGTTTGTGTGTTCAACATTGTACAAATCGGGATAGCGGTTTGTAAAGTAGTGGTTTATGAAAAAGTCATTTCTGGCCGTTTGGACGGCGGTTTTGCCTTTAGTAAATCCGGCGATGGCTAAACCGCCGGCAAACTAACCGAAAATCGGCGGTTTGGGCAACCCTCCTATTAGTAAATCTAGCCCTTAGTTAGCATTTCCGGCCATCAGCAAAACAGACTCCCTCCCCACATATGCCTAATTGGAGATTTGGTCTAGCAAAGTTACTAAACAAAAGTGAATCTCTTCCCTGGCTCTGTCTCAGCAATAAATATATTTCCTATAAAAAAAAGTGCACACAATATAATAAAAATCAGTACATTGCAATAATACAAACTGGCACCATGCACTGTTACCTTTAAATAAATGTATACAATAAGTTTTTTTTTATAAGTGATCCAGCCCCACATTGTCATGTTAGTCCAGCACTCTGACCATCATCCTTGGATTCCGTGGTGTGGCTCTTTTCACCTCATCCAATAGCATTCACTCCTCCCTCACTTTTATCTTTCACTTGCTCATCTGCCATGTTGTCACGTACCGCTGGCGACAGCCTGGCACTTCTCTGTTTATATAGACAATTCTAGTGCATACATGGGCGTTAACAGTTGGTATGGACCAATCAAGGCAGCTCTAGTTAAAGAGCAGAGCATTATGAGCAAACATTCATTCATCTCTAGCGTTCGTCCGTGGTGGAATTTGCAGATCTGCAATGACACTATTTAGTAAAGTTTTCATACTCTATGAATGGAGTCAATGCTTTCTATACAAAACTTCATCACTATTATAGTAAGGAAAGTACTTTTTTAAATGAGACTTATTTTTCATAGTTTTTTTGTTAGTATAGAAATTACATAATACATGTTGTATAATTTTTTTTATAGCAATTTTAGGATGGCATCTGACAAGAATGTTAATCTGATGAAGGACTTAATTGAGGCCTGAAGATCCCATCCGTGCTTGTGGCAATCCAAGTGAAAAGAGTATTCCAACAGGCAGAAGAAGATCTTTGCTTATGAGGACTTGAGAGTGAGCCTTCCCCATTATCCAGAGGCTACTATAAATTGGGTCAAGGGTCAAGGGTCAAGGGTGTTATGGCCACCAGTGCGGCATAAACTCATAGAACAGGTAGAAGAGGTCTTCACCTTTAGCAGCCGCCTTTCCCGTAAAGACTAGTTGTGCTCACAGGTCTTATACTCAGAGTAGTATGAGTTTATGCTAACACGGCAGCGCACAGGTATAGGAGGTTGCACACAGAGTAGCGGCAGGCCAAAGATCAGCGGACTGGACAGAGCACCAGAGGGTATGTCTGGTACAGGCGGGAAGGTCAAGGTCACAGGCACAGGTTCAGGATCCAGGGACAGGCGGTAGGTCAGGGTCACTAGGAGAGGTTCAGAATCCGGGTATAGGCAATAGATCAGGGTCAGAAGCACAGGTTCAGAATCCAGGAACAGGCAAAGGTCATACACGGGTAAGCAATCACAGGTTTCAAACACCAAAGATAGGAACAGGAGAAGGCAGCAGTACTGGAGCAGAACGCTATAACCGGCAGTGAGGCTCAGTCCTCACTGCCTTAAATAGTGCAGATGGCTAATCAGAACACAGCCAGAATGTGTTCCCAGCAGTAGAATAATTAATTTGCAGAGTGCCAGCACACTAGATTGACAGTCTGCCGACCACACATGAGCAACATTTCTTTCATCCTACCCCATCCTATATACTTCAGCCGCATTGTTCCCACAGGCAACATCACACAATGGGAAGTAAAAGAAGTACTCCTCCTGCCTATAGGACTTCCACACCAATCAGGAGCGTAAGTTTGCTGCAATATAGTGAAAGTCCTTCCTCATTGGAAACCATAGGAAACTAGCATTATGAATAACTGTGACATTTAAGTTTATATTTTTATTACTAAAGTTTGAGTTTCTATTTTTTATAGGTTTTATCTTTGCCCTCAATGCAATAATATATTTGTTACGCTTGGCTATCTTCTCAGCTACACCTGCCCCATCACCGGAAGCCAGAGAATTACTGATGCTGCTGGGAAAATGTGGTGGTGCACAGATGGGTCCTATACCCCTCCTGCCTTAAGGACACCAAGCAGCGTTTCCACTGTATGCTGGTATACAGTGGAAGTGCTTCCTGTTGCTGGGAAAATGTGACTATCAGTCTCTGCTGTGCAGATATGGGTCCAATTAATGCCTTTAGGACCCCAAACAGCACTTCTACTGTATGCTGGCATACAGTGGAAGCTTGGGGTGCAATAGCTGCTATGTCCTTGAGATCAGCCAGTAGCTAATGTGATAGCAACCAGTGACTTCTCTGGAGATATTGCGCCTATTAATGCCTTTAGGACCCCAAACACCACATCCAATGTTTGCTGGCATACAGTGGAAATGCTTACTGCTTGTAAAATATACACCTAGGTTTTATATGTTTTTGTGTTTGAGTTAGTTTAATTATTTTTATCTTTTAAATGTATACTGTATATATTTTGTGTGTGTTGTTTTTAATATGTTAATATGTTAAGTTTATATTTTAACAAATAAAAATGTTTTTAATCAGACTATTTCTTTCACTAACCTTCATATATTTTCCCTGGAGAACTTGCCTCATAGGTCTCAGGTATGATCAAACGCAGAGCTTGCAGTGACATAGTTGTGCTGTACTTGAGATCAGCCAGTTTTTTTCCAGTGGCCACAAATCATAGGTTAGCAACCATTCTCTGCTTTGCAGATATAGGTCTCCTTAAATGGGTTTCCTTCTTTTGGATGAGTGGGGAGACAAGCTGTAGCAGCTCCTGGAATGTGGGATCATTCATACATAGGAAATTCCTGAAGCCATCAGGATTGTTGTCCCGTATCTTCTGTAGCAGGGGCATATTTGAAAAGAAGTCTCTCCTCTGGAACCACTCCTTGGTCCAACAAGTCCAATTCTTTCTCCTTCTTTCACTCCGGTTCAGTGTTTGTTGCTTCTCGTCTTGGCAAGAACACTACAAAGCACAAGCTTTGCATTTATTTGCAGGGGTGATCATTATATTTCAAGAAATAGTAACAAGTGTAAAATTGTGAATGGAGTTCCCGAACGTACACTATACACAAAGCTGAACAATGGAATGAATGCTGTTTATGTAATTTCCAGTTTCTAGATGTATGTTTGTGGGTGATGTGTGCACTGAGGCTCAGTCCTTTATTCAAATTAAATTAGCATATTGCTGTTGGGACGGCATATATCTGTACAGTGTGTACAGAGTCACAATCTTTTGAGCCAATGGTTATGACAGATGAAAATCACAGATCGGACGGTAAATCTTGCAAAACATATATAGCATGTGCACATGAATCGGCATGCTGATCGGGAATATCAGTCTTTGGTAAAATCGTTAACGATATCGCATCAGGAGTAATTTTCTGCAACGTGTACCTAGCTTTACAGTGCTTGGTCTAAATTTGCATGCCCCATTCCACCTCTTCAGGCATAAGCAGTTTTATATGTAAGATTCCCCAAAATCTGGATATGGCCATATGCATATTTTTATGGTGCGCATGAGCAGTACAAAAATGCATATCTAACATAAGAAAACAGACATACTTCTAACTCCACATGAGTGCCAATATATTTCTGTATTTCTGTTGCAAGCTTTAAGTGCTATATAGTATACAACTTCTAGAGTGGTAAAACTTTTTTAAAGTGATACTGCAAAATGGCATTGGCTACAATATTTAACTTTGAATTAAAGTATGATGCTGCACCATACTGTAGTAGATTGTATCTGATTTTGCTATCAAAATAGAAATTCCTATAGGGTATTATTAATAGGAAGAATAATAGGCCCAGCAGACATATGGCAAGTGTGAGTTTTGAGGGAGCACATGAAATATTGGAGGTTGAGGGTGGTCTGGTAAGGCGGGGTAGGGAGTTTCAAAGGTGGGAAGCACTATGGTCGATTTCTTGAAGGTAGGAGTGTGAGGTGGAGATAGGAGATGTGGATAGGGGAAGGTCATTGATATATCGGAGTTGGCGAGTAAGGGAATATTTATTGATAAGGTCAGATATGTAGGAGGGGAAAGCATTAAAGAGGAATTTATAAGTGCAGTTAAGTAGCTTGAATTGTATTCTGAAGGTAATTGTTAGCCAATGGAGGGTTTTGCAGAGAGGCACAGCAAAAGAGGACCAGCGGGAGAGGAAGATTAGTTGCAATTCCACAATCAGGACAGTGTACAGGAGGGACTGACATGTGACAGGGAGGAGAAGATTACAATAATCAAGACAGGAGATGACAAGGACATGGAAAATGGTGACATCCAGCGAGAGGAATGGGTGATTCTAGGCAATTTGCAAAGATGGAGTTGACAGGATTGCACGAGGGACTGGATGTGCAGGGTGAAATTGATGATCCCCAGGCGGCATGCATGGTCAACATGACAAATGCTGACACCATCTACCTAGGAAGACGAAAACAAGGGAGGGTGAAACGAGGCGGTGGAAAGCTGATAAACTCAGTCTTGTATATGTTCAGTGTGAAGTGGCGCTCAGCCATCCAAGTTAAGACAGCAGAGAGGCAGTCATACACACGACAGAGGAGAGATCTATAGAAATCTTGGGAGTAAAGGTAGATTAGAGAGTTACCTGCACATAGGTAATTTTGGAGGCTGAGAGGAGATGTAAAAAGAGAAAAGCAATGGGCTAAAAATAGAATCTTGGATGGATCCCAACAGATGGAGGGAGAGGAGGGGAGCAGGCAGGAGAGGAAGAAATGCTGAAGGAGTGATCAGAGAGGTAGGAAGTAAACTAGGAAAAGGCAGTGCCATGAAGGTCAAGGCATTGAATGGTGTCAAGGAGGAGAGGGTGATCAACTGTGTCAAAGTTACAGAAAGGTCAAGAAGCAAGAGCAGGGTATCACTTGGCAAAGGCAGTCTTGGTGGATTGAAAAAGATGGAAATTCAATTGTGAAGGAACAACAAGAGAGTAGATATAGGGGGTGGTAGCTGGAGAGGGAGGCAGGGTCAATGGTTTCTTGATAATAGGAGTGAGGAATGCATGTTTGAAGGTGGAAAGAAAGATGTCAGTAGAGAGAGACAGGTTGAAAAGGTGGGCTAGGTGATGGCATGCATCACAAGAGAGAGTGGAGACGGTAGGAGGGAGATGAGTGGAAGTGAATGGTTCAGTGGGAAGAGGAGGGGAGGATTGTGAGGAGGGAGGGTGGGTGAATGAAGTGTCATAAGGAGGAGATGTCATGAAAGATGGAGTCAATTTTCCCCTTGAAGTAAGAAATAAAAAGTCATGGGTGGTGAAGGAGGGCAGAAGCCAGGATGAATTTGAAGTAGACAAAGTTGGCGTTTGAGCGGGACTTTCTCCAAAGTGCTTAGCAGAATGGGAACATCTTTGAAAGTAGCAAGTGAGCTTGGAGTGCCAGGGTTTGGGTCTGGAAAAACAGAGGTAAAGCATGGCAGCAGGGGCAGCTATGTCAAGGATTGTAGAGATGGTGCAATTGTAAAATGAGACTGCAGCATTGGAGCAGTAGAAGAGTTGTTCAAGGGTGGCAGAGAAGCGGGAGGGGTTGAGATCCCACAGGTTGCATGTGTCCGCATGTTTTTGAGTGGGGAGTAGGAGGGGAAGGAGGGAGAGGTGGAAGGAGAGGAGGTTGTAGTCAGAAAGTGGGAAGGATGAGTTAGAGAAGTCAGAAATATCACAGAGATGAAAGAAAATGAAGTCAAGTGAGTGCCCATCATATTGTGTGGGAGAAAAGGACCACTGGGTGAGACCATGGGAAGAGATAATATAGAGGAATTTGAAGGCAGAAGTATCATGTTATTAATGGGGACGTTGAAGTCCCCAAGGATGAGGGTGAGTAGGTTGGAGGAATGGAATTTGCCTGTGGGCACTGGGATCAATATATTGCTGTATCATGGAGGTGTAAAGGGAAGAAGAATTTATGACATGAGTATCAAAGGAAGAGAAGGAGAGGTAGGGTAAAAGGGAGAAGAATGCTGAAGATGCAGTTATGAGAATGCCTACACCACTGCCGTGGCAGTCATCAGGGTGGAGAGTGTGTGCAAAGTATAGACCGCCAAAGGAGAGGGCAGCTTTGGAGACATTGAGGGAATGAAAGCATGGAAGCTGAAGGAGTGGGAGAAGAAATGAATGGGAGGAAGCTTCTTACTGATCTGGTTTTCCAGAGTAATCTGGCTTTCCAGAGTGCGCAGGTAAAGAGGAGGAGCCTAAGAAGAGAGATTGGGATAAAGTTGAAGGAGCATGGATGGAGGACAGGATAGTAGTGGGAGGAGAACTGAGTGGATGGTGTGAATATGGAGGTTCTTAGGGTTGGTGGAAGCAATACCTGCAGCAGGTACAGACCGTGAGAAAGCGAGTAAGAGAAGTGATTGGGAGGGCAAACTGGAAGAATCAGTTGTAGTATGTAGAGGAGTGAAGGGTATGGAGTCTGGATGCAGGAGATAGAGTATGTGATTGAGGGGAGAGAGAGGAAGGAGTTTGGGAGCGGGGAGAGCAAAGAGTACATTGAACAACAGGAATGCAGGGAGGGAGGGGAGATCAAAGAGGACATTGAGTGGGATGGTGCCGGAGGGACAGGGGAGAGGTACCAGAAGTGGACATATACTGGAAAGAGGAAGAAAGTAGAACTATGGGAAAACATGGGTGATGAAATAGAGGTGGTTGGAGAGAGGAGGAAATGGAAGGAGAAATAGGTAGGTGGGAGGGAGGCATTTGTAGATAATGCCAGATGTAAGCAGAGTAGAGATAAAAGAGAAAATAGACCACATAAGGGAGTAACAGTGAGTATAATAGTAGATGAAAGTTAGGCAGGAATCAGAAAGGTGGTGAATGAAAGGCATAATTGTTAGACAGGTAAGAAGCTGAAGAGGAGTGAATGGAAAACATAATGGTCAGTAGGGAATACAGTATATTTAGAAAATATAATAGAAGAGGAATAAGAGAGGAATGCAGGAAGAGCGAGGACAGGTGGCATTAACTGGAGGGTAGGTAGCCTGTCGAGGGAAAAAGCATAAGAGTCCCTGGAGAGCTGCGAGGGAAGAGGTTGACAAGAAGCGGGGTGGATATTCAGTCCTTGAAGCATTGTACAAAGATGCAAGTGCAGGGTTATGGTGGAGTCAAAGAGCATAAGCAGGTCAGGTACCTGGAGGGACAATGCTAGGGTAGTTGAAGAGGGTAAAGTTGCTGCGGTGAAGTGGTCAAGGCACAGACAGGGCCTTATTGAAGCAGAGGTCAGCTCCACCATTGGTGATAACTAATTTCGGCCTCAATATGGTGCTACAGAGTTCAGGCTCCTCTTGAGCTTCAGGAGCTGTAGACAAAAATCTTTTGGGGTTGGTGATTTAACAGGCTGACTTTTCTCTTAACTTAGTGTGGACATGTCACTGTGGACTTCACGAGAGCAGCCCTGTGATAGGGTGCAGATGGGCTAAAAGATAAAATATGCCCAATGTCCGTTGTGACTCGGACCAACAAGAGTTGAAGGCCGGATAGACAGAGTAGGGAAATTGAGCTGTACCCGTCTATGTCGTGCAGAATAGCACAGTTGCGTTTGAACTATTAGTGCAGAGAAGAGGACAGCTGTGCTGCACCTCCTACTTGAACAGAACAAAACAGAGCAGGTTAGCTATACCCATCTTTCTTGTACAGAATATGGCAGTTGATCAGTAACTGTCTTTCTTAAAACAGAGAAGGGCAATTGAGCTGTATTACCTTCCTGTACAGAATAGGGTAGTTGAGCTACATCTCTTTGTGCGCAGAATATGTTGTGCTGTTGAGCTGCACCTCCTACATAAACAGAATAGGACAGGTAAGCTGTACTTATCTTTCTAGTACAGAATAGGGCAGTGTAGCAGTAGCTATCTAATGTAAACAGAGTATGGCAGTTGAGCTGTATCTGCTTCCTGTACAGAAAAGGGCAGTTTATCAGTATAAGGCAATACATATCACAAGTGTATAAGCATAATTACTGCATACTTGCCAACTCTCCCGGAATGTCCGGGAGACCCCCGCATTTTGCAAGAGTCTCCCGGACTCCCGGGCAAGTGTGGCAATCTCCCAAATTCTGCCCACTTCCTAGTGAAGTGGGCAGAATTAGATCCCAAAGCCGTGATTCCCGGTGAATCGCAGCATTTGGCCCCGCCCCCGCTGTCAAATGACGCGGTTGCGGCATGACGTCACAGGGGCGTGACCAAAATGTCGCGATTTTGGCTGTCCCGCCCCTTTCACGCCCCCCTCCACTGGCTGGCTCCCGGAAGGGAGCTGAAGAAAGTCGGCAAGTATGAATTACTGTGTGTTATAGCTAGGGGCGCAGAGAGGAGGGGGTACAAATTACCTTCCTGGGGGGCCCGAGGCCCCACTATAGTTGAAATAATTGAAATATATATATATATATATATATATATATATATATATATAAATATATCTATCATCACATTTATTTATATAGCCCCACTAATTTCACATGTGTGACTAAAGGTGCTGGGCAGAGAGGGGGCATGTGTGACTAAAGGTGCTGGGCAGAGAGGGTACATGTGTGACTAAAGGAGCTGGGCAGAGAGGGGGCATGTGTGACTAAAGGTGCTGGGCGGAGAGGGGGCATGTGTGACTAAAGGTGCTGGGCGGAGAGGAGGCATGTGTGACTAAATGTGCTGGGCAGAGAGGTGGCATATGTGACTAAAGGTGCTGGGCAGAGAGGGGGCATGTGTGACTAAAGGTGCTGGAAAGAGAGGGGGCATGTGTGACTAAAGTTGCTGGGCAGAGAGGGAGCATGTGTGTGATTATAGCTGCTGGGCAGAGAGGGGGCATGTGTGACTAGAGCTGCTGGGCAGAGAGGGGGCATGTGTGACTAGAGCTGCTGGGCAGAGAGGGGGCATGTGTGATTATAGCTGCTGGACAGAGAGGGGGCATGTGTGACTATAGCTGTTGGGCAGATAGGGAGCATGTGTGAATATAGCTGCTGGGCAGAGAGGGGGCATGTGTGACTAGAGCTGCTGGGCAGAGAGGGGGCATGTGTGACTAGCACTGCTGGTCAGAGGGAGGGCATGTGTGATTATAGCTGCTGGACAGAGGGGGATAAGTATGATTAAAGCACGTGGGCAGAGAAGGACAAGTGTGATTAAAGCATGTGGGCAGAGGGGGGCACATGTGATTAAACCTGCTAGGCAGAGGGAGCATTTATGAGTAATGCATTTTTCTGTAGGAGGGTGGCCTTGTGCGTTTCACCTGATAAACATGCCCACAATGATGCACAACCACACCCCCAATGGTATGGCCACACCCCCTTTGACGGCAGGGTGGCACATAAATTCACATGCTAATCACCTATAGGGAGCCCCATGAAGTTGCTTACAGGAGCGTAAAATTCCTCTTGGCGGCCCTGGTTATCCCTTTGTACAAGAGAGTTACCTTGTGTTATCGATTTGTACAAGAGAGTTATTATGACATTTAGGACATAGTAACTTCACTCCTTGCTGGTGGCTAACTGGTTACAATAATGTTAAGGCACATATACATTTTGTTGTCACATACAACATGCATCAAGGTCCGTTGAGCAGAATCAGCACATTATTGTCATGAGGTTTCAGATAGTATATTTTGTTACTTACGTGGCATATACAGTCAAACCTTCCCTATCTTCAATGCAGATGTTCTCATCTATAGGAATTGGAGGATCTGCCTGAAACTGACTTGGAATTCGAAGGATGACCTTGACTTTTGGTTGCAGAGTTTCAGTCCTCGTAGGGTAACTAATGATTGAGACAGGGGATGTCATCCCCATTCCTGCACCTTTGAGAGAGAAAACATTTGTTGCTTTACATTTTTCGGAGATTGTGACAATATCAGACCCATTGGATTGATAGACAGTCAGGGTAACAGGAAATTTCCTGTATCAACTGCCATTATTTCATTTTTCAGTTCACAGAATTTTTATGATCCAATGTCATTGATCATATAGAGCTCTAGGTATTGATGTAGATAGCTCCCCAATGCTCTGTTTTTGGAGGAAAGCGATGTCGTGTGCAATATTATATACACACAATGAAGCTGTGCTAAAAAACGGAGGTAGCAGAGAATTTTGACACATGGATGAGGGGAGAAAGCAGAGAAACATGCATGGTAATTATTAATCTTATTACTATGCATGTGTATCCTAGCTCTGCCCCAACTCCTCATACAGATATATCCCCAAGAGGAGGCAAATATGGAGGAAGTAGTGGAAATGTGCCCTTACTTCCATCAAATTTGCATTAATACATAAACCCCACGAATATGAGCAGTCTCTCAAATGCAGGCATAGTACAAGCATACTTAAGTTACAATTGTATTTAAAATAACAAGAGTAGCTAACATTTTATTGTCATTGTAAATACAATGAGTAGTTTCTGAAGCTTACAACTTTTGTACTACCTATAGATTTATTTAATAAATGTTATACGAATACATTCTCAAATACATAACATACAGTGTTAAAGCTATCATAAAACAAGGGGCAAAACATAAACTTGTATCAGTCAGTGGAGGGGTTTATACATGTAAATCTAAACACCAACCCCAGAAAATAGATAATGTGTGACAATGAGATTTTGGTCCAATAGAGGGACATTCAGTAGGTACGTAATTACATAGATACATACTATGCATAAGATTTTTTTACCCAGTTCCTAATCAGTAAACTACCCTAGGCCCAGATGCAAAATATGAATCTTGGTTCTTAATCCACACTGCTACCCCAACCCTAATAATCACAATTATGCAAAATATGTTGTAACTCTGAGTAGTGCAAGTTATTGGATAAAGGGATTTACATTACATTTATTGTCGAGTATAAATTTCAGTGCACAAGTGGCTTGCATAAAATCAGCAAATGACTCCTATGACTCATGACAATAATGGGGCTCTTGTCCATATTCAGGATCACCAACTGCACACCAAGGGCCCACCTTATGCCCCGGGACAGATATATCTTAACTCTTGCTGACTTCCTAGCTCCCTGTCATGTTTTCACTTCTGCCTATTTGGAATCCAGCACACTGAGCATTAAGCTTGAATGTTGGAGGCTGTCACTTTACCTTTTTCAGTACGTTAAACTGTAAGTCTCAGCTGGAGGGTTTTTCTGTTGTCAGGGTAGCCAAGTGTATTTAACACCTCAGCGGGGGAAATGATTGAAGGAACTAGTGGTTACATTGGGGATAATACTCAGATTTTCTGGGAGAGTTGACACGTATGAATAGGACATGAGCACTAGCAGCCTAGAGAAAAATATTTATACATCACTCTAAACAAAACACTTTATTTCTTTATTGTATTTATTATGTATGAGACTTGACACACTGCTGAATTGGCTGTGAAAAATCAGCCATCTATTGCAATGTACTGAACATTTTTATCAGTCATTAGCTACGCATGATATATATGATATATAATGTAATATCATGTAATAGCTGAACAATTGCAAATAGGTAATGTCTCAGTATAATGCAACTTGTATAATAACCAAGGGGACTATAGGAATGTATATTATATCCAGAAACCATATGGGTATACTTCTTGGGTAGCCATATGTTCTCTATGTCAGGGAATGGGTCAGTATAGCACAGTTATTGCTAACACTGACAAACATAAATACATAATAAACACATAACTGTACATAGCTAGCAACTGGTGATGTGCCTATAATTATCAACTTCCTAGAGCAAGGAACTACCATAGTACCTGAACTCAGCGCTAGTCCTCAGCTCAGAAAAGTTGTTGAGCACAGGCACTATGATTAATAACTGTTCGGAGCAGGGGACTAGTATTGTACCTGTATTTATCAGCTGACTGGATCTAGGAACAAACACTGTATTTATAATTATCAACTGTGTGGAGCAAGGAACTTGCACAGTGCATGTATCTTAAAACTGCAAAGAACCAGGAACTTTAATAATTATCAACTGTCTGGAGTTTAAAACTAGTGCTACTATACCTGTAATTATCAACTGCCCAAAGCCAGTACTAACTACAGTCACGGCCAAAAGTTTTGAGAATGACACAAGTATTGGTTTTCACAGAGTTTGCTGCTTCAGTGTTTTTAGACCTTTTTTGTCAGATGTTGCTATGGTATACTGAAGTAAAATTACAAGCATTTCATAAGTGCCAAAGGCTTTTCTGAACAATTAAACTAGGTTTATGCAAAGAGTCAATATTTGCAGTGTTGACCCTTCTTTTTGAAGACCTTTGTAATTTGCCCTGGCATGCTGTCAATCAACTTCTGGGCCACATACTGACTGATGGCCACCCATTCTTGCCTAATCAATGCTTGCAGTTTGTCAGAATTTGTGGGTTTTTGTTTGTCCATCTGCCTCTTGAGGATTGACCACATGTTCTCAATGTGGATTAAGGTCTGGGATGTTTCCTGGCCATGGACCTAAAATTTTGATGTTTTGATCTCCAAGCCACTTAGTTATCACTTTTGCCTTATGGCAAGGTGCTCCATCATGCTGGAAAAGGCATTTTTAATCACCAAACTGTTCTTGGATGTGTTAGGAACTCCCAAGCCAGTACAGTGAAACTCGGGGACTACTTTGAAGGCCCGGTATTTGCTGGAGCCCCTAGTGGTGGGGACAGACTTGGCTGCGGGCCGACCGAGGGTCGAGTAACGTGTACTGACTTAAAGGAGAACCCAGGAGTGAGTGATTGGCAGGCCGAAGTGAGGAAGAGATCCAAGGTCAAAAGGACACTAGCACAGGTACGAAATCCAGGGACAGGCGAAAGGTCAGGTGCACAAGCGAAAGGAGCAAAATCCGGAGTTCAGGCAAATGGTTAGGGTCAGAAGCGAGGGTTCAAAGGTCCAGGAACAAGCAGAGGTCAAACACGGGTAGTCAATCAACAGTAATAGTAACCAAGCAGGGAGCACCAGCAGGCAGCAGAACTGAGGACAGAACGCTATAACCGGCAGTGAGGCTGCAGACCTCACTGCCTTAAGTACTAGTATCAGCCAATCAGAGCTTACTCTGATACTAGTCACAGCCCCTGCCTGATTGCGCCAGAGTGCGCATGTGCCTTACTCTCTAGTGCGCCCAGAGCGCCTAGGCAACCCTCCCGGCGTCCGGCCGTTGCCCTGGCAATGGTCGGGCCGGATTTCCGGAAGTGACGTCCCGGTCGCCATGGCGACGGCCGGGACATCTGAAGACACAGGAACTGAGTCGCGGCGGTGCCCGCGGCCGCCGCGGCTCGTGAAAGGATGGTTGGAAGAACTTGCTGTTTCAGGATGTTTTGGTACCATTCTTTATTCATGGCTGTGTTCTTAGGCAAATTTGTGAATTGTGAGTGAGTCCACTCCCTTGTCTGAGAAGCAACCTCACACATGAATGGTCTCAGGATGCTTTACTTTTGGCATGACACAGGACTGATGGTAGTGCTCACCTTTCCTTCTCCGGACAAGCATTTTTCCAGATGCCCCAAACAATCTGAAAGGGGATTCATTAGAGAAAATGACTTTACCCCAGTTCTCACCAGTCCAATCCCTGTACCTTTTGCAGAATATCAGTCTGTCCCTGATGTTTTTACCTGGAGAGTAGTGGCTTATTTGCTGGCCTTCTTGACACCAGGCCATCCTCCAAAAGTCTTCACCTTACTGTGCGTGCAGATACACTCACACCTGCCTGCTGCCATTCCTTACCAAGCTCTGCACTGGTGGTGCCCCGATCCCGAAGATGAATCAACTTTAGGAGATGGTCCTGGCGCTTGCTGGACGTTTTAGAGTGCCCTGATGCCTTCTTAACAACTATTGAACCTCTCTCCTTGAAGTTCTTGATGATGATGATCCAATAAATGGTTGATTTAGGTGCAATCTTACCAGCAGCAATATCCTTGCCTGTGAAGCCCTTTTTGTGCAAAGCAATGATGACTACACGTGTTTCCTTGCAGGTAACCATGGTTAACAGAGAAAGAACAATGATTTCAAGCATCCCCCTCCTTTTAAGCTGCCAATCTGTTATTCTAAGTCAATCAGCATGACAGAGTGATCTCCAGCCTTGTCCTCACCAACACTCTCACCTGTGTTAACGGAAGAATCACTGACCCAATGTCAGCTGGTCCTTCTGTGGCAGGGCTGAAATGCAGTGGAAATGTTGTTTTTGTGATAAAGTTCATTGTCATGGCAAAGAGGGACTTTGAAATTAATTGCAATTCATCTGATCACTCTTCATGACATTCTGGAGTATATGCAAATTGCCATCGTAAAGACTGAGGCAGCAGACTTTGTGAAAAATAATATTTGTGTCATTCTCAAAACTTTTGGCCATGAATGTATATACCTGTAACTATGAAGTGACTGGAGCCAGGAACTAGCACAATACCTATGTCCAACAGTATGTATCACTGTCAACAGTTACAATTGTTATTCTGATACCTTATGTATCAAAGGAACTACACACCGCCTATAGTGTAAACTCATTTGGGCAGGATCATCAATATCTTCCTTTTCTTGTCATTGTACATAATTTTTTTGTGCCATAAACCCCTCAATTTGCAGCACTTTATAATATGTTGGTGCTTTAGAAAGAAAAGATAATAATAAATAGTTTCTTGAGGCGACTCTCTTAACATCTCAAGTGGAAGAAAAAGGTGAAATGAGTTCAGAAGTGAAAAAAAATGTACTGAGGTTACACTGAAATCTACATTTCTCAGATACAAGCATATTTTTGTTTTTTAATTTCAATTTTTTTTTATACCAGATGGTTGAACGAAAATAAGGCAAAGCTAACTTTAATTTACCCTTTTGGTTGGAGCCTCCAACATATTTCAGGAGCTTAAGAACACATTCTTTTGTTGCCTCATCAAATGGTTTTCCGGAAACTTCCACAGAGACAAATTTTCCACCCTCATATGCTCTCTCTTCAAAACTTATTCCATCCTAAAAAGAGATGAAAGGTTGATCAAATATTCTGCTACGTGATATTAACATATGAAGAAAGGAACGAACAGAGCGTTCTCCACACTAATACTCTCTTTGATCTAATTTGTTGGTCACTTCTATTCGTGCCACCTGATAGTACTGACTGTATAACACCTCAGCATGCCACAAGCAGACATCCTACCATAAATCTTAATAAGATAAACAATAAATAGTGCAATATTCACAATAAATGAATATAAGATAAAAAGTCCAAAAGTACAAGTTCTTTGAACTCTATTTATTTCTAAATGTCAAAACAGCTGTTTTCAGCTGCAAACTTTTCCAAACCAAGATGTTTCCACTGTGACTTCTCTTCCACACACAGGTAAAATGTACTCCAGGCTATACCTTAATACATTTCGTCATAGGACTTCATCAGGATAGAAGGTCTAGAGTATCACAAAGTCAGTTTACAAAGGAGACACATTCAGGGCCTGATTCATTAGGGAGCGTAAATGTCGATACGTGCCGTATTTTGCATGAAATCACTCTGCACATGCCCGGAACTGGGCAGTACGCCAGTGAACACAGCAACATCCAATTAATCATCAAGCGCAAAGGGCCCTTACGAAACGATGTCAGGGGCGGAACAGGGAGCAGACTGGGCGTATGCCGATAGTCAATGTACAGTTAGGGCGTGGCAAGATCGAGTGCATGCAGCAGCATCTGATTCAAGCTTTTGGCATCTCAAAGGTATGTGTTTTTCAGTCGTATCACTTGCACCAGCTACAGGGCAGGTGTAAGTGCTGATTACTAGTGATGACGGTCACATATGCATCCTAGAACATGTGTTTGCAAGCAGCAGCAACTGTAATAATGTATTTAATGTACAGTAGGCATTATAATAAATGTATTTTATGGGGGGATGTCGTTTTGTTATTAATGACTATACACTAATTGAAGGGGTGTTTTTTGCGTTCTACTAGGACTTTATATTCTACATATGTATTTGTCATATCCTGCAGAGTCTTGTCTGTCAGGACACAGCACGGCTAGACCTGTATTCAACAACGGACGTTTCTTCAGATCCGCTCTTTACTGAATACGGAAGTGTTTATGTCTTACTTACGCGCATTTAAAAAAAAATAAAAAATTACATTTTGTAAAATTTTGCAAATACAAAAATTTGCAAATACATTCATTTTTCGCGCCGTATTGAATGAGGCCCTCAATGTACAGGTGTAGTATAATTATCACATGAGCGGCAACATACAAACTGTTTTTACAAAAAATACATATAAAGAAATATACCTGATATTATAACCTTAAATCAGTTATTAAACCATAATCATATTCCTTAGAAAAACAACCTTGCCGTTTAACAAGTCCAATTAAGGCTTGTTACACTTACACACCATCTAAAATTTCAGAAAATGATTGAAGTTCTAAAAACTCTAAAAAGCAATGAAATTATGACGATTAAGGAATGAAGCCTTAATGTTCCTTGTGCAATACAGACACAGTATGCCATCAAATCCTGTGGTTAGCTGCAGATTCAGCACTATCATGGAGTGAGATTACTGTCACTTACAAAATGGTGGAGCTACTAATTTACAGATTTGTGTGTTCACTGGAATACACACATGCATTCTATGCGACTGAAGGCTTGAACAGGGTTGTAATGTGGGGGAGCAACAGCCGCCTACAAATGTACTTAAATGTCATCATCGTTGTCTTTCCCAAGTCATTCCTCTTAAAATACAGCAATCTTCCATCTCATCTTCCTCACCGGGACTTCCTCCGCAGTATGCTTCATTTGCCGATGTGTTTGATAAAGCTCAGTCTGAACGTCTTCCTCCTCATCGTTCATGGGATTGTCCGATCGATCTTCTCCCTGGCAAGACTCCTCCTAGGGGTCGGGTGTATCCACTTTCATTACCTGAAACTCAAGCTACATCTGAATACATCCAAGAGAATCTCCAGCGAGGTTTTATTCGACCTTCCACCTCTCCCGCTGGAGCCGGGTTCTTCTTCGTAAAAAAGAAGGATGGATCACTACGCCCCTGCATAGATTTTTGTGGACTTAACGCCATTACTATTAAAAATCGGTATCCCATTCCTCTGATTACTGAGCATTAAGGGAGCTCGGATCTTTACCAAGTTGGATCTTCGTGGTGCCTATAATTTAATTAGAATCCGGTCCGGTGACGAATGGAAGACAGCTTTCAACACCAGAGATGGGCATTATGAATATTTAGTAATGCCTTTCGGGTTATGTAATGCCCCCGCTGTCTTCCAGGGCTTCATTAATGAGATCTTTCGGGACTTGTTATATGTATGTGTTGTTGTCTACTTGGATGACATATTGATCTTTTCACAGGACCTGCCTTCTCATCACCAACATGTGGCAGAGGTCCTTTCCAGACTCCGGAAAAATTCATTATTCTGCAAACTAGAAAAATGTTCATTCGAGTTGCCCCAGATTCCATTTTTGGGTTATATTGTTTCCGGAGTTGGCCTGCAAATGAATCCAGAAAAGGTGAATGCTGTGTTACATTGGCCTCAGCCAACTACTCTTCGTGCCATTCAGCGTTTTTTAGGTTTTGCCAATTACTATAGACGCTTCATTCAAGACTTCTCGTCCATTGCATCTCCTATTGTGGCCCTGACTCGTAAAGGGGCCAATACTAAGCAATGGTCATCTGAGGCTCTCCAAGCCTTTCAATTTCTTAAAGAGTCCTTCTCCACTGCTCCCATTCTTCGACAGCCTGATGTGACACTTCCCTTCTTCCTAGAAGTAGATGCCTCTAATGTTGGCTTAGGAGCCATTCTCTCCCAACGATCGGAGCAACAAAAATTCCATCCTTGTGCTTTTTACTCTCGGGGTCTCCTGCCTGCGGAGAGGAATTACACTATCGGGGACAAGGAGTTGCTGGCTATCAAAGTAGCATTAGAGGAGTGGAGATACTTGTTGGAGGGAGCTCGTCACCCTGTGACGATTTTCACGGATCATAAGAACTTGTCATATCTACAGTCTGCTCAATGCTTGAATCCTCGTCAAGCAAGATGGTCTCTTTTCTTTTCTCGTTTCGAATTAATCATAACCTTCAAACAGGCTGTCAAGAACAAAAAAGCTGACGCTCTATCCCAAGCTTTTGTGACGTCCTCTGATGTTGAAGAGGTTTCCAACCACTCTATATTAGACCCCAAATGTATTTCGCTGGCTGCTTCTTCCACTAAAGTGCTACCATTTGGGAAGACCCTCGTGCCTCCTACTCTTAGGAGGAAAATTCTTTCGTGGTTCCACTCTTCTCGTTTTTCTGGACATGTTGGTGAACGCAAGACCTTTGAGATTCTCTCTCGAAGTTACTGGTGGCCCTCGATGAGGAGAGACGTCAAAGAGTTTGTAGCTGCTTGTGAATTGTGTTCTCAGTTTAAGACCTCCCGCAGAACCCCAGCGGGTTTGCTTCAACCACTACCCATTCCATCCAAGCCTTGGACCCATATTAGTATGGACTTTGTTACTGATCTTCCGCCTAGTAAAAATTGTAATACTATTTGGGTAGTGGTAGACAGATTTTCGAAGATGGCTCATTTTGTCCCTTTGTCCGGTTTGCCTTCCTCTTCTACTCTGGCTGAGCATTTCGTCAAGGAAATCTTTCGTATTCATGGATGTCCGTCTGAGATTGTGTCAGATAGAGGAGTACAATTCGTTTCCAGATTCTGGCGGGCCCTTTGTAAGACCTTGGGCATACGATTAGCACTCTCATCTTCCTACGGACAAACTGAAAGGGTCAATCAAGATCTCGAGACCTTTATAAGGATGTTCTCATCAGCCAATCAAGACAACTGGGTAGAATTGCTTCCTTGGGCTGAATTCGCTCATAACAACATGTACCATGAGTCATCTTCCAAAACTCCATTCTTTGTGGTTTACGGTCACCATCCGTCTTTTCCAGAATTTCCTGCCCTCCCTCCCACCAAAGTTCCTGCTGTAGAGACTGTTTGTCAGACCTTCAAAAATATTTGGTCTCAGGTCAAAACCTGTTTAAAGAGGACATCTGCCAAATATAAGTCTTTTGCAGATAAGAAGAGGCGAGCTATTCCACCACTGAAAATTGGAGACCGTGTCTGGTTATCTACCAAAAATATCCGTTTGAAGGTCTATGAAATTCGCTCCCCGTTTTATTGGTCCATATAGGATCATTCAAGTGATAAATCCAGTTTGTTTCAAACTTCTACTTCCTAAGAATCTTCGCATTTCCAACGCCTTTCATGTGTCCTTGCTCAAACCTCTCATCATCAACCGTTTCTCGGCTCCTCCTTCAGCACCTCAGCCAGTTCAAGTTCATCAGGAGGAAGATTTCGAGATTACTCATATTTTGGACGCAAAAATTTCGCGAGGAGTTCTTCGTTTCCTCGTTCATTGGAAGGGCTTTGGTCCTGAGGAGCGTTCATGAATCAAAGCTGAAGATCTCAACGCTCCAGCTCTTCTTAAGAAGTTTTATTCCAAAAATCCGGACAAGCCCGGTTCCAGGTGTTCTGTGCCCACCTTTAAAAGGGGGGGTACTGTCACTCACCAGACTGTGAGTGCTTCTTCCCGTGTGTTTAGGAACCGTGCCCGTCCACCATCCTGAGGGTCTGCGCATGTGCAGCCCTTTCAAACCTTCTGTTCATGTTCCTTTTAGTTAATTGGCTGATCAGGCAACACTCCCTGTTTAAAGCACCTGAGTTCCATACCTCGTTGCCTGATCTTGGAGTCTCATTCCCATGAGCCTCTGAAGGTGTTCCTGTGTTTCCTCGTGTATTCAGCTCTGCTGATTCCTGTGGTTTCCAGACCACTTCAACTCTCCTGTGTTTCATCGTGACTGTATTAGCTGATTCCTATCCGCTGCCTCCGTGCACTACAGTTATCAACTCACTTCAACTCTCCTGTGTTTCATCGTGACTGTATTAGCTGATTCCTCTCTGCTGCCTCCGTGCTTTACAGTTATCAACTCACTTCAACTCTCCTGTGTTTCATCGTGACTGTATTAGCTGATTCCTATCCGCTGCCTCCGTGCACTACAGTTATCAACTCACTTCAACTCTCCTGTGTTTCATCGAGACTGCACCAGCTGATTCCTATCCGCTGCCTCCGTGCTCAACAGTTCCAGCTCATCTCAACTCTCCCGTGTTTCATCGAGACTGCACCTGCTGATTCCTATCCGCTACCTCCGTGTACCTGCAGTGTCCTGCTTGCCGCTACCCTTCAGTTCTATTCGTGTCTGCAGCCAGCTGATCAGCTCTCCGTGCTTCTACAGTGTTCCTGCCTGTGTCAACTTGCCTGTCTGCATCGGATCAACGCCTCGCTGCTTTCATCTCGTCTAGACCATCTCTACACTTCAGTGTTCTCCAGGTGTCCAGTTCTATATACTACTGCTTCCTGAGTATTTGTTCCTGTCTCCGCTGGTCTACCTACCTGTGCGCTGCACCTACTTGATTACCGCTTCTACCCTCCTGGGCCTTCGCCTCCTGCCGGCCTCCAGCCGTTCAGGTATCTCTGCACTCCTGTCTGACAGCCTGCTCCTGAACCACGGTATGCATACTTCTCATTGACTGTGCTGGTGTATTGCATATCTTGCTGGACTGAGTTGTTCTCCTCTGGAGTTTACTATCCGCTGAGACTATTGCCATCATTTGACTGTGTTACCTTTTGCTCGGATAGTTCCTGTGACTTTGTATTATTGTGCAGTGCTGTTCAGTCATTACTATATTGTGCATATCATCGTGGGATCAAGTTCAGTGTGCCTGTGTATACTCTGTATTGCAGTTCTCTCCCCGTGCTCCTCCTCACATATATATTCAGTGGTACAACTTGCTAGAGGCAGACCACTGATCCCTGTTTCCCGTGTCACCTGTTTCCAGTATCCTTTCACATAGCAGTGGTACAACTTGCTAACGCAGACCACTGACTTCCCGGATACCTCCACCTGGATTCCCTTCCTTCACATAGACAGCGGTACAACTTGCTAAACGCAGACCGCTGACTCTCATCACCTCCTCGTTGCTGCTGGACATTCCTCCTCACTATAGCAGTGGTACAACTTGCTACCGCAGACCACTGACTACCCTCACATTTCCTTTGTCCATTCAGTTCCTCGTGTACTACTACCTGTATATTACCAGTGCTGCTAGTCATAGACTTTCCACGAGCATTCTCTACCATCTGCTGTCTCCTGTTCCGTGATCACCCCGCTACCAGAGCACCATTTTACCATCTATACTGCTCTGGTAAGTCCATCACCTGGTGATCCCTGGGTAAAGACTCCTAGTGCCCGTGACAGGGGGTTCCCATACTCGCTACAGATTCCTGTATCCTGCTTGTGTCCTCAGCTGTCTGCTGGATTACCTGCTCTGCTCACCTGGGGTTCCCATACCCGTTACAGACTCCTGTATCCTGCTCGTGTCCTCAGCTGTCTGCTGGATTACCTGCTCTGCTCACCTGCGGTTCCCATACCCGCTACAGCCGTTCAGCGCTCCCGCTGTACCTGCATATCCGCCTCGGACAAGCTTCTCTACTCAGCAGCGGTATTCATACCCGCTATAGACTATTTGTTACGCTGCATATCAGTTTGGAACAAGCTTCTCTACTCAGCAGAGATATGCATACTTGTGATTGACTATCAGTTATTATCCCGCATATCCGCTTTGTGCAAGACTCTCTACTATTAGCTGTAAACGCTGCATATCTGTTTGGAACAAGTCCCTCTGTGCTCTCAGTGTCTTCATACCGTTATTGACTCTTTTCATACCACCACTCATCCGCACCTGAACTACTCCTCACTTACTAGCAGTGGTACAACTTGCCATACGCAGACCACTGACTTCCCCGCTACCTACCTGCACCTGGACAAGTCTTCTCATCACAGCAGTGGTACAACTTGCTGTACGCAGACCACTGACTTCCCTGCTACCTACCTGCACCTGGACAAGTCTTCTCATCACAGCAGTGGTACAACTTGCTGTACGCAGACCACTGACTTCCCCACTACCTACCTGCACCTGGACAAGTCTTCTCACCACAGCAGTGGTACAACTTGCTGTACGCAGACCACTGACTTCCCCGCTACCTACCTGCACCTGGACAAGTCTTCCCTTCACAGCAGTGGTACAACTTGCTATCCGCAGACCACTGACTCTCCTGTTACCTTCCTTCACCTGCTCACGTCCACCCTGGTCTCCGTGGTTCAAACCTGCCTTTCCACTATAGATGCAAGTCGCTGACTCATCTACCAATATAGCTGCAAGTCGCTGACTATCATCAATTCCATTGGCATCCTCTCTCCATCTGCTGTTATATACGTTCCACTATTCACCCTGCTGCCAGAGGACCGCTGTGCAAACTCCACCTCTCTGGTAAGCATAGTCAACTGGTGAAATCCTGGGCAAAACTCCTAGTGCCCGTGACAGATAGACTGGTAGCGCGATGCAGTGACGTCATCACTCCCAGTGTATCAGTGACTGGGAGCTGCAGCATCGCGGAGAAGTAAGTTAGTTAGCTATTCTTTTTTTTTAGGGGGGGAGAGGGACTCTCTACAGTCCAGGAAAGCTGTGTTTTGCTGCAGCTGTGTCCTGTCAGTATGGGTTATTAAAAGTCAACATAAAACAAATTCAATGCAGCCAGTGAGAAGTGCAAAAGTTCTATTCGACAATGACAAGTCTAATAAAAAGACAAGAAGAACTGACTCTTGTCACCTGGCTGTCTGTCACATTTCTCCTTATCATAAAGATAGTCAGACTTTGAGGATCAAAACCTGGAATGCAACTGTGAAGGGGGGAGGGACAATAACTGTGGGGGGGGGGGAGAGAGGGGGACATTAACTGTGGGCAAGGGGAGAGAGGGGGACATTAACTGTGGGGGGGAGAGGGGGACATTAGCTGTGATTGAGGGGAAGGGAGACATTAACTGTGCTTGCAGGAAGGGGAGAGGGGGACATTAACTGTGCTTGCGGCGAGAGGAGATTGGGACATTTACTTTGGGGGAGGGGAACATTTACGGTTATGCGGGAGTGGGGGGGGAATGTTCTGTTATAAGGGATAGAGGGCGCATGTATGGCAAAGAGGGAGAGGGGCACATGTATGGTGAGGGGGGCGCATGTATGGGGAGGGGGGCCCCGCCAGATTAATTGGTACTGGGCCCGGGAGGGGGGGGGGTCCTGCCAGGTTCATTAGTACTGGGCCCCACTGTTTCTGATGGCAGCCCTGCACGTATCATCATCATTTATTTATATAGCGCCAACATATTCCGTAGCGCTTTACAATTGGGGACAAACACGTATATGTACTCAATTAAGGAAGCTAAGCAAAGTTGTATATGGTTAGAACTTGGAGGGGAGACCTTCCATACACAACGGATACAGATGGTTCAATATAATACGGTTTTTGGAATATGGATATATATTCTTTTTATAATATAATATATAGATCATTATTATAAATATGGTTATGATTCCGGATGTTATATGCCTGTAATGATTATTTATATGAAACGTGTTTAATTCAATAGACTCATTGATGTGTTTTATGTATAACATCAAGTACACGTTGGTTTGATCAGAATATAATAAATTGTTTCTTTTTTCTTCATTTTTTTACGTCTTGTTTGATATCACTTCAGGTGAGCTAGATTAAGGTATATACCTAAATTATTTACATTATGGAGATCATTGAGAACAATTTCAAGTTTTTTAAGGGTTAATCGCAATACTAACTAAAGCTAACCCATCATCGTAAAGCTATGCAATATATTATAAAAAGATCCCAAGATGTATTTCTTTTACAAAACCCATAGAACTGTAGATGCTTATTTAGTGAATACTGTTTTATAATTCTAACGAAGGAATGTTTGAACTTCTCCATTCTGCTATATATATATTGTGCATACTTGCCAACTCTCCCGGAAAGTCCGGGAGACTCACGAAATTCAAATCAGTCTCCCGGGCTCTCGCGAAAGCTGGCATTTCTCCCGCATCCCGGAATTCACCGAGAATCGCATCATTTTACGCGATTCTCAGTGAATCGTGCCATTTTGCCCCCGCGAAAAAAGTAATTTGCGTTGCGGGCCAAAATGACGCGATTGGCCGCGCCCCACCCCCTCCCCCGGAAACAAGTTTTTGGGAGTAGGTAAGTATGATATTGTGTAAGGGAAAGTTTCTCCATCTTCAGACTGGAGGTTGATAACACTAATGAATTGAAAGATATCATCTGTGCTAACATATGTATGATTGGTTGGGGCTTCTTTAAAAGAAACTGTGTTTGTTAAGGTCGTATATGCCTTGATAAAGATTTTCAAAATCGAAACGCGTTGGTAGTTAGTACAGCCAGAGATTACGATCGGTAGTGAACTGTTCCTCCATTCTTAATATCTGCATAAAAGAAAAGCCGGCCATCCCGATACTATCATTGAGAGTACATTTCTATATGCGTATATCTAATGTGATTGGGGTAAGAGACCACCTTTTATCTGTGTGGATTAATCTCCATCTTGGGATCATTGTTATTTTTATCTTTTTAATAAATGTATAAATTATAATGCACTATTAGTGGCGCTGATCTTAAAGGGATATTGCACGTATTTTGCTTTAAGAAGATGACACATCTTTGATACACAATGTGAAGTTACAATCAATATCCTGTGAGTGTATTTACAATGGGGGTGTTGAGTTGCTCACGTAAGAGGAAGATTGTTTTTGGAGCATATCTGTGAATTATTATTATTTACAGTATTAGGGGCATATTCAGCTGTCCGTGTTACTTGCAAAAGCAACACAGCGCTAAAACTATTACCGTTTTATTATGGTAATTCAAAGCCGAGCTGCGAGCTGAAAGTTGGCGTTAAAGGTACCGTAATAACGGTAATTACGCTCACTACTACTGTAATAACGGTAATAGTGCGTAACCCGCGTTATTTTTTACCAGTAGCGTGGACAATTGAATATGCCACTTAGACTCTTTTTTTTTAATATCTATATCACATGGGAGGAAGAAAATTGATGTCACTGAAATTTTGTTGAACTTTTTGATCAATTAGCAGTTTCAACACTGTACACAAAGCGTTTGACTTTAGTTCACATTTATTGAACTTTTTTAGTTTATATTCGTTTTTAAGTATAAGATTGTTGATCGGCACTGCTATCTCAAATTTTATGAATCTTGTCCTACGGAAGACCTTTCACTTTCACCAGAGAGGGACTAATTTGGTTCCTTCATTTTCTCTGAGAATTTAAAAATATCTATGTCTATCTGTATATGCCCATTGCACTAATTTAAAATACTTTGTATTACTGTTGGCAATACATTTGCAGAAAGTGTTTATGTTATTAATAAATAAATCTGCTATGTTTTGGTATTATTTTAAAATAAACTAGTTTTTGATTTTACTTTTAATGTGGGAACATATTTCTAATTTCATGTATATACTCCTTGGTATTTTGTTGTAGCGCTCTCTGTGTGTTTGGTTTACACTACTGTTCAGTGTACTAACAAAATATTCCAGTGAACACACAAATCTGTGAGTTAGCAGCTACAGCATTCTGTGAGTGACAGCATTCTCACTCCATGAGAATGCTGAATCTGCAGCTAACCACAGGATGTGGTGGCATACCATGGGTTAGATTTACTAAGCTGCGGGTTTGAAAAAGTGGGGATGTTGCCTATAGCAACCAATCAGATTCTAGCTTTCATTTTGTAGAAGGTACTAAATAAATGAAAGCTAGAATCTGACTGGTTGCTATAGGCAACATCCCCACTTTTTCAAACCCGCAGCTTAGTAAATCTAGCCCCATGTCTTTATTGCGTAAGGAACATCTCCATTAAGGCTTCAGCCTTAATCGTCATAATTTCATTGCATTTTGGAGTTTGAATGGAAGAGTTTCTATAGTTTTCTGAAATTTTGGTGGTGTGTAAGTGTAGCAAGTCATAATCGGACATGTTAAACCATAAGGTTTTATGTCTATGGAATTTCATAGTTTTTTGTAAAGTTAAAATATTTAAATTATCAAATTCACAAGCCTAGAATTGAATAGCAGATAGGAATCACTGGACCCATCTACTTTCCACTAATTTTCTTAATCCCTAAAAACCAAGCGTGTATAAACTTTTTAGTATATTAGGCTGTACTGCCTCTGTTGGGTGCCTATTCCATCTATCCACTGCCGTTTTGGTAAAGTATTTTTCTTCAGATATCCTTTAAAGCTAGTACTCTCTATTTCAAGTTAATGCCTTTTCTCACACATTCCCCCTCTGCTCACCAGTTTTTCACCCACGTGATGCCGTGCGTACCAGCTGTTCTCATTCATACCCCTCTGCCCACCAGCATTTCTTGCCCATATCACCACTGCACACCAAATTTTTCCTTCATATGCAACCCCTGCACACCATCTTCTCTAATGCAGGTTATGCTCTGTGCACACACTTTATTCTTACAGGTGACCCTTGTGCACAAGATTTTCTCACAAATAACCCGCACAACAGCTTTTCTAACACATCACCCCCTACGCACCAGATTTTCACACACATTCCACCCCCATGTGCACCCTCTATTTTCTCACATCATCCCCTGTGCACAAGTTCTCACACGTCAATCCTTGCACACCAGATTTTCACTGATATGACATTCCCTACACACTAGATTTTCTGGCACATCACGCCCTGTGACCAGCTTTTCTCTCATGACATTCTGTTGACACCACCTTTTCTCACGTAGCACCCCCTGTGCACCAGCTTTTTTTTACACAACTCCCTCTGCACACCCGCTCTTCTCACGTCACCTCTTGCACACCAGCTTTTATTTCATGTCACTCCCCTATGCACCAGCTTTGCTTTCACATATCACCATTCGCACAATAGTTTTTCTCTCACATGCCACCCATAATTTCTACTTTTCCTATTTTCACTCAGGTGCCACCCCATATTTCCACCAGTTCTTCACTCATATGCCACCATTTATGCAGGACAAAATTTCTCTAACTTGCCACCACATACACAAGCCAGCTTTTTCTCACATGCTACCCGAAGTGCCCACCCGAAGTGCTTTTCTCTGAAATGCCACCCTAAATGTCTACCATATTTTCTCCCATGTGCCAGCCCATATGCCCACCAGCTTTTCTCTCACATGCCACCCTAAATTCCTACCAGAGTTTCTCCCATGTGCTACCCCATATGCCCACCAGCTTTTTTTCACATGCCAGCTGATATACCCACCAGCTTTTCTCTCATATCACCCCCTGCAACTAACATATGACCACCAGGTTGTCTGTCACATGCAAGGGTCAAATCACGTTGAGCCACAAATTTGACATTGAGAATCAAGAGAGAGTGGCAATTTACATGCAACACACTTGAATTAGAATCCATTTTAAATGACCTGCCCCCTTAGTGATATCACTTAATGCATTCCTTGCACTGCTGCCCCCAATTTTACAAATACCGGCACTAGGCTTTGCCAAACAGAGCTGGTGGCACTATAGCAGGGAAACCCGCCGCGTGGGTTCCCCCTGCCATAATGCCAAAACAACCCCAGGCTGGTCAGGACAGGGTTGTATCCCCTAGGGAGATTAGGTCCGCAAAAAAACGAGCCCCATGCTAAAAAACATTAGGGTTCTTCCCAAACCCTGTGAGGTGGTGAGTGTGGGGTAATAATAATGAATTCAACAGTAAAAAATATTTTCTCCCTGTTGCACTACAGGTCCCAGCTTGCACACAACCACGAGTTTAAAGATAATTTTATTTTAAATAAAAACACTCTATCATATCTCTCATTTACCTTCTTTATTGTTCACCTAGATCCAGGCTCTTCATCTGTAATAAATCCAGTGATCCTTGACTTGGCAAAATAAAATAAAACTCATATGTGTCGCACAACTAGATGCTAAGAGCTCTTATTGCAAATGTTTCACTCATTTATATAACATGGGGATTTCTCTCACAAAATTAAGATGGCGGAATGCGATTTATTAGAGTCAACCTTAATATAAGTGCAAAATTCATGAATGATTATGTACTGTACTTTGGACCCCCAGTACCTCAGCCAGGAGGCAGGAGGACATGTAGCCGCATCAGGGAGGCCTGCAGGAACAGAGTTGGGTAGCAGTTCCACAGCCACTGTCACCTCTGTTCTGGGCATGTACACAAGCCCCTACTGTGCTCCCAACTACAGCGCATTCCTGACTTATACAACTGATCTCACCCTCTCCTCTCAGATGGTAAGTGTCAATCACTACCTCCCTCACACTGATCTCTCATTTTGTGCATGTGTTACTGCATTTCTTCTGTGTTTGTTATACTGCCATGGAAACATACAGGCTTTTTTTCGGCTGTTACAAAGAGGCATAATTAACATTACATTTTACATTGATATCAAAATAGGTTTACTAAACTGAAACAAGATTAGTTATAGAGAGTACATTACATCAATGCAGTTCTCTTACTTGGTCATATAAGCTAATAGCATTAATAGTGAATTGTGCTTGCGCCTTTCTCCGTCTAGAATGTTTATGTCCTTTTCACTGCTTTCATTGCTGACTAAAATCATTGTGCATATAATGGTGGGGTCATCGGAACAGCAAAACAAAAAGTAGAAAACAAAGACTGGTTTAGAGAAAATAAATAAATGCAGTGCTAGTATAGTAAGAAATGTTTCGCGAGGGCAGTGTCAAGCAGTAATAATATAATATATATATATATATATATATATATATATATATATTAATGGAGTGTAAATCTATCTATATGGTGCTTAACCCAATATTTGAATCTTTGAAAAACTTATAAACAGTCTCACCTTATTATACCTCCACAGTTAAGTGTGGCAGCCAACCTTCAAAGACTGGCAAAAAAACCGCAAAAAAGGACGGCACCTTCTGGTGTAGTATTTGGGAGTATGTCACAAGTAGTGTTGTAAAAAGGTTGCACTTTGCATATGGATTCTCAGTCTAATAATATGAGAGATATATAGAACTCCAAAGGACAAATGAGTGATACAGAAAACCCAGACGATATAGTTCTTATTGGTGTCACCAAGGGTCACCCGACATGTGATGTCACTGAGGGGTGGGAAGTTTAAAATGAACTCTGTTACAGCCACTCTAGCACTGCTGGAACAATTAAACTTTCAAATGAGAACAGTGCCAGGGCTTATAATTCTACAGGGTGCCTCGCCCTCAGCCCCAAAATACAAACCACCCACACTGTAGCTAGCCACTCTGAGCACACACCTCTATTTGACATGCACAATGCTGTGAAATCCCCTATCTTTAAAATGGAGCATATTTTAACAAATTGTAAAAAAATTAAAATTTGAGCTTAATAGCAGATATATCTTTAAAGGTGCAGCCCCTCAAATACCTTGACCCCCTCTCCCAAAATTAACATGGTGGAATGCGATTTATTTGTGTCAACCTTAATATAAGTGCAATTTTTAGTAAATACACTATATGGACAAAAGTATTTGGATGCTTGACCATTACACCCACAGGGACTATAATGACATTGTATTCAAATAAATACTTTAATATAGAGTTGGTCCCCATTTTGCAGCGATAAAAGCTTCCACTCTTCTTGGAAGGCTTTCCACAAGATGTTGGAGTGTTTCTGTGGGAATTTGTACCCATTCATTCTGTAGAGCATTTAAGAGGTCAGACACTGATGTTTCACGTGAAGGCCTAGTTCTCAATCTCTGTTCCAGTTCATCCCAAAGGTATTTGATGGGGTTGAGGTCAGGGCTCTGTGCAGGCCAGTCAAGTTCTTCCACAACAAACTCATCAAACCATGTCTTTGTAGTCCTTGCTTTGTGCACTGGGACACAGTCATGTTGGAATAGAAAAGGGCCTTCCCCAAACTATTGCCACAAAATTGGAAGCATAGCATTGTCTGAAATGACTTGGTATGCTGAAACATTAAGATTGCCCTTTCCTGGAGATAAGGGGCTTAGCCCAAACCCTGAAAGACAGCCCCATACCATTATCCCACCTTCACCAAACTTCACAGTTGGCATAATGCAGTCAGGCAGGTAACATTCTCCCGGCATCTACCAAACCCAGACTCTACCATCTGACTGCCAGAGATGCATAATTTGTCACTCCACAGAACACATTTCCACTGCTCCACAGTGCAGTGCCGGTGTGCTTTACACCACTCCAACCGACGCTTAGCATTGGTCTTGGTGCTCTGAAGCTTGCATGCAGCTGCTCGGCCTTGGAGACCCATTCAATTAAGCTCTTGCCACAGAGTTTTTGAGTTTTAATGCCAGTGGAAGTTCGGAACTCTTCAGCTATGGAATAAGCATAGTGTTGGTGACCTTTACGCACCTTGCGCCTTAGCAGTCACTGACCCCTATCTGTGATTTCACGTGGTCTTCCGCTTTATGGCTGAGTTCCTAAATGCTTCCACTTTCTAATAATATCACTTTGAGTTAACCGTGGAATATCCAGGAGGGATAAAATTTCACGAACCGTCTTATTGCAAAGGTGTCATCCTATCACAGTACCACGCTTGAAGTCACTCAGCTCTTCAGAACGACCCATTTTGTATCACAAATGTTTGCAAATGGAGACTGCATTGCTAGGTGCTTGATTTTATACACGTCCGACAATGGGTCTGATTAAAATGCCTCAATTCAATAATTAACAGGTGTGGCCAAATACTTTTGTCCATATAGTGCATACAAAGCACCTCCATGCTCAGATCCAGAACAGTCCCAGTTCTGTGGGCTAATATGTATATGTATCATTACTTGACTCTAGTAGTGGCAAAAAGCACAGTCAGCAAACCTCTTCTAGTTTCTCTACAAAGGGAGAGGACCACACGAAGTGGGAACATAGCACACTGGGTAATAAAGTGGTTTCAGTTATAAAGATGTGGATATGATGACAGGCAGGGCTGATTTAAAGTTTTTGGTGGCCTGGTGCACTTACAGTCTAATTCACACATATACAAGCATTACCTTCCTTCCATGTCTCTCTCATTGCTCTCTTACTTAGTTGCAGTTACGATAGTCATTCTGCAGCTTCACTGCAATGGCTTCTGTTGCTCTGACAGAAAGTGAATTCTCTGAGCACTGATTGTGAGGATGCATGATGTCTCCTCTGTACACTCAGAAAATACTCTGAGGAGTCTGTGCAGCCAGATTAGCCTTATGCATTTAAAAATACATGAGTCTAATAACTTATTGCTGTGGTGGGTGGTAGGTGCTGAGGGAAAAAAATTGTGACATTGAATCTCCTGTGAAACAGACCTCAGACACTTAAGAGATTATGGACTTTGCTAGTGGTGATTCTGGCGAACCACATTGTTTTGTCCACTGACAAGTAATTAGTGTTGTAACAGCAGGATCATTGTTTAGTTAAAGCAAAGAATGACTTGAGGTCACAAGGCAATTCCCTGGAGGAAGACGGCCAACCATGCAGGATGACATGCAACAACTGATGGCAAAGGTCATCCCTGAGTGTAACATCTTCCATGCACCGGGAGGAGAGGACATCAAACTACATAGCATCCATGTCATCATCAGAATTAGGGACACCTGAATCTGGAAAGTAAGCATGTGATAAAGCATCATCTACGTGGAGGTCTTTTCCACGCTTGTACACCACATTGGAGCTTCAGCATGAACCGTTGAATACGTGCCGAAGCAGTGTGCATAGATTTGCGGAGAATAGTGATCAGTGGTTGGTAATCTGTTTCAACCGCCAATGGATGTCCATAGATGAACTCATGAAACTTTTGACAGGCAAAGACAAGGGCAAGCAGTTCCTTTTCAATCTGAGTGTATCGTGCTCAGTGTCTATAAGGACTCTGGACGCAAAACTGATAGGTTTGTTGCGCTGCAAACAGACAGCACCAACACCATGCTGGGAAGCATCAGCAGAAATTACCACAGGAACAATAACCACAGGAACATGTACATCAAAGAACTGGAGCACTGGGCTAGAAGTGATCATAACTTTGGGGAGAGCAATAGCATCAGCATGACAGCCTAACCACCACCATTCAATTTCATTGTGTAAAAGCTGGCGGAGCAGAGCTGTGACGTCACTGTAGTGAGGCAGGAATTTTGAAAGGTAATTTGTCAAACCTAAAAACTCAGCTTGTCTGTGGGAATGGGCATTTGCTGGATGGCCCTTGTCTTGGCCTGACACCCTCTGAGTTTAGAAGGTGGTCAACATATGGGAAGTGACTCTGAAACGACACTTGTCAGGGTTTAACGCATGTTGATTTCACAAATCCTGTGGAGGATGCATGTCATGTTCCTCCATGGTGCGACCCCACACGAGGATGTCATCAATGATGATTTCACAAGGGTATCCCTCAAAGAGGTGTTCCATGCTCTGTTGGAACGCTTCACTGCCAGTACAGATGCCATAGAGCATTCGGAGGAATGCATGTCTGCCCAGAGGTGTCATAAATGTAGTGAGTAAGGATTACTCCTTGTCCAATGTGATCTGCCAAAACCCGCACTTGACACCCAGAGCAGTGAATATCTTTGCATTTGGCATGTCGGCAATGACTAGCGCCACGGTCCTGAGGGGGTGATCATAGCTTTATTCAGATGTACAGGGTCAATGCAGATGTGTACTGAACCATCCTTTTTAACTGCACCAACCATGGCCGACACCCACGGGTTATTTCCGATCTTACCTTATCTTTCATGGCCAAAGGCACCCTTCTGGGAGGACACACTGTAGGAGGAACAGTCTCATCAAGACGCATGTGATATGTGACAGGAAGTTTTCCAAAGGTCTCGCAATCGAACAGATCAGCTAAGTCTCTTAATTCTGGAATATCCTGTTGCAGCATGTACATGTCAGCACTTAACGTTATTAACCCCAGTTTTATACTGTCTGGCAGACCTAGCAAAGGTTTAACATTACTATCCACAATATGAAACTGCAGCGGGACACCTGTGGACTGATATGTGGCAATACCCACAGTCTTGATTATCTTGCCACCATAAGCAATTAACTGTGTGAAAACAGTCAATAGATGTCTTGGGGTTTGTTCGCTGGAGGAGTTCACGTGACATGACATTGCATTTGGCACCATTGTCAATTTTAATTTTGATGGCGTTATTTGTCTCCTTATCAACTATGGTAGTAAATATTTCCCTCTTTTCAGCCCTGAGGTCAACACTCTCACTGTGAAAACCGACTTTAGGATTGTTTTCTGGAGGTGTATCTACTGTATGGACGGGCTGCTGGAATGTGCACTGTAGTGTTGTCTGTCATCAGCTTTGGGCTTGGACCTGCACCAACGAGCAAAGTAATTTTGTTTATCACAGGCATTGCAGCGTTTATTGAAAGCAGGACATTTGTGGCGTTCATAGGAATGGCTACCGCCGCAAATCACACAACGTATTTGTTGTTGCTCGTTTTGCCAGAGGTCACATATATCAGACTCTTTTCATTAACTCGATTGCACTTTTGCGGGACTGCTCATGTAACATGCATAGGTGTATATCATCAGAAGTCCACACAAAATTCTGTCTCTGATAAGCTCACTTGATAGGTCACGATATTCACATTTCTTTGCTAATAGTTTCAAACTGGCAGCATATAACTGGATGCTTTCAGAGGGGCTCTGCACAGCAGTGTTAACTGCATGTCTGTACATAATGACATTTTATTTAATTAGGTTTACATATTGCTGCAGGGGTGGCAGATATCTGAAGAGTGTGTACGGAGTTACGATCATTTTAGCAGATGGTTATAAGAGATGAAAATCTCAGATCTGTTTGCCAAATCGTGTAGGTGTGTACACATGAATCGGCATGCTCATTGGGCCTTTCACTCTGAAGCTAAATTTTATAACCGATTATGTCTATTATCAAACATATTGGGATATATTTACTAAACTGCGGGTTTGAAAAAGTAGAGATGTTGCCTACAGCAACCAATCTTATTCTAGTTATGATTTCTTTAATACATTCTACAAAATGACAGCTAGAATCTGATTGGTTGCTATAGGCAACATCTCCACTTTTCCAAACCCGCAGTTTAGTAAATATTCAACCCTTTATATAACTGATGTTTGCAATATAGCTGAAGGACGGCAGATATCTATAGAGTGTGTACGATCGTTGGAATTGATGGTTATGACAGACGAAAATGACAGATCTGACGGTAAAACGTGTCAGTTGTATGCATGAATCAGCATGCTGATCAGGACTTTCAATTGCTGGTAAAATAGTTACAAGAATCTCATCTGAAGTAATTTTATGTCGTGTGCACCCAGTTTAACTCAATGGCTACTTAGTGTCTGTATTAATGACCTTTGAACACATACAAAATACACTGCTATACTAGAGGTGCACAGCATTATGGGCAGATATTAGTGGTGGATGCATTAGATCAGAATACTAACAATTTTACATCTACAGCAGGTCTAGAAATGTTTCTGCAGTGTCTGCATGACAGAAAAGTTTTTATGCACAGAAGGCTGGTTAGCATTAGTAGACAGTTTTCATAAAATGTTTACAAAACTGGTTTATTAAACTGTTAGCAAGAAAACTACACCATTTTAGATGAAAAGATTATTTAATGTATTTTGCATAATGACTTTTTGGAATTTGCCATAGGCATGTAAAAACAAATAAAAACAAACTTGACGTTACAAAACTAAAGGACTAATTCTACATGCAAAAGTGACTGTTCCCAACTACCCAGACTTATAAACAACATAAAATGAAACTATTTATTAAAAAAATCATTTGATATGTTGTAAAGTGTATTGCATTGTCTTTATTTCAATGTCAGAATATTTACGGTTAGTCAAAAACATTTCAGAATTTGTTCACTGTCAGTTACATCACACATCCTTAGTCAGCAATTTTAATCATTAAACAGACTGCCCTGGCAGCAAAAATGTTTGTTGTAGTTAACATTTCGATTTTCTTTGCCTGTTTACGTATCACTTTTTTCATAGCTTTCCAATGCATAATTTCAATTTATTTTCAGTCATTTGTAATACATCTGAAACCTGATTTCTTGTGACCCATCCAATCTGTTCTATGACCAACAAATGTGTCCCGAAAAACAGGTTGTGAGTAAACGAATTTCATACAATTTCTAGCTTTTATTTTTTGGCAAAGCAATGTTGGATTGGAATCCTGTCTATCAAAACCCTGCACTTGCCCTTGCAGTGCTCCTGGACTGAGCAAAATAAAAAAATGAAAAAAACATTAGCAGGGGTGATAATTAAATGTAACAGGGTCTCTGTATACATAAGTAGCTATAAAACAAATGTCATTTGTTCTATTTATTGTAAACCAATCAGAGTGTAACCCTGCAGGATATCCCTGAAAATTACAGTGCTTGGATACTTACAACAACTCATTCAGGACCTATTTTCATTACAAGACTTTTTTCAGAGCTGGAGTGCAAAACAGATAACAACACTAGCAAGGTAACCGTCAGTAAAATTACTAACAGTCAGTAAGTAACAACATTTTCAGAGTAGATGTCAGTAAAAATCAAAACCCCTCCTGACACTACAATAATACATATAGAAGAGCCATAGAAAGTATTGTAAGTTTTGTGAACACTGCGTTTATATTCTGTGAGCCTGCTTTCTGTTTATATGCTGCTCTTGTTAGATTTTGGATACATTTTAATAATGTCAGTTAAAAAGACTGTTGGTCAATACACTATTGTAAATATTTCGGTAAAAACGGTTTTGGATGAAATTTCTTACCTTCTCTTGTTTTTGCAGCAATGTCCCATTATTGACCTCAACTCCTCCAAAAAGTGAATTCTTTATCATACCAAACATTTCACTGCTGCTCAGTATTTGTATATATGATCTCACTAGTGACTGCAGGTGTGTCAATGATTCTTTTGATTGTAACTATGAATATTTGTCTCTAATATATCTGTAGGTGTCAAATTCATACAGGTTTCACTGCACCCTCATTCTCTCCTGATCTTTCCTAGTTTGAAACTTTTCTTGTTCTGTTTTCACTTCTCTCACTTTTCCTGCTTGCACATTCACTCAATGGGAGGTACTGAAAGCAGCTTTTTTGTTTCTCTTCCTGTGAGCATTCATGGGAGGAGATAAAGGGGCTGAGCTTTGGCTAATAATGGGAAAAAGTAATATTTTGAATGTCAGTTTTCAAACAAAATGAGGCCAGCGTGATTTTTGCATGCTGCTGAAATAAGTAAATATTAGAGTTTTAAATTGTTTCTGAATCTTTTTTGGACACACTCTACATGAAACTACAGCTAAAAGCAACAAAAAAAAAATCAATGTTGCAAAACAGAGTTTGACAAAATCTGGAGAAAGCAGGGTGTAGAATTACAATGGCTAGACAGTTACATTAAAAAACATATGACAACATGACGCTGATCTCTTGCACATAGATATTATACCAATAAGGAAATATTTTCAAAATTTGTCTATCCTAATAAACACTCATTAACCGAAAATGGTAACTACACATGTTACAGTCGCACAGATGACACTAATTCAAATCTTCCAAATAGTTCACTGATATGCTTGATGTTGCTAGATGATGGCTTGAAATGGTGTTTAGATAGCATGGGTGGATATCCTCAAATATAAAGGAAAAAATGACGGTGCAGTATTTCCAAATATGTATACATTAGGGATGTGCACCGGCCACTTTTGGTGTCTCGTGTTTTGTGTTTTGGATTCGGATTTCCTTGAGGTTTTGGGTTTGGATTTGTTTCGCAAAACACCTGACGAAAGGTTTTGGTTCGGATTTAAAGGTTTTGGATTCGCATTTATTTTGAAAAAAAACATAAAAAGTGTTAAAATCAAGTTTTTGGGTTTATTTTCACACCTACGCTATTATTAACCTCAATAACATTCAATAACAATCATTTCCACTAATTCCCAGTCTATTCTGAACACCTCACACCTCACAATATTGTTTTTAGTCCAAAACAGGCTCTACTGAGGCAAGATGTCGTCCTCATCCTCAACCTCTGATTCCTCTCCCCCTACAGTGTGTACTTCCTCCTCCTCACACATTATCAATTCGTCCCCGCTGGACTCCACAACCACAGGTCCCTCTGTACTATCTGGAGGGCAGTGCTGTACTTGATTGATAATTCATTTTTATAAACATCATTTTTTCAACGTTCTGAGGAAGCAACCTCCTTCGCCGCTCACTGACCAGGTTCCCCGCTGCACTAAAAACTCTTTCCGAGTACACACTGGAGGGGGGGGGACAACTCAGGTAAAATAGAGCCAGTTTGTACAGGGGCTTCCAAACTGCCTTTTTTTCCTGCCAGTAACAATATGGACTGTCTGACATGTCTATTTGGATGGTGTCAGCAAAATAATCCTTCACCATTTTTTCTATTGTGACAGCATCCAATGCAGCAACAGTAGACATGTCTGCAATGATTGGCAGGTCCTTCAGTACGGTCCAGATGTTATCAGCATCCCCGCCAGCGGGTCTTTTAGGAAAACTGAGCTTTTTCCTCGCAGCTTTATCCTCCAAATTTTTGTTTTCCATTATATGTAGCACAAGAGAGCGTACCCCTAAGCCACACACACTCGGCAAAGCCTTTAAAAATTATATGCGGCACAGGAGAGTACCACTGGATTTATACTGCAGAATCAGTGAACTTTGTAATATTGCAGTACCACTGGACTAATACTGCAGAATCAGTGAACTTTGTAATATTGCAGTACCACTGGTGGACTTATA
The DNA here is from genome assembly GCF_038048845.1 of Mixophyes fleayi. NCBI lineage: Eukaryota > Metazoa > Chordata > Amphibia > Anura > Limnodynastidae > Mixophyes > Mixophyes fleayi. The sequence goes on from NC_134409.1 coordinate 96,325,043, forward strand.
CTGCAGAATCAGTGAACTTTGTAATATTGCAGTACCAATGGACTTATACTGCAGGATTGTTTTTGGATATTTTTTTTTTATTTCTTTTTTTTATAATTATTTTTTTTTTATTTTTTTTTATAACTTTTTTTAAAATTTTTTATAACTTGGGAATAATGGGGAAATAACAATGCCCTTAGAAGGACAGAGCACAGGACACAGCACCACTGGACTGAACGGACACAGCACAGAACCCAGCAGCACCACTGAACTCAGAAGGACAGAGCACAGGACACAGCACCACTGGACTGAACAGGACACAGCACAGGACCCAGCAGCACCACTGAACTCAGAAGGACAAAGCACAGGACACAGCACCACTGGACTGAGCACAGCACAGCACAGAATATAGCAGGGCAGAGGACCACCTAACACAACCTCCCTCTACCCTCATCAATGCCTGAGTGAAGATGGCGGCGGCCAGCGGGGAATTTATAGAATCCGAGTATCGCGAGATCTGACAACGGGATTATGACTCGGAGCCTCGCTTTCAGTTTTGCAATTGGCGGGAATACCCGGATCTGTCTCGGATCCAGCTCGGATCGGCAAGGTTCGGGTGGGCTTGGATTTCAGATATCCGAGCCAGCTCATCCCTAGTATACATTCACCCTGTGTCAGAAGTTCCTTCCACCATATGAATGCCTGAAAATGTGTACAGTATCCAAGTACCCAAGCCACTGAATACAGCAGAATGAAATAATATAAAGGGACTAAAAATACAAGTAAATAGAGGGGGTCTCTTTCACCTTTAGTTTGAAGACCCTGTTGAAAATGCACTTACAAAAATGCAGATTAAATAGACATCAAGGTTGTTCCAGTCAGTGTCGGACTGGGGCATGAAGGGCCCACTGGGGGAATGCAGTGATAGGGGCCCACTACATTGGGGTGTGCCCAACTGTAAGAGTGGGTGTGGCAAGTCAAAGGGGTATGGTCAGCCCGTGGAGGGCAACTTACAAAGTAAAGAACAAGGACACCTGGTAAATATATATATATAGTTGGTAAATAAGTCTTTATTTTTACTTGTCTTCCATCTTATTAGGCTTTAGTGTGTTTAAGCTCACAAGTAAAACTTGCTGTTAAACAAAAAGCTTCCATTCCCTACATTTTGCGTAGATTTTTTCTTTTATGCTGCAGTATTATTTTGAAGGACAGTAACGAGTTTCATTATAAGGTCCAAAAATGTAATATTGTTGGGCGCTCATTGACTTCTTGGTTTTTAATTGTATACTGAACCAGATTTGGTAATACGTATTATTCAAAATGAATGTATATGGGTGACCAGATAAAATTGATTGTATAATTTATTGTTAATAAAATAGAATTAAAACCATCAGCTATAACAAGCAAATGAATTGAACAATAAACAATAAAAACACCACAATTCAAAATATTTCAGTAAAAAGCTACACCATATAGACCGCTACTCCTGTGATATGGAAGCACGTACTAATAGACAATAAAAAACACAATAAGCACACAATATTCACTCCTAAGGAGTGAAGACCTCCAGCCGATTAAGTGATGCAGGTATTACTGGTGTTAAAGAAAAAAACAAATAATGTTCATCGGTGGGTGGGGGGGGGGGGGTATATAGTCCTCAAGTTGTAGAAGTAAACTCTTATGATCAGCTAGTTTGCTCTAACAAGATTTACATTCTACATTGCATAGTGTTAATATCTTTGAACATGCAATATTATACAGAGCAACACACTTAGAGGACTATATCTAACTATCTATATCTAACATATAGTTCCAGTGGCCGTTAAGACCTGATAAAGAAAGCGGTGTCCATCCGGAATGTACCAATCATTAATAGGAGAAAATTCCATTTAATACAGCAGCGTTAAGTAATACTTGCTGTTGTTCAGTCACGCGGCAGTCCTGGATATGGATCTGGATCTGAATCTGTGTTAGCCTGCGTGTCAGCTGGAATGCATGCTAGTGTTGCTAGGCGCTTAACTAGAGATCCTCGTCGATAGTGATGACGTGTACTGGGCGTGTTCGCTGCGGTGCTTCTGTGCGCCGACATCTGAACGCCAGTGTTCCCCGTAAGCTCCGCCCCAACCGCGTAGGGGGCGGACCTTCAACCCCAACGGGCCTACCGGTGGATAGTCCAGCTGCCCAGCAGGCCAGTCCGAGGCTGGTTCCAGAACCAAGATCTTCTCACTACATTCCTTAAGTTCCTCTCCTCAATTATATCTGAATGTTGGTATACTCCATATATGCTCATAGGATGCAGAAAAAGGGGAGGGAACGGAATTACATAGTGCTTTATCCTTTATTATAAAAATGTATTAAAACAACTAAAATCAAATTAAAATAACAGCACATATATAGGAGTGGCAAGGCCATCTACCAGAGTCCCATAAAGAAAACAACGTGTGGCATGCAAATCCACGCCGACCTTCTCCTGCACAAATTATGACTTGTGCCCGGGACCACGATATTCACCTTCTATCACTCTCACCTGCTGACGCGTTTCAACCGATATATTGTAGGCCTTTCTCAAGGCTTTACTGTATATGCGCTGATAACATCCTTTTATACCGTAATAGTGAACAAGCACCTCGGTACTTCTGCATAACGCTGTTCAAGTCCTCGATTTCAAAGCAAGGCTTGGAGTTCAGACATGATCTTGTTAAACATATTCAACACATGTCACAGTGCTTCCGTGCTTCCATTGTGCTTCCATTCCATGGTGCTTCCATAGCATACATGAAAATATTAACATCTTTGTACCTGACTCTTTATCTGGTGTATATGTAAAGTGTATTTTATGGAGGTCACTTGGATGCTCTCTGTATGGTGTATCAGTAATTAGGATGTTCTTTGCATTGTATAGCAGTCACTTCAATTTATTAATATTTATTTTATGCTCTCTGTATTGTGCGCTGGTTTCCAGGATGCTATCTGTATTGTATGGTGGTCACTGGGATGCACGCCGTGTTGTATATCGGTCTCTGGGATGATCTCTGTATTGTATGTGGGTAATTGGGATGCACTCTATATTGTATATTAGTCAATGAAATGATTCCTGTATTGTATATAAGTTCCTAAAATGCCTGCCTTGTATAGAAGTCTCTAAAATGCCTGCCGTTGTTGTGACTCTGCCTACCATTGCGTGTTGCATTGGCCTTGTCTACCACAGATGTGGCTAGGGAGGCCTCATTTTCTATTGGCCCCGCCTGCCATTTATTTGGCTCCGCCTACATGAGGCCACTTTCAGAATTTTTTCCAGGGCCACTTTAAGTTCCCGGTCTGCCCCTGCATATTGGGATATTCTCCCTGCCTATCATATTTTGTAGATCTTATTTATATGCAGTAGTGTCTTTGGAAGGCCCAAAAAAGAGCTGTGATGCAGGATAGGTCAGGTGGATATCCCTGGCGATGAGAAGAACACTTAGCTCATCTGAGTTTATGACAGTCACACCAATTATCCTGACCCAAAAACCACCCTGGGCTCTGTGATTCTTCCTGGATATACCTTAAAGTGCAAGCAGCTACTAATAACAGATACATGGTTCCTATACTATTGTAGTCAGCAAGGAGGATCTATGTACTGAAAATAGTAATTGCAGTTAGTGGTCTCTGGCATTTCAAGCAGAGAGGGAGGGAAATGAAAATACATTTGTGACCACACTGGGCTGTGATGCTGGGCATTAGATATGGACAGTTTTGTTGGGCATTTGAGATGGGCAAAGTTAGGTGGTCCAAGCTCCTGTTTAGTTGCCAGAGCCGGATTACGCGTTAGCCTATCCAGGCTCCTGATTAGGGCCCAGCCGCCTTCTGCATTATTTTTTAAATATCATGCTAATATCTCACTCATTTTCAGTGGGGCCCCATATCTGGAGTTGTAGGGGGAACTATGTGGGAACTAGGACCATGGTCTGGGTGGTCTGGGATTATTGGGGCTGACCCTGGCATAAAGAGGGCTGGCCTCATTACTTCTGTGCCTCCAAGTGTCTGGCCTCTCCCTCAGGACTAGCCACCAATCACTGCATTACTTTCTAGATGTCTCCTGCACCTGCAAAGTTTCCAGATCTGGTGTTAACTCTTACATGTCAGCAGGTCTGTCCCAATAAACAGAGGTGCTGTGATATCTGTCGGGAGAGTTGCCGGGACCCTGAACCAGGTAACAATCACTTACAAAGAGGACATGTTGGACACCTAGTCACTGTGCCAGTGACTTTGAATGCATAGTTGATAAGAAATGCTACTTGCAGTCAGATGGTCAGGACTCTGAGAAGCCCCCATTGGGTGAGTCATTTAGAGGAAGATAAAAATGATATGTGAGATTTTCCTTAGTTGTAAAACAGAGAATAAGAAGAACCTAAAAATTCCATTGAGTACATATAGAACCCCAAAAGCTTCATGGATTCATATTTTACAATGTAAAAATCAGCACAATAGTTCGCCAGTGATAGACATCAGGGGGTAAATGTATCATACTCCGGTTTCTTCAACTCGTGGGAGTTCGGCGAGATGACAGCTATAATTTAAAGCGGCGCTGCCTTGTAAAGGGAAACTTGCCTTTACAAGGCAGCGCCGCTTTAAATTTTAGCTGTCATCTCGCTGAACTCTCGCGAGTTGAAGAAACCGGAGAATGATACATTTACCCCCAGGAGTTTTTAATAATTCAGAGATTTTTCACCTCACTTATGAAGATTAATTGAGTACATCTGAGTGACATGATAAAGATGGTATTTCTATTTAATTATCCTGTAGTGCTCGTTGCAGACCTTTCTTCCAGTCTCCCATCTTCCTCCTCTCTTCTCCAAACCCATTGCTCTCCTCTTCTCTTTCTTCCACTCCTCTCTCCTGTACTATCTTCCACTCCACTATGCTCAACTTACCCTCTCCTCTATTGTCGTCTCCACCCCTCCGCTCCACTCCTACTTCATCTCTCTTTCACCTGCCTTCTCCACCCAACCCTGTGCTCCTACTTTCTCTCCTCTCTCCTGTACTATCTTCCACTCCACTATGCTCAACTTACCCTCTCCTCTATTGTCGTCTCCACCCCTCCCCTCCACTCCTACTTCATCTCTCTTTCACCTGCCTTCTCCACCCAACCCTGTGCTCCTACTTTCTCTCCTCTCTCCTGTACTATCTTCCATTCCACTATGCTCAACTTACCCTCTCCTCTATTGTCATCTCCACCCCTCCCCTCCACTCCTACTTCATCTCTCTTTCACCTGCCTTCTCCACCCAACCCTGTGCTCCTACTTTCTCTCCTCTTTTCTTCAACTATACCCTCCACTCTGTACTAGTGGCTGTCTCCATCAGTTTAGAAGATAGGGAAGTGTCTTGGGGGGAATGTTATGTCAGGGCTGGTGGGGGGTATTAATGATATGTGGGGACTGAAAGGGGAATTGTTTAAATGCGGGGGTATCAAAATTACGGGGAAATTAAATCTGGGGGGCATTAATATATCGTAGGAGCTATGAATGTGAATATGTAACATACCTAATAAAAATTACTGTTTGTATTAAATATATATATATATATATATATATATATATATATATATATATATATATACTTATATATCACAAGGCGCCTAATAGTGTAGTATTTAAGGAGTATATTCCAAAAATCCAATAGGTGTTTGTAAATAAGCATACCAGATACTGTATTCGCAAGTGCTCATCAATGCAAGAATTCTGGGTAGTACCAATTAGATCATGAATCAATCGGTGTAGTATATTCAGACTGAAAGTGAGTTCAATATAAACCCAATCACTTTTGAATATGCGAACCAAAAAGATTAAAATATTAAAAAAGGTCTTGCCCAGTTATTACTGCTCACACCTGGTTCACTCCATCAAACGATATAGGAGAAACAAAAGATCTCATATGGTGTAGTAGTTTATAATAACAATTTATTATCAGAACAATAGAAAATACATGCTTACAATATATAAAAACATGGTGGCTTATTTGTAGTCCAGGAAGAGTCCTTAATTACCACTATTGGTGAATCCACTGGGTACAGAAAATACATCATGAGGGTACTAATCTGTGCCCCTCTACCTCGACATGTTTTGTCTAACAAGACTTCCTCAGGAGGATTACATCTGATGCTCCATTTATTTATAGTAAGTGTGGCAGCCATTTTGCGCATGTGCACTATGCGCTAGGTAGTGTGCATGCGCGGTCTGGACATGACGTGTAAGCACAATTATGCAAAGTATCACGGGATCATTACATACTTAGTCTATAGAGTAATATTTGGCATGTATCTAAGAATATTTCAAATGTGTATACAACAGCCCTTATTTTTTGCATGAGTCTACTAGCGACTTCCATCTATGTTGTAGGCACAGCCTAGTCTATTTATTAACAACAGTGGATATAACCACCATATTGGAAGTGGTATGTATATTGCAAGCGCAACTTGGACAGAACCACACATACAATATTGTTTGAAACATAACAGGTAATCATATGGATATTTACCCAGCTTTGTAAATCAAAAAACATATATGGGATATACAGAGCGCGGGCTTATTGCCATGCAGCTGATACCATATATAATATGGGATATATTGAGCGTGGGCTTGTTTTTAGTCTGATACATATATATATTTCTACAGTTTTAGTGGAAGGGAGGTGCTAGTTTATCTAGAAAAGGGATTTTTGAAGAGACAGATTGGTGGGGAGAAGGGCCTCAAACCAGCAACTGGCCTAAGGCCCTATAGGGTTCTAATTTGACTCTGCTGATAATACTCTCCACAATAAAGGATCAATTGGTATAATGATCTAATGGCTGCCTGTTAAATAAAAAATATATATTTACATGGCTTTGCTTCAAAAAGTAAGTCACATTAGTCTCAAAAAGAAAGCAATATAAAGTTCACATGTGTAGATAATAGTTTTTCCCAGTAAAACCAACACCCCTCCCCTACTAAGTAGACACAAGCAAAAATATATAATAGATAATAGATAAGGGAGGGTAGGTTGATGTTCAGCTGCACAATTATTTTATTTTTATTTTTTTTCCCCTAAACTAGTGCTGATTTCACTTACCTTGTCTGGCTCTTCTCTCTGGTCAGTGGTCACTATGGCAAAGTTGCTTTGCACATGCACAGAGACATACTTGTGATAGTGATTGGATGGGAGAGCAGCTAAGCAGCAGTGAGGAATCTGAAGATCGCTCTACCGCAATGTTCTCCCACAAAGGCTTAAATGGCTAACAACATCATCAGCTGGCGTTAGCTATTGCGGACAAGGCAGAAAAAGATGTTGAGAACTTGTAAAATCACGCAAAGTAGCAGTCCCCATAGAAACTTATGGGGACTGCTTTTGCATACGATAATATCTGCTGCATTCGTATAATTATAGATAGCTACCATCAATAAAAATATGGTTATCCACCCAAAGCTGCCAACTTCAAACAGATCTGTGGTATAACACAGACTAGAGAACAGATCTCCGCAGCAGCAAGAAGCTGATTTATCACAATACAGACACAGTGCTATGATCACAAGCTGTAACATACAGAACAAAGATAGCAGACCATAAAAGGGGCGTGGGTGAGCCACTTATCTCTCCAAACATATATTGCAGCAAAAAAACAGAAAGCAGGGCTTGTCGTGAACATAGAGAACTTACAGTTATTTATAAGGGTTAACCCATCACATAATTGTGGGGAATAAGACTGCATAACTGCATTCTAAATATGTTATATCAAATGAATCCATTGGTAAGTTCAGCAACTAAAGTGTAAAATGTGAAGACAGAAAGTCTGTTGTATGCGTATTTGCACAGTGTGAGAAGATAGGAGTGTCACCTATGGCAGAGTCAAAGAACTCTTGCTGTGAGATTTAGTCTGGCCTAGAATGGAGTTGTGACACCTAAATAGACTTTTAGGAACCGCACAGCATGTTGTCTGCTCAAAGAGGCCATGTAGGCTATATGTGATATAGACAAAAAGAATTCAGTTTTAAAAAAATGCCACTTAAAATCAAGAAAAGTAGTGATCAACCACATATTCCTCAATAGCATGATAAAGGGCAGCTCATATGTCAAGTTAAAAATTTTGTCCCACAGAGACGTTAAGGAAATGAGTGTAAGCTCTGCGAATACACTGTATTTAGGCGTGTTTGGTAACAAAAGATGAACAGATTCATAAGGGATTTATTAATAGCGAAATTGGGTCTGTGTGACGCTCCACATAAAGGTTAGGTCACATAGTAGAATTGGGTAGTAAATCAGGCAACCTGCAAATGGTGATTGAACACAGTATCACAGACACATGACAGTATCACAGACTTTTTTTAAAATCAATTCACATTTATAAGCTGCCCATCTTCCAAGCCAATTTCCCTTGGCCAGAAAAGGCAATTTATGTAAGTGCTACTCTGAATGTAACCCCTTTTATTTAAAACTGCTTTGCTTGTGGATGTTATCTAAATCTATCAATTGTTTATTAATTATTTTTTGTATCTGTATGCCCTGTACTTTTGTATATTAAATCTATAATTTAATATGTTGCGTCCTTGATACTCTAACAAAACCATTAGCCTGTTAGGAAGAAATAGCTCAACCAAGTTAACCCTTTGAATGCCAGTGTGTGATTTTATTTATTTTTTGATACTTTTGATTAACAAGCTTAGTGTGTGCTTGCATTTACATTTGTGCAACAGTCTGGAGGTGTGAAGAGTTAACCCTTTGTTCGCTGATGTGGGTTTTGCTAGTCTGTGAGCAGCTTGTGTGCCAGTGTGGGACAGTATATTGGGGTCCTATTGCCCGTATTCAATAGGTGGTGGCAAAACTGAAGGGTATGAGGTGTGAGCGCTGTTTGGGGGCGATTCAGTAGGTCTATAACCTGTGTGATAGGTAAAGAGAGATTGCGGGCTGGAATCATGTGACCTCATACAGCAAACACCCCCAAAGTCACGGCAGCTGGGAGCGTGTTCGTGACAGGGCTCTACAATAATTAGATGTAGTAACCGCTAAAGTTCCTATTGTTAAAGCGGTAGCAATCTCCAAATGAATTAAACGATCCAAATTCCAAATCAATTGTTAAACTGAATATACAGTTCCAATCTATAGCTGAATGTTCATATTGAATTCAAACTTATGTCCACTGCCCTTAAACGAATATAGCTGCCAATAAAGGCACTGTGTAATACAATGTATTTATCTATATAAACAAAGTATCTTATAAACAACATGTAGTAAAAAACATAAATATACCAAATACTTTTTACTTCAATGAAAAGCCTCAAATGGGTCAGGATTTCCAGTATTGGGTAATATATATTTTAAATACCCATCTAATAGTGTAAATATGAACCTAATAATACTGTCGTATAATATAAATTCATTACATAAACCATTTTAAATCAAGACCAACATTTAATCCATCTGGTTGCAAAGTTTTTAATTGATATATTTAACTCATTTCTTTATTGACAAGTTCACTAGTGTTGTGTAATTTTTGCCACTTAGCTTCTATGCCTATAAAATATATTAAAGATCTAACAGAGCATTCATGTTTATATTTAAAATGCTCTGAAACTGAATGTAAAATTTAGCTTCATTCACCCCTACACCAATGTTTATGTTTCCATGTTTATCAAAACTCAGCTCCACTTGGCTTTTTAAAAGGTCAAGGCATCTTTGTCACTCATTTTGTTTTCATTAACATTAGATCTGTATAAGAGAACGGAGGTGTGAACGAGCGCTATGAGGTTGGAGATACGAAGGTGGAGGGGGTGGTCACGCCTGCGCCTATTGTCGACCTTGTCTCTCTAGCTTATCCTGAAGTGCCTATCTGAGGAAGACTCATTGGATCAGATTCATTAAGAAAAGTAAAGCAAAAAAAACTAGTAAATTTGCACCGTGGCAAAACCATGTTGCATTGCAATGGGTGGTAAATTTAAAATGCGATGGCAGATTTTTAGTTGAGGTAAGGCATGTCCTAAATCAACTTTAAACTTCAGTGTACAAATAAGGGCTATTTGTCCTTCTGCTCGACAGGAGATTTCTGTCCTCCCTGAGCTCGCATTAGGACACCTGCATTACGGTTTGACAGGTGTACCGCTACAGTCAAACTCCCCACCTGCCACTATCCATGGAGCGGGTTACGGGCCAGGAACGCCCAGGCAGGGCGCAGGCCCGTTTGGAGCCATATAAGCTGAATAACTGTCTTCCATTTTAGTGTCTTTCCATAAATGAGAGAATGCTTCACATCAAATAACACGGTGCTGTCTATTTTAAATGAACACCATATTTCAGATTTTAAGATAGATAGATGGCTAGGCATCCTGACTTGAACTGGAAATAGTGGTCCCCCTAAAACCTCCTTTTTGATGGTTTCCATGTAATATGGATAGGCAAAACAACACAAACATCTCTTATTAGCATAGACATATATACAATCTGATTTTCCACTTTGAAGTCATTTAATGTATTAGAATTACCATGTATGAAACAGCTATGCAATGTACACTGCATAATGATAGAGGGAGCCAGTGGGTTCACCTTTTATTTTTTTATTGTCTACCACTCAGTGGTTATATAACATGCATATTTCCATAGGGAACTGCCTCATTCCAACAGGAAAAAGACTCAACATTAGCCTTCTACCATGCAATAACCTCATCACTGTGACCTGTAGTTTACTTAGAGAGAGACATCAAAAACACAAATTCCATATAACATACCTAATTTGCATATAAACAAGGCATTTCCCTCCAAAAGAACTCAAGCCACACCCAAAACAAAAGAGACAGCAGCCATTTTATGGCTGACTAACCCAAATAGTATCTTTTTCAAACCAAAACATCCAGTCAGGTTGTGGACCAAACAATGGTGAACCACTACATGATCTGGCTGAACAGATCAGGGAACTATACCAAGCCCCTCAAAATCAGTTAGAGAAACCAGCATTTCCGAAAAGAACTGCAATGGTAAAACTCTGATATTCCTAGGTTACATATCTTGTCTTTCCTCCTCAGAACTTTTACCTCCACAAACACTAGGTTTACTTTTCTTTACACAAACTTCATTACTTTCTGCCACCCCAGCAACGGCTGACACTTCTTTCCTCAAAGGTTTAACTGTTGTACCTCCATTTTCTCCTGCACAACATTCTTTTGCCACCACTTTCTGCACCACCTTCTTTTCCTCTTGTGCATCAACATTCTTCAGCGGTACACTCATCTCAGTTTTCATTTTCTCTTCGCTCTTTTCCCAGTTCCTCCCCCACTCACATTCTTTAGCAAAATGCTGTACAGACCCGCAGATGTCATATTTTCTTGCTTCTCCGCACTTCCCAGCCTCATGACCCGGTTTCTTGCAGTTACAACCCACTTTCTCCTTAAGAAAGTCATTCTGAGTATGTCCATAACAAAAACACTTTCTGCAATACTTTGGTTGCCCTGCGTAGTAAAGGAAACCACGCATCCCAGCAATGGTGAAGTTTGCTGGTGGGTGCATAACACCACCAATGCCATTCGGGTCTGGCATAAGCTGTACCAAAAACTTTAACTTCCTATTGAAGACACCATATTCATTCTTGATACATTCCATCCCTTTCACATTCTTGCAATTTCTAGCCAAAAAGGCTGCCACCATCTTAGCATCAGTAAATGGGTCATAAGGGTGACAATACATGGTTCTTTCGGGCACAAAAACAGAGCTTTAAACTTAATACTTTCCAGTACCACCCTTGGGTCTTTCAAATATTCCACCAACTTCTGGTACATATCCAAATACTGTCCTTCTTCGCCAAAAGTGATATTGTACATACCAGCCTTAGGAAAGTCCTGAATACAGTACAGTTCTTCCATCCTTACAGCCACAACACCAATCAGGATCTTCTCCACAACAAACTTTAAATTGATCCTGCCTCTGATTTCCTAGTTGACCTAAAGCCGAAATGTATTTCGAACTCCTGCCATCTTGCACAGAAACTCTCCAAAATCACCTTACTCATTACCCTAGGGACCCACCAAAACGCAGGACCCTCGAATACCAAGCAGAAAGCCAAGCAGCCCAGACCAAGCTCAGCAGAAACTACACTTGATCTGAGCCAAAAGGCTGAGAATCGATACTTTTGCCATGCACAGCCAGCTCTCACCTCCCAATGGCAACAAGGGCCTTTAAAAAAGACTAAGTTTCTGATCAACTCTGTGACACCCTTAAGAAAGATAGGCAGATGAAGCTGGAATGTGTTATTAACAATTAGGTTTTCCATATCAAAAGTACCTTACTATATTCATTTTACTTAGATTAAACATAGTTCTGGGATAGCCTACACATATTTAGTGCTCCAAAGCAGCAATGTAATAGTGCCACAGAGGCATGGCATACTCTGCTCTAGTGTATTTTCACATATGCAGATCACCATGTTTCAATTGGCTAATGCTCTCCACTCAGCTGTCTGTCAAGCAAATTGACCAATGACAGACTCCCATTGTGGAGTGTAAAAGACAAGTAAATAATGTGAAGAAACATTGCAGACTTAGTATCTGTTCATAAATAGACAGATAGAAATCAATGATAGACTCCATCTTGTTTCTTAATAAAAAGAAAATACCATAACTACTACATCTACCCGCCGAGAGGTGCGGAGTCAAATGGAAAGAGTTGTATTCACCAGGGATCCCAGCAAGGGACTATGGGCTTGGCTGCTCTCTAACAGCAGATTGCGGTCCTCTAGATGGCGCAGAGCAGGCTACGGACAACCAGAATACAATGCAGATAAGAAGTTGAACTGAAGCACCAGAAGGAAAGTACATAGATTGATGGATCTGAGGAGCAAGGTAGGAATAGCAGCAGAGCACTGGTGTGCTGGGATCCTAATAGGTTGTAGAGCATAGGTACAGGATCGATGAAGATGTGTGGTGTTCTGCGGAACAGCCACATGTCAAGGTTGAAGAGTAGATGACACAGACTTAGGCGGTGAGCTGCAGAGTACAGGAGCGCTGAGATTCCAGTCAGCAATATAGCCAGGAAGCAGAATCAATGATGATGCGCAATGTTGTACAGAATAACCACAGGTCTTGATGTAGAATACGTAACACAACTTCAAAAAGAGAATTGGTGAACAGCAGGGAACTGGAGCTCTGAGGTCCCGGTAGGCAGTATAGCCTGAAAGCAGAATCGATGACGATTTGCGATGTTCTGCAGAATAACTACAGGTCTTGATCGTAGAACAGGTAACACAGGTTCAAACAGAGAAGTGATGAACTGTAGAGAACTGAAGCACTGAGGTCCCGGTGGACAGTATAGCTTGGAAACAGAATCGATGATGATGAGCAATGTTCTGCAGTATAAATCACAGATCTTGATCGTGGAACAGGTAACACTGGTTCAAACGGCACTTAATGGAAGATGTCAAGAGTCAGAGAGAGCATCGATGGGCCGCACAGTGGTCTAGTGGTTAGCACTTCTGCCTCACAGCACTGGGGTCATGAGTTCGATTCCCAACCATGGCCTTATCTGTGTGGAGTTTGTATGCTCTCCCTGTGCTTGCATGGGTTTCCTCCGGGTGCTCCGGTTTCCTCCCACACTCCAAAAACATACTGTTAAGTTAATTGGCTGCTATCAAAATTGACCCTAGTCTATCCCTCGCTGTCTGTCTGTGTATATGTGTGTGTGTAGGGAATTTAGACTGTAAGCTCCAATGGGGCAGGGACTGATGTGAGTGAGTTCTCTGTACAGCGCTGTGGAATTAGTGGCGCTATATAAATAAATGGTGATGATGATGAACTGCGTCCTCACAGGGAAGGAGACCTGAAAATCTGACAACTAAAAAATAGGAAAATAGGAAGAAGTGCCTTAAATAGTAAAGCCAATGTGAATCTAGGAGAGGTTTGAAAAGTACCAGGCTTGCACATGCGCAGCAATGCCGGCAAAATGGCGTCAGAGAGTGGATGAACGCCATGCAGCCCAAGAGGTAGCAGTAGTCAAGGGAAATCACTATGTCAGCTGTCCCGGACAGAGTAGCACGTAAATGTGTGATAATACCCCCCTCTTAAAGGTGGGCACCAAACACCTAAGGTTTAGCTTTGTTGAGATGCTTGGCATGAAATTTCTTAACCAAGGATGGGGCATGAACATCGGAAGCATCCACCCAAGAATGCTCCTCTGGTTCATATCTCTTCCAATCCCCTAAACACTTGATTTTGCCCCGAGAAATTTTGGAATTCAGGATCTGAGAGATTCAAATTCTTCAGTTTGTTAGACAACAGGAGGATGATATATATTCTTATTGGATGAAAATCGATTAATGATTAGCGGTTTGAGGAGCAAAACATGAAAAGAGTTTGAGATGTGGAGCGAGTTAAGAAGCTTGGGCTGATTCATTAAGGATCTTAAATGAAGAGGTTTCTTATGTCAGTCTCCTGGACAAAACCATGTTACAATGCAAGGGGTGCAAACTAGTTTTCTGTTTTCTACATAAGTTAAATACTGACTGTTTTTTCATGTTTTCCTAAACGTGGTCGGACATGGCCTGCGTTTCGGGAACAGACAGAGGACAAACACAGCCTTTATATGGCATTTTGCTGGGAAGATCAGCAAATGAAGAATACTGAGGAGGAAGGATCGTTTTGACAGACCCTGCAATGGGAGAAACAGCAAGTAAAAGCTTAACTCATACCAGGCATTTGGAGTAACAGGATGGCCCAATCTATATGAGGAGAATGCAGACGGAGCCAGGGTAGGCCTAGAACGACTTCTGCTAGAGGTATGGGTTAACACGTTGCAGGATATTTTCTCGAATTGCAGAACCTCGGTTTGAAGGGACAGAGGTTCCATACATTTCTGTACTCTTCCATTAGGAATCTGACTCCCATCAATGGCTGTGAGTATAACAGGAGTAGATAGAGAAATGGTAGACAGAGATAGGGATTCTACTAATGTGGAGGAAATAAAATTTTCATCTGCCCCAGAATCCAAAAGAGGAAAGATGTTTACATCCCTTGGGACTATGACGAGTAGCTAGGATAATATAAGCAGAAGGATTGTTCAATTCTGGAGAGGATTTAAACCTTCCTAACCTGACCTTGCAAGCACAGAATAGGGTTTGGTATTTCCCTGAAGTTTAAAGCATGAGGCTAGGAGATGTTCAGGTTCAGAACAATATATATAGTCCATAGTCCATAGTCCATGGGGTCGTGGCCTGTCAGCGATTTGGGTCAGTCGCACTTTGGGAGAGCCCCTCATGAATATGGAGAAAATCTCTACCCGTCCGCAGATTCTTGACACCCTGAGGGCTCCCTTTACCTCAACAGTTGTGGAGGCTGCAAACTGCTCTTCAGGCATCCCCAATACCTCTTGTATAGCTGACCCGATGACCTGCCGGGGTTTTAGGCCTACTCATCGTCATTTCCATGAAGACCGCTGGGACCCCCTCAACGCCCCTGAATAGGCTCTCCTTAAAATGAGGCACCCTGCTACTTTTTCGTTGCCTGCCTACACACCTGGAGCCACCACATCTGCAGAGAAACTTTGCTGCTGTTGTCAGCTCGGCAACACCGTGACTGGATGCCTATACAAGCCCCCTCACTGGCGATACCCTTAGTAGTGCCTCACCTGACTGACTCCACTGGTGGCCATCCTCCTCCCGAGTGTCCCCTCTAGTGTGATATCCCCAGGCACGCCAGGCTGCATACCACTGGAATTACTGAACGCCATTCTCTGCTCCACTTCCGGTGCCTCTCTCCATCTAGATGGAATTGACTATAATGGACAGAAAATACAAATCTTCCATAACCGCTCTTGACACACCCTCCAACTCAGGCACATGCTTGAGCCTCTAACCGATGTCCTCTGCTCTCTGAACATCTAATGCAGATGGAGCTTCCTTTTTGGCCTTCAGGTCACTCTTAATGGACAAACCGAAATTGTGTGATCTTCTTCAGATCTTACTTACTTTTGTTACGTCTTGCACATCCAAAACGCAGGGTCATAGCAGCAGCATTCCACTCTTAGTACTCCCATCTATACAACATCTCAGGTAAAGCCCCTTGGGCGGACTTAACTGACAAGAGTCCACAAATATTTGCCTACCTCCGGGAGGTTGGATTCAACACTCTCTCAGACGCAGACATCTCCATGCTGAAGCAACCCTTCACGCATGGCGAATTAGCGGAGGTGATTAAATCTACCCCTTCGGGCAAAAGCCCTGGCTCCAATGGCTTTTCAATTTCTTATTATAAGACATTCAAACATAAATTCATCACCCTGTTGGCGCCCAATTTCTTTATTCAATGTAGACATCAAAATATATGCAAAACTCATCGCCAGTCGATTGAAATCTTTACTCCCGAGTGTAATACCTTCTGACAAGGTGGGTTTTGTCCCTGGTCGGGAGGCCAGACATAATACAACTAAAGTAATCGACCTAGTTCACTCGGCATTGCCCTCTAATACCCCAGCCATGCTTTTATCCACGGATGTGGAAAAAGCTTTTGACTGTATTGATTGGTCATTCTTGAGGAGCATGCTCTCCCACATGGGTCTTGCCCACTAGCTCTTCACAGGATTTTGGCTCTCTACCGATCGACCACAGTCTGTATAAAAATCAACGGAACGTTCTCAGAATCGGTCTTGATTGGCAATGGCACTAGGCAGGATTGCCGACTTTCCCCACTTATTTTTGTGTTCTGTATGGAAGCCTTGGCTAGGTCCATCAGAGCCAACCCTGACATATCAGGATTACAGGTAGGAGGAGTGGAATATAAACTAGAATTGTTTGCAGATGACCTCCTTGTCGTGGTCACTAACCTGATTATATCAGTCCCAAATTTAGTTAGGGAATTTCAGTGCTTTGGTTCCCTATCTAACTTCAAGATAAATTATTTGAAATCAGATGGATTAAAACTTTCCCTACCTTCCCGTGTAGCTGAAGGTCTCCAGCAGTCGTTTCCCTTCCAATGGCACTCCGCCCATATTAAGTATTTTGGGTGTGTTGATCTCTAGTGACCTGACCCGACAATTTGATCTCAACTTCGGCCCTTTTATAGCAATGTTTCGAGCTGATCTGAGAGAGTGGAAGGTTAAGGCCTTCTCATGGATGGGACAGGTTAGCATAATTAAGATGAATGTCCTCCCATGCATTCTATACCTCCCACAGATGTTCCCTATCCATATACCTGACAAATAATTTGCTGACTTAAAGAAACTGTTCAGAGACTTCGTGTGGAGGGGGAGAGAGGCCACGTTTTAAACACGCTTTCCTGTTCTGGCATAGGCACCTGGGGGGGACTCTAATTCCCACATATTTCTACATGTCACAATGCAGTCATGTTGGGGAGGCTTGTGGAGTGAACAAATTACAGCTGGTGAGAAATAGTGGATTGACATTGAAAGTACATACCCTCTGCCCTCTGTTTCCAGATATACCTGTGGTTAAGCAGATTACCTACTAGTAAGCATCCCACTTTTGGCCCCACTCCTCCAAGGTGGTCTAGACTCCGACTGCTTTCTCATATATCCTCACCTATTTCCTCTTTATCTCCCATTTTTGGCAATCCACTGTTCCCCCCAGGTCTATGGGTCAGCCCATTCAAAACCTGGACTCAGACTGGAATCACATGGGTTGCCCAGCTGATTTGTTCCTTGGGTGTGTTTTCCTTTGAAATAGTCCAAGCTAAATGGAAACTAAAGAACTCGGAAATCTGGAGATATCTCCAAAATAAACATCTCTTGACTTCGTGGCTCACTTGCAAAGATGCTGTAAGAGATCTCACAGTATTTGAATTGTTGTGTCAGGTCGCAAGATGCCCTCCCCAACTCCTCTCTACAATCTATAAACTTCTAATTGAAAATCTATATAACTCATTACCTAGATTCACCAAAGCATGGTAAAAAGACCTGGGTGACTGGGTCCAGGAAGCAGATTGGCCACATATTTTTGAAAAAAACACATACATGATTCACTTGTATAGCAGTTGTGGAAACACACTACAAGGTCGTCTCATGCTGGTACAGATTCCCAGCCCAATTACCAAGAATTCACCAGAGGGTCCCCAACATTTGCTGGAGATGGCAAGATGCTCCAGGTATCCCCCTTCATATATGGTGGGAGTGTTCAGTGCTTCGACCCTTCTGGACCCAGGTTATAGCAGTCTCTACTGATATATTGAGAGACAAAGTGCCTGACAACCCCGCTTTTTGGTTGCTAAATAAGATCTCCAGTTTTGAAAAAAACAATTTTGAAATACTGTATATCAACCGCCAGAGCAGTGATACCAACTCATTGGAGGTCTCCTACAACCTTCCCCCCCGTCTTTTAGGGAATGGCTTCAGAGAATAGAATTCTACAGATTAATGGATGAGTTAATATTCTCTTCAGCCGATAAATTTGCAGATTACTATGCTACATGGTGTCTCTGGTTCACATTTCAGGAGTCAGGTAATCTAAGGCTGCTGACAAGCTCAGCTTCTACTTCACCAGTGGGTAGTACTCCTTCTTAATCACACCCATCATCAGATAGCGCCATGCCCTCCTCCTCTAACCCTCACTCACCTTCTCTCTTGTTCTTTCTTGTCCCTACCAGCTTTGCCCAGGTGGTTGAGCTTTTCACTCTGTTTCTCTCCTCTCTATGTTCTTTCTGGTACTCTTAATCTACATCTCCAAAAAAAACATTTTCATTTTAGAGCTATTGGGGGGTATTCAATTGTTCGTCCGGACCTCAGAAAAACTTGCGCTCTAAAACTATTACCGTTAATACGGTAATTACTCGCTGAATTTCAGCTCGCAGCTCCCTGAGCTGCGAGCTGAAATTCAGCGAGTAAATTACCGTATGAACGGTATTTACTCGTAATATTACCGTATTAACGGTAATAGTTTTAGAGCGCGAGTTTTTCTGAGGTCCGGACGAACAATTGAATACCCCCCATTGACTTGAAAATGCTTATATAACCCACTGTTAATTATATTGTAAACATTTTGAATAAAAAAGAATTAATAAAAAAAAAATACATAGTCCACTAGTCATTCTTCTTCGTCTTTCTTCAGGAGAAAGTCCAGAATGCCCAAGTTGCATGGGTTAATCCATAGAGTTAGAAGGCAGAAAATGAGGAGCACCGAGGAGACTCCTTATCTGTAGCCCTCTGTCAACAACGATTATCGACCCAGTGACACAAGGAAATCAAGGCGTCAAGCGTGGTGGGCAGTTCCTGAGAAGCAAAAACATCTTTAATTCGGTCCGCAAGCCCCTGCCAGAAGGAAGCCACCAGAGCTACCTTTTTCCATTGAAGTTCTGTGTACGGAACTAAATCACATATTGTGTAAGGGATTGAGTACCCTGACGGAATCTGAGAATACTTGAGGCGGTGGAGGATACCCATCCTGGTTCATCGAAAATATTTTGGAAAGTTACAGTGAATGCAGCATAGTCTTGCAGAAGGGAACCTTGCTTCTCCCAGAGAGGAGAAGCCAATGCCAGAGCCTGCCCTGAGAGAAGTTATATAATATAAGCAACTTTAGCTTGGTCAGTAGGAAAATTTTGTGGAAGCAATTCAAATTGAGTTGAACATTGGTTCAAAAATACCCCACAACATTTAGGATCACCATCAAATTTTTGAGGAGTAGGTAATTGTAAGGAAGAGGGGAAATCTGCCTGGACAGGAGTCCTGGATTCAGTAAAGGGAGGAGACCAGGCAATCGGTAAAGCCATTTTCAGAGAGTCCAAAGAAGATACTAGGGCTTGTATGCAGAATAGACCCAAGGCCACCTTAACAACAGTATGGGCCCCCGGGCACAGCAGTGCACCGGGGCCCCTATATATAAATATATAAGTAAAAAAAAAAAGGATATATATATATATATATATATATATATATACCCAACTTAAACGATCCATACAATTTCAACTATAAAAGTAAAGTCCTTTTTTTTTTAAATCCCCCTCTTAACTTACCTTTAAATCGCGATAAGTTGAATCCTCTTCGCTGTGCTCCTCCATGCTGTGCTCGCAGTGAATGTCTGGCATGATGACATCATCACGCCCGACATTCACTGCGGGCGCATCACGGAAGAGAGGACCAGGGAGGTAATTTTTTTTGAAAAAATGTCGTTTTTTTTCTTCTTTACAGGATTTTTTTTACAGCAGCAGACCTGCCAGGGCCCCCTTTCCCCCTGGGCCCCCGGGCACCAGCCCATCGTGCCCAATGGGAAAGACGGCCCTGAATAGACCTCGAAGCCTGCTCAGGTGATGTCTACCCTCCGAGAGGTTCGTAGTCTAACAGAAAGAGAGTTATTCACCAGGGATCCCCGCAAGGGAATATGGGCTTGGTTGCTCTCTAATCGCAGGTTGCGGTCCTCTAAGGGGCTCATTGAAGGCTACGGACAACCAGAATACAATGGAGATGAGAAGGTGAACTGGAGCACCAGAAGGTAAGTACATAGATTGATGGATCTGAGGAGCGATGTAGGATGAGCAGGCTTAGCACTGGAACGCTGGGATCCTAATAGGTAGTAGAATATAGGTACAGGATCGATGAAGATCCTCTGCGGAACAGCCACAAATCAAGGTTGAAGAGTAGATGGAACAGACTTAGACGCTGAGTTGATGAGCTGCAGATTACAGGAGCACTGAGATCCTGGTGTGCAATATAGCCTGAAAGCAGGATTGATGATGATGCGCGATGTTCTGCAGTATAATCACAGGTCTTGATTGTGGAACAGGTAACACAGGTTCAAACGGCACTTAATAAAAGATGTCAGGAGTCAGAGAGAATTGGGCCCGCACAGGGAAGGAGACCTGAAAATCTGACAACAGAGAATTGGAAGAAATGCCTTAAATAGTGAACTGACCTATGGTCAGCTAATGTGAATCCAGGAGAGGTTTGAAAAATGCCGGGCTCGCATAGGCGCAGCAATGCCAGCAAAATGGCGTCAGAGAGTGGAGGAATGCTGTGCGGCCCAAGAGTTAGTGGTAGTCAAGGGAAACCATTATGTCAGCTGTCCCGGACAGAGTAGCAGGTGAGATGTTTGATAAAACATAGTTCTAGGAGCGCCTACACATATGTAGCCCTCCAAAGCAGCAATTTAATAGTACCACAGAGGCATTGCATACTCTGCACTAGTGGATTTTCACATATGCAGATCACCATGTTTCAGTTGGCTCGCATGGTTTAAGCAAAGCTGTCAAGAACAAGGTGCATACAGACTAACAAACTCTCTTCCATTTCAGCCTCTTTACAAAAATGAGAGAATCCTTCACATCAAATAACACGGCATTGTTAGATAGATGGAGAGACATCCTGACTTGAACTGGAAACAATTAACACCATAAGGCCTCATTACTGATAGTTCTGATACAGTATGAATAGCATACTTGCCTACTCCCGGAAACTTGTTTCCGGGAGAGGGGCGTGACTGGAGAGCGGGAGGGGGCAGGGCGCGGCAATTGCGTCATTTTGGCCCCACCCCCGCAAAACCCGTAATTTACGTTGCGGGGGGTGGGGCCAAAATACCGCGTTTGGCACCCTGCTACCTCCCGCCCTCCAAAATGGCGCGATTCACCGAAAATCGAGTCAAATGACGCGATTTTTGGTGAATTGCGGGATGCGGGAGAAATGCCAGCTCTCGCGGGAGCCCGGGAGACTGACCCGAATTTTGGAAGTCTCCTGTACTTTCCGGGAGAGTTGGCAAGTATGATGAATAGGGAAGAAACCAGAAGCACCTTTAATTGGCAAACACATTCACAAAATTTGTTTTTCCATTTTGAAGTGATGACAGCACATTTTGGTCTGTAATTCATTCTAAAAGACAATTCTCATTCAGCTAATATAGGTGTTTTGATTTCTGTGTGTGTGTGTGTGTGTGTGCGTGTCTGTGTGTATTTTTCTCAAGGGTGTCACAGAGCTGATCAGAAACAGTCTTTCTTAGGGCTGGCTATGTGTATGGCTAGACTATAGCAAATAGGTGAGCTCAGTGGCTCTTTCTAGTAGTTGTACAGTATATGACATAGCGGATTCATGCATCCTTCTATTTGGCGATCTTCCCAAATTTGGCAGTGCTGGGGCTGATTTTTGGCCCCCCAGGATCCTGGCATATGAAATGTATGGCTGCTTTTTCTGACCTCTCCTGCCCCTATCATTAACCCCTTCACTCCTTACTTCTCCACTCATACTCCTCCTATTCCCCTCCCTAGCCTTTCTTTATTGCTCCAACTTTTTCCAGAGCAAAAATTCCAATGGGTAATTTCGTGTTCTGTTACTGAAACATCCACTTTTTTTACTCTCATTGGCACATCCCAGTCTGCTTTTAACTTGTCGCTGGCTGCTATGCAGGGCCGTCTCTTCCATTGGGCATGATGGGCAGGTGCCCGGGGGCCCTGCAGGCAAGGGGGGCCCGTCCGAATCCTAAAAAAAAAATATTATTTTTTTTTTAAAAATACTTACCTTGCGGTCACATCAGCGGTGACCCGGTTCCCTCCCTGGTCCCCTCTTCCGTGCTATGCTCGCAGTGAATGCTGGACGTGATGTCACGCCCAGCATTCCCTGCAACCACAGCACGGAAGAGGGCAGAAGAGACTCAGCCGCGCGGAAAAAAGAAGAGGATCGGACTTAAGGTAAGTTAAGGGGACCCCTATATATATATATATATATATTTGCACAACCAGACACGCCCTGTCTGTTTGCTGAGAGGAAGGATTTCAGATCATGAAGCTTGCAAAAGAAAGGCTGAAAATAAGCCATTGAGACTAGACACAAGCTGTGCAAGAGCGCAAAACAAGAAGTTAAGGGAAAAATTTCAGGTGATCTGCTCTGGACAACCTTTGACATTGTCGGCACAGAGGCGTATTGAGTACCTACAGTGGAAAAAGGAGCGTGAACAAATTGACCTTGAACGGCTAGCGCGGCATAAGAATTCAAAAGGAGAATGGCAACGTGCTTGGGATGTTGAGAAGCCTGAGGATATGTTTGAAAACAGCCATGGCTATATTGATACAGTCCCATTTGGATACTGTGGCAGGAGAGGATATATGAAGTGCCTGTCTGTGATCCTGTAAGTGTTGAGCAACAACACTCCACCAGTCTGAAGGGGAATCAAAGTTGTTCTAATCTATGAAGGGACCAACTCTACCTACAGATAAGCTTCAAAGTTCTTTTATCTGGTACGCATATTGGTATGGTGCTGGTGGTCTTGGAAATATTTCCTCCTGTGTGTTTTTTTCCTTACTGATTCACTCCTAACACCTGAGTGCCTATATCCACTTGGTGATCTAAATTCTGGCTTGTGGTACACCTATCTGTATTGTTGAATACAGTATTATACTATGTGGCGCCCCCTCCTACTTATTTTGTTTTATATATATATATATATATATATATATATATATATATATATGTAAAAAAAAAGTGATTATATATATATAATCACATTTTTTTTACATACATATATATTTTTTTTACACACACACACACACTTATATATATATATATATATATATAATTTTTTTTTTTTTTAGGGGCCCGGTACACTGCTTTGCCCGGGGGCCCATAAAGTAGTTAAGGTGGCCCTGCTGCTATGCAGTCCCTGGTCACATACAAATTAAATTACTTTTAAACTAAACTTAGACAAATTAGCATCACTTGCACCAGGCATATTGCTTTTTACAACATTCTCACCAGAAGCAGTCTCCATTTGCACAAGACTGCCTGAGGCCCCTGCTGCTCGCACACCTATGCCTAGTGCATCTGCCTCATGTTTGTCATGTCCAGGAAAGAGGATGCCAACCTTCTCACATATTTTTCCAACAGCTGCAGGCTCAGTCCCAGACACAATGAGGTCATGACCTGGAAGTGCTTCCCCTACTGCATACATGTTGCCAGAAGCTTCCACAGCTACTCCTGACTGCACAACCGTTTGCATGCTGTTTCCAATAAATGAATTTGTTGTAAAGTCACATTGTATTTTGTACATAGTCTGAATGAGCTGGCAAATTTGGTAGAATTTGTGATCTCTGTGTACTCTGAGACTATTGCAAGCTTGTCACTAATTCTTCCTCTGCACTTGTAGATTCAGCTTCCTCAGCATTTATACAAGCATTTAGTAAATGTACTGTTGCTTCTTTATCTTTTTGCACACTCTAAAGTTCTTTTATTTCATGGGAGAAAACTCCTCTATTTGAGCTAAATGTTTTGTTTCTTTTCTTTTTAAGCAACTGTATCTGCTCATTTAACTTCTTCACCTCACTTTTGGCTACTTCTAGTTTACCTTTTAATTCTTCCAATTCCATGGTATTGCCCCAGTCACCAGAAGCACCATCCTCCTCTTTATTACTTTCAGTCAGTCTCCATTATAGACAGGGTCGGACTGGCCTGCCAGGGAGCCGGGGTATCCCCTGGTAGGCACCGACCCCTGATGGCTCCCCTCTTTGTTGGTGGGCGTGTACTTTTTAAAAAATTCTTCTAAAAAAATAATAATACTCACGTGATTGTGGCGCCAGTGCCCCTCCTCGTCCCCTCTGCTCTGTTCACATTGAATGTCGAGCATGACATCATCAAGTCATGCTCGACATTAAGTAAGGAGCGGTGCAGAGAGGAGCAAGCAAGAAAGAAGACAAGAAGAGAAGAGCAGAGAAAAGAAGAGAAGAAGCCAATAAGAAGGTAAGAAAAGTAACGGAGGCATGGGGAGGAAAGCAGGATGGTGCATAGTGATGAAGGAGGTGGGGGGGGAGCAGGATGGCACATAGTGGTGAAGGGAGAGGAGGAGCAGCATGACACAGAGTAATGAATGGGGGGGGAGAAGCAGCACGGCACAGAGTGATGAAGGGGGGACACCATAACACAGTGATGAAAGGGGGGGAAGCAGCATGACACAGAGTGATGAAAAGGGGGGCAGCATGGCACAGAATGATGAAAGGGGGGAAAGTAGCATGGCACAGAGTGATGAAAGGGGGGGTAGCATGGCACAAAGTGATGAAAGGGGAGGGAAAGCAGCATGGCACAGAGTGATGAAAGGGGGAAGCAGCATGGCACAGAGTGAAGGGGAGAGCAGGATGGCACAGTGTAATGAAGGGGGTGCAGGATGGCACAGGGTAATGAAGGGGGGAGCAAAAGCAGCATGGCACAGGGTGATGAACATGGACCAGGAGACGGGAGGAGCAAAAGCAGCATGGCACAAGGTGATGAAGGGGCCAGGAGAAGGGGGAGCAAAAGCAGCATGGAGGGCGCAGTGTGATCATAAGGTGGCACAGCATGGTGATAAGGGGGCACAGTAATGTGTGTGTAATGGCACAGTGGGCTTGTGGAAATGTAGTGTGTGTGTGTGTGTGTGTAAGGTAGGTGGTGGCTAATTAACGGGTGCTATTTTGTTTGTGGGGTGATGGTGGGGCATTCATTTTATAGTGGGGACTATTAATTTAAGATGAGGTGGTTTGGGGGCTATTTTTGGAGGGCTGAGTGTGAGGAGCATGAGGTCTATTTATTAAATATGAATATGAATTATTTAATGGTAGTGACGGCTGCGGGAAATAAGTATATTTATTATACGTAAATGCTATTAATTTATTGCTGGGGCTGTTTGGAAAGAGGGAAATAGGTGTATTTATTAAATGTGAATACTATTATTTTAATGTTGGGGCTGGAGGAAGGCCTAAGTATTGATCGTGGGTCCTATTGATTACACGTCAGGGCTGGTTGGAATTATCTAAATGTACCCATTTTTTATCCAAATAGGGCCCCCAACATTCCAGGATCCAGACAAGCCACAACTAAAGAAACCAGCAGCCACAGGTGGTGAAAGTGACAAGAACAGGTAGGAGAGAGCAGGATAGTCTGTCATATGTTCCGATTCTAGTGGAACAATCCTGATTTTTGGTGACTGTTCTGCCCAATCTAAGGGGCGGGTCAAGACTGTGTTTTCTTTATATACTACACTATGGTGCTAGCTGTCCTTCATCGGCTTACCACACCCCGGTTTGTTTACACCTCTCTAGTGACTGGCTACATGTGGGCCCATACCATTGCATTCCCCCTGTGGGACCTTCATGCCCCTGTCCGACACTGATTACAGAGACATCCTCTGCTGAAATTGTGGACTCTGTCGTGATGTTATCCTTCTCTTTAGACTGCACCATCTCCCCTCCAATATTGCACCAGTACATTTAGCCACCGAAACATCTTCTGGGGCCTTAACCCCCCTTTCTTTGCTAGCACAGGCTGAGTTCTTCCTCCAGATGATATCTTGCCAAATATGGGGGGTTTCTTGCAAGTGCCTGAAACACCTTCAGTTCCTTTTTTCTTACCCTGGTTCGGTAACCACGATCAGGTTTATCTCCAGGCCCTACTCCCTGGCTGCTGATACTCACTGGTGTTTCTGTGAGTAGTCCAGTAGTTCAGTCTCCCAAGGAGGATCCCCAGGAGGCTCCATCAAATCTGGATAGACATCAAGCAATGGTATGGAAGTCAGGAGCTCATAAGCACAGCTCAACACCATTGGGCTACCAATTTGATATTGGGAACCTACAAAGGGTGGTCAGTTACATATTTTTTTTACCTTCGTGGAAAAAGCCTCTCGCTGGGCTTCAGGTTTCCTATATGGTTTTAAGTTGACCTTGACCCCTGGTTCTGTAACTATGTCATGTTTTACTATGGCGATTCACAGGGTAGCTCAGAAAATACATCCCTGTTTTTTATGATGAACTCCTTAGCCTTGCTCTTTTGGGCCACTGACAGTGTCTCTGATAGCATTAATTCAGGAATTAAAGGATATTGAGTCATTGGTAGGCCCGGTTCAGCTGCCAGGGCTAACATATCCTTCCAGGGTTTTAATAAGTGCACATAATAGATTTGCTCAGGTTTTCTTTTCACTGTCTAATACACTTTATAGTTAACCTCCTTTACTTTTTTCCTGATCACAAATGGGCCCTGCTATTTGGCCAAAAGTTTGCTGTCTACTGTGGGCACCAGAATCAGAACTCTGTCCCCCTGGATAAAGGTATGTACACGGGCATTCCTATTATACACTGTCATGGTCACTAAGGTTCTGGACCCAGAATTCTGCCAGTAGTTGTCACTACACTCGAGGAGCGGAGTCTAATTCAGCGGCTGGTCTCCTCCAGGGACCCCCGCAAGAGGGTTTGGGTTTTAGCGGCACCACTGTGCAGGTTGCGGTCCTCAAGAGAGTGCGGCAGAGCAATGGAATACAGCTGAGGTATAGGAGGATAGGACAATCAGGACAATGGCACGTGATGTGGTGCTCAGGGAATGTGGATAAAACTTAAGAGCAGCGGAGAGGTGCAGATAGCAGGCAGGTAGTTGATATCAACGAGGTAGAGATAGGATCTGGCCAATAGGAGAGATGTAGATAAGTTCAGTGAACGGCTGGTATTTACCACAGTGGTGGCGTTAATTATCTGGCCAGTAGGTGAGATAATAAGAGGTGTAGTTATATTCAGCGGATGGCTGGAATTTACCAAAGAGATGGCGATGATATACCCGACCAGCAGGTGAGAGGAAGCAGGTGTTGCGATGATCAGCGAGTGGCAGGTTTACCACGGATGTGGCAGTGAATTATCCGGCCAGCAGGTAAGAGAAAGCAGGTACTGCGATGATCAGCGAGAGGCAGATATACCATGTATGTGGCGGTGAATTATCCGACCAGCAGGTGCTGCGATGATCAGCGAGAGGCAGGTTTACCATGGACATGGCAGTGAGATATCCACTCAGCAGATAAGATGTAGCAGGTACTGCAGTGATCAGCGAGAGGCAGATATACCACGGACATGGCAGTGAATTATCCGGCCAGCAGGTGAGAGGTCTGGAGATGCAGAAACTCTGAGAGGAACAGGAACCACAGGAGAGTAGGTCACAGCTATTACAGCGAAGTGAGGATCAAGAACAGACAATTAGGAAGAGGTCATAGGTGCATTAAATAGAGGAAGGCTAACGGGTAATCAATACGAAGTGAGGAAAGGTTATAAAGTTCCCTATGATCTGCACATGCGCAGAAGTATTCTCAAGATGGTGGACGGCTGCGGTTCTGCACGGGCGCTGGCAGAGAGGTGAGTGGCCTGGATTTAGGTCCAGAGGTCCAGCTAGTGACATACACCTTCTGTTGAGTGTGTTGGGCCAGTTCCATGTGTTTCCTGACAATTGGTTTTACTGCAGCAATCCATTCCTGCATCTGAGACACGTATTCAATGACACATTTATACAGAGTGGCTTGTCCTTCCAACGTTTATTTTGCCACATCCGGCAATCCTCTAGGGTGTCTCCTATATATTAGATCAAACAGAGAAAACCCTGTAGAGGACTGAGGAACTTCTCTAATGGCTAGTAATAAATATGGCAACTAATAGTTACAATATTTCCCATCTCTGTCTACAACTTTTTTGAGCAATGATTTTTAAGGGTTTGTTAAATCTTTCCACCAAACCATCAGTCTGGGGATAATAAACTGAGATTCTGAGATGAGTGACTTTAACACATTTGCACATTTCTTCCATGATTCTAGATATAAAGGGGGTGTTTTGGTCAGTCAGACTTCTTTAAGTATTCCTACCCAGCTGAAAACATGCACCAATTCTCTGGCTGAAATATTGTGCAAGGGCTTCGGGATAGTGGGTAACATAATCCATTACTGCTAGGATATACTGATATCCCAGTCAATTTTATTTATCTCACTCATTCAATGCTCTTTAAATATAATACAAAGGCTAAATATGTAATGTGTAAATAAGTATAACTATTTTTTTTCTCTTTGATGAACATCCATGTGTACAAAATCCTTGGAAAAGAAATTTGATTGCACAGCAGTTTTTTTAGGAACATATGTTGTGATTATCCACTAATCAGAAATAAAACTTCCCATCATCCAGTTACAAGATACAGGCAGGTTGAGATTAAACAGAAGTAAGGTAAGCCTATATTATATTATTAACTGTAAAAAATTGTTACGTTTGTTGATAAAGCTTTAGATGCGGGCTAATGTCAGGCAGATGTAAAAGCTACAATTAAGATTTTTACATTGCAATTAATATGTTGGTATACTTTCTTTTTATAATTTCATTATAAGAATTGTTTTACTCAGGAGATCCTATACTCATTTTTGTTGATGTGGCCATACATACTGCAATTTTGCTTTCCAATTAGGGTGTTTTAGATACAATTAGCCAAAAAGTGCAAAACTCATAATAGTATACCGACCCTACAATGTGTTTTCATTAATCTACACCAAAAGTTCTCTTAATGAGTTTGATTGCCAACTAGGCAGTAAAAATGAAACTGTGTCAATGTTGTTAAAAGAGCAGACACATAACAGAGAGAGGAAGGGTGGTCAGTTTTACAGAAAAGATAGTAACCATAGTGTGTCTGTAAAATAAAATATGAGGCTGGCAGGGGAGGAACGTAGCGTTATTTAGAATGTGAATACTATATTCATCATATTTCCTAGCTGTCCCTTTTACAGAGAAAATATATAAGAAAGTTTTTGTTTTGCTACAGGCTTTAAATAACCTATAATAACCTATAACCTATGCAGAATTATATTTTCACATTTACAATTCGTTTTGGGAAGTATAAAAATACTTAACAGTCAGATGTGATTAATAAATTCTACTTGTGCATTTACTTCAAAATAAATGATTTTGTATTTATAAAAAGCCTATACATGCATACTATGTTCAATAAAACATTTGTGGATGCAATTTACTGTATAGAGACTACTTTTATACCTCACAATTTTTGAAAAAGCTAAGCTAGGACAAAATAAGCTCTGCCCATGATTTTCCCAAATCCCAAGCAGACCCACCCAAGTACCCCCCAGATCCCCACAAAGCCATGCTCAAAATCAGGAATATTGTCACAAGCCGCGGCGGCTCTGGGCACCGCCGCGACTCACTTCCGGGTCTGGCTCAGCGTCCCGGCCATCGTCATGACGACCGGGACGTCATTTCCTCCTGGTCACGGTATTGCCAAGACCATCGAAATTGGTGAATCAATCCTTGGAGCAATACCTTCGATTGTATATATCCAAGCATCATGACGACTGGGCTGACCTCCTTCCATGGGCCGAATTTGCGTACAACAACGCATGCCACACTTCTTCCCAGTACTCTACCTTTTATTGTAACCTGGGGTACCATCCCAGAGTCAATTCATTATCCTCTCTATCCTCTAATAGACCATCTGAAACCAGAGCCACGGACATTTGGCTTAAGAAGATCTGGAAATCAGTGCATCAGTCCTTACTCCAAGCTTCCTTTAAGTCTAAGGTATTTGCCGATCTACATCGGTCCACTTGTTCATTCAAAGTTGGAGATTCAGTATGGCTCTCTACTCCGTCAGCCTTGCAAAAAACTAGAACCTAAATTTATTGGTCCATTTACCATTCTAAGACAAGTTAACGCAGTGGCCTTCAAACTGAAGCTTCCTGAATCTCTAAAAATCCCCAGTACCTTCCACTGCTCTTTGTTGAAACCTGCCCGGTCTTCCAGACAATTCAAATCTCGACAGCCCTCTAGACCTCAGCCAATTTCAGTGCATGGACATCAAGAATTCGTAGTCGAGAAGATTCTTGATTCAAAAAAGGTCCAGGGTTAGTTCCACTACTTGGTTCATTGGAAAGGATACGGCCTGGAGGAAAGGTCCTGGGTACCACAAAGAAATCTTCACTCAGATGAATTACTTGCTGATTTCTTTAAAAAGTTTCCCGGAAAAGCTGGGTGGCGGGGTTCCTTAACCCCTCCTCAAGGGGGGGGGGGTACTGTTACGAGCCGCGGCGGCTCTGGGCACCGCCGCGACTAACTTCCGGGTCTGGCTCAGCGTCCCGGCCGTCGTCATGACGACCGGGACGTCATTTCCTCCTGGTCCCGGGCGTTGCCTAGGCAACGGTCGGGACGCTCTCAGCTGCTAGAGCCGCGTCCCGGCATCTAGGCAGCCAGGCGCGTGCACACTAATTGAATAGTTTAAGCCCAGCTGGGCTAAATCCTCCTGCTAAGCAGGACACCTCTGATTGGCCATTACTTGCTTATAAGGCAGGAAGGGACAAGCCCTCCCTGCCGGTTATAGTTCCTGCTCCAGTGCTGTAGCCTGCTCCCTCTCTGTACCTGCTTATCCTTTATCCTGTTTACCTTTGCCGTCCCTTGCTTGAATATTTGACTACGCTTGTCTGCCTGTGCCCCTTGATTTATTGCCTGGACTCTGACGCTGCCATTTCGCCTGTGACTTCTGACCTCAGTGTCACGGTCGCTGTATTTCTTGATCCGATTCGGGACCCTTGGGACTAGCTGGAGCAGGACTGAAACAGAACCTAGCAGCCTAGATGATCTTCCTGCTCATGTTCTTGCTGATTGTAGAATATAGCAGGGGAATGAGCAGTCTAGAAATGTTGACAGGAACAGTGCACTTGTAATGCAGACAGGAACACTGCACTTGTAATGCAGACAGGAACACTGCACTTGTAATGCAGACAGGAACACTGCACTTGTAATGCAGTCAGGAACACTGAAGCCAAGAACTATCCTCAAGTAAATGCCTCCACTCTTCAAGCGCCAATTTGATGGCAAGCAGCTCTTTGTCCCCTATGGCATAATTTCGTTCAGCTGGTAAAAATTTTCGGGAGAAGAACCCGCAGGGATGCCATTGCTCATCAGCTGGTTTTTAGGAGAGAACTGCCCCTACTCCGACAGATGAGGCATCAACTTCCGAGTAGAATTGACAGGTTAAATCTGGTTGCCTGAGTATGGGAGCAGAAATAAATGCTTGTTTCATAAGTTGAAAAGCAGATTGGGCTTCTTCAGACCACTTGGCAGGATTAGCTCCTTTCCTGGTGAGGGCGGTGAGTGGTCCTACTACAGTAAAGTAGCCACGAATAAATTTTCGATAGTAGTTAGCAAATCCCAGAAATCGCTGTACTGCCTTTAGTGTAGATGGTTGAGGCCAGTTAAGAATAGCTTGCACCTTCTCTGGGTCCATACGGAGACCAGTGCCCGAGATGATATACCCCAAGAATGGAATGGATTCAACTTCAAAGGTGCATTTTTCAAGCTTGCAATACAGTTTATTCCTTCTGAGACGGCTGAGGACCTCTTTAACATGTCTGCGATGGGACTGGATATCAGAGGAGAAAACGAGGATATCGTCCAAATATACCACAATAGTATGGTACAGTAAGTCCCGAAAGATTTCGTTTATGAAATTCTGAAAAACCGCTGGGGCATTGCTCAGACCGAATGGCATGACAAGATATTCGTAGTGCCCATCACTGGTGTTAAAGGCGGTTTTTCATTCGTCGCCACGCCTGATACGGATCAAATTGTAGGCCCCGCGGAGATCCAACTTCGTAAATATTTGGGCACCTTTGACTCTGTCAAATAACTCTGTGATGAGGGGCAGAGGATACCGGTTCTTGATGGTAATGTCGCTGAGACCTCGGTAATCGATGCAGGGACGTAATCCACCATCTTTTTTTTTTACAAAAAAGAACCCGGCTCCTGCCGGTGAAGAGGATGGGCGAATAAAGCCCCTTTCCAAGTTCTCTTTTACATATTCAGACATAGATTTTGTCTCAGGGATAGAAAGAGGGTAAACTCTGCCACGCGGTGGGGTTTTACCCGGAACAAGATCAATGGGACAGTCCCAATCCCGATGAGGTGGTAGAGTTTCAGCGGCCTGCTTACTGAAAACATCTGTGAACTCTTGGAAGGCAGAAGGAACTGGCAAAACTTCCTTATCAGAGGTGGAGCAATGTGGAAGGACACGTTGTAAACAGGACCCGAAACAAGTTGGAGCCCACGCCAGGATTTGTGGAGTCGACCAGTCAATATGGGGGTTATGCGTTTGAAGCCATGGAAACCCGAGAACCACAGGGCTAGTGGCTTCTGGGATGACCAAAAAGGTAAGAGACTCGGAATGCAGAACTCCTATTTGGAGCGTCACTGGAGAAGTCTGATGCGTAATGGTACCCCCTGGAATACGGCTACCGTCAACTGCAGAGAGAAAGATGGTCACTGGAATTTTCTCTAGTGGAATGGCTAGTTCAGCAGCTAATTTGGCAGACATGAAATTCCCAGCTGCTCCAGAATCCAGCAGGGCTGAAATGTATTGGGAGCCTTGAGCGTGTTTCAGAGTGACTGGGATAATACAGTCCTTGCCTTGTGGGGAGCGAAGGGCCACTCCTAGGCTCACCTCCTCATCGTCAGCTAGGAGGGTGTGTTTACCCGGCTTACGAGGACAATGATGTAACAGATGTCCGGAACTGGCACAGTATAAGCAAAGTTTCTCTCTAACTCGCCATTTTCGCTCAGTGGGTGAAAGACGTGCTTTGCCTAATTGCATGGGTCCTTCAGGGAAAGGAGACGGTACACGGACCCATTGAATAGGGTGGAACTTGGGGTGTTTCAGCTTCCTCTTTTCTAGAGCTCTCTCTCTGAAACGAAGATCAACCCGATTGTGTCACGGGCACTAGGAGTCTTTACCCAGGGATCACCAGGTGGTAGGCTTACCAGAGCAATGTAGGTGGTAATAGGGTACTCTGGTAGCAGGGTGATCACGGAACAGAAAATAGCAGAAGATGAGATGCTCAGGAAAGTCTATGACTAGCAACACTGGTAATATGGAGGTAATAGTACCCGAGGAACTGTATGGACAAGGACACGTGAAGGTAGTCAGTGGTCTGCGATAGCAAGTTGTACCACTGCTATAGTGAGGAGGAATGTCCAACAGAAACGAGGAAGTGATGAGAGTCAGCGGTCTGCGGATAGCAAGTTGTACCGCTGTCTGGGTGAAGGAATGGAATCCAAGTGGAGGTATCCGGGGAGTCAGTGGTCTGCGATAGCAAGTTGTACCACTGCTATGTGAGAGGATACTGGAACAGGTGATACTGGAAACAGGATCAGTGGTCTGCTACTAGCAAGTTGTACCACTGAATATATATGTGAGGAGGTGCACGGGGAGAGACTGCAACACAGGGTAAACACGGCACCTTAACACGATCCACAGTAATATGCACAATATAGATATATATATATATGAATGACTGAACAGCACTGCAAATATGGAAAGTCTCTTGAAGTAATCCGGCACAAGATAGTACAGTCAATGATGGCAATAGACTCAGCGGATAGTAGACTCCAGAGGAGAACCAACACAGTCCAGCAAGATATGCAATACACCAGCACAGTCAATGAGAAGTATGCATACCGTGGTTCAGAAGCAGGCAGTCAGACAGGAGTGCAGCGATACCTGAGCGGCAGGAGGCCGGCAGGATGAGAAGTCCCTGGATGGATGAAGCAGAGGTCTAGTAGGTGCAGCGCACAGGTAAGTAAACCAACAGGGACACGAATCCACAGGAATCGGTAGAACACGGAACTGGACTCTTGGAGGACCCAGGAGAATGGTGATGGTCTAGCAGCAGGATAGCGGATGAGACACGAATCCAATGCTGACAGGCGGGTAGAGACCAGCGGAACACAGGAAGGCGTGGAGAGCGGATCAGCAGTAGATGGACGATTAGCGCTGGCAGCAGCCGCAGGACTCTGCGGACACACGGAGGTAATCAGTAGCAACCAGCAGGTGCAAATAGCGATGGAACACGGGTGAGCAGAGTAGACCAGGAGCTGTTGATCACGGAGAGTCGCGGATGGCAATAATAGCAGCAGTCTCAAGGAAACACGGGAGTGATGAGATGAAGACTGCAGTGCACAGAGGCAGCGGATAGGAATCAGCTAACAGTCACGATGATGAAACACAGACAAGTTGTACGCTGGAAACTGTAGTGCACAGAGGCAGCGGATAGGAATCAGCTCACAGTCTTGATGATGAACAGGTGAGTGGATGTGGAGAATGGCTGAAGTGCACGGAGGCAGCGGATAGGAATCAGCAAACAGTCACAATGATATGAGATAGAGTTGAAGTGGCTAGAAGACTGTAGTGCACGGAGGCAGCGGATAGGAATCAGCTAACAGTCACGATGATACACTTGATGGTAGAAGTGGTATGGGAACCACAGTAGTAGAAGTGGTTTGGAAACCACAGAGGTAGAAGTGGTTTGGAAACCACAGGAATCAGCAGCGCTGAATAAACGAGGAAACACCTTCAGAGACTCATGGGGAATGAGACTCCAAGATCAGGCAACGTGGTGTTGACCACAGGTGCTTAATATAGGGAGTGTTGCCTGATCTGCCAATTAAGTTAAAGGGACATACACTGAAGGGTAGGAAAGGGCTGCGCATGCGCAGACCCTCAGGATGGAGGACGGCCACGGTTCCTAAATGTCCGGGAAGAGGCACTCACGGTCCGGTGAGTGACAGTACCCCCCCTTTTAAAGGTGGGCACAGAACGCCTGGAACCGGGCTTGTCCGGATTTTTGGAATAAAACTTCTTCAAAAGGGCAGGAGCATTAAGATCTTCAGCTTTGATCCAAGAGCGCTCCTCAGGACCAAAGCCCTTCCAATGAACGAGGAAACGGAGGACTCCTCGCAAAATTTTTGCATCCAATACCTCAGTAATCTCGAAATCCTCCTCCTGATGAACTTGAACTGGCTGCGGAGCTGATGGAGGAGTTGAGAAACGGTTGATGATAAGAGGTTTGAGTAAAGACACATGGAAGGCATTGGAAATCCGAAGATTCTTAGGAAGAAGAAGTTTAACACATACTGGATTGATTACTTGAATGATCCTATATGGACCAATAAAACGAGGGGCGAATTTCATAGATGGGACCTTCAAACGAATATTTTTGGTAGATAACCAGACACGATCTCCAATTTTTAGTGGTGGAATAGCCCGCCTCTTCTTATCTGCAAAAGACTTATATTTGTTAGATGTCTTCTTTAAACAGGTTTTGACCTGAGACCAGATATTTTTGAAGGTCTGACAAACAGTCACCACAGCAGGAACTTGGGTGGGCGGGAGGGCAGGAAATTCCGGAAAAGACGGATGGTGACCGTAGACCACAAAAAATGGAGTTTTGAATGACGACTCATGGTACGTGTTGTTATGGGCGAATTCAGCCCAAGGAAGCAATTCTACCCAGTTGTCTTGATTGGCTGAAGAGAACATCCTTATAAAAGTCTCAAGATCTTGATTGACTCGTTCAGTATGTCCGTTAGATTGCGGATGGTAAGAAGATGAGAGTGCTAATCGTATGCCCAAGGTTTTACAAAGGGCTCGCCAGAATCTGGAAACGAATTGTACTCCTCTATCAGACACAATCTCCGATGGACATCCATGGATATGGAAGATCTCTTTAATGAAATGTTCAGCCAGAATAGCCGAGGAAGGCAAACCGGACAGAGGGACGAAATGAGCCATCTTCGAAAATCTGTCCACCACCACCCAAATAGTATTATGATTCTTACTAGGTGGTAAATCAGTAACGAAATCCATACTAATATGGGTCCACGGTTTGGACGGAATGGGTAGTGGTCGCAGCAACCCTGCTGGAGTTCTGCGGGAGGATTTGAACTGGGAACATAACTCACAGGAAGCAATGAACTCTTTGACGTCTCTCCTCATTGAAGGCCACCAGTAATTTCGAGAGAGAATCTCAAAGGTCTTGTGTTCACCGGCGTGTCCAGAAAAACGGGAGGCATGGAACCACGAAAGGATTTTCCTCCTTAGAGTAGGAGGCACGAGGGTCTTCCCAAATGGTAGCATTTTGGTGGAAGAAGCAGCCAGTGAGATACATTTGGGGTCTAGAATAGTATGGCTGGAAACCTCTTCTACATCAGAGGACGTCACAAAAGCTCTAGATAGAGCGTCAGCTTTTTTGTTCTTGGCAGCTGGTTTGAAGGTTATAATTAATTCAAAACGGGAAAAGAAAAGAGACCATCTTGCTTGACGAGGGTTCAAGCATTGGGCAGACTGGAGATATGACAAGTTCTTATGATCCGTGAAGATCGTCACCGGATGGCGAGCTCCTTCCAATAAGTATCTCCATTCCTCTAATGCAGCTTTGATGGCCAGTAACTCCTTGTCCCCGATAGTATAATTCTTCTCTGCGGGCAGAAGACCCCGAGAATAGAAGGCAAAAGGATGGAATTTTTGCTGTTCCGAGCGTTGGGAGAGAATGGCTCCCAAGCCCACATTAGAGGCATCTACTTCTAGGAAGAAGGGAAGTGTCACATCAGGCTGTCGAAGAATTGGAGCCGAAGCGAAGGACTCTTTGAGAATTTGAAAGGCTTGGAGAGCCTCAGATGACCATTGCTTAGGATTAGCCCCTTTCCGAGTCAGGGCCACAATAGGAGATGCAATGGAAGAAAAGTCTTGAATGAAGCGTCTATAGTAATTGGCAAAACCTAAAAAACGCTGGATAGCACGAAGAGTAGTTGGCTGGGGCCAATGTAGTACAGCATTCACCTTGTCTGGATCCATCTTCAGGCCAACTCCGGAAACTATATACCCCAAGAATGGAATCTGGGGCAATTCGAATGAACATTTTTCTAATTTACAGAACAATGAGTTTTTCCGTAGCCTGGAGAGGACTTCTGCCACATGTTGGTGATGAGAAGGCAGGTCCTGTGAAAAGATCAATATGTCGTCCAGATAGACGACGACACATACATATAATAAGTCCCGAAAGATCTCATTGATGAAGCCTTGGAAAACAGCGGGGGCATTACACAGCCCGAAAGGCATTACCAGATATTCGTAATGCCCGTCTCTGGTGTTGAACGCTGTCTTCCATTCGTCACCGGAACGAATTCTAATTAAATTGTAGGCACCACGAAGATCCAACTTAGTAAAGATACGGGCTCCCTTGATGCGATCGAATAACTCAGTGATCAGCGGAATGGGATACCGATTCTTGATAGTAATGGCATTGAGTCCACGAAAATCTATGCAAGGGCGTAATGATCCATCCTTCTTTTTGACGAAGAAGAACCCAGCTCCAGCGGGAGAGGTGGAAGGTCGAATATACCCACGCTGGAGGTTATCCTGTATGTACTCAGATGTGGCTTGAGTTTCAGGTAACGAGAGTGGATAGACCCGGCCCCTGGGAGGAGTCTTGCCAGGTAGAAGGTCGATCGGACAATCCCAAGAACGATGAGGAGGAAGACGTTCAGACTGAGCTTTATCAAACACATCA
This sequence comes from Mixophyes fleayi, assembly GCF_038048845.1. Taxonomy (NCBI): domain Eukaryota; kingdom Metazoa; phylum Chordata; class Amphibia; order Anura; family Limnodynastidae; genus Mixophyes; species Mixophyes fleayi. The sequence continues at coordinate 96,363,090 of NC_134409.1, forward strand.
GTAAATGAAGCATACTGAGGAGGGAGTCCCGGTGAGGAAGATGAGATGGAAGATTGCTGTACTTTGAGAGGAATAACCTGGGAAAGGCAACGATGGTAACATTCAGACCCCCAAGACGTAACTTGAGGAGTGCGCCAGTCAATCTGGGGAGAGTGACACTGAAGCCATGGAAGGCCTAAGACAATCGGACTTGTCGTAACTGGAAGGATTAAAAACGATATTTCTTCATGGTGCAGGGCACCAATCTGAAGTGTTACTGGAGACGTACTCTGGGTGATGAGACCGTTGATGAGACGTGATCCATCTATAGCCGTCACAGTAATGGGTGTTTTTAACGTAATTACTGGTAGAGACCATTGATGCACTAATGATTTGGAAATAAAATTTCCTGCTGCTCCGGAATCAATCAATGCCTGTGACTCAAAGGTTTTAGTAGCAAAGGAAATCGTAACATCAAAAGCGCAGACTTTAGATTTCATAGAAGATGGAGAGGACTCCAGGGACCCTAACTTCACCTCTCCAGAACTAGTTAGGGCCTGCCATTTCCCGATCTCTTAGGGCAAGAGCTGAGCATATGAGTGGAATCAGCACAATAGATACAGAGTCTATTCTTTACTCTTCGTTTCCTCTCCTCTGAAGATAATTTGGAACGTCCTATCTCCATGGGAATCACAGAGGGTGAAACTGGACGAAATTGAGGGTTTGAACGAAGAGGTGCTTTAGCAGAAGTTGTTTTCTCAGCTTCTCTTTCACGAAATCTCATATCAACACGATGGCAAAGAGAGATCAGATCTTCAAGTGACGAAGGAAGCTCCTGGGTAGTCAGTGCATCTTTAATTTTATCGGAGAGCCCCTGCCAGAAGGCGGCAACTAGGGCTTCAGTGTTCCACTGAAGTTCAGAGGCTAAGATCCTAAATTGAATGACGTACTGGCCTACTGTATGAGATCCTTGTCGCAAACGGAGGATGCTGGAAGCAGCGGAGGTCACACGACCTGGTTCATCGAACACACTTCGGAATGTAGAAATGAATTTGGCACTATCTTGCAATATTGGGTCGTTTCTTTCCCACAGAGGGGAGGCCCAAGCCAGGGCTTGTCCAGAAAACAAAGAGATAAGATAGGCCACTCTGGAACGATGGGTAGAAAAATTTTGAGGTTGGAGCTCAAAATGGACTGAACATTGGTTAAGGAAACCCCTACAAGTTTTGGGGTCCCCATCGTACTTTGACGGAGTAGGCAGGTGAAGCGTGGAAGCTGTAGACACCTGGGATGGCACTGGGGAAACGGAGGAAAGCACAGGAGCCTCAGTAGTGACTGTCACAGTCTGTCCAGATGTTCCTTGGGAGGTTAATGATTGATAACACTGAAGTAACAGCTGTTGGCGGGCATCCTGTTGCTCCACACGGCTGACCAGATGTTGCAGCATCTCTTTAGCGGTAGGTTCCGTATCTGGGTCTGTCATGGCCTGATCTTACTGTCACGGGCACTAGGAGTCTTTACCCAGGGATCACCAGGTGGTAGGCTTACCAGAGCAATGTAGGTGGTAATAGGGTACTCTGGTAGCAGGGTGATCACGGAACAGAAAATAGCAGAAGATGAGATGCTCAGGAAAGTCTATGACTAGCAACACTGGTAATATGGAGGTAATAGTACCCGAGGAACTGTATGGACAAGGACACGTGAAGGTAGTCAGTGGTCTGCGATAGCAAGTTGTACCACTGCTATAGTGAGGAGGAATGTCCAACAGAAACGAGGAAGTGATGAGAGTCAGCGGTCTGCGGATAGCAAGTTGTACCGCTGTCTGGGTGAAGGAATGGAATCCAAGTGGAGGTATCCGGGGAGTCAGTGGTCTGCGATAGCAAGTTGTACCACTGCTATGTGAGAGGATACTGGAACAGGTGATACTGGAAACAGGATCAGTGGTCTGCTACTAGCAAGTTGTACCACTGAATATATATGTGAGGAGGTGCACGGGGAGAGACTGCAACACAGGGTAAACACGGCACCTTAACACGATCCACAGTAATATGCACAATATAGATATATATATATGAATGACTGAACAGCACTGCAAATATGGAAAGTCTCTTGAAGTAATCCGGCACAAGATAGTACAGTCAATGATGGCAATAGACTCAGCGGATAGTAGACTCCAGAGGAGAACCAACACAGTCCAGCAAGATATGCAATACACCAGCACAGTCAATGAGAAGTATGCATACCGTGGTTCAGAAGCAGGCAGTCAGACAGGAGTGCAGCGATACCTGAGCGGCAGGAGGCCGGCAGGATGAGAAGTCCCTGTGTCACGGGCACTAGGAGTCTTTACCCAGGGATCACCAGGTGGTAGGCTTACCAGAGCAATGTAGATGGTAATAGGGTACTCTGGTAGCTGGGTGATCACGGAACAGGAAACAGCAGATGATGAGATGCTCAGGAAAGTCTATGACTAGCAGCACTGGTAATATGGAGGTAATAGTACACGAGGAACTGTAGGACAAGGACACGTGAAGGTAGTCAGTGGTCTGCGATAGCAAGTTGTACCACTGCTATAGTGAGGAGGAATGTCCAACAGAAACGAGGAGGTGATGAGAGTCAGCGGTCTGCGGATAGCAAGTTGTACCGCTGTCTGAGTGAAGGAATGGAATCCAAGTGGAGGTATCCGGGGAGTCAGTGGTCTGCGATAGCAAGTTGTACCACTGCTATGTGAGAGGATACTGGAACAGGTGATACCGGAAACAGGGATCAGTGGTCTGCTACTAGCAAGTTGTACCACTGAATATATATGTGAGGAGGTGCACGGGGAGAGACTGCAACACAGGATATGCACAGGCACCTTATATACGATCCACAGTAGCATGCACAATATATATATAAATGACTGAACAGGTCTGCAAATATAGGAAGTCTCTTGAAACAGTCCAGCACAAGTTAACACAGTCAATGATGGCAATAGACTCAGCGTATAGCAGACTCCAGAGGAGAACCAACACAGTCCAGCAAGATATGCAATACACCAGCACAGTCAATGAGAAGTATGCATACCGTGGTTCAGAAGCAGGCAGTCAAATAGGAGTGCAGGGATACCTGAGCGGCAGGAGGCCGGCTGGATGAGAAGTCCCAGGATACCTGAGGCAGCGGTCAGTAGGTGCAGCGCACAGATGAGTAGACCAACAGGGACACGAATCCACAGGAATCAATAACACGTGGAACTGGACTCACGCAGAACCCAGGAGAGTGGAGATGATCCAGCAGAGGAGTAGTAGATGAAATATAAATCCAATGCAGACAGGAGGGTAGACCTGTGGGACACGTGAAGGCGTGGAGAGCGGATCAGCAGTAGATGGATGATAGGGCGGTCAGCAGCAGCAGGACTCTGCGGTACACGGAGGTAACCAGTAGCAACCAATAGTTGTCAGTAGCGATGGCACACGGGATAGCAGAGCAGACCAGGAGCTGTTGATCACGGAGAATAGCAAATGGCAATGAGAGCAGCAGTCTCGAGGAAACACAGAAGAGCTGAGAAGAGACTGCAGTGCACAGGAGCAGCGGATAGGAATCAGCTAACTTGTCACGATGATGAACACAGGCGAGTTGTAGGCTGGAGGCTGTAGTGCACGGAAGCAGCGGGTAGACATCAGCTAACAATCCCGATGATGAACACAGGCGAGTTGTAGGCTGGAGGCTGTAGTGCACGGAAGCAGCGGATAGACAACAGCTAACAGTCACGATAATGAACACAGGCGAGTTGCAGGCTGAAGGCTTGTAGTGCACGGAGGCAGCGGATAGGAATCAGCTCACTGACTTGATGAGGAACAGGTGAGTGGAAGTAAAGTAACGGTTGGAGTGCACAGAGGCAGCGGGTAGGAACCAGCAAACAGTCACAGTGAAATATAATAGCGATGAAGTGGATTAGAGGACTGAAGTGCACGGAGGCAGCAGATAGGAATCAGCAAACAGTCACAATAATAAGTAGTAGCGTTGAAGTGGTTTGGAAGACTGTAGTGCACGGAGGCAGCGGATAGGAATCAGCTAACAGTCACGATGATATAGTTGATGGTAGAAGTGGTATGGGAACCACAGTAGTAGAAGTGGTTTGGAAACCACAGAGGTAGAAGTGGTTTGGAAACCACAGGAATCAGCAGCGCTGAAAACACGAGGAATACAGGAACACCTTCAGAGACTCATAGGGAATGAGACTCCAAGATCAGGCAACGTGGTGTTGACCACAGGTGCTTAATATAGGGAGTGTTGCCTGATCTGCCAATTGAGTTAAAGGGACATACACAGAAGTATAGGAAAGGGCTGCGCATGCGCAGACCCTCAGGATGGAGGACGGCCACGGTTCCTAAATGTCCGGGAAGAGGCACTCACGGTACGGTGAGTGACAGTACCCCCCCTTTTAAAGGTGGGCACAGAACGCCTGGAACCGGGCTTGTCCGGATTTTTGGAGTAGAACTTCTTCAAAAGGGCAGAAGCATTAAGATCTTCAGCTTTGATCCAAGAGCGCTCCTCAGGACCAAAGCCCTTCCAATGAACGAGGAAACGGAGGACTCCTCGCGAAATTTTTGCATCCAATACCTCAGTAATCTCGAAATCCTCCTCCTGATGAACTTGAACTGGCTGCGGAGCTGAGGGAGGAGTTGAGAAACGGTTGATGATAAGAGGTTTGAGTAAAGACACATGGAAGGCATTGGAAATCCGAAGATTCTTAGGAAGAAGAAGTTTCACACATACTGGATTGATTACTTGAATGATCCTATATGGACCAATAAAACGAGGGGCGAATTTCATAGATGGAACCTTCAAACGAATGTTTTTAGTAGATAACCAGACACGATCTCCAATTTTTAGTGGTGGAATAGCCCGCCTCTTCTTATCTGCGAAAGATTTATATTTGATAGATGTCTTCTTTAAACAGGTTTTGACCTGAGACCAGATATTTTTAAAGGTCTGACAAGCAATCTCCACCGCAGGAACTTGGGTGGGCGGGAGGGCAGGAAATTCCGGAAAAGACGGATGGTGACCGTAGACCACAAAAAATGGAGTTTTGGATGATGACTCATGATACATGTTGTTATGGGCGAATTCAGCCCAAGGGAGCAACTCTACCCAGTTGTCTTGATTGGCTGATGAGAACATCCTTATAAAAGTCTCAAGATCCTGATTGACACGTTCAGTTTGTCCGTTAGATTGCGGATGGTAAGAAGATGAGAGTGCTAATCGTATGCCCAAGGTTTTACAAAGGGCTCGCCAGAATCTGGAAACGAATTGTACTCCTCTATCCGACACAATCTCAGACGAACATCCATGAATACGGAAGATCTCTTTAATGAAATGTTCAGCCAGAATGGATGAGGAAGGCAAGCCAGCCAGAGGAATGAAATGAGCCATCTTCGAAAATCTGTCCACCACCACCCAAATAGTGTTATGATTCTTACTAGGTGGTAAGTCAGTAACGAAATCCATACTAATATGGGTCCACGGTTTGGACGGAATGGGTAGTGGTCGCAGCAACCCTGCTGGAGTTCTGCGGGAGGATTTAAACTGGGAACATAGCTCACAGGAAGCAATGAACTCTTTGACGTCTCTCCTCATTGAAGGCCACCAGTAACTTCGAGAGAGAATCTCAAAGGTCTTGTGTTCACCGGCGTGCCCAGAAAAACGAGAGGCATGGAACCACAAAAGGATTTTCCTCCTTAGAGTAGGAGGCACGAGGGTCTTCCCAAATGGTAGCGTTTTGGTGGATGAAGCAGCCAGTGAGATACATTTGGTGTCTAGAATGGTATGGTTGGAAACCTCTTCTATATCAGAGGACGTCATAAAAGCTCTAGATAAAGCGTCAGCTTTTTTGTTCTTGGCAGCTGGTTTGAAGGTTATTATTAATTCAAAACGGGAAAAGAAAAGAGACCATCTTGCTTGACGAGGGTTCAAGCACTGGGCAGACTGGAGATATGACAAGTTCTTATGATCTGTGAAGATCGTCACCGGATGGCGAGCTCCTTCCAGTAAGTATCTCCATTCCTCTAATGCAGCTTTGATAGCCAGTAACTCCTTGTCTCCGATAGTATAATTCTTCTCTGCGGGCAGGAGACCCCGAGAATAAAAGGCACAAGGATGAAATTTTTGCTGTTCCGAGCGTTGGGAGAGAATAGCTCCTAAGCCCACATTAGAGGCATCTACTTCCAGGAAGAAGGGGAGTGTCACATCAGGCTGTCGAAGGATTGGAGCCGAAGAGAAGGACTCTTTTAGTATTTGGAAGGCTTGAAGAGCCTCAGGTGACCATTGCTTAGGATTAGCCCCCTTCCTAGTCAAGGCCACAATAGGAGATGCAATGGAAGAAAAGTCTTGAATGAAGCGTCTATAGTAATTGGCAAAACCTAAAAAACGCTGGATGGCACGAAGAGTAGTTGGCTGGGGCCAATGTAGTACAGCATTCACCTTGTCGGGATCCATTTTCAGGCCAACTCCGGAAACTATATACCCCAAGAATGGAATCTGGGGTAATTCGAATGAACATTTTTCTAATTTACAGAACAATGAATTTTTCCGTAGCCTGGAAAGGACTTCTGCCACATGTTGGTGGTGAGAAGGCAGGTCCTGTGAAAAGATCAATATGTCGTCCAGGTAGACGACGACACATACATATAATAAGTCCCGGAAGATCTCATTAATGAACCCTTGAAAAACAGCGGGGGCATTACACAGCCCGAAAGGCATTACCAGATATTCGTAATGCCCGTCTCTGGTGTTAAACGCTGTCTTCCATTCGTCACCGGAACGAATTCTGATTAAATTGTAGGCCCCACGAAGATCCAACTTAGTAAAGATACGGGCTCCCTTGATGCGATCGAATAGCTCAGTGATCAGCGGAATGGGGTACCGATTCTTGATAGTAATGGCATTGAGTCCACGAAAATCTATGCAAGGGCGTAAAGATCCATCCTTCTTTTTAACGAAGAAGAACCCAGCTCCAGCGGGAGAGGTGGAAGGTCGAATAAACCCACGCTGGAGGTTCTCCTGTATATACTCAGATGTAGCTTGAGTTTCAGGTAACGAGAGTGGATAGACCCGGCCCCTGGGTGGAGTCTTGCCAGGTAGAAGATCGATCGGACAATCCCAAGAACGATGAGGAGGAAGACGTTCAGACTGAGCTTTATCAAAAACATTGGTAAATGAAGCATATTGAGGAGGGAGTCCCGGTGAGGTAGATGAGATGGAAGATTGCTGTACTTTGAGAGGAATGACTTGGGAAAGGCAACGATGGTGACATTCAGACCCCCAAGACGTGACTTGAGGGGTGCGCCAGTCAATCTGGGGAGAGTGACACTGAAGCCATGGAAGGCCTAAGACAATTGGACTTGTCGTAACAGGAAGGATTAAAAACGATATTTCTTCATGATGCAGGGCACCAATCTGAAGGGTTACTGGAGACGTACTCTGAGTGATGAGACCGTTGATGAGACGTGATCCATCTATAGCCGTCACAGTAATGGGTGTTTTTAAGGTAATCACAGGTAGAGACCATTGATTTACTAATGATTTGGAAATAAAATTTCCTGCTGCTCCGGAATCAATCAATGCCTGTGACTCAAAGGTTTTGGTAGCACAGGAAATCGTAACGTCAAAGGCACAGACTTTAGATTTCATGGAAGATGGAGAGGACTCCAGGGACCCTAACTTCACCTCTCCAGAACTAGTTAGGGCCTGGCATTTCCCGATCTCTTAGGGCAAGAGCTGAGCATATGAGTGGAATCGGCACAATAGATACAGAGTCTATTCTTTACTCTTCGTTTCCTCTCCTCTGAAGATAATTTGGAACGTCCTATCTCCATGGGAATCACAGAGGGTGAAACTGGACGAAATTGAGGGTTAGAACGAAGAGGTGTTTTAGCCGAAGTTGTTTTCTCAGCCTCTCTTTCACGAAATCTCATATCAACACGATGGCAAAGAGAGATCAGATCTTCAAGTGACGAAGGAAGCTCCTGGGTAGTCAGTGCATCTTTAATTTTATCGGAGAGCCCCTGCCAGAAGGCGGCAACTAGAGCTTCAGTGTTCCACTGAAGTTCAGAGGCTAAGATCCTAAATTGAATGACGTACTGTCCTACTGTATGAGATCCTTGTCGCAGACGGAGGATGCTGGAAGCAGCGGAGGTCACACGACCTGGTTCATCGAACACACTTCGAAATGTAGCAATGAATTTGGCACTATCTTGCAATATTGGGTCGTTTCTTTCCCACAGAGGGGAGGCCCAAGCCAGGGCCTGTCCAGAAAACAAAGAGATAAGATAGGCCACTCTGGAACGATGGGTAGAAAAATTTTGAGGTTGGAGCTCAAAATGGACTGAACATTGGTTAAGGAAACCCCTACAAGTTTTGGGGTCCCCATCGTACTTTGACGGAGTAGGCAGGTGAAGCGTAGAAGCTGTAGACACCTGGGATGGCACTGGGGAAACGGAGGAAAGCACAGGAGCCTCAGTAGTAGCTGTCACTGTCTGTCCAGATGTTCCTTGGGAGGTTAAGGATTGATAACACTGAAGTAACAGCTGTTGGCGGGCATCCTGTTGCTCTACACGGCTGACCAGATGCTGCAGCATCTCTTTGGCTGTAGGTTCCGTATCTGGGTCTGTCATGGCCTGATCTTACTGTCACGGGCACTAGGAGTCTTTACCCAGGGATCACCAGGTGGTAGGCTTACCAGAGCAATGTAGATGGTAATAGGGTACTCTGGTAGCTGGGTGATCACGGAACAGGAAACAGCAGATGATGAGATGCTCAGGAAAGTCTATGACTAGCAGCACTGGTAATATGGAGGTAATAGTACACGAGGAACTGTAGGACAAGGACACGTGAAGGTAGTCAGTGGTCTGCGATAGCAAGTTGTACCACTGCTATAGTGAGGAGGAATGTCCAACAGAAACGAGGAGGTGATGAGAGTCAGCGGTCTGCGGATAGCAAGTTGTACCGCTGTCTGAGTGAAGGAATGGAATCCAAGTGGAGGTATCCGGGGAGTCAGTGGTCTGCGATAGCAAGTTGTACCACTGCTATGTGAGAGGATACTGGAACAGGTGATACCGGAAACAGGGATCAGTGGTCTGCTACTAGCAAGTTGTACCACTGAATATATATGTGAGGAGGTGCACGGGGAGAGACTGCAACACAGGATATGCACAGGCACCTTATATACGATCCACAGTAGCATGCACAATATATATATAAATGACTGAACAGGTCTGCAAATATAGGAAGTCTCTTGAAACAGTCCAGCACAAGTTAACACAGTCAATGATGGCAATAGACTCAGCGTATAGCAGACTCCAGAGGAGAACCAACACAGTCCAGCAAGATATGCAATACACCAGCACAGTCAATGAGAAGTATGCATACCGTGGTTCAGAAGCAGGCAGTCAAATAGGAGTGCAGGGATACCTGAGCGGCAGGAGGCCGGCTGGATGAGAAGTCCCAGGATACCTGAGGCAGCGGTCAGTAGGTGCAGCGCACAGATGAGTAGACCAACAGGGACACGAATCCACAGGAATCAATAACACGTGGAACTGGACTCACGCAGAACCCAGGAGAGTGGAGATGATCCAGCAGAGGAGTAGTAGATGAAATATAAATCCAATGCAGACAGGAGGGTAGACCTGCGGGACACGTGAAGGCGTGGAGAGCGGATCAGCAGTAGATGGATGATAGGGCGGTCAGCAGCAGCAGGACTCTGCGGTACACGGAGGTAACCAGTAGCAACCAATAGTTGTCAGTAGCGATGGCACACGGGATAGCAGAGCAGACCAGGAGCTGTTGATCACGGAGAATAGCAAATGGCAATGAGAGCAGCAGTCTCGAGGAAACACAGAAGAGCTGAGAAGAGACTGCAGTGCACAGGAGCAGCGGATAGGAATCAGCTAACTTGTCACGATGATGAACACAGGCGAGTTGTAGGCTGGAGGCTGTAGTGCACGGAAGCAGCGGGTAGACATCAGCTAACAATCCCGATGATGAACACAGGCGAGTTGTAGGCTGGAGGCTGTAGTGCACGGAAGCAGCGGATAGACAACAGCTAACAGTCACGATAATGAACACAGGCGAGTTGCAGGCTGAAGGCTTGTAGTGCACGGAGGCAGCGGATAGGAATCAGCTCACTGACTTGATGAGGAACAGGTGAGTGGAAGTAAAGTAACGGTTGGAGTGCACAGAGGCAGCGGGTAGGAACCAGCAAACAGTCACAGTGAAATATAATAGCGATGAAGTGGATTAGAGGACTGAAGTGCACGGAGGCAGCGGATAGGAATCAGCAAACAGTCACAATAATAAGTAGTAGCGTTGAAGTGGTTTGGAAGACTGTAGTGCACGGAGGCAGCGGATAGGAATCAGCTAACAGTCACGATGATATAGTTGATGGTAGAAGTGGTATGGGAACCACAGTAGTAGAAGTGGTTTGGAAACCACAGAGGTAGAAGTGGTTTGGAAACCACAGGAATCAGCAGCGCTGAAAACACGAGGAATACAGGAACACCTTCAGAGACTCATAGGGAATGAGACTCCAAGATCAGGCAACGTGGTGTTGACCACAGGTGCTTAATATAGGGAGTGTTGCCTGATCTGCCAATTGAGTTAAAGGGACATACACAGAAGTATAGGAAAGGGCTGCGCATGCGCAGACCCTCAGGATGGAGGACGGCCACGGTTCCTAAATGTCCGGGAAGAGGCACTCACGGTACGGTGAGTGACACCCTGGATGGATGAAGCAGAGGTCTAGTAGGTGCAGCGCACAGGTAAGTAAACCAACAGGGACACGAATCCACAGGAATCGGTAGAACACGGAACTGGACTCTTGGAGGACCCAGGAGAATGGTGATGGTCTAGCAGCAGGATAGCGGATGAGACACGAATCCAATGCTGACAGGCGGGTAGAGACCAGCGGAACAGAGGAAGGCGTGGAGAGCGGATCAGCAGTAGATGGACGATTAGCGCTGGCAGCAGCCGCAGGACTCTGCGGACACACGGAGGTAATCAGTAGCAACCAGCAGGTGCAAATAGCGATGGAACACGGGTGAGCAGAGTAGACCAGGAGCTGTTGATCACGGAGAGTCGCGGATGGCAATAATAGCAGCAGTCTCAAGGAAACACGGGAGTGATGAGATGAAGACTGCAGTGCACAGAGGCAGCGGATAGGAATCAGCTAACAGTCACGATGATGAAACACAGACGAGTTGTACGCTGGAAACTGTAGTGCACAGAGGCAGCGGATAGGAATCAGCTCACAGTCTTGATGATGAACAGGTGAGTGGATGTGGAGAATGGCTGAAGTGCACGGAGGCAGCGGATAGGAATCAGCAAACAGTCACAATGATATGAGATAGAGTTGAAGTGGCTAGAAGACTGTAGTGCACGGAGGCAGCGGATAGGAATCAGCTAACAGTCACGATGATACACTTGATGGTAGAAGTGGTATGGGAACCACAGTAGTAGAAGTGGTTTGGAAACCACAGAGGTAGAAGTGGTTTGGAAACCACAGGAATCAGCAGCGCTGAATAAACGAGGAAACACCTTCAGAGACTCATGGGGAATGAGACTCCAAGATCAGGCAACGTGGTGTTGACCACAGGTGCTTAATATAGGGAGTGTTGCCTGATCTGCCAATTAAGTTAAAGGGACATACACTGAAGGGTAGGAAAGGGCTGCGCATGCGCAGACCCTCAGGATGGAGGACGGCCACGGTTCCTAAATGTCCGGGAAGAGGCACTCACGGTCCGGTGAGTGACAGATTGCAGGTGGTAATCAATTGGTCTAGCGTTGTAGGTAAGTCCCGAGACGCTAATACATCCTTAATGTGGTCAGACAGGCCCTGCCAGAAGACCGCAACAAGAGCATCATTATTCCAAGATAGTTCAGAGGAAAGTGTTTGAAATCGAATGGCATATTGGCCCACAGACTGCTGCCCTTGCCGAAGCCGCAGAATATCTAAAGCGGCTGACGTTGTTCTTCCAGGCTCGTCGAATATTCTGTGGAAGGTAGACAGGAAGCTATCAATATCAAATAAAATTGGGTCAGATTTTTCCCAGAGCGGTGATGCCCATGCCAGAGCTTGCCCTGATAGTAGCGAAACAATATAAGCAGTTTTGGTACGTGCAGTAGGGAAATTCCCGGGTTGTAATTCAAAGTGTATACTACACTGGTTGAAAAACCCGCGGCAATTCTTCGGATTGCCATTGTATTTAGCTGGCGTAGGAAGATGGAGTCCGGATAAAGTAGGTAGTGAAGCAGGTATTACTGGCTCAGGCGGAGTATGGGATGGTTGACTGCGGAGTAACTGCAAGGTATCCATACGAATAGAAACATCCTGCAGCAATCTCAAAATTTGCCCCTGGTTAGTTTCTTGTCTCTCAATGCGTTCAGCCTAGATGATCTTCCTGCTCATGTTCTTGCTGATTGTAGAATATAGCAGGGGAATGAGCAGTCTAGAAATGTTGACAGGAACACTGCACTTGTAATGCAGACAGGAACACTGCACTTGTAATGCAGACAGGAACACTGCACTTGTAATGCAGACAGGAACACTGAAGCCAAGAACTATCCTCTGGAGAGAAGTGTGTTGTTCTGGCAATGAACAGATCACAGCAGCAGGTTTAAATAGGATGTCCCAAATAACTATTGGCTGATCAGTTCATGTGATCACAGCTTCTGAATCTGGTTGGTTTGGAATAATCACCTGACTGCATCCAAGATGGCCGCGCCCATGCAGCAGAACAAACAGTATGTGTTTGTTTACAAACGGAGGTGTGGAGAACAGGGATGCTGCAGATGACCACAAGGGACCCAGATAGCCGTGATATGACAGCGGCGGATGAGGTAAGTGCAGCTAAGATCCCGATTTGTGACACTCAGCTAGTCTACTGGCTACTCTGTTTGCTGCTGGCCCTCGACCTTGCTTGGACTTCACTCTGCTGGTTACTCCTATACTCTATCGCTGGGTTCTCCCCAGTCAATGCCCAACTCACGACCCTCTGTTGTCTGCGGCCAAGTCTGTCCCCACCACTAGGGGCTCAGGCGAACACCAGACTTAAGAGCAGACTCCGGGTTTTGATGTACTGGCTGGAGGGGTTCCTAACAAATATTGGGAGTTATACACTTATTCTGCACATTTGTAACACGTGTGGCAGTGGCCGTGCTGCTTGCTCTGCTAAGATAAAATGAGATATCAGCATTAAATTATAGTACCTGCCAACAGTCCTGATTATCCCAGATCATTTGCAGACTTTCAGCACCAACAGAGGTGTGACCTCAACCAACATGAGCATGCGTATGGTATACCACACAACTCTAATGCATTACAGAGCAGGACATCCTTCTCTATCTCAACACATATATTTATAAACCATACCTACTCACTATATTATTATTCTATTGCAGGCCTGGCCAATCTGTGGCTCTCCAGGTGTTGTGAAATGAAAAGCCCCAGCAGGCTTTGCCAGTAGATAGCCATCCGATAGCTGGTAGGGCATTATGGGACTTGTAGTTTCACAACACCTGGAGAGCCAGTGATTGGTCAGGGCTGTTGTATTGTTATTGGTGGCATGCGGATGGCAGTTGGAGATGGCTTCACGTTAGATCAGCTCTGTGTCCTACCTCCTAGATGATCATCTGGCCACAAATATAAAACATCCAAAAACTTATGAAGACAGTGTGAAATTATTGTGGTGGTGCCAAGGAGTGTCATCATCACACCAAAGACAAGGCCCTACCGTCTCCATTCAGCTGCTGGACCTAGTGAGTAAAACTGGCATTGCTGACAAACGTATTGGTACCAGTATATATTTATTATCTCACTCATTCAATGTTCTTTACATATAATTAAAAAGCTAAGGAGTCTATATATGACCCATCACATATTACTCATTTTAATTATCATGTCTTATCACAATGATAAAAAATTAATTAACGTGACAATTTATTGAAATTGTTAAGGACAGTGGCTCTGATAGGAGCCTGTCTCGACAATTAATCTATAGCAAAATGATCGCAATCGCTATCACTTTACTTACAGGTTCCTATGACCTTGCACAATGTGCGATGGGGAGGAGCAGGAAGCCTGCCAGGGAGTGATCTGAAGATCCCTCATCTGCAATGATCTCCCCATAGGATAGAATAGCTAATGGCATATTCAGATGGTGTTCACTATCAGAGTCAAGCTCTATATTTCATAGTTTGATAAATAGAGCATTTTGTGACTGAAGATTCTGGGACCACAGCAGATATCGAAGATATCTTCTGCAATCATCTAATAATAAATTGCCTCGTTACTTTAAGATAGAATATGTCAGTTTTCAGCTGCCTGTGAACAAGTGTACACTGTATACATTTATTGTTTATTTCATTGGGTTCCCTCTACTAGATTTTACATAGAATAGTCTAAGATAAGCGTATATTATAACTATAAAACATGTTAAAGCTATATTGGTAAAGCTTTAGGTGTGAACTAATGTCAGGGAGCTTTAAAGACAGATTTTTACATTATAGCTAAAATATTGGTATACTTTCTCTTTATCTTTTTATTATTAGAAGTATTTTACTCAGCAGATCCTGTACTCATCTTTGTTAAGGTGGCCATACATACTGCAATTTTGCCGACCAATTAGGGTGTTTTAAATACAATTAGTCAGAAGTGGCAAAACTCATAGGAGTATATCAACCCTACTATGTGTTTTCATTAATCTATACCAGAAGTTCTCTGAATGTGTTTGATTATCAATTTGCCAGTAAAAATGGAACTGTGTCAATGTTGTTAATAGAGCAGACACATAACAGAGAGAGGAAGGGTGGTCATCTTTTACAGAAAAGTTAGTAACCATAGTGTGTCTGTAAAATAAAACTATGAGGCTGGCGGTGGAGGAACGTAGCATTATTTACAATGTGAATAGTATACTGATCGTAGTTCCTAGCTGTCTCTCTTACAGGGAATCATATAAATAAATTTTCTTGCTATAGGCTTTATATAACCTATAAGTAACAAAAGACACATATAGGTACAAATTATTCTGCACTTTTTTCCTTTATACATGCTGAAAATTTGCAGAATTATATTTACACATTAACAACTAATTTTGGGAAGTATAAAGGATCTTAACAGTCAGATGTGATTAGTAAATTTTACTTGTGTATTTAATTCAAAATAAATTAGTATCTAAGGAACAGTAGGGTAATCTGAAGCGTGGTCAAACAAGCCGGGTCAGGTACCAGAAACACGGAGGATGGATAGTGGTCAAACGTAGCCAGGTCGATACACGTGGAATCCAGAAACAGAGGTGGTGTCACAGCGCTTACCTGTCTCGGTGCCTATCCCCGCTCTGTCTCCGCCGCACTTCCAGGGAGGTCAGCTGATCCCTGGGCGGGGAATTCAAAATCTACTTTAGCTCTGCTCTGACACACTGTGCAACGAGTTTCCTGCATCTGGCTGCATTTCCTGTGCTCCTGTCTCCCTTGTGCTTTTTCCCTGTGCTGATCCAGACTCCTGTGTACCGATCCGGCTGTATTCCTGACTACTCTCCTGCCTCATCCCTGGTACCGCATATTGGACTGACTCCTGTGTGCCGATCCGGCTGTGTTCCTGACTACTCTCCTCCCTCATCCCTGGTATTGCATATTGGACTGTCTCCTGTGTACCGATCCAGCTGTATTCCTGACTACTCTTCTGCTTCACCCCTGGTGCTACATCGTGGACTGATTCCTGCGTACCTACCCGCTTCCGCTCCAGGCTGCTATCTCCTAGATATACGGTTAGTGTACCTGGTCATCAGCTCCTTGTAGATCTGTCCGTGCCTCTGCCTGTCCATCCCATAGAACCCTTTCCTTATGTCAGTAGGCTTACCTGGGGGCCGCGACCTGCGGTTCTCCGGTAGCAAAACCCATCCTGCCTTACGGCGGTTCTTGAAGAAGACCGGGAGGGCCGTTAGACTCCGCGCCCTAGGAAGGCTGGCATAAATACTGACTAAGGTAACCTCAAATCATAACAGTTTGCTCTGACCCTACATCTATCTGATGGATGGATCCGGGAATCCCTCCACTAGGGAGTTACTGGAACACTTAGCAATTCGGGTAGAAGAACAAGAAAAGAACCATGCACAGTTACTTCTGTTTCTTCAGAGCATGTCTGCTCGTCTGGATACACTTCAAACTACCGTCTCAGCTCAGGCAACCCAGGCAGCTGCACCTGTCCCACCACCTACTCCTCCCCAACCCGCTTCTTCCCAGGGGAGTGCTGCCGCTCCTGTCCCGGCAATATCTCGACTCCGTATTCCTAATCCCCCAAAATTCGATGGGGATCCCAAGGCATGCCGTGGATTTTTAAATCAGTGTGCTATTCAGTTCGAACTTCAGCCCGGGAATTTCCCTACGGAAAAAACTAAAGTAGCATACATTATCTCTTTGCTGTCCGGTCAGGCCCTTACCTGGGCATCTCCTCTATGGGAGCGCAACGATCCTTCTCTACACAACGGTACCACCTTCCTGGAGACCTTCTGACATATTTTCGATGAGCCAGGACGTGTTTTAGGCGCTGCTTCTGGCATTCTCCGTCTGCGCCAAAGCTCTCTTACCATAGGCCAGTACGCTCTTCAATTTCGTACCATGGCGGCTGAGCTTCGCTGGAATAATGAAGCTCTGGTGGCTACCTTCTGGCAAGGCTTGTCCGACCGCATCAAAGACGAACTGTCAGGTCGAGAGCTCCCAACTACTCTGGACGCCTTAGTCTCCCTATGTAACCAGATTGACATTAGGTTTCATGAACACTCTCAGGAGAAGGAGAGTTCCCGTCGTTCTCCTTTTTGTCTGGCCCCACGTTTCCAGAGTCCGGTGGTGTCTGAGGAAGAGCCAATGCAGTTGGGAAGAGCGCGCCTCTCTCAGGAAGAGAGGGAGAGGCGATTCAAGAACCATCTATGTCTTTATTGCGGAGAACCTGGACATTTGCTAAACAATTGTGTGAAACGACCGAGCCTAACTGACGGTGGAGAGGCTAAGTTAGGTGTACGTATTTCCTCTCCTGTTGATTCTAGCTTCTCTATCCAGGTTCTTTTACAATCATCTGACAAGCAGCTTTCTCTTCCAGCACTCATTGACTCTGGAGCAGAAGGGAACTTCATAAGAGCCGATATCGTTGAGAAATTGTCTTTACCAACCCTTCCCTTGGATCCCCCAATCGCCATCACAGCCATCGATGGAAATCGGATCACTGGAGGATCTCTCAAGAAACGTAACATCAAGCTCTCCCTCCGCATAGGAGCCCTGCATACTGAATCTATTTCCCAGTTAGTTATTCCTGGGGCTATTAATCCTCTAATTCTCGGTCTTCCTTGGCTCCGACTTCACTCTCCCACATTAGACTGGCACAGGCCAGAGATTCTTGCTTGGGGTCCGGCTTGTCATTTTCGCTGTCTTCCCAGGATCAATAGGCTCACCACTACTGGCCCTCCTTCCCTGCCTACGTCCGCTGGTATTCCCTCTCAATACCGTTCTTTTTCGGATGTGTTCTGTGAGAAAGAGGCCTCCAAGCTACCACCTCATAGACCTTGGGATTGTACTATTGAGCTGTTGCTAGACAAAATACCACCTAGAGGACGTGTTTTTCCGTTGTCATTGCCGGAATCCAACTCCATGTCTCAGTACATTGAAGAAAATCTAAGAAGGGGCTTTATTCGGAAGTCCTCCTCCCCTGCAGGGGCTGGCTTTTTCTTTGTTAAAAAGAAGGACAGGGTTTACGTCCTTGTATAGATTATCGTGAGCTGAATGCCATTACTTTGAAAAACAAGTACCCCTTGCCGTTGATCTCGGAACTGTTTGATAGAATTAAGGGGGCTGCTATATTTTCCAAACTAGACCTTAGGGGTGCCTACAATTTGATCCGTATCAAGCAAGTGGATGAATGGAAAACTGCGTTTAACACCCACGATGGACATTTTGAATATTTAGTTATGCCCTTTGGATTGTGTAATGCCCCCGCAGTGTTTCAAAACTTCATCAATTAAATTTTTCAGGATTTTCTTTATCAGTTCATGGTGATTTACCTGGATGATATCCTGATTTTCTCCCCTGATATCGTTTTGCATAGTCATCATGTTTCCTTAATGCTTGAACGTCTACGCTTACATCATCTGTTCTGTAATTTGGATAAATGTATCTTTGAGAAGGACCATCTCCCCTTTCTTGGTCATGTGATCTCTGGTTCTGGGCTACGTATGGATCCTGAGAAAGTAAAGGCGGTTTCTGAATGGCCTCAGCCGATGGGATTGAAAGCGATCCAGCGTTTCATAGGCTTCGCCAATTATTATCGGCACTTCATCAAGAGCTTTTCTTCGGTGATCGCACCCATTACTGCACTAACTAAGAAGTCCGTCAATACGAAACTCTGGCCACTTGAGGCAGAAAGGGCCTTTTCTTCCCTAAAGAAAGCCTTCACCTCAGCTCCTATTCTTCATCAACCGGATCCTACCTTTCCTTTTTTCCTCGAGGTCGATGCATCCTCTGTTGGAGTGGGGGCTATCTTATCACAGAAAGACTCTTCTGGAAGATTGTCTCCTTGTGGCTTCTTTTCCTGTAAACTTTCTGCTGCAGAGAAGAATTATGGCATTGGGAATAGGGAACTCCTTGCCATTAAATTGGCCTTAGAAGCATGGAGACATCATTTGGAAGGAGCCAGGTTTCCTATCACAATTTTTACAGATCACAAGAACCTTTTATCTTGCCTAAACCCTCGTCAGGCCAGATGGTCCTTGTTCTTCTCCCGTTTTGATATGATCATCACCTTTAGACCAGGTTCTAAGAATAGGAAAGCGGATGCCCTTTCTCGATCCTTTGACTCCATGGATGCTGTAGAGGATATTACCAGACCCATCTTGGATCCAGAATGTATACTGGCCACCACCCCTGCTCATCTAATGATTCCTCGTGGAAAGACCTTTGTTTCTCCTCGTCTTCGGTCCAGACTCCTCAAGTGGGCTCACGCCTCCCGATTCTCTGGTCATGCCGGGATTAAGAAGACTTTGGATTTCGTCTCCCGTAATTATTGGTGGCCATCTATCCACACTGACGTTCGAGAGTTTGTTCCACCAGTGCCCAGAACAAGGTTCCTCGACAAGCTCCCTATGGGTTGTTACAGGCTTTGCCCATTCCGGATCGGCCATGGAGTCATCTCTCCATGGACTTTATCACCGATTTACCCCCTTCAAGAGGTTTCTCCGTGGTATGGGTAGTCACAGACCGCTTTTCCCGGGCTGCTCACTTCGTGCCTTTAAAAGGCCTTCCTTCTGCCCCTGTCCTGGCACAACTTTTAATAAAGGAAACCTTCCGTCTCCATGGTTGCCCAGATGTCATTGCCTCAGACCGTGGAACTCAGTTTGTCGCAAGTTTTTGGAGAGCCTTTTTCTCGTGTTTGTGGAATCAAGCTGAATTTTTCTTCTGCATACCACCCCCAAAGTAATGGTCTCACGGAGAGGACTAATCAAGAGCTTGAAAAATTCCTCAGATGCTTCATTTCAGCTAAACATGACGACTGGGCCGATTTGTTACCTTGGGCAGAATTTGCTCACAATAATAATTCTCATGACTCAGTTTCTCCTTTTTTTGCTCTCCAAGGATTTCATCCTAGAGTTCCTCCTTTTAATGATCTGCCTACATCTGGAGTCCTGCTGTAGATTCCCTGTGGTCAGATTTCTCGTCCGGGTGGGATATGATCAGACGTAGTCTGCTTCACACCACTGCCACTAGTAAGAAAGCATTTGATAAGAGAAGGAGACCATCTCCATTACTCTCTCCCGGCGACAAGGTATGGCTGTCTATGCGGAATCTTTGCCTGTTGGTTCCTTCTAGAAAATTCGCTCCCCGCTTCATTGGTCCCTTCAAGATCTTGGAAGTTATCAATCCAGTAGCCTTCAGATTAAAATTGCCTCCTACCTTAAGGATTCCCAACGTGTTTCACATTTCTCTCCTCAAGCCACTTGTCGTTAATAGATTTTCCTCTTCTAAAAGACCTCCTACCGCCATCTCTACGCAAGATCATGAATTCAAGGTCAAGGAGATTCTAAACTCTCGCATCTCCAGAGGTTCCTTACAGTTTCTAGTTGATTGGAAAGGCTACGGACCCGAGGAGCGTTCATGGATCCGGCACGTGATCTTCATGCTCCAATATTATTAAAGAAGCTCCATGCCAAGTTCCCTCAGAAACCGTATAGGCTGTCCGGTGGCCACCCCTAATGGGGGGGTACTGTCACGGAGCTTACCTGTCTCGGTGCCTATCCCCGCTCCGTCCCGCCACACTTCCGTGTAGGTCCTGGCGGAGGTCAGCTGATCTCTGGGCGGGGAATTCAAATTCTACTTTAGCTCTGCTCTGACACACTGTCTGTGTCAGAGCAACAAGTTTCCTGCATCTGGCTGCATTTCATGTGCTCCTGTCTCCCTTGTGCTTTTTCCCTGTGCTGATCCAGACTCCTGTGTACCGATCCGGCTGTATTCCTGACTACTCTCCTGCCTCATACCTGGTACCGCATATTGGACTGACTCCTGTGTACCGATCTGGCTGTGTTCCTGACTACTCTCCTGCCTCATCCCTGGTACCGCATATTGGACTGACTCCTGTGTACCGATCCGGCTGTGTTCCTGGCTACTCTCCTGCCTTATCCCTGGTACCGCATACTGGACTGTCTCCTGTGTACCGATCCGCTGTATTCCTGACTACTCTTCTGCTTCACCCCTGGTGCTACATCGTGGACTGATTCCTGCGTACCTACCGGCTTCTTCTCCAGGCTCTCCTAGATATACGGTTAGTGTACCTGGTCATCAGCTCCTTGTAGATCTGTCCGTGCCTCTGCCTGTCCATCTTATAGAACTCTTTCCTTACGTCAGTAGGCTAACCTGGGGGCTGCGACCTGCGGTTCTCCGGCAGCAAAACCCATCCTGCCTTGGGGCGGTTCTTGGAGAAGACCGGGAGGGCCTTTAGACTCTGCGTCCTAGGAAGGCTGGCATAAATACTGACTAAGGTAACCTCGAATCCTAACAGGTGGTCAGGAACGTAGCCAGGTCAATACACAGGAATCCAGAACAGGGGTAGTCAGGAACGTAGCCGGGTCAATACACAGGAATCCAGAACAGGGGCAGTCAGGAGCGTAGCCGGGTCAATACACAGGAAGGCACAGGGAAAATACAAATAACGCTGGAGCTCAGGAGACCTAATACTCTGGCACTCATTAGGTGCCAGAGTCTGAAATTTATAGAAGAAGGGGCAGGGCTACCTACGGCGGTGGTGATGCTGAACACCACCGCCGGAGACTGTGGATCACATCCCGTTGCTAAGCAACGGGAAGCGCGGCTGCCGTGACCCGGAAGTGACAGCAGAGGGCAGAGACAGGCGTCCGTCCCTGTGCGGAGGACGTGGCTCAGGGACGGCGCCTGACAGTACCTCCTCCCTCTTCTTGTCAGATAGATCTCCTTTTGAGGAATTGTTTCAAACGGCGTGGAGATCTTCTTTATTCACCCAGGATATCTCCTCTGGCCCGAAGCCTTTCCAATGAACAAAGAATTGATGCCGTCCGTGAAGGATACGGAAGTCTAAGATGCGGCTGACTTCGAATTCTTCGCCCACAGCAGTCCGAATAGGAGCAGGGTGACGGGGCAAGCGATGAAATTTATTAAGGATCAGTGGTTTGAGGAGGGAAGCATGAAACACATTGTGGATCCTTAGAGAGGGAGGCAGCCGGAGTCTATAGGTTACAGGGTTGATAACATGAGCAATAGGGAAGGGACCAATATAACGTGGAGCCAATTTCTGAGAGGGTACTCAAAGTTTGAGGTTGCGGGTAGACAACCAGACCTTGTCAAGGACCTGAAACAAGGGAATATGTCTTCTATGACGATCGGCAGCTTGCTTGTAGCGTTGGGAAGTCTCCTGGAGTTTGATTTTGGTCACTGACCAAATGCGAGAGAAGTCCCAAATAAGGGTATCTGCAGCGGGAACCGGGGATGGAATATGGCTGGAGAAGTTAAGGAGGGTGGGCTGGGTTCCATAAACAACAGAGAAAGGAGAGGAACCTGAGGATTCGTGATGGTGAAAATTATGCACGAATTCTGCCCAGGGTAGGAGACTAGACCATTTGGACTGGTTCTCTGATGAAAACATCGTAGGAAGACTTCAAGGTCCTAGTTGTCGCGCTCTGGCCATTGGTTTGGGGATGATAGCCAGAAGAATATTTAAGTTCGGAACCAAGTATCTTACAAAAGGCCTTCCAGAACTGCGACACAAATTGGACTCCACGATCCGAGATGATTTCACGAGGACAGCCATGAAGCCTAAAGATCTCCTTGATGAAGATGGTAGCCAGTTGAGATGCAGATGGAAGAGCAACCAAGGGTACGAAGTGGGCCATCTTTGAGAATCTGTCAACCACAACCCAAATAGTAGTAAACCCGTTGCTAACAGGAAGATCGGTGATGAAATCCATAGATATGCTCTGCCATGGAAAATCAGGAATAGGAAGTGGTTGCAGAAGACCAGAAGGTGCTAACCTAGGGTTCTTACAACGGGCACAAGTTGCACAGGAAGCCACGAATCCTTGAACATCAGAATGTAAGGTTGGCCAC
This sequence comes from Mixophyes fleayi, assembly GCF_038048845.1. NCBI lineage: Eukaryota > Metazoa > Chordata > Amphibia > Anura > Limnodynastidae > Mixophyes > Mixophyes fleayi. The sequence goes on from NC_134409.1 coordinate 96,385,710, forward strand.
CAAAATCGTTGACGTAGGAACTCATATGTCGTCTTGACTCCAGCATGTCCAGATAGTTTAGAGGAGTGTGCTCACCGTAGGGCTTTGGGTCGCAAATTCGGTTCCAAGTAGGAGCCACCTCTCGGGGGTGTTTTAGCAGAAGTTCTGGTAAGAGCGATAATACTGGTGGGGGTAATGATGGGTAGCGGCTCCGAGGGAGAACATAGGTCAGTATTGTCGAATGAGTGGAAAAGAGCATCTGCCCGCACATTTTTGGACCTAGGATGGTAAGTCAAGATTAGGTTGAAACGAGAAAAGAAAGATGCCCATCGTGCCTGACGTGGGTTGAGACACCGTGCTTCACTGATGTAGAGCAGATTTTTATGGTCTGTTAAGACCGTCACAGGGTGACGGGAGCCTTCCAAGAGGTGATGCCACTCCTCCAGGGCTGATTTGATCGCGAGGAGCTCCTTGTCACCGATGCCGTAGTTCTTTTCATGACTCAGGAACCTTTTAGAAAGGAACCCACAGGGGAGGTGCGTGCTAAGTCCGGATTTCTGGAACAGGACCGCACCAATACCAACAGTTGAAGCATCAACTTCTAGAAAAAAGGGTTTCAGTTGGTCCGGCTGGGAGAGAATGGGGGCAGACGTGAAGGCCTGTTTCAGGCGATCGAAAGCCTCTAGGGCGTTAGGAGGCCAGCTCTTAGGATTGGCCGATTTTCGAGTCAAGACAGTTATTGGAGAAATTACAGAGGAAAAGTTCTTGATGAACTGCCTGTAGTAGTTGGCGAACCCAATAAATCTTTGGATGGCTTTGGTACCCTGGGGACGGGGCCAACTAGTAATGGCTTATACCTTTTGCGGATCCATGCGCAATCTGGAGCCTGAAACGATGTATCCAAGAAAAGGAATCTGTTTGACCTCGAAGATACATTTTTCTAATTTACAGTACAGTTGATGGGTACGTAAACGTGATAAGACCTCCTTCACATGACACCGATGGGAAATAATATCCTGTGAGAATATCAGGATATCGTCCAAATAGACAACGACAAAACGATATAAGATATCCTGGAAGACCTCGTTGACAAAGGACTGGAAGACTGCGGGGCCGTTACAAAGCCCAAAGGGCATCACAGGGTATTCAAAGTGTCCGTCCCGTGTATTGAACGCTGTCTTCCATTCGTCTCCTTGACGAATACGCACAAAATTACAGGCCCCTCGTAAGTCCAGTTTGGAAAAGACTTGTGCTCCGCTGATTTTGTCAAAAAGATCGGTGATAAGGGGCAATGGATAGCGATTCTTGATGGTAATTTTATTCAATTGTCGGTAGTCGATACAGGGGCGAAGGCCCCCATCCTTCTTTTTAACGAAGAAGAATCCTGCGCTAGCTGGAGACGAGGACTTTCTGATGAATCCACGGGATAAATTCTCGGAAATATATTGTGACATGGCTTGACTTTCAGGCAAGGATAGGAGATAAGTCCTGCCACGGGGAATCTGCTTACCCGGAATTAATTCAATCGGGCAATCCCAAGGGCGATGAGGCGGCAGAACCTCCGATCTCTTCTTAGAAAAGACATCTTTAAAGGCCTGATAGGCCGATGGGAGAGTAGTCTCGTCAGGAAGTGTGCGAGTAATACAGACTCGTGGGCGAGATGAGGAGATGCACTGGTTATGACAATGCGGACCCCAGGAGATAACCTCAGCTCGGGACCAGTTGAATTGTGGAGAATGGGCTCGAAGCCAAGCAAGGCCCAGAATTAGAGGATTCACAGATTGTGGTAACACAAGGAATTGGATCCACTCTTGAAGTAAGGCTCCTACCAATAGCTGAACCGTGCTCGTGATGCTGGAGATTATACCGTTGCTGACGCGGTTACCATCCACGGCTGTGAGAGTAAGCGGTTGGGGAAGATCCTGGATGGATAATTGAAGCTGTGAGGCAAGAGAGGCCGAGATAAAATTCCCTGCGGCATCGGAATCCACGAAGGCAAAAGTTCGCTGGGGTCCTTTGGTGGTCACAAGCTGGAAAGGCATCAGGAACTCAGGGTTGGAGGTGGAATAGGGAGTGGAAACGGTGACTCCTAAGGCGGCCTCCCTCTTACCGTCTAGGAGGAGGCGTCTCATATACCTGCTGCATTACCATCTCTACTTTGTTGCTGGACTGTTCCTGCAATTGTTATATTTGAATACACTGATTATACCGCTATATTGTATTCACTCATACTACATTGCCGGTGGTACTGCTCACCCTGTTCCTATATTCCTTGTGCCAATTTACCAAGACTATTCTGTGATCATCCAATCATCATTAAATCGCTGATTTTACTTTTATCCTGCATCTGTTGTCTATTCGCTGTCTGGGTATAGAACTGACATTACCAGTGTGCCTACCTCACACCAGTTACTATCACTCCCCCAGGACTCTGCCCAACACCCCTGGTTGGGACCGCGACCTGCGGGCGAACGCCGCTAAACCCAAGTCACCTTGCTGGTGAAAACCATTCACCCGTTAGACTCCGCGCCCTGCTAGGGGTAACATCTGTTGGGTGGATCCAAGAGTCCAGAATACCAAACCGTGACATGGGGGTAGTTTTTAGTGAGATAAATGTCCAGATATTTAATCTTCTGAGGCTGCCACCAAAAAGCGTAATTTGTGTTGAGGTTTTGTAGAAAGGAGGGAGGTATCTTTAGATCTAGAATTTCTGATTTATCAGCGTTTAATTTGTAGTTAGACAATTCGCTATGTTGTTGGATTTCTTGGAAGAGGTTTGGCAGGACAATATGGCGGATGGTGATGGTCAAGATGACATCATTTGCATACAGTGCAATTTTATGGTCACGGGTGCCTGTGTTGATTCCCGTGATATCCAGGTTCAGACTAATGTGGGCTGCGAATGGCTCCATTATTAGCAAGATCACCGTGGAGTGGTGGGTGGCTTCAACATACATTTGCAAATGTGTGCAATTGAGACTTTTGAATTTGTATCTACAGTAGAAATAGCAGATCTGTTGCTGGCTATAGCAGTGTGCTGGGGGGATTTGTTTGTGTTTGTTCCTTTTAGGATAATCCCACCCTTTCATGCACCTGCTATAGCCTATAAATTGATTTGAGCAACTTCCATTTCTATATTTGGCTCTATTATTAAGGCAAAAAGCAAAGTTAATAATGGGCAGGCCTGACAGGTGCCATTATAGATGGTGAATGGGGCTGAAGTAAAACCGTTTGCCAGAACCGCAGCTGAGGGATATGTTACAGAGCCGCAATTCCTCTGCAGAATGCTGCCAGTATTTCCATGTTCACTAAGGTACGCTGCAGGAACGGCCAGGCCACACTGTCAAATGCTTTTTCTGCGTTTAGGGCCCACACCAGAGCAGAGGGAGCCGAACGGGATGCAAAGTGTAATACGTTTATGAGCCTTCTGGTGTTAGCCAAGGCCTGTTGATTGGGCACAAACCCCGCCTGGTCTGGGTTAACCAGCGAGGACAAAACCCTACCAAGCCTAGTAGCAAGTATTTTCATTAAGAGTTTTAAATCAGTGTTTAGAAGCAAGATCAGTCTATAGTTGCTAGTGTCTGTGGGATCCCGATCTGGTTTAGGGATCACTACTATCTACGCTCTGGTGATAGCCTAGTCGAATTTCTCGCCAACAATCATGGCATTAAACAGGCCTAGAAGCATGGGACCCAGGAATCCCTAGAATTTCTTATAATAAAGGTCAGGCAATCCATCCGGTCTGGGAGCGGAGCGTCGCTTGAGCGTTTCTATAGCTTCCGCTATTTCCTCTGGTGTAATTTCCACATTTAGGGATTCCAGTTGGGCACTTGTAAGTTTGGGGAAGTGACATGTACAGAGGAATGCATTTAATGTGGCTTTATGCTGAGCAGGGTCGCTAGTAGTCGTAGTAGTCTCAAAATCTTTGCGCAATAATTTTAGGGTCATGTATTAAGGAGCCATCCATTGATTTCAGGGTGATAATTCGATTGCGGTTACGTTGAGCTTTAAAGTTTACAGGCTAGAAGGGTGTCGGCCTTATCCCCTTTCTCATAATAGCGTTGCCTCAACCACTTTAATGTGTTTGCTGCAGTTTTGGAGAGCAGTTCGTTTAGTTAACATTTCAAGGCTAAAAAGCTTATGATAAGTGCATTTTTTAGGATGTGTGCAGTGTAGGTCTGTGAGGTCTGCTCTTTGGTTTTCTCACTGTCTTTATTTTCAGAGCGTGGCAACCCCATATAGTGGGCTGCAGAGATGAAGGAGCAACTTGTGGTGAAACAAGGTATTAATATCACCTCAACCAGTCTGCACCTCGTTTCTCACAAACTGTGGATTATAAAAACATAGACTTTTTCTAGCCCTCTGGTTCTCCATATTTGTCAGTCATATTTATACTATTCTATCTGTAAGTAGTTAAAATGTCTGCCAGCATGGTTTTCTTATCTTGCAGACTAGTCCATTGTGTCACGAGCACTAGGAGTCTTTACCCAGGTATCACCAGATGATGGACTTACCAGAGCAGTATAGTTGGTAATATGGTACTCTGGTAGCGGGGTGACCACGGAACAGGAGACAGCAGATGGTAAGAGAATGCTCGAGAAAAGTCTATGACTAGCAGCACTGGTAATAGGTAGATAACTGTACACGAGGAACTAGATGGACAAGGAAACGTGAGGGTAGTCAGTGGTCTGCGGATAGCAAGTTGTACCACTGCTATAGTGAGGAGGAATGTCCAGGAGTAACGAGGAGGTGGTGAGAGTCAGCGGTCTGCGTATAGCAAGTTGTACCGCTGTCTAGGTGAAGGAATGGAATCCAGGTGAAGGTATCAGGGGAGTCAGTGGTCTGCGTTAGCAAGTTGTACCACAGCTATGTGAGAGGATACTTGAAACTGGTGTCACAGGGAACAGGAGACAGTGGTCTGCATTTAGCAAGTTGTACCACTGCAATATATAAGTGAGGAGGAGCACGAGGAGATGAATGCAATGCAGAGTATACACGGGCACACAGAACTTGATCCCACAATGATATGCACAATATAATAATAACTGAGCAGGACTGCACAAATATACAGAGTCACAATAACTATCCAGGCAAATAGGAAACACAGTCAAATGATAGCAATAGTCTCAGTGGATAGGAACTCCGGAGGAGAACAAACTCAGTCCAGCTAGATATGCAATACACAAGCACAGTCAATGAGAAGTATGCATACCGCGGTTCAGGAGAGCAGGCTGTCAGAGAGACGTGCAGGGATACCTGAGCGGCTGAAGGCCGGCAGGAGGAGAGACCACTGGAAGATGGAAGCGGTAACCAAGTTGGTGCAGCGCACGGTAGGTAGACCAGCAGGAACAAGGCAATACTCAGGAAGCAGTAGTATATGGAACTGGACACCTGGAGAACACGGGAGAGTTGAGGCGGTCTGATAACCAGTAGCTGAGATGAAAGCAGCGGAGCGCTGACCCGATGAAGACAGGCGAGTTGAAATGAGCAGGAACACTGTAGAAGCACGGAGACAGCGGATAGGAATCAGCTGGCGGCAGACATGATGAACACTGGAGAGTTGAGGTGAGCAGGACTCTGTAGAAGCACGGAGGCAGCGGATAGGAATCAGCTGGTGCAGTCACGATGAACACAGGAGAGTTGAAGTGAGCAGGATACTGTAGAAGCACGGAGGCAGCGGATAGGAATCAGCTGGTGCAGTCACGATGAACACCGGAGAGTTGAAGTGGTCTGGAAACCACAAACGAACAACAGGAATCAGCAGGAGCTGAATACACGAGGAAACACAAGAACACCTTCAGAGGCTCATGAGGAATGAGACTCCAAGATCAGGCAACGAGGTATTGACCACAGGTGCTTTAAATAGGGAGTGTTGCCTGATCAGCCAATTAACTAAAAGCAACAGGTACTGAAGGTTGGAAAGGGCTGCACATGCGCAGACCCTCAGGATGGTGGACGGCCACGGTTCCTAAACACACGAGAAGCGGCACTCACAGTCCGGTGAGTGACACATTGTTTCAGCCTAGGCAAAAGGATTATTGTCCACCAGTCCTGTATGAATGTACATCACACCAGGGGGATCTCTTGTCTTTGTTTAGCTGTGTGTCTGTGTGTGCTAGAATAGGGAAAAGGTCAACATATAGATGACTACATTATATATTAAAATTAGAGATGTTCACTCACCCCTGTGTTTTGGTTTTGGATCTGTACTAACTTCATGTTTTGGTTTTGGCAAAACCTCCCTCAAGTGTTTTGGTTTTGGGTCTGTATTTTTTGGAAAATATGCTAAAATCACATAATTTTGCTCTTTTTTTGTTGCTACATTATTATTAACCTCAATAGCACTAATTTCCAGTCAATTTTGACCACCTCACAGGTCACAATATTATTTTAATACACTTTTGGACAAAGACTGCAGAAAGCTGGCTAGATGCTAAGCGACAGAGCAACGACAAAAAATCACACGGCAGTTCATAACACATCTAGGAAACATTGCCACACAGCAGTGGCAGAAAAGAAAAGTGGTGCATGATGGAATTGTCCTGACCCACACATATGGTTAAAAGGTTTAACAAACTCAAACAGAAACAGGAGGGGTAGTTGGTACAGTTTATCAAACCAAGCACTTCAGCGACACCCTCACCCTCATCAGTGTGTACATCATCCTCACACAATACTAATTCATTCCCGCTGGAATCCACCATTACAGAAGTCTCTGTACTTTGATGTAATTGTCGGTAAAGGCCTTTCTCGTGGAATTTGTAGTTCATTTTGATTAACATCATCTCTTCCTCATTTTTAGGAAGTAGCCTCTCTTTCCGAGTACACACTGGAGGGTGGGCAGCTTAGGTATTGCAAAGAGAGTTTTTACATGGGTCTCCAAATTGCTTTTTTTTCCTCCCAGTATGTAAATATTATTGGGCAATTCTTTTAGAGCAGTCCAAATGTCAAAATGTTGTGCTGACTCATCTACATCACCACTGGGTATCTTGGAAAAGCTTAGTTTTCTCCTAGCTGCAGTATCCTGAGAAACTGAAAGAGGGGATGCCATCGTGTCACATACCACTTCAGCTGTCAACTTGTACATCTGGAGCTCATTACATCTCTTGTGATCTTGGGCAGTTGGAAAGAAAGAGAAAACATAGCTCTTAAACCTAGGATCAAGCATAATCGTCAAAATGTAGTGATCCGATTTCAAGATGTTAATAACTCTTAGATTCTAGCAAAACTAATAAAGTACTTGACCGACTAGTCCAACACACATAGTGTAATTGCTTTGTTTCATCTCCTCCTACAATTTCTCAAGCTGCTTTTCCCAAAGTCTAATTAAGGAAATCACTTTGCTCAAGCTAGCAGTGTCTAAACTCACTTCACAGGTGACTACTTTAATCGTTTCAGCACCTTGCACAACACGGAAAGTATTCTCCACTGCGCTGGACTAAAATACATTCCCCCTCCTTTCCCAATGTTATGGCTTGTGGGGTAAGCGTGGATTGCTTTTCGCTGTTCCTCCATCCTCACAAGCATATAAAGTGTGGAATTCCACCTTTATGTTGGGTACATGCTGCTGCTGTTCCTGCTGCTGAAGGTGATTCACCAACCCAGTGGGCTGTCACAGTCATATAATCTTTAGTTTGCCCAGTTACACTTGTCCACATATCTGTGGTTAAGTGTACAGTGGGTAGAATGGCATTTTGTAGTCCAATAATTACATTTTACCGAACCTTCTGGAGGTGAGGAATTTTCTTTCTAGTAAAATGATGTTGTGATGGAATTTGGCAACAGGGACACAGGACCTCAATTAACCATCTAAAACCAGTTGCATTCATTGTGGATATTGGACGCAGATCTAATACTAGCATAGTTGTCAACTGGGTGACAGCTTTTATACTTGCTTCCTCTTGCAAAGGATTGTTTAACAGTCAATTGTTGTAAACTGCTAATAATCTTCTTCTTGGTCTGCTTCTGGGTTGAAGATCCACTACCAGCAGCAGCAGCAGCGGGGCCAACGCTCAAGAATTCTTCAGAGGAATCCTGGATAGGGGAGAAATCTTAGCAACTTGGATGCAGGACTAACTCCGATCACTAGTGAGGATATTGAGGAGGAAGGTGTTGTCGGTGTGGCTTTACAAACGCTACAAATGGCTAGACCACTTGTCAGGATTGGGTAAAAATAATTTCACACATAAGAGGTGGATTTTTTGGTCTTATGTCCAGGCATGACAATGACCTTCTTATCACTGGCAAGAACTGCTTCCACTGGTGCAGGACTTACACAAACAACATAATCCTCATCAACATCCTCATTAGCGCCATTGTCAACTACACAAATATCATCCTCATCCTGTTGCAAATACAAAGTGGTATCCTACATTTGTGTATCACCGGCTACACTAAGAGGCATACAACTGGCAACCTATTTGAAAAACTAAGGCATGTCATTGCAATATGGCTTATCCCATTTAGACTCTCCTGAGGGTATGTCATTTCTGATAACACCACCCATATTGTGAGAGCATTACAGTGAGGAGAATTCAATCACATTCGCTGTTTTGCTCACACAATCAACTTGTTGGTATAGAGCTTTTTATAAAATGACAGTGACATACAGGAAATGCTGTCTGTGTCCCGAAATAATTTGGGTCATTTTTGGCATTCTGCAACAGCATGTAGGAGATTGCAGCAGCTGCAAGAAGAATAGAATTTGAGGTGGAATGTACTTTAGGCCAGCGCAGTGTGGAATACTTTCCGTGTTGTGCAAGGTTCTGAAACCACTCTAAGTAGTCACATGTGAAGTGACTTCAGACGCTGTTAGCTTGAGTCAAGTGATTTCCATAATTAAACTTTTGGAAAAGCAGCTAGAGAAATTGAAGGAGGAGATAAAACTAAGCAATTCTGCTAACTATGTAGGACTTGTAGATCAAGTACTTTATTCGCTTTGCCAGGATGCGAGAGTTATCAACATCTTGAAATAGGATCACTACATTTTGGAAACTATGCATGATCCTAGGTTGAAGAGCTATGTCTTCTCTTTCTTTCCAATTGACCCAGATCTTCAGAGATGCAATGATCTTCTGGTCAGCAAGCTGACAGTTCAAGTGGTACATGACACGATGATGTCTCCTCCCTCAGTTTCTTTTGCCAACTGCTGCTAGGAAAAAACTTATATTTCCCAAGGCACCCTGTGGTGATGCAGATGAGTCAGCACAACAAAAGAACTGCCCAAAGATCATGACAGCTCTGTTGTAAAATTAACTACAAATTACACAAAGAAAGTCATTACCGGCAATTACATCAAAGTACAGAGATTTCTGTAATGGTGGATTCCAGCAGGGATGAATTAGTATTGTGTAAAGATGATGTACACACTGATGAGGGCGAGGAGGATGACAGTGTAGATGCTGGGATCTAGCTGATGCTGATATGCTTGTTAATATTTAGAATGACATGTTGGCAATTTTATTTTTCTACAGTAAATTTCACCTTTATTAGAGAGGTGCTTTTTTTTAAAGAAAAAAAAAAGAAAAAGAAAAGGGTAAAACCTTTATTTTTACATTTTTGTTTCCCTGACTTAAAACAACTATGCACTTGAACATAGGCTTTAGTAGATGAAATAGAGAGATTAGTATCATGACTGGTGACAGCAGCTGCTTGGTACTCCTGGTCTTCTCTGGACTGATGTGAATCCATATGTATGGCACAGAGCAATGTGATTGGAAACTGGAAAGTGACAAGAACAATGTGACTGGAGACTGGAGAGTGACAGGAACACTGCCACCAGTCCTTTTTCTGTATGAGCAATGGCACAAAGCAATGTGACTGGAGACTTTTCACAACACTGCCACCCTTACAGTTTGTGTTTCAGCAATGGCACTGATACTGTAAACTGGAAAGAACACTGTCACCTCTCCTGTTTCTGTGTGAGCTATGGCACAGAGCAATGTCACTGGAGACTTTTAAGAACACTTGCCAGTCCTATTATTTCTGTTTCAGCAATAAACACTGCCACCTCTTCTGTTTCTGTGTGAGCTATGGCACAGTACAATGTCACTGGAGACTTTTAAGAACACTGCCACCCCTCCTCTTTCATTAATGACGCTGCCCAACTGCACTGGAGACTGCCAATGGAACCAGATCTCTGTGGAGAGCGGTGATTATAGAATCCAAAACTCGCAAGATCAGAAGATGCAACAATGACGTTTTGCTTTGTTTTCAATTTCGAAGACACGTGAAAGTACAGAGCTGGCTCAACTTGGTACTCTGATCTTCGGGTGGGCTCGGTTTTCCCAAAACCGAGCCCAAGCATCTCTAATTTAAATGTAATGTCTCTGGATTGTAATCTTCTTTAAACAACTTCTGCTATTTAGCCACAGAACAATACCTGTCCCTAATTGTATCAAGAGCAAACCATCTGCTATCTGTGAAAAGGTAAACACAGAAAAGGACCAATCAGGCAGGTCCTGGAACTCAAAGGAGGGTCATTTCTGTCTTTAAATACCAACTCCAGAGAACAGCAAATGGACATTCACTACCCAGTGATAGCTGAAGTCAGGCTGGCGTTAAGATCCAGATCTCTGCACTGACAGGAAAGGAACAATCGGTCCCTGGAGTACTGCCTTTGCCCTGATCTACCTCTCCAAGCAGAGTGACAGTGACTCAGGACCACTGCCTGGCTGGTAGCCTCAAAGGAGATAGAGATAGAGGTAGAAGCTTGAATGGATAGACAACAGTCCCTGTGAGGTGTTTCATTATACCCTGTATGTTGTCTGTGCCAGACTGTAGTGTTATTTGTTGCAGATTATGATTTAAACATGTTTATTGCTGTTTGGTGCTATCAGTTTGTTAAATAAACTTATTTATTTTATTTTGGATATTTGCCAGGGTGATTTTGAACCTTGGATAGGTACCAGGTAGGCCAGCTGTGCGGCGCAGATGGTTACATTAAACCAGGTATTTTCACACAAATCCTGAAAAGATAATAATGGACAGAGAGTGTAGCACTGGCCTGTGATGACTGTGCACCCCACACAATTATATTATATATATATTCTATACTCCATATATATTCTATATTCCAAGAATATGGACTATGTTTGCATGTTTACACGTAGGCTTTGTAAGCTTCAACGGCATCCCATAGAGGGCTGATAAGCCTCACTGTTTTTCCATAAGTGACCTGAATTTGACACATTGTATATCACTCTAAAGATTGCACCCCCAATCGTACAGGTTTTGTAATATTTACAAGAACGCTCTCAAAACTGTATAGTGATAAGAATGCTCTCTTCTATACAAGTCACTGAAATGATGTCTGTATTGTGTACTAATCACAAACATGCTCTCTATAATATATACTGATCACTAGGGTAGGCTAAAATGATATTAAAAATATTTATATAGTGTAAAATAAATTACTTCTAAAAATTAAAAAGACTGAGCGTGCAGAAGATCATATTTATTTCCATGATTGTCCCGTGTTATGTTAACAAATGACAAATAAAGCACTTTCAGCGTGAAAAATAATGGGGATGATCTGTCAACTCTCATCTATGCTGTTGTCACCATTTTCACACAGTCTCGTCTCGCCATCTTTTTTCCTATCTTACAGTTGCCATGGGGATAAGTAGCCGTCCCAATCCAGGATGGCGGCTGCTGGGATCACATGGTTACAATAGAGGGGGCAGCTGGGAAAGAGAGCTGAGAGCGCACGCGTGAGACTCTGCAACAGACACAGCAGTAGCCTGTAGCAGTCGCACTGGCTCTGATCAGGGGTTTGGCTGCTTTTTCTTATCACATCAGCTGCTTCCAATCCATCTCTTACACATTCAGACGCTTCCCCCTTGCCTCTCCCTACAGATCTAAATCTCTAAGTCAGTACACAGCCGTAGACTGTAACGGTAGCGGCTGTCATTCTCCCATATATATACTCTCTAGTTGCACCCTTATTTTGATCTTCACTGCTCACCTGCAGAGAGTCTTCCCATGCCCTTGAGCAGTGTAGCCATTATCTGATCTGCTTCTTTTTCTTCAATCAGCATCACTGCAAAGACATCTGTGCTGTGCTGAAGATTTGCACCTACAGATAAAGGTTTTTTGGAGGCATTTAGTATGGAGGGAGGTGCTTATGGAGCTGGTAAGGCTGGAGGAGCCTTTGACCCCCAGACCTTCATCAGGCAACCTCACACTGTCCTAAGGATGGTGTCTTGGGTAAGTCATACTTTTGTCTATTTGCAGAGCATCTTAAAAAAAATTTTTCATAAATTTTTTGCAAAAATATCTCCAAGAATACATGCTTTATTATAATTATCCATAATCTGGTCTGCATCTTTAGGATCCCAGTTGTGATCTTGCATGTTATCAGGTCTGCTTGCACCATGACATTTAACCAAGAGGTTCCTTACAAGAGCTAATGCTGTGCATTTATCTGTAGAGTACACTTACATGTTGTCATAAGCATCAGGTTTACTATGCAATGAATCGGAGTCCTGGTGTCTCCTTTCATCTGCTTTGTGTTACAATACAAATAAATAGGTACAAACTGCTTAAAAGAAAAACACAATATTCTAGGTGAAATATATCTTATTTGTTTTTAAATATATTACTGCCTCCACATCTGCATAAAAACCATATGATGTAATTGTTTTTATGCAATTAACCATCCATTGGAGAGGCAATATGTCTTGGGACCAAATTGGGAGTATTTATTTAATTGCTTCAACTTCTAAATAGTAGTAAACCTGTTTAGAATGTGTTGCATAGCAAATATAACCACTTGAACTGTTTTACAACACATCACAACATTAGTCCTTTTTGTTTAAAGTAAAAAACTGAGGAAATGGTAAAACTACTTAAATCTAAACAAAACGCATCTATTCATACATAAAACAAAATATGTAGTAATGTAAATACTTTGCTTTTTTTTAATAAATAAATTAAGTTTGTAATAAAAGTCAACCATTCTGTGCATATATGCTAATGATTGTTTGCAGATCAAGTGACTAGCCATGTGACATTGGCTTTAGCAGCATCCAGAGTAGCTTTGGAAAGCGTTGTTTTGACACGTACAAGGTAGTACAATTCACCATAATCAAACTTTCTTTTAGGTAAAGAAAACATCTAGGATGTGTAGAATCAGGGGAGTAACTTGACATTTGTTGGTCCCATAGCCCAATTTTTTTAGGTGCCCACATGGGGAAGAAACACCAATATACACGGTTCTTCCAGCTGTGGGCCCCAAAGCAGCTGCATCCCTACTACTGTGGTAGGAACACCTCTTGTAGGTTTGAGGTGCTGAAGGTCACCTGATTGCTTAGTTGAACTAAATTGTTGTGATTGGGTGAAGGCCCTTTAGAGGTGTGTGTATGTGGTATTCATGTAAAATATGTACTTTACCTTTTTATATGTGTGTGTATATATTATATTATATATATATATATATATATATATATATATATATATATATATATATATATATTTTTTTTTTTTTTATTTTTTTTCTATCCCATCTTTTTGCAACTTAGAATTATTCTTTTGTTCAACCATAGTTACTAGAACCACTTGGTTATTTTGAAAATCTGTTGTCTTCCTGACTCTGTGTGCTAGCAGTGCAAATACTATATTCAAAACTGTCCAATGTGCAGTCTGTATTGTGTTGTTACCAAATATTGACACAATAAATGAGAATTGAGACTAGATAATGTCTGGGGGCAGCATCCTATTAAGATGGCTTTGGTATCTATTGAAGATTATTTTGTACAAATTAGGTTATATTACCCATCATTGGTTAGACACCCGTTGTTTTTTTTCACAAAGACACAACAGTTTTTTCAGTGTTCTAAAGGAAAGGCTGTCTTGAAACAAAAAAACAGAATGGTGTGGCTGTTTTTTATTGACTAGAGTAATTTGGATTGCAATTGCAAGTATTAGGCCTGAATCCTCATTTCTTAGTAAATGTTATGTATTTGTACACAAAGCCTTTATAAATGTACTATTACCAATGTGCTACAGGGAGATATTTAAAGGCAATGACTTGTGTAGAGCCTCTGTTTCTTGCACATGCCAGGGAGAAAGATCAGTAGAGGGCCTTATTATAATTACATGTGGTGGGAAGTCAAGGTCATCTCCATTGAGAGAGGCATTAGAATGATTGGGTTTTAGACTTGTGTTCTGTTTTATTAAATATCCTTTTAGCTTCACAGTTTTTTGTTTTTTCTCTTTCATATAACCATCTCCATGTTTGTACTTTCACGTATACTTTTCATTTTTGCCTTCATTTTAGCAATTGTACAATTTTATTAATTCTGCTTCTCTAAACTGCGGAATTCTTAGCACAGTGTCTGGTCGGTGACGCCTGTGTTATCCATAATGTTGAAGTGCGCATACCCAGAAATGTGCATTTTTTTTATTTATTTTTTTATTAGTTGTTGAGCAAAGACTCCATTTTAAATCCATGAATGGAGGAGTGCCTTTTTAATACGTATTAATTGATTAGATTCCTGCTTAATGTTTCAAAAGTGCATCATAAACTCATGTGCATGTATTAAATAGGTTCTCTATTAACTAAATTGAATTGAGTCTGCATGTTCTTGCATCCACATTTCTTTATATGGTGTTTGAACTTTTGTCATGTCATGGTATGTAACACATTTGCCCAGAGCTGAATTAAGAAGTGTGGGGGGACATGGGGGGCCCCCAGCTCCCAAGTCCCACTATTTAGACTCTTCGGAGTGCTAAGATAGCGCTCTGAAGAGTCTGTTCAGAAAGACTAGTCTCATGCATTTAAAAATGCACGAGGCTAATAACTGTCTCCGGCAGCCCCAAAGTGCACTGTTCACAGAGGAAGTTTAATAACTTCCTGTCTGAGCAGCAAGGAGCGCACAGCGGCGCTGCAGAAAGGCGCCTGGCAGTCACTACTAAGGGTAAGTTACAAGCTATGGGTCTGCGATGAGACCTATGAAGGAGGGGGGCAGGTGCATTGGGAGTGGCATGGGGGGGGGCTACATTGGGAGAGAGATGAGACTAACAATAATATAGTATTTCTCTCTTGTGAATGATGCCACTATGTCCTTACATTTAGACACTAGAACCTCTCCCCCCCCCCCCCCCCCCCTTCCCATCCTAAATTCTCCAAAGCCTTAATCCAGCTCTGCATATGCATCCATCTTTATTTTGGTGAACAAATATATGATCATTATTAGCCCAAAACCACAGCACTGTTGCCATGGATGTAATTCCAAGAAGGGCACTATTTGTATGTGTATATATTGTCCCTGTTTTCTCGTGGGCTTCCACCGTGTGTTCTGATTTCTTTCCACTAGTAGGTAAAAGCAGCAGTCCCATTTAATATCAGGTTTTCTTTTTTACAGAAATCGCTGTGGTAGGCTATAAGAATATTGTTAGTACTTACCGTTTTTCCTTGGATGTTTCTTTAGGCTTCTTTTAATAGTTTTTAACTCTGCACAGAGACATTCACTACTATGGCAGCCACAGTCACAGGGCACATGATGTAGTGAGCAGAGAGGCTTTGGAACGCCTCCCTGAGCTTTGTGTACTCTAAAATCCCCCCCCCCCCCCCCCTGTCTACACATAACATGCCGTGAGCCTGTGTCTTTGTAACTGGCAGACGTATTTATTTATTTTTTCAACCTCTAGAAAGATTTTGAAAATGAGACAATGATTTGTGTAGAAGGACAGCTAAGTAAAGTGAATATCGGATACATGCTCAAAAGTTACTTCAGGGGAAAAAAGGCATCCCTATGTGGGATTGCTGCTTTAATTGGTTTTGGAAAGAAATGACCAATGTGTGTGTGATGATGTGGTAGGATACATACTCTTAGCTCCACTGTAGCAAGACTTATGGCCACTGAAGATAATTAATCATGAGTAATTATGTAATATGTTTACATTATATAAAGGTGGATGGTGATAATAGTGAAGATATCCTCCTATACAAATGTGTTTTGGCTTTCGTTATGGAGGCTTCCAGAAGTGGAACTTTAGCTATTGGTATAATTTAACTAATTTTTGCTATGTCAAAATATAAACAACAATTGGTTTTTACTTTTTTTGGATAACTTAATAGGAATCCTTTTTAATATGAATTCATCATATAAATCCTAGAACTGTAAGAATGTCTTGTGCAAATACTTGACAGACCAGGAATAATTCAGTTAGTCTTGTTTGAAAGTGTGCTATCTATTCTGCCACCACTCTTAAACATTGCTTTTGATGTCGTCCACGTCTCTCATCACTTAATACTCCTAATATTCTCCTCCTAGTACAGCTTTCTCACTTCATACTGGAGAACAATTTTGAAAACTGTATCAAAGGTGAGAGTAACCATGATGCCCAGCCAGTGTGTCACAAAAAACTGTAATAAGTTGTATGCAAAGTATATTTTATTTATACATGAAATCCATGTGCTGTAATTCACTATGGTTTGCAGTCATACTAATGACTCATAAATCTAGTTTTAGTTATTACAATATTTAACATTGGCATGTCACAAACATAAACTATTGGCATAAAAGGGGAGGATGAGTATGTCTTAAGCCTGGGCTTAAACCAAGTGTACAGGAAGTTATTTTGAGAATATTAGTGGTAATATAGAGGCATTGTGGGTGGAAATATCCAGTGGAGGAAAAAGTTCAGAGAAGTTGCTGATAGGGACATGCTATAAACTACCAGATATTGGTATGGCTCAGGAAGCCTAACTTCTACAGCAAATTGAAAAGGCTGCACAACTAGGTCAAGTTATAATAATGGCAGTTTTTAATTATCTGGACATTGATTGGAGTACTGAGACTTGTGGTACAGCCAGGGACAACATGTTTCTGAGCACGCTAAAACATCATTACATTTCCAAAATAGTAGAGGAAGCAACTAGAAACCGGAATATACTGGACCTAGTAATAACAAATAATGTAGACCTATATCAGATATTCAAGCAAGGGAGCACTTGGGGAAACAGTGATCATAATATGGTCTTATTTGAAACTAGTTTCCAGAAGCAACAGTATTAAGGTATCAACTAGGACCTTAAACTTTAGACAGACACATTTTAATATTCTAAAGGAGTCTATAAAGTGCATAGAGTGGGACTTCATTTTTGGCGGAAAAAATACAGAAGAAAAGTTCAGTGTCTTTAAATTGTTGTTGGAAAAATACACGTTCATTCCTATGGGAAACAAATGTAAAATAATTAAGTCTAAATCAATTTGGCTAAATAAAAAGGTAAGGGAAGAAATGGAAAGGAAGAAGCATGCATTTAAATTTAAGTCTGAAGGGACTGAGTACTCCTTCCGTATCTACAAGGAATGTAATAAATCATGAATAAAGGAAATTACATTGGCTAGATTAGAAAATAAAAAACAAGTTGCAAAAGAAAGTCAGGAAAACCCTTAAAAGTTTAAGTATATAAATGGCGAATGGATTAAAAAAGACAATATAGGACCCCTAAGAAGTAGATGAGTGGATTGATTAATGACAATAAGGAAAAGCAGAGGTATTAAACACTTTTTCTTTTCTTCAGTATTTACTAGAGAGGAACAAATGGTAGGAATAATACTTAAGAATGGAAATGCAACCATACCATTAATTAATACTTAGCTGACAAAGGAAGAAGTGCAAAGGCAGCTGAATAAAATTAAGATAATTAAAGCTCCAGGTCCAGATGGCATACACCCAAGTGTTCTTATGGAGCTAAACTCAGAAATAGCTAGACCGCTTTTCCTAATTATCATAGATTTAATTTTATCTAGCTCGGTACCAAGGAATTGGCAAATAGCAGATGTGGTGCTTTTGTTTAAAAAGGGAATGAGATCACAACCAGGGAATTAGACCGGTAAGCTTGACATCAATAGTGCTGAAACTACTAGAAGTTTTTGCCTTCTGCTCCACGGGAGGTTTCTGTCCTCCCTGAACTCGCCTTGGGACATCTGCGTAACGGTTTTATTAAGGAATAGTATTCAGGATTACCTTGTGAGCAATAAGATTATTGGTGGGAATCGTCATGGATTTGTCCAATTAGTTTCTACAAGGAAGTTAGTGGGAACTTAGACCATGGTAGTACAGTGGATTTGGTCTATAATCGATCTATAAATTAAATGGGACAAATATAGGGGGAATCTAAAATGGTAGAGGATTTGGGTAATAGATGCAAGAGAAGACAATGTAATTTTGCCACTATATAAATCGTTGGTAAGACCTCATCTTGAATACAGTTCTGGGAACCACTCTATAAAAGACATTTTGGAACTAGGAAGGGTTCTGAGAAGGATCACAAAATTGATAAAGGATTTTGATAAAGGTTATGGAGTCATTAAGTTATGAGAAAAGCTTAGCTAGTTTAGTCATGTTTACTTTAGAAAAGAGGCGTCTAAGAGGGGATATGATTACTATGTACAAGTACATTAATGGGCCATACAGAGAACTTTCATGAGAACTTTTTACCCCAAGGACTGGACACACGGTCAACCCCTAAAATTATAGGAGAGGAAGTTTCACAAGCTGCAAAGAAAGAGGTTCTTGACAGTAAGGGCAGTCATGATATGGAATTCACTGCCAGGAAAGGTTGTGATGGCAGATTCAACTGATATGTTTAATAAAGGATTAGACAAATTTTTAACTGAGAAGTGTATCAAAGGTTACAACCATTAATTAAAATGAAGGATAGTAGTGGATCCAGGGAGATATAGGACTGCAATATTGGGTCAGGAGGGATTTTACCCCACTGAAACAGATTGACAGTTGCTTCATCTAGATCAATTTCAAATTTAAGAAAGGGATTGCAGGAAATCTAAAATAGGTTGAACTTGATGGACTGGTGACTGTTTAGAAAATAAAAATAAATTTGATTGGTTGCTATGGACAACATATTATTTTTACACAGCTACCTATAGAACAGGTTTTGCTTTTTTGTTTGTCAGGAGGCTTGTTAAATACTACCAGCTGCTGGATAGGTAACAAGCCTCCTGAAATATCACTGTCAGGGAGAGACATTGAAAATAAACTTTCACTGTCGCACACCCTCTGCGAATATATTTCTATGTCAGCGGCACAATGGAAAACTGTGCATTTTTCTCTGTGACTGATATTCAGGTGCACAGATTTGGCAGGAGGACCACCAAAAGAGTGGTCTCACCTTTAGAGATTTCTTACTTTGCAGAAGAACCTCAGTTCAGAAAAAGGAGCAGGAAAAAAGCTTCAGATAGGTTCTACTCCCTTCACTTTATGCTCTAAGGTAGAATCACAGAAATACACTTTCTAACCTCTGCTCAGAGGGTTCTTAGAGAGGAAAACACAAGATTTCTAGACAAATGTTTTAATAAAACTTCGCCCAAGGGACACTTGTTTAAGCGCATTTCTCACCATTTGCCTGTAGCCAACAGCCTATCCTTGCACATAGCTGGCACTCCAGTTCTGTTGATAGCTGGCATATTTATTCTGCCTAGAGCTGGCAGCATGAAGGGGCAGATCAACATAAGGGGTAACTGTTCCACTAGCCACAGTATCTTCCCCGTTTGAAAAAGGGCATGTCTAGTTTCTCTCATATTGCAGACTGGGAGTCTAAGGATGATCTTAGTGGGTAAGATGCAACCAGCTAAATTATATGGTACACAGTTAGCTCTGCACCACAACTCTGAGGTGCAAAAGTTAGCACATGGCCTTCCACTCCACTCTTCTTAAAGAGGTTGAGTTATATAATCACACAGGACTACTATATATCTTGGGCTTTTCACTCTAGACACTGACCCAACCCTAGCCTCTATTGTTGGTGTTAAGGACCCCACTGACTGGATGATAAGAAAAATCCAATGAAAAACCTACAGATATGCTGGGCTATTGGAGATGTTGGAGGGTGCGGTGTTAAAGAGAGCTTTGTAGGTGACTATAAGCAACTTTAAATAGTATTCTGGAGGAATAAGGAATGAAGAGCTTGGCAGAGAGGAAGAGGATTGGTGGGAAAGTAAGATTAGTCATGACACCGTATTCAGGGCTGATTATGTTGGCCCTTCTTTGCATGAACATTACAAAAAATGTCTAATGTGCTGGGAACATTTTTCTCAAGAAAAATAAGTAAGAAGCATCTGGACATCCAGTGGATCAGCCCAACATATAAATCTGTTGAAGGGGGCAAAACTTCCACTCAAAATCTTAACTATTAGGCAGGCTTGGACTTATCTACAAATACTCCAATGCATTCCTGAGCATCTCACATTATCATGGACAATTCACCTGTAGCTGTGTTGTTGATACATGAAGCTGATTTATGTTTTATAGCTCTTTAGAAAAGTACTGTTTTAGATCCTAAGTTTGTTTCCACTATATTGGTATTCCATCAATACACTTTTACTCACCCTGTTGTCAATGTCAGTGAAGGTGATAACTTTGAATGGACTTCTATAGGGATGGAGAGCCATTGGAGGGATTGGCAGAACGTGGAGATAAAAGTGGAGTGGTTTGAGAGAGCAATTTTTCTGTAGTGTTCATACATTCTGCAGTTCTGTTAAAAAGATTGCAATCTCTCTTGTTGCATTACAAATGGCTGTCTGCATTTAGGAGAAAATAGACAAAAAGCTAAAATTTTAAAGCTGTTGGCTACCTGTTTTTTATGACTCCCCCAATCTACAGTCTGTACAAATCATTCATCCTTTCTTAGAAATATGCTAGAAAATCTCACAAGCTTTAAGACAAGACACATCACTTTACTAAGCACTGTCTGCTTTCTCCAAGGGATAAAACAGTCCATTGGGCATATATTGCTTGATATAATTACCGATCTGTTCTTTCTTTAGCTATCTAATACACAGGCTTTGAAAACTGTCTTGTTAGTTTTAGTACTAGTATGTAGGTATTTTGTATTATTTTTTTAAGTACTTTTAATGATTCTAATGCTGATAAGCTGATGTATCTATTGCCCATTGTAAATCCTCCTGATATTATAATGCAAAAGTGTCAGAGTGGGCATTAGGAACAGGAATTAGGAAGAGATGTCAGATGAAAAACAGAATGGAGATTAAGATGAAAGGGTAATGAGAGGGATGTATTAGCACAGCAGAGGAGAGCAGAGTCCATCTGTCCCTCTGACCAGCCTGCTGGGAAGCTGAAATGTGGGTGTGGTATTTCCTATTACTTTGTTAAATCTGGTTTTTGACTGTTGATAAATATTGTGCTCGGTTTGATGGATGATTACTTGTTAACAGACTTGGTGGGATGCTAGGAATCCTGTTTCAGTCACAAGCTTTTTCAGCTAAGAAGCCCCTTATAGATCTTACTGTATCCTCTTAAGGCTGATTTGAGCAGTGTCTCAAATTAAAATGCCACTCGTCCTTTTGTCTCATGCCTCGGTAGTTCACTTATTTCTATTGAATTTATAAACTGAATATCAGTTCAGCCTACAAATTTGCTGTCTTCACTGTGTGTTGGTGAGAGGTACACTTTCAGTGTCTGAACTATACTAATATCCTCTCCAATTTATACATGTGTAAAGGAAACTTTGTCAAAGTCTTTATTTTATGCATCTTGTCAGCTATCCCCTTTTTTTATAATGTTACTGCCTCACTTGACTATGAATCACAAGCCTTTTTGGCAGCAGTGAGTTTAAACAGTGTAAAAGTGTAAACATTTGTCAAATATATGAAAAATATTTTACAGCTCTAATTACTGTCTATAGCTTTCTAGAGCCAACTGTGCATTCTCTTGTTTACAGTTCTTTACAAACTTGATACACCAAAAAGCATATGTAATAACTTTAAATAGCTCAGTTAGTTCTGCTGCTGTTTTGAGAATCAGTGATTTCTGGATTATTGCTACAGTTGAATCTAAATTTTGTTTGGTAATTGTAAGAGTGAAGTAAAAAGTAATGGGTGGGGGGACTTGACTGTGGTCTCGATAATCAATTTCATAAAGTACTACATGGGACTGGAATTTACAGTGCCATATTTTTATGTGGGTGACGTTTGTTTTATTTATTATACACCTTAATTCTGTGTATCAAACAGGATTGACTTGTGTACTGTATGCATCACATTTTAGCTAAAATTATAATTTTGAAGACTTCTAAAATGTTTCTGAGAAGGACCTGGGAAATAAAGGGACTTGAAAACCTTGAAGGACATTTGGCTTAATCTTACTAAGTTTTATAAGAGAAATGTAATTTATATTCATATTCCATATATAGATGCTGCTGGCCACCTGGAGTAGTTGGTAGATTCTCCCGCTCAGTATTTTGCTTTTGAGGCCCCTCTAAAGCTGGTCTTTGTTTGGTGACATTACCTACCTCCATCAGTTCCTCTAATGCCCTTTACTTACTTCAGACTAAAACAATTGTCCAATTTGTTAAACCAGATCAGTAGGTTACTTGTAGTCCTAATGTTTGGCTCCTTTTAGCTTCTTGGCTTGTCACTGCAAAGCTTTGGTCTTGGCTTTGCCTAGAACTATTTAAAAAAAAAAAAAAAAAAAAAAAAATATATATATATATATATATATATGTGTATGCATGCATGCATGATATGTTGGGAATTAATTGAACCTACTCAAATTGTATGGTAGACTCAATAATTTCCAAATTGGAACCCACAGTGTTTTCCTCTGGACTTGTGGACCCTTCTAACAGTAAATGTAAGAACCAGTAGGAGATCAGCATGAGTCAGTAGAGTTCTACATAAATTAAAAACATACCCTCCTGTGCAATCTTTAGGACACCTTAATTGTCTCTACACCGTTAACAGTATTGGATTTATTGACATGTAAGTGAAAATAAAATACCCATTATGGGATCATAAAGTTGTTGTTGGAAGGGAAATATATTAGATGGAAACCCCATTTATTGATTAATTTTTAATATTTCCCACATGCCATTATGTTCAATAATTTTCAATCGCACTGCTCTTGGCAAAAGTCTTCTCTAACGATCCTGCAAGTCACTCCATAAGACAGAAAAAATTGTTTTAGACGGCGTGTAGTAGAACAGCAAGCCTCTTCTATAACATCAATAGAGCTATGTAATGATGTCCTAAGCGATATACTCTGCAGACTTTGTCACTAAATAAATACTAAATAAAGCTATCTACTTTGTTCCATCCGTTATTTTCCTGATATTCTTTACACTAGGCAACAAGAGTGCTCTGTCTTGTGTCTATAAACGAAGCTCAAAACAGCCATATTATGTGGGAGATATGCCTGCTGTAACATCATTTCCTGCAGGTCACATGCCAAATTAACGTAGTTTTATCCAATTGAATTATAACCGGCAACATGACTGATGCCTTGTGATATGAGATCATGAGTTCTGGGCTGAATATCTGTTTTAACCCTAGCTAGCTCTGTACTCAGTCTAGCTTAAAATGGTTCTATCCATTTTACATGCACAATGTTTACTGTATTACAGATCTGATTAGGAATGGTGAAGGTATATTTATTTATGGTGCCTTATGAGGGTGAGTAATTAAAATAGTGGGATCGCTTTAGTCATTTAAAAATAAGTATTTTGGAGGATCCTGCAGAGAAAGAGACTTGCTTTAAATGTATTTTATCCTGTATTTAAAATAGACAAGCAAATTAATATTTTACAATCTTGTGTAAAGAAATCCTATGCCAGACTTTTTTTTTTGCACAACATCTGATACTAGCAGCTTGGTTCCCTTTCGTATGGCGAGTGAAGGTATTTGCAGATGACACAGCAGATTTTCAGGATTAAAATTGGCATTTTCAAAGTTTTGTCATTCCCTACAGACAATATGTTCATTGTTACTTATATTAATATGGTGTCTGTGTGTGGCATTCCTGGGTCACCGAGTATCAACTAGTCTTCCATGTAAAATCATTGGTATGTACACTTGTGAAATTCTTCCACTGAGGCTTTTCAAAGGTATCATAAAAGTAATATAGCTGAGCTCTGTCTGGTGAGAATATATTCTATATACTTGAAGGTGCTACATAGATCACACTTCCCTATAGAATAATACATCGGGACAAGTTTGATTTCTGTTATACAAAGCCCTGTAATTGGAGAAACTCTTCTAATGAAAGAACATAACTGTATGATACATACTAACATGATTATCTGATTATGTACAACAAATATGTGACTACTTTAGTTGTCTTGGCCACATATCTTCTTAGGGACTTCTAATATTCATGTAATTTACAGTAGAGTGCATTATCCAATAGTTGCCTACACTCCATGATGAGAAGCATTGCTAAACCATAGTAATATTCTATATTTCAGTAACAGCTGGAAACACAATAGTTTCAGCATAACTTCTCAACAGCTTGAGAAGTACAGGTACAAAGCCTGATTTGCATGTATTGGTGGCAATTCCTTTCAACTGTGTTTGAATTTAAAGATAACTCGTTTCTAAATGCTAACTATGTTAAGGGCTCAAGCTACAAAAGTAACAATCAGTTATGTACCAGTCAGTTTGTCTTCTGTCATTGCAGGTCTTTTCTATTGTGGTCTTCGGGTGTATAGTTAATGAGGGGTACATTAATCGCCCAAATGAGAAGGAGGAGCATTGCATTTTCAACCAAAACCGAAGTGCCTGCACTTATGGAGTGACTGTTGGGGTGCTGGCATTCCTCACCTGCCTTCTCTACCTGGCAGTCGATGTCCACTTTCCGCAAATCAGCAGTGTCAAAGACCGCAAAAAAACTGTAATATGTGATATTGCTGTATCCGGTAAGCTTAATTTGCTGTAAACCATTTTTACCAACTGTCTTTCAACATCTAGCAATGTTCCAGTGCTTTTCTTGCTATAAGTTACAACCTCATTTCTAAAAATATATAGCTGTGCATGCCACAGATTCTAAAGGGTATATTTACTAAACTGCGGGTTTGAAAAAGTGGAGATGTTGCCTGTAGCAACCAATCAAAATTTGTTCAGCTATTGCCGCACATTGGTGCCTGTATCAACCGCCTGGAACAAGAAAGGTTCACTGCTACCGCTAACATGTTAGATCCAGATGTTTGGTGCAGTCTGAGCTATCTGACTTGTGTTCAGTTTGGTCACAATTGACCTAATTTAGAGTTAATTGTAAAAATGCATCCTTGGAGTAGACACGAATACACTCACAAACTTGCAGTTTCTCATATGTATTTTCAGTTGCATGTATGTTAAGCATGCAGCTTAAAATCCAGCACACGTGCATCCGGACAAAAATAGCCGTGGTCGAACTGATACAGCCTCGGTAAATATGCACTGGTTATCATCAACTTGATGACTGTATTTCATTTTCTTAGTGTTTTAAAAAAATGTGCCCCCCCCCCCCCCCCCCCCATCTGAATAAACAGTATGAGGCCATAGCCTGTGTTGCAGAGAGACAATAAGCGTGGGGGAAAATAACCAACAAGGTGATATGATAAAAGAAAAAGCTTATTTTTACTTATCTTTGATTACAGGTTGTCAAGCCGATATAAGCATCTAGAACCAGTGCAGAAAATCCTAGATTGCCTGCCTCAGCAATGCACACAAAATGTTCCAAGACCTTTAGCAGGAGGGTGCTTGTATCTTAGCCCACTTGATGGATCACAAAATACTCCAGTTGAGATTAGCTTGTATACTTCTAGTCAGACCCCATTGTAGTAACATAAATTCTCTTAATGATGGTGACTTCTCGTAATGGCAAAGAGATTTGAACTGGATACAAGAATGTTTATTTAACAATTTGAGAGCACAAATAAGTACACACATTCTTTGCTTATATCACACTAACGCCCTGTTTTACACATCACACTCATATTTATCCTTATGTGATTTTAATTGTAAGTTATGATCTTAGCCAGTAGGTGGTGGTAGAGCCATATCAGATGTCTAAATATATGAAGATATGTAATTGAAAGGAGATTAGTGGCTTTATAAATAATGAGTAGTAAAATAGAAAGTCCTGTTCAGAATCAGTGGGTACCAGCCTATTAAAGCCAGCAACATGTAGCTTACCGATAGCTCAAATATTTTTGAATATGAGATCTGTTTTTCAGAAACCTATATAAAATTTCAGTTCTTAAAACGAATGGCAATGTACACTATATGGACAAAAGTATTTGGCCACACCTGTTAATTATTGTATTGAGGTGTTTCAATCAGACCTGTTGCCAGAGGTGTATAAAATCAAGCACCTAGCCATGCAATCTCCATTTACCAACATTTGTGATACAAAATGGGTTGTTCTGAAGAGCTCAGTGACTTCAAGCGTGGTACTGTGATAGGATGCCACCTTTGCAATAAGACGGTTTGTGAAATTGCATCCCTGCTGGATATTCCACGGTCAACTGTAAGTGATATTATTAGAAAATGGAAGCGTTTAGGAACAACAGCAACTCAGCCACGAAATGGAAGGCCACGTAAAATCACAGCGGGGTCAACTACTGCTAAGGAGCATGGTGCGTAAAAGTCGTCAACACACTGCTAATTCCATAGCTGAAGAGTTCCAAACTTCTACTGGCATTAATGTAAGCACAAAAACTGCGGCAGGAGCTTAATTGAACGGGTTTCCATGGCTGAGCAGCTGCATGCAAACCTCACATCACCAAGACCAATGGCAAACGTCAGATGGAGTGGTGTAAAGCACACAGACACTGGACTGTGGAGCAGTGGAAACTTGTTCTGTGGAGTGACGAATCACACTTCTCTGTTTGGCAGTCAGATGGGCAAGTCTGGGTTTGGCGAATGCCAGGAGAACGTTGCCTGCCCGACTGCATTATGCCAAATGTGAAGTTAGGTGGAGGAGGGATAATGGTATGGGGCTGTTTTTCAGAGTTTGGGCTAGGTCCCCTCTCTACAGTGAAGGGTACCAAGTCATTTTGGACAATGCTATGCTTCCAACTTTGTGGCAACAATTTGGGGGAAGGCCCTTTTCTATTTGACATGACTGTGCTCCAGTGCACAAAGTAGGAACTGCAAAGTCATGGTTTAATGAGTTCGGTGTGGAAGAATTTGACTGGCCTGCACAGAGCCCTGACCTCAACCCCATCGAACACCCTTGGGATGAACTGGAATGGAGATTGCGAGCCAGGTCTTCTCGTCCAACATCAGTGCCTGACCTCATAAATGCTCTACAGAATGAATGGCCACAAATTCCCACAGAAACACTCCAACATCTTGTGGAAAGCCTTCCAAGAAGAGTGGAAGCTGTTATCGCACAGAAGGAGGACCAACTCCATATTAAATTATATGTATTTGTATACAATGTCATTACAGTCCCTGTTGGTATAATGGTCAAGCGTCCGAATACTTTTGTCCAGATAGTGTATGTATGGACACCCATACTGTACTGAACTTGCATATGAATGCCCCTGATCTGCCTGTACAAAAATAGAGGGCTGAAAGTCCAAGTTACAATCCGTTCTAAATTCGGGTGTTAATTTTTTTTGTGCAATGCGGCAAGCGCATTTTTACGTAGCATAAATGTATTTGCATCCAACTCTAAATCTAACCCAACTTATGTGGCCAAATCTGTCAAATATTTGATGGGTTATTGAATCAAAAGGCCAGATAAGACCGTATATGGACAGCAATAAAACTGTTAAATCCAAAGAGACTGCCCAGTTGATAATGGTACAGCCCAATTATTACAACAGCTATATAGCGTCAAGAAAGACCGCCATTGACAAGGACTAAGTGTGTAGCAGTACATATGTCCAACACTTAATTCCAAAGGTGTTTCTTTATCCCCCACTTAGTACCTTTTCAAAACCAATAGCTTTTTCTATTTATTTATTTTTTCCCTTACAAATTTGTACTGTTCAAGCTGACGCTTCTCTTCTGTGCTAGCTGCCTGACATATATCTTGTTTACATTTTTGCTCTAGGTTTGTGGGCCTTCTTTTGGTTTGTCGGCTTCTGCTTTTTAGCCAACCAATGGCAGATATCCAACCTAGATGACATCCCATTGAATGAAGGTGCAGATGCTGCCCGGGCAGCCATAGCGTTCTCATTCTTCTCCATCTTCAGCTGGGTGAGTTTCTGTCTAGGTTTGTAAATAATTATGTAAGATGTACAATTCTTAGCACTTCCCACAACTAGAGATTTTAAGAACCACCTAACCTAGCTAACACTTGACACGGGTATAGTTTTAAATGGTAGCACAAATGTTAACACCTACTAGTATTGTAATATTGCCCCCCCCCCCCCCCCCACTTCTTGTGATTTGCCCTATGTTTACCTGATGGTGAATGCATATTGAACAGAGGTAAAGATATGGATCGTTGATTTGTTAAATGAAGGAAACATACTAAGGGGTAGATTTCTCAAACCTTCTGAAAAGGAAAAGTGGAGGTGTTGTCCATAGTAACCAGTAATCAGATTCTACCTATGCTTTATCTAGTACATTTTAAAAAATGACCATAAGAATGTGTTGCTTGTTTATAAATCTCCCCCTAACTGATTTTTCAAAACGGACAGAATAAAAATAGATCAAGCCGCATTCATTGTGAAAGAACAATAATGGTTGATCCATTTAACATAAGGATCCTTATTTTACTTCTATTAAAGCTCCCTTCACAATCGTTGGAGAAGCACAAAGCCTCAAACTCTTGTTGAAATGCCCATGGGCACATCCCATAAAGCAGAACCATACGACTTGCTTATCTTGCAGGTGGTGGGTATGTGAGGAGTAGATTTACTACTGGAATAATTAGTGACAGTCATTGGCAATAAGAATGGGGGAGCTCACGAAGTTT
Organism: Mixophyes fleayi; assembly: GCF_038048845.1. Classification (NCBI taxonomy): domain Eukaryota; kingdom Metazoa; phylum Chordata; class Amphibia; order Anura; family Limnodynastidae; genus Mixophyes; species Mixophyes fleayi. The sequence goes on from NC_134409.1 coordinate 96,414,366, forward strand.
CAATACATACTTGTGAATTAACATGGGTGATTCTCTGCAAACCAATATACTACATTATCGCAGCCAAAGGCATTTCATTTTATGAGAATTTATATATATATATATATATATATATATATATATATATATATATATATATATATATATATATATATATATTTATATATTCTGACTTAATAATTGTGGAACTGTAGTGGAAATTAATATGAACCCCGTCTTGTTTGCCTACAAGATTATTATAGAGGACTATACCATATGAAGGATTTGTTGGCTGGATTCAGATCTACATACTCTAGTTAATGATTATCAACTACTTTATTTTGTTAAGCTTTAGCATTATTGAAAAACAACTACTATTTATGTTTTAATCATGATAAATGTGGGCACTGCATGTGGTGTTCTGCAGTTAAATTATTCTTTAGCACTTTAGCTTGACTCTTGACTTCACCAATGGCTTTCCACAAAGTACTCTGGCACACATTCTGGTGTTTTGCTTATGAGATCCTGCAGAATGATGGCTTTGCATGTTTAACCTGAAATGGAGATGCAAATTATTAATGTTAATTTTTACCACTGCAAGTGGGATCCTACTGACTGACTGAAAGCAGAGGGATATTATTGTCTTGTAACTTTATCCATTCCACAGGGCATCCTAGCAGTGTTGAGGCTCCAGCATCTCAAGGAAATTACGTTCCAGGAGGAATACAGCAGACTTTTCCCTCCTAATCCCCAACCTTTCCCTTAACTTATTAACCAAGCAAGATAAATCCACAGTGCCTTAAACTACTCCATCCTATGTGTGCCAGTGTATAAGAATTGTTTAGTTGTTTAGATATGATTTTTGTCTATATGTGCTTAATGCGCTAGGGCTTGTTTATACACGTGCTAATTTTGAACGCGTGAAATCGGACTGTACGTTGGACACTCCGGCTTATTTAATAATATGCTATATGTACAAATGTGTTGTAACTCAGAAATTGCAGATCTTGATCTATATGGGATACAGCACATTTATTTACACTGCACCATGTTATTTAATATGCCTGATTGTCGGCACTGTCACTTCATTGCGGTAAAGCAATGCTGTATTCCAGAATCAGATTTTCATCTCAATCACATGTGTAAACAAACACTCAAATATCTCTGCACCATAAGTGCCAGTTTGTGATGCCAAAGCCTTAAGTTGGCCAATGAAAGTGCCGCTCTTTTGCTATTTGGGTGCCAATGTTCTACGCTGCCTATTTGTTTACAAAGATTTAGAAGCACAAATCTTTATATTGCCTTAAAGAGTACGGTTTACCAATGTTTCATAAACTCCATAGTACTAATACTTTGTTAATCTCCATTTTATGTAAGAATTTTCTTTGGGCTTGTTTACCTCATTGTCACTGGACCTCAAATATATTTATATATTAGTCAACACACTGTTCTAAGTTAATAAAATTGTAAAACGAAAATATCTGCTTTCCAAACTCTTTGTTTTAATTGTTATTATCTGTCTGTGCTGCTTATTTTATGTATTTGTTTAACATTACCTGTATTGCATAATTTAGGGGAGTTTTATCATTATTTATATATTGTCCTCTGTGCTTGCATTGTACACAAATTAGTCACTTAGCAAAGTTTTGATCTGCCAGAAGGAAATTTTGCTTTTTGACTCATTTAGTGACAATGGTAGAATTTAATTAAAAAAAATTGTTATCTTATAAATGGGGACCCAGTCGGCCTGTAAAAAGGGGGAGGGATCCTTATGTTAAGGACTGCTTCTTTAACAATTACTAACCATGGTGCTGGGTGTCTGTCTCTCTTTATCCCCTCCATTTTCCCATTCTCTTGGCCCACACCTCATATTGTCCCCATCCCTTAACCCCTTACTTTCCTTTCATCACTAATCCAAGGCTGGACAAGCCGTGCTGGCCTTCAAACGCTACAGTCTGGGCTCCGACTCTGCGCTGTTCTCTCAGGACTACATGGACCCAAGCCAAGATCAAGGGCCTCCTTACCCCCCCTATGCCAGCAATGACGACTTAGACCCTTCAACTGGCTATCAGCAACCTCCCGCAGATGCCTTTGAGGCTGGCACACAGGGCTACCAGGCCCAGGATTACTAAAACAGCTCTTTAAAGGACCTTTCATTGTCTGACAGGCTAGCAACTCCTCACTTAGCAATTTGTTGCCGCCTCTTTGATAGTGAAAGCCATAAACAGTATGTCCTTATTTTTTTATGACATGGTTCAGGGAAGGATCTCACCTTATTTTTATGTTGATTTATGAATACAGTTTTAAGTTGTATTTGTTTGTTACTTTTCTTGTTGTTTACCTCTTAGCAATTTGTAGTTTTGCCAGTTTTGCACCATGTCATTTTTAGAGTCCTTTGAGCCTGTGTTTCTCAGAGCAGATGTGGGAAACCGTAGGCTTGCCAGACAAAACTGTATAATTGGAAATATGATCCAGTAATCTGGCTGAGCATTTTATGACCGGTTAATCAGCAAAATGAGAGATAAGTTTCAGCAACAGGGGTGAGTCCTGAAGGTTGTCCATTCCAGGTTTAGAGAAATTTAGAGTACAGCTCCTTGATTGCAAATGGAATTCTGCAATGACATTTACCTGTTAAATCCCTTTATCTAATACAGACTTTTCTTAATATTTTTGGGTGGTATTGAAGCCTAGTCTAGTCACATATTGCATGTCAGTACCCAATAGTGTTTTTGTTTTGATTTATGTATGGTTACAATTAAAAATATATGCATCAAAGCAGAGGCGGAACTAGCGAGCTGTGGACACCAGCAGTGCACCTGGGGAGGAGGGAACTGTTACCCCCGACCCACTGCATCTGCCATGCAGCGGGCTCCATTATCTCCATGGGTCCCGGTGCACTGCACCTGCTGCACCAATGGTAGTTCCATCATTGCATCATAGTTCAGGGCAACTTTTTAGCCAAAGTCCACAATTTGTACTCCACACAGACCACAAACATAGGCTGATAAGAGCTAAAATACAGCATGTATTGATTCCTATGCTTATTGACATGTGCTATTCACTAGGATAAATATGGCAAACAATGAGCATTGACCAAAGTTAACAAAATTGATTTGTCACTACAGTTAAAAAGTAAAAAAAGTTATGCATTGTGCATACCAATAAAATATTTCTATTAAGTTCAGAAGTTTACAGATTCTGAGCTTGTCTCTTTCCTGACGAAAAATATTTTTTTTTTTTCTCTTTTAATATCTGACTGGTCATGTAAAAGGCAAGTGAAAGTTAGAAATCTTAGTAAATCACTCTTTAAGTCTGTGCCTATCCAAGAAAAAAAAAAAAAAGTCAGCAAGATGTCTTTTTGGCCTCTGCATAATATTCCTGCGCAGTTCCCTGATAAATTAATGTTTTCTACAACACTGGAAAAAGTCTCGTGGTGACATGGATTTCATCTGGCAAAACGGTTATTTGTTGCAAAAAAGGCACTCTGCTTAGAAGAAAAGAAACCTGAAGCCAAATTGGCACTTGCAAGGAATGAGGAGCAACCACATGACTATTTAGTGGCTTTAACATATTGTAAAATCATGTAATTTGCCAAATCTACATTACATCCGTCTATGTATTAAATAAAACGTTCTTCTATAGCAAGAAAGTCTGGGTTCAATAGCGTCATGCAAAGGGGAAATACTTGTTATCTAATTAAGTTACAGCGGTCTCTTTTTACCATTATCTATGTTGGTATTTAAAGTTGCAGTGGATTTGATTGAAAATGGTCTATCATATATGTTTTCAGTCAGTTTCATATTTGTGCTTTCACTGCTTCCAACAAGTTGTGTTGATAATGTTGTTTAGGTAGTGAAAAAGTACTATGCATCGTGTCTCTATGCGCTCCACTCTTATTTAAAATATGGTCTACAAATGTTTGTCAATGCTAAAAATAACTGTGGCAATACCACAGAGCTATACGTTTTACTAGGATGTTATGTTCTACAGCAGAGAAGCGCAGCCTTTGGCTGGGAGTTGTTGTTCTTTAGCTGGAGACCTTGCGGTAAGGATGTTCTACAAATACTATTTTTTACTTTTTCTTCTAGCGTCATGATTTGCATAGCTATCCCTCAACAATAGGGCTAATTTTATTTCTCCAGTCTAACTGGCATTTGAGATTGTGTTCTTGGGCATGTTAGTACTCCTGGAATACATTAATACATTAATCAATGGCCATGCCAAGAGCATATGGCAATCTGAAAGGTAAATGGGGGGGGGGGGGAATGTATGCACTTATTTAAACTATCATAAGTGTCATGCCTCATTGGAATAGCCATAAGAAGGATAACCACTTGAGCAATTAAAATGCAAGCTTTTGAGAATGTGGCTTAATTGTTAAAGCACTGATACATCTTAATGGAGATTCTGACCTATCATGTATATACATTCTACAGTTGTTGGGTCCAAGTCTTCATTCTTTCCTATATATTAGTGTTTTAGCAATTAAACACCAGTCTCAAAGCTATAATTTTATTTACTTATGTGACATTACCCTAAAGAAGAACTCCATAGCTTTTTTTTCTTCATTTAGATTTGTAAAAACTCTCCATCCACTGATCAAGTAAGACCGTAATGATCGACTTGTACCCCTGTGGTTTAGTGAGAGATTAGAATTTGCTTCCGCTTACAATAATATAATGCTGCAGTGCTCTCATCCAAATTGCTGGTTTGGTTGCAGACTCCTGTGGTAACCATTGTCAATGCATCTTGACCAATCAGCATCTGCAGCAGATCATTGTCTTATTTTTATATGGTGCCACAGAATCCGCAACACTGCACAAGTTGGTTATGAGCGCTGGAGTAGGTGTCGGCCAAGAGCAGTTCTTGAATTGCTGTGCTCCTGGCATGGAAACCCTGCAGTCTCTATGGAAAGTTATAAAGTAATGATCTGTAAAATATTATCACATTTTCTCCTACCAATTAAATAAACTTCTTGCTGGATTATTGTTTGTTGAAGGTAAACCTAAATGTTCACTAAATTCCATTTATTTTTCAGTTATGAACCATGAAGCTAAAATACATTTTTTAGTGTCAATCTGACATTTTACTTTTAATGGAGCTGCAGTAAAATATTACCCCTCCCTCTCCACTACATAGAGTTGAATCTTTAGGCCAGTGTCTTAATAGCATATCATGCAGGCCAAGAAGCTGAGAATGCAGTCATTTGAGCTGCTGTAACATTTCTATCCCTTTGTATAAATCAGCAAAATTTGTTTTGCAGAGTAAATCTCTTAACAGCTGTGTACCTGTTTAATCACAGAAGCATCTTCCTCCTTACGTGACAACCACTGAGGGTGGAAGAATATTATGATCATATGTAGTTTAAATATAGATACTTCAGTTATTTAAGGAATGTTATTCAGCTCAATAAGAAACAGCCTTTGATATAAATTAGTGTCAAATAGTGACTTTACCTTCTTCCAAACCACTTGAATCAGCTTGTAGTTATCCAATAGCGGGGGTAAGTTGGGTGTCCTTTCCTTTTGGTTTTTACATTTAAATAAGAACAGAACAATTACATGAAATTCACTGTTATATCTTTTGTGCGAAGTGTTTATTGCACAAACAGCATTCAAGGTCAATATACAGAAGTATATAAAGGAATCTGTATAAAATAATGCATAATAACATTCATTTTTTTGCTTTTTAATCTTAGTTGTCTAGTTCAAATAGCACAACCAGCTAACTACTAGTTACAGAAACTTAATATCTGGATACTTTTATTGAACACATTTGTTCCAGCGTCTGGATTTAGACCTAGGCTCATTGCAGCAGGACTTGGGGGTGGTATGTGGTGCAAGCACTCGCTGGCCAGCTGTCTGAGTATATTAAAGCAGTACCGAATGCACAACTAATGTGTCTGCTTTCAATTCTCCTGGGGTGCTCCCCCAGAAACTGATTAGATCCACACAGTAGTCACACTACATGTTTTTCTCCATAGAGAAAAATTGTTCCACTTAATATTTTTAAGGAGAATTTCTGTCCAAAGAGGAGGATAGATAATGATTGTGGTGGATCAATATAATGGTAAATTGACTTGTGTTTAAAACCTAACATATAAACAGGGCATCATTGTGATAACAAATACATGTTTTATATTCTATATTACAGTTTGAAGTACATTTGACTATGATTTCAAATAAAAATATAATCTTTACACGGATTAATTAGAATTCTAAATACACCACAACAATTAGAAAACAATCATTTTTACAGTCGCAAATTTCAGGCTCAGGCTTCATTACATGAATAAAGTGCATCATGCATCCCTGCTGCAAGCTACAACATATTCATTTTATTGACTTGCAATTTTCACTATAAACCAAAAATACACTATTTTCAGCTGAGAGACTTGACTTGAGTGACAGTGTGGTGGTGTATGAAGGCACAAGACCTTTCTTGCCACAAGACCATACTTGCCAACATTGAAAACCTCCAGGAGATCTTGGATGGGAGGTCCGTTGGTAAGCAGGGGGCTGGCTATGATGTGATCCATGAGGGAGGCTTGCACGTCCCCAAATTTTTTTACAAAATTCTGGAGTCTCCCAGACAATCCAGAAGTGTAGGCAGAAATGCACAATACAGTGTCTCTGGCACTTGTCTAGTTCATTATTTGTGATTAGTAATTCAGCAGTGTGCTGGTGCATTAAGAGCTAGCTCATGTAGAGTGAGTTCAGTGCTTGTAATGGGCAGGGCTGTCACCAGCATCCTTAGTAACGTAGCGGCCCCTGTTCTTAACAGATGCGCTGCAGGTTTCTATAGCAGAGTGTATTGCTATTTTTTTTCTTGAACATATGATCAGTCTCATGCATACAAAGAAGCATGAGATTGATCTTAAGGACAAATAGTCAAAGATGCCTCAATGAGATCTGTGGTTCCACATCTTGAACTGATCTGTTGCAGTTATTGTGCTGGTGACCCTACAAACTGCTCCCCTGGTATTTTTCAACCCAAGACATATACACTGTTTTTTTTTGTTTTTTGTATCCTTTTGGATGAATCATACAATGGGCTTGCAGAGGTGAACACTATCAAATAAAAAAAAAAATTCTTCTTTGTTTTTCACTAATGACCTACTCATAACTCCTGCTTAAACATTTATTTCACTAACTTACTGCCAAGCTTCAAGTGTATTTATGTCTCCGGAAGTATTTCATCATTCAATAATTCAACAAGGAAATGACATTGCATTGTACAATCTTGTGGCTTTCGTGAAAAGCTAAAAGTAGAGCCACTTTACGCTAGAAAACAGATTTGATTAATAAACGATAAATCGCTACTTTTATATAGCTTGTTATGGCTACTGATGTCCTAATATCAACTTTTAAGATGCTAGCACAATTTTACCTAAGTAAAATGATAAAAACAATACAAATTAAAATAAGTAAACAAATTTCCTTATGCAAAGGGCTGGGAAAAATTAGTTAATAAAAAATGTAACTATAAAAAGTGTAGGGGATGTTTAACTTGTTCATAATTTTTTTTGGCATAGCAGTGTAAAGCGGGGCTTAAACTTTTTATACCTAGTTACTTGATTAACAGCTATACAATGTTTTGTTTTGTCAGCAGTTTCCAGGTAAGCACTGTTTTTTATATTTGGTTTTCTTATTTAGATGTAACATCTGTTTTGTGGATCACAGGAAAAACTTTCTTGTATATTTTACTTTGTTATACATCATAAATTTCAAGCCATCATCAAAATATATATTGATGTACATAAACGAGTCCTTTAAAATATGGACCAATCTAGATTGGCTACCCAAGGTATAGATCTTTAAAATGTGACTACCGACAATAGCTGACTGCTTACCTCCATGGACAACACATCCTTGTTGGAACCTCACATGAATCTTTTCCCAACGTTCACCGAAAGAGACCTTCATTTCCCTATATTATTTTTGGCAGCGTAGGGCCTGATGCAGAGTTGAATGCAACTTGAGTGCTTTCATAGGGAAAACTGCATTTGCGATTAGGCTTTATATAATACAGCAGATATAACCTTCCTTCTTGCGTACACATGAAAGCAACAACCTTACTGTAGTCTGCCTACGTTTGAACGCCCCTACCTTCACCTGTCACGCCTCTTCAGGTGCAAGTGTGAATGTGTGCAACTCTGTATAGGAACGTGCAGGATTTGTTTATGGGCATACACAGAGTGAAATCGCACAATTACTATAAGCAAACGGGCGTACATTCAACTTCATGTAGTGTCTATAAACAATTGGGTTTTTTTTTAAAAAAAAAAACAAAACAAAACGAAAAATACCCTGTTGTCCCCTGAGCAATATTGTATATATTTCTGGTAAATGTGGGAGATTGGTGTAGTATTTCTATAAATTGTCCACTCTTAGCTATACATTGTTCATGGCAAAGCATTTCCCTGACTTACCAATTTACACAGACAGGCCTACTATCCAATAAATGAGGTTGAATTAAACTTTATTGTACTAGGCATTCTGACACAAGGAATCTATAGTATGTGTTGCGTCAAGCAGTTGAAGAGTTCTATTTCTTAATTTAGTACCATATTGCTTTGTAATTTTTGTTTTTAACGTAGGGGTCGTTCAAACAAATAATTGCATGTGCAACAGTGGAAAATAGAGCTTGGACTGAGGTGGAAGAATTCTGTAAAATGTTCAAACTTCTTCCATATTTAGGTTAATGTTTTGGTACGTGCTCCACTGCTACGGCTTTCATGTAAACAGAACGTATGTGGTGCCATAGGGATCAATGACCCTTATAGTGTAATTTTCTTTTTCTTTTTTTATGTTCATGTATGAATATTCCATTCAGAACTCAATCAGGCTTGTTGTATATATCCTATTTCTTTATTTTCACTTCAGCGTAGTTTACTTTTAAATTTGAGTGACCATTCTGAAATTGCTTCACTGCGCTTTTCACTCTTTTTTGTATTTTAAGGAATCAAATATTCACCCTTTTTATTTTTTTGACACTCAGAATGGAAATTCTTTTCTGCTGTAATGTCTTCATTTTAAAAACCACTCGAGGGATTAAAACGCTATTGTAACATTTTTTTCTTTTACTCCTAAAATAATGTGTCACCACTGTTAAAAGATATACCCTTTGTTGGTGAATGCCCCTTTGTTTTAATTTAGCAGATAATTCATCTAATTTCTAGAGCTAAATAGTTTCCTCAATGTGCGGTCCTAAAAATGAACAACTTTTTCTTTTCTGTTCAGAAATATGAAAATTACCATTATGAAAGTTGGAACAGCTGCCAGTATTTGTAATAGAATAGGATAAGTGAAGCTATTAGCAGAAAGTCTGTGAAAACATGTTGCAAAGAGTAATAGTGAACTATGACCCATGGCAACCAATCAGCTTTTAGAAGACTAGTTTAGTCAGACTATCAAAGCTGATAGACTTGGGTGCTGTCTTCTAATCATCTCCGTAACATTCAGTTCAGCAACAGCTTGAAGTGTACAGGTTCCCATTCCTAATGTAAGAAGTTGCAGTTAAACAAGTAAACTTTGTTTACTTTTGGATTGCTACCTTTCATGTGCTATTTCTCATCTGACATTGAACAGCACGCTATATAATCAGATTAAACCCTTAACATTTTATGTTCTTTTTATCTTAATAATGAACCATTTGTTCCAAGAGTATATTGTAAAAAAAAAGAATTTTAAATGTTATTTCTTTGTTATAAGTCAGAGTTCTCCCAATGTCACTGCCTTTAAAAGTATACATTTCTATTCATCTATAAATAAATACAATGTATAATATTGTTTATGTACACATTATATAATGAGTATATTCTGCCTCTACTTACATGTACCATGTGAGATTGGTTACTCTGATGGTGTATAATCTCAATAAAGATATAACAGGTGAAATTATTGGTTGTGTATTTATTGGTTCATATTTAATAAAGTCAGGATCTGCCCATTTGACACCCAAACATCAGACTCATATGTACTGGTTGAACATCTTATTCCAAAACCACGGGCAGTAATGTGAAGTTGACACCTCTCCCTTTGCTGCTATGATAGCCTCCATTCTTCTGGGAAGGCACTGATGTTGGGCAGTAATACCTGGGCCTAACAAGTCAGCGTTCCAAATCATTCCAAAGGTGTTCGATGGGGTTCAAGTCAGAGCTTTGTGCAGACCAGTAAAGTTCTTCCACACTAAATTAGGGAAACTGTTTTTAATGGACCTCGCTTTGTGCACAGGGGCATTGTCATGCTGAAACACATAAATCTCTAGAATTAGAGATTGTATCCTGTAGCATTAAGATTTCCCTTCACTGGAACTAAGGGGCCCAAGCCAAAACACAAAAAACAGCCCTGGCATCTGCCAAAAGTAGCTTCATCTGTCAAACTTCTAGCTGGTGAAGCGTGATTCCATATAATGCTATTCCACTGCTCCAGAGTCCAATAGTGGTGCTCTTTACACCACTCCAGTCAACGTTTGGTCTTGTGCATGGTGATCTGAAGCTGTTGTGCAGCTGCTCGTTCATGAAAAGCCAATACATGAAGCTCCAGATGATCGTTCTTGTGGGGACGTTGCTTACAATAGGCTGTTTGGAACTTGGTTGTGCATGTTCTACAGTGAGGAAACCAGGTATTGGACATGGTAAATAACGTTTAAGCTGGCTGGGACCAGTTCACCAGTTATCCGATTTAGGTTACACCATAAATGTATGTGTGTGTGTGGTCTGTTATAAGTGTATTTCATGCTTGTACTGGTACTAGAACTGTAAAAGAGCTATAGCCACCTTGGGTAAAATAGGGCCTTCTAAGATCAAGACAAGTGCAGCATGCTCCATATGTGTGCTAAGCACCATTTCGTGCTATAGGTTTAGAAGGATGGCCAGATTCCATGGAAAGTGCTGCTCAGCCATGAAAGAGCAATAATCTGCAGACCAGCAATGCAGTAGCTACACCAAAGAACAATGTCCTTATCTCCAGTAATTGGGCTCTTCTCAGAAAATCCATTGTGTAACATGGTATATTCAGACAGCATGGAGCTGCTGCTGGCAGCAGGTATTAAATAGGGATGGGCAGCACCTGACACACACTAAAGCCCCTGGGAGATTAGAGCCACCAATGAGGTAACTGGGGAAGGCATGATACAGTAGGGTCTGAAAAATGGAGAGAGACTCTGATCGTGAAGCTGGTAGGACTGGTGAGGGGTTATGGAATTAGCGGCTACACCAAAGGATCGCATAGACCAGAGACCTTCCATTGTCTGGAATCTGGTCTTGTGGTTCTGTGGGCTGACAGTTAAGAGAGGAAAGGAACCTTGCAACCACGGATCAAGCACTGCAGCATAATATATTTACCCCAGTTACTTTGAAAAATATATTAAATTAAAAGTAAAGTAAAGTAGAAAATAAGCCCTAGTCCGCAAACTTGTATGGTGGAAGTTATTCTAATGCTACTGACTGTCATGAAAACTGTGAAGATAGGTGTTGTGGAGGAAAGGGAAAAGATAAATAGTTTGAACTTGGAGATAGTAAAGAAGTTTTCTTTTTTTCAATGTTCATTCGCCCTCAACTGGCAGTTTACATGTCCAGCAGTTCCAAAGACCCCAAGGAACTTGCCCCCAAAGCCACACACTTTTTTAGACTGTTATTATTATTGTTACTTTAAGGTGCCACAAAAATCTGCAGCACCATACAGTAGGGAAGTTGAGCATATAACAAAGACATAACAGACAAAGTATTGGACATACGTGAAGAATATGTTAAGATTTGTATGAATACAACGGAAAGTATTGGTAGTTATTTCAATCATAGTGTCTTTATTTTGATCACCGGTAGTATCTGTGAGAGCAGTTTTAGGGCCTCAATTATGATGGTAATAATGATATGTGAAGGAGTTAAAAAATCTTGGTATTTGCCTTAAAAATACATTCAGCATAATCACCAGCTCCAGCCTTGACCTATCTCAAAGACCCCGGATGGAGGCCTAGGACATGGGATAATGAATGATGGCATTGGGAGTATTGGCGCCAGCAAAGATGATAAGAAGAACCCATGTTAAGAAGAACCCATAAAAGTGACATGAAGAGAACTAACTAGCTTTGTCAGAAGATTTATATTTACTCAGGAAAATATCAATCTTGTGTTTCTATCCTATAACCAGATCAAACGTTTTTTCATGTATAAATGTATGTCAGAATTAAACGAGCACAGTTCAGTATACATCTTGACATTGGCATGTCTGTGTCTTGATTACTGATCTCCTGGTTAACCAGCATCTTATCTCACTGATATCTGAAGGGACTTGATAAAGGAGAGGTAAAATTACCCTAACATTACGTGGGGGCTCCAATAGCCGGGATCTCGGACAACCGATACAGATGACAAATAATGCTTGCAGCACCAGCTGGAATCACGGACAGCTCAAACCCGTACGGTGAGTAAATTCAGCTGTGATTTTTTCCACTGATTTACTCTCTGTCCAGCATTCCTGTTGTGTGTCTAAAAGCTGTTCATCTGTATATGGTAAGAGAGATTTTCTGAACCCAGATATCTGTTTGAGAGCATAAAAAGCGCTAACTATATGGTTGCATTTAATATATGTCAAAAGTACTCACGATTGTATTTTAATAATTCATTTGGTTATTGTTCAGACTGTTCATGTGCTGTTATACTTAGAAAGCATTCTGATGATACTGTTCTACACTGGAAGCTGTAATTGATAGAACTGTTTTTGAATGTGTTGTGGATGCAAAGCAATATTATTGTATGTTAAATGTGCATTTAAATAAGGATATATATTGCAGCAAAATATAGGGTATTTTTGGTCTCAAGTGTTACTATATTGGCAAGTTAATCACATACCCCTTGAAGGGAAGCCTATCTGTCTGTACAGTATAAAGAAATTACCACCTGGGTTACATAATGAAATTGTAAAAGGATATTCTGGTGATTATGAAATAAGAAAACAAAAATGGTTACAGCTGCAACAGAGATTTGCACAATTGTTATTATTGTTGTTTGATTATATTTCTTTGTATAGTATGCAAATATTTTTCAGCCAGAATAGAAGGAATTAAGAGGTTTTTGAACGGTGGTATTGAGGTATAATTCTCTGTAAAATACAGATAACTGCTATAAGAGTGCATGCGGTAAAGCAACCCAACAGTACAGTATATTCAGAAATTGATAAATTCTGAATACTAGGGTGCACAGGCTAGCAGGGTTGTTGGGTTATAAAACCCAACAAAGGTACAGGAATACAGAGAAGTAAAGAAATTTCTAAAAAAAATAAAAATAAATCGACAACAAATATTTAAAAACAAATATTTGACAGAGCAGGTTTCCCATTAGAGGGCACACTAGATCCAGAAAAGTGAAAAAGGTTTCAAAACACCAATAAAGCATGGATAAGCAGAAAAGGACAAGCAGATGTGGTTAACATGTGGTATACAGTATCATTAGAGATGAGGAAAAAAAAAAAAAAAAAGAAAAGAGAGAATGCACACATAGGTACAGGTGTATTAGACATGCCACCGCCTTATGTGGACCCTACAGCTCCACCGCAGAAACCAGACAATAGACCAGATACACCACCAGTACCTCAACAGGCAGGTCACATAGTACAGTTAGCAGCACAAAAGGGGCATTCGCAATTAGAAACTCATTCAGTGACCCCAGTGGACGCAGGTAACACTCCATCAATCACGTTTCAAACTCCAAGTCAAATCCATTCTCAGTCTGCTAATAATGAAATAAATGATTATCCTGAGAGACAGTGTTTGCAATGTGGAATCTAATGCACCTCCTTGTACAGATAATTCTTACAGGAAAATGTTTACAAGATACCAATGATGGTAAGCCGGTTGAAGGATCACAATATCAGTCCATTAAAGAGAAACAACAAATCAGAGGGTGAGAAGGAGAATAACATTGGAAAAGCAGGTATTGCATTCTCACACTAATATGTATCCAGTCAGAATACAAAGGGTGCCTAACCCAAACTTTGATGCCAATACTGCCGAAGGTGCTAATAATGGGAGTGATGACTCAAATAATTAACAGCAGGGGTTTACAGCAAGCGCACCAGAAGGTGACAGGGGGGCTATTACTCATCCTGCACCCCCTGTAGAAGAAAGAAATACGTATAACTGGTCTTGAATTTCTAGCCAGAGTACAATGGTGGTGTCATAAACAAAAATTAAAAGCACCAGCAGCACTAGACATAACACAGAGAAATGATTCAGTAATGATGTATTTGGATAAATTAACGACCAGACAAAATGATGGTTTTTCTACAGAAACCCCAGATGGTCAAAGAATGTTGAAAACAAAGTTTTTGAATGGTTTAAAGAATGAGGTAAGAAGCCAACTCTTTACAGTCAGACCTGAGGCATTGTCTATGAAAATGTAATCTTTGCTACAGGTACTTGGAGGACTGGAGGACCAGGAAGCAGAAAAAAAAAAGGAAAAGAATGCCCAAAAGACTCCTCAGGTAACTGTACACCTGGTACAGTGAAAAGGAACATGGCAAGTAAGCCAGCAGCCAAAAGGAACAGAAACAGTAAGTGCAAGACAAAGGAATCAAGGTGAGGACATGACTGGCAGATGTTTTTGATGTGAATTACCAGGTCACATGAAGAAGGACTGCAGGAAATACAAGAAATGGCAGCAGCAGCAAAGAGATGAAGATATGGCTCCCTGTTGTCAACACCTTGCCCAGTTCTTGTAAACACCTCTGAAGAAGGTAAGCTGCCTGGAACTACTGTCCAAATTACACTGCCCACTGGTCAATAATTGGACTGCCTAATTGACACAGGAGCAAGCCAAACAGTATTGAGACACGATCAAGTACCACAAGAATAAGTGACCTCAGATTATGTAACAGCATCAGGGTTGACAGGACAGCCTATACACCTTAAAAAAAAGTAAAAAAAATTGAAGATACAAGTAAACAAAGACTGTACTCCTGTCCCTATAGAGTTTCTCACTTCAAACACTTGTCCTGTAAATCTACTGGGTGCCGACATATTAGTTAATGAGAGCATGCATTAAATACACCCCAGAAGGGATGAAATGCACCAGTCAACTTCCAGACAACATATCTAATCAGGTAGAAGCAGCAGCATAGGTGTTTTTGACACAACCAAGTGAAAACACATCTCAAGATGAGGCACCACTACCACAGTGGCTGAAGGATGTACCTGAGAAAATATGGTCAAAGGGAAAAAACTGATGTGGGACTGTTAAAAGTTGCTCTGGTACAACTTATACTAAAACCTAACACACTACCAATATGTGTTAAACAATATCCTTTGACTTTGTTACAGAATAAAGCAATCACAAAACAATTACAAGAATACCAAGACAAAGGTATAGTAAAGAAATGTCGATGACCTTTCACCACACCTTTATTCCCAGTCAAGGAAAGAGAACAGTAAGAGGGAGGAGTTCCCGAATTCAGGTTAATTCACGATCTCAGAGAAATAAATAAACGACTGGTTGTGAACATACCTATTGTCCCAAACCCACATACCTTGCTGAACCAAATTCCTGTTACATCAATGTGGTTTACAGTTATAGATCTAGCAAATGCTTTCTTTTCTGTACCAATAACTAACGATTCACAGAAAATGCTGGATTTTCTGCATGAAAGAACACAATACTGCTGGATCAGATTGCCCCAGGGAGGGGCCACCAGCCCTTCAGAATTCTCTGAAGCAATGTTAACTGTCTTACAAGGTTGGTTACCACAATATCCTGAAACTACCTGACTATTGCAGTATGTTGATGACTTGTTGATAGCTGCTGATAGTGAACAACAGTGTAAAGAAGAAACTGTTTCTCTACTAACCTTTTTGGCCCAGCAGGACTGCAGAGTGTCCAAATCCAAGCTCCAAGCAGCACAGAAGGTAATTTTCTTAGGACACTGCATTTCAAAGAGTACAATCGATACAACAGGTAAAAACACCTTTCAGCAGCCAGACTCACTAAGTACGAGGTAGCATTGTTAAGTGCTTCACATGTCAAAATCAAACGGTGCACAGTATTAAATCCATTGTTACCCCTAATGTATGAATCTCAAGATTCAAAAGGAGGGAATAATAGTGAAGAACAAGAGCCGTCAGAAGAAAGACATTGTGATAGTGAAGGTGATGACGATGAATTGGGTGAAAATATTAACCACAATTTTTCTTTTTCACATGATTGCCTCGCTCTTATGGATATGGAAGCACAGACTCTTCCAAATGTTATGGACTCTCCCTTGTCTAATGCTGTGTATGTACTTTATGTAGATGGTTCCAGGTATTATGATAACGGATCACCATTTACAGGATACGCGGTGACTACAGAAAATGAAGTAGTTGACTCAGGACCACTATCATCGATACTGTCAGCACAAGCTGCTGAACTGATAGCACTCGCCAAAGCATTGGAATATGCAGAAGGAACCACTGCCAATATCTACACGGATTCCAGGTATGCTTGGGGAGTGACGCAGGACTTTGGTCCAATATGGAAGAGCAGAGATTTCAAGACTTCTAGTGGTAAGGACATACAGCATGCCAATCTAATAAGAGACTTGTTTAGAGCATTGCAATTACCACACAAGGTTGCCGTAATTAAAATACAAGCACATACAAGGAATGAGACTTTTGAAACAAAAGGGAACACATTTGCAGATGCAGAAGCAAAAAAAGGCAGCCAAAAGAAAGCCTGAAAGAGAAGTATACACAGTACAAAATGAAATGCCTGACTACACTGATCTAAAAAAGTATCAACAACAAACAGGACCATTGGAGAAAGAAAGATGGAAACGATTAGGAGCACAAGAAGATTGCACTGGTATGTGGAAACTGAATGATAAACTTTGTCTTCCACAGGTTTTGTTGCCTCCCATGTTACAGATAGCTCATGGACAGCCACACCTGGGGAAGGAACAGATGACTAGCGTGGTCCATCACCATTGGATAGCTCCAGGATTCAATAAAGCTGCTACAGACTATGTTCAGGCCTGCTGGATCTGTGGAACTTCAAATCCAGGAAAAATGGTAAAAACGTCACAAGTAAATGACCGGAGACTTGGCCAGTAGCCAAAGCAACAGCAAAAGCAACTGCGTAAAGACTGATTGGTGAGATTGTGTGCAGGTATGGTGTCCCTGAGGTAATTGAATCAGATAGAGGTACACACTTCACAGGGGAAATAATACAACACATAATGACAGATCTAGGCATACAGCAAGCTTTTCATGTGCCATACAGACCACAGGTTAGTGGGTGAGTAGAAAGGTTGAATGGGACATTAAAACTGAAGATTCAGAAAATCATAGCTGAAAAAATAAAATAAAAAAAAAAACATGCCCAGAATGCCAGCCCCTAGCCTCGTTTAGTGTAAGAACTATGCCAAATAGGAATAGCAAGTTGTCTCCTTATGAAATACTTTTTGGAACACTACCAAAAACAGGGTGTTATTATACACAGCAATTACAACATAAACATGGAGATTTGACTAGCTATATGAAAAGTCTAACTGATCATTTGAACTATTTGCATGTTCTAGCATTTTCTTCACTTCCAGAGCCTGGTTCAGACCTACAGCCGCATAAGCTGAAACCTGGCGATTGGGTGTACTTAAAGAAAACGTGAGGAGAATTTTCGAACCAAGATTCGAGGGTCCGTATCAGGTCTTGTTGACCACGCCCACATCGGTGAAACTCCAGAACCGAGACTCCTGGGTGCACGCATCACACTGCAAGAAGACACTGGTCACACTGGACACAGCATCATGACCAGATACATCCTTTTCATGGTTTATGTAGCTACAGCTACTGCAGCTACTCCAGGATTATTGCAGGCTGACATAGCAAAATGCACAGGGACTGGATATGTACATGAGGAGTTAAGAAAGGCAAACTTAACCATATGTAGGTGGGATATTAATGATCTCTCAGATATAGGAAGAAATGTAACAACGGGGAAGTGTTTTAAAAGTTACTTAGAAAATGGACGGGAGGAGAGTGAGGTGCGAAGAGACTTATTGTGTAGGAACTCTGGAAACATACACCATAAAAACAGAAACGCAAGTGTGTAAATTTATAGTTATGCCTATGATCCTACAGGATGGCAATCTATGGACACCTAAATTCAAAGGACATTACATTGATAAAAAGAATAGTACACATAACCTAGATCTCTGTGATAACACAGACATGGGACCGGTTTGCCCACAACAAACTGCAGTATTTGAACCATGTATGCTACAGCATAACACTAGTGTTTGTGTATGGGCATTACACCCAAAGGAATATGAGACACTAATAGAGGTAGCCCCTCAAATGGTCTGCAGTCACATATGATGAAAAAATAATACTAACCTACGGGCTGACCTACCCATTTTCTGGGTGCCTTATGAATATAACCCATTTACAATGGCAAGGGAAAGTGTTGATATTTTATAAGGATCAAATGTCACAGGTAGACAAAATGTTCAAGTATAATAACCTAAGTCTGCCTCAGTTAACCTTAAATATAGAGGAAATAGTAAAAATTATAAATGAAACAATAATGCTGAGTGAACATTTAAAGCAGGTAAACTACACTAACAATCACGCAAAAATGGTCACGGTTATAGAAGGTAATGAATTAAAAGCTTTAGCCACCAAACTGAAGGATGATTTAGAGAAACATTGGTGGGATGTATTTACCGGATCATCTCCATCTATGACTGGTATATTTAACTTACTAGTACACCCACTACTCATTATCACTGTGGTATTGATCATATTGATAGGATGGAACTGGTATATGTCATGTACGTTCAGAAAAGATATACAGAGATTACAGCAGAGGCATGAAGAAAAGATACTTTTTGAATAAACAGGGGCAGAAGTGCTGATATCTGTACTCGGTCCTGGGTGAATGGTGAAAGATCCTTGCTTTCTCACAAGAGACTGTACAAAAATAGTCTGTGCTGCATTAGGTGTCACTATTTTAGGCCTCAATATTTTTAACCTTTTTATATATTATTAAAAGGGGGGAGATTGTGAGAGCAGTTTTAGGGCCTCAATTATGATGGTAATAATGATATGTGAAGGAGTTAAAAAATCTTGGTATTTGCCTTAAAAATACATTCAGCATAATCACCAGCTCCAGCCTTGACCTATCTCAAAGACCCCGGATGGAGGCCTAGGACATGGGATAATGAATGATGGCATTGGGAGTATTGGCGCCAGCAAAGATGATAAGAAGAACCCATGTTAAGAAGAACCCATAAAAGTGACATGAAGAGAACTAACTAGCTTTGTCAGAAGATTTATATTTACTCAGGAAAATATCAATCTTGTGTTTCTATCCTATAACCAGATCAAACGTTTTTTCATGTATAAATGTATGTCAGAATTAAACGAGCACAGTTCAGTATACATCTTGACATTGGCATGTCTGTGTCTTGATTACTGATCTCCTGGTTAACCAGCATCTTATCTCACTGATATCTGAAGGGACTTGATAAAGGAGAGGTAAAATTACCCTAACATATCAAAATGCAGTCAATGTTAATACAGGTATCACAAGTTCATAGGCACAATAAGTAATGCTAGCAAGATGTATTGCAGAACTCAGAGTCAGACAGGCAGTGGTTAATACAGAATAGTATGTCACTTGTTTGATTTGAACAGCTCACAGCAGGCAGTGAGGACCAGAATGTATTTGGCAGAATCAGGACACAATACAAAGGCACACTGGATCAAACAGAAGCTAAGGACTTGGAAATGCTGGTATCCGGGGATAACAAAGGGAGTGCAAGTACAAAGAGACTGGATTACCTGATTAGCCACTGGAGCAGGAACTACTGGTGTCCAGATATAGTAGATGGACACCACAAGGATGTTTTGATTGCCAGGTTAAGCTAGGAAGCTGAGGACTCTGGTTTGTCAGTGGACTGCAGATATTGGATGCCTGGATTGACAGATAAAGCTGAGAAGCTGGAGACTCCGGTTTTCTATGTTAGACAGTAGACTGCAGATATTGGATATCTGAAGGCACTGGATGATCCACGAGAGAATTGGTCAAAAGGAGAGTCAGTCAGGCAAGCCAGGGTCGGAACACGAGAGATCAGCAAGGTCTGGTTCATACTCTGAGGTACAAAACGGTCAGATAATCAGGAGAACAACAGGCACAAGTCACAGGAGTACTGACCGGGACCAAAAGCAGCAAATAATTGATGAACTGCAAAGAAAAAAGTTTGGAGTGGGCATATAAGGCAGTGGAACAGGTGCAGGTGATGATCAGGGAAGGAGGTTAACTCCTGCAGACAAGGTGATAATGTCTAATGGCAAAACACCAGCACCTCTGGTAGCATAGAGGTACTGAAGGCCAGATACAAATTAGGATCTATCAGCATAATACAGTGCGTAAGATGTAATTAGCAGGATGTAAAGCAGGAGATGAGAGACAAGGATGCACAGGTGGATGAGGTAGGATGCAAACAAAAATATACACGGAAGGAAGGCTCTACTAGTGAGAGCTTACAATCTAATGGTGTGATAGGGTTATCAGTGGGGAGCTGAGGTGTCGGACGTTGGTAATGCAGAAAAAGCAGGAGGGAGTGTGGAGAGAGATGATGTTGAGATATAGGGATGAGAGGCTGAGGGCTTTGTAAATGAGGGCGAAGAGTTTCAAGTGAATTCTGTAAATAATGGGGGGCATTAAGGATTAATAGAACTGGGAAGCAGAAGCAGAGTGTCAAAAGTGGCAAGATTGCAAAAAATCTGGTTTGCCGTGGAGTTGAGAATGGATTGAAGAGGTAGAGTCGAGTGAGGGAAGCCAGACAAGAGAATATTGCAGTAGTCGAGGCTGAAGATAATGAGAGAGTGGCTAAGAGTTTTGATAACAACATGGCTCTAATCTTGTCAATGTTTTGAAGGTGAAAGCAACAGGAATGAGAGAGCGACTAGATGTGATGCTGAAGGAGAGGGAGAAGTCGAGGATGACACCAAGGCAGCGGACGAGGAGAGGTTAGGAGGTTTCGAGACCAAAACAGAGCTCATAATCTTCCCTCCTAGACATGTTGAGCTTAAGATAATTTTGGGACATCTTTGAGGAGACAGCAGAGAGAGAGCTGGATAAACTGTAGAGGAGAAAAGGGGATGAGGTCAGGTGGATTTGGGTGTGGTCAACATAGAGGTGGTACTGGGGCCCAAAGGAGTTGATTAGTAGGAGGTGCACAAAAAGAAGAGGTGAGGCTGAAGCCTTGATGGATCCAACGGGTAGAGGAGGCAAGGAGAAGCCTAAAGGTAGAAACAGAAGAGCTGGTTGGACAGGTAGGAAGTGAACCAGAAGGTCATATTATGATGGCTAATAGAGTGAAGGGTATACAGGAGAAGAGGAAGGTCCAGGAGGAGGAGACTAGATCACCGGTGACAATCTTGGAAGTGGAGAGGAAGCTAGATTGTAGTGGGTCACGAAGGAAGTGAGAGGAGAGGAAACTTGTGAGGCAGGTCATAGACAAGTCACTTGAATAATTTGGAAATGGGAGGAGAGAAATTGTGTGTTCGTTGGATAGAAAAGCAGTGTTGAGAGAAGGTTTTTTTTGAGGATGGCTGAGAGCCGGTGTGATCCAGGGCGCATGTAGAGTGAGGAGAAGAGCATGGAGATGGGGATGGGGGGATGAGAACACATCATGAGCTAGCTAGAGGGGAGGAGAAGGTTAAGGGTATATATTGCTTCCTTTTATCACATGTAATATACTAGCATGTTTTTTAGCCTACGTCATTTTTTATGCAGCCCAAAAATCCAGCATATAATATAGCACAAAGACATATATGCCTAGCACATATTACAGCCCAATTTGACAATGATGCAATGTCGCCCCATCTGCTCACAAATATATAATGCAAAGCCTCGTCTTATGACATTCACAGTATGTTTTTCTATTAGTTTGTGATGTTACCTTCCATCGCAATTATGTACTGTAGATAGATTATTAGTAACCCTTTTATATCACCAACAGAGAATGCAGTACTTTGCAGGGAATGTTTAATCAGTCCCTGCCGCAGTGGATTTTCTAATCTAAATTATCTTCCAAAGCCATTTAACCTACCAGAATATTTTTTGAACTCTGGGAGGAAACCCATGTGAATATGATTTTTAAACGCACATTGTGATGTGTACGTTTTTATAGCGGAATGTGTAATTCTCTTTTGCCATGTTAATATGTGGGTGTGATGTTATTGACTAATCCTTATATTCACTATATTACATGGATTTAGAAAGTAGCACCTTTTATAATATGCATACCTATCTTGAGTGCTACAGATTTATTTTTAGTAGTCGTGCCTTTAAAAATTTTACATTTTTATAAAGTATACAATGCAAAGTCCTTATCTGTTTGCAATCTTACAGTCCTAAGGCACTTTCTGATGACAATTATTCAATCTATATATCATCTGATCATTGCTCATCACTACTCATCCCGTCATGCCACATTGGCACCTCAGAGTTTCAGGCCAGCGCACCCAGATGCATTGGGTAGAATAAGTAAATTCAAAAGTCAGCTGATTTTTCACCAGTGGGAAAACAATCATTTACAGTGCTGATTGCATTTTTGATTTCCAAAGCCTTACATTTTTATCATCACTTCGGTAGGGGTAGAGGTTAAAAGGCTTCCCACTGAGAAGCACATAGCAGGGACTCTGGCAATGGGGTACAACTAATTTTGCTGCCTTAAAGCAGGCTATTCCATTTAAAAGTGCTTAATTTGCTGTCTTTGATATAGGTGAATCGGAGAGAGCTAGATAAACAAAGATAATGGCACATAGACAAATTTAGATTTTTTTCATTAAAAGGTATAAATAAGTAAGTTATACTTACATATGTCAAGCAAAACAAGCAGATAGTCTGTGGTATATGTGGTCATGATATGATATCTTATAATATTGTCAAAAAAAGCGGTTTGTCCCGTTAATCACCATCTTTGTCTGTTTCACCAGCAAGTAACCCTACACCTGTTGGCCAAATAGAAAACTAATTTGCCATTTTTAGGTGACTCATTTTAAAATATTTGTCTGTCCACGACCCATATATATCTTTTAATGATTCCTGATCTATTTTAATAACACTGCCATACCATTATTTTACTACATTATTTCAATAATTACCAACAGTTAACCCTTTTAATGAAGACCGCCTGGATAATTAATCCCTTTTTGGTTGTAGCATAACATACATGGTTAACACTTACTGTAGAGTGCATCAACAGGTATTCGACAAACACCTCCATTTGTTTCTTTTGCAAGATCTGTTGTAGAACAAGGCAGGGTACACTTTTATTAAAAACAAGACAAAAACAACTATAATCATTATTTTATGAATGTGGAACATTTTGCCCATTAATATATTTTAAGGTTTCTTATTACCTTCTTCTGTGGTAAAGCTAAAAACAGAAAACTGGCGCTGGGTTTTGTATACAAACAAGGGGTGATTAAATATATAAAAGTCGTAGCTGTATAAAAAAGACCTTGCTACATGTCCTTAACAAGAAAAAAATAAAAACTATAAAAGAAGAAAGAAATACAGTGCTGACAAGACCAGGTCAAACAACCAGTTAAATCAGAATAATAGTTGAAGTCACTCCTAAATAAACCGGACAATGCACTATAGAAAAATATATCTAGGAACAGAGTGGTTCTCTTAAAGACACTGTAGTATATGTTGTCACACATACATACATCAAAACATTACAAAGAACTCTCAATAAAAAATAGATAAAAACTTCCTAAAACCGCTCAGTAAAACAAATGATCACAGGTGCACTGAATAATTCTTATTCACCATGACATATGACAGTGGTTCCCAAACGTTCTCAGTTCGAAGCACCCTTAGGGTCTCCATAATTTTTCCAAGGCACCCCTAAACCAAAATAATTACCAGCTAGTCCTGATTTTTAAGTAGTTGGGTCAAAATATTGTAAGATGTATCTAGGCCCTTCACCATATCACACTGCACCCCTTCACAATGCACCCCTTCACCATATCACACTGTGCCCCTTCACAATATGACAATGTGTCCCTTCACCATCACACTGGGCCCCTTCACCATCACACTGAGCCCCTACACAATATGCCCCTTCACCATGTCACACTCTGTGTACCCCCTTCACAAGCTCTCACACTCTGTGTCCCCCGTTACTTTACTTACCTTCTTTCCTCATTTTCTGCTGTCTTTATTCTTGTTGCCCCTCTCTGTTGCTCCTCCTTACTGACACTGTCTGACGTGATGATGTCAGTGAGAAGAGAACAGAAAGGAGGGAGGAGGATGATCTGGTGCCGCTGGAGTGGTAAGTTCTTTTTTTTTTTCTGGACAAGCAGCCCTGGCCGCGGCACCCCTGTGACAGCGCCGTGCACCCCAGGGAGCCGCGGCGCACCCTTTGGGAACCGCTGTCCTAAAGCTTTGAGAGAAAATTGCGGACCAAAGTTTGTCTTGGCACGTTTGATAACAAAGCTATACCAAGGAGTCTCTACTGGAACCTTGGTGTCGTTTTGTTAAAAGTCTTGTAAATTGGGTTTATGGGAAAAATTGTGTAGATCCAAATGCCAGTCAAATTCACGGTATATAGTTCTTTTTCTGTGTGGTGCCTTTCTGGCCATAGCTTGCAGGGATAAAAATGCAACTTTTAGACTTTAAAATGTGTGTTTATTTTGCACCAGTTTTACAACATGCATTTGACATGTACATTAAGCTTCTAAATGATTAAAAGATCACAGAAGACCAAATTCTGCTTAATTTCATATTACCTTAGCTATGTAACACTAACTTGGCATGCTAGGTTTAATTGCGGTGACAGTTTAATACAATGATGCCATGTAGAAGCATAGAAAAACACTTTTTTCATTTTCTCTTCCATTTTGCGTTTTTTGCTTTTGTTTCTCTGTTCCATTTTCTACCAGCCAGTAACAAAAATGTAAATGTCAGAAACAGGGCCAGATTATCCAATAGGCTGACTATGCTGCAGCCTAGAGCACAAGGCTTTTTTTGGGTGCAAAACTGTGACAGAGAGAGGTGTAAAATTAATTTAATTTTAAAATATTAGAGAATAGTTGTTCTTCAAAGTAAAAATGAAAATATGAGAAAAAATGTAATAAATGTTTAATCTTTCGTATTCCCATGGTAAAAAGACAATGAGCCATCCTCGGGCCAGCACTTAAGTATAAGCAAGTAGGAGAGACATGGATGGTAACAGGCGCAGACATGACAGCCCCCTCCCCTTTCACATCTTCACTCTCATTAGCATTCGTTCATGCCTCCGCTTTGCTATACATTTGTGATTTTAATAAAAACAAAATAAGTGACAAGGACTGTGACCCTTTCAAAACACTGGAACATAAACATTGGAGGGGGGTGAAGGAAGTAGGATTTTAAAATAAGGACAAGTTCAGTTTTACTCATCATCATCATCATCATTTATTTATTTATATAGCGCCACTAATTCCGCAGCGCTGTACAGAGAACTCATTCACATCAGTCCCTGCCCCATTGGAGCTTACAGTCTAAATTCCCTAATATAGACACACATTCACACACAGACAGAGAGGGAGAGACTAGGGTCAATTTTGATAGCAGCTAATTAACCTATCAGTATGTTTTTGGAGTGTGGGAGGAAACTGGAGCACCCGGAGGAAACCCATGCAAACACAGGGAGAACATACAAACTCCACACAGATAAGACAATGGTCGGGAATCGAACTCATGACCCCAGTGCTGTGAGGCAAAAGTGCTAACCACTAGGCCACTGTTTTGCCCACCATGTATTAGCCTGGTGAAGGCGACGGCTGTTACAAGTGTATTATCCTAGGGCTACCTGAACCCTTAATCAGACTCTGCCAATGCAGAACTTAAGCAGACTCCAGGGATCTGAAGTTTCCACAACCTACTAGAAGGGAAGATCCATTATAAAGTGTTGATGTTTTCAAAGTAAAAAAACAACAAAACTTACATTAAGAAATGGGGCAGAGGGTTGGGGGTACACAATAAAACAGTTAAATACTGGTACTGACAGATTCAAGTGCATTTAACTGTAGTAGAGTCTGGTGACAGATTTTACTGACCTGGCTTCCTAAGAATGCAGGCAGGTAGGTCACCTAAATTCCAGCCATTCCAAGCTTCTTCAGAGGCTTGCCTACACAATTTATTTACTCACACAACCTATTCAACTCTCTTTAACCAAGATTTCAGCCAATGTTTTCTCTATCTATATGACTTTTCTTGGAAAACTAGCTTCTTTGAATTTCAGTATCACCTCTATGAAAATGATACCATATTTATTTATCTTCTCCTGATATCTTGCCATCTATGTTGACCCATGTTACAAAATATCTTTATGTCATCTTGGATGTGCTCTCGCCACTTCAATCTCCATGTTTCAAATCTTCTCAAAAGTCAATAGAAGCTACATAATGAATAGCTGTATTTCTGTTCGCAACACAACACTAAACCCTACTCCTCATGCTCACTGCCTAGATGTCATCCTTCACTCAGAACTGTCCTTTGTTCCCCACATCCAATCTATAATCATATCCATCCAAGACACCTCTTCAGCATAAGCACATATCTTACACAAGACACTGCTGAAACTAATTCATGCACTCATAATAACCCACATTGACTATTATAATTACTGGTTTTCCCCTAACCTGATTTTCACCCTTACAATCCATTTAGAATGCAGCGACTCTCTGCAATCAGGCTTCGGCCTCCAACATTCCACTGATCAATGATCTACTTACTGCAAGACTAAGGGCTAGATTTACTAAGCTGCGGGTTTGAAAAAGTGGGGATGTTGCCTATAGCAACCAATCAGATTCTAGCTATCATTTTGTAGAAGGTACTAAATAAATGAAAGCTAGAATATGATTGGTTGCTATAGGCAACATCCCCTCTTTTTCAAACCTGCAGCTTAGTAAATCTAGCCCTAAGGGTCATTTCTCCATACTCATTCTTCTGGACCTCTCTGCTGCATTTGACAGTGTTGATCACCCTCTTCTCCTACACACCCTTCACTCCATTGGCCTTTGTGACACAGCTATTTCCTGGTTTACTTCCTACCTATCGAACTGCTCCTGTAGTGTGTTTACATCTAGCAAATCCTCCCCTCCACTCCCACTCCAATTCGCTCATTCAGCCTCCAAAACCACCTCTATGCAGATGACACCCAAATCTATATCTCTTTCCCTGACCTCTCTCCCTCTGTACTATCTTGTGTAACCAACTGTCTTTCTGCTATCTCCACATGGATGTCCCAACGGTACGTAAAGCTAAACATGTCCAAAACAGAACTTATTATCTTCCCTCCTGCCAGAGTCACCACCTGCCCTCAAATCTCCCTGTCAATAACACCACAATTTCCTCAGTTTCCCAAGCCCGCTTCCTTTGTGTCACACTTGACTCCGCCCTCTGCTTTATTCCTCACATACATACTCTCTCCAAGTCCTGTCGACTCCACCTTAAAAACATTGCCAGAATACTTCCTTTTCTTACTCAACATGCTACCAAAACACTTATCCATTCTCTCATCATCTCTCGTCTTGACTACTGCAGCCTTCTACTTTCCTGACACCCATATATCCACACTTCAATCCATCCTAAATTCTGTTGCAAGACTGATCTTCCTCTCTCACTGCTCCACCTCTGCTGCACCACTTTGCAAATCCTTTTGACTGGCTCCATGTGTCTTCCATAATCCAATTCAAATTAGTCACCCTTACCTACAAAGCCCTCACCAACAACACTCATGCATACATCTCAAATTTCATATCAAAATACTCTCCCTTCCACCCCCTTAGATCTCTGACCTGTGCCTTGTCTAGTCTCTAGTAACCCCTCTCACTCCTGCCTATAAGACTTCTCCCGTGCTTCTCCCCACTAATGGAATTCCCTACCACACCCAGTTAGACTTTCCCACAGCCTTCAAACCTTTAGACGCTCTTTGAAAATCTATCTCTTTTTTAGAGCTGACCTTATTCCTGATAATACTATTCACACTAATGCACCCTAACAGCTGTCCCAATCTCCACTAATTCTTTTTATGGATGTTGCTTCTGTGTTTTTTTCTGGGTGTTTGTCAAACCAAAGCTTAATAAATCTGAGGGTTGTATTCTTATCATGATAAACATTGGCAATTTGTAATGTGGTGCTTACTTTAGCCTGCCCTGGCTAAAGTCACCAATGACCTCCTCTCTGCTATAGCCAGGGGCCACTTCTCCCTTCTCATCCTCCTCGACCTCTCTGCAGCCTTCGACACCGTCGACCACCCCCTCCTCCTCCACACCCTCCAGTCCTTTGGCCTCTCCGGCCCAGTCTTGTCCTGGTTCACCTCTTACCTTGCTGATCGTTCCTTCTCTGTCACCACCTCTGGGTCTCTCTCCCCCCCGTCCACCCTTCCAGTCGGGGTCCCTCAGGGCTCTGTTCTGGGACCCTTACTCTTCTCTCTATACACCTCTTCCCTGGGTGAACTCATCAGCTCCTACGGCCTCAACTACCACCACTACGCCGACGACACTCAACTATACCTCTCCTCTCCTGATCTCTCTCCCTCCCTTCTCTCTAGAGTGTCCGCCTGCCTCTCTGCCATCTCCTCCTGGATGTCCTCTCGATTCCTCAAACTTAACCTCGCCAAAACTGAACTCAGTCTTTCCTCCGCCTCACACCTCGCCCCCTTCCAACCTCTCTATCACTGTCGACAACACCTCTATCTCCCCTGTCCCCCAACTTCGCTGCCTCTGTGTCATCCTCGACTCCTCTCTCTCCTTTGGCCCCCACATTGTCTCTCTTGCTAAATCCTGCCGCTTCCAGCTGCGTAACATCGCTCGCATCCGGCCCTTCCTCTCCCAAGATGCCACCAAATGTCTTATTCACTCTCTGATTATCTCACGCTTGGACTACTGTAACCTCCTCACTGGCCTCCCCCAATCTCATCTCGCTCCACTTCGTTCTGTACTTAACGCAGCCGCTAGGCTCATCTTCCTTTCTCGCCGCTCCTCGTCTGTCTCCCCCCTCTACCAATCCCTTCACTGGCTCCCCTTCCCCTACAGAATCCTCTTCAAGCTCCTCACTCTTACATACAAGGCCCTCGCCAACTCCACTGCACCCTACATCTCCACCCTCCTCTCTATTCATGCTCCATTCTGTCCCCTCCGATCTGGCAATGACCGTCGCCTCTCTTCCCCCCTTATCACCTCCTCCCATGCGCGTATCCAAGACTTCGCCCGCGCTGCCCCCCCTCCACTGGAACAAGTTCCCTCCCTCCATCAGAACTTGCCCTAATCTGTCCAGTTTAAAACGGGCTTTAAAAACCCACCTTTTTCTTAAAGCCTTTCAGTCTCCCACTTAACTTCCTACCTTTTCTTCTGCCTCTTCCCCCTCAATCCCCTTCCCTCATAGTTATCCTCCGTTCCTCCTTCTCTCCCTCCCTCCCCCGTGTCTCTCTGTCTGTCAACTCCGCCCCTTAGATTGTACGCTCCTTTGAGCAGGGTCATCTCTCCTCCTGTCTCCACCACTTTTGACTCTGCTCTCCAGCTATCAGCCCTCCTCCTCGAGGACCCTCTCCCCCCCCCCCCATCTCCTCTCGCTCCCTCCTCTCCCTCTGGGAGTTTCCCTGTCACCCGTGCCCTCCCTTCTGGGCTCCGTCGTATGCGGACTCTCCCCTCCCCCTACCCTAGCGTTGAGCTCATTGAGTTACTGTGATTATTGTTTACTGTACTGTGCTGTCCAACCTTGTATTGTAATTTTGTTTGTCCCTGTACGGCGCCACGGACACCTAGTGGCGCCCTATAAATAAAAATTAATAATAATAATACTGTCTCTGACAGCCGCCAGGCTGTGGTAGTTCTGTGGTCAGCTGACTGTTCA
Organism: Mixophyes fleayi; assembly: GCF_038048845.1. Lineage (NCBI taxonomy): Eukaryota > Metazoa > Chordata > Amphibia > Anura > Limnodynastidae > Mixophyes > Mixophyes fleayi. The sequence continues at coordinate 96,444,235 of NC_134409.1, forward strand.
CACATAGTAGTTACCTTGTAGGGGTCCACATGGGGAAGTGCTTGAAGCAGTCTGTGTAATTTCACAGGAAGCCCTATGTATCAGTTAATTCGATATGCTGTAGACTGCTCGCAAACATAATCTTTATGCTAGGGTAAATGATAAGTTGAAGCCACTAACGCGTTTCGTCTGACTCAGTCAGACTTTCTCAAAGACGGTATAGCAATATTGTTCTAGCCTTCTGACAACAGATAGTATTTATTCCTCTCCTAATTAAGTAAATGTGAATCAATGCTTAGCTAATTAAATCATCCTTGAGGAACTTACATCTGAGCCCTTCAGTCTTATACTGTATAGTTTCACTATTACCGATAGATTCAAACCTATATCTCTTTAAAAAGTTATTAATACATGTATAACAACCACATAATTGTGATAATACATATCACAAAATCATAATCATAAATACTATAATAAGTTATTAAAATAAATGTTTATGTATAAAAAATATTTTTGAGAACCACTCTGGATTAAAAATAATCAAACACATATTTTAAAAAGAGATGTCATTAGAGATGTGATTATATAAGCAGGTCCCATATTCATAAATAAGTAAATAAATATATACTAACATAATACCAAAATCTATAGCACTCCAAATAATTCCCTAACCGCCTCGATCCCCTTAACTAGTAAATAGGATTTCCCTCTGCATATCTGACACTCTATGCTAAATCTTACCCTGGATCACAGATCTAAAGCCTAAACTTAATCTTATTAATAGAGGGAATGTGGTTAACTGGAGCTATCAAAATTATAAATCTAAAAATATCCCTCAACATTTTATAAATTTATACAAGGCAAAAAGAAAATATATAAATATTTATACTGTACATCATAACCTAATCGCTTAAAGTGGGTAATCAAATTTAAGTTTCATAAACATCAAAAGTTTCATTCAATCCACCTGGAACCAAAGTTTGCATTTTAAAGATGTGTGGTAATGCTAATAAGAATCTGAGCACAGCCACAGGTATATGTCACCCATTTTCTCTTGCAGAGATTTCCTGACCCAACTCCTCACATATGGATAGGTCAAACTGTGTCCACACCTGTGAATAAAACACAGCTCAGGATGAATGTAAAGTACAGTATTTACTGAAACATTTTCAATTGTGTGTCTGTCAGAACTCAGAACCCTCATAGGAGCAATTTCCTGCTTTGGCCACTAGATGTCACAGTAATTCCATCTGTGGCGCTTTCCTGGTCACGTGATCGTCACTTCTGGTCCAAGATGGCCGCGCTGAGAGGGAGTCACTTGCAAAGTGTAAGATGGGAAAAATACATAAAGGGGGTGGTATGTGAGAAGTCGAGGCAGTTGTGGTAGTTGTATGAAGATCGGTAAAGATATCGATGTGCCTTTGAATGAAGTTGATGAGTTTGTTTCGTTAACCACACAACTGTCTGTGAGATCTAACTCGTTACATTACTAATCTCCCGTAATGCATGGAGAATAAAGCAGTTTCCTTTTCTACATCTATAACACGGAAGTTGTCATTGTTCAGAATCAATTCTAGTGTCTAATGTCATTAACAATCTTCATACCTCCCAAATGTACCTTTATTACATCCAGATCCTCTTGTTTGAAAAATCGTTTTTTTGTTCCTAATCTCAATCTGATTAGTGTATATTTATATGAGTTGTGGCTGCTGGTGGTGTATATTGATAAAATCTGCATCATTTTGTTTATAATAAAGTGTATTTGGCTCTTTAAAATGTTGATATCATTTTATTTGGGTTATAAAAATTAAGACTGGTGTATAAAATGTGGCAATTGTGAGATTTAGAGCCCTAAAATATTCCAACCACAGTCTCGAAACTTCATGATTTTCCAAAAGGTACTGGAGAGTCTCACATATGATTGAATTGATTTACAGGCTGGAGCTGTGCAATCTAGGGGTAAATGTATTATGGTCCGATTTTTGCAACTCGCCAGAAATCGGCGAGTTCACAGCTAAAATTTAAAGCGGCGCTGGCTTGTAAAGGCAAATTTTCCTTTACAAGTCAGCGCCGCTTTAAATTTTAGCTGTCAACTCGCCGATTTCTGGCGAGTTGAAAAAATCGGACCATAATACATTTACCCCCTTATGTGTGTTGGCAGATGGGAGATACATGACTGGAGATACAATTTGCACAGACACATTTCCCAGAAGAATTGCAGGTGTTTATTAGCTACTAACTAAGATTTGCTCAGTGTTAAATCATTTAATCTAATGTGGCATCAGAGTATTTTGTCACATAGAGAGGTGTCCACTCCACAGCATATGTGCTCCAAACAGTGGGAAGCATCTCAAAATATTGAAGCAAGGTTGTATTTATGGGTGGTACAGTGGTCAACATTGCTGTCTTTCAGTGCTGGGGCCATTGTTGCCATTCTGATCAAGGAACTATCTGTGTGGCATTTGTAGTTTTCACCATGTCAACATGGGTTTCCTCATGCTATATAAATAAAAAAGAATAGTATATAGGCCATATAGCAAATAAATATTTTGTTAAAATAAATCCTTGTTTTAATTGCCTCTATTGTTTAACTATAAGTGATATAGTATATGGAGACTTTCTTGATTTAAAATTAAATACATGAAATTACTAATAACATGAGCTTGATAATGAAGCCCAGATTGCTTACAGCATACTTGTGATTTTATATACTATGGCGCAATATGCTGTAATTTCTGAATTATCTGAAGTGATTCATTCTCGTAGCTACTGTACATTATTTAGTTTGACATCTGAATGCCATGCAGGATTAAATTCTAGGTTGTTAAATTATCATGGCAGGCTACACTAAGGATAAGGTGAGAAACTGGATATTGTCAACAATGCCTAGATAATCATATTGACTAAACGCTTCATAAACACACATGTTTTAAGGCGTCTTGCATGTTAATGTGCTCAGTTTCAATGCACATTCCTTTAAGGATCATTTTCATGACCCCTGAACGGCAACAGGAGTACGGTGGTAGTTGGGAAAGGATCCCTATTCATACTTGTAGTCAGTCTCGTATAAGATTATCCAATGAAGCCCTTGTACATATGCCAGTTGTTTTCCGCCCCCGATGTGTGTTGTGTTTGTGATGCAGAAAATATTGGCTATCCACAGGCACAGGAGGAAACAGTGGTCCGTGGTCCATGTATAATAAAGGACAGCCTATCATCATCATCATCATTTATTTATATAGCGCCAACATATTCTGTAGCGCTTTACAATTGGGGACAAACATAATAAACTAATAAACAAACTGGGTAAAACAGACAAAGAGGTGAGAAGGCCCTGCTCGCAAGCTTACAATCTATGGGACAATGGGAGATTGACACATGAGGTTAAATCTACATTTTGCATTTTGGCCCAGCCAGACTGCAAAGGTAAGAGTGACTCATAAGCTAAATGAACCCGTCACACAACAATGTTGGTCAGGGGGCAGCCGTCCCGCGTGAAACTGTGTAACAGGCTAAAGGTAGCGAGGTTAAGAGGGTGGCTGAGGAATATTATAAGCTTGTCTGAAGTGGTAGGTTTTCAGAGAACGCTTGAAAGTTTGTAGACCAGAGGAGAGTCTTACTGTGCGAGGGAGAGAATTCCATAGAGTGGGTGCAGCCCGAAAAAAGTCCTGTAACCTGGAATGGGAGGATGTAATGAGGGTGGATGAGAGACACAGATCTTGTGTAGAACGGAGTTGCCGAGTTGGGATATTTTTTGAGACAAGAGAGGAGATGTATGTTGGTGCAGCTTTGTTGATGGCCTTGTAGGTTAGTAAAAGTATTTTATATTGGATTCGGTACAAAACAGGCAGCCAGTGTAGAGACATACAGAGTGATTCAACAGGGGAAGAACGATTTGCAAGGAAAATCAGTCTTGCCGCAGCGTGCAAAATAGATTGTAGAGGTTTGAGTCTGTTTTTGGGAAGACCAGTAAGGAGGGAATTGCAATAGTCAATGCGGGAGATGATGAGTGCATGAATTAAGGTTTTTGCAGTGTCTTGCGTGAGATATGTGCGAATTCTGGAAATGTTCTTTAGATGTATGTAGCAGGATTTAGATATAGAGTCAGTGTGGGGAACAAAGGATAGGTGTGAGTCAAGGATTACAGCTAGGCAGCAAGCTTGTGGGGTGGGATTTATGGTCATGTTATCAACAGAGATAGAAATGTCAGGTATGTTCTTGTTGGTGGGTGGGAATATTATTAACTCTGTTTTAGAAAGATTAAGTTTGAGTTGGCGAGAGGACATCCAAGATGAAATGGCAGAAAGACAGTCAGTTACACGGGACAACACAGATGTCGAGAGATCAGGAGAGGATAGATAGATTTGGGTATCATCCACATAGAGATGATACTGAAAGCCAAAGGAACTTGTTAGATTTCCAAGAGAAGCGGTATAGATAGAGAACAGCAGAGGACCTAGCACTGAGCCTTGTGGTACTCCAACTGATAGGGGAAGCGGAGCAGAGGTGGCTCTAGAGAAATTAACAGTGAAAGAGCGATTAGAAAGGTAGGATGAGAACCAGGATAGAACAGTGTCTTGAAGACCTAGGGATTGCAGCGTTTGTAGGAGAAGAGAGTGGTCAACGGTGTCAAATGCAGCCGAGAGATCCAGGAGAATTAGGAGAGAGTAATGGCGTTCAGTTTTAGCAGTGATCAGATCATTGACAACCTTGGTCAACGCAGTCTCTGTGGAGTGTTGAGAACGAAAGTCAGACTGAAGAGGATCCAACAGGTTGTTAGCGGAAAGAAAGCGTGTGAGGCGAGTGTAGGCAAGTCTCTCTAGAAGCTTGGAGGGGCACGGCAGCTGAGAGATGGGACGGTAATTTGATAGAGAGTTTGGGTCGGAATCTTGTTTTTTTAGAATAGGAGTAATCACTGCATGCTTGTATAGTGATGGAAAGATGCCAGTAGAGAGCGAGAGATTACAGATTTGAGTTAGAGGTGAAATGAGCACAGAAGACAGGGATCTACTAATTTGCGAGGAAATAGGATCAAGAGGACAGGAGGTAGAGTAGGAAGATAAGAAGAGCGTAGAAATTTCCTCTTCATTTGTGGGGTCAAATGAAGAGAGGGTGTCAGAGGGTAGTGGGAAAGAATTGAGCTGATTGCTTGTCAAGGAAGAGGATACCATTTCTAGTCTGATCTTGTCAATCTTGTCCTTGAAGTAGGAAGCAAGATCCTGAGCACTGATAGTAGATGGAGGGAGGGTTCAGGGTGGGAGGATTGAGAAGATATTTAAATGTATTGAAAAGGCGTTTGGGGTTAGAAGCCTGAGCATAGATAAGAGATTGGAAGTATGTTTGTTTTGCCGTGTCCAGAGCATTTCGATAGGAGTGGTAGACAGAAGTATATGTGAAGAAGTCATTAGAGGTGCAAGATTTACGCCAGTGAGTTCTGCTTTACGGGACAGTTTTTGAAGATTTCGTGTTGCTTTAGTGTGCCATGGTTGACATCGAAGTCGACGTGTAGTATGTAGTGTTGCTGGAGCCACTTGATCAAGGGCCGTTTCTAAGGTTAGGTGAAAATGGGGTACTGCTATCTCAGGGGATGAGAATGTAGAGATAGGAGAGAGAAGGTGTTGGAGAGAGGTGGAAAATTGTTGAAGATTAATAGAATTCAGATTTCTGCGAGTATGAGGAGGCTTGGTAGAGTTAGACAGTAGAGAGGTTAGAGCAGTGGGAGTGAGTGAGTAGCTGATAAGGTGATGATCCGAGAGGGGGAAGGGTGTGTTAAGAAAATTAGAAACTGAGCATAGTCTATAGAAAACAAGATCAAGGCAGTGGCCATCCTTATGAGTAGATGATTCAATCCACTGGGAGAGGTCAAGTGAGGAGGTTAGAGAGAGCAGTTTGGAAGCAGCTTTGGAAGGTGGGTTATCAATGGGGATGTTGAAATCACCCATGATGATGGTGGGGATGTCTGAAGATAAGAAGTGAGGGAGCCATGCAGAGAAATCCTCAATAAATTGTTGGTGTGCTCCAGGGGGACGATAGATCACTGCAACACGTAGAGAGAGTGGATTAAAAATGCGAATAGCATGTACTTCAAAAGATGTGAACGTGAGTGATGGGACATTTGGTAGAAATGTAAACGTGCACTGTGGGGAGAGAAGTTATCCAACCCCACCTCCTTGTCTGCATTCAGGTCTGGAGGTGTGGGTGAGATGGAGGCCACCATGTGAAAGTGCTGCAGGTGAGGCAGTGTCTGATTGCACGAGCCATGTTTCTGTCATTGCCAGAAGGTTGAGGTTTTTTTAAAGGAAGAGATCATGAATGGAGGTAAGTTTGTTACAAACAGAGTGTGCATTCCAAAGGGCACATTTAAAGGGTTTTGGAAGAGAGGGGAGACAGGTGATGTGTTTGAGATTTGCTATAGAACGGTAGTGCTCTGATGTATGTGTGTGAGGAGTGTGGGGGACCTGGATTAGGTGATATATCACCAGCTAATAGAAGCAGAGAGAGAGAAAGATAGGTAAGGGGATTGTAAGATGTGTGACTTTTTTTTTCTGGCGACAGGTGGAGGTTGTACTTGTTAGAGATAATAAATAGGACAGCAGTTCATGGGTGTTGACTAGAGGTGAGTGGAGTAATGCAGGTGCAATATGAACAAATGTTTGTGTTGGTGGAGGGGTGAAAGATGACACAGTTTTAAAGATCATGCCATGAAAAGAGACCAAGAAAAGCAATTTGTTCCACATTGTGATAAAAGGAGTTAAAGCCAAAAAGTTAGGGCATTTTAATTAATTACCTCTTTGCAGTGTTCCATATAGAAAGACAAGTAATGCAGAAATAGGCTGTGACAGATGTTGCTTATTGCTGGAAGTAAAATCCAGTCAAATGTTGTCCAATGTTTGTCCAACTGTGTTGTCTAACTGTGCATTTTTCGTCCACTTTGTGAGAAAATCCCACTTCGTGAAGAAATCACACACGTCTACCCAACATACGTCTCTCCATAGACTGAGCCTATCCATACCAACTTTCTCTGCAGAATTTGAGCTGAAAAAAATGAGGACATGAACATCACTTGTCTACCACTACAAAAGTGGAACATGCCAGGTGGAATAAATACAGCCCATTAACAAAGACTTTAATTTCTAACATAATATAATAACATTGGAATGGAGGTAGCCTGTAAAAATTAAAAAAATGCCAGCTCAACTTTACCCATGCCCGTATGTACAGGCCATGTGTTTTATCCTAGTGTGCAATGAATACGTGAAGGAGGGACAATTTCACACAAGATAGACGTACATACATACATCTTCTGTATTAGTGCTGAGCTGACTGTCATTTGTTTCAATTTTCAATCTTTTCGGCTGGTGCATTTTAACAGGAGCAGCTGAGTTGGACAGATGACCTTCCCCTCTGCCACCTATCTGGAGTAGAATCAGCTACAAACCAGACCTACAATTCTGAAGGATTGGCAAAGGAGGAACACCCCTGTGAAGACAATTGGCTAAAGTTCAGGTCAGTTTTGTGGTGCTTTACAAAACTCTACTGTTCTTTCCAAAGTGAATCAATACTTTTTGCAATGTAGCATTTGACAGTTTATGGGCGCGCAGTCATTAAGAGTAAGTTACAGGCCAGGTTTTAAGATTATTCCAGCTCTACAATATTTCAGAGAGCAAATTTGTGTTTTTGCTGCTGCTATTGCTTTCTAGATGTCATTCAATCAATCACCAGTTTTTATTCATATTGTTGTGGTTTTAATTTAAAGAGTCCAGTGCACTGTATAGATTGACAAAAGTTCAGGAGTTTCCAGTAAATTAAAAATGTCACATTATTTTGAGCGATTTTAAGAATGTCACAAGATTAGACAAGAAAAATAATCTTTCCAACAGCTACATGAACAAGTTTTTATTCAGCAGTATGTAAATAGGACAACAGCAAAGCCATGTAATCGCTCTATACTCCGACAACTTTGTCTGTTGACCCATTCACACTGTCTGTATTATGCCTTAGAAGCATTTCTTTTTCTGTGTCTTCTAGAAAAATGCATTTGGTTTGTTTTACGTTGTCTGAAAGTAAGGTATATTGCAGAATGCAATGTATTACATTGTTCTTTGTTTTATAAGGGCTGATGTCTTTCAAATAAGCACATTACTTTTATGTTTTAATCTGCTAAAGTAACACTGCACCATACAAGGAAAAAACTTATGTACATCAATCACATCAACAAAATTCTGCTGTGTATTCAAAAGTAATCCATACCAAGAGAGAGATCCCTTTGTAACCAGTCTACCCTAGTGTCCTCCCCGATTTAGGTCCACTCGCTTGAATCGCCACATCTTACGCCAGACTAGCTTTTCTCGGTTCTATTACGTCTTTGATTTCTCAATGTTTTTGTTTTCACTGATGGAATTGTATGTGTTTTATTATGTTCATTTCCCACTATGTACCATCCATTCCCTTGGTCCTTTTTCTGTCCCGCTTCCCCTTTTTTCTTTATGTTCCCCCATAGTTGAAGAACCTCAACAAGAACTAATAAAAAAAAACATAATCCATCAATTACCCTAATCTGTAAAATATTAAAAACAAATGTTAACAAAATTTGGATTAAAATTGTAACAACAAAAAAATAATAGATCAATATCATTTTCCATGGTGCTCACTGATGCCCATTCAAGCAAAAGCAGCTATAGATATATAGATACAAGGACTGTAATAATAGTGCCCTAACATATATTATTATTGTTTCTTTATAGCACCACAGTATTTTGCAGGTTTGTACATGGAGTATTTACTCATTTACATCAGTCCCTGCCGCAGTGAAGCTTACAGACTAAATTCTGTATCACACAAACACTAGGTTCCATTATTGACAGCAGCCAAATAGACTACCAGTATGTTTTGGACTGCGGAAGTAAACCCCCACAAACACAGAGCGTTCCACATTCCACATAGAATCCTGGTCGGACCTAAACCCACAGCCTCAGTGTGAGGCATTAATGCTAATCACTGTACTGTCCATAACAAGTATTAACAAACGTATGTATTGGTGCATATCCACAAGCATTGCATCATTAATATTGAGTGATTCAAAGTCTCAACCATAAAGTGCAATTATGGTAGCAATCCATATTTAATCAGAGCATGTATCTACATTATAACTTCAGTATCCAGTATAGCAAAACTGTTTTCCATTGAGTAACGGCATAGCTGTTAAACCCATGATCCTTAACGCCAACAGTTTGCTGGAAAGCGTGGTTCGGACCATGCTCAACGCTAGAAAGCTGGATTTGGATAGATATTATAACAGAGTCTGGGAGACTCTCCTGGTGTGAACAGAAGCAGTTTCCTACCGTTTACTTCTCTTCTTAGAGGAGGGTTTGGATGGGGGCTTGGGTCTTGAAGGTCCAGGAGTCTACCTTATCAGTATACTGCGAGAGATAACTAGCACTTTTACCAGAAGTACAGACCTTCTTACAGGCAGTGATGCATGTGCAGGCTCCATACATCACACCGGTAGTTCTTTGAGATCTTAATTTGGTGCTGACAGCACTCTCCTTTTGAATGTTTGGATTCTGTAAATTCCTTACCTGGAATACTACCTTCCTCTTGGCTATCTCCACAGTCCCTTAAAGACCATGTGATATAGCTGACTTAAGCCTCTCTTTTTCCCTCTCTTTAGAAATGTTGTAAATATGTCAGATGAGGATGCAGGCCCCAGTCAGTCCTCCTGCACCTCAAAAACAAAAAGACGTCAGCATAACTTTACCTCGCATGAGTTGGATATTATAATCGAGATGGCCATGGACAAGCTCCATTCAAGCAACCGCCAGCTCTCCACCTCCTCCAAAGCCAGAATATGGGATGATATAACACAACAGGTCAATGTCGTGGCTCCATGTCGTCGGCTGGCGAATGAGGTCAAAAAACGGTAAAATTTAAATGTATTTTACACTAATCTATTTATACAAAACAAAAAAGGCAGTTGTCAGCGCTTATCCTTAGTACTGCATATCGGAGTGTATCTAGCAAAATTAAAACATGAAGTTTTAGTTCATATTTTGATCAAAACATTGAAGCCTGCATGCCAGTGTCAAGGGCGACTCATTATATGCAGGTTCTACACTGACCTATATGCTTTAAACACTATTAAAATGCAGTTAAAATCAGATGCACTCACCTCCCAGGTATAGGGGATTACATCTATTAAGGGTTGGCTTGTGAGCCTCACCCAAATGTGCCTTAAATAGGCTTGATGGACAGCTGCTGTGACATTAAAGCGATATTTTGAAATAAAACCAGAGGGTAAAAATAGCCTGCGCTCTGTATATCCCCATATTGTGCTAATTAATCTATTTGTTTACTGCAAACGTTGTGGCTACTAATAACGTTATACATTAGATGCATATGTGCCTTTTAAATGTGGTAAGGCAATACTTTAAAAGTGCTTCTTTTTTTTTTTTGTGGGAAAGTATGTTTTTAAAAATGTACTTGTTTGTTTTTTAAAATTATCCAACTAGGGCAAGACACACACATTTTGCAGTGTGTGTTTATGTGTGTGTGTGTGTATATATATATATATATATATATATATATATATGTAGATACAAATTGCTAATTTTAAAGGCATATGTATACATTTCAAAATGGTAACAAATTAATATATTTTCAAATTTTCCACAGCTGGTTTGACTTTAAGCAAAAACTTAAACAGAAAGTGAGGGACCAGAGGGCCCACAGTCAAGCCACTGGAGGTGGATTTCCCGCTCCACTCGACCTCGCTCCCCTGGAGAAAAAGGCATTGGCCTGTCTTGATGATGCGAGTGTGCTAGGGGTTGGGTATATTGATACAGGCTGCCTCCCACCCCTATTACAACCTTTAAGTCCACTAGGTACATGTTAACTATATAGTAATTGTATTTGATATTTTTTATGTTGTGTCTTGTAACATTTCCTACCTACAGTATGTTGCATATTGATACCTATCAAATATACATTAGAAATAATTCTAATTTTGCCCTCAAAATCCTATTGTACTTTCAGTCTCCAGCGTATGGCTTTTTTTTATTATTTTTCTGAAATCATAACCAAATCCTAATGATGCCTCTTTGAGAATCCACAACTCATATATGCTGGTTTATACAATGTGTTTTGTATTTATTTCTATTTATGATTTGAGGTATTTTTTCACAGTACATATAGGTCATATTTTGAATAACGAAACATCTGTATATTTCCTAATTTTTCAGCTCTGAAGGAGGAGGAGGTGGAGGAGTCTGCTCAGGAAGAGAACCAACTGACAGTGGTGGAGGTTGCCCTTGATGGGGAGGAGATTCGGAGGGAGCAAGCACGGGTCACTCTGCAGCAGACACTCTCTCACTTTTCCGAACACGTGCAACACCACAATGATGCAATTGTATCCAACACCTGTGATATCTCCAATACCCTCGCCCGTATTGAACACAAATTAGACACCAACCTTCAAAATATGAATTCTAACCTTCACAATATTAATTCCACCCTTACAAATCTGTGCAACCTATTTTCACGTTTCTTAGACCAGCCTCACACTTCACAACGTCATCCACTGATTGACACTCCTTCACCAAAACCCATAATGTACACTCAGAACCGACAGCCTAATTTTGCCACCCCAGACCCTCAGTCCCATCATACAAATGTTTCACCCCTTTATAGTCCCCACTTTTCAACTGCTGCTCCTCAATTCTCACCAATCCAACAATCGGATCCCAATTCTTCTCTGCCTCCTGCCCAGCCTCCTGACACTTCTCTGCCTCCTGCCCAGCCTCCTGACACTTCTCTGCCTCCTGCCCAACCCCCTGACACTTCTCTGCCTCCTGCCCAGCCCCCTGACACTTCTCTGCCTCCTGCCCAGCCCCATGACACTTCTCTGCCTCCTGCCCAGCCTCCTGACACTTCTATGCCTTCTGTCCAGCCTCCTGCACATCCTCCTTCCATTTATATGCCCCCTGCCACTTCTCTGCCGCTTGCACACCCTTCAGAGCCTCATGGCTACCTCCCTGGGTACCCTCATGGCTACCTCCCTGGCTACCCTAATGGCTACCCTCATGGCTACCCCCATGGCTACCTACCTGCATACCTACCTGGCTACCCTCTTGCTTCTTCAGGATGCCGTCGGTCACACCCTGCTGACCAAATGACCTTTGGTTCTTCTTCCAAGCCCTCCACATCACGGTTGACCAGAAGCCAAGTCAAAACAACTAAAAAACCACCAGCAAAAAAAAGGAAAAAAAAGTGATTTAACTTGTATTGTTTTGGTTTATGATATATTTAGGAAATTTAATTGTTATTTGGTAAATTAAAATGAAATTTTTACATTATCATCCAAATCCTGTATCTTTGTTTATTGACAAAATAGTCCAAAATGTGACATTGGCAACAGACTGCTATTGAAAATTACCAAGCAAATAGGTACACAGACTCAACATACCTTTTCCCCAAAATATACTAGCCCCCAAATATCTGTGTCAGAGACAAATGGAACAGCAATTCGACTGCTAAGTTTGAAGAGTTATATTATTTGTTTCGCTGAGGTACAAGAGACACATACGCAAGCATCTAACCACACACACACGCACACACACACACCAGCCAAAAGTTAAATCAAATTTCCTAATTTAAAAGGTTTTTGCTAAAAACTGGTTAAGACACCGGTACAGGTCGCTAATGTAAGAGTACACTAGGACTTGGTATACTAAAAAGCATGAGTGTTTAATTTTGTTTTTGCCTAACGTTTATTAGTTGCTGATTAATTGTGCATATTTGGACAAATAAATACAAAATTAGAGGTTATTTGAATTGGTTGAAAAATAATGTGTGTGTACTTCTTAAGGTATATCAGGATTTTTAGAGTGGTGTCTGTGTTGTACGTACATGTTTCTTTGGTACTCTATGGGCCTCATTCCTTAAAGAAAGTTACCGAAAAATTCACAGTCACTTTTCACCTTTGCAAAACCATGTTGCATTGAAGGGGGAGGTCAATGTACAATGTGGGGACAGATTTATAATGGGTAGGGCTTGTCCTAGCTGGACTTTAAATGTCAGTGTATAAATAAAGCTTTAAATTATTTGGGAGCTACTTGAAAAAACACAGTATTCTCCTTATGTGAAAAAAAAATACACTAATTTGTCAGAAATGCCAGATTGCAGGAGGTAGCATTAGTTAAGCCGGGAGATGATAAGGGAATGGATAAGAGTTTTGGAAACATGTTGATTAAGAAAAGTGCGTATTGTGTCAATGCTTTACAGGTTGACTCAACAGGACTGGGGGAGAGTCTGGATGTGAAGAATAAAGCAGAGGGTGGATTTAAGTGTGAGACCAAGGCTGCGGCCTTGGTAGACTGCAAAAATTGTGGTGTTATTGACAGTGATGGAGATTGGAGGCCAAGTTGTGACTTTGGCAGGAGGTAAAATAATTATATCTGGTTTGAACATGTGCAGCTTTGGGTAGCATTGTGACATTCATGTGGAAATAGCAGAAACACAGCTGTTGATATAATAGTGCATAGTACAGTCAGGGCCAAAAGTTTTAAGAATGACACAATATTATTTTTCACAAAGTCTGCTGCCTTAGATTTTATGATGGCAATTTGCATATACTCCAGAATGTCATGAAGAGTCATCAGATGAATTGCAATTCATTTTAAAGTCCCTCTTTGCCATGACAATGAACTTTATCCCAAAAACAACATTTCCACTGCATTTCAGCTCTGCCACAAAAGGAACCAGCTGACATCAGGTCAGTGATTCTCTTGTTAACACAGGTGAGAGTGTTGACGAGGACAAGGCTGGAGATCACTCTGTCATTCTGATTGAGCTAGAATAACAGACTGGAAGCTTTAAAATGAGGGTGAGGCTTGAAATCATTGTCATTCCTCTGTTAACCATAGTTATTTGCAAGGAAACACTTGCGGTCAACATTGCTTTGCACAAAAAGGGCTTCACAGGCAAGGATATTGCTACTAGTAAGATTGCACCTCAATCAACCATTTATCGGATCATCAAGAACTTCAAGGAGAGAGGTTCAGTAGTTGTGAAAAAGGCTTCAGGGCACCCAAGAATGTCCAGCAAGTGCCAGGACCCTCTCCTAAAGTTGATTCAGCTGCGGGGTCAGGGCACCACCAGTGCATAGTTTGCTCAGGAATGGCAGCAGGCAGGTGGGTGTGCATCTGCACGGACAGTGAGGCGAAGACTTTTGGAGGATGGCCTGGTGTCAAGAAGGCCAGCAAATAATCCACTTCTCTCCAGGAAAAACATCAGGGACAGACTGATATTCTGCAAGGTACAGGGATTGGACTGCTGAGGACTGGAGTAAAGTAATTTTCTCAGTTATCCAATCTGGGGGACACTGCTACCATGGGGTTGTATGAGGGGCCCTCGGAGATGGCTCTTAAATAGTTAACTAACTGCTGCTGAGTCCTGCCCTCTGCAACCCCTGCAAGCCTCAGTTTAATTTAAAGTGCCTAAGGAGTTGGGTTGTTATTTTTGTGCTGTTAGGTAATTTTAGTTATTTTCTTTTGTCTTTAGTTTGTATGGTAAGTGTAGACGGATACAGGTGCTGCGAGCTACCTGTTTTCTGTTAGGTCAGCGGTCCGAACAGATGGATGAAGAGACCTTTTGTCCTGAACTGCCCATACAGATAAGCTTGGGGCTTGTTATTAGGGTGACAGCAGCTGCTCGCTGCAGCGCTGTCACCGGCGCTACTTCGGGCCCGGTGCTGCTGACAGGCAGAGAACGCACAATCAGGAGGAAGCTGGTGGACATGTTGAGAGATACCATGTTCCCCGATAAGACGTGGGGGGAACCTGGATCTCCGTTGCGGGACCAGGCCATAGCAGTGCCTGACTGGGTCAGACTGCAGAAACGCTGGGCGCATATCTATTTGTTGCTTGGCCGCTAGCGGAGGACACAAAGGGTGTGTACCTCACTGTGGTCGGCTGTCGGTGAGAATCTGGGAGTAGGAGGTAGTGGAGGTTTCCCCCTGCCTGTTGGTATATCCCAGGGGCGCGAAAGTTTCCCGTGATTGCAAAGAAGGTCGGATGTTCCTCAAGTGGCTTTGTGAGAAGAAAGAAGTGTGCTGTCGCTGACTCCTTCCTTCCTTACCCTGGGACCCAGCTAAGTGTATATTCCTTAGTTGGTTATCTGTTGTATCACTCGCAATTTACTTGTTTAGTGTATTTTCCCCATCAGGGGACTTAAATTTAAGGCTACATATCTTTAGAGGGCTAGACTGTCCTGGTAGTCTTTTTAAGTTGTCTCTATTTAAAAAAAAAAAAAGACACATGATTTAAAGGAGAGAATTAATACATAGTGATACTTTATTGCTTGACGCGGTTTTTTGAGGTTGAGATCAAAACCCTGTCCTGTTTCTGCTCACCCTGTGTGTGTATGGTGTGCTTGCCGCTAATTATTGGTGTATTCTTTTTTTCTGATAATTATCATGTCAGATAAGGGTAAACCTGACAAGTGTCAAATTTATGTCTGTTCAAAGTGGTCTGCTAAACTTCCGGTGGGACAGACAGACCGGGATGCGCTCTGTGTGCAGTGTGTAACCAGGGTCCAGGATGAGCGGGCATAGGGGACGTCCTCGCTGTCTGCGTGGGAGCCGGCTTGGGCTTCTTCACTGGCCCAATCGGGCTCTTTGCTTGCACAGCTCATTGCCCAACAGACAGAGGCACAGGCAGCCCCTGTACTCTCCGCCGCTTGTCCCGTTTAATTAATCAGAAGGGGTTACTAACCCAGCTTCGGCGGTTAACACGGGGGGTATTCCCATGGGCTTTCCCCGTCTCCTCAGACTTCCCAGGGAGAGCCAGCTTGGTCTTCTTCCTTGGGGAGAATATTAGACTGTTTAAATTGCTTATTGGATTCCCCTGGGCTGCTTCCCCCTAGGGCCAAGCAGTCTAGGTTATCCCATACTCTGTTTTCGGCCTCCGGCTCAGAGGGGTCCTCCGAGGAAGAAAGGGGAACTAGTAGAGGATTCTGACTTCACCCAGTGGGGTGACTGGGATCACAGTGCCAGAAACCAAGGGGTGCAGGACCTGGTGTTAGCAGTACGCCAGGCTTTGCACTTGGTGGAATCGGAGAATTAGAGCACTTCAGTTCAGGGTCTTTTCAAACGAAAAAAGCCAAAGACTGTGTGTTTTCCTTCCTCTTCAGAACTGTCTGAGATTGCAGAGTCTGCATGGAAAGCTCCGGAACGGAGATTTTCCTCCCCTCGCAAGTTCCTTCACCTTTATCCACTGCAGGACCAGGATGCTTCGCGCTGGGAGCAGATTTCCAAGGTGGATACGCCGGTAGCTAGGCAGGACCCCACAGATAGGAAGACTGAGAGTCTACTTAAAAACATGTTTTCGGCAGCGAGCGCTTCGTTTCGGCCCATGTTCTCATCTGCGTGGGTAGCCAGAGCCGTGGAAACATGGGCTGACCAATTGGCAGCAGGTTAACAGGATTCTGATCTCCTTACTTCAGCTCTCCATTTGAAGGAAGCTTCCGGCTATCTTTATGAAGCGGCCCAGAATGCGGCTTCGGTGGCTTCCTCTATTTCGACCATGGCTGTGGCAGCTAGAAGGACCCTTTGGCTGCGATCTTGGGATGCAGACGTAGAATCAAAGAAGTTGCTGGAGGCCTTACCTTACTCTGGGTCGGTCTTATGTGGTCCAGAACTGGACACTATGATTTCCCAGTCCACTGGTGGAAAGAGTAATTTTTTGTCTGTGAATACTCCTAGGGCGAGACCACCTAGTTCCTTTCGGCAGTCCTTTCAGGGCCACACCTCTGGCAGGGATCAGGCGTCAGTGAGAGGTGGACCTTTTTCATCCTGAGGACAGTCTCCCAGGGGAAGGGGCTCTTTTCCCAGGGGACACTCCTCTTCCAAGACCCCAGATAAGGCCCCAGTGGCAGTGTCTTTACAAGACAGCTGGGTTTTTGGGATCATATCCAGAGGATACGTGATAGACCTTTTGGGTCCGTCTCCCAAACAGTTCTTCTCAACTCCTCCTCTTTGCAACCCTCTGAAGTGAAGGGCCTTGACTCAGGCAGTCGATTCTCTTCTTTCAGCAGGAGTCGTTTGCCGAGTGCCGGATACCCAGAAGGGTCAGGAATTTTATTCAAATCTATTCCTGGTCCCAAAGCAGGATGGATCATTACGGCCAATCCTAAACCTCAAGGGACTCAATCAGCATTTGCGAGTGGGCAAGTTCCGGATGGAATCAGTCTGCTCCGTCATCAATGGACTGGAACCCCAGGAGTTTTTAGCGTCAATAGACATCAAAGACGCTTATCTCCATGTTCCCATCTGGGAGGGACATCAGTCTCTCCTTTGATTCACCATAGGGAGGGACCATTTTCAATTCAGGGCGCCTCCTTTTGGTCTGTTAACAGCGCCCCGTGTGTTCACAAAATCATGTCTGTCATGCCTGCCCGCCTGCGGGCCATGGGTGTGAACATAATTCCTTATTTGGACAATCTCCTTATCAAAGCTTCTACGAAGAGCGTCCTGGATCAACATCTTTTGCTGACCCTTCGGATTTTGGAACAACATGGGTGGGTGATAAATTACCCTAAGTCCCAGTTGGTTCTGTCCCAGAGGATGGTGTTCTTGGGTCTTCTCATGGACACCAGTCTACAGAGTTTTTCTTCCGGAAAACAAGGATTCTGCTATCAGGACATCGGTGCAGAACCTTATTCAGTCTCCTTGACCCTCCATGTTGATGGGCATGAAGCTCTTCGTTCAGATGGTCACCTCTTTCGAGACACTTCCTTACGGTCGGCTTTGTTCATTGGTTTTTCAGTGGGACCTCTTATGCCACTGGTCAGGATCTACCTGTTACGTCTTTCACTAGGAATATCACTGACTGGTATTGGCGCTAATAAACTGGGAGGCGCGGAGTCTAATGCACCACCGGTGTTCACCAGGGACCCCCGCAAGGAGGTTTGGGATTTGCTGCGTGTGATGCGCAGGTCGCGGTTCTCCCAGATAGTTACCAGAGCAGCGAATGGAGTAGTCAGACAGGCCGAGTCGAAACCAGAAAAGCACAGTACTGCGGAGAAAAGGCAAAAAGTAATCGGGAACGGTCCAAAGTCAATACCAGCGCGGGCAGCGAAGTACAAAAGGGAGATCCGGAGAGAAGTCAAACTAGCCAAGGGAGTCCGTACACAGGAGATAATCAGAAACAATAATAATAATGCTGGAGCTGGATGGAACCAATCGAGTTTAAATAGCGCCAAACTGAAAGTCATGTCCCAGAGGATTTCCGGCGATCAGTCTCAGCTGATCGCCGGGTAGCGTCTATGTTGCTAGGCAACAGAAGCGGCGCATCGCGCCACGATGTGATCGCGTCCCGTTGCCTAGCAACGACACGTGAGTTGCGGCCAGAGGGCGTCCGTCTCCGACACCCAGCGGAGGTGCGGAGACGGCGCCTGACACTCCCTTCCATCTGGAGTCCAAGTATTTCCAGTTGTCCAGGATTTCCCGTCTCTCCCTTCGGTGGTGGGCAAACCCGGAGAACTTAGTGATGGGTCGGTCATTCGTTCCTTGGTCTTGGATCTTGGTAACCGCGGACGCCAGTTTGAGGGGGTGGGGGGGGCAGTGGTCCTCCATTTTCGGCTGCAGGGTCTGTGGTCAAGCAGGGAGGCCTTCCTGACGATAAATGTTCTCGCATTAAATGCGATCCTCCTGGCTCTTCAGGGGGCGCAGTCTCTTCTCGGAGGAATGCTGGCACAAATTCAATCAGACAACTCCACGGCAGTGGCCTACGTAAACCAACGTTTTAGAAGCGCAAGAGCCATGGGAGTAGCGAACGAGATCTTGTCTTGGGCAAAAGGTTTGTTCCAGCTATATCCACGCTGTTCATTCCGGGGGTGGACAACTGGGAGGCCGATTTACTTGAGCAGGCAAGCAATCCTCCCAGGGAAATGGTTCTTGCATCCTCAGGTTTTTCAGGATCTAGTCGACAGATGGGGCCTCCCCGACATAGACTTGATGGCCTCTCGTCACAATGGTCGTGTACCAAGGTTTTGCGCAAGGTCCAGGGACCCTTTGGCAGCCGCAGTAGATGTAATATCCATGCATTGGGACTTCCAACTGAGGTACTTGTTTCCTCCCATTCCCATGATTCAGCGAGTACTTCGTCGGGGGGCTCTGGGGGGCTTTTCGGTTATTCTAGTTGCGCCAAACTGACCCAGGAGGGTTTGGATCGCCGACATTCTTCTGCTCGCAGACGGTCTGGGTTGGCCTCTTTCTCTCAGGCCCGATTTACTGGAGCAGGAACCCTTTCAGCATCCTAACTTTGTTCTCTTGGCTTTAACGGCATGGTTGTTGAGGCCGACATTTGGCGGAGCAAGGTGTTCTCTTCCGATGTCGTGCAGACCTTGAAGGCTAGGAAGCCGTCCTCTGCACGCATTTACCATAGGACGTAGCTGGCGTATGTTAAATGGTGTGAGGCTCATGCTTGTCAGTCGACTTTTTTCCGTTTGTCTCGTTTATTGGAGTTTCTCCAAGATGGTTTGGATGTTGGGCTTTGTCTCAGTTCCCTTAGGGTTCAAGTTTCTGCGTTATCTGTGTTTTTCCAACACCGTCTGGCTATTTTTCCTGAAGTTCAAACCTTCATCCAGGGAGTGTTGCGCATTCAGCCTCCTTACGTTCCGCCGATAGTGCCCTGGGATCTCAATTTGGTCCTGAGTATTCTCCAGAAGCCTTCTTTTGAACCTTTGCGTTCGGCTGAACTCAGATTTTTGACCTGGAAGGTAGTTTTCTTCTTAGCTATCGCTTCGGCACACAGGGTTTCGGAACTAGAGGCCGTATCGTGCAGGGATCCCTACCTGATTTTTCATGAAGACAGGACGGTCTTGAGGATGTTGCTCTTTTCTTCCTAAGGTTGTGTCTGGTTTCCAGGTGAACCAGGATATAGTGGTTCCTGCTTTCCACGTGGGTTCATCATTGGATGTGGGCTTTACGCACTTATGTGGATAGGTCATCTACTTACCGTAAGACAGACTCTCTCTTTGATTTGTATGACTCCCATAAGAGGGGTTTGCCAGCATCTAAGCAATCCATTGCCCGTTGGATTACTTCTCCGATTCGGCAGGCTTATGTGAGTTTTAGCAGGCCGGTGCCAGTGAGGCTCACAGCTCACTCCACGCATTTGGTGGGGGCGTCAGAGGCTGCTCTCACGGTGCCTTGGCAGACCAGCTGTGCAGGGCTGCTACCTGGTCCTCTGTTCACACCTTTACCAAGTTTTACCAGTTTAATGTTTATGGTGCTTTGGATTCTACCTTTCACCGCAGTGTTTTGCGCACAGGGGTTCCCGAGCAAACCCTTCTTTAGGGGCTACTTTAGAAGGTCCCCATGGTTGCGGTGTCCTCCAGATTGGATGGCTGAGAAAAGAAGATTTTAGTACTTACATCAAATCTGCTGAATATTGTTTGTTTGGTTCCTTGGGGCTTTTATATTATCACCATTTATTTATATAGCGCCACTAATTCTGCAGCGCTGTACAGAGAACTCAATCACATCAGTCTCTGCCCCATTGGGGCTTCCAGTCTAAATTCCCTAACATATACACACACACAGGCAGACAGACTAGGGTCCATTTGTTAGCAGCCAATTAATCTACCAGTATGTTTTTGGAGTGTGGGAGGAAACCGGAGAACCTGGAGGAAACCCACGCAAACACAGGGAGAACATACAAACTCCACACAGATAAGGCCATGGTCGGGAATTGAACTCATGACCCCAGTGCTGTAAGGTAGAAGTGCTAACCACTACGCCACTGTTTATACTGAGGCTAGCAGGGGTTGCAGAAGAGAGGAGTCAGCAGCAGTTTGTTAAATATTTAAGTGCCAACTCCGAGTGCCCTCATAAAACCCCATGGTAGCAGTGTCCCCAAGATGGATTCAGAGAAAGAGATTTGACGGAAGTACCAAAATCTTCTTTTCTCTAATGAATTCCCTTTCAGAATGTTTGGGGCATCTAGAAAAATGCTTGTCCGGAGAAGGAAAGGTGATAGCTACCATCAGTTCTGTTTCATGCCAACGGTAAAGCAGCCTTAGACCATTCATGTGTGAGGTTGCTTCTCAGCCAAGGGAGTGGGCTCACTCACAATTTTGCCTAAGAACACAGCCATGAATAAAGAATGGTACCAAAACATCCTCCAAGAGCAACCACTCCCAACCATCCAAGAACAGTTTGGTGACAAACAATGCCTTTTCCAGCATGATGCAGCACCTTGCCATAAGGCAAAAGTGATAACTAAGTGGCTGGGGCATCAAAACATCAAAATTTTGGGTCCATGGCCAGGAAACTCCCCAGACCTTAATCCCATTGAGAGCTTGTGGTCAATTTTCAAGAGGCGGGTGGACAAACAAAAACCAACAAATTCTGAGAAAAAGGTCTAAAAACACTAAAACAGCAAAGTTTGTGAAAACCAGTACTTGTGTCTTTCTCAAAACTTTTGGCCATGACTGTACAGAAGGAGAGAGGTCAGGGGAAGATATATAGATTTGGTTGACATCAGCGTACAGGTGCTATTAGAAGCCAAAATATTGGGCCAAGATAAGAGATGTAAAGTTATATAAATAATCTACCAATAACAAATCATTGTGGGACCCCAAAAGATAGTGGGAGTGGAGGGGCTTATGTTCAAGAGGTATAAACAATAAAGGGTGGATATGATATGTAGGAAGTGAACCAGGAAATAACTGTGTTACAAATGACAATGGAGTTAAGGGTGTGTAGGAGAAGAAAAATCAACAGTGTCCTAAGCAGCAGAGAGATACATGCAAATGATTGGTGAGACATTTTAAGCATAATATTTATTTAAAAATATTATTTTTATTTTAAAAAAAAAGGCACTCAATGCAACAAATTATACTCCAATTTGGAAATTAATTCATTTTGTGATTTGCAAAATATAAGTCAAAATAGAACAAAACAAAGCCATGGATGGTGGATTTTCGGTATGGTTCGAGGTGTTAGAATGCAGGTCATGCTGGATTCCAATCTGGCTGTCTTCTTTTGTTGTTTCCCAAAAAGCAAATAAAGTTAAACATAAATCTGTCCATCCTGGGACCTGCAGTGCACCAGGAACAAATTACTTTCATGTATTTCATGTACTTTCATCCAACCTTACAACTATAGGTCTTTTAGACCCTGAGAAAAAATAAGACCAACCATATCTTGAAAACATAAAAATTTTAAGGGTGGGGAGTATCCAAAATTGTAAACTTTGTGGGGAGTTACACCAGACACAAGCAGATTGTCAAAAAAAAGTTCATCAAAACAATTTGAACATATACACAGCCAAGCCTAGCCGAAAATGACATGCAATGAAGCATGTGAAAAACTATGCCACAGGCACATAACTACATTTTAAAACACAGAAGCGTTATTATGGCTACCAAAATATTACATACAGTTTAGACATAAAAGAAAACCCCAAAAAACATAAGACAGAGAAAACCTCTCAAGAACAAAAAGCAGGAAAATAACTTTTTGGCTACCTATTAGATATTATAATTCAACCACTTGCACATTTTAAAATCTTGGGAATGCCATCAACCATGGATTTTTTGTTAAAATTGAACATTTTGGCATTTTAGACATTAATAAAAAGAAACCTTTTGTTCATAGTGGTTTGTTATGAGAGAAGTGTATGTAGGTATAGGGTCTGTATATTTAGTTGTGATCAGAGTTTTTTTTAAAAAATAAACAAGTGGTTTTTCACAGCTTTAGTCATGGCTTATTCTGTGCTGCTGCTATTAGTTTTTGGACTTAGACATAACCCCAAGCTTGTGTAAATGTTACGCATGAATTTAATGAAAACGCAACATACACCAGAGTATCTTCCATACGGACCCTGAGGTAAACACTTTTATTGTCACAGCGTTTTCCGCCCATTGTCCACCCCTTTTTACTTCGTAGGACAGAGGGCCTCAAGTTATGTATACACACAAATACGTTATTACTTTGAGTACTTTTCTTTGGGCAAGTCACTTTTGCTTAACTCCCGGTTCTGGGCATGTGCAAAGTTGTTTTGCTTACGATCCGCACAAAATAAGCAGATAAGTCCCCTAATGAATCGGGCCCATTGTCCGAATAAGGAGTTTGTCCTGTTATTCACCATTTTTGTTTGTCGGTTTCATTTATTTGAAGCACCAGCAAGTAACCCTACACCTTGTGTCCAAACTGAAAGCTAATTTGCCATTTTTAGGCGACTCATTTTAAAACATTTGTTTGTCCACAACCCAGATATATCCATTAATGATTCCTGATCTATATTAAAAAATAACACCGCTATACCATTATTTTACTACTTTGTTTCAACAATTACCAAGAGTTAACCCTTTTAATGCAGACCACCTAATTAATCCTTTTTTTTAGGTTGTAGCACAGCATACATGGTTAACACTTACTGTAAATTGCATCAAAGGTATTCGCCAAACACTTCCATTTGTTTCCTTTGCAGGATCTGTTGTAGAACAAGGCAGGGTACACTTTTATTAAAAACAAGTCGAAAATGACTATAATCATTGTTTTATAAATGTGGAACATTTCCCCCATTATTATTAATAACATATTTTAATGTTTCCTGCTATCTTCTTCTATGTAAAGTTAACAAGAACTGGATACAGCAACAGTTATATGTCACCTTTCTCTCTTGCAGAGATTTCCTGACCTAACTCCTCACATATGGATAGTTCATACTGTGTCCACACCTGTGAATAAAACACAGCTCAGGGTGACTGTATAGTATTTTACTGAAACATGTCTGTACATTGACACATTTTCAATTGTGTATCTGCACAATTAGGACCCTCACAGGTGCAATTTCCTGCTTTGGCCGCTAGATGTCACAGTAATACCATACGTTGCTATCCTGGTCACGTGATCTGAATCAGCTGTCTCGTCACTTCTGGTCCAAGATGGCCGCGCTGAGAGGGAGTCTGTTGCAAAGTGTAAGATGGGATAAATACATAAAGGGGGTGGTATGTGAGAAGTCGAGGCAGTTGTGGTAGTTGTATGAAGATCGGCAAAGATATCGATGTGCCTTTGAGTGAAGTTGATGAGTTTATTTCTTTAACCACACAACTGTCTGTGAGATCTAACTCGTTACATTACTAATCTCCCTTAATGCATGGAGAATAAAGCATAGTTTTACTTTTCTAAATCTATAACACGGAAGTTGTCATTGCTCAGGATCGATTCTAGTGTCTAATGTCCTTAACAATCTTCATACCTCCCAAATGTACCTTTATTACATCCAGATCCTCTTGTTTGGAAAATCGTCTCTTGGCTCCTAATCTCAATATGATTAGTGTATATTTATATGAATTGTGGCTGCTGGTGGTGTATATTGATCATATATGTTTATAATAAAGTGTATTTGGCTCTTTAAAATGTTGGAAGGTATGATTTTATTTGGGTTATAAAAATTAGGACTGGTGTATAAAATGTGGTAATCATAAACATTTAGAGCCCTAAAATATTCCAACCACAGGCTCTAAACTTCACGATTATCCGAAAGGTTATGGAGAGTTTCACATATAATTGAAATGATTTACAGGATGGAGCTGTGGAATCTAGTGTGTGTTGGCAGATGGGAACTGGAGATATAATATATAATTAAATAATAAATATAATTTGCACTGACACATTTCCCAGAAGAATTGCAGATGTTTATTAGCTACTTACTAAAGCTGGGTACACACTGAAGAATTGTTCAGAGCGACGTGCTATCTCAAACGATTGTACCTACGACTGAAGGTCCGATCAGTCTGACGATTCATGTATACACACTGACACGATTTACCCTCAGATCTGTGCTCTTCATCTGGTCCTCTAGTCCAGAGAATGACAGCACAATATTCATTCATTCACTAATGTCACCTTGTCACACTGATTAAAACCGCCTTGTTATAGCTATCCACATGTCCTAACGAATTTCGTTAGCTTCTGTGACTCTGAAACAAAATATTCTGCCTTAGAACAAACAAATGAATTATTCCTTCTACAGCACTCTTTACATTTATTCACTCTGACATTCAGTGCTAACATCGGATGAAAAGAGCCCAACTCTGTAAACTCTATGGAGATCGTCGGCATGAGTGCATACACACTACATGATCGTTAGGTGACTGATCGGAAAAAATTGAACCAACCAAATGAGGCGATAATCGTCTATTTGGGCAGACTTTCGACCATCGTGTCATTACACACACTGGTCCGACTTTCTAACGAGCGGTCGTATGTCAGCTGGTTGAGCCGATTATTGGACAAAAACCCTGTAGTGTGTACCTAGCTTAAGGTTTTCTCAGTATATAATCATTTAATGTAATGTGGTATCGGAGTACTTGGTCAGATAGAGAGGTGTCCACTCCACAGCATATGTGCTCCAAACAGTGGGGAGTGTCTCAAAATATTGAAGCAAGGTTATATTTATGGGTGACACAGTAGTTAACATTGCTGTCTCACAGTGTTGGGGCCATGGTTTCCATTCTGATCAAGGAGCTATCTGTGTGCCGTTTGTAGGTTGCTCCACTGTACATTATTTAGATTGGTATCTAAATACCATGCAGGATTAAATTCTAGGTTGCTAAATCATCATGGTAGGCTACACTAAGGATAAGGTGAGAAACTGGATATTGTCAACAATGCCTAGATAATCATACTGACTAAACGCTTCATAAACACACTTTGAAGGCGTCTTGCATGTCGCTGTGCGACAACAGGAGTAGGGTGGTAGTTGGGAAAGGATCCCTATTCATACTGGTAGTCAGTCTCGTATAAGATTATCCAATGAAGCCCTTGTACATATGCCAGTTGTTTTCCGCCCCCAATGTGTGTTGTGTTTCTGATGCAGTAGATGGTGGCTGTCCACAGGCACAGGAGGAAACAGTGGTCCCTGTATAATAAAGGACAGCCTGTGCACACTAATTTTGTCTGCAGAATTCGAGCTAAAAAAATGAGGACATGAACATCAGTTGTCTACCACTACAAAAGTAGAACACGCCAGTGAAATAAATACAGCCCATTAACAAAGACTTTAATTTCTAACATAATGTAATAACATTGGGATAGATGTAAAAAATAAAATGCTTCCAGCTCTGGCTTAACCCTGCCCACATGTACAGACTAAGGGCTAGATTTACTAAGCTGTGGGTTTGAAAAAGTGGGGATGTTGCCTATAGCAACCAATCAGCTTCTAGCTTTCATTTATTAAGTACCTTCTACAAAATGACAGCTAGAATCTGATTGGTTGGTATAGGCAACACCCCCACTTTTTCAAACCCGCAGCTTAGTAAATCCAGCCCTAAGTGTTTTTTCTAGTGAAAAAATGTGTAGATAGACGTACATACATACATCTTCTGTATTAGTATTGAGCTGACTGTCTTTTGTTTCAATTCTCAATCTTTCCGGCTGGTGCATTTTAACAGGAGCAGCTGAGTTGGACAGATGACCTCCCCCTCTGCCACCTATCTGGAGTAGGATCAGCTACCAACCGGACCTACAATTCTGAAGGATTGGGAAAGGAGGAACACCCCTGTGAAGACAATTGGCTAAAGTTCAGGTCAGTTGTGTGGTGCTTTACAAAACTCTACTGTTCTTTCCAAAGTGGATCAATACTTTTGCAATGTAACATTTGACAATTTATGTGCGCGTCCATTTTCTTAGAAGACTTCAGTAGCACAGTCATGAAGATCTTTACAATATTTCAGGGAACTAATTTGTGTTTTTGCTGCTGCTATTGCTTTCTAGATGCCTTTCAATCAATCCTGGGTTTTTACTGATATTGTTGTGGTTTTAAGTGGAAGTGCACTGTATAGCTTGACAAAATTTCAGGCGTCTTCGATAAATTAAAAATATCAAATTTTTTTTGAGTGATTTTAAGAATGTCACAAGATTAGACAAGAAAAATGATCTTTCCAACAGCTACATGAACAAGTTTTTATTCAGCAGTATGTAAATAGGACAACAGCAAAGCCATGTAATCGCTCTATACTCCGACAACTTTGTCTGTTGACTCATTCACACTGTCTGTATTATGCCTTAGAAGCATTTCTTTTTCTGTGTCTTCTAGAAATATGCTTTTTTTTTTTTTATATTGTCTGAAAGTAAGGTATATTGCAGAATGCAATGTATTACATTGTTCTTTGTTTTATAAGGGCTGATGTCTTTCAAATAAGCACATTACTATTATGTTTTAGTAACACTGCACCACACAAGGAAAAAAACTTATGAACATCAATCACATCAACAAAATTCTGCTGTGCATTCAAAAGTAATCCATACAAAGAGAGAGATCCCCTTGTAACCAGTCTACCCTAGTGTCCTCCCTGCTTTAGGTCCACTCACTTGAATCGCCACATCTTACGCCAGACTGTCCTTCCTCGGTTCTATTACGTGCATTTTTGATTTCTCAATGTTATTGTTTTCACTGATGGAATTGTATGTGTTTTATTATGTTCATTCCCCACTATGTACCATCCATTCCCTTGGTCCTTTTTCTGTCCCTCTTCCCCTTTTTGCTTCATGTTCCCCCATAATTGAAAAACCTTAATAAAAAGTATTGATAATAATAAAAGAAACATAATCCATCAATTACCCTGATCTGTAACATATTAAAAACAAATACTCCTTTACATCTGTTAGAGATTGTAGAATTTTTTGCTCATTTCAGACTAGTTAAGTATATGTGTAACCTGCTTGCTTTTCTAAGTACTCTTGTGTATCGGCTCAGGATGTTACACAGTCCATGAAGGATTTGTACATTGTCACTTACTATGGTCTTTTTTGGTTCTCACTTTATGGGGGGTATTCAATTGACGGCGGGATCGCCGAAAATCCCGCGCTCTAAAAATATTACCGTTGTTACGGTAATCCTGCGCGGGAAAACCGTTAACAAGGTAATTTACTAGCTGGATTTCAGCTGAACTTCAGCTTATTAACGGTAATATCTTTCGAGCGCGGGATTTTTGGCGATCCCGCCGTCAATTTAATACGCCCCTATATGTGTAAACTGTGTGTTGGTATTTGATAAATAAAGGTCTTAAAAAAAATCAAATAAAGTGATAATGTGATTTCAAATGTGAACAAAATTTGCATAAAATTGCGTTAAAAAAAAGTAATCCATATCAATATCATTTTAAATGGTGCTCACTGAGGCCCATTCAAACAAAAGCAGTTATTATAGATATATAGATACAAGAACTGTAATAATAGTGCCCTAACATATATTATTATTGTTACTTTATATAGCGCCAACATATTACGCAGGTCTGTACATGGAGTATTTTCTCATTTACATCAGTCCCTGCCCCAGTGGACCTTACAGTCTAAATTCTGTATCACACAAACACTAGGTTCAGTTATTGTCAGCAGTCAGATAGACTACCACTATGTTTAAGGACTGCGGGAGTAAACCCCCACAAACATAGAGAGTTCCACATAGAGTCCTGGTTGGAAGTAAACCCACAGCCACTGTGTGAGGTATTTATGCTAACCACTGTACAGCCCATAGCAAGTATTAATAAACATATGTATAGGTGAATATCCACAAGCATTGCATCATTAATATCGAATGATGTCTCAACCACAAAGTGCAAATATGGTAGCAATCCATATTTTGTCAGAGCATGTAGCTTATTATAGCTTCAGTATCCAGTATAGCAAAACTGTCTTCCATTGTTTAACGACATAGCTGTTGAACCCATGATCCTCCCTGATAGCATGGTTCAGACCATGCTCAATACTAGAAAGCTGGTTCTGGGAAATTCTGCTGGTGCTATGCCTTAAGGACATATATGTCCATAGGTTTTGAGTCGTGCACAGGACAAATGACCTCTTGGTTCTTGAGAACAAGTTCTTGGCCTCTAAGCAGGACATTGCTGGGTAGATTACTTTGGTTATATGCCAGGCTTACATTGCGACAGGTGAGCCTGTCCCAGAAAACTTGACCACATTCTACCAGGTTGGTGGGTGCTTTATGGATGGGATCTCAGCTGAGCAGCTGTGTCGGGCTGCCACCTAGTCTTCAGTGCACACTATAACTTAATTCTACCAATTTTAATTTTTTTGCTCCCAAGGATGCTAGTTTTGGATGCACTCTGCAGTTTCCCTTAGAGCAGTGTTTCTCAACTCCAGTCCTCAGGACCCACTAACAGTGCAGGATTGCCAGATGACCAGTGAAATAATTATACCACCTGCTACACTGTGTCAGTCAGTAATGAATACACCTGTGCTCCAGCAAGGAAATATGGAAAACATGTACTGCTAGGGGTCCTGAGGACTGGAGTTGAGAAACACTGACTTAGAGCATACCCTTCCTTAGGAACAGCTTTGGGATGAGAGAACGTCTCTCTCTTCTCTGTGCTCCTGGTTCTGCCCTTGAGGCTTTGCGAGTAAATACTGAAGAGTTCCTGGCAGCCAATGTGCTTTAGAAGGGGAGGATCTTTAGTTTTTAGAAGGGAATTCAAAAGTGCCCAAGCTCCTACACCACACTTTATACCCTAGTGTTTCCAGTGTCCCCCATAGACTTAGAGAAAAAGATTTAACAAAAGAATTAAAAATCCAATTTCCAGATTGTTGTTTTTTTGTGTACTCCAGGCAATTCAGTGGACATTTATAAAGAGGCATTGAAAGATTAATACCAGAATGCCCACATAGCTTTTGGATTGTGGGTTATGTCCGTTGGTGGAGGTTTTATCATTTTATTTAGAAAATTAGTATTTTAAAAAAAAATGTAATAGTAAAATATAATTAGTATATTGATTTACACAATTTGTGAAATGGCAATAAGGAGCCATTTAAAGCTTTTGTATATTATATTAATAATAATTTCAATATGATGTTAAGGACTTCTACTGTGTATTATTGGTTTTCCATACATATGTTAAAATAACTCTTAACCCAATAATTTTGTAAACCTACAGCAAGTAATCCTTTATTGCAAAATGATAGTTATGCTCCAGCCAGTATTGCACATGGTATCTCATTTAGCCAGTATCTCACGTTAGAACATTATTGCTCAGATAACGAAGAGTGAGTTTCTTTAGCAGGCTGAAGATTTAAAAAAAATTGTGTAGAGGTTATACAATGTAGCATTTAGATCAAGCTACATAAAACCTGCCCACCCTCATCCATGTAGTAAGTAAACGGGTCACCTCCAGGAAATCACTTGTTACCTGCAGTTGGATGCCTGATCGTGCAACCATCTTTTCGTTGGAAAACAAGAGTACTACAATGCATCTATATCTCTTCAAAAATAGAACTTCCATTGGGCTCTATTGAAGAGCTATGGATAGAATAAGTGTTCCAGCTTCATGAGCTGGCTATGGGGATTAGATAACTGGTTGTCTCTGGGGGGGATATTGGTTCCTGTCTGTCACTCACCGGACCGTGAGTGCCTCTTCACTGGTGCGTGGCTCTCCAGTATTCCTGCCAGCACCTATCCTGAACCGTGGCCGCTCGCCATCCTGATGGTCTGCGCATGCGCAGTTCCTAAGAACTCTTCTGACCTTTGCTTTTAGTTAATTGGTTGATCAGGCAACGCTCCCTATTTAAAGCACCTGTGTTCATTACCTCGTTGCCTGATCTTGGAGTCTCATTCCCTGTGAGTCTCTGAAGGTGTTCCTGTGTACTTCTCCGTGTCTTCAGCTTCCTGCTGATTCCTGCTCAACTCATTGCCGGTTTCCAGACCGCTTCAAGTCTCCTGTGTTCTACTATGTCTTCAGTTCCCTGCTGATTCCTGCCGGTTTCCAGACCGCTACAAGTCTCCCGTGTTCTACTATGTCTTCAGTTCCCTGCTGATTCCTGCTCTAATCATCTGCGGCTTCCAGTCCGCTATTACCTCCAGTGTTCTACTCGTGTTCGCTATCTCCAGTGATTCCTGCATTGCTCATCGTTGTTCTACCCGTGTCAAGTTCTCTGCCTGTGTGCTGACCCGGACCCTGATTACCACTACCACTCACCTGTGGTTTCTTTACTCGTGCTGGCGTGCAGCCGCTCAGCTGTTCCTGTATCCTCTCGTGGACAGCCTGCTCAACTGAACCGCGGTATGCTTACTTTCTATTGACTGTATTCGTTTACTGCATATCCGCTTGGACTGTTCTCCACTTACCCACGGAATCCTCTATCTCCCTGAGACTGTGTTATTACTCCGCATATTTGCTGGGAAGTTTACCTCTTTGTTCAGTCGTGAGATACATATGCTAATTGACCTTCTGCTATTAGCCTGGATTCCAGTAGTGAATTTGTCTCTGTCAAGCAGCGCCTGCCACACCAACATAGACTTGTGCATATTGTTTGGGATCAAGTTCCTTGTGCTCTCAGTGTCTACATTCTATGTTTCCACTCATCAACACTTGTACACCTCCTCACCTATTAAGCAGTGGTACAACTTGCTATACGTAGACCACTGACTTCCCCGCTACCTACCTGCACCTGGACAAGTCTTCTCACCATAAGCAGTGGTACAACTTGCTATACGCAGACCACTGAGTTCCCCGCTACCTACCTGCACCTGGACAAGTCTCTTCACCATAAGCAGTGGTACAACTTGCTGTACGCAGACCACTGACTTCCCTGTTACCTTCCTGCACTTCTTCACGTCCATCAAGATCCTCGTGTTCATATCTACCTAATCATTAACCAGATTGCTGCTAGTCATTGACTTTTCTATTTGCATCCTCTCACCATCTGCTGAGTCATATGTTCCGCTAGTCACCCTGCTACCAGAGGACCACTGTGTAACCCACACTACTCTGGTAAGATCATCATCTGGTGATATCCTGGGCAAAGACTCCTAGTGCCCGTGACACTGTCATTGCAGTGTATGGCTATTTGAGACTCCCCATATCAGTGTTACAAATGGTTTCTTATTAATATGTCTGTCCAGACTTTTGGGGGTATATTTACTAAACTGCGGGTTTGAAAAAGTGGAGATGTTGCCTATAGCAACTAACCAGATTCTTGCTGTCATTTTGTAGACACTACTTAATAAATAACTAGAATCCGATTGGTTGCTGTAGGCAACATCCCCAGGTTTTCAAACCCACAGTTTAGTAAATATACCCCTTGGTGTTTGTTAATGCTTGCTGTGTTTTCTGAGTGCCGCAGCCTCACTGTGTTTACAATGGTTTTCTGTCTCTCTCTGCAGGGGAGAGAATAATATTTATCTTTATGGCGTGTTCAATGGTTATGATGGCACCAGAGCCACTAATTTTGTGGGTCAGCGGTTGTCAGCAGAACTGCTCTTGGGACAATTGCACTCCGATGTCACTGATGCAGAGGTTCAGAGAGTGCTGTTACAGGTGAGTAAGATGTTTAAAAGAGCTTACACAGGACACTTGTTTTAGACAAATTGTCAGACCTTGCAGAGCATTTCATAGATTTTTTTATTTTTTTTGGGGGGGGGTGGGGGGTTCTGTCCTCCTAGTGACATTTTACTGCCTATCCATGTGTGGGGTGGGGGGAGGGTTCTCCTAGACTGTAACCCGTGTTCCAGACATGATCTCAATGATTTTTCAACAGTCATTATTATGTTCAATTGTCTTGCAATGTACATTAAGCCAACATTGTATTAGTTTTTGCAGTAACCAGGAACTTTTCAAGACAATAAGAAAATCTTAAAATTAAACCTTTTTTGCTTCTGCACCCAGTTTACAGACACTCATGGACACTTGTATAAGAACTCCTGCTGTATATCCTGGTGCAGTTAAAATATCATCAATTAAAATAATGCTCTATTTTGCACACCAATTTGACACAGACTCAATCTAATATTGGTTCTAGTGCTAATTTGCCACTAAATGTAATGCAATTGAAATGAACACATCTAAGATTTAAGGCTGAGCTGCATTTGTGGATTGCTTTAGGTGTGTTCATACATTTATGTATCTACTCTTTTGTAAATGAAATATATCCTTTCATTCTAACTATTACTGATTTTCTAAAATAAACCTCCTATGTCCCATAAATAGAATTGTCACACAAAATTTGTATTTCAGCAATAAACCTCTCTCCGTTAACTGGCAGGGGTTAAACCTACACAGAGAAATTATGAGTGGCGGAAGCTTACATTGGGAATGCTGCAGCCAGCAGGGGCAAATTTTTTCATCACCTGAGATTCCTGCAGGAAAATTGCTAGCTAGGATTTGGGGGTGTGCTGTTCTTTAAA
This sequence comes from Mixophyes fleayi, assembly GCF_038048845.1. Classification (NCBI taxonomy): domain Eukaryota; kingdom Metazoa; phylum Chordata; class Amphibia; order Anura; family Limnodynastidae; genus Mixophyes; species Mixophyes fleayi. Next base: position 96,477,414 of record NC_134409.1, read on the forward strand.
GCTGCAATCCCTCTAAAATACAATGTATTTATTTAATATGAATCACTCTGCTTATCAGTAATAAAGCACATGGGGCAAATTGATTTGAGATTCACTTTTGCTACCACCTCTAAGGGGTACGATCAAAAATGAGTGAGATTTCTGCAAAAAAATAAATAAATATATATGTATGTATGTATGTATGTCTGTCTGTCTGTCTGTCTCCGGAACAGCCTGTGATGCACTTCACACATTTTTTTTGTTGTTGTTTGCAAAAAATCTCTCATTTTTGCTCACAACCCATAGCGGTGAAAACAAAAATTAGCGTTAGTATTTACAGTACTATCGGTAAAATCTGCACGCCCACGATGCTCTGAGGAACATCGCAATCAATTGAATTTGCCCCATGGAGTTTTTGATTTTTCTTTAGAGTTTGATTAAAGCTGTTAATGATTTACTACTTGGTAAGTGCTGTGTGATTACCATGGCAACCACAGTCGCATGAGATGATGGTATTGAGCCGAGGTGCTTTGGAACATTGATAGCATAAACCACCTCCTTCCTTTGCCATCACATGACCATGCAGAGCTTTGTCACCGAGTTAGTCTAAGAGATCAGATTACGCTCTCCTGGGAACTAGCTAATGTTTCCAGGTGAAAACACTTTTACTCTTTCACACTAGTTGGGGGACACCTTGGGGTATAGTGGTGCTGTGGGAGTAATGGCACTAAAAACCCTGTCTAGCCTGCTCCCCTCCCCTCTATGCCCCCTCCACAGGAAGATCTCAGGTTTTTTCTTAGTGCCTACAGAGGGCACTTTTAGTCTAGTCTTAGAGTTTTTTGTGTGGTTTGTCTGCAATATGGTTTGGACAAGGAATTGAGGTTGTTGTCCCTTAAGGTCCAGGTAGCGGCGTTGTTGGTGTATTTTCCGAAACGTATCGCTCTGTTACCGGAGGTGCAAATGTTTCTACAGGGTATACTTTATGTACAACCGCTATTTGTTCCACCAGTGGCTCCGGGGCACCTAAACTTAGTCCTATCGGCACTTCAAAAGTCGCCCTTTGAACCTTTGGAGTCTGTTTCTTTAAAACTTCTGTCGCAGAAAGTGAGCTTTTTGCTGGCCATTGCTTCGGCCAGACGGGGTTCGGAGTTGGTAGCCCTGTCATGTCGGGCTCCTCTTTTGATTGTCCATGACGATCGTGCGGTGCTTAGAACTAAGCCTTCGTTTCAACCAAAGGTGATCTCAAGGTTTCACATAAATCAGGATATTGTTCGGTCAGTTCTTCCTCGGTATTCTCTGGCGCCTGGTCAGGACTCAGTCTCTTTAGATGTGGTCAGAGATTTGAGGATTTATGTGGACTGTCCAGCTTCGGTTCAGAAGACTGATAGTCTTCTAGTCCTGTATGACGATCGCAAGCGTGGGTGGCCGGCCGCAAAGCAGCCGGTGGCTGACGGATCACCGCTACTATCCAGCAGGCGTACGTTTCGGAGGGCTCTCCGGTTCCTGAAGGTATGACATCTCATTCCAGAAGAACGGTTAGCGCCTCTTGGGCGTCGAGGCATGGGGCTTCGGCTCAGCAGTTGTGTAGCTGAGCTCTTCCTGTGAAGGGGGCATAGAGGGGAGGGGAGCAGGCTAGACAAGCTTTATAGTGTCAGTATTCCCACAGCGCCCTCTATATCCCAAGGTGAGCAGTGTCACCCAACTCGTGTTCAGAGAGAGATTTTACGGTAAGTACAAAAATCCTATTTTTTGGCAGTGGTGGCCATATAAATATGTCGCTCTGAGCAATTCTGCAAAAGGGACACTGACTTTTTTATAGGAGGTACTCCTGGAAAACAAGTAGCTTCAAGTTAAAGAGGTACAAAACTTACTTTATTTAAAAAAACAAAAAAACAGGTTATGTGGGATTGCATCTTTAAAATCACCATTTAAACCTTCAAAGTATGTTTATACACAGCAGCCTAATACATCTATTTTTATTTAAACATTATAAACTTACATAACCTGTTGAGTAATAAATATTTGTCATTTAGGCATTTGATGTGGTGGAGAGAAGTTTCCTTGAGTCCATTGATGATTCTTTAGCAGAGAAAGCAAGCCTTTTGTCCCAGCTGCCAGAGGTAACTATACAGATGTATACAGTAACACAATGCCTAAACCATTATCACAACTTTGGAATTTAACATGTTATATTAAATAGCTATAGTATTATTATTATTATTATTATTGCCTTTTATTTATAAGGTGACACAAAAGGTTTGCAGCTCCATTCATGACATAGACAGCAATGATCCATAACACGTTACATAATACATGAAAAACAATATTCAAAGACCAGACATACCCAGTAACCAAAAAATACACAGATAACATGGTAATGCAAATCAAATTATTTATGAGACAGTGAGTGGGGAACGATGGAAATGTCCAACGGGAAGTAGGCCTGAGCTCAAGAAAACAGAGCTAGGGAAGCAGGCCTAGAGGTACAGAGGCTGAATGAATAGTAGAAGCAGAACGTGAGCAAAGAGGGCCCTGTGCGAGCTTAAGCTGGGTACACACTACAGAAATTTCGACCAACTTTTTATGCTGAGCGATTTTACATGTGATCGATGTTCCGATCGCTCGGTCCATGGACTGCATACACACTAGCCTTGTTTAGGACGATAAAGGGAAGAGCGGACGTCCCTTTAGCGACTTTTTACAGCCATGTTGTCGTGAGCAATGACTGTAATTTCGTACTCACTGTTGTGGATCGGTCGGATGTTTATACACACTACACAGCGAAAAACGAGATTGGAACGAAAATATTAAACGGTACGACCAACCAAATGAAGCGATAATCGTCCATTTGGGCAGACTTTCGACCATTGTGTCACTGCACACACTGACCCGACTTTTGAACGAGCGGTCGTATGTCGGCTGTTTGAGCCGATTATTGGACGAAAACAGTTTAGTGTGTACCCAGCTTTACATCCTAAAGCGAAGGGGAAGACACAGATAGGGTGGTACCGAGTGGGGGAGTGAATGTAATAGCTGGAACAAAGAGTTAGGAGGAGAGCTGATGGGTTTGATTACAGAAATTAGTCTTAAGGTCACGCTTGAAGCCTTGGAGAGTAGAGGCTAACCTAATAGCAGTCAGCCTTTGCTGACACACCCAGTAATGTTTTATAGTGACCATTTTAGGAGACAGTAGTTTAAGTCCCCTCACTCTGTCTAATACTAGTGTGGCCAGTGTGGTGACAGTGGTGTTGGGGCATAGTAAACTAGAATCATTGCACATTTACAATATTTGTACTTCATGTTATTTTTCTTGCTGATTATTTTTATTTGTTTTTATGTAAACGGTACATAAATTCATGCATACAACACACTTAAATTCAGATTACAGGTTAGCATAGCCCTGTGCTGCATGCAGACAGACACAAGTCAGATGAGCTCCAAACTGGTGTTAATATTGTGCCTATATTCACCCCTGATGATAAATTGGCATGTCCTTGACAGCTGCAAACTTCAATACCACAGGAGTCCCTAAATCAGGCAAGCTCGCGGCAGAGGAATTATGGTTTGCTCCAAAGGCCTCTCATTGTGACGGCGTCATCTGAAATTGTTCATGTTAGAGCAATATAAAACATACTTTCAGAATCATGGAAAATGTAGTCTGTATTATTTTTTTCCCAAGTATGTTTTTCCATACTATATTGTATTTTTTTTGGACATGTTAGACAGACAATTCATGCAGCAGTGTTTAAAATAGGTTTTAACACTAATAGTAACTGGAGTTCCAGTACTCTCACCCACTCAGTACTGCATTTGGAGATTGTAATTCTATAATTCCATTCCAAGTGGAAGGAATTGCTTTATGATCTGTCCCTTATGTATTTTAGGTACATGTATGAGGTTAGAATTCCAGATTATTAGGCTAGCAGTTTCACTTTATGGAATAAACAGGATTCACTATTGCTCTTTACCATCAGTTAACCAATTAAGCTTGTCATGCACATAGCGATGATGCTGCTCGCCTGATGGACAGGATTAATTTCCAGTATGGCCAAACACAGTGATGGCCCACGTTAGCCTGTAGCTGATGGGACCTCTGTTGAATTTGTTTGGTTTGCTATACAAAGAATGAGTATTTTGTGTTCAAAGCTACAATCAATAACAATATTCTCAAATTATTTTGTCATTACCAGAAGTTTTATAATTAAAGGTTCTTTTTGCTAACAATTTTGATGTATACAATTGTCATAATGCGGTACATTAGACACCACAATATTCCTGCATCACTGTGACAGAAGCCTTAGATAATTACTCTGTGCTGTTGATAACATGATCCTTCCAATACTTTTCAATCTGTGGCTTTTTGCTTGCTTTTATTCTTCACTTCATGGCATTTCCGTGCCACATGCAGTGCTATCCTCGCTAGTTTATTCACACAAGTTTACATGCCACTGCCTCCCATAGGATTGACACATTTATCTCCTGATGCTAAACATTTCGATGATTTGATTGGCTATTGTGTGTACGTGTAAACAGGGTATGCAAGGACTAGCAGAAGATTGAATTCAGTAAGGTGCTCAGACCCTAGTCAAACACACCTTTTGAAATGTGTGTGTTCATTTTCCACAGGATATTTGATATATTCATATGTCTTTAATTTGCTTTCTATCTGTTGTAGGGTGCAGTTCATCAGCAGCTCCCTAGCCAGTACCAGAAGATTGTAGAGCGGCTAAACACTCTAGAGAAGGAGATTTATGGGGGTGCAATGGTTATTGTGGTGATAATTGTGAACAACAAACTTTATGTCGCCAATGTTGGTATGTAATCCTAAATTCTACAATAAATGTAGACATGTCTGGTCATGACTGAATGCACATAAACTTCACTAGAGCACTTCACTTGTCCTATAATGTCAGACTCTCCCTGGTGAGCAAACACCCCTGTGATTTTCTATATAAACACAGGTGTTGGTCTTTGAGCACTACATGTTTGCCTCCAATACTAGGCCACCACTTTTCTGAGTAACAAGAGATTAATTTGTTTAAATGTAAATAGCTATTAACACACAAAAGAACTCTCACCATCTGCAATTACACACATCATTTATTTGCAGTGTTATGTTGACACAAGAAAATGGATTACTTCCAATGTGTTGCAAGCAGAATATAACAACAATGGTTCATCAGACTAATCAAGCAACATGTTTATGCAATATTGCTATGGTCTGTACAGTTTAAAGATACAATACGATGCATTCAGACAAACTTCTGCAATGCTTAAGTGTTGCTAAACTAGAATAGAGACGGTTGAACACCACAAATACAACATATTTAAAACTGTTGTGATTTTTTTTATTTCTGTTGTGTTTTGTTTTTGTTCTACTTCTGTGACTTTCTATATTCTAAAGGTAAAAAAGGGAAGAGTTTATCATTGTGATTAATATAAAATGTAAAAAAAAAAAAAAAACATTTTAAAGCACAATAAATGGTGAACTACAATAAAAGTCAGAAACAGGTGTATTGAAGGTGCAGAAGGTTTGTATTTTAGAAGTGGTGCAGAGCTTTTGTACAGGAACTGTAACATACTACTACGCATCTTGGTGTCGCCCGAAGCTGCTCTGTCCCGGCGATAGGCGCTCTCCTGTTCTTCTTGGGCGCTTGTCCACACCTTTGCGCTTCTATCTGTAGTATCTGACAAGAGGCTGTAGATCTACTGATATCTAAGTAGCAGCTAATTTTGAGTTATTGTACGTTAGTGTGTATAGTTACTGGACCTCCAGTTACTTTCCTGGCTGGTCTTGTGACATACCTGTATGCTTATGAATTTTTCTTTGCTCTACCTGTTCTTACCTTTCATCTGCAGTTAACTACATTTGCGTCATGTGTCTTGATTTCTGGTCCTGCTTGTGCCAATAGCTGTCTAGCGAGGCAAACCTGGGGGCCGCAACCTGTGAGAGTCCTGCAGTGAAGTTAGGCTGAGTGTCGGGCTACATCAGTGAGCATTATAGACGTCATTGTCATTTTAAATTTGCTGCTGAGCACATTGGCTAATTTTATAATTTGAAGAAACTTGCAGAACATGTCCCATTTCTGAAAGCTCTTAGACTGTTGAATTCAGATGCATCTCCTGAGGCTGCTCATCAACTGTCACCCAACTCATCATGGTGTACAGCATAAGGGAAATGTTTTGGTTTTTTTTTGTCTGCCATTTATATCCCTTTGCTAGTATTTGGGGTCGATGAAAACATTTCTCTGTCCTTTTAGTTTGCTAACTATCTCAGGTTATACAGAGAAGAGACTTTATCTATTTATGGCACTGATGGGCAACCTGATAGCCTTCAAAAGGGATTCATATTTCCCTTAATCTCAGAAAGAGAGCTGGGGCAACATATTAAGTCAGCAAAGTATAATAGCTGTGGCCGATGGGACATAAAGCAGAGAAAAAAATCGACACGGCATAAAGAAGTGATTACCAAGTGGCTGCAGGTGGGCCTGTTGCACGTCACTGATCTGTGGGCTTCTGAACTCTGAGATGCAAGCAAAAATTAGCAATATTTCAGTACCCTAACATCCCGTGAAGTCTGCGGAAGAGTGTGGTGCCTTCAGCCCTCCACCATATGTTACAGTCCCTTGATACTGATCAAGTGGAACCTCACTACGTCTGCTTTAGTCATGTAGCAGTTGCCACCCTGGATTTCAAGACTCATGGAGATAGATATATATAACACACATACAGATTAGCAACAACATTAAAACCCACTGCCAAGTTAAGTGAATAACATTGAGTATCTTATTACAATCTATCAATGGGTGGGATCTATTAGGCAATAAGTGAACAGTCAATTCTTGAAGTCGATGCGTTGGAAGCAGGAAAATGGGCAGGCGTTGGGATCTGAGTGACATTTACAAGAGCCAAACTGACGACTGGGTCAGAGCATCTCCATAACGGCAGGTCTTGAGGGTTTTCCTGGTATGTATTGGTTAGTACCTACCAAAAGTGATTCAAGGAAAGACAATCGGTGAACAGGCGACAGGGTCATGGGGTTCTCAAGGCTCAGTGATGCTCTTGGGGAGCGAAGGCTAGCCCATCTAGTCCAGTCCCACAGAAGAGCTACTGTAGCACAGATTGCTGAGAAAGTTAATGCTGGCTATGATAGAAAGGTGGCAGAACATATAGTGCATCGCTGACCCCAGTCTATCGATGTGAGCACCTACGGTGGGCAGGTGAGCAACAGAACTAGACCATGGAGCAATGGAAGAAAGTGGCCTGGTCTGATGACTCACTTTTTTTTTCATGTGGACGGCCGGGTGCGTGTGCGTCATTTACCTGGGGAACAGAAAGTTTCAGGAGTTAAAATTTCACCTTCCTCATGCAACAGCAAAGATTAAATCTCTGCTGGGAAGGGGCCAAATAGTATGTGAGCGGAAGTGCTATGCTCCGTGGAATCCCCACACCTCCCCCCAATCAAAGGGGGATCATCCTGTGAGACCACAGGAAAAGAAATAGGACCAAATAGGGAACTCAGCCGATCAACTAGGGAAATGTGCCAAAGACAATAATGGCAGGGGACAAAGCCACAGAAGTGGTACAGGTTCATGTGTCGCAGCAAAGCTCAATCCCGGCAATGGGACTCTCTTTGAAGACATTATTCAATGCTGTATCTGACTGCAAAGCAATACTGACAGAAAAGATTGATGCAGTCCATTAGAGCAGACCTGTAGTATCTCTGTGAGATCAGATGTGGCAGAATGCACTATTTGGGTCTTGAAGGACTCCTCTGGTCTGTGACTAACTCCCTGAATGTTGCAATAAATAATCAAACCTATGCATGACAAAGCTAGTAGATTTGGAAAATGGGCTGTGCAGCAAGAATGTGTATCTTGTGGGGTACATGGAGAAAGCTGAAGATAATGATATCTGTGACTACTTTAAACATTCAGTGCATAAGCCTTCTCTTCATCATTGATTGGAGCTTGCACACTGATTACATAGCAGACCTGGAGCTCCACCAATCTGGATCAAAACAAAAGTCCAATAAAAGACCACCGTAATTCTGTATCTGTGTACCTGAGTTTATACAGTTCCAAGAGGTGAAGAGACTCAGAAACAAATATCTTAGATATGCCATGATGTTCCCAGCCTGGCTAAGAGGCAAATTTCTATAGAAAGCTTACTTTTATGCTGCCCCTCAAACTGCTACTACCTGGCTGGAGGCACTTCCCACTGATCCCTTGGCAACAACATGAACATTTCCAGTGTCTACACTATAGCAAGCAAACCGTAAGCCAAGCTCTTGCAATGCAAGACTTCAGTTCATTTCTGCTCACTTACCATAATTTGAAATCTTTTTTCTACACTTTGCCCCTTCAGGGTATGTTAAGGATCCAGTGAAATTTCTGCTTATGTGATGTTGTGAGAGTAGGATGCAAGTAAGAGTGGATATGGGCATTAAGAGGTAGTTTTATTATAAAGGTAACTTTCTTTGCTATATCTGCAGCGCTATGTATATTAAATGTTAATTGCATGACATGAAAATATTTCGATATGATATTACTGATTACATAACAGGCACTATGTGAGCACTACAGCCAGCAGTGTGTGTTAGGCCAGTGGCCACCAGTCTGACCAGTCCTGGCAAGTGTGGACAATAACCTCCAACATTTCTCAGTATTATTGCAAAGTATTACAACTGCCCCCACCCGGCTTCTTAATGCCACCCCGCTCTTCCTGCTGGAATTTTTTTTAGGGCAGAGCATTGTATTGTGTCTTCAGGAGACAGATATAAAGGGAACACAAGTCAGATCTCTTAGGAAGTACTCGGTACATGTTTACCATTCCATATTTTCCAACTACTCACAGGGTGTGTCTAAGATAGTTAATACATTCCTCACTCCAAAACTAACAATGGGAAAATATGTTGAATTACACTCTATAATTCAAAACGTTAAATTGACAATGTTTGGAATTTATATACCCCCACCCTTTTATACTGAAGGCCTTACAGATTGCTCTGAATTTGTAGCACATTTTCCTCTGTTATAACAGACCCTCCTTTGACAGAACATCCAAACATCTTTTAAGGGCACAACATATAACTCACAGATTTACTAGGATGATTAGAGGAGTGGTTCTGTTTGATATATGGTGAAGGTGACACCTAAGTGATAGGTATATTCATGCTACTCTAGTTTTCTGCAGAATTGACCTGGAATTCTGTAGGCTTGGTCTGTTGTCATATACCCAGCCTGTGACATTTTTATCTAGAGTAGTTAAAGGATTATGCCCCAATACAAATTACTTTAAGACTTAATGCTGCTCCTCAACCAATTGGGGATTTAGCCACAATAAAAAAATCTGCAAAACATGTTCTAAGGGATGCTAATGCCAATATGAGAAGTAGTATTTTCTCCTGGTGCGACATTCTACATCAAATCAACACAATTTTAGAAACAAATCTACCTTACATTCTTTAATTTCAATTAAATTTTGTATAATAACTGCTGCCGTGGGTATAAAGAAAACCCCCAAATCTTAGGCCAATATGTACATTTGGTTTGAAGTTATATGCTGAAGTGTCTTTCCATGTAGAGTATCTTTGCACCTAAGTTAGCATGTCTGCGCAGAAGTGGGAACAGGCGCTGTCTGTAGAATATCGTCCCCAATCACACCTGAAGAGGAACGTGCATTCCTCTAATGAAGTTAACTAGAAAAAATATTGTTTTGTGGATTTTTCTCAGGTGTGTAGTGCCTCAATAAGTATAATTTTCATGAATCACTCAAAACTGAAAGCTCTTCTAGCAGATGATCCCAAGATAAAACTTTGGGGATTTATTAACAAGAGTATGAACAATTTTTTAGATGTTCTTCAGAAATGTAAAAATGTTTTTTTGAGAAAATCAAAACTTCGATTTTGAAAATTTTAGGATTTAAAATGAGACCTTGCCCAATTTTCTAGCTTAATTAGGTGAGCTACAAATACAGTATAACAACAAATTTGCTTTTAACATTTTTCAAAACAATTGCAGCTTTTACATGCATATAACTTCAAAACCAGTGCACATATCAGCCTAAGATTTGGGGGGGAAGGGGGTCTTTACAACCATGGCAGCATTTATTATACCAAATTTCATTACAATCTGAAACGGTAAATTTGAAACCCTGCGTTGATTTGTTGTGGATTGACCCTGGCATAGAAAACAGGGGGCAGATAACAGCAGATATTAATGAGTGTTTAAGGATATTTTGTAAAGGGTTGTATTGTTCTTCCAGAAATTGATTGGATATACAGATCTATCTACATGCAATAACTTTAGGGGCGAACTTTGCCGAGATTGTCAGTGGAAGACCCCTTAGCAATAAATGCTCCTTTTATGCCCAAAAAATATAAAGGAGACAGTTCAATCATCCCTTTTCAGGAAGATTTGATTCCAATAGCAATGTACAAAAAGTATGTGCGTGACATCACAGTTATTAAATAACTTTCAATAGGTATTTGACTTGGGCCTCTAGCTCCCTCAATGTGAGATGCCTTTATCATCAACGTGGTAAAGATGATACTGTATGTGGATCGCATAGACTCATCTCATTAGTCAACATGGATACAAAAATCACAATTTTGTCTGTATGTCTTAATAACTGAAACTTTTATTCATTGAGACTGAATAGGGTTCATAACAAGTACATCCACATCAATTAGTATTAGTCTTCTTATGACTAATATCCAATATCCATATATGTGGCTAGTTTTTTTTAAATTGTTTCAGAAAATGGCTCAAGTTACTGCCTGATGGTCGCAGAGATGTGATGGGTGGCCATTCTCACCGGCCTTGTCTGCCATAGCTGTAGAACCTCTGGCATCTACTATTCATAATGATTATAATAGGTTTATAAATATTATTACTTATAAAGCACTGACCTTTTCGCAGCGCTGTACATTGATGCCGAACATGACAGACGATTTATATACAACAACATGAAACATATTGCAAATCTAAATGAGCTGTGGGAAACACTTGATACATTAGGTATGGGAATAACAATTGTAAGTGCATATGGTTATTGTAAGATAACAGCATTATCAGGCACCAATAATAAAACCGTTATTGGCGACTGGCATTTCTCTGCAGCTACTGGTGATGCGGCACTATTGGCGTGAGTAGAGACAACAGAAGGCAGAGACACAAACTTAAATCAGTCACTGTAGAAATCTTAAGAGTCATCTGCTATCAATCACATCTATCCATCGCCATTTATTTTAATCGATTCTCCTTCCTCTTCTGGTTGCAATGGTCATCTGCCAGCTTGGAGTAGCTGAGTGCCAGGTGTGTTTCTTTAGTATCATGCTCGCTGTAAACAGAACCAGGACAATTGTTCCCCATGTTCAGCAGCAGCTGATGTCACCAAAGGAGGAGGAGAGATGGCAACAACAATGACCGTTTAATTCCCTGGGTCCAGCAGCTAAACAGAGATGGTATTCAGAGGATGTTCAAAACCACCCTGCCCTTGGTATAACACACCTCTACACTACCAAGTAATTGCCCAATGCCGTCACACATTTTTAACTGTTTTTATATTAGGCTCTTTTTTCTAATTAATCCACAACCCTGCAGTAACAGGCTTTGATTATTTGAACAAATTATTCCCTGGTTTTGTCAAATGTATTTAAGTACCAGGAGGTAGGGGCACCAATGCCAATAATACATAGTGCCACACCATTCTTGAAATGCGGAAGATCTTTATTATTTATGTAAGCTGTTGAAGGATTGACTGTGGAGTGAATATTATACCGATAATTGGAAACATTGCTTGTAAGATGGAGACTTAATACTACCATGTAGAAAATTTTAAAAAATGAATTCTTTCTTTATGTATAAGGAGGGGATTGTGGATTGCTCCATTAGCCCTGTAAAGCTCCACAGAAGATGGATGATTGGCAGAGGTCCAATATTATTTAGCAGCCCATATTAGCTATGTGGGGGTTGGGGAGGATGTGTCAGTGGCGCTAGATAATTAGCTGCTGCTGATGATGATATGTTGAACTTTGCATAAGTGTTAAAGCTTGCTGTAGGTTCTTTGAATGTCTGTCTTTACCATTCCCCAGATCTTCGACCTTTTCTCTTCTCACATTAAGCAGTTTTTCTATGCTGGACACATTGTATGGATGGTTTTACCCTAACTTATTCACTCCTATATGGCACAATGATAACAGAGCTTAAAAACCTAGAAGCAGCAGGTCATACGTAGAACATTAAACTGGTTTTACAGATAGTTGCAAGAAAGGCACACAGCATTCACCCATTGGGAGGTCTATATTTAGCCATATGCATCTTACATTTTTTATCTGCAGGGCTTCGCCCGAGCTGATTGCTAGAATCTTTTGGAAGTTATGTTCCAATGGGGGCCAGCTGTTTAAGACCTAGAGGGCAAAGGGTTGACATCTCAAGAACAGTAGATTGAAATATTGAGACTCAATAATATTAATATCTATAAAGCTAGATAAGAGATTTGATCAAACCCTATTGATAAACAGGGCTTATTTTTAATTGTATAGGAGAGGAATAAGGAACTAGCTACTATGCCTAAAATGTGATAATTATAATGGTACCTTTATACCTTATATGGTCTTCTATGTTAAGCATTCTGGAAGGATGTAATTAGATATATAACCTACGTGTTACAATTCGCCATTCCATGTGAACCTCAGATGTGTTTTCTGGGAGTGCTATGACCTGTTAGATCACATAAACTTGATCAAACACTCTTTGTTGCATGACTAAACTCTGGGTAGCACGTGATGCTCCTATCCTATTGTGATGGAGATCGAAGATTCCACGCGTGACATTCAAGTCTGGTGGGTCAGAGTCCAAACAACCTTAAAACAAATAAAATAATGTGAGAATTTTGCTAAATTAATGGTCTGTGCAATAGGCAATGTATTAAATGTGTACTTTGTGGGTCTGATTCCTTAAGGAATGTAAATGCTGATACGTGGCGTTTACGTGCACATGCCCAATAGACTATGCGCCAGTGAGCGCAAGAACATCCAATTCATCTTCGAACACTGAGGACACTTACAGCAGACTATGATTTCATGGTCAGAACTGGGAGAGGAATGGGCGTGTGCACGTATTAATGGACAGTAAGGGCGTGCCAAACTCGAACACGCAGCCATTGAATTCAGTAATTGCATTTTTTTCTTTTCTGTGCTTTCTGCTGGGACTTTCTATTTCACATCTGTATTGGACATATCCTGCAGTGTATTGTGTCTGTCAGAACAGAGCATACCTAGACCCATATTCAACAACAGACGTTTCTTCACATCCGCCTGTAGTTGAATACGGGAATGCATATACCCAAATTATGTGTGTGTAAATAACAAAAAAAACTATTTTGGTTTGTTTTGCGTGTCTTAATGAATCAGGCCCTATATGTACAAATATGTCAGGATGTTTTGTATATTTGTTTTTGTATCCAAAACAAAATTAGCAAATATAAAAAACATTAAATCTCTGCTCTTTAAATTTGTTAGTTTATGATTGCCTGATTTAAATAAATTACCTTTTCCTGAATGACTAAATACCTTTTACAATTAATATCTGAATCTAAACTGTATATAAGCTCTATTTTAGGTGGTATTATACCTTCAAAAAACAAATGTTTCCAACCTTTGACCCGAATTGCTGGCGGAATTGTGGCGCCAGGGGCACTCTCTTCCACATTTGGTGGACCTGCCCACTTATTATACCTTTCTGGACCAAGGTCCATTCCATCATTAATTCACTTTCAGAACAGCCAATACCCAAAGACCTCTGGATCTTTCTGTTTTCTCGTCCCCCTCAAGACGGAGAAGACCAGACAAAAAAAATTGGTACCTCATATTTTCACAGCTGCCAAAACACAAATAGCTAAGAATTGGAAGCAACAAGGACCTCCCTCTATCTCTGCACTCAAACATTCCATCTGGCACATTGCATGCATGGAAAGCATCACCTACTACTTCCATAATAAACAGGGCCAAGTTTGATGCCATATGGGCCACCTGGTATTTACGAGATGGCCGCCGTCAACCAAGGGTTCCAACACCGCGTTAGCATTCTCCTTGCAGATGCCTATTTGTGCAAGTCTGCAGCCGCTTCCAGGTCCTTCTAATAATTGTATGGGCCAGAAGTCTTCTTGAAGCGTAAACTATCTCATTCAATGTTTTGTTACTTTTCTGGGCCCTGCAGTTTTGGATTTAACAAATTTTTTTGTTGGAATAGATTTTGAACTGTTAACCCCCCCCTTGGTTATATACCAAAGAGAAAACAGAGAAACACTACTGTTTATTTCTAGTAAGTTTCTTGTTAACAAGTATGTACATGTTTCCTTAGTAAATATTTTTTTTTTTAAAAAATGAATTGATCTAGATCACCTTGCACACCATCATAGTTAAAAGATCTTTCCATTCAAAGATTCAAAGCTTAACATGTACTTTTAGGTTGATTTAAGGATCCTTGATGGCTCTATCAGTCCTGCGCCATATTCCTCTCTTTGCTGTTTGAAACAGGTCAAGTAGGTTTTGATGCCCCTCAACTGTGAACTTCACATTGATATATGGTATTACCACCCACTATTTGAACAGGGCTGAGCAATAAACGTAGAGGGGAGTGCGGCATGTGACTGTGAGTCATCCAGGACCCCTGCAGATAAAGTGAACAGAGCAAGTAAGGTAAGTATAATTTTGTTAACTCGTTGAACTCCACCCAAAACTGTAATTACAGCTCTTTATGTGTAGGGTGCTGTAACAATTCTTGAAATGCAGATAATCTTTATTGTTGTACTCTGAAGGAGTGGTTGGATACAAATAAACATTTTTTACATGCTATAATTAAGATATTCTGCTGTTCATGACTTTATAATGTTTGAAGCCAAAATCTTCTCTGAACTGCAATATAAGTACATTTATTAAAGAGTGTTTTGTTACAGGCACGAACAGAGCTCTACTATGCAAATCCACAGTGGATGGACTGCAGGTCACACAGCTTAATGCTGATCACACAGCAGAAAATGAGGATGAGATATTCCGACTATCCCAGCTGGGTACGTTTGTAATTATTTCAGTATCTGTTTGTTTTCCATTATACTGTTGTACAACTCATATCTTTTTAACTGGAATTATTATTTTTCATATATTTAGCATTTTTTTTATTCAACATTCACAAAGTTTCCTTTATTTGGCTAATAATACATACCTGAAAACATCCTACAGCAAGTTGATGTAAGATACTGGTAGTCTCTTACAGAAAGCAAGTTATTGCTACTAAAGTTGGTTTTACAAACCAGGCCCATACAGACCTTCAACGCAGTTTATCCCGTTTTTGCATTGTCAGCCATTTTGTTAAAGGGCAGTCAGTTTACACAAGGCATTCTTAATAGTGCTCGATAGGTTTGCTCCAGTGAAGAATATGCAGGGCAGCAAAGCACTAGCGAATATACAACTGCCTGTACATACCCTGACAACTCCACTCTTTTACATGACATTCTGTCATGCACAAGAATAATTCATACTCGTTATTTTGTAATAAACAGAGCATCATCACCGTTTCTTTATATAACGCCACCAGTTCCGCAGCACTGTACGGAGATTATTTGTCACTCTCATCAGTACCTGCTCTAGTGGAGTTTACAGTATAAATTCCCTAACAAACACACTAGGTTTGTCAGCAGCCAATTAACCTTTAATTTTGCTAGGTAAATAGTTTTATCTTTATCTATGGCTTTCTCCTTTTCTTTTCATTCATCTTCTAGCAAAGTGCTTTATATTTGTTGCCCAGCGATATGACACAAAGCTGTTTTCTTGATACAGTTATATCCAGAGAGCGTAGAAGAGCTATTTAATATTACTTGACAGCCAAAATAAACACATTTAGTAATAATTATAATACAGTTGACATGTTTGACCCTATCATAGTGCAAAACTCCTCCATTTCCATACCACTTTTTACAATTGTAGAATTTTGAGTGCACCTTTGTGTCTGTTTAGAATTGGCCAGATTTGATGAGATTTGGCTACTTACTACACGCATAACCATCGCAAGATAACCACACACAGATGGAAGCAGTCCTCTTAACGCCCGATTCATAGACCTGCCTGTTCATGGCTACCACAGTTGTTGAAGGAAAAATGCATATTGGGTCAATTGACAAATATAGAAACCAACATCTCAATGTGTGTTACTAGCACAAGTTTCATCTAGCATTTTCGTGTGTGTGTGTATATGTATGTGTGTATATATATATATATATATATATATATATATGTATATATATATATGTATATATACACACACATGCATATATATAATTTATTTATTGTTCCTTCAGCTCAGGTATTACGGTGGCATGCTTTTTGTTGTTCACTTTAGAGATTAAAAAAAACATTGGTACATACTAATATTTTCAATTAATTCCGCTTTTGAACTTTGGCAATAGAGATGCTCGAACCAGCTGCATATTTATTCTTGAAATAGTTCAATGAATCAGTTCTGATATTCAAACGTTTGCCTGACGTCTTGGATTTTAATTAATTAAAAAAAATTGAGCTAGCTTATCTTTGCTTTGATAATGGATGCCCAAGCTGGCAGAACCCTGATATATGAGGTATTAAAGTGGGTCACTCAGAGAGTTACACTAATTTGTATCTCTTTTTCCAATTTCAAAATCAATTCTGATAATACAGAATTCCTAGATTTGATCAAAATGAACATTCTAGCAAGGCTGCAATATCTGTCCCAGACACTGCCAATAAGTGTCCCCTCCAGGACACTCACTTCCCTTTTGCAATTGGTCACTTTGTTCTATAGAACAACACGGGCAGTGCATTATTACCATTACAACGGTAATTTTAACGTGGATATTTGCTCGCAGCTCACAGAGCCAGTATGCACATCTATTACCGTAGTAACGGTAATAGTGCCTGCGTTGCTCTAAAGAACAATGCTGGGAATTGAATTTGCCCCTAAGAGTCCACAAATTCTCTCATGAGAAGAACTGAAAAAGAGATTTTAGTAAGGACCTGGATGCAGAGTAGTGGTCCGATGTTTCAAAAGGGGTGTACAAATCATCCAATAGTGTTAGTGTCAAAGAAAACATGTACAAACTCCTGTGTTGCTGGTGCATGGTCTCTACTAGACTTCATAACATTTACTGTAATGTCTCTTCCCGCTGCTGGAGAGGTTAATAAGAGCCAGGCTCCTTTCTCCATATATATATATATATATATATATATATATATATATATATATATATATATATATATATATATATATAGTCCTACAGGGATTCTGATTTGAGGTCCATAATCTTATCATATCCATAAAATGATGGTTGTTCCCTTCCAAGCAAAATGTTTTTTTATTACCCATATCCTTTCCAGATCTGCTCCAACACCTTAATAAGTTAATCGGGCACCTCCTTCCCAATTTTAGTTTTTGCCCATACACTGATGAAATTTGCCCTGAACCTTTTAATAATATTGCAGGACCTTCTACCCTTTCTTTTCTCCTCCCCTCTTTCTCCACTCTCACATCCTTCCCTACCTACTCTTATTTCTCCCTTCTTTCTTTTTCTTTCTACTGTATTTGCCTTCCCCATTCTCTCTTCACAATACAAAACAGGCATCAAAAAGTTTTTCACTTTACGCACACGAGAAATATTTATACAGTTTTGCTTTGTACAGTTTTGCAATTGTGTGCTAAACTTTTGTTTTATACTTATATTCACCTTCTGCTCAGAATTCATATCTGTTTGTCTTACTATGTTTGATTTTCATTGACGCATTTAACAAAATGTTGTTTAAAAAAATTAAGCCGAACAGTTTGGCCACGTCTTGAGGCTGTCCACATGCGATTACCCCATGTCTGCACATGCGGCTTTAACGAATTCAAGCCAAGTTTGATATATTTTCAGTTTTTATTTGTGAACCTTGAACAGTGAACACAGTAGTGAAAAATACTGTGTAGCTATTGTTTTAAAAAAAACAATACATACAGTAATTTGAAATGTGAATGCAACCCTTCAATTCAAACCGCAAATCTGAATCAGGGTTATTAGACGCCTGCACTTTGAATATGTTCGTGGTCATCCAATCTGAGAAATATTCGAGCATCTCTATTTGGAATATTGAACATGTCTGACTGCATTCTGCATGATAAGTGTCATTCAGTTCAGCAGAGAATTATAGTGAAGCATTTAAATCTTAATTAAAACAAAATATTTACCTTTGCTAGAAAACATTACTACATGTTCAGTGATTTAAATGTGTGCCACACCTGCACCTCTATTGCTCAACATGTATTCTTTTATTTTGTGACTTACTCTATCCTGCTGTCAAATGAAACCGTAGTATCATCATTCAAAAGAACTAAACTCATTGATCTTATGTAGATTTTTATTGTTTTGCATTTGTACTGCGTCATAGAGCTCCACAGCGCAGTTTAGTGTGAAAACATAAATAAAATAGGGATATACAAGGTAAACAATGAGAATAAAGGGTTTGGGAATGGTCCTGCTCTCTCATCATTTGATGAGATATGTTGATGTTGTAAGCTGTGATTGCTCTAACACATTGCATGTTATTTAGTGTGGGAGTATGCATAGGAATTGAATAATACTGGTTTTACTCTGTCCACTCCATTTTAGCATAAAGCAGATTGCTCAACTAAATAAAATTTACATGCTATAAATTGTTTTTAGTGTTGGCTCTTCACGTTAAGGTTCACTTACTAACTGTTCCACAGTTAACTTGGTTGAAATGTCATTGGCAGTCTTTTAAAGTGTTTGGTGCCGGATGAATATTCTTTCATTGATTAGATCAACTTGTGTATAGTTTTATTACTACACACTCTTGTGGTTTTTTTGGAGTTTGGGAGGACCCAAATATGAAAATGCTTCCCATTGTAAACGCTTGTAACAAAAATGTGTATAGTATTCAATGGGCATCTCTAGAAACTGCTTTTCAGAATCCGACTGGTTGGTCAGATTATAAAAATAAGAAAAGGTTGTGTTTGAATGCGGATGTTGTCCAGACAGACTATATGACATTTAGATTTGGAAGTTGCAAGAGCCCTTTTACTCTGTTCTGCTACGCACAGTGCACTGCATATTCTGTCTGCCTGTGCCTTCATTGTTTTTCTCTCCCTTTCTTTTGCCTGATGTGCCTTCCTGTAATTTCACAAGCTTGTTCAGGGATTTTGTGGACATAACAATGCTACATGAAAATGGTGGTTAAAAAAAACAAAAAAACACCTATTGAGATGCACTGTGAAATGTTCAAAAGAAGTGCAGGCTTTGGAGTGTTTTAATGAGCTGCATTGATGAAATGAAAGACGCCGTGTTTCGACGGGACCAAGAAATGTCAGAAATTATGTGATAAAAGCAACCACAAAAAAAAAAAAAAAAAAGGATAATACGGCCACAAGTCACCATAGAAAGTATGGTCAACAATCTATAACAGATGGTACAAACAGCATTGTGCAAGAGACCTTCAGTTGCACGTATTATGTGATTGTCATGGATCCCTTTAGCTCAGGGGTGGGCAAACCAGTCCTCAAGGGCCATATAACAGTTCATGTTTTTAGGATTTCTGTCTGTAGAAACAGCTGGGATAATTACTGACCCAGCCAAATAGATTAACTTAGCTGTGCATGATTAAAGAAATCCTAAAAACATGAACTGTTATATGGCCCTTGAGGACTGGTTTGCCCACCCCTGCTTTAGCTTCTGCTTCATAACAAGCTGTTCATTCTGATGTGCATTGCAGGAGAGCATGCTGTGCACCCAAAATTCAACATACTACGTTTTCAAGGAGATCAGGTGATTTAATGCCAAAAGGTGAAATATGTTTGAGAAGGCATTCAGCCACCACCTCTAAACTGTTACATTTAACAGTTGACATCAGATAACATCTGTTTGTGATTTCCTTAAAAGTGAATCTTACCACCTGCGTTTTCATGTGCACTTCAATACTCTGCATTTGTGAATCTCATGTAGCTTTGGAGCAAGCCAGCTGTACTGAAGATATTGTGTAACTGCTCCTCTTTATTGGCGAATGGTCTCCTTTGAGAGTTATATACATTTTGTTTGTACTACATTAATGTTTTCAGTGTGTTGTGCTTTGTCACTAGATTTGTGAAGCAGTTTATTTCTGGCCATCTTTATTTCCTATTCATATTTTACACTTTCACCTGACAAGGAATGCATATAAAAATGCTTATCCAAAGTGAGAATGAGACCTTACATATGTAAAAATAATATGACTTGTGTTGTATATACATATGGACAACATGACCGATTAGGTTGAATGCTTGTAAGAGTTGTTGATTCTACAAATTATGTTTTACCTTACTTTGGTTGTAAAGTTTGTTTGTGGCAGGTTTGGCATTATTTTTAATATTAGACAAATTACAAAAGTTATTGTAAGGCAGCACCGAGCCAATGTTATATTTCTAGCCACAAAAAGTAGATTACAACTACATTTGTGCGGGATTAACTATTGATATGACTTGCATCTCGTTACAGGTATGGACACAGCCAAGATAAAACAAGTGGGTGTGATTGGAGGCCAAACAAGCACCCGAAGGATCGGGGACTACAAGGTCAAGTATAACTACAATGACATGGAATTGTTGAGGTAAGGGAAGCATCCCAGATTGACTTACATTATGTTTAACATATTTATGAGGTCATATTGCAATCAGGCCAGAAACATAAAAAACATAATACCTTTTAAAAGGGTCTTTCATATTAAAAATGGCTTTTACTAAATAACTTCCTTTACGAATAATGCTACTTTTGTGGGGTCCCCCTTAGGGTTCTTTAACACTGGCTATATTTAGCAGGATTCAGCACTTCCACGTAACTAAGACCTTTGCCAATCAGTTTTGGTGCTGTTCTATGTTCTCTATATCAGGAGAGATACAGCAGCTCGAAGGATGTATATTAGATGCCGATTGGTAGAGGTTTTGGCTATATGTGAGTGCCGAGACCCTTCTAAATGCAGTGAATGAAGAGGTGCAGTGAAGGGATGCCACTGGAATACATTATTGGTAAGGAAAGCTTTTTTTTTAAGTAAAATGAATGTTTAAAGTGGAGCACCCATTTTAAATATAGTTCAATAGACTTCTACTTAACCTCATATCTTGTCATTCAGAGTTATTTTAGTGAGTGGGCGATGCTCAAAGGTTTAGGTAATGTTTAGCATTCTAAGAATCTTGTATTATGTTTTGCATTCTTGCAATACCTATCCTTTTTAGAATAGTGATAACTGTTGCTTATTTCATAGATGTTTATGCTAGTTCATGAATGAGGATATTCAGTGGTTATTTGGAGCAGGGTTGTGACCAAAGTTGTCAGATAAGGCATTTGTTTCAAAGGTATGAGGTTGACGGCTAGATATTCATTTGGTCGACATTCAGAATTTTCAACAGTATTATTAGGCCGACAATTGAAATCTAGACAGTATTATTAGGTCGACAGTTCAAATTTAGACTGTATTATTAGGTTGTAAGTGTAGACCATAGTATATGATTAGAGTTAGGAATAGGGTTGGGGTTAGTGACTTGTGGTTAGAGAGATGGATAGTATTGTAGACCTAATAATACTGTCTACATTTGAATTGTTGGCCTAATAATACTCTCCACAGTACAGTTGATGCCATTATTGTTGACTTTCCAACCCTCTCTATATTATGGTGTACTGTAGATCATGTAACTGTCGAACATATGTATCGTACCCGTTTCAATAGTGTATCATTTATTTTATCAATTACAAGAACTGAGTAAAAATAATTTCAGCCCTCCTTTAACCACAACATACTCCCACTCGCTAAACTCTCGCCACCGCTCTCACAGCAATAAGGATTCATTGCTGATCGGCATCACTTTTCCATTCCCACATTTTGCTTAAATAACCTCCCCACCTTATTGTATGTCTTCCCCTTACCAACCATGGCATAAAGATACCCCTCGGTATGCATAGGATCACCTCATCTGTTCAGGTCTTCTTTGTTTTTTGTTTTATTTAGTTTTTTTGACTGTTAAGTAAACCTGTACATATGCCCCTAAAAAAGTTTTGTTAAAAAAATATATATCTTTTCAGAATACACTGCATAGAGTACAAATGTTGTGCTTTCCAAAACCTAGAAAAAGAAGTCTTTTGAAATGAATTAGGAATATCACATTGATTTGACCTGTCATCTGCATTTAGTACCATGTTGACATCTTTCACGCATAAAATAATAAGTGTTTACCGCTTGACTTTGTTAATTAACTACTAAAATACCTGCTGGTGCTGTTTCATTCCTCTCATAATCACATCATGTCAAAATAGATGAACGGAACAGATTTGAAAGTGAATAGCTAAGATGTAAGAATTCTGTTTAGCAGGATATTTCGATTCTAAAGTGTGCTGTATAAGTGCTTTATATTTGAATAAAATGGATTCATTTATGGTGACAAGTACTTGAAAATTATATGCAACACATTAAGCAGAGGCTTTTAAAATTCTTTATGAGCCCCTTGTATGTACCTATTAGTAATGCACCTTTTCTCACTTTTTTAGTATATGGGTTTCTCAGAAGTTCACTGAATATTTACAAGTGCACAGTTCCATTCATTCATTTTGTGTTGTACTCTGGTCCTCAGTGCAGCCAAATCTAAGCCAGTCACAGCAGAGCCAGAAATCCACGGATGCCAACCTCTGGATGGAGTTACAGGCTTTCTGGTGCTTATGTCAGAAGGGCTGTACAAGGCTCTGGAAGCGGCACATGGGCCTGGACAAGCCAATCAGGTGTTACTCTTACATTTGCTCCGACCCTACACTTTCCTAAAGTTTGAGGTATATTGAGCCGTCTGTCTTTAATTCTCTGATTTAATTCTAAAGGAGATAGCAGCAATGATTGCTACAGAGTTTGCCAAGCAAGTGTCTCTGGATGACGTGGCACAGGCAGTGGTGGAGAGAGTCAAGAGAATTCATCATGGCACGTTTGTCAGTGGTGGTGAGCGTGCCAAGTTCTGCTCCAATCATGAGGATATGACCCTGCTTGTCCGTAACTTGGGGTACCCTTTGGAAGAGATTAATCAGCCTACGCTCACACCTACCCAGGGTTTGTAATGTTTTTCTGTGATTATATTTGGGTTCGTGATTGTACAGTGTTCCTTTTGCTCACATACTTGTTCTGTATTTCAGGTGGTCGAGTATATCCTGTGTCTGTGCCATATTCCAGTGCGCAAAACACTAGTAAGACCAGTGTTACTCTATCATTGGTAATGCCATCCCAGGGAACAATGGTGAATGGAACTCACAGCAGTTCAACTCTGGATGGGACGACTCCAACGCTGTAATTATCACTGAGATATAAGCCCTACAATGAACAATTGCATCACTAGTTTTTTTTATAACTCTTTATTTTGATTGTTTACAAAGAAAAAAAACATTGAGACACATCAACATTGGAAACTTAAGTAATGAATGTAAATCAACAGCAGAGACGTGTATATAGTGATACTTGGTGAATTATATAATCAATCATAGTTTCAGCTATGACCTGTTTGGGAGAGGTGTAATTTGTATGATTGGATTAACAAGATGGAGGGAGAACTAGTGATGACCGTAAGGTCTCCTATTTTTCTACCCCTCAAATTGAGGCAGAAGTGGTGGAAATGGAAGGGGGAGCATTCTGTTGCATATAGCTCCAGAGGGTGGATCAGGGACTAGAGGGGGGTGGTCCGGGGGCCTGCTCTCAATAAAGAGCCAGTGAGGCCATACCTGGTTAAATGTGTGGCCTCTATCATGGAGATGGTAGGTCATTTTCTCCATTGCCACAATGTGCCAGACTTGATTTTTGGCTGCAGTGGATGAAGGAGGGAGTGGATTTTCCATTTCCTCGCTAGATGTGTGAGACCAGCTTGTGGATAGCACAAGATAACACTGGGGCCATAAATAAGTTGTTCAGAAGTCTGTCGACTTTGTCCGAAAGGGTGCATTTCCACCAAACGTTGGCCAGGTTACCCCTAGGGCTGCAGTTTCTCTGGCAATCAGGTGAGGTGGTGTGCAGCATTCTACTAAGCCTCCCCAGAATGTAGTACCTTCTATAAGCTTTGTAGGACGTTTCTTTAATCCTAGTTGAAATGGAGCTTTTAGCAAATCCCAATCTCATGTGCTTCTATGCCCCCACATCTGGAGGGGACCAAGATCCCTCTCTTATTGTGTTTAGTGATCGTTCTGTCTAAAATGACAGAATCCAGGAGGACGGCGTATATTTGTGATTGCCCCTTGGATGTTTCGATGTCTAGATATATGATCAAAGTGGGTTAGGGCTCAGAGACCCTGAGGAGGTAGCAAATTAAAAAAATGCCTGATTTGGAAGTATTCTGTCCAGCTCTGAGACTGGGCTTTGGACTTCCCTTGTGGAAATCAGGGTTGTCTCAGGTAGGGCTCAGGGAAGAGATAGAAGAGGTGATAATGAGCTTTGATGATTGTAAGTTCCACATTTTTACAGAGAACTTCAGTGTTTCGAGTTATTTGGAGGTGAGAGGTCTATGTTATTTATGCAGTCCCCGTAAGGGGGTTAGGTCCAGTGAGTTGAGGGAGTTTATTTCAATGTCCAACCAAGAGATCGTTCCTGGAGGAGAGTGTGACACAGCTATTTTTGGAGCTATGTGCTACCAAATAATATAGGTTTATGTCAAGGAGTCCCTTCCACCTCCCAAGTATAGGTTTCTTGAGAATATTGGTAGATAGTATGTGGGGTTTATTATTCCAGAAAAAAGTGAGGCGTTTCAGGATCTTATTTTGGAGGGATGGGGCAATGTTACCAAGAGGGTCTGAAAGAGGTATAGCCATATATGGAGGACATTCATTTGCACGGCTTTGATCCTGCCCAGCTATGAGATGATCGAGTGGCTCCAGTAGGTCAGGTCAGCTTGTAGTTTGGGGAAAGAAAAAAAAAAGTTGGGGAAAGTTCTCTTGAAACAGTAAGTGGTAGAACATCATCGAGAAATCACACAGGTATTTTATCTTTTTTGTTGCCCCTTAACACTTGGTTTGAGAATTTCAGTGACCTGAATAGTTATTTTTGTAACCCATGATGTTGCTGTGTACCTTTTTGCATAACTCTGTAGAGGTTTGACAAAGATTTTCTGCTGGGCAAAGACAATAGAATGTCATCTGTGAAGAGAGAGATCTCAGAGTCGCAGTTTCCTTCACGCCACCACCATTATGGGTAGGCACCTTATTGGAAGGGATACCACTAGTTAGGCTCCTGGCCAAGGGACCCTCATAAAGAGCTAAGATACCATTCAAGATGTTCCATCATTATTTTTTTAAGCAATATTTGATATTAAAAAGGGGCCGTTTTATGCTTCATTTATATGAACTTGCTCTAAGGAGTTACATTTTGCTTCTCTTATCTATGAAAGATTATTTGGCTTCCTCTTCTCACTGAACGTGAACATGTCCTGCTGGCAAAGACCTTTTCCTGTGTGAGACTGCAGTATCTAAGTCCCTGCAGGAAATCTATTTATAAGGGCACATTACGAAGTTAAAATAATGTTCTATATATCCTCCACACCCTTGTTATCCTTAATACAGGATAACATGTGGTATAGAGGAAATAATACTACATCTTGAGAGTGAAACGTTTACTTTTTCGGTGAATTATGTTGGGGTGCATTGAGGTTTCGGGCCCAGTGGTAAGCTTGATGGCCAATTTGATTCTGTTTAAATGCAATGGCATCATTGTGCACCATGGAGCTGGTCAATTTATTGTTATCATCTGTTGTCCAAAGAGTAGGCAAAGCCCTGAACACTTCAGAGGTTCCTTATGTATAAGGCTTGATTACTGAGTTTCATGAGTTAAGCCATAATATAATTACTTATGTGCAGATCATTTTGTATTGTGAGAACAACAATTTTTCAGTTTTTTTTGTTTCTCACTGCGAATCAAGATCTATAGATACTAGGTTATATGTAGCTGCTATGTTGGAGTGATAAGATTTGTTCAGGGAAGGTGAAAATTAGCATGCAGAAGAGAGGATCTTGTGAATTTGATGGGGGGGATGTGGAACTCATTGTGTCTAGTAGGCAGGATGAAATGCTTCTGCGAACAGCACATTTTCTAATAAAACCTTAGGATCCGCATGCACACATTTTAATATTAAATATTTACTGTCTTTTATTTTCCCATCTACCATTTCCGGTTTATCATCTCTTCTCATCCAACTTTGTTTCCTGTTTATCCAGGCAATCACCTAGTGCAACTCTTCAGTCTACCAACACACATACTCAGAGCAGCAGCTCTAGCTCAGATGGCGGCCTCTTCCGTTCCCGCCCTTCACAGTCCCTTCAGCCAGATGAGGACGGTCGCGTAGAACCTTACGTTGATTTCACGGAATTCTATAGACTCTGGAACATGGAAAACGGTGATCTTGCAACTCTAGTCACTGCTCAGTGAGCCCATATGTTACATTTGGGTCATCTCCTCTCATGATCATCATTGACTGTTGCAGCAGCATACATATCTTTAAATGCAGCTGCAAGAAAACCGTTTAGATGGTCAGTGGCAAAAAATGACTCTTCGATTGTCCTATTGGCTAAGTAATCATCTGCCAGTAGTATTTGAGCATGTGCATCTCTGAACTGGTCATTCTGTTGTGCTTTTGACAACTTGCACTGAAATACATTAAAATGGATCCATCACTTTTTTGCTAACTTTGTCCAGAAATCCATATGTTTGGGGTGTAGATGATATAAAGTGCAGGAGTGTATTGTAAACCTTTTATATCCTGTTTATAAGGCAAGAGGAAATGTTTTCTGCTGTTAAATCCAAAAACCACAGCACTGTTAAGTTCACCATCTCTTTACATGGATAGTTTGTTTTGAAACACAGGAAGATACCTAGCTTCCAGTATCTTGTGATTATCATCTCCCAGATTTACCTTTTCATCACTGCTAGATTCCCAGAGGATTTTCAGCTAAAACCAGTATTGCAGCAAATATTTTTAAACAGTGGAAATAAATGTATTATTGTATCACCAAGAACTTGTTCTAAAGATCACAGCAATGTTGTCTGGGATGCTTTCACTGTAACCCATTGATGGCTGGGTTATTTCATTCCTTCTTGACCAGACGACATATGACAGTTTTGTTATCTATCAGAGTTAACTTTTGAATTGGCTTTCTGTTGTTAACAAGATGAATTCAATGTTTATTAAGTGCATTTTACAGGAAAAAACGAGCAAGAATATCAAAAATTCAATTTCCCAGGGACACTCCATTGGAAAACTTAGAAAGGTACCTGAAAAATTGTCTAGTTCTCTTAATTATAATGGTACTAAATATATGTCTCCCATAGGTGTGGACAGGGTGTGACACATTTTCAGAAATAATTTAGCCTAATTTATCCTTATTATTTGCATAAGTAAAAACCCAGTAACAAGTAGGGCTATGTTGTTGTTGAACCAGTACCTGCACTAAATATGAACCACTAAGTGATTACATTTTATTTTACAGTGTTCTATGAGCAAAATGCACATATGCTTGTTGCTAGGGTACTTAAGTATTTGGAAAAGTGTAACAGGATTTTTGTACTTGGTAAACAGCCCAAAGCCTGGAACCTACAAGCCAAAAATCACCAGCCTAGAATGATAGAGCCTCTATATAGTTATGTCTTCCTTAACTTAATTTATTGAATTACAATAATAATGTCTGCCTAGTATACACAACCCAAGTCTTTCCTTAGACACAGACAGGGAATTAGGCTATAGTGTTAAGAAAGCCCTCGGCAACATGGTTAAGCTGGTAGCCGGTGAGTTGCACTTTGTACTCCTACCTAGTGTCATTATTGTTATTATTCTTTCTATAGTTTTGGACAACGAGCAACCATGTTTGTAGAAAATAAGTTACCCTCTCCCTCGCATGCTCACGCCCCCCCCCCCTTGCTCACTCCCTCCCTTCCTCGCACCCCTCTCTTCCTGGCACCTTCACCCCTCTCTTCCTGGCACCTTCACCCCTCTCTTCCTCGCACCTTCACCCCTGTCTTCCTCGCACCCTCTCCCCTCTGTACAGCTAAACTGTAAGTTGCTTGTCACTTCGCTGGAGCCCATCCGGGTATGAGGCCATGTGCTGCAACATGTAGCCTTAGCTGCTGTTTATAAATGACACCTCACCACAAGGCCCTAACCACAGCCGACATACTTTTTGGCAATCAGAGACAGCAGTTCATATTGATACATTCCAATGGGATCAAATTAGATCATGACCATTTATTGTTGTTGTGTTTTGGCTTGAATTTTGAAATAGCGGCCAAGTTAAGCAAAGTAAAACTTATGCTGCAAAAAGGTAGCAAAAATGTATTCCAACACCAGAATAAGAATTTCAAGCTGGAGTGCTAGTTCTAGCATGAAATATTTTACTGCAGAAATTTGTGAACTGAGATGTTTCTCTTGGACAGGACATTCTTGAAAACTTTTCAGCTATTTCTCCACAATTGGCAACAAATGTGTAGGTCTCATGCACTACTACAGGAATATTAAATGTCTGTTTAACATTACCATGACCTAGGTCTAACATGTTGGATGTAATGAAACATTAGCTGTCACTTAATTTTGCTTGCTCATAGTAAACAGGATACTGAATGACTAAACAGACAAACAATTCTGGGAGCAGAAGTAGAGCGTATGTCCGTTGATCAGGCCCTTCTTGAAAATAAAGCCTGGAATTTAAATAGCATAATTAAAAGCAATGCAAAGCATTATGCGCGTCACTTAAGAATATGTGGAGGGAGCAATGGAGATATTTGATGATAAATATATGTATATATGTGTATACAATAAAGTCTTCTGTTTTTTAACATTGCTGGTGTTCATGTTTTGTCCTGTAAACTCAGAATTTGGACGACAGTTATTTTAATATATTGTGCGTTGTGTTGCATGTTCTTTAACCCCTTTGTGACTGGAGGTATATTACATGTTTGTAACCAGACCACATTTCACGGTTCTTCTAAATCAGTGATGGGCAACCAGATACGCTTCAGGGGCTGCGGGGGTGGCCCTTGAACCTTCGAAAGGGACGCACATTATCGCGTTCCTAACTTAAACTACGTTTAATCAGAGAAAGAGACACCTATCTGTAATAATATATCAGCAGGCATTTTAAACAAGTGTTACAAGCTATCACAAACAAGTCTGACGATAAAGCAGGAAGGAGCTGGGGGCCGCAGGTGAAGGCTGAAGCATAGCCGGATTAAGGGGGGGCACGTGCCCCGGGCCCCCCTCTCTCCGAGGGCCCCCCGCCGCCGCGCGCATAACTTCTACTGATTTATTTTTTATTGTTTTTTTTTTTAATGGCGCCCGGCAGCGCCGGCGGGAGGGGGGGGGGTTCAGGGCTCCCTTCGTTGGTGGGGGGAGCCGGGTAGTAAAAAAAGAAAAAAAAGATACACTACTCACCTCACCGCGGCGCTGGCGTCCCTCCTCCTCCCTCCTCTCTGCACTGTCAACACTGAATGACAGGCGTGACGTCATCAAGTCACGCCTGTCATTCAGTGAGGAGCAGCGCGGAGAGGACCAAGAAAGAAACAGGAAGACAGAAGAGAAGAAAGAAGCTAAAAGAAAGGTAAGTTTAAAAAAAAAAAAAAGGGAATAATGCAGAAAAGCGCAGTATAGAGGTGAAAGGGGGAGAAGAGAAGCACAGTATGGAGGTGAAAGGGGGAGAAGAGATGCACAGTATGGAGGAAAAGGGGGAAAAGAGAGGCACAGTATGGAGGAAAAAGGGTGAGAGACACAGCATGAGGAAAAAAGGGGGGGGAAGACACAATAGTGGGGACAATTAATTTAAGATGGGGTGGTTTGGGGAGAATGAGGTCCCTTTATTAAATGTGCCTATGAATTATTTAATGGCAGTGACGGTTGCGGGAAATAGGTATATTTCTGAAATGTAAATACTATTAATTTATTGCTGGGGCTGTTTGTAGGGAGGGAAATAGGTTTATTTATTAAATGTGAATACTATTATTTTAATGTTGGGGCTGGAGAAAGGCCTAATTATTAATCATGGGTAGTACTGATTTAACGCCGGGGGTGGCTGTAATTTTCTAAATATACCCATTTTTTTTTTTCCAAATAGGGCCCCTAACATTCCAGGATCAAGCCGCAACTAAAGAAACCTGCAGCACAGGTGGTGAAAGTGAGAAGAACAGGTAGGAGAGAGCAGCAAAGTCTGTGAAATGTTTTGATTCTAGTGGGACAATCCCAATTTTTGGTGACTGTTCAATGGTGTACACAACAATGCAGTTTTTTTGTCTGTAGGAGGGTGGCCTGGCCATGCCCAATGATGCATTATCACTGGTATTTTAATTTGCGGTATCATTGCTAGTTTTAATGTGCATTATAAATTTTATTTTTAAAGTGCAGTATCATTGCTAGTTTTAGCGTGCGGTATCATTGCTAGTTTTAGTGTACGTTATCAATGGTATTGTGGTGTTTTGATGATTGTTTTAATGTACAGTATTTTAGTTTGTGGAAGCAATGATTTTTCTTATGCAGATAACCTAATCGAGCCCTCTGGGAGAGCTGTAAGTGTCATACTGTGGGCTGTAGGTGATGTAATGCAGGATGTGTCACTATGCCCTTAATTTTAGATCTTAGGGGCCCCCCTGTCTTAAGTGCCCCGGGCCCCCCGAAGCCTTAATCCAGCTCTGGGCTGAAGGCACATGCACCCTAAGTCCTCCTGTTGCTCCTCACTGTTCTACATGTTGGTTTATCCTAACTTCTCTGTGTATCCTACTAAACTTCACACAAAGATGGAGGTTACATGGGGCTTGCTTTTAGTAATTAAGTGAAATAAATGTTATTTCTTTTAAGTGCATTGCATAGGTAAATTTATCAAATATGATTCATTTATTTTAACTAAGGGAGCCTATTTTAGGTCTCCCCTATTGGCAGTGCTGACAGATTCAGCCACTGTGAGATCTGGGGGTAAATGTATCAAGCTGAGAGTTTTCCAGCGCGTTTGAAAAGTCAAGTGGTTGCCATAGGCAACATGCCAGGTTGTAGCCATCATTTTGTAGAATGTACTAAATAAATGACAGCTAGAATCTGATTGGATTTTCAAACCCGCCATAAAACTCTCAGCTTGATACATTTACCACCTGGTGTACGATGGAGATCTGAGACAGACGCAATTGCATGGACTTTCCTACCCATAGACAAAACTCTTAAGGACGTCACATGTGACACCACAACATCTGTGACAATGGGGAAGTCAAAGCTTCCTCTGAAGCTATACATGGCATTCATCTTGAGCCCTATACACAGCTATTCAGTAGTCACTGATTCCTGCAACTTCACTGGAACCTGAGGCCTAGGATGGGCAAGAAGGAGTTTAGGTTCCATTTCTTGTTTTAACAGCACAGATATCTTTTGGAAAGAGAAATTTTAATTATATTAAAGTTGATTTTACTAATATTGCTTAAACTATAATTCAGAAAAAGTTTTTGGTGCAGACATTTTTTTCCTTAAAAAAACTACTTATCCGTTACATGGGTCCTAATTGTCGTCCCTCTCACAGCTCTTCTTTGCACAGGTCTTTGCTCTATGTCACTGGAAATAAAGGGTGTGGATATCTAAAAAGAGTTGCCAGTGGGGTTATCAACCACCTGCTATCATGGAGTTGTTTAAATAAAAGTCTAATAGAGAACACATGTTTACTGCTAATCCCACTCATATTCTACTATGCAGTTCATTTCAATTATTGCTATATCAGTAATTTACAGTAATGGAAAGAAAAGTAATATATTTTGTGTTATCGTACTTTTCATTTTCCTGAATCAGAAAACTGGTTTACTCAGGAAAGATTTTGGAAAGTTTTAGTATTCGTCCCATGTCCACTGAATGTTGCCATATATTTAGTAGGTTCCTGTCTAAATGGTTGCATAGCAACCAAACCTAGTTTATTTGTTATGATTCAGATTGCCAAGGAAGTTGTTATCTATCGTAAAGGTATACTGAAAGGACTCCTATGGTACACTGAGCATGCTGGAGTGCAAAACATTCTCAAAAGCCAAAGTACTAGGATGACTTTATAAATAGCAAATGGGTCACCTTTCAATAGTGGTGCTATGAAAAACAAAACAACAAAATCTTACATATATCCAGAATTTCAGTACCCTTTATAGCCAGAATAAGCTGCAAGTTGAAAAATAAAACTTAGTATTTAGAATAGACTCCACTATGGGATAGGTATATAAAATAAACATTTTGAATTATGATACCCTTTAACTGTTCACAACGTTTAATTTTTTCATAGAAATTGTTATATTCTCTCTGCAGTACAGTGCCTGAAACAATTATTAGGCCTTTATCGCTCTGTTCCACTCCTTTATCACGCTGTTCTCCCTTCATCACTGTGTTTCCCTCCTTTATCACGCTGCTCTCCCTTCATCACGCTGCTTTCCCTTCATCTCACTGTTTCGCTCCTTTATCATACTGTTCTCCCTTTATCACACTGCCCTTCCTTCAGCACAAAAATTAGTTGAAATATATACATCTATAAAAATCTCACTGTTCTGTTGATGATTGCAAATTTCGTTAGGTTCAGTGACTCTGAAACTAAATATTCAGTCTCAAAATGAGATTTAGTTTTACATACCAACCAAATGAGCAGACGTTTGGTGCTTTGGAACGACTATTGGTCATCGTGTAAGTGTACACACTACTACAATATTGGGCCGAACAGTCGGTTTACGGGTGTTTGGCCCAATAATCGGCTGAAAAATCTGTAGTGTGTACCCAGCTTTACAGACTATTCTTTAAGAGACGACACATAATCAATATCTCTGAAGCCTTTTCCATCCTTTATTCTCTTTTCTGTAATATATCTGTTTTATTTAAATCTCTCTTTCGTTTTTGGGTTTGTTGATCCGGCTGTTTAGTTCCATTTTAAAAGAATGAATAGAGGAAACAAAGAGCACTAATAGTGCATTACCTTTTATTTAAAAAAAAATGTAATCAGGAACAAAGCTTTAATTTTAAAATACACTTTGACATCCTAAACAGATGAGGATGGACTCTTACCACAGATGAATTAATATTCGTGCAGATAAAATTACCCACTCAGTTGTTCTATGGGAAATCAGGAAATACTCCATGGTGAGTAGAACACTCTCAAGTGTATAATATCCCCATCGATGCGTTTTAAATATAAAATCTCAATTTTCAGCAAAGACTATATAATCGAAACACATTGGCGGGATATAATATACAATGTATGTATATTATTATTCACTTGTTTGTATTGAGAAGTACACAAATTATTTTTATTCATCAATATCACCATTTCTGTCCCAATGTATGCACCAAATTGTGCCATAAAAAATGCATCCCCCAACATCATTGAGCCCTAAAAACAAGTTTTCAGGGCTGCAGAGTTCTTTAAGTGCAGGATGATTTATCTGGTCATACCACTCCTCAGTAGTCCATTACCTCTCTGCACCACTGAACTCCCCTCTCTTTCAAAGCCACTGAGAGCCATGCTAGCCATAATAGAAAGTAAACAGGACCCTGACCGTGCTTGAATGTTATTTGCTTAACACCTGGGCCACCCTTGCTTTTAATATGCTTGGTGCCCCTCATTTATCCAGGAGGTTCCACTTTTTTGTATCCCCTACCTGTCACATGCAGTGTAAGAACCAAGATTCTGTTACATGAGAAGTAGCCCAATCTATAAACACTGCAGACAGGTCACTGAGCACATCCACCGCTCATATAACAGGAACTCGATGCTTACACTGCTTTCTATGTGCATTCAAATACTGAATGTGGGTCCAATGTGGCTATAATACCTGGGAGCTCAAATTGCTGCTTGTCACTAGGCTAATTCGGTATTCTTTTGTGGAGAATGACATAGCTGGTTCAGTCAATAACATTTCTAATCATCACTTCTCTTATTCAGGTAGAAGGGCTCACGGTCTACTGAAGAAACATATGACTGATATTTAAACTGCACCCGTCACTTACACACAGTAGAGGCATTCTGAGATGTCAGCCTATGAAATCACTAGGAACAATTCCTTAGTGATGTAACAGGCTCCTAGTGAATTAGTAAGCTGCATTTTCATGAATATTAGTGCAAACCAGAATAAACGCCAGCCTGCGTTGTCTGCAGGTGACTGCTGCGCTGCTTGTTTTGCTTTCCTTCATGCTAATAATTGCAAATGTTGAAATGAGGTTGTGTTTCATTTCTGGCTATCTGCATTTGTACCTTTAACAAACTCTCCAGTTTCTTACCTGGCATTCTCATGAAAGAATAGAAACCTCTCTCACTGGCAGTGCCTAATAGAAATCCATTTATTGCTAGGAAACCAGGTATATGTACAATTGTTACTGCTTCAACAAAGCACATTCTCCAACGGAGCTTGATCTTGCCTCTGCCAGAGCAGAATACCACATATTACAGAGTCCTATTTCCTGTGGACTGTCAGCTGCTCTCTCATTCATCCATGGGCAGCAAATTAGAAATACTGTTAGTTGTGAAATAGCATTGGGTATTTGCCCCAATGACTACTAAGTACTTCTCAGGTAAATATTTAAATATATATACTTTTGTTGCCACTTCCTGAATTCTCTAGGAATCATAACACTTGTATGCATTTCTTTATGTCCCACCCTAGGTTGAATATGTTGTTGAATGCATCAATATCACAGAAACCATTAATTCTATATGCATTTTTCTTGCATTCACCTGTAAAGAGCCGCGGCGGTGCCCAGCTGCCGCGACTCCCCTACCTCCGTCCTGGCCGTCGCTACAACTTCATGCCCCTAAACAGTTGAAGGAGTTCTTTAGGAAGTTTCCAAGAAAACCTGGATGTCGGGGTCCCTCGACCCCTCCTCAAGGGGGGGGGGTACTGTTACGAGCCGCGGCGGTGCCCAGCCGCCGCGACTCCCCTACCTCCGTCCCGGGCGTCGCTATGGCGACCGGGACGTCACTTCCGGGGGCGCGTCGGATGTTGCCGTGGCAACGGCAAGACGCTTTCCTCTCCAGCGCCGCGTCCCGGCATCATAGGGCAGGCGGGCGCGTGCGCAAACAGCAGGGCAAGCCTGCGGGCTAATTGGAACAGCTGGTGTGTAATCAGAGAGCTGGCTCTCATTGGTCTGCCTAAGTATTTAGGGCAATGAGGTCTGTTGTTATAGCTTCTGCTCTCCAGTCTGCTGACCTGCTTGTTCCCGTTCCTGTCTCCTGAACCTCTACTGATTTCCCGTGTATCCTGTGACCCTGATCTCTGGCCTGTTTACCGTTTTTTGCTATCCGCTTGTGACCCCTGACCTCGGCTTATTTACTGGTACTGTTGCCTGCTGCTAGCCCTTGACCTCTGCGTGGACCTCACTCCGCTTGCCTGGGTTCTCCCCAGCCGGTACACACTTCACGACCCTCTGTCAGTCTGCGGCCCAGTCTGTCCCCACCATCAGGGGCTCCAGTGAACACCTGATTGGCAGAGTAGATTCCGGGTTGTGTTGTGCCGGCTGGAGGGGTTCCTAACATTATAACCGGCCCAAAAACACTGAGACGAGGTTGTGATGGATGAAAGCGGATCCACACCGTCTCCGGCACAAGTCTTAGCAGGCCATGTTGAGTCCTTGTACCAGATGATCCAGGGATTGGCTGAGCAGTTGTCCGTTCAAGAATAAGCCGCGAAAACTTCACAACCCACTCCAAGTTCCACCTGTGAACCTAAGGTGAATTTGCCGGATCGGTTCTCTGGAAATCGATCCCTGTTTCGGAATTTCAGGGAGAGCTGCAAGCTCTATTTCCAGTTGAGACCCCGCTCCTCTGGTTCAGAGCAACAAAGAGTCGGGATTATCATTTCCCTCCTGCAAGGTGACCCCCAGTCCTGGGCCTTTTCTTTGCCACAGACCAGTTCTGCCATGCAGTCCGTAGACGCATTCTTTGAGGCATTAGGTCTACTATATGATGACCCGGATTGAATGGCCTCCGCAGAAGCTCATCTACGGGCCTTGAAACAAGGCCGGCGGTCGGCAGAGGAATATTGCGCTGAATTCCGTAGATGGTCATCTGATAGTGGATGGAATGACCCCGTCTTACGTAGTCAGTTCCGTCTCGGCCTGTCGGAACGGATTAAAGACTCTTTGGTGCAATATCCATCTCCTACTTCTCTAAAAGATCTGATGCACCTCTCCATCAAAATCGACAGGAGATTTAAAGAGCGGAAAACCGAAAAAGAGGCATCTTCACCTCCACCCGCCTTCATTCCTGTTTCCACGGATGGTGAGGAGCCTATGCAATTAGGAGCGTATCGTCTCTCCCCTGAGGAAAGAGACAGGAGACAATCACAAGGCCTATGTCTCTACTGTGGCACAAAAGGCCACTTCTCCCGTTCCTGCCCAAATAAGCCGGGAAAAGAGCATGCCTAGGGAACGAGGGGAAAGTTCACCTAGGTCTGCAGATTGTCTCCCCGAAAAATGCTGTATTGATCCCTGCACAGCTCACGTTCAGTGCTCGTTGTGTGGACCTGTCGGCCTTCATTGATAGTGGAGCTGCAGGCAACTTCCTTGACTTCGGGTTCGCCCGCGCTGCTGGAATTCCGATAATAAAACTCAAGTCTGCTATTACTGTCTGTGGCTTAGATGGCACTCCATTACCAGGCGGCAAGATTACCTGGGAGACCCCGCCACTACAATTGAACATTGGAGCTCTCCATTCGGAATCCATCGTCTTCCTCCTTATCGAATGTCCGTCAGTTCCTTTGATTCTGGGCCACCCCTGGCTATCCCGCCATAACCATGTCATGGATTGGGTAAAAGGAGAAATTGTCCAGTGGAGCTCTTATTGTACACAGTCTTGCTTGACACTACCTCTGCGGGTGATTCAGCCTATTCCGGAGCAGCTCCCTTCACAGTATCATGACTTCTGGGATATTTTCTCCAAAAAGGCTGCTGACACTCTACCACCGCACAGGGATTTCGACTGTGCCATTGAGCTCATTCCGGGTTCTAAATTACCCAAGGGACGCTTGTACTCTCTCTCCGGTCCAGAAACAAAATCCATGCAAGAATATATTGACGAAAACTTGGAGAAAGGCTTCATCAGGCCATCCAAGTCCCCAGTAGGAGCAGGGTGCTTCTTTGTATCCAAGAAGGACGGTGGACTCAGACCCTGTATCGATTACCGAGGGCTGAATCTTATTACGGTTAAAAACACCTATCCCCTTCCTCTCATCTCTGTACTTTTTGATCAATTACAAGGGGCAACCATCTTCACAAAAATTGATCTTCATGGTGCCTATAACCTCATACGGATTAGAGCAGGTGATGAATGGAAGACGGCATTCAACACGCTCTCGGGCCACTACGAATATCTGGTTATGCCATTTGGCCTTAGTAATGCCCCTGCAGTATTCCAGGATTTGATTAATGAGGTGTTACGTGAGTTTCTGGGACTCTTGGTTGTTGCCTATTTGGACGACATTCTCATATATTCAGAATCGTTGTCAGTGCACCAGGGTCATGTCAGACAAGTCCTACAGAAATTGCGGGAACATCATCTCTATGCTAAACTCGATAAATGCGAGTTCGAGGTCCAGAAGGTATCCTTCCTAGGTTACATAATCTCCTCAGAAGGTTTCTCCATGGATCCAACCAAGGTCCAAGCAATCCTGGATTGGGTACAACCGAATAACCTCAAGGCGGTCCAGAGATTCCTGGGATTTGCCAATTATTACAGGAGATTTATTGGCGGTTTTGCTGACATCGTGGCTCCTATCGTCACCTTGACCCGCAAGGGAAGTGATCCAGCTTTTTGGTCACCACAGGCAATAACTGCATTTGAAACTCTGAAGAAAGCTTTTGTGTCTGCCCAGGTTCTCAGACACCCGGATCCTAAGGTACCATTCATTCTTGAAGTAGATGCCTCTGACGTCGGTGCAGGGGCCATCTTGTCACAAAAATATACCCAGACCCACTGCTTACATCTGTGTGCCTTTTTTTTCCGTCAGTTCTCTTCAGCAGAAACCAACTATGACGTGGGAAACCGAGAACTGTTGGCAACTAAATGGGCCTTTGAGGAATGGCGACATTGGTTGGAAGGCGCTGCACACCAGATCTCCGTTATAACGGATCATAAGAACCTACAGTATATACAGTCAGCCAAACGACTGAACCCCCGACAGGCTCGTTGGTCACTGTTCTTCACTCGGTTAAACTTTATAATCACCTACCGTCCTGGTTCTAAAAATGTCCAAGCAGACGCCCTGTCCAGAAGTTTCCTGGCACATCATACTCCGGTCACTAGCCCAGAGCCTATTGTTCCCATCTCCGTGATTCATGCTGGGTTAACCCAAGACCTAAGCTGCACCCTACAAAGGTTTCATAAATTGGCTCCTGATAATACTCCAGTAGGATGCTTGTTTGTCCCAGTACATCTTAGGAAGGCAGTCCTTGCAGAAGTACACAATAATCAGACCACTGGACATCCTGGAGTCTTCAAAACGTTGGAAATTCTTTCACGTACGGTATGGTGGCCATCTTTGTCTGCTGACGTCAAGGATCACGTCCTGTCTTGTGAGGTTTGTGCCAGAAACAAAATTCCTAGGACTCGTCCAGTAGGCCAGTTGGTTCCTTTGGCCATTCCTGCAAAACCATGGACGCACTTGTCCATGGACTTTATAGTGGATCTGCCATTCTCTACAGGACACAATACCATTTGAGTCGTGGTAGACCGATTTAGTAAGATGTCTCATTTCATTCCATTAACCAGACTTCCTTCTGCTCAAGATTTGGCCGTCTTATTTATTCAGCACATTTTCCGGCTCCATGGACTTCCTACTGACATCGTCTCTGATCGGGGGTCTCAGTTCATAGCGCTGTTTTGGAAATCCTTCTGTACCCTTCTCGGAATCAAGGTCAGTTTGTCATCCGCATATCACCCTCAATCAAATGGGCAAACCGAGAGGGTTAACCAGTCCTTGGAGAAGTTTTTACGTTGCTACACATCAGAGTTTCATGACAACTGGTCTTCCTTGTTACCCTGGGTGGAATTTGCCTACAATAATTCCTGTCACTCATCCACCAAAACCTCTCAGTTTTTTTGCAATTATGGTTTTCACCCCAGGTCTAACTCTTTATGCTCCCTCAAGTCCGTTGGTACCCAGGAGATCCGCTCCACTGCCAGGGATCTCAGAGTTATCTGGAAGAAGGTCCATTCATCATTAAGACAAGCCTCATTTGTGGCAAAAAATAAAATCGGACCGCCACCGTACCACCTGCTCCCTCAAGGTGGGCCAGAAAATGTGGCTGTCTACGAAGAACATCAGGCTCAGACAGCCTTGCAAGTTCATCGGGCCGTTCCCCATCATCAAGCAGGTGAACCCCATCGCATTCAGGTTAAAAATTCCGGGCTCGTTGAGAATCCCCAACGCATTTTATTGTTCGCTGTTGAAACCGGTACTATATCCTAGTCGTACCCAGTCTTCAAGTAGGCCTGGAAAAAATTCTAACACCACAAAGATACGTGGTTCAGAGGATCCTTGATTCTAAAAAAGTGCAAGGGCAGGTGCACTTCCTGGTGCA
Source organism: Mixophyes fleayi (assembly GCF_038048845.1). Taxonomy (NCBI): domain Eukaryota; kingdom Metazoa; phylum Chordata; class Amphibia; order Anura; family Limnodynastidae; genus Mixophyes; species Mixophyes fleayi. The sequence continues at coordinate 96,517,001 of NC_134409.1, forward strand.
GTGGAAGAACCGCGGGTTAGAAGAGCGGTCTTGGGTTCCACGGAGACAACTTCATGCCCCTAAACAGTTGAAGGAGTTCTTTAGGAAGTTTCCAAGAAAACCTGGATGTCGGGGTCCCTCGACCCCTCCTCAAGGGGGGGGTACTGTTACGAGCTGCGGTGGTGCCCAGCCGCCGCGACTCCCCTACCTCCGTCCCGGCCGTCGCTATGGTGACCGGGAGGTCACTTCCAGGGGCGCGTCGGATGTTGCCGTGGCAACGGCAAGACGCTTTCCTCTCCAGCGCTGCGTCCCAGCATCATAGGGCAGCCGGGCGCGTGCGCAAACAGCAGGGCAAGCCTGCAGGCTAATTGGAACAGCTGGTGTGTAATCAGAGAGCTGGGCTCTCATTGGTCTGCCTGATTATTTAGGGCAATGAGGTCTGCTGCCTCATTGCCGGTTATAGCTTCTGCTCTCCAGTCTGCTGACCTGCTTGTTCCCGTTCCTGTCTCCTGAACCTCTACTGATTTCCCGTGTATGACCCTTGGCTTTGAATTGGACTTCCCTTGTGTATCCTGTGACCCTGATCTCTGACCTGTTTACCGTTTTTTGCTATCCGCTTGTGACCCCTGACCTCGGCTTGTTTACTGGTACTGTTGCCTGCTGCGGCCCTTGACCTCTGCGTGGACCTCACTCCGCTTGCCTGTGTTCTCCCCAGCCGGTACACACTTCACGACCCTCTGTCAGTCTACGGCCCAGTCTGTCCCCACCATCAGGGGCTCCAGTGAACACCTGATTGGCAGAGTAGATTCCGGGTTGTGTTGTGCCGGCTGGAGGGGTTCCTAACATCACCCAGCATTGGTTATATTAAATAAAACATGAATAGAAAAAAAATGCCACACCTTAGTGAGAGAGTAATGCCCATAGAAATTGTTAAGTACGTTTTGTCGCAATCCAATAAGGATTGTCGAATCTCGATTTGTGTTTCCAACGCACAAATATTTATTCTCAAAAAGTAGCAGAGTAATTCAAGCAAAATAATAATAAGTACAGCCGTTACTTATCGCAGGCGCTCTGGATCCAGTGAACAGTCATTCAGGTCTGAAGTCTGTGGTCAAGATGACTGAACACTAGATGAAAAGCTCCTGCTTATATGCAAACAGAAATACAGTGAAACAATGCAGATGGTGTGGCTTGCTTCTATTGGTCCAGGCTTCAGGAAAGTCCAGGGGGTTGCTAATCATAGGCTAGTTCAAACTAAAGAATCCAAAGGTAGGGGTCATCTCTCCAGGGGATGTGCTCCGTTCTTCCCGCCAAGACTCCAGTTTCAACTAGTCCATTAGCATTTTATAGTCAGCATCATATTAAAGGTTTACACCCTAACATCAATACCTAGAGTATGCAATGTGCGATCTCTTCGCAGAATGAACCAGACAGCTGCTGATGAATGGGGAATTAAAATGATATCAGACACGGCACATTTCCTTTAACCTGAACCATATGTATTACTAATAGGCATATAACTTATAATATTACACATAAACACTACTATATTTCGACATAAATAACTATGTGTTGCAACTACAATTAATGTGTACTATTTACAGATGTGCGTATTTGTGCGAATGTGTGTAACTGTGTAAAAAACTGTTATTGCCACGTGTTGCGGCTGCGTACGCCCTTCCACGCCGTAGCGTGCAATACGCATCCTTTCAGACAAAGACAACCAAGTTTGCTCGATATTAATTGAAATTACTTTATCCAATTTGCTGACTTTGACAGCAGATATCTTGTTTTTCATGTGCTTTGATGAGGCCACAGTGTAAGAAAACTGCATTAGGTGTGAGTACGGCCTAAAGTAGTTGCAAATATCAACAAATTCGTACAGTGATATAGAGCTTTGCTTGAAATTTATGCAGAACTTTTTTTAAAACATTTCATCAATCAAAAAAGACTTACCTATATTACATGAAACCATGTGATTTTAGTAAAATATACATCGCTTTATGAAGATACAATTACAATGTCAATGGCTCATATAATTAATATTTACATATATAGAAAGCAAAACTAAGTTGAAATAAACTATGGGAAAACTGTAGAAAATATATACTTTTGTTGGCATAGACACATGAGCAAGTAGTAATGGAGCTACATACATGGATTGTATAGTCATTTTTAAATATCTGTATAGGGTATCATTCATCATGGCAAATGAGTTGCAACATATATTAGTGCAAACAATCGCTGGTTAAACCAAATGATGGTAACACTGGAGAATAATGTATTAGACAGCGCTGTACAGAGAATATGTAATAATTCACATCAGTCCCTGCTCACATTCTAAATTACCTACCACGCACAGACTAGGGACCATTTTTTTTCCAGAAGCCAATTAAACTACCAGTATGTTTTTGGACTGTAGGAGGACCCGGAGGAAACCAATACAAACAAGGGGAAGACATATAATTGAATCTATTACCCCAGAACCGTGAGACAATAATTTTAACCATTGTGGCAGAGAGTAAGTGAATCTATATATATGTCAGAACATGTTATTCAGAGCATTTTATCAGGGCACAGCAGACATTTCCCCTAGTGGATCTTATAATCTAGTTTTTCAACGACACCAATTTATTTATACATCCACTTGCATTTATAATTTGTAGATCTCTCCGAATATGCAATACAATTTTGTATATTTCTTGTGCGTGTTCACAGTGCCACGATTTACATGGTATTTCTGCGAGAGCCTCCAAACTCCTTCATTTCAATATGTAGATATTTGATATTGTAGAGGTGTGTCAAACTATTATATATATTACATACTTTTCTAGTTTTAACAGTTAAAATATAATCTCAAATTATGCCAAAAGCCAAATGTGCTTTTTCAAATCGAAAATAATTACTATATACATGTTTGTGTCACTAACACTAATTTGCATAATTAAGAGTTCCCAAGTGGTCCACTAATTTGTATATACGTAACCTAAGTTATAGTAAACACAACAACTTAATTGTTACTTTTGGGAATCTATTTCTAGAAACACCAATTTGATGTCTTCTTGTTTTACACTCACATCCTCCTCCCTTCTCCTGCCATGGATCATCACAGTCCTTCTGGTTTTATGTTTACATTTTAGGTTACTGAATCCTTTTTGCCCATTGCAATTGGGTAAACTATTTTTAATTGTTCCTATATGTGAATAAATATTTAATACATTTGTTTTGTGCTTACATTCACCTTTTCTTAGGTCTGCATATTATTTATGAATGGGATGCTCACTCTGCACCAAACATTCTATGACCTCACGCACTAGGAAGGCTGGCAGGTTTTCCTGATTGGCTATGAATGCAAGAAATTAGTGTCACAGGATCTTCTGCCAAAATCGAATGCAATGTTTCAATAAGCCAAACAATGTGGAAAATAAAAATTTGATTGATCATTATAATTCATATGGTTGTGTGTGGTCAAAAGACAACAATGTCACCACTATGGGCCTGTGTGTACAGCCATCTTCCTAAAACAATAGGCCTCTGTCATACTGTTAGGCTGCTGGTCTGATCACCAACCCACAGAACTAGATGATGGAGGTTTTCACCTATAGCAGCCGCCTTTCCCTTAGAGCTAGTTGCGCTCACCGGTACTCAGATGCCCCAGGACTTAGCTCCAGAAGTAGTGTGGGTTGGTAATGCAGACAACAGCAGCAGGCCAGGAGACAGGGTAGAAAGCAGCGGATAGTCAAACGGTAGTCAAGGGTCACAGGCAAGCAGGGTAGTCAATAAACACGCCAAAGGTCGGGGTCACAGGCAAGGTAGCGGAGTCCAAGGTACAGGCCAAAACGGTCAGGGTCACGAGCAAACAGGCAGAATCCAAAGTCCAGGCAGGGGTCATACACAGAAGATCTAACAGAGTATCCACAGGAAAGGGTACAGCAAACAGGAGCAGGTTAGCAAGACTGGATCAGAAACGCTATAACTGGCAGTGAGGCTCAGTCCTCACTGCCTTAAATACATAGAGCAACCAATCAGGGCTAAGCCCTGTAACAATACACATGCCTGGACTAATTCATCAAAGCCACATTAATCAGCCCACAGACTGGGAATATTTCAGCGTCCGTGCCTGGCTGTCCTATTTGCCGGGGCACGCTGTGCAGGGAATTGGCGTCCGGACCATCTGGCGGAAGTGACGTCCCGGTCACTAAGGAGACGGCCGGGACACTCAGTGGGGTAATAGATGAGTTGCGGCGGTGCCCGTGGCCGTAGCGGCTCCTGACAGATGCTTTTTGACAGGAGGTACTTAATATAGGTGGAAGGACACAGTCTTGTACTTGGTTTTATCAAGAATGGTATGTGCTAGTGTACACTGAAATTAGGCTTTTACTCATGCTGTTCCATGTTAAAACATTTGAAATTACATGACAGACATACTCAAAGGTGATCCTGCACTGATTCCTGTAGCATGAGTTTTGTGAGTGGACAAATTAAGATCTAATGGAAGACATTTTTTTTTTAAAGGTTTTTTTTTAACACAATTTTTTTTTATTGGCCACTTCAAAGAAGAATCAGTACCAAAGGAAGAATCACAATTCAGGTCACTTTGCAAAATCCCATATGTTCCATGTCAACATACAGACCACTTCACATTATATCTAAAAACATAATCAATTCTAGCTAACACAAGTAGTGCCCTCATTATGCAAATATATTGAGCAAACATAATAGCAAAAATATTCTACAGAATAAAAGAAAATGGGAACAAAGTTAAAGCAGGGAAAAATTAGGGATACTTGCAGCAATAGGGAGGCACAGCCGAACATACAAGGATTGTCACTTCAATATGTTCAAATCCAATTTAGCAACTATGAGGTGGTAATCACGACTAGCCAAGAGTTAGTCACAAAGCCAAGGACCATAACCACCAACTCTTATTAATAAATATATTTCTGTTTGCAGTCTGTTGTTTCCAAGATGAAGCTAGCACACATCTAGAAATAGCAGAGATGTGTCTCAGATGTCTACAAAACAAAGCTACCCACATGAGTTTTTGTATATTGAATTATGGAATCAGCTCTTTAATTGAAATGGTGTTCTTTAACAAAAGATCATCTCCACTAACAGCCGCACTGTAAGGACGTAGTCTGACATGTGTCCATCTAAGCGAATGCATGATTAGTTGCACATTTATTCCCTACCATTATTAGCATCAGCAGATGTTGCCGTATTCAGGGCCAGTGCTAGCATGTCCGGCATCCCCCTGCAAAAAATAATTTTGCGTCCTCCTCTTTTATAAATTATTTGTTCATTCAATAAAGCTTTTTCTTTCAATACAAATAATATAATGCACTTTACTAAAGAGAGTAATACAAATAAATACATTAATCAGCAAACATGAATTGCTATATGAATAATATAAATGAAGAATATGTAATCTTTGTAATATGATTTTACACTGTGCCCTCTTTTGATCCCACTGTGCCCCTTCATCATCACACTATGCACCTTTATCGCACTGTGCCCTCTCCTTATACCACTGTTGCCACCTTCCCTCATCAACATTGCTGTCCCCCTCTTTCATCAATGTTGCTGTCCCTCTCTTTTTCCACATTATTATCCCTTCCTTCTTCACCATTGCTGTCCCCCTTCTTCTTGAACATTACTGTCCCCCTCCTTCTTGAACATTACTGTCTCCCTCCTTTTTCCACATACTGTCCCCCTCCTTCTTGAACGTTACTGTCCCCCTCCTTTTTCCACATACTGTCCCCCTCCTTCTTGAATATTACTGTCCCCCTCCTTTTCCCACATTATTATCCCCCTCCTTGTTGACCATTGCTGTCCCCCTTCTTCTTGAACATTACTGTCCCCCTCCCTTTTACACATATTATCCCCTTCGCTGTGCAATGCTCCCCCTTCACTCTGCCATGCTCCCACCTTGCTCCCGTTCCTTCACTTACCTTTTCTATCGGCTTCTTTCTTCTCTTCTGTCTTCTGTCTTCTCTCTTCTTCCCGACTCCTCTCTGTGGCGCTCTTCACTGATCGTTGGGCGTGATGACGTCATGACCGACATTCAGTGAGAATTGCAGCGAGGAATCGAGCACCGCGGTTACGTGAGTATTATTATTATTATTTTTTTAAGTTTTCAGCTTTCCCCACCAACGAAGAGGGGAGTGATCCGGGTCGGGGCCTACCAGGGGATAGCCCGGTCCCCCGGCACTCCAGTCCGACCCTACCTGCAACTTTAAATCTGCATATATCTTTCCGAAGCGATAGTGGACAAGATTGCAAAAGAAATTAGCCTTGGTCGTATGATAGGCCCCTTTACTCATCCTCCCTTCAGAAATTTGGTAGTATCCCCAATAGGGGTAGTGCCCAAAGAGGCAGTTGGTAAATTTTGGCTGATACAACACTTATCATACCCGGCCGGCGGCTCTGTAAAACATGCTATAGATCCCTCACATAGCTCACTGAACTACCAATCGTTTGAATCAGCCCTCTCCTTAGTGCAAGAGCATGGCCACGGCTCGCTGCTAGTCAAACTGGACATTGAAGCGGCCAGACACTTACTGCCACTCCATCCGGACTCTTTTAAATTTATGGGCTCTCACTACCAAGGAGGTTTCTATATAGACCGTTGCCTACCTATGGGTTGTGCTATTTGCTGTGCATACTTTGAGAGGTTCAGTTCGTTCCTCCATTGGTGAATTCAGGCGGGAATGGGGCACCACGGAGTAGCCCACTACTTAGACGATTTTTAAATAATAGGGCAGGATCCCCACAGTATATGAACATTCTGTCAGCGGCAAGAGGTCTATTTACGGTTTTAGGCGTTCCAATAGCACACAACAAGACCGAAGGGCCAACTCACAAATTTTTAGGGATCGAAATTGATACCATAGCGGGTTGTTGCAGGCTTCCGCAAGATAAAGTTAACAAAATGATAGAGACAGTATGCGAAATACAACTCAGTGACGTTACAAAACTTCGCAATGTGCAGTCCTTGTTAGGCCTTTTTAATTTTGCTTGTAGGATCATCCCCATGAACCGAGTTTTTTGCAGAAAACTGTAAAAGGCCACAGCAGGCAAATTAAATCTGTGCGCAACCATTTGATTATTACAGGAGATAAAAGAGGACATGCTGATATGGTTAAAGTTCCTGCGTGAATTTAACAGTAAAAGAATATGGCCCTTGGTCCTACTGAGTAACAAACAGTTGAAACTTTACACTGATGCGTCAGGATCTCACGGGTTTGAGGGTTTATCTCAATGGGGATTGGTGTGCCGCACAATGGCCAGACACCTGGCGTCAATCTGGTTTGTTTCCCAACTTGTTAGTTCTAGAGCTCTTTCCCATTATTGTGTCCCTCGAGCTTTGGGCAGCGAGATTAAGCGTCTGTCATATCATTTTCTGGTGCGACAATCTGGACATTGTTCAACCGATCAACAAACAGAGCGCATCGTCCCACCACGCCATCTCCTTTTTAAGACACCTGATTCTTCGCTGTCTGGAGCATGATATCACGTTCATTGAACGACATGTACCGGGGATTAAAAACGGCATAGCATACACCTTGTTGCGTTTTCAATGGCAAAGGTTTAGGGCTTTAGCACCGAGCGCTAATCTACAAGGGGCATCATGCCCCTCTTGTGTCTTGCAGATCATCATACTGGCATAAGAGGACTAACCGAACAATCTTTAGCACAAACCACGAGACAAGCCCACTTTAAGTCGTGGCAACAATGGTCCTTTTTTCTGGAATATAGGAAGACTCCAGGGTCAGGTCAGTCGGATGCCTTGTCAGCGTTTATGTAGGAATGATACAGTGAAGGTGCATCAAAGACAGCTATGGCATCCACTCTAGCAGGTATATCATTCATGCCTCGGTTCCAAGGACTCACCTATGTCACAAAGAGCTTTATGATATTCAAAGCATTAAAAGGTTGGGCTAGAGATAGACCTATACCAGCGGACACTAGGAGACCAGTAGATATTCCTATGTTACATAGCTTAATGAAGATACTGCCATTGGTTACACGCGATTTGTACAAACTGTTACTATTCCTCACAGCATTTGCCCAGGCATATTTTGGGGCTTTGAGAATTTCAGAATTAGTTGCTCACTCCAGACAACATAATCTATCGGGCCTATTGGCAAATAACACTGTTATGCAAGGGAATCAGCTATCTTGCAATAAGTCCAAAACCGATCACTCAGGAAAGGGTTGCTAGATACAACTACAGTCTCAATCGGACTAGGAAATTTGTCCTCTGACACTAGCAATACAATATTTAAGAAATCGCTAACATTTTTTGGCTTAGACACTACTTTGTTCGGTACCCATTCCTTGCGCATAGGTGAGCCAACATCTGTGGCATTAGCAGAATCTGAGGCAGCTATTAAGACACTAGGACGCTGGAAAGCAGCCACATATAAAACATATATTCGGCCAAATGTTTGAATTTTATGTCTTTTGTCTCTTCCTCTGCACTCATTTTCACTTTAACCAGTTACCCATGGCTCCTCCTCTTGTCGCCTTTACGCGAGGGCGTGAAGGAATTTTCCAGTTTTTCCCCCCGGATCAAGGCCTGATTAGTGGTGTGCCTCCTGGGTTTTTTCAGGTTTTTACATTTATATGGGTGACCTTCCTTTTCTCTGTCTATCCTCTACCCCTTTATTGTCATTTACTAACGGCCGATGCAGTTGACCTGAGGATGCTCCATAACACAGCATAATTTGTAACATGCTGACGCGGAATAATTTGACCCGAAAAAACTAACATCTACATGGATAGTGGGGCATTCATATGTGTTCTGGGCGGCCAGCCACAGTAAGGGCTCAGATCGCTCCGATTTCACAAGGCCCATTAAGATATATTGGTTACGCAAACGAGGGCAATGTTGGCGCAACCTACTCCCCTGGCTGACCAAACTAATTGAGCAATGGGGCCCACCAGATGCATTAGTTATCCATTTGGGGGGAAACAATTTAGGACAGGGTAAATCCCTGGATTTAATAATAAGCATACAGCAGGACCTAAATGTCCACAATAATCCCCCGATTAAGCTGGAGAACGAACATTCCTTTAAAAATTATGGGGAATCTAGTCAAGAAGGTAAGCAGGATTGTTAAAAAGACCATTATTTCTCTTGGGGGTTTCGCAATTGAACACGGATGGATATCAGTAGTACAAGTCCAGTTATATCGGAAGGACGGAGTTCACCTCACCTCATTGGGTTCTTTCCTTAGGTTAGAGGGTGGCGGGCTGTCGGTCCCTTAGACACCAGCGGTGGTAGGAAGGGTACTGCGATCCGCGGCTGAAAAATATGGCGCTATCGCTGATGGGCCTCAGGTCACTGTCCACCTCAAGGTAAAGTGACTCTCGGTCCTTTTTGTGTGAGGGATCCCTTAGCCTGCTTAGAAGCAGGTCATTGTGAGTCGAGAGGGGTGTGGCACTTGCCGCCAGATTTAGTGCCGGCCAAGCAGTTAGGCAGTAGCCCCGGTTTGTTAGTGGATTCAAGGCCAGTTTGTCCATTCACACTGGGTTCTGGTTATCAGTCGTTAGCTATCCCTCAGTGCACTTTCTTCACCACCAGGTTCTGTATAATAACCTGTGACCTATTTTGCCACATATAAATGTCTCTGTGTCTTTATTTTAGTTACGTGGAGTATGGTAATACAAGGTATAGGAAAAGGAAGAATTTAAGCATCCAGGGTATGTTGTTTATGACAAGAGAGTCCCTAAAGACGAAAGCACTTAAACAACGGACCTATGTGCATTGCTTGAACTTTACACTTACCATGAAGGGGTTAAACTTTTCCCTGGGACACGCCAACCGATAGGAGAAAAGTGGGAGTGCCATGGCATGTTATATAGGTCCCCAGGGAAGTTTCCTGTTCCAGTCAGCTTCTCACCCACCCTCCCTATTTTAGTAGTTTCACCTGCCCCTTCTAGGCCACGTGTTTTAATCAATTCTTTTTCCCACGTCTCAGAGCAGGCACAGTTGGTAGGACGTGCACTGCGATCAGCAACTGACGAATACGGTGCTATCGCTGATTGGCCTCAGGTCACTGACCCCCTTGAGATAAAGTGACTCTGTCCTTTTTGTGTGATGGATCCCTTAGCCTGCTTAGAAGCAGGTCATTGTCAATAGAGAGGGACTGTGGCATCTACCGCCAGATTTAGCGCCGGCCAAGCAGTTAGTGAGTAGCCCCGGATTGTTAGTGGATTCAAGGCCAGTTTGTCCATCCACACTTGGTCCCGGTTATCAGTCGTTAGCTGTCCTGCAGTGCACTTTGTTCGCCACCAGGCTCTATATAGTAAACTGTGACCTATTTTGCCACGTATAAATGTCTCTGTGTCTTTATTTTAGTTAAGTGGAGTACGGTAATACAAGGTATAGGAAAAGGAAGAATTTAAGCATCCAGGTTATGTGATTTATTGGTATGCCTATGTTGAACCAAGTCAAACCCAACTACAACTGATAGGACACACCCCTTTCCTTATTCTCCAAACGCTGTTAACTGTTGACGGGGCATGCAACCATGTAATATGTATATTTCATATTTGTCTGGTTTGAAATGGCTGAAGTACTACCTCCATACCAAACCCCCTAAACTCACAGTCTGTGTTTTATACCAAATCATCCCTCTTTTCTATCAGATATACATGTATATCGTTGTGTAATATTGCATGGTTACCAATATTTTAAAATAATTTCCAAGGGCATTTTGCTGCTGTATAAGCACATCTAAGCATTTTAGCCTCTACACTGACTCCCCTGACTCCTGGGGCAATAAAATCTCCATCATGATGTGTACTGAACTTTACTATAATGTATTATTTTACTTTATAAATACCAATTTTCAATATATAATAGCTTATAATCCTGTCGAAGTCAGCAAATTGGATAAAGTCATTTCAATTAAAGTCTAGCAAACTTGGTTGTCTTTGTCTGAAAAGATGCGTACGGTACGCTATGTCGTACAAGGGCACGCTACGGCGTGAAAGGGCGTACGCATCCACTACACGTGGCAGCAACAGTAATTGGTCTTTTACCATACATTTGCACAAACACGCATACTTATAAAATAGTACACATTATTGTTAGTTGCAACACATAGTCAGTTATGTCGAAATATAGTGGTATTTATATGTTATATCAGAGTTACATGCATATTAGTGAAATACACGGAACGGGTTAAAGGAATAACATCATGAGTGGTATCATAATGAACCTTGTTACATATCCTACTGTTTGGTTCACTCTGCGAGGGAATCGCAGAGTGCATACGCAAGTTATGAATGATAGGGAATTATGAACTACTTAAGAGTAAGGAATTCTGGCGGGAAGAGCAGAGCATACCCCCTGCAGAGATGACCCCCTCCTTTGGATTCCTTAGGATGAACCAGCCAATGATTGACGACCCCTTGGACATTCCTGAGACCCGGACCAATAGATGCAAGCCATACCATCTTCATTGTATTACTGTACTTGATTGTGTATATAAGCAGCAGCTTGTGATCCAGAGTGCAGACTTCTTGTCCCCAGACTTCAGGATTGAATGACTGCACTGGATCCAGAGCGCCTGCGTTAAGTAACGGCTGTATTTACTATTACATCGCTTGAGCATATTTTTTCCACTTATTGCGAATAAATCTTTGTGTGTTGGAAACACAAATCGAGGTTCGACAATCGTTATTGGTTAGCGACAATACGCACATTACAATTTGGGGGCTCGTGAGCTTTGGAGGTTTCGTTGCCGATGATACGCAAGACCAACGGATTTCGGTTCCTCAACAAAGGGTGGAGACGCGTCATAAACGGGTAAGAACGCATTGTGTTCAAAACCTGAATTTTACTCTGTGTTGTGAAACCGAATGTCCGTTTTGCATTATCTAGGGCACGCTAACTAGAACCTAGGGACAAAAGAGAAAACTGTTTCTTTTTTCTGTCATTGTGCGTTTTAACTGTATTGCATTGTTTAGCGTATGTGTACTTCCTGCTGTGCGTACGCGAACTTCCGGTAAACTTGCCACGTGGTTAAACAATCGTGTTGATAGTTATTATACATGCATAGTATAATTACTTGTGAAAGCCTCTGAGACATTATTACTATTGTTGGGAACTTTTGATTTTCTGCGCAGAAAAGGTGTATAGTGTGTGATGTTGTAACGTAGATACACTGTTTTATTATTGAGGTGCTCAGTTGCTGTCTGACGAGGCGGATTGCCCAACTGAAGGACGGTATACAGGGCAGGTATACCGAATGCGAAAACTGGGTTTTCGCAAAGCGCTACCAATAGATCGCAAGGTTTGCTAATAATTAGTATTGGTAGGCAGTGCGATCCGGTCGCACCGTTAGTGCGAATTGGTGAAGCAGCTAGGAGGAATTATACTGGAAAGGCAAGTTGATTGTATCGACTTTGCGCTCCCAGCGATAATAAACTCAGCAGATTTTGTGGTTTAGCCAGGGTATCGAGGAGCTGATAGCCCTTGGGGCCCACAGTGATATTTCTGTATTAGGGATCCTCGCCAGGGGCGAGAAAAGCGAGTGAACGCGGCTAAAGGAAATACGTTCACCGAGGATTATAGATCTCTAGCGGTGAGTATAGCAACAGAGTTGAAATTATTAGGTGGAAAGAACAGAGCATTGCGGTGTGTCTGTATTTCACATTTGGCCGGAAGGAACAGAGCATTGCGGTGTGTCTGTGTTCCGGGTAGAAGGTATATTGTTCAACATGGGTGCTAAGCATACGCTAGAGATGGTCAGTGTACTGCCTAAGGAAGGCCCTATTGGTTCAGCGAGGTTTCTCATGTGTAAGAAGTATGGTGCATATGCAACTGTGTATTGTGACACGTGGGTCGGGATGACCAAAGCTTGTGATAGGCCTTTCCCAACAATAGGGAGTTTTAATGCAGAGGTACTGAATACTGTAAAAGATAAAATATGGTTGATCAAGTCAACGAAAAAGAGAAATAGACATAATGATTGTTTAAAATTGTGGCAAATGGAAGGTAACACGTGGCAGAGCAGCGAATACAAACCGGAAATAGGCGTGGCGAAAAGCGCGCGCAAGGCGGATGTAACCATTGAGAAGCGTGGCGAACTCAGCGCAAGCGCGCCCCCGCCACCTTATGTGGCGGGAGGGGTAAGTACAGCCGTTGTTAAAACTGAAAATAGAAAAATTACTAAGTTGTACCCTGTTTTAAATCAGTTTCAATCAAGTGTATCTGAAAACGAAGATGAACCCACTGTGATTTCGGCCATTGCCCATGCTGTTAATGTACTAGAGGCTCAGCGCAAGTATGAGAAAATGGCTGAGATAGGTGAGAGTAGCGTGATCACTAGGAGTGAAAGTGTTCTAAATCTAGGGCCTGTAAATCCTGTAGCGTCCCCTGAAGTTAGTGTACCAGAGGGTGTGTTCCCGGTCCGCACAATATCAGTTCCCAATGGGAAACCAGATAAGGATGGTGTAGTTCCTTTAAGAAATGTTACAATGCATTGTCCCTGGACTAGATCAGAATTACGTTCCATTATGACTGAATTCCCAGATCCTAGAAAAGAGTTAGCTAAATGTCAGAAATTTGTTAAAGACTTAGGGAATGCTCATGAACCAACCAGTAAGGATTGGCGGGTAGTGTTGAGGGCGTGTCTTCCTCCCAATACTAACATACAAAAATTTATTGGAGATTGTTTGTTGGATGAAGATGACACCCTGACTGATGAGATTAACCAACGGAATATAGAACAAATTGTCAAACACTTAGCCATCTGTTTTCCAGTAGTAGTAAATTGGAGTAAGATTTTCACCATTAAACAAAAGGATAGTGAAACTGCCTCAGATTACTTTGCTAGAGCTATAACAGCGATTGCACGATTTACTGGGATATCCAACATAAGTGAGGACCCACATCACAGAGAGGTAGCTGTAGGGGTACTGATGGATGGCCTTAGGGAAAATTTAAAGACGAGAGTACAAACCACATTACCTAATTGGAGAGGCGTCACGGTAGACTTCCTTAGGGAGTCTGCTGTGGAGCATGACAAGAACCTTTTTAGAAAAAGGGAAGAGAAAAGTGATAGGTTAATGACGGTAAGTATACAGGCTCTAGAAGGGGTGCATACACGACCACCAGCATACAACCCATATAACAGGAAACCTAAAGTGATCAGGTGTTTCAACTGTAACGAGGAAGGACATTACGTTAGAGATTGTAATAAAGAAAGACTCAATACACATAAGGGTGGGTCACATAGATATCCTCCAAGAAAGGATTCACATAGACTAGAAGACTCACATCTACCCGCGCATATTACGGCAGCAAATGCTGCGCGGGAAATCACTAGTCAGCGCTAGGGGTCAGGTCATACCTGTAGTCTACAGCCAGTGAGGTTAACTGAGAGTCAGAGTGAAGAACCAATAATGATAGTTGACATAGCTGGCAGGAAACAAACTTTTCTTGTAGATACAGGGGCGGCCCGATCTGTGATAACCTCTCCTTTCAATCTACAGGTGACCAGCAAAACTATTCCAGCTATGGGGGTGACGGGAAAAGTGTTACATTATCCTCTAACTAAACCCGCCGAAGTTACTGTCGGGCCTCTGCATACTAAGCATTCGTTTCTCTTGGCTGCAGCGGCTCCTACTAACTTGCTAGGGAGAGACTTGTTATGTAAAATGGGATGTGTCATATACTGTACTTCAGATGGTGTGTTCCTAGATACACCCGAGAGGGTTGCACATGAGGTACAGGACATATTGGACACCCCTCCAAGGTTAATGTTACACTCTCCTGTTATAGAACAAAGTCCATCTCAAGTAAAGGGGATGTTGCTGGAAATACCAGGTTCCCTATGGACCAGAGATGGACAGGACACTGGACTGATGGCAAACGTAGCCCCTGTCATGGTCAATCTAAAAAGTGGTAGGATAGCTCCAAAAATCCCACAGTATCCATTAAAACCGGAGGTGGAACTAGGGGTATATCCTGTTATTGAGAGGCTGTTACAACAAGGGATTTTAATTCGTACAGCCAGTACAGCAAATAGTCCCATTTTCCCTGTGAAGAAGAGTGGGGGGAGGGGCTATAGATTAGTCCAGGACTTAAGGGGAATTAACAAAGTTGTTGAGAGCCAATTCCCCGTAGTGCCGAATCCAGCTGTCATCCTCATGCAGATTCCACCGTCTGCCAGTCATTTTACTGTCATTGATCTATGTTCTGCTTTCTTTTCAGTCCCTCTTCACCCTGACTGCCAATACCTTTTTGCATTCTCCTACAGGGGAGTGCAATACACATGGACCAGACTACCCCAGGGGTTCATTGACAGCCCCAGTATTTTCTCCCAAGCCTTACATGACTGTTTGCAATCCTTTCAACCCCACAATGGGTCTGTTCTAATTCAATATGTGGACGATTTGTTGTTGTGTTCTGATTCTTTTATGTCATGTTTACATGATACTAAATTGTTGTTGCTTCATCTTTCACAAACAGGGCACAAGGTGGCAAAGGATAAATTACAGCCATGTCAGACTAAGGTCAAATACTTAGGACACTGCCTCACTAAGGGGCTAAGACACCTGACAACCGACAGAATTGAGGCCATACAACACATGACCCTGCCGCAGAGCCAGAAGCAAATTCGTACTTTCTTGGGGATGTGTGGATACTGTAGGTCCTGGATCCCAGGTTTTTCTATTCTGGCATTACCATTGCAGGAGCTAGTCTCTTCCTCAAAACCAGAACGTGTCGTACACACAGAAGAGTCGGAGCAAACGTTCTTTAATCTTAAAGATAGTCTGACAAAAGCACCTGCATTGGGAATACCTGATTATGAAAAGCCTTTTGAGCTATTTTGTACAGAAGCTGATGGCTGTGCAGCAGGTGTCCTCACACAGAAACATGGTGACGCTAGCAGACCGGTAGCATACTACAGTGCACAATTAGACAATGTGGCAAGGTCACTCCCAACATGTCTCAGAAGTGTAGCAGCAACGGCCCTTCTAGTAAGTAAGAGCGAGGATGTAGTATTAGGACATAATTCAACCATCTATACACCCCATGCTGTATCAGCTCTGTTAAATTCAGCCCAAACCAGACATGTTTCTTCAGCTAGATTCACAAAGTGGGAACTAGCCCTGATGGCACCCTCAAACATCACCATCAAACGATGTAGCACCCTAAATCCAGCTACATACCTTCCGTATGTGTCTCAAGAGACACAAAGGGTGGGAGGTGAGGAGACCCTGGTTGATGATGAGTTAGGCAAGAATACTGACACGCATGACTGTATGGAACACCTGAATCAGACCTTTACTGCAAGGCCCGACATATGTGACACCCCCTTAGAAAATGTAGATTTTACGTTTTATACAGACGGAAGTTGCCATAGACAGACAGAGACAGGAGAGCTATGTACTGGTTACGCTGTTGTAGACGATCAGGATGTGGTAGAAGCTGAACCCCTTGGTCCACCTCACTCAGCCCAGGTGGCGGAACTAGTAGCACTAAGGAGAGCGTGTGAATTGGCAGAGGGTAAATCAGCCAACATATATACTGACTCTAGGTACGCCTTCGGGGTAGTGCATGATTTTGGGGCCCTTTGGCGTCTTAGAAACTTTACGACAGCAGCAGGTACACCAGTGGCACACTCACAACACATAAAAGGACTTCTGACAGCGATACAGTTACCCAGAACAGTAGCCGTCATAAAGTGCAAAGCCCATACCTTTGAAGAAGACCCAGTGTCATTGGGCAACAACAGGGCAGACGAAGCTGCTAAATGGGCAGCAGGGCAACCTATGACTGTATCGACCGAGACTATGATGGTTTTTCAGACATTAGACACGCAGAAATTAATTGAAATGCAAGATTTGTGTTCCCTGCAGGAGAAGGCGGTCTGGAAGGCGAAGGGATGTGGTCAAGAGTCCTCAGGACTCTGGAGGGATGGACAAGGTAAGCCTGTAGCTCCCCGAACATACTATCCAAGCCTGGCTGAAGCAGCACACGGCCTGACTCACCTGGGTAAAGAAGGTATGTGCAAACTGGTGAGAGCATACTGGTGTGCTCCCGGATTTTCCTCTCAAGCTGGTAAGAAAGCAATGTCATGTCTTACTTGTTTGAGGAAAAATGTTGGGAAAACTATTCCAACTGAGCCATCCCACATCCCTCCTACAGACGGACCTTTTCAGGTAATACAAATTGACTATATCCAACTACCACCGTGCAGGAATCTGAAGTATGTGTTAGTGTGTATTGATGTGTTTTCCGGTTGGGTAGAAGCATATCCGGCAGCCACTAATACTGCTGTGTTCACTGCAAAGAAAATTGTACAAGACTTTGTGTGTAGGTTCGGTATCCCTAGAATCATTGAAAGTGATAGGGGTACCCATTTTACTGGTGATGTCTTCCAAAATATGTGTAAACTCATGGGAATCAGTAGCAGACTTCACACCCCTTACCGACCACAAGCCAGTGGTAAGGTGGAGAGAGTAAACGGTACTATCAAGAACAAACTAGGTAAGATAATGGCTGAAACTGGGTTGGCATGGCCTGAGGCTTTGCCGTTGGTCCTCCACAGCATTCGAACCACTCCTAGACCTCCTCTTAATCTGTCCCCCTTTGAGATACTGTTCGGACGACAACCTCATTTGATCGTGAGTCCACAAGACGACTTAAAGTGTAATAATGAAGTGACTGTACAATATCTTATAAGAATGAGTAGACAGCTGAAACAACAACAACAAAAACTAAAAATGCTGTCACCTGGTATGCCAGAGACGAACTGTCATGATGTTGAACCTGGAGACTATGTTATGATCCGCAATTTCTTACGTTCAGGTTGTTTAACAGACCGTTGGGAAGGCCCGTACCAAGTGCTGCTGACCAGTACTACATCACTGAAGGTTGCAGAGAGAGACACTTGGGTCCATTCCACCCACTGCAGGAGAGTCCATAATCCGGAGAAAGTGCAAGACAAGACTCAGACCGACGACAAAGAGCTGTCACTTGTGAGCCTGTTCCGGGAGACCTAAAGCCTGCAGTTGAGACACCTGAACCAGAGACGTTGCCTCAGAACTATCTTTCCAGCGATGGAGTGGCGGTTTTTGTTTTTCTTTTGTTCCAGGATTTTCCTTGTTTTTACTTTTTCTAGGACATTCTATTTTTGTGAAGGAGGATGGAGGACGGAGGAGAGTTCTGGGAGTGATACGGATGAAATAGAGGCCGAAGAAAAGTTAATAGGATATCCTGAGCAGCCCATTATCAAACTTGGTCCAGGGGTTATGAAAAGGTCTGCTAGCTCAGGAACTCGGAGGCAGTGTGAGGGGCTATTGTCTGATGAGTATTGTATCTGCAAGTTCTGCAACTCCCTAGTTGACGAGAGATGCATCCAACGATGCCAGTCCCCCAGTACTCTGAATATAGGCGGGCATCCTTTGGAGGATTATCACTCCCTGGTGGGTAAGGTGCTAAACCAAACTGAGTGTTGGGTGTGCTCTCACGTGCCTCAAGGGCAGCATAACATAGGACTAGTGCCATTCCCTCTAAACATATCCGAAGTACTCGAATTAAGGGGTGGGAGGCCCATAGAAGGGAGGTACAATAACACTAGGTCCCCTAGTCTGACGCTTCGACAATACTCCATAGGCAGATCTTTGCTGTGCCTGAACATATCTCATGCAAAGCGCCTGGAGAATTGGGAGGCTGACCTATCAGATCAGACAATGGCTCGTCACACTCATTTTAGAGAGAGACTCACAAGGTCACTACTAGGCAGGAATGCTGATGTAAGTCACAAGTTAGGGCGTATAACCAAACATAAGAAGGTATCTATTGGAAAAGTCTCTACAGATAAATGTGAAAATATCATTAATGCCGACACGTGTCTAGAGCAGATGGAGACACTAGGCATGGGTAGTTTTATCAAAACTCTGTGTGATATAATTCATGGGCATACTGTTCCTTATGTTCTCCCTGATGATGTGTATTTTGTTTGTGGAAGGAAAGCTTATTCCTGGGTGACTCCGAGTTCCAAGGGCTTGTGTTTCTTAGCTAAACTGGTTCCTGAAATCATGACTATTACTCATGAAGAAATGGTAGATATTCACAAGACTACATCACCACCATACATACACACACAGTATGAACACCGTGGCAAGAGAAATATGATTCCTGGTGAGGAACCCATAGCTACAAAATTGATTAGTGAAACTGCTGGTTTCCAAGTTATGGTTGCTCTAGATCTCACCAGGACCGCTCGGGGAACATTAAACTTTAAATATATCCAAGACCTAGCTAAATTAATAGATAATATCACCGAGATGTATGATGACACTTTCAGGTATACTGGAAGGGAGCTACAAGCGTACAAGAAGGAGTTGGTGCAACATAGACTGGTACTAAATTATCTCACCTCCATTACTGGTGGGTACTGTGTGACACTGGCCACCCAGTTCGGTGTCAAATGTTGCACGTACATTACTAATAATACGGAAGACCCTAAAGAGGTTATAGACCGGAAGATGGATGAAATTTTGCAGCTGAAATGGGAATTTCGAAAGAGCCATAATTCTTCGTTATATGAGGTCGGGGAAAAGGTGGCGGGTTGGTTCTCATGGTTGAACCCAGCAAAATGGTTCTCCGGTCTGGGGGAGTGGGTACAGGAAATGATTGCAAGTGTAGGTAAGCTCCTTCTCCTTATACTGGGTGTCATCTTAGCAATTGGTTTAGTTGTCAAATGTGTTCCTACTGTGTTGAAGTGTGGAAAACGGTCTCATAAGAGTAACACTGAGAAAGAGACTGAAAGGGTGGTACCAGATACCGAGATCATGGTCTGTGAAGAAGTATTGTATAATCCTGAACTTGAAACGGTGATTGGGTGATAGTTTATTACACTATCAAAGGGTGGAACTGTCGAAGTCAGCAAATTGGATAAAGTCATTTCAATTAAAGTCTAGCAAACTTGGTTGTCTTTGTCTGAAAAGATGCGTACGGTACGCTATGTCGTACAAGGGCACGCTACGGCGTGAAAGGGCGTACGCATCCACTACACGTGGCAGCAACAGTAATTGGTCTTTTACCATACATTTGCACAAACACGCATACTTATAAAATAGTACACATTATTGTTAGTTGCAACACATAGTCAGTTATGTCGAAATATAGTGGTATTTATATGTTATATCAGAGTTACATGCATATTAGTGAAATACACAGAACGGGTTAAAGGAATAACATCATGAGTGGTATCATAATGAACCTTGTTACATATCCTACTGTTTGGTGCGCTCTGCGAGGGAATCGCAGAGTGCATACGCAAGTTATGAATGATAGGGAATTATGAACTACTTAAGAGTAAGGAATTCTGGCGGGAAGAGCAGAGCATACCCCCTGCAGAGATGACCCCCTCCTTTGGATTCCTTAGGATGAACCAGCCAATGATTGACGACCCCTTGGACATTCCTGAGACCCGGACCAATAGATGCAAGCCATACCATCTTCACTGTATTACTGTACTTGATTGTGTATATAAGCAGCAGCTTGTGATCCAGAGTGCAGACTTCTTGTCCCCAGACTTCAGGATTGAATGACTGCACTGGATCCAGAGCGCCTGCGTTAAGTAACGGCTGTATTTACTATTACATCGCTTGAGCATATTTTTTCCACTTATTGCGAATAAATCTTTGTGTGTTGGAAACACAAATCGAGGTTCGACAATCGTTATTGGTTAGCGACAATACGCACATTACAATTCCCATAAATAAGAATGTGTAGTGAGAATGAAAAGTCATGTACAAAATAAGAATTAAACTGAGCATATTTATAAATATTCCTGTGCAATCATATCTCAGTTGTGGCTGTGCCTCTATTGACATTACATTAAACATTCAACGTTTTTCCATTTTAGTCTGATGTGCATAATTGTTGCTCATGATTTTCATGGCATCAGGTGAGGATGTTATTGTAGTTGTGTCTTTCACATCACTTATCATATTCTTTACATTGGATGTTCTTATTTTTGCTCCCTGTTTGCCAAGGTACATTTACTATGAGGATGTAAAAAAAATAAACATTATCATAGCATGCTGCTTGACTCCCATCATTTGTTATTAAAAAAGATGTACATTTTCATATCATTAATATATATATATTACTAGAGATGGTCACTGACCCCCGTGTTTTGGTTTTGGATTCGGTTTTGGATCTGGATTACCGTCGTGTTTTGGTTTTGGTTTTGCAAAACTGCCATTGCGTGTTTTGGTTTTGGTTTTGGTTTTGTTTGGTTTTGTTTTGCTATTTTTTTGGAAAATCCATGTTTTTGGGCCTAAATTAACCCAATTTAGTGCTCCAACTGTTTTAGAGACAAGTAATCTAATTGTTGAGGTAATAAATCATCCAAAAAAACAGTTTAATTCTTCGTTGGTAGGCCTTCATTTATTCTACACACAAAACAGATTGTCTTCCTCTCCATCTATGCATATTGGCAATGCAGCCATCGTCTTTGAATGTATATTACACCCTACACTTATAGTTAAATATGTAAAGAAATGGAAAAAGCCAGTTTGGTTTCTGTCTTTCTAGGCCCCCCTCCACTTGTATAAAATACAAAAAAATCCAGCCGTTATAGACTGTACAATATTAATTGACATGGAGAAAGCCAGTTTGGTTTCTGTCTCTCTAGGCCCCCCTCCACTTGTATAAAATACTAATAAATTCAGCCGTTATATACTGTACAATATAAATTGAAATGGACAAAGGCAGTTTGGTATCTGTCTGCATCAGATCCTCTCTCCACTAGGAGTAAAATAGAAAACTATTCAGCCGTTATATAATCTAGAATATAAATAGAAATTGAGAAAGGCAATTTGGTATCTGTCTGCATCATAATCATCAACATCATCATTAGCGCCCTCGTCGCCTACACAAATCTCCCCCTCATCCTCTTCTAATTCCAAAGTGGCATCCTCAATTTGGGTATCACCGGCTACACTCGGGCTATTAAGGCACACATCAGCAGAATGCTCACGATTAGACATCCCACTGTTGGATGGACTCTCCACAGGGATTGTTGTCATTTGTGAATCAGAGCAAATATTCTCCTGTAATGCCTCACTGTTATCTTGCAGCTCGGCTTTGACGCGTAACAGTAGTTGTGCACCAATTGTAGGCTGGGTAACTTTTTGGGATCTGCCACTAATAGCCAAAGGTGAAGGCCTCATTCTCTCTTTGCCACTGCGTGTGTAGAATGGCATGCTTGCAATTTTTTTTTTATCGTCACTTAACTTTTGCTCAGTTACACTTCTTTTTCGCTTCAATACAGTAAATTTTTTTTGGGTTTTTGTTTTTTGCACTAATTTGAAAACACTCTGTTGTTTGACATCGCCTTGGCCAGATGACGTACTGGGAATACTAACATCAGGACTGGTGACAGAACCTGGTTGCTCATTCAGATCATATGTGGACTGCTTTGAATCCATTCTGAGCGCAAACCACTGGGGAGTGCTAAAAATTATTTAGTAGATACTGCTGACAGATATGACTTTTGACAGCCAGAAATATTAATGCACAATTAGGGAGGACACCCCAAAAGCACTGAGGAGTGCTAAAAATTATTTAGTAGATACTGCTGACAGATATGACTTTTGACAGCCAGAAATATTAATGCACAATTAGGGAGGACACCCCAAAAGCACTGAGGAGTGCTAAAAATTATTTAGTAGATACTGCTGACAGATATGACTTTTGACAGCCAGAAATATTAATGCACAATTAAGGAGGACACCCCAAAAGCACTAAGGAGTGCTAAAAATTATTTAGTAGATACTGCTGACAGTTATGACTTTTGACAGCCAGAAATATTAATGCACAATTAGGTAGGACACCCCAAAAGCACTGAGGAGTGCTAAAAATTATTTAGTAGATACTGCTGACAGATATGACTTTTGACAGCCAGAAATATTAATGCACAATTAGGGAGGACACCCCAAAAGCACTGAGGAGTGCTAAAAATTATTTAGTAGATACTGCTGACAGTTATGACTTTTGACATCCAGAAATATTAATGCACAATTAGGGAGGACACCCCAAAAGCACTGAGGAGTGCTAAAAATTATTTAGTAGATACTGCTGACAGATATGACTTTTGACAGCCAGAAATATTAATGCACAATTAGGGAGAACACCCCAAAAGCACTGAGGAGTGCTTAAAATTATTTAGTAGATACTGCTGACAGATATGACTTTTGACAGCCAGAAATATTAATGCACAATTAGGGAGGACACCCCAAAAGCACTGAGGAGTGCTAAAAATTATTTAGTAGATACTGCTGACAGATATGACTTTTGACAGCCAGAAATATTAATGCACAATTAGGGAGGACACCCCAAAAGCACTGAGGAGTGCTAAAAATTATTTAGTAGATACTGCTGACAGATATGACTTTTGACAGCCAGAAATATTAATGCACAATTAGGGAGGACACCCCAAAAGCACTGAGGAGTGCTAAAAATTATTTAATAGATACTGCTGACAGATATGACTTTTGACAGCCAGAAATATTAATGCACAATTAAGGAGGACACCCCAAAAGCACTAAGGAGTGCTAAAAATTATTTAGTAGATACTGCTGACAGTTATGACTTTTGACAGCCAGAAATATTAATGCACAATTAGGGAGGACACCCCAAAAGCACTGAGGAGTGCTAAAAATTATTTAGTAGATACTGCTGACAGTTATGACTTTTGACATCCAGAAATATTAATGCACAATTAGGGAGGACACCCCAAAAGCACTGAGGAGTGCTAAAAATTATTTAGTAGATACTGCTGACAGATATGACTTTTGACAGCCAGAAATATTAATGCACAATTAGGGAGGACACCCCAAAAGCACTGAGGAGTGCTAAAAATTATTTAGTAGATACTGCTGACAGATATGACTTTTGACAGCCAGAAATATTAATGCACAATTAGGGAGGACACCCCAAAAGCACTGAGGAGTGCTTAAAATTATTTAGTAGATACTGCTGACAGATATGACTTTTGACAGCCAGAAATATTAATGCACAATTAGGGAGGACACCCCAAAAGCACTGAGGAGTGCTAAAAATTATTTAGTAGATACTGCTGACAGATATGACTTTTGACAGCCAGAAATATTAATGCACAATTAGGGAGGACACCCCAAAAGCACCGAGGAGTGCTAAAAATTATTTATTAGATACTGCTGACAGATATGACTTTTGACAGCCAGAAATATTAATGCACAATTAGGGAGGACACCCCAAAAGCACTGAGGAGTGCTAAAAATTATTTAGTAGATACTGCTGACAGATATGACTTTTGACAGCCAGAAATATTTATGCACAATTATGGGGGACACCCCAAAAGCGCTGGGGAGTGCCAAATATGAAGAAAAAATAATAAACCTCTATCCTCCTCTCTGCACTAGCGATTTTGGTTAGAGCAATTGCAAGAACAATATTGTATTCTCTGTCCCTGCTCTAATTAGCCTATGACTACACCCTGCTCTCTCCCTCTGTCAAATGGCGATGGATTGCTGTGGAGGCGTGTATTTATAAAGTTGAAGTATCGCGAGAACCGAGCCCCGAGATCCGACGACGTCACAATGACGTTCGGCCTCGATTTGGATTCAGAATGGGCGGGAGAGTACCAAGCTGCTCAGCTCGGTACTCGGATACCCAAAGTTCGGGTGGGTTCGGTTCTCGGAGAACCGGACCCGCCCATCTCTATTTATTACACACAGAGAAACTCACCCACACATGGTCTTGATTTGGGGGGATAGTCCTGATTCTTGCACTCTGTAAGAGGCATGGCATATTGATAAGTGTGGCTTTGTTAAAATGTGTATGTCGTTGGTTGATTCTTGGGCATGGTTCTAATGGATCATGGGTGGCTTATTTTGTCTCAGTTTTGTTTTTTAAAACATTTGGAGGTTTGGCTCACCACTAGATACAAGTGATCATATAACACTGCTTACTAGACACAGTGACAGACACCACAAATCTAAAATATAAAGAATGAAAAATATCTATCACATGCATGCTTAAGAATGAACTTTACTTGCTATTTAAAGAAAAAAAGTTGTGTATGTGTAATATCTATTTCCCTAGCGTGTCTGTGGGAAGAAGGGCGTGTACTTTTACACTTACCGAATATCAATCTTCACCTTAATATCTTTTGCAGAGTGCCTCCACTTTAGTCAGAATTCAGGTGTATCTTCATTGGGTAATCTTGAGTGAATCTGCAACACCAGAGGGAGGCCAAGGAACCCAGTGCCCACCTACCTACAACTTCAGACACACAAATTAAATCTCAATACCAGCAAGTTTATTTGTGTAGGAGTGGTCCACTAAAGTTTTTTGTTTTTTTTATCAATAATATATTCTACTATAGAAAAAGGTTATTCTAAAGGTAGGTATATTGAATGAAAACAGATTAAACATTGGACAAGAATTATACTAAGATAGCAATAAAATGTGTATGAATACTTAAACACAATTTGTATGTTTCCCACTTTCTATCACATTAAGCGGTACTTCTGGCCCACTTATCTACAAGTTAGATGAGAGCAAAAACAAAACTCACAAACACTTCTTATGATAATGCATCATTATTACACTCAACCTTGTTTCAAATAGAATAACATATATAATGCAATATAATTTGAAAAAGCAAACATATGTCCCCCCTCTTCCTATCCCTTCCCGCATATACATATACATAAGAAAACCTAGGATGGAATGATTTGAATGTTTTTCTGATATTGTTTACTGTTTTTGTTTTGTTCTTCTCTCTGAATAAAGAGTTAAAAAAAATGTCTCTGTTGTTTGCAATTTAGATATAATGCTTCATACTCACTGGCATTTGTAATGCGTTATCGCATGTTAAAATATGTATAAATCACATTGCATTTATGTATGTGTTTAATATTAAATGTAATATTTATTTAAGAGAAGTATTTAAAAATGCAAAACAAAAAATTCTGTATACAAGAAATGGTGGGGTTTCTATTGTCCAAGGCCTACAGAGACATGATTAGATCCACAGGCTTAGCACCAAAGTGTCCCTGGAAACTATTATAATGTTTCAGCAACTATGCTGTTAAAGAGATCTACGTGTACTATTGTGTTAATACAGGAAGCTGCAATCTGCACAACATACAATGTAATTGTGGGGTCCAGCATGAGTATTTCCTGCATGGTTTACAGAAGTCAGAGTTGAACCAAGAATTTTTATGAATTTATAGGCCCTAAAATATTTTGCTTCACTATTAAATCTCTATTACAAAGGGCTTCTGTACTGCATGCATTTGAATGTAGACAGTGCAGGAATTACCAGTAAGTGGTATTGTGTCAATTCTGCAGAATTGTTCTTCAACTGAAATATATTTTTAACCCTAACTCACTTTAGAGTGTATCTTAGTTTATTAACAAAGACCAGCCATACCAGGTACACTGTAGGTGGGACAGGTTAAAGTACATTTTAAGGTAAATGAATATAGAAGTGAAAATCCTGCAGAATGAACCACTGCTATAGGAAGCTGCAGAGAGGAAGTTGAAACAATTCAAATCACAAACAATGATGAATTAGTTTCCAGTACTGTATTTCTACTATAACTTGCAAGACAAACCGACACACATAGGAGTTTCTAAATGACACATTACCGTATACAATCATAGAAACTATAAAAGAGCAACACAATTTGTATTATTCTAGTCAGAGATGGATTACGACCTCATGGTGCCCTAGGCAAGAGACTGGTTGGGGGCCCCCCTCAGTGGCGCCCGCAGGGGGGGGTTTCTGAGTCTCTAGAAACCCCCCCCCTGTGCTAACTAAGTGGCCACTGTCCTATACAGCAGCCGCGGCGCTGTCAAAGAAGCGTCCGCGGCGGTGCTGTATTGTATACAGCACCGCCGCAGACGCTTCTTAGACAGCGCCGCGGCTGCTGTATAGGACAGTGCTGGCGAAACTGAGCTGCTGCGTATGCGCGGGCACATGCGCAGCAGCTCTCTCTCGTTTTTTGTTTTTTTTCGGTCGGCGGGGAGAAACCCCCCCCCCCTCGACAATCCTCCTTCCCCCCCTGCCCCTCTCTGAAACAATCCATAGCACTGGTTTTTTTGCATGCCATATACCCCTATAGCTGAGTAGAAGGAAAGCTATGTGCTGCAGAGGCGCGCTGTCAAAGGAGGTGCGGCCATATCATTGGGGGT
The DNA here is from genome assembly GCF_038048845.1 of Mixophyes fleayi. Taxonomy (NCBI): domain Eukaryota; kingdom Metazoa; phylum Chordata; class Amphibia; order Anura; family Limnodynastidae; genus Mixophyes; species Mixophyes fleayi. The sequence continues at coordinate 96,544,209 of NC_134409.1, forward strand.
GTGACTTGCACAATTGGGGGCGTACCTAGCAGCAACAATCTAGCGTATCTAGCAGCAACAACCAACGTACCTAGTAACAACCTAGCAGTTGTCACTTTTGTCCCTCCACCATCACGTGCCCCCCCTTCACATCAACTCTGTGCCCCTTCACATCACCTCTGTGACCCTTCACATTACCTCTGTCCCCCTTCATAATTTTTGGGGAACAATTTGTTTCCCCTTTTTCATAGTGTGCCATTGTGCCTCCGTAGTTTGCTTATCTTTATATTGCTTTCTTCTCTTCTGTTTTCTTTTTTCTGTTATCTCATCTACTGTTTTCTGTCTTGCCTCATTGTGCACGCTGCTCCATTCTGCTTCTCTAAGTCTTCAGTGAATATGCCGTCGGGCATGATTTAGTGGAACGCAGCTGAGCAGGAAGGAGGAGAGGAGGCTGCCGGGGGCCGCTGCAATCGTGAATTTTTTTTTATTTTTTTTTTCCTCCCTTGGACACAGTATTTTTTTTTTCTTTGCCGGTGCCTCCACCACCAGCTGGGCCCCCTGGCAACCTCTGGGCCCTAGGCAAGTGCCTAGGTTGCCTAGTGGTAAATCCGGCCCTGATTCTAGTACAGGCAATATAGTTTGGTTTCTGAATAGAGGTGGATCTTTTGGCAAATAAATGAAGTGCTTCTTTGGTAGCTGGGCCATTGTTCTGAACATATGTGACATTGTGAGCAGATAGGGCCTGATTTAGTGCAGTTAAATTCTCTGGTACAGATGGAACCTAAAGAGAAGAAGAAAATACATGTAGTGTATAATGTATGTTATTTGCAATACTTAATAGGAGTATAAAGTTCACACTTACTTATTATTAGGTGAAATAAAGAACCTTCAAACAAGAGAGCTCTCTCCTTATTGTCAACCAAGTTTCTTAATTTTGGTGCCATGTAAAAGAAAAACAAATGGGGATGACACTATTGCACCCTGTATAATAATAATGAGTGAAAATAGATGGTAAACTTAACTGCTCACAGAGGGACATATTTAAGACGCATTGCAAAATATGAACACTAGTTTTCAATCCTTCTCGTATTGCTAAGGATTGAACTAACTTTTATATCTATTAAAAAACCTGCACACGAACAGCAGTTCCAAAAAACTGCTGTTCCTGTGAAGTGCAAAACTCACCTTTCACTTGCCTCCTCTCTTCTCCCATGCGATGATGTTTCCTCCTTTCAATCCCTGTGCACATGATGCACCAACCGAAAACCTCGGGCATGTGCACAGAGATCCTGGACTGCAAGAAGGTGAGTCATGTGACAGGGATAATCCCTCCACACATGCGCTGTACAGCTCTGCTCTTCGGAGCAGAGCTGTATTCAGTGAAAGTTTTCAATTATGTTAATGTACACCAGCTTGAGCTGGCGTACATTATCATGATTGTAAACTTAATTTCGTTCATTGGTAAATAGCGTTACTGAGCACTCCCCATACAATGTAATGGGCAGTGCTCAGTAAAAAAGAAAAGAGATGCTGAAAACTGAGGTTGTCGGGGATTTAAGTGGGAATTTAAAGTTTGATAAATAGGCCCCCTAAAGAGAGTGAAATAAAGTTTGCACACACTCTTGAATTGGATCAACTGCTTTACATAAAGGAAAGTTTATGGAAAACAAAATAACAAACAGCAATAGTGCACATTGGGGGGGTATTCAATTGTCAGCAAGTTATTTTTTTGACAGCGTTAAGTCATCTTAATGCTGTTTTTTACTTGAAACGGTCCTCTCGCGCTCCAGTAGAAGATCTATTGAAAGAATAGGGTGTGCCAGAGGCAGCCACGTTAAAAGCTATTCAATTGTTTTTTAACACAGCGGGTAAAACAGGAAAACATGGTGTTTTATCTCGCACCTCCTTGGGGTGTGTTAAAAATAAAAACCTCTGAAAAGTATTTGAAATCATGTAATAATATGGAACAAAAGTTAAACTTATGTTTATCAGTAATGCCTAACTTGTGTAAGTTGATTTTCTTGTGAAAAAATAATGAAATAAAATAAACATAAAAAATAAATTTAAAAAAATCACTAATTAATTATATTTATGTATGTTTTTGATACAAATATGAATGTATTAATGTGTTTTGACATGGTATAGATGATTGTATGGTAAAAAAATAGTTCAATTAAAAAATACGCTAAAGAAAGTACTATAATGTAGATATTATCAATGTGTAATGCAATCTAATGTATGGAAATGTATGCAAAACCTTTTTTTTGTGTTATACATGACCACGTTAAAACTCCCCTTCACTCCCCTAAAATCTCGCAAACACAATTTTTAACGTGCGGGGGCAGCGTTCCCTCTTTTTCAATTGAATTGCACGAGTTTTCCCACTGCACTAACTCAAAACAGTCGCTATTGGCGTCAAAAACCCGCAGGAGATTTTTTTTTTAAGCGGCGGGGAAGAAAAAAAACTTGCTAACAATTGAATACCCCCCATTGTGTAATAAATAAGAGTGTAAACTAGAAAGTGAAATCTGTGTTCACCTGATCCAAGGTGACAATACATATTGATTTAATCATAATTAATCAATATTCAATATTAATAATATCCCACTGTTTATTCCAAAAAGAAAATACATATAGTGCTCTCTGTATATCACAAATATACAGGGGTGTAGGAACTGGAGCCCCCCCCCACCATGATTTCTGTTGGGTGGGCAAAAGTTGTGGTATCTCTTTTAAACTTGTGAACATTTTTAAATGATGGAGTGTAACTATCAAATGTTCTTTAATGTAGATTGCCTCAATATAGATTTAATACAGTTTGAGTTGCTGGACCCTGATGTTGATGCCATCAGCACGGTACTGGGTATCCCTATGCTGACCAGCCTGGGGCTGGTTATTGTCATGGTAAGGGGACTCCCCTGCTGTGGGTTCCCCTGCTATGGTGTCACCAGACCTGGCTGACTAAGCATAAGGCTGGTTGGAAGAGAATAGGGGGGACTCCCCTGATGTGGGTTACCCTGCTATGGTGTCACCAGACCTGGCTGACTAAGCATAAGGCTGGTTGGAAGAGAATAGGGGGGACCCCACGATGTCTGTCTACCCGATTTTCCTCCAGCCAACCCTATACTGGCAGCACTAGGGTTAATATGATCTGGGAGGCGGGGGGGTATGTTTTTTGGGTTTTTTCACTGTTTATTGCTCGCATTGTTGTTTTGATGCCGGCAATGTGACTGTCGGCATTTTCACTGTCATTAATTATCAGTGTCTTTATTTTCACCTTGTAGGTACTTAGCCTGTTGGGATTTGCTCCATGTCGGTATTTACATTGGTAGTTATTTTCTCCATGTCAGTATTTACAGTGTCAGGATTTTGGTGTCTGTACTATTTCTGTTGATATTGTGACTGTCGGAAATTAGTACCCAACCCTTGTGAATTGCACTCATTGTCTGCATCAACAGGTAGATGCCTTTATTCAGCATGCCAACTCACAAGGTCTCATCTTGAAACACTCAGTTTGGGTCTGAGCCTTGCGATCATAAGGGTGAGCTTATCTCAAGGTAAGGAATTTAAGAATAAAGAAAAACAAAATACAAATATATACTGGCTGATAGCTGAAAGTAACTTTTTCACTGTGGCAGTGGTGCAAGTCACAGGAAACAGACAGGAGCTAGCTGTAGATTTCAAAATGTCACATTTTCAGGAAATAAAGGGTCAAGACAAACCTAATTAGAAAGGTTAGTGTATAAATAGACAACAATATATTAGTACACAAAGTACAGTGAATGCTCTGTAAAATAGAAAAAAAACAGAGGCATCTCCAGGTCCTCTAGCTATATTTTCTTTTAACTTTACTGCATAGTGCCTAATGCACCTTATCTCATATACTCAAAAGATTTTATCTAAAGCGCTATGCTGTCTCCCGGGCAGGTTTCATCCACCCAACACAGCAGTAGAGTGGCGACATGTAGACAAAGGCTGACTGGCAGACTTTAGCCTGGGGGCAAGCACACAGCACTAGCCCATAAGTAATGGCCCATCCTTGGGTGGTCTTCGGTACAATATATATTTATCAATATAAAAACAAGGCATTTTAGTGTTGCTTAAACCAGTGGTACTTTATTTTAATAAATGATAAATCTTAAAATAATGAAAATAAATAATGCCACTAAAAACCCAAACAAACCTCACTATATATTGCATATTATTTTATATGTTTCTTCCCCCTACAGCACCTTTTTCTTTACATACCTGGCTGATTATAATGGGGTATATATTTATATCATTTTATAGCAATAGATTATATAATATTGTTCTATCACAGTACTGAACACAGGGGCTGATTTATGTGCTATGTAGGAGAACTGTTCTGCATACATGGGAGGGCGCCCGTCACGTGGTGCATGTCCCATGTGACACCGGGTCTCTTACGCCGATGCAGCCACACACAGGGGGATGGAGGAAGAGAGGAATGGGGGATGGATCATAAGATCCGTGGCCAATGCTGGAAGGTGGCTGGTCCCGGAAGTGGGGTCAGCCACCAAGTATAAGAGACTTGGGCCGGTCCCTGCACCGGCTGAAAATGGTCTTTGGCTTTCAGGCCCGAGCCCAGCCCGCCCCTTTATTTACTTTATTTAGAGGAAGCCAGCCTTGGAGCGAGCATAGTGCCTACTTGCCTACTCTACCGGAATGTCCAGGAGACTCCCGAATTCTGGGTAGGTCCCCGGATTCCTGGGAGAGCAGGCAATTTTCCTGCATGCTGCCCACTCCCTAGTGAAGTGGTCAGGATGTGAACCTCAATGACACGACTCGCGGGACATTGCGTAATCTTTACCCCACCCCCATGACAAAATGTCAATTTAGTTGCAGGGGCCCTCCCCACCCCATTCCACCCTCCAGCCACGCCACCTTCTAAGGGATCTCTCGGAGGTTAAAAATGAAAAGTCGGCAAGTATGGCACAGTGTAGTCCATACTTTCCAACTTTTTTCTATTGGCCTCCGGGAGATCCAGTGGAGCCAGGGTGTCAAACTACGGAGCTTGTTCTAAGGCCTGCTTCCTCTACACATCTACTGCTGTATAGCTACCAACATTAGGCGTCCTCTACACATAACATATCTACTGCTGTATAGCTACCAACATTAGGCTTCCTACACATCACAGATCTACCGACATATAGGTACCAACATTAGGCTACCAAGCATTGTGCAGGACAAGCATTGCGCATTTTACAGGTAATTCTAATACCTTTTCCATTCAATACAGCATTATAATGGAACCCAGCAGGCAGCCAGAGCTACTGTTAGTTTTTACATTATTGAAATAATTGTGCAGCTCTCTGAACAGCAGTTATCACTCACTGTTGCAGAGAAGCTGATAAATTTAAATATTGTTTTTCATCCACATGAAAGGAGAATAATTCATAACATTGTTTGCAGATCATATCATTATTACTTATTTATATCAGTGTTAAGGAGATTAATCTAGGAACCCTGATATGAAATGCTTCTAGCTTGGGTTAAAAAGTGAATAACAATAAGTTTTTGTCATCTTCATGAATATTATTAACATTTATTTATAAAGCGCCAGCAAACTTCATAGCACTTTACGATTAGGGTCAAACACAGTAATAAAACAAGACTGGGTATTAACAGGCAGAGAAAGTGGTAGGAGGCTGAGCTCTCAAGCTTACAGTCTATAGGATACAAAAAACAGTACAGACTTAATGGGGCATATTGAATTAGGATTCGCGCCCGCGATCACGCGTGTAAAGTGTCATTACGGTACCGCAACGGTACCCCTATGTGGTGCGCACAGAAATCCGCAATGTTGTGGTACCGGGGCCCGTGCTTCCGCGTGTAATTGTGGGCGTGAATCCTAGTTGAATATGCCCCAATGAGTCTTAAAAAAAGTCTCCCAAAAAAAACAGGTTATATTTAACCCTTTACTTACAAAATGATTGATGAACAATAACTCAATATAAATACAAATATCAAAAAAGGGTGCTATATCACATTGCATACAAATGGGTATAAAATGACTTATTTAATTTCACGAATCAAACCCTATTTTAAATTTCTCCATATATAATTAATTTGTATCTACAAAGAAGGATACATTTTAATGACAATAATAAATACGGATAATCTTATTAAGAATTGGATATCGTTCAGGAGCCAGTGTGGATATTGCTGTCTATAGAATAGTCTAGAGGTAGGCACCCCATGACTCTCTAGCTGCGTGGAACTACAGATGCCATCATAAGCTCACAGGCTGGCAGAGCAAGCTGCAACTTCTGCAGAAGCGAGAAAGCCACAAACCATGGAAAACAGGGGATCTCACTTATGGTTTATCCTATGGCAAAATATTATATATAGACTAGTGACATGTGCAGGCTGTCAGGTAATAATACATTACTAGACCTCTTGTGGAGACGAGTAATCCTTCAGGTGCATTTATGTATGTAACAATATGCTGCTTTCTTAAATGTAGCTGGACCATCTGATAACATTCCCCAACCTTCTTCTTATCACTTGCCTGGATGTCTTCCCCAGCAAGAATTGGCAATCTGGATCAATTGGCCGTCTTCTCCAAGCAATGAGAAGCATAGTTTATTGCACAATCTGACTGGAGTGTAATAAACTCACAGAGATTAATTCTCATGGATCCAGTGCCATGGTTCTTATGTAAAATGTCAGTCAGGAGACCCCATCAAATCCTACCACCACCACCTTCCCAATGCCTATCTACATTCTCTTACCTTGTCTAATGACAGATCCCATGTTGCCTGCTGTGGCTGGATCACTTAGAAATAACTTACTGTATAAATTTATTTAAATTAGTGTAGCAGTGCACCGATATACATATAATTGCAAATGTACTGATTTCTGTATTGGAAACATATTGATTTCTGAGGTATTATGCCATGTTGGGGAAAACTTGCTTTTTGCAACAGTTTTGAAGAAAGGAAATGCCATGATAATTAAGCTTTTGATCTAAAAGCGATCAAACTATCTTTTTAGCCTGAATGCACAGCAGGGTGTCGTTATCGCTTCCTCCTCTGTGTCCTGTCAGAGAGAGAGGGGAAAACTATATGAATAATGAAATAGCAAGTAATTTGGGAAATCACAGATTGATGTAAATTTTGGTACGTTTAACTTACGTTAATGTCACGCTCCGGCCCTGCAAACAGGTACCTGTCGCGTTACCTGCATCTCATTGATCTGAAAACTGGCATGTTCTAGCGTCAGGCTCACTCCATTCATTCATCTACTGTCAGATCTGCGCAGGTGCAAGATCTGTTGCACTTCAGGACTTCCTCCCTCTGTTGTATTGGCTAAGTGTTATTGGATCACTATTTAAACCTCCTGGACTCACCTGTCTGATGCCTGTTCTTCAAGCTCACTTCCTGCAGCCTGTGGTTCTGGTTCCTGTTTTCCTTGTGGATTGCGTGCACTTCAGTCTGCTGTCAGCTCGTGGCCTGTGTTGAACTATCGCTGCTCCAGTACCTCTATTACCATCTCCAGAGTACTTCATCGTGACAGCCTCGGTTCTCTCATCGCTACCTCTCAGAGCCGCTACTACGTCTGTGACTCATCAGCTGTTATTCCGAGTTATCTCCGCTACTCCAGTCTGCTCTCAGCTTGTGGCCTGGGTTGAACTATCGCTGCTCCAGTATCTCTATTACCATCTTCAGAGTACTTCATCGTGACAACCTCAGATCTCTCATCGCTACCTCTCAGAGCCGCTACTATTTCTGTGACTCCTGAGCTGTTATCCCGAGATACCGCCGCTACTTCAGTCTGCTCTCAGCTCGTGGCCTGTGTTGAACTATCGCTGCTCCAGTATCTCTATTACCATCTTCAGAGTACTCTATTGTGACAGCTTCAGTTCTCTCACCACTACCTGGCAGAGCAGCTACTACTCCTGTGACTCATCAGTTGTTGTCCACTATTCTCCTATGTTGCTTTTTCCTCAGTTACCATCAGTATATATTACCATTGTTCCTGTGTCTCTACCACTTATCTGCTGGTACCAGTGTTACTTCCTGCATCACCTGGCTCCTCCACATCATTCTGCTCTTCACTCACTCACAGGACCGCAACCTGCAGGTTCGGTTCTGCTAAGACCATACCTTCCTTGCGGGGGGTTCCTGGTGAAAACCACCGTCCTGTTAGACTCTGCGCCCGTGGGTGGGCCTAGCTATGTTCAGCAAAGCCTAGGAATCTATTTCCTTTATTGCCAACCGTGACAGTTAATTCCAAGTTTAGAGAATATAGTGCATCCTGATGCTAAATATTGAACGTGATATCTCAGACTTTGTGGTGTCAGGTATGGGCAGGGGCTGGATTAACCCCTGCCAATATGTTTGCCAGAAACTGTATTAAAAGAGCTGTATTTTGTATTTAAACTGGTCATATACCATCTATACTTCTGTATGATCACTAGTACCTCTAACTAGTGTGTAACGGTCCTTCTGAGCAATAAATATCAGGACTTCAAGATGCTGCTTTGACAACTACTTACCTGCTGTAATTCCTGTGAGCTACAGATTAGTCCACTCTAATCATTTATCCGGCTGTTCTGAGATCTGAGATCCAGCATCTAGCAACAATGCTCTGCCCGCTACTCTGCAGCTCTGGCCATTGTGAGAGGCCAGGGAGAAAAATTCCACAGTAATCCTGATCTGAAAGTATAAGCAGTCAGTGGTACCAGCCCAGGTGCCCAGCCAGGGGGTCCACTAACAGTAAGAGTTACCCAATAGGAAGCAGTTCCAGGTGCCGGTGAAGGAACCTGATGGTGGCAGTAGAGCACCCCCCTATAGCGTTTAGAGAGGTTCGTTTAAGATATAGAAAGGGGAAGGTGGCAAGACAGGCCCAGCCGTTCCCCAGCAACATGTGACAAGTGACAGGGTGGCAAAGGTGATCCATTCTATCACACCTGCTTATCCAGGGTGCTACTATCTACATGCAGCTGTTCCTTGAGAAAGTCTGGGACTGCAGGAGCTGCATCTACATTTATTAGACATCAGAGCTTTTCTTAGCTTAGAAGCACTATGCAATTTTGACATAGCAAAGTGTATGTGAATTAGGAAGTCCCCTATAGCTAATAAATGGGACATAATGGAGCGATATTGAATAAGCAGTTCCTGTGGTCTCAATGTGGAAGTAGGGAAGACTAGTGCAACCAAGTCTTCAGCCAAGAACCTAGTGCAACAGGAGTCCAAGTTGGTTCCTAATGAGTTTTAGGCATAGTCGCAGCGTATGTATTCAACTGGAAAGCATTAGTGCAGCATAAGTAGGATGGTCGAAAAGCTAGGACACCCATGCGACATAATTTGATTAGTTCTTAAAGGGCAAATATTCCTGTAGAAGTTTTAGGAACTCAAAATATTTGAGATAAAAAGTTAGGTCACAGCAGACTTTCTCTCTAGTAACCCTGTTGAAGGACAATGCATAGATCACTAGTTTGCATTTAGCTACACAGTAAATGTTAAATGTCTTAAATTGTATTGGGGCTTTAGGAACTATCACATATATTAGGGAAGGTCATTAGTTTATTTATGTAAAACCACTTGTATTCTTAGTTTAGTGGTGCTTTAAAAGTCACCCACGGATTTTAGGATGACTCATGCAGTAAAACAGTTATAGAAGCCTACTGACAATTTCTGTTAATCTGTGTGCATCAGGATTTCCAGTTTAAAATGGGGTTTTTGGGGAAAACCATGACATGTGGGAGCCAGCGGGAAACAGAACAATCCTCACAGAGGGTAGCGTTTAGTAAGTATTTGCCATGTTTTCATTTTGGCACCACATATGGCTCATATGGCTCAGGATATTACTGTTTTTTCATGCTGACCCCTGGAATAGGCTGGATTTTTATAATGGCCACACAATTGTTTACCAGTCAGATTGGGGTTGCACTATATATTTAAATTCTGAGAGTTCCTATGCTTTGAGATATATATGATTGTGCATAACCACACACCCTTTTAGATAAGCCTCATCCACTATTTTATGAAACCACACCGTGTGCTTTACAGTTGTTTTTTAGTTGACATTAGAGTATGACATGTTGATTAGTGTTAAGAATTCCATAATAAAGTCATTTTGAATGCAAGAAAATAAAATATAAAAAATATAACTACTTTATATGATTGACCTACAATTTCACCTGGTGCACTACATGGAAGCTCGACATAGTGGTTAAAGGCCACTATAGAGTTCTAGCATACTTGCCCCTCTCCCGGAATATCCGGGAGACTCCTGAATTCAAAGACGAGATTTGCGTGAATTGCATCATTTGTCGCGACCGGCCCCCACCACGAACCCCTCCCAGAAGACAAAAACTCAAATGTTGGCAATTATGCGTTATAGGCATAGGTGAACTTAAAGAAACACCTAGCACTATGAACATTTGTGATCAGAGAAAATCATAGAGGCATCTCCTTGATCAGAGAAATCTGTATGGGCTTTGAATCTACACAGAGCCATGTGGAGACTTAAAGTGGAAGAAGAAGCCTGCTGGGAAACGGACAGTGGGTGGGATGAGGTGAGTTATAAGGACCTGGAATTGACAGGGAAGCCTAAAAACGATCAGACCAAAATTAATTGGATTAGGCAAACCCAAAAACACAAATAAAAGAAAAATGTTGTGCACAGTATAGCTATATTGGGGTTAAGCTCACCTGCCAGCGTCAAGGCAACTCCTGTAGGTGAGTCCCTAAACTAGCGATACAAATTTATATTCAGGGTGTCCCATTTAAAACTTTCCCCAGAACCTCCATCTTATAAACCTGAAAATACAGTTACATGTGACCACTGTCATTTTGTATGTGCGGCCATCTGGCAATCCCACTAACAAATTCCCATTTACAGCAGCCATAGTGCTGAAAGGCTGCTTCTGTCAAATGTTTCCACCCATTTGTCACTCAAAGTAAATATATCAAACCTTCTAAAGAAGAATATCAGTTTCTAGCTATCATTACACTAGTACATTCTAGTATAGTGATAGGCAACCCGATACACCTTAGGGCCGCATGAGGTGGCCGTCTAACCTGCAAAGGGGCTGCACTGAGTCTCAGTAATAAGTTAAGACAGTGCATTTAATTAAGCAAACACTATAATAACATAACTAACTGTAATAACATATTAGAAGGTATTTTAAGCAGATGTGTTACAAGCTACAACAAACAAATCTTACAAAAAAGCAGAAAGGGGCTGGGGACCGCAGGTGACGGCTCAGAGGGCCGCCCGTTGCCTATCATGATTCTAGAGCATGATCGCTAGAATCTGATTGGTTACTATTGTCAACACCTCTACTTTTCCATTTTAGAATGTTTGATACATTTATCCCATCAGGATTTAGGCCAAATAGCAATATTGGACATTTGTTGCCAGCATAAGGAACTTAGAGGGGGAAGTACTAAATATGCATAGTTAAATGGTATAAGATTTTTTTTAATTAATTGTTCCCGAGGTACGTGCTCCAAATCACCCAGTGCAGTCAGTGATTATGCTGGGGGCTTGGGACCCTCATCCCTCATGAGCCAGAAGGCCCCAGAGAGGGTAAAAAAAGAAAAAAAGATCTTCGGGTCCTCCTTCGTCGAAGCTAGGGAGAGCCCCTTGACATTCCCGACATCCCGAGCCGAAGGGCCCTTTAGGAGGCAAGGGTCTTCAGGACCACATTCGCCACAAGGCTTGGGTGGTCCCCTTTAACCTGAGGTTGGCCGAAACTTCCCCTGAGTAACTGGTTATTTAGCTCCCCCAGAAGGAAGGAGCTCTGACAGCTTGGGGAGTGGGTCGCCCATAAGGGACTATACACAAAACCCTCAAAAATATCTGCCACTCTACAAATAAACAAAAAACATAAAAAAGCGCTGATAAGTGCTATGTGTCCATAAATAAATACATATATAAGTACCCGCAGGCCAGTGAGTTAAAAAAAAATTCTGGTCAGCCAAAAGGCCAGGACGAAAAATAAAAAGTGATAAATGGAGGTTAACAGCGTTTAGTGCTCGGTATAAGTGAAAACCCTCTGTTGGCTCAGAAATCCAGAAACAGGAGCTGCTTCACACCACAGAGATAGAAAACTCAGCACACAACAAGGAGACTTATGGGCAAATTTTAACTTCATCTTTGAGACTTTAGCATGTATGCCCAAACAGTCTAGCAAGAGTTGTTCTTAATGTTTGACATTTAAACTGAAAATACATTGTTCTAGGCCACTCAGGCAGAAAACATAAAGACAAATAGAAATATTATTAATTGCTAATATAATACTGCAATGTGTACCTTTCTTTTTAGGTGCTTGGCAGATTTATTCATTGGACAGGCACTCTTGTTTTTTAAAGAGTTAGATATTTGCAGATGATCCCTCAGACCACAAGTTCCTCATCTATCAACCCCCCTCCCTAGCCCACATATTCACAATGCTGTCCTTTGTGGTCCCAGAGTTTGCAGGAGCAGAGAATGACCTGAGTCATGAATAGTAAATGGGCTATGAAACTATAGCCATTATGTGAATTAAAATCAATGCACATCTGACATTTACTTGTATGCAAATATAAACACATACATTTAATTATTGTTTTACAATAAGGTTACTTATATAAATAGCATATGAACATATTTATATATTGATATTGGGTATAATAAAAACCAGTGATGTCGCCAGGAATAACAGTCAGATTTTATGTTAGTCTGGTATACAGTAATGATTACAAATTATTTAATGGTGGAACTATTCAGAGAACAGTGACTAAATGATGTCATTACTGGAGATATTTTTTTTGAAGTATGTTTTGCATTGTCTAAAGGTTTCCACATAAAGGCAGATCTGATTCTCAAAAGACCTGGGGGCTGGCTCCACAACCAAGAATTAGACATAATGACATGGTATAGTTATATTATGTGACGCTAGGATAATAAGTAAAATATACCTTTTTATTAGCACTATGCTAGTATCAGTCACATAACAGTTTAAGTATACCAAGTAAATGGATGCTACTCAGTATAAAAATAATAATAATGACATAAGACATCAATTTTAAAATTGGGCCTATGTCTCTGGTGCCTGAGCCCAGCAACTTCCCTGTTTTGATCTATCCAAAGTTAATCCAATTTGACCAATGCAAATGGAAAATCAGTTTGGACGGTGCTTGTTTATGGTCATTGGCCTCTGACATTGTAATGAGGTGTTTGAACCTGACAACTGAGTAACCAGATGTGTGCAACTTGGGCCTTCGTGCCTCCCCCAAATTGTTCTCAGATCTGCAGAGGTAGTTTGTATACTGGGCAGACGAGAGGATTACATGGCTTGTGGGCAGCCTTAGTCACAGAGGATGTTATTACTCGTTTCAGAAATGTAAGGTTCAGGTTGAAGTTCTTATTCCAGGGGATGGAGACATCATGTATGTACTATGTGGAGAGCAATGTTTTACTGGAAGAAAAGAATGCTGGCTTTCAGCTGTCAATGTTATGACATATAAGACATGTCCATACCAGTTTCAAGCACAGTGTTTTTGTTGTTTACAAAGTACAGTAAAGCATAAACAGATATATTAGCATAAAATAAATAAAGTGACATAATTAGATAGCAGGAACCTAACTATTAGAAATTAAACTAGCTTCAGCTGATCTGAACATTTCTCTGAAAGCTCATTGAGAAGTACACTTGCACTGTTTTACATATATTTTACTGTTGATATATTACATAATTATAAATATTCACTGTTAATAATGAAAGCAAAAAATGTACATTGTGTGGAGCTTTTGAAAAACTTGGTTTTTGGATGAATAAATGTATGTCCGGTAAAAGGATTTAAAAATTCAGTGAAGCCACCTTGTGGCCAGAACTGATATTGTAGTGTAATTGTAGTGTAGAGGATTCTAGACACCTGTAATGCCTTTCAGAATTTCCCTTTACCATTAATGTAGAGTATGAAAATAATGTGTTCCACTCATTTTTAGAATTAAAATGATTAGTGTCGCAAACAAAATTTATTTTAAGTAAAAATATCTAACTATCAAGCATAGACCTGATATTTTGCAAGCAGGTTTACAGAAAATAAACAACCCTAATGTGATAAGCTGGTGTTGCCTTCTCCAGATATGTTCAAGTTGCAGTTTTCTTGCCACTTAATATTTGCTGACTCCCTGTATTAAGCGTATCCATGTATGTGAGTAACTATGATTTATTTAGAACATATTAATAAATATGTTCTAAATGCTTATGAAAATGGAAGCCATTCTGTTCACACGTTATAGAGGTGTCTTGCACATAAAAAGGCATTTTGTGGTAACATTAGCTGCTCTAAAACCTACTTTGTTTTGGCCCGGCCTGGAGATTTTGATAGTGTATTACACTTGCCAAATGAAGGCATGGATTAACATCAAAGTAATCAACAGTATCTGAGGGAAGGGGGGGGGATTAATATGACATGTAAATTCCAAAACCTGTCACAATAAGCCCCATCCCCACACTGTGTGGCACTAATTACTATTATGTTAATTCCTGTCTCCATTTGGCTAGTGTATTAATACAAATATCTTGGTTAGTAATTCCCACCTATGCTGAGATTTCATATTAAATCTAGATATACAGAGAACTGAAAATATATATTTGTCCTTACGTTTAGAGGTGTTCTGCACATTCAGACACAAACCCTGACTTTTTACATGGCCTCCTATTACATTTATAAAATACTTGATTTTATCTTTCTGGATTGCTGAGTTTTTCAAAGAGTCTTTTATATCATCAGGATGGATTGTTGTATTATTGTTGCCATTGGATATAACACAGATTACCCATGCTGTATACACTGAATACAGTTGTAGCCACAGAACAGTTGTTTGTTCATTTTCAGGATTATCCTATTCTATTTTCCTTACTTTTCCTCTTTCAGTAGTTTTGTTTACTATTTATATTCCTTTTTCTCTTTATTTCGCTCTCATCACTCCTTATACTAGTTATAGTCAGTGAAATGCTAAATTTTTATACTTATTATGGTGCATTTAATGTACTTCTGAACGTGAAAAAGTTTAAATTTCAAGAGCATATATAAACTAAACATACATATTCACATATACTCTGACTTTTTTATTATAATAATGATGCATCTTTCTCCGTTTTTCTGTTGTGCTTATTGCATGCTATTTGTGGCGTTCAGGCATTCCAACACTGAAGAGAAAGTGATATCAAGGACAGATTATAATTGCAAAATATAATTGCTACTTTTAATAGTAACATTTTCTTAGTAAAAAATGTAAATTCATGTTAACAGACCAGTGTTCTTGTATGAGGTAGTATCTTCTAATGAGAACTTAGAGGTCATTTTCTCTAAACCTAAAATCTAGTAGAATATGAAAACTGTCTTGTCTGTTGAAGTTTGTACCTAGGTGCATTGAAAAACAAGAGCAGACCAGTTAGAGTATAGACAAAACCTTGTACTCTGTCCTCTGTTTCAAGAGCATGTTCAAAGCACATTCACTAGAACATCTTAAAGCTTCATTGCAAATTAGTGTACTATGTACATAAAAATCAATTTCATAGAAAGCTTATAAGTTTATATAATTCCTCAACCACCCACTTAACCTCGCTAGGGTACTCTTTTTTCACCCTTGACTCAGTTCACACAAGACAACAGCTCTCTGATCCCATGACCAGCTTTGCTGTGTCACTGGATCACATTGCCCATTAACCACTTTTTTTCTTTGCAATCTGGCTGGAGCAATATGCAATCATATATCACTTAACCTTGTGTATCAAACTCCCATTGTGCTATAGACTGTAAGCCTGAGAGCAGGGCCTGCTTACCTATTTTTTTGTATTGACCAGTATTGTTTTATTACTGTGTTTGTTCCCAATTGTAAAGAGCTACGGATTTGCTGGAGTTATATAAATAATTGTTGATGATGATGATAGAACCTTGTTATATTTTACTAAGCAATGATGATAGTGCTTGTGAACACTGAAGGCAACATTGAAATGGCAAACAAGCGCTTTGCATATAGTGTGTGTACAGGTCCATTCGCTTACATTATTTTTTGGACTATGCGCATTTACCAGATTAGGAGAATGTGCATTAAACAATTTAAAAAATACACTTGTGTGCGTAAAAATCTTTGAAACCTCTAAGAAAACATGTAAAAACAATAACTTTAACTATATCTTTTAAGGAGCAGATTCAGTCCATTTGCAACCTTGCTCGAGCTGTTACTGTGTGCAAAACGGGCAAGTTAAGGTACAGAAATTTTCGCCTATTTTTACTCGCACCTCTATGAAGTGCAAACAAAACAAAAAATCTTAAACATCGATATCCGAGAGGGACATCACACCTAAGTGAATTTGGCCCTAAGGGTGATAGCCCCTGATACTGTTCTGGCACAAATAGTAAATTTCTTCTGTATTTTTGAAACAAAAAAGGGCCCCTTAACACTTTCTTTCTGCTGACATCACACCTGAATTCCTGTGTGTATATATACCCCATATGTGTGTGTGAGGATGTTGTTAGGGGAAGGTTATTTATTTATTTTACACAATGTATGGTAAGAGTTCAGAGGGACTGCTGTGTCCATTGTATTTCACTTGATTTTACTTATCATGAGAAAAGGAGGAGTTAGTGGCTGGACTGTAACAGGGAGAATAGACACTCTCCAGATAGGCTAGGAGCAAAAACAAGGAGAGGGAGGGGGCTCAGAGAAATGGGGGACAGGGAGCGAGGGAGAGAGAGAATAGCTGCGGGTTATTGAGAGAGCAGGAGCAGCCAGATACATCATGAGACAGCGGTGTCATTTATTTGAGAGGAAAAGTGCTGTGATGCGTGCACAGAAAAAAGATTATAACGCGGAGATGATGCTGTAGAGATGTCACTGTGACTGAAATAGGCGTTTTTAACAGAAGAGAGTGAGGGGTGATAGAGCGGGCAGGATATAGCTATACCTACACATCAAAATAGCTGCACAGGAAAGAGGGGAGGGAAAGCACCAGAGACTGGAGATACTGCTACACACAGGAGATACCCAGCAGTCTCAGGACATATCTCCAGAGAGCACATTTACTGCAAGGAGAGACAGACTGTCTAATTCAAACACCAAGGATAAAGAGACGTCCTACAATAATACACAGAGAGAGTGGCTCTTTGTTTATCTGCAGCAGAAATTGATAGCACAGCCCGGCATACAGCATTACGGGGAATACATGGCACAGACCGCTGTGTGAGGCTGGCAAGCAGTGGCAGACCTGGGCACACTCACAGAATAAACGGGGGAGTGCGCCCATTACTCCCTGGATATGGGATCAGAGACCGAGGGTCTCTCCAGGCTGAGGAGGGGGCTGTTGGAGAAGAGCCCGGGCTCTGCTGGGTGTTAGTTCCTTCGGTAGTCTCTGCTTCCCCCTCCCGTCCTGCCTGATAAGACTGAGGATCCGCCGCCTGGGACCCACTCTCTGCAATGGGTGAGTGGGGGGCACCTTATGGGGGCTACAGGGAATGGTGGGGGTGAAGATTTGTGGATTAAATGTAGAGGGGGCGGGTATCTGTTCCATACCCACCCCCACACATCACCCACCACTGTATGTATCAGCATAATCTCTATTAGTACATTAATCTATGTGCCCTTGATATCTTATACTTCAGCTGTGTTATCACATATCTATTATTTTATCTGATTTCTACAGTGGTTTTACAGCTCATTCGATCTTACACGAGGTCACGTATATGATTTCTCACATATCCACCATTATTTTGTGCCATTCCAAGTCCTTTCATCACTGATTAACTGCTGGCCAGTCCTTATAGCTTGATCTTCTTTTAATTCTTTTAAGACTATTGCAGCTCTATGTGTTTTTTTTATTAGAAATATATTTATGCACGCTGCCTTAGCCTCATATCTGAACAGGTCTTAGAGACATATCTGATTTCTAGCATCTATTTCTGTGTTGAGCAATCCGGATGTTGGATGTGATCATTTCTATCTGAGGTTCGTTTGAAGCATTCTCTGTATGGCTTATTTCGATGCACATTATTATTATCTTGCACAGAATCTTGTACATGTCTATCATGCGCAATAATTTACTGCAGGAATAATCTGCCCCTCCCTATTCTGGGCAACAGCAACCCTGATACTGCATGACCTTGTGAACCAGGTGTATTGAAGTATTTCAGACATTGATAACATGTTCACTGCCAAAGCATTTTTTTAGGAAGTAGATTGTCAGCTTGCTGGAGGCCTGTTGGAGAGAAACAAATAGTCTATTGGTAAAGCATTCTTTTAGGAAGTAGATTGTCAGCTTGCTGGAGGCCTGTTGGAGAGAAACACATAGTCTATTGGTAAACTGATTTCAGACCCTCTTATAACAATGGACTGGAGGTGGTAGTTTCCATCACATAATACCACCATTGCCATTCTTTGTACATTTGCAATGAGACACTGCATGGGGTAATGGGGGTGGGGTGCTGAGGGGGTTCTGTTACTTGAGCCTCTGTTTTTACAAGTAAGTGTGTAGGGCAGGTCATGGTAGCATGTAGATATGTGTAATTCATATCTTAATTGCAGCTCTAAGATCATTCTGATTGTGTATTAGTTATGTCCAGCTAATTATTACTGTAGAGATGGCACTATGGTTTTTCAGTGCATCTAATGACCATGATCTACAACAATGATGGGGTCAACCCAAGGCTGCAGACATGGCTTATTACACAGTTTCCTTCACATTTTTAAACTTTGTATTGTAATTCTTAAGAAGGACAATTGGGATATAGAAAATAGGAGGGGCTGAATATGAAAGATATTATGTTAGATAAATATAATATTATATATATTTTAAATCTGTTTTTTGAAGGCATTAAGAGCACAGCAGTGCAGGTCCACAATATCACAAATCACAACAACGTTTTATAGCCATTATAGAGCTAAACCAAAATAAAATTGATGGCGGACAAATCAACTGTTGACAACCTTTTTTTAGTATAACGAGTAAGAAAAGGGGATGAGCATAAGCTCCAAAAGGAGGGGGCACATTTGCAGGCTTTTTTTTTTACATTCTCTTGGTGGAGATCCCAGTGGCAGGTGCAGGGGGCGTGGTGATGCGATTTGCAATATCACGGCCCGCCCCCGCTTTGCAAAAACAGTGCCTGGCGTCATCATACAGCAGAGCCATGATAAAGCAGTTTTCAGTGAATCATGTCATGGCCATCACCCACTTCACTAGAGAAGTGTGTGAGATGCCAGCTGGCGGCTCTCTGTCCTGCAAGATCTCCTTATATTCAGGAGTCACCCAGATGTTCCGGTAGAGGTGGTGTGGGTGGGCGGGTGGGAGTGGGGGCACAGGAGGGAGGATTGGGCAGAAGGTGGGTCCACTTGGGCGGTTTCTAGGAGTGAAACTTCAGAACTAATACAGATGAATGGACAGAAGGAGAAAGTCCTAAGGAGGTTTCTAGATTATAGGTTCCAGGGAGCCCAAACTTTATGAAAGGTAGCGAAGGAGTTCCTTAAGATTTTAGCTATATAATCCATTTTGCATGTTTGCCACATACAATTACATATGACTGTCATGGTAGGGAGATGGGCCTTATTCCATGATGCTACAAGCTATCCATCAGATAAATATATCTATCTGATCTCCATTGGACCCAAATCCCTTTTTATCTCTTTCCTTCCAAATGATCTCTCGTTTTGGTTTGTTGTATAGATCTGTATGGCTAAGCTGATCAACTGACTTCCAAAAGTGTTTGCTAGGCTTATAAAGCTATCATAAAAATCATCACCATTGCTGTAGTTTTACTTTAGTTTAGTGGTATTAGAGGGGTGTTTATCAAGCTGTATTTTAAGATAATTTGCATCTGAAATTCTGGTAAGGCTCACGTGTATATCTAAACCATAGTTGCCTACTCTCCCGGAATGTCCAGGAGACTCAGGAATTTCTGGAAGTCCTCCGGGACTACAGGGAGAGTAGGACACCCTCACGGATCTATTCCACGTAGTTGGTTAAGTGGCCTCACCCTCTACTGTTATAGGCCTCTTAAATGGTTATGAAAGTTTAGTGAACAGAGCCAAATGATGCGATTCGCTGAGCCCTGCCCCCACACACCCACCCGACCCACCTAGGCAGCACGGTGGCTTAGTGGTTAGCACTTCTGCCTTATAGCACTGGGGTCATGAGTTCAATTCCTAACCATGGCCTTATCTGTATGGAGTTTGTATGTTCTCTCTGTGTTTGCGTGGGTTTCCTCTAGGTGCTCTGGTTTCCTCCCACACTCCAAAAACATACTGGTAGGTTAATTGGCTGCTATTAAATTGACCCTAGTCTGTGTGTCTCTCTGTCTGTGTGTGTGTTAGGGAATTTAGACTGTAAGTCCTAATGGGGCAGGGACTGATGTGAGTGAGTTCTCTGTACAGCGTTGCGGAATCAGTGGCGCTATATAAATAAATGGTGATGATGATGATGATGGCCCCTGGACATCCCGGAAGACGAATTGCCAAAGTTGGCAAGTATAATCTAAACTAATGAAAAGAGTGAATTTTATGTACAACAGACACCAAGGGGTGAATTAAATTTCCAGTGACGTGGTGCATGGACATCGCACCACGCATATTGGCGGTTATTACAGTAATTTTTTTTACAGAAATCTCTGCCACGAAGTGTCTCCGGAAAGCCTGTGAGACACATCATGGCTAATTGAATCCCCCCCCCCCTCCCCCAAGTGTACCTCTGTCTATTTAAAATGCTGGGAGGTATGTATAAAACTGTCATATTGGCTGTACAGAATAGTCAAACATAAACCTCAACATTTGTAGATGTTCTAGACTATTTTATATTGACATGAGGCATTTAATAAGGTTGCGCTAGGTTAAGAATATTATTATTATCGGTTATTTATATAGCACCAGCATACTCAGCACACTATACACAATAATAAAACAAGACTGGATGATAACAGACACACAGAGAGCTAGGAGGGCCTTGCTTACAGGCACTATATAGGAAAATGAGGTATGAGGTAAAAGCTGCACTACCACCTACAGGATTTTTCATTTACCAACGTGAACGTCCCCCATCCAGAGCTGCTGGGGCTGCTACATGCATCCAGTTTTCCTGGGGTGCGCTCTTCCCTCTTACAGTCTTGGTAGACAAGAGGATGTGCAGGAGGATCAGGCACAAGCTGCAATGAGAAGTTGGTGACTCATGCCGTTCTCTCTGTACCGCCATTTAAAGGTGGTGAAGTAAGTTGATGTGCCAGTTCTGTATTATACTATCAGCAGAGCTCTGGGAATAAAGACTGCGTGTAGCAGCCCCTGGGGCTCCTGATCGGGTGAAGTATGCATTAGTAAATTATTTACCGTAGGTGGTAGTATAGCATTAATTGCCATATATTGTCCAAGCCAAGTGCTCACATTAAGATTATTTATGTGGCGTATAATTACTCCTCTTAATCTTTGTAAGGGATATTTCTATCCAAAAGGAGTAGTAGAGCATTATATCTGTAATTCAACATATAATGGTAAATTTGCTTATGATGTTCAAATCCCAACATGCATGCATACAATACCCTTAACCTCAGTAATATAAAGCCCCCAAATCACATCTGTACCCTCACATCATTCATCTAAAATACCCATCAGACCCTCTGCTTGCTCCAAAATTCCCCCACATGCTGCTCAGACCTCTCCTCCGCCTCTAATTAGATGTCTTTGCGCTGTGCAGAGGAGGTCACATGATGTGGAAGCCGGCTGCTCCAATCCCATCAGTCTTATGCTCTGCTTTATGACATAAAATGGGATTACTACAGCAACAAAAACACTGAACATAATACGCACATTAAACTATGCAGTACTAAAGCATAATATGTACCAATTCTTACTCATCCAACCACTGGGTCACTATTCCAAGAGTGGTCATGTGTGTAACTTCTGTTTGTAAATTGCACAACTTGCATTTCTTTGGCCTTCATGAAGAGTGAAAAATGTAAGAAAACAAAAAAGGCAGGAGGGAGAAGCAGAAACACACAGGAAAGATTTCTAGGTCTTAGCTTCCCTGAACGCAGCAGAGCAGACATGTTACCAAAGTAGTGACGCCCTACCCAACTTTCCTGTGTCCAGCAGTTACAACACTTTATATTTCTAATAGTTTCCTTATTCAATTACAAGGATAGCTG
This sequence comes from Mixophyes fleayi, assembly GCF_038048845.1. Lineage (NCBI taxonomy): Eukaryota > Metazoa > Chordata > Amphibia > Anura > Limnodynastidae > Mixophyes > Mixophyes fleayi. Next base: position 96,566,336 of record NC_134409.1, read on the forward strand.
GAGCTGCAGGTAAAGACTCACTGGGCCGCTGGGGACTTGGAGGCCGCCTGTTGCATATCAATGATAGCAACGCAGCTAATGTTCCAGCCAGATTGCAATGGGAATAACTTCTTACCTGGGAATTATAATCCTGCCACACAGCACTATTGGTTTGCGGGTCAGATGGTTGTTAGGGTATAGAAGAATACACGTTTTTAGTGAACTCTGTAGTGTTGCTATAATCAGGTGTAATAGCCTAGGAGTGTTTAGAGGGTGGTTCTGGAACTTGATAAGCTTGACTAAAGAGGTGAATGCTTGAAGGGGGAGATGCATTTTGGTGCAGTTTTGTAAATAGCTTTGTATGTTAGTGGAAGTAATGGAATCCGTAAAATATATGCAGCCCATGTAGGGACTTAGAGTGCAGCAACAGTAGAAGCATGGTTTGTGAGAAGTGTTAGCCTAACTGCTATATTCAGAATAAATTGTAAGGGTGAAAATCAGGATAGATGAAGACCAGTAAAAGGGAATTGCAATAATCAACGTGTATGATAATGAGTACATGAATTAAAGATTTTATACTATTGTGTAAGATATGTGTTTATCTTGGAACTTGTTCTTTGATATATTGCACAGGATTTGGACACAGATTGCTGAGGTTTTTTTTCCAGACTAAAGGGCATTAACTATTTGGTAGACTAATGATGGAATATACCAGTGGAGACAGAGAGATTACAGATGATAGTTAAGGCTGGGATAAGCATAGGAGACAGCTGTAGATTGATTTGTGACAGGTAGTAGATTGGGGGGAGAAGAAAAGAATAGATACTTCATCTGATTTGTGGGATCAAATGTAGAGAATGTGCCAGAGGGTGCAGCAGAGGAATTGATCAGGTTGTTGCTTAGGGAAGAGAAGAACATTTCATGTCGGATCTTGTCAATCTTGTTTGAGGAAGTAGTGAAAAAGTCTGCAGATGTGTGTGTCCGATTGTGGGAGCCATGTTTCTGTTGGTGCCAAAAGGTTGATGTGACTGGATCACTATTAAATAACTTTGGGTAAAAATTTATTTAAAGCGAATAGTGCAGTGCACTTATTTATGTAATTGCATTTGCACTTATTCTTGCTTAGTGTAAGATAGGAAGTCGTTATTTCTGAGACCAGGGGAGAAATTTGTCTCTGTTTAACCTTGCTAAAGGATATGCCTTATTTCTGATGCATATATCTGATACAATAGGCCTTTGTGGATGGAGGTCTTGTGTGTATTGGGATGTATTTAGTATGGAAGTGTCTTTGTTTAGGATTTGTAAGGTTGCTTGTGGAAACCTCCAATTAGGCTTATGTGCAAGGAAGTCTGATAGCAGAAAGTGCTAACGAAGTTTTGTGATGAAGTGTCATGCCTGCTCTGGCCAAAGACCTCATCAGGGGGTCGTTACTGTGTGGCCTTTGCCAGAGTGAATTTCATAGATAAGTGTAAATTTTGTTAGCCTTGAAATGTATGTAAATTCATGTTTGTGCCAATAGAGTATATCCTGTTTCTAAAAATAGACTATTTTTGAACTGTATAAAAGAGGAGCTCTGTGAGCATGTTAGTGTTCTTCTGAATTGTCATCTGACCTGATGATACTGGGACCTTCCACCAGTGTGTGTGAGCAATAAACATCTTGCTTCAAAGACCTGCTTGGAATCATCTTCAATATTGCTGTTTTCCTGTGATCTACAGATTAGACTAAAATCTAATCCGTTCTCCGGCTGTCTCTGCGGTTTGGACCCAAGCTATTCCAGTGCCAACGCTCTGCGCTACCCAGCAGCCCTGGTCAGTGTGATAGGCCAGGGGGGATCCATCCACAGCAACCCGGATCCCCCCCCCTAGCAGACACTTGCTGCCGACGGCTGCACAGTATGTGCAGGTCCGTCCAGCCGTGACAGGCAGGGACAGTGTTCTGCCCGGCTGCTCTGATTACACAATCAGAGCAGCCGGGCAGCACACTGTCCCTGCCTGTCACGGCTGGACGGACCTGCACATACTGTGCAGCCGTCGGCAGCCTAAACTGTTAGAAAGGGGCGGGGCCTAAATCGCCCCCCCTAAATCGCCCCGGGTACAGTCGTTTTCTAGATCCACCCCTGACACAGATCCATAGTAAGAGGTCCGGAGTTACCAGCCAGGTACACCAGCAAGGAGACACGCTAGCAGCGTCAGTTACGCAGAAGAAACCCGGTTCTGGGTGCCGGTATAGGAGCCCAGTGGTGGCAGCTTGTGTAAGCCCCTCCTACTGCGGCAAGAGGGCGCTTTTTGGATAACGAAAGGGAACGGTGGCAAAGTAAGTCCAGCCGGTTCCCAGCAACGACAGACAGGAAGGCATAGGCGGTCCTTACTGTCACAGTTGAGTTTGTTTAAGAGGAAGATGACATGGATGGATAGACAGGCTCAAAACGGTTGCATATTGTTTCTCAAACCGGTTTGTGAAAATGATACAAAATTCCCCGCAATTCTTGACTTTTTGATGGCTTAGAAATGAAAATAAATTTAAATTTGAGTAAGTCAAACAGATTTGGCCATGTTCAAGTCAGTTTACACATGTGCAAACCATCCTGAACAGATTTGAGGTGAAGTTAATACACAGTCTTTAATTGTAGGTGGTGAACCTTGAACATTAAACACATTAGTATTTGCCATTCAAATTAAAGATAATAGTTTGTTTGTTTTTAAATATTATTTGAATAGTGTTTATTTTATTCTTTTTAACAGCAAGTTTCAAATGCAAACCTTGAACAGCGAACAAAGGGTCATTTGACTATTGTACCACGGACCAGTGATATTCAGTTGAATTTCAAACTGGTTCAAAATTCTCGAGTATCTCTATTTACAAATAGAGCGAGCATTTGGTAAAGTATATGTAAAGGATTTTGAAAGTGTTGGGAGACAGGTGAAATGTTAGAGGTTTGCTGGATTTCTTTGGTGTGCTGAATTAGAAAGACCTGCATGAGATATGTGGTGATTGGGATGTAGATTTGGTGATTTATGACCAGCTACTAGAAGCAGAAGGAGAGAAGTAGCAAAGAAGATTGCAAGATTTAAAAAGTCTTATTTTGTGGCTAAAGGAATGAAGGTATGATTGGAGTTCATAAGTGTTAATTAGAGGGGCGTGTAGTAAATGATGATAAAATTCTAAGCAAAATGCCATAGAAGGATAGCAAGAATTTTTTTGGGGTAAACATGAGATTTGATAGGAATTTAAGAATAATTGCCAAGGGGCTAAGACAGATAAATAGAGAGAAATAATCTCAGCAAATTACATTTTCCAGGGCAGGTTGATGAGAACAGTTTCTGTATATAACAGTTGTTCACTGTTTGTTCAATTGTGTTGTTTAACTGTGCTTTTCCTTCACATTGAAGTAATAGCAATGTTAAATATTATATGTTAGAAATATCACACCCTACAAGATATTGTTCTCTGCCAGTATAATTTTATGTAATGCTCTGCAGAATTAGTATAGCAGTCTTTAGATGCCAAAGAATAAAGCTGGGTACACACCACAGGTATTTCATACAGTTATCGTGCCGATCACATGATAAACGACCGTTTGGTAAGATATCGCATTAGTATGTACGCTCCCACGATCATGTTTTATCGTACCAAAGCACATCGTATCGTTTGATTTGATTTCATAAACGGACTAAAAAACACGATCAACGATGGAACGCTGTCGGGCAGATGTGGAAGTGTGAACGCACTCACGATCAGCAGTGTAGGCAGATCTCCATAGAGTTTATAGTGTAACGATCTTTTCAGCAGATGTTTTTGAGAGATGAAGAGCACAGATCTGAAAGTAAATCTTGTAGGTCTGTACACATGAATCTGCATGCTCATCAGGACTTTCAGTCATTGGTAAAATTGTTAGAGAAATCGCATCTGCAGTAATTTCAGTGGTGTGTACCCAGCTTAAACAAATGGTATGAACACATTCTTATGGGCTTGTTCAACTTCTCACCATTGTTTTTTAAAAAATAGTTTAACACTCCATTTAACATTTAACAAAGCGGCATGACCTATTTCTCATGTTCCCAGTGTATATGTATGAACAAGCCCTAAGACATGGGCGTGGCTTTAATCTCTACCAGTCCATACAAACTTCTTAAAATGATTGGAAACTATTTGTATTTTTTCATCATTGTTTAAAGGTGGCAACTATCCACATAGTCATATTGTACAAAATGTGTGTAAAATAGATTTCTATATCATATATCACATAATATTACATATATCTAGCATATATACATATTCACATGACAAGGTAACACCATATTCTTAAAGCCAAACATAAATAATGCACAGTAAGCACTTTGCCTGTACTATCCAATTTATAGGTAACCACATATCATATACTCTGATGTCACAGAATTTTGCTTCACTTGAAGACATTATTTGCGTGAATTCTAGTTCCTGATAACACAAAATACTTTTATTTATAATAATTTGTTATATTCTGCTGTTAAGGAAGATAAGGTTTGATTGCCTGGGAGGGCTCACACTATGTACTGCTTTAGTATACCAAGTAATTATATAATGCTTTGCCACAATACATTTATTAAGTTATTAAAGGTTGTTTGTTATTTTGAGAAAGTGCATTGGGTATAGACAGTGCATTACTCGTAGTGATCAACGTACCAATATTTTCAGAAAAACACAGTGTACTCTAATGTGTCACCAGCAGATGTCAAACCTCTCTAGTACCAGTCTTACCACAGGCTGGCAGAACTGTCTTCAGCTGGATTAGTGACAGGATGTCTGCCGTGCATGGAAGAAAATCTTCCATATAATAACAAATATTTTCAGTTCTGATAAACTCCTGAAACTTTCTGAATATTGTTAGTTGCTCTTTTATTCAAAGCAGCATTCCCAAGTAGGATGGGAAAAAAATAAACACACACACACACACACACACCAAACCCTACCCACTGCTATATGCTACCATTTTTCCGGAGCTGTGAAATGCCGCCGAGAGCTGTGTGGTCTCATGGACCAGTACAAAGCTTCAGACACGGATCTTGCAACTTGTTATTGGTCCTCTAATTGAGATTTATCTCGGCAGCAATTTTTGGATTGGTGAATACTAATAACTCACAGCTAACAGCTTGTATTTCAGTTTTTTGGAACTTTTCAATTTGGACATTTTACTACAATACTAAACTAAAGCTGGTATCCCTCTGGCATTAAGAGAATGTGTGTTCACTTGCAGTGAATGTGAGTGAATAGAGCAGACAGCATCCAAAATGTACCAAAGCTCCCGACCGCAGATACAAGTGGATATATTTTACTAGCATTAAACATGCTTTTTGACACCAGTGGCTAAGGAGCTCAACAGACAGACTGATAAAGAGAGCGTAACAGTCTTTACCTAGGGATATACACATTTCAAAATAATTCCTTTGGGAAATACTTTTTTGTAATAGATACTTTTTTTGTGTGATTACACCGTTGAGCAATAGTAACAGGAACCACAACTGCATCAACTAATTTCTTTGTTTTGCTTGCTGTATTACCACCTAGGGAGGGAGCGGAGCATTTTAGCTCTGCCCTCTCCTGGGAGCCTGGGGGGCTGCTCTGCGCAGCCATATTTTGCCAGGCTCCATGGTTAGTCTTATAGCTCCGGTTGAAAACTAGTGTTTTGAAGGGTGTGTGACCTCAAGGACCAATGAGAATTTGCAGTCAATGACATTGAAGCCTATCATTAGTCCTCCCACTCATGTCCCCATTATGAAGCCATTTTAAAGTGGTTAACAAATACGTAGTGCATCTTTAATACACTTTTACAAGTAATAAGATATTTTAACTTGAAATCAGGCCAATATACTGTTCTAGATGACATATATGGGAAGATAGCAACAATGAACTTCAAAAAGAATAATCAGTATTAGAAAATGCTAGTTCAGTCTTGATTTAATTTGTATTGGGTGTAGTTATCCATTCTATCTGCCTTTTGATCCTCCCTGTTTATTTTGGTAGCGTTTCTTTCTGTGTATCTTTTTAACTTCCTCTTGTTGATCTATTTTCAGCATAGCCTTTACTCTGCAATCAACCCACTAACTTTCTTCATCATCACTTGTATTAGGGGTGGCCAGATTAAGAGACATACAATATACCTTTTGTTCATTGACTGTGCAAGTGATCTATGATCTTATTTTGGTGCAAAGTGAGCACCGTTACATGGATGCTCACTTTGCACCAAAAAGAAGATACTAAACAGAATATTGGTAAAATATGTCACATTGTAATGAAGAAAACATTGAAAACATATAAATAGGGGGAAAAACAGCCTAAATTTCTTTAAAGCCTGTCTGCGGGTATACACAAATCTCTCGTGCCATATGGTAGTGTTAACCAGTGTTTTCCAATTTTTAATCTTAGAACTTGTTGGAGCCATCCAGAGTCTCGCTATGTTAACTTTAGCTATCATAAACAATTGAGAAATATAAAGTTGTGTCAGCTTGTTGACCTTGCCCTTCAGGCGCAGCCCAAATATACAAGTGGCCAGTGACCACAGAGGAACCTCAATTCCAGTTTTTTTTAACACAGGGAACCCTGCGCCAGAAGGTTTGTATGTGGGGGCATTCCCAAAGAACATGCCAAAAACTACCAATTTCTGAGTTACATTTTGGGCAATTGAGAGTATTATCACGGCGGAATTCTGCCAATCTAATGTGGGCCTGCTAGGCTCTGTGAATAATAAAAACAGGTATTTTTTGGAACCTTAAGGACGTTGTGTGACCACTAGAGCTGTTCTGGACAATCCCCCAATCCTTATCAATTAAAGGACCAATATCTATTTCCCACTGGTTTCTCAGGTCATCTAAGTCGCCCATCTTAGATTCATATAAGAGGTATGAGTACATATGAGAGATCAAGCCTCTGTGACTAAGGGCCTGCAATTGTTTTCTCAGTGGGGCTACAACAATCGCTGGTGGTTCCCCCTTAAATTGTGTTATAATAGCATGTCTTAATTGGAGGTAAGAGAAAAACATTGTTCTGGGCATGGAGAATTCTCTAGACAGCTGGTCAAAAGATTTGAGCACCATATTGAGACCACTGCCTGGACCTTTCTACTGTGTCCAATTCTTTTAACTTCTTTGCGCCCCAAATGTACCAGGTCAGTATCAGTATATCATACCATTTTATTACTAATTGTCCAAATCTTAATTGCTTGATCCAAAAGTGGGGAAGCCCGTGAACCAAGCCGTTCTGCTAACAGCAACTGTAAGGGCGTAAGGTTAGCATTAAATTGGCGCACTAATTCCAAATGTAGATCGTTATAATCAGGATCAGAGACCCATGTTTTGAGGGGGACCAGCTGAATATAATTTAGGGTTAGGAAGAGCAAGACCACCCGAGGATCTGGACCTATACAGCGAGCTGAGCTTGATCTTAGCCCTCCCCAAACTTAAGAGACCAAGTATTGATCAATGCTACGAAAAATGGAAGGTGGGATGTATTTACAACACTTTTGGCTGTACTACCATCTTAATCAAATTTATCCTGCCAGAAATAGAAAGCGTGAGCTTCCTCCAAACATGAATTTTCAATTTAAGATATTCAGTCTGAGGTTGCACGTTCAACTCTACGTATTCTGAGGGGGGTATTTGTAATCCATATCCCCAGATATTTAAATTTAGGTGTCCATTTTAATTAAAGATCTTTCAATGGTGTTACAGGGCATTCCCAACCCAATGGAAACATGCTGGATTTATCCCAATTGATTTTTAATCCGGAGAAACCGCCAAACCTGTCAGCTACCCGCAAAAGAGCTCTTAGAGAGGCTTCATGAGTCGAGAGGAAGAGCAACATATCATCGGTGTATAGCGCCACCTTGTCTTCTCTATGTGCTGATGTAAGTTAATTTGTTTATCATGACGGATCAGACAAGTGAGAGGCTCAATCGCCAGTGCAAACAGGGCCGGGGACAGTGGGCAGTGCCCTGCTCCAATTGGAATAATTGGGAGAGATAACCATTAATGCACGCGTGTGCTACTGGACTAGAGTAGAGAAGCAAAACCCAATTTGTAAATTTCGGGTTCATGCCAAATCGCGACTGCACCTCCCACAGGTAAGGCCACTCAACTGATTTGAATGCCCTGGCCGTGTCCAAAGGCACCACAACTTCTGACTATGAGGAAAGCGACCGCACCTGCAGGAGAGTGAATAGTCTCCTAAGATTAATAGATGTTGGCTTGCCTGACATGAATCCCGTTTGATCTGGATGAATCTTTATGTCGGGTGTCAACAGTGAGATAGGGCGATAAGACTTGGGGTATAACAGATCTTTTCCTGATTTAGGTAGTACCATCACTATCTCTTCAGCCATAGAAGGGGAGAGGGAGACAGCCTCGCAAAACTCGCTGAATGAATCATCATCATCAACATTTATTTATATAGCAGATTCCGTAGCGCTTTACGTATCTAACAGCCTAGACACATTAAAGTATCAATGTTTTTATACAATTCTGTGTGTATGCCATCCACTCCGGGGGCTTTACCATTAGGGAATGACATGATAGCCTAGTCAATTTCCTCTAGAGTGAAAGATGAATCTAGATACTCCTTACTATCTGTGGAGAGCACAGGCAAAGAGACGGGGACTTGTATGTATTGGCATAGTAGTTGTAAAAGACCTCAACAATATCTGGCATCAGAAACCCTCTATCATAGCAAATGACCTGTATACCCGCATCAGCCTTCCCCACCTTCGCCAGGTATGCCAGAAAACTCCAGTTTCTGTCACCCTGAGCATATTGCACATGTTTTGAGAAGAGAAGCTTACGTTTCGATTTGTCAAACACATAATCGACCCACTCTCTCTGTGCTAACTGCCATGTTCACCTTGCAGATTCAGTTCTGTATGTATTGCCCTTCTATGTCCTTGTATGTATTGCCCTTCTAGTAGTTTACAGGTTGTCTCCAATTCCTTTTCTTTGTGTTTAGACAACTTTTTTATTTCTGTCACAGTAGTGATCAGTGTCCCCCTCAAAAAAGCCTTAAAAGGGGTCCCAGACTATCGGAGGCCGAGCTGTTTCACAATTATCCGCAAAGCATCCCTCCCACTCACTCACCATTGTTGCTCCCATGCCCATCAGGGAAAGCCAGAAGGGATTCAGTTTCCAGAAGGACTGACCCCTAGTGATAGCAAAGTCAATAGACAGTAGGAGGGTCGAGTGATCAGAGATCCCTCTGGCTTTATATTCTATTACACATACCGATGGCACTAGGGAGCGAGACAACAGAGCTAGATCAATTCTTGAAAATGCTTTATGTGATGTGGAAAAACAGGAGAATTGAACCACTTCTGGATGCCGCAGGCACCAGACATCTACCATGCCCAAATCATTTATCAAGGTGGAGAAGGCTGAGGCTGATTGGTTAACTGCAGACCCCTGCTTCTGCCATCTATCCACAGTTTTGTTCATCACATTGTTGAAATCCCCTATACATATGATAGGCACCTCTGGAAACATTGCTATGAATTCACCACATTTCTTTACTACCTCACTATTGTACGTGGGGGTATATATACTGCTAGGAGAAGCACTGGTGTCCAATTGATAATAGTTTTCATTAGGACATATCTCCCTCCAAAGTCCACCTGAAGTTTTGCTAGAGAGAACCCAAGCACAGAAACCCCTCGGGAGTTGGTGGCATGTTTGGAATGATACCCCATATCCACCCAGGATCTCTTAATTTGACAGATAACCAGAGAGTGTTTCACACTATTATTTAAGCCCCTCACATTCCAGAAGGGAAGTCTCAACTCCCTGTCAGATTATCATCTTCACCATTTTTTTATATAGTGCCACTGATTCCGCAGCGCTGTACAGAGAACTCATTCACATCAGTCCCTGCCCCATTGGAGCTTACAGTCTAAATTCGCTAACATACACACACACACACACACACACACACACAGACTAGGGTCAATTTTGATAGCAGCCAATTAACCTATCAGTATGTTTTTGGAATGTGGGAGGAAACCGGAGCACCCGGAGGAAACCCACGCCAGCACAGGAAGAACATACAAACTCCTAACAGATAGGGCCATGGTCGGAGATTGATCTCATGACCTCAGCGATGTGAGGCAGAAGTGCTAACCACTGATGCGCCAGTATACATACAGAAGTCAAATATTGTTGCAACAGATCTCCCAGTTCCCCCTGTTCTGAAAACCACAGCTCTGCAGAGCATACATAATCCAGTACCATTGTAAGCACTTAGGTCATACTTTTGCAATAACATAATAACTACAATCAAAGCTGAGTCTAATTAACTTAACACTAAAACCCACACCCCCACTCTGTATACTCCACCCAAAACTAAAGTATATCTTGATCCCAAGCTACACTTAACTAAGAATACTCAACCAGCCAGCTTACGACCGCCAGTCAAGCCCACACTGCACAGGGCTGCTCGGATCCAACAGGACAGGCCGCCCGCCAACCAGCAGAATAAGGAGGGTAGTCTTCAAAGGGAAAGCCAGTAGGAAAAAGACAAGGAGAAAGGACAAGAGATGAGAAGGAATGGAAAGGGGAGGAGCAAACTGAGACCTAGATAGGCCTTAAAGTCATGGGCCCTACAGCCCTGTACAACTTATAGTGGCATTAATATGACAATAGAACTTATCAGCACGTATTAATCATCATTAACAAAATAAACATTAAAGGTTGTATTACGGCTGACAACGCCAACTCCAATGATGCAGAGAATAATTCAGTACCAAAGTGTCCTGAGGACAAGGGAGAATGTCAGATAGCACTAATCAGGTATCGTCTATCAGCGTGCACCAACAGCCAGGCGGTCAATCCAGGCAGCAGCCTCACGGGGTGTATCAAAGAAGGATGTGCGGCCCTCAGAGACCACTCTAAGCCGGGCAGGGAAAAGCATAGCGTAAGGAATTTGTAAATCCCGTAATCTTCTCTTGATCGGGATAAGCTTAGCCCTATTCTTCTGTACATCCAGAGCGAAATCAGGATACACCGCCCCTCGTTGCACTGTGCAATGAGAGGTCAGAGGTGTCGTTCTGGGTCTTGGCCACCTTACAGGAGGTTAACAGGATAGATGAGCTGGAGAGCGTGCTGATATTCTTGCTACTCCATGATTGTCCAGGCCACGCCCCCCAGCAAACACATATTTAACAAAATACGCAGCTAACACATTTATTTTATATTTCATACACACATGCATAAACACAGAATCTTGCAGAAAGACATGACATTAATCCAATAAATGAACTTACCTGCTTATTTGCAGATACAAAACAGCCTCCTGGCGTAGTTGAGTCAGGGCCATCTTTTCCATTGGGCACGATGGGCAGCTGCCCGGGGGCCCCACGGGCAAGGGGGCCCCATAGGCACGGCTCTTAATGAGAATAAATGATCCTGCAAAAGAAAAAAACCTGCAAAAAAACCTTCAAGGGTCACTGAACAAGTACATTTATCTATCTCTATATCTATATCTGTATCTGTATACATCTATATATATATATATATATATGTATATTTATTTCTAGGGGCCCCGGTGCACTGCTTTGCCCGGGGGCCCATAATGTTGTTAAGATGGCCCTGAGTTGAGTTCCTCCCCTGCTTTCCTGATTGGCTCTCACACTGAGGTGACAAAGAAAAGAAAGACAGTAAAGACTAGCAGGGGCGAGCTTGGTCTCCAGTTTACCTGTGGATGACCTTTTGGCAATTTCTGACTTGTTTTACATATGTAGTCATCTTCCTTCTACCTTTTTCTTTTCAATGATGATTCATTTCTTTTCCTTTGTGTTTTTTTTTATGACTAGTTAATCTAACCTACAAACTGTTTTCTAAAAATATGTAATTTATGCACAAACAAATTGAAAATACACACATTGGTATGGTGCTCATGTGTAAGAGTCCCAATAGAAGTACAGATACTTTATTTAATGATAATAATGTTATTATTTATATAGTTATTTTCTCCCAGTAATACTCAAAGCACTTTACATATATGTAGAAAGTGAGGCAGCCATTTTAAGCGCGTTCATTTGCTGTACGATGCAATCACTCGCATCAGTCCCTGCACCATTGGGGCTTAGAGTCTAAATTCACTACCACACACACAACGCTACTCTCTCTTTTGTCAGCAACCACTTGACCTTCCAGTACATTTTGGACTGTGGGAGGAAACCCATACAAGCATGGGCAGAACATACAAAGATCACACTAATATGGCCCTGGTTGGACTTGAACCCATGACCCTAGAGCTGAGAGACAACTAGCCAATAAAATGCTAACCACTGAACCGCCATGGAGAGAGAGAGAAAGAGATTGTCATGCGCACTTTTGTACCTGTGAGGAAAACCTGGTGAAGTTACATTGCCGCAGAGGGCATTCACAGGCCCTTCTGGACACACTGCGCAGCACAACACAGTCAATTGAATCACCTTTACATCTCTTGTGTAAGACTTCAAAACCGTTCTTTTTTTTTAAGTATATCGCTGGTCTATAAAATGAGGTATCTATAGAAAGCTAGGATTCAGAGATCTGAAGGATGATCGAAAAGTCACAGCGGGTGACAAATACTCCTTTTGTTCATTGTTAAGTTGATATTAGAAACATATTTTCATAAAACAAATACTCAATCAAGTAAGACAGTTGTAAAAAAACAGGTGACCTATAATTGAGGTTTATTCTTGGGGAAGTAATTTTAATGGTCATTTCAAAGGTCGTTTTAACATACCAGAATAACCAGATGACAAAGAGACTTCTAGTTTTACTATCTATGGGCGCTGTTGCACAATTTGAGTGATGACGACACATGTAGATGGGGAGAGGGGCTATATAAGAGTCAGAAGAATCAGGAGAGGTGAAGCCAGAGTCAGAAGAAGAGGTGCAGTAGGATAGACCAATGATAGAAAGAGGAGTACAATTCCAGGCCTGAGAATAATGTCTTAGTTAGTTTTCTGTGTTGTATTATATTGGGTCCCTAAACTTAAATTACCTTACCTTTAATTAGTGATTATGCCATTGTTTCAGGAGCTCATTAGAACAGAAGACATTTTAAATAAAAGGTGTGATAGTGCTGAACAACTTCTTAGGTTGGGTACGCACTATACAAAATTTCTCCCAATGCGATATCCTTAACAATTTTACCAACGATTGCTAAAAAATAAAACAAAAAGTCCCACTTAGCATGCCGAGTCATATGTACACACTCAACACATTGTACACGCTTTAACGCCAGATCTGTGCTCTTCATCTGTTATAGCCATCGGCTGCAAGGATTGTGACACAGCACACTCCATAAAGATCTATGGACACTGCTGGTCGTGAGTGCGTACACACTGCAGCATTGGAGTGACATTGTTCCATTGTTGAACAACATTTTTAGTCTGGTTTAAAAATCAAATGAAACGATACGATGTGCTTTGGAACGATAAGCGTTCATCGTTGCAGAGTACATACTAATGTGATATTGGACCGAACGGTCGTTTATCGTTTGGCCCGATAATTGGCAGAAAACACTGTAGTGTGTACCCAGCCTTACTATGCACAATACACTTCCTTTGTTTAGCATGACGTTTCTTTGAGTCTGAATTGGTTGATATCAGTGGACAGTTGCATACAGCTACACAGCAAATATAAGCACAATGTCAAACATCGCAAGTTCTGAAAAGATCCAGAAATAGATTCAGGTGCCTGCAATTTTGTTTTGGAATCTCTCGGAGGACTAAACAGTGAATTAAGTTAGCCACGTACAAGCCAAGCATGCCAAGTGGCAATGTCCAATGTGGCAATACACGTATGGGCCAAAGGGTCCCATCCTCTTCCTGCAACACTGGAGTTTGTTAAGCAGTCAGGAGACGACCACACATGCAGGCTGACTGATCTTCTGACTGCATTTACCATAGAGCCCAATAATGTTTCTATCAGATTATTTTTGAGCACTGTGGCAGTTTTCAGGCCACATACTCTGCCATATTTGGCCAGTTGCCAATATCGGCTGTGATATTGCAGTGTGGGGCATCTGTTTAAGGGCAGGCATTACCATTAGAACTAGTGGGTGAGAGGACTATAATGTGTTGTGATAAGCCTTGCCCACACTAGAAGCTGAAATTAACTCTAATGTCACTTTCCACTGTTGAATTTCCATAATAATGTGCATCACAGTATAGCAGAAACATACCCAACTTTAACCATGATCGTTTTTATACCTTTGGATGTCTGGGAAAATTTGAGATGAAGCTACACAAATATGAATGGGAGCCTTAGCTCTGTGTAATTGGAAAAAACAACAACTTATAACTGGAATAATAGAATACAATTTTGTCTACACTAACAGCATTTCCTTTGTGCAAATGTAAATTCTCATATCCGATCTATCTATACTCGCTCAAATGTTCTTATCAGCACTGCAGGTGGAAAAACATTAGACAAAGAAAGAACTGGGACCTGCTTCCATAAAGTAATTGTAAGACACTCCCAGATGTAATACATTACTCAAGGGAACATATTAATGCTGTATGTGTTGACAATTTATGTCTTTTTATATATGATGCAAGTTATATGTTGTTTGTTCCACCTTCATTTTCATCCTCTAATGATTAGGAATCTGGTCATGCAGGATTGGTGGGCAAAATATTTATGTTTACCATTACACATTATTAATCACACCGTGATTAGGGAGACAAAGTAACACAGACACTGTTCACATTAATGATTGTATAGTTACCTTGTAGCACCTCATGAGGTTAGATGTTGCTAAATACACAATTACTATTTGGCTGCACACATCTAATCACAGGTTCTGCACAATATACACACACACAGCTATTAGAACAACATAAAAACACACACACACACACACACACACACACACACACACACACACACACACACACACACACACACACACACACACACACACACACAGCTATTAGCACAGTACACATAGCCATCAGGCAATGTCTTAAAAGACAGGAAAGGTCATCCAGGGTTATACAGAATAAGATGTATCCAAAGGGGTCTGGGGTTGTTTTAAAGAAATATATTAAAGTGGAGATATTCAGCAAATTCTTTTTAATGTTATGTATACTTTAAGCTTCAAACATGTTTATTCATGTTGTAAGCAACAGTGCTTGAAGGACATTTGTTTTACATACAGTAGCATCTGCTCAATTTTACATACAGGAAGTAAAGTAGCAATATGTCACTGCCAAATGCGTTTTTCTGTTTGCCAGAAAGCACCAGCTTAGTGTTTAGTGGTTCTTAAAAAAAATCCTACAAGCTGAATGTCTGGGGCCCTGGCTTATTTTTTCTTGTGTCCTATTTTGAAATGCAGATCTAGACAAATAACAAATGTAACACACAAAGGCATATCTTCATAGCCACACCAGCAGTCACATTTCAACAGCTTTTATTATAACTCGCACACACCTGCTAGAAGACACAATACCCACTTGAAAAATAAAAAGATATGCAGTTCACAAGAAAAGTTTATTTTTCTACGAGTCACCCTCTCATTGCCTCATGTGCAATTTAGTGAATACTTGTGGCTCAATTTGAACGATTGCAAATATTATTCTCACTCATAGTGTTGTCATAGAAAACATAACGAATGCCAAGATTTCATAGTTGTCAACATTTGCTTTGTGCTTATGGGAATGGTGCTCTATAAGCGTATATAGGTAGTGACAACCTCAAACATGACATTAGCAATGGGCATTATGATAGCACAGTTCACATTGTATTTTGGAGACTTGTATTCAGTACATCTTAAAAGAGACTTTAAGGGGCATATTCAATTGTCCGCGGGATTGCCGAAAATCCCGCGGTCTGCGCAGGATTACCGTTATTACAGTAATCCTGCGCGGAAAAAACGTTAATACAGTAATTTACTCGCTGGATTTCAGCTCGCAGCTCAGGGAGCTGAAATCCAGCGAGAGATTACCGTATTAACGGTATTGGTTTTTCCGCGCTCAAACCCGCGGACAATTGAATACCCCCCCTAAAAATCTTTATTTTCCCTTTAGTATTTGTCTAAAGTAGATGTTTAGTGATGAGTGTATCAAATAATCTTATCTTTGGACTTTAGTTTGTTCGATGATGCTAGTTAGTCTGTTTGCAGGAGACGGACATTATTTTCTTTTCCCCCATAATAACAATTTCAGTGGGCATGATTTGGGTGTATTGGGGCGTGGCCCTATTTGTCACAATTTTATAAGCAGGAATTTTGGAACGTATTCACTCTTTTTGAGGTGTGGTAATCCTTTAATACTGTAATAGCCTGCAACAGTGACAAGGTATATGTGCATCATTATGGAGGCAGGTGTGTTGTCACTGGGGTGTAGCCAGGTATATAAAGGACAGAGAATGTAGAAGAGGACAAAGATGTGGCAGATACAATCTCTCGATTGTGATCATAGCTTGCACAGAGGGATAATATAAAATTATCTAATTTGGGCAGCACGATGGCTAAGTGGTTAGCACTTCTGCCTTACAGCACTGGGGTCATGAGTTCAATTCCCAACTATGGCCTTATCTGTGTGGAGTTTGTATGTTCTCCCCGTGTTTGCGTGGGTTTCCTCCAGGTGCTCCGGTTTCCTCCCACACTCCAAAAACATACTGGTAGGTTAATTGTCTGCTAACAAATTGACCCTAGTCTGTGTCTCTGACTGTGTGTGTGTGTGTGTGTGTGTTAAGGAATTTAGAGTGTAAGCCCCAATGGGGCAGGGACTGATGTGAGTGAGTTCTCTGTTCAGAGCTGCGGAATTAGTGGCGTTATATAAATAAATGGTGATGATGATATATACAGTCCTCTATACTAATCACGATTAAGTAAATCGTTTTTTTGATATTACTGTGCATTCACTTACACAGAATATGAAGAAATACAGAGCATTAAATTGTGTAGATTAAGCAACATGGACATTGTCAGGAAGTAAAACCTCCAGAGACAAGTATTTGCAACAGGAGTGTCTGGGATTCAGTTGACAGCTGTGCTCATGAATCCGAAACAGAGAAACCTCAATCAGTATAACGCCCAGTCACCATCTTGGCCACATCCTTTAATACTAACGACTAACCCAAGATAGCAACGCTGCAAATACAGATATCCCTTGCTATCACAATATATACCACATAGATAAATCCCTGTAATCTGTTTATCTAGGACTACTAAATTAATGATTAACAATGTGTGGTTTATACTATGTTTCACTTTCTCACATATACACACACACACACATATATATATCTATATATATATATATATATATATATATATATATACATATACACACATACACACACATACACACACGTATATATACACATATATATGTAGATACACACACACACATATATATATCTATATATATATATATACACACATATATTCACATATATACATACATACATACATGCTTCAGTTTCCTCTGTTTCATACGATTTAAAAATATTATCAGTACAGATGGCAAAAAAGGTTCTGTGGATTCATCTGAGCTTGTTGTTTCCTCCCCAGTAGGGTTACATGGTGCCCAATGTCACCTAGCAGCAGATATAATATATTCTGCACACATAACAAATCTGTGCCCCAACATACTTGCATAATGCAGCTTGTATTTTACATTTAGCCTTTAAAGGGTTTATTTTTCAAAAATAACCTCTATCACATCTCTAATGTTTAGCTAGATATGGCAGCTCCTAGCAACAGCATCAGGTTTTAACAGAATAGAGCAAATATCTTTTTGTCATACTTGGTTTAAACGGCAAATGAGTCTATCATCCAGATAAATCTGTAATGGGGGAGACCGGGTATAGGCAGCAGTCTGCATTGTACCAGCCCACTGACAATTATGACTGTGCAGGAAAGGTAAGTGCTACATACACTTTCTAGAAAGTGTATCTACCAAACGATTAGATATTTAACCCTTACAGCCTAAAAAAAGTCCATAAAGGTGGATTCTTGAGACATATAGTTATCATTTAACTATAGTTATAAATGTAGTGTTCAGGAGTGTTAGTAATCAGTAATGTTATGTGAGATGTTCAATATACAAATTACATAGCCAAGGGAAAAAAATAATCTCACAGCAATTGAACATAAATATTGTTATGCAAAGTTTATATTGGGTTGTTTTGGCTGTAGACCACTTCCATTGTCTACTCACCAAAAGGAAAAATATTTTTTTTATCCATGTCACAGTGTAACCACAGTATCTGATCATAATCATATGGAAATCTATAGAAATCATTATTGGGTATGTTGATACATGTGGTTGGAAGATTATAGCTGTTGGTCTGTGTGTGGTCATCTTCAGAGCCAGATTAAAGCTTTAGGGGGCCTGGGGCACTTAAGACAGTTGGGCCCTATGGTCTAAAATTAAGAGCCTAGTGGGAAAACTTTAGTTTTATATTTAAAAAGAAAAAGTTAAATTACCTTGTAATAATCATTAACCCCCTGATCAGTCAATCCCCTCATCCTCCGTCATTAACCTCATCACATTGATTAAATATCTCAGTCTCATCTTAACCTCTTCATCAACATCAACCTCACAATCACCAATTAATGCTCAACAATTTAGAATGATTCCCTTGTAATCATTAACTCCCTTATCATCCCCCTGTAACCTGAGTCAAGAATTGGGAATCTTTCCGATTCCATGAGTTCCAAAATAGGACAAATACCTGTTGTGAATGGATGACACCAAAGTTTACAAAATGCATATTGGCTTTGTGTATTTAAGAAATCTCAAAACTGACAATATGATCTGAAGCCAATTGACCAAAAACTGTCTATTGAGCTGCAGCAACTAAAAATGAATAGAACAGCCCGTGTGATTTAATAATCAGTGAAAGTGGAACACAAAGATGTTCTACCCAAGTACTGAGTATAACAGCTATTGTAAAGAAAACAGATGGCTAGACTGAAGATATACTGTATATCTTGCCCAAAAAATTCTGCACAAATTCTTTTTACATTTGTCATTACGTGGAGATGTGTTCCCCACTAGTTTTACATCGCTGATGCTCTAGTCAGGACCCGCTACATAAAAAAAAAACAGTGGTGAGTGTCTGAAATGCTCAACCCGAATTGGGGCCCTGCAAAATTCCGGCAGCTGGGAAGAGCTCTGAAGAGGACACAGAATGAGGAAGGGATTAAGGTTGTGACTGGCTTGCAAATGTTGGCCTGGGGGTGGAGGAAAGAGTCCATCCAAGTGGCCCGGGGGCACGGTGCCATCATAAAAAAAGATCAAGTAGCGGCCCTATATGCACTATTCTGCACATGAAGGGCCGCTAAGATCAGTACAGCATGTAGTGTAGATACTCTCAGCCACAGGCGCAGGCTAGACAGTGAGAGCGGCGAAGCAATTCTAGCATATGTTGCAGGGATGTGGATTTTTCAGATCCATGAATTCGGACATGATCTGGGTTCCTAAAAATAGTTTGCACAGCAATTAACGCTGACATACGCTCATGAGACACAAGTACAGACCACCCTGTAGCTAATGACATACTAACACAACTCATCTGATGTACACACTAGAGTGCCCCTTACAATATTAGAGTGAGAACGCGGAGACTATAAGTTAATGTCTGTTCATTATATTTGTTAATGCCCCAAACATGTAAAATCCCAGGACAAGCTACTGTTATGGGTGTCACTCTCCTAGTTTTGTTTCTGCCTCCACAATGAGTTGTTTGTTTTTATGGGGCATCCTCTCAAACAGGCCTTTGCCACTTGGATAATCCTTGTTTTTTCCCCCTCTTTTTTTGTACCCCCCCACGTATGTGCTTCAGAGTCTCTTTTTACCTTCATGGTGGTTTATTTACAACAAGGGAGACCTGAAGAAATTACGCCCTGGGCAGTGTCATGACAGTGTCTTGAGCTGATATTGACATATAAACAAGATACTTCTCTGATCAGTATGGAAGCCTGTTTGAATCAAAAAGGCTCCATTCAGGAATGCAAATGATTTTCTGCACCCAGCTAAACTGCACAGCTACACAGACATTTGGGGTTGTCCAATATAGAAGCGTTCAGATTTTCTATTTTTCTTATTTTAGATAACAAAAAACCCCCAAAAAAACAAGTTCTTTGGGTGGCAGCCTGTGCTCTGGGGAACCCTCCATCAATTGCGTCCTGCCCGCCCTGGGGGCTACTACATGCAGTTGTGTTTTCCACAGCTCAGCTGTTTCTGTAGTACAGAACCGGCAAAATAATTTTTGTAGTCAGCTCCAATTGGCTGCAGAGATGTTGTGTGAGAGGGAGAACCAATCACAAGCTGCAATCTCTTGATTGGCAGAAATCTTTTACTAAGTGGTGAAGCTTGACATGACATGACACCTTGTGGCGATTTGACTGGCTAGCTGAGGCTTTGGTTTTGTCATTTGCAGCCTTCTGCTGAATCATTACACCATGACATTTCAAAACCATTACTCTTAAATACAGCAACCAAACTATATGATGGATCACTCTAGAAACCACTTAACAAAAATATAACATTAAAACAGATTAAATGTGGACATAAAGTAACTATAAAGTAACAGTATCATCTCCTAGTTTATTGAGATAAAGAGAATTAGGTCTTCAGTTTTTGCTTAGGTGCCACCTGGGCACAACAGTTTAACAATAATTATAAGTTTTAGATATCCTTGTTTGATTCTTATGCTGCCACCCACACCCATGTCATTGTTATGGCAGTATTCTTCCTGTGCTATGTTTTTCTGTCTGCCTGTGCATTCTTAAGGGATGACTAACTTACTTTTGTAAGAGATCATTTTATCAGGAACAATTGCTGAGAAGTTTCTATGGTTCCATCAGTTTGCACGTAGTCAAAGACATGCCAGGTATTGTATTTTAGAGCTCATGGTGTCTTTTGGGCCTGATACCAGTTAATAAGCAATTCCGAATATGTGATATATGCATATATAAGAATGAAAACGTTGACTTTTGATTATTTAGTTAATAATATGATATAACATAACATGTGTGTGCAATACATATTTCTACATATAGCAACTAAGTGTACATAATACTGAAACAATTATTTATATTTAAATCAATATATATTTTGTGGGGTACTCCCTTGTCCAAGAAAAGTATGTTTTGTTAGCCAACTTAAAGCAAATATCCAATCAACTTCTAGATTAAAAAAAACCCTGCATATATCCCTCAGTATCATGCAATGACATAAGTAGGGGTATCTGAGTCCAGCCATGCCCCCTCTGGTTCTGTTACTATAAGTAGAGGGGAGGAGGGGTGGTCAGTTTTCCAGGGACTTCTCCTATATAAACAAATACAATGTTCTATCTAGAGTAACTTATGCTTGTGCGGCTGTATAGCACAGTTATCACCATTGTTGCCTCATAGTGCTGGGTTTGATTGCAGCCTGGACAATATCTGTGTGGAGTTTCTATGTTCTCCTAATATTTACATGGGATGTTTCCAAGAACTCCAGTTTTCTCCCATTCTCCAAAAATATACCAGTAGGTTAATTAGCCTCGGACAAAACAGACCCTATTGTTTGAGCAGTAGTGTCTGTAAGCTCCACTAAGGAAGGATGTAAAAGTGTGTGTACTATGTTGGTTCTTTATAAAAGGTTATTAATAATAATAATAATAATAATGATAATAGGCACAAAGAAACATTTAATTTGGATAAATAAGGAAATGTTCAATTTAATGAGATAAAGAAGTATCTAGTGTTTTCACCGGACATGCTTTTGTGTTTTGTATTTTGTATCGTGCAAGCAAAGCCATCATGGTAAATAGCCAGATATATCCACAGTGGGGATACCAACCTAACTTTACAGTGTATATACAAGTGGGCACAACAATGTTGAGTCAGTCTCGCAAGATGGGTGTATCAAAAAGTTTTCATTACTATTACATTAATTTGGCAACAATAAGACAATTGAAAAGCAACAAAATAAGACTCGTAGAAGCCATCAAAAATATTTATCATTTAGCAGGAAGCGCATCAGTAGACAGTAATCCACCAAATATCAAAGACTGGAATCTTGTAGAGCACAAAGGCTTCACCAGAAGAACTTTTGTCACAGCGATTAGTGTTGTTACCTTGGTCTGTGGGCTCAACCCTAACCTGGATTCTGTCTGGAGTTTGTATGTTCTCCCCAGTTTTACACGGGCTTCCTCTGGGTGCTATGGTGTCTTCCCACAGTCCACAAAAATATGCTGGTAGTCAATGGTTGAAGTGCAAATTTGAACGTAGCGGTATGGAATTTTACAAGCGGCGGTATGGAAAATGTAAGCGATCAGAATTTGATAGAGAAGGCAGTAGGAGAAGTGGCGGCATGGCATTCCACCGTATACCAGCCCACTTCCACCACTACTGGTAGGTTAATTGGCTTTGACCACAATTTACCTTTGAGTGGGTGTGTATGAGATTGTAAGCTCTACTCAGACTGGGACTGTTTGAATGATTAAACATTCTACTTAAAGCACAATATAATATTTTTGCACTATATAAATCATACTTTTCCTATCGTCCTTCTGGAAGAAGGTATGAAAAGAAGTCATAAATTGTATAATGAAGTGGCAGCGCACTGAGTGATGTCATCACACCCCTACTTGCCCCATGTTCACCAAGGTTGGCAGAGCTTGATTATGTCATTTGTGTAATTACAACACATCCCCACCCACTTCGCAGGCCGGTTAGCGGCCTTCAGGTAGAATTTACTGCTCCCCCAGTAGAATAGACACCTATGATATAAATAAAAGTTAATGATACATTTGTGTTATCCTGAAGGTGCACATAGGCTTAAATAAATAATAATAAGCGCTACTTTATAGTATATATTCTCAACTAAACCAGTTATATATATACAGTATGTTATAAAAATGGCCTTAGAGATTTTTAATCACATAAAAAGCTCTCATTTCTTTCATCATGTTATGAATTCAATGACTGCCTATTATGTTCACTCACAGATCTTGGCTTTGTGGTGTGTTAAAAATATGATCATTGTCTAAAAATAACTATCCTTGGCATTGTTGTACTCAAAAGTGTTCACCTAAAGTTACTGTGCATGTATTGTGAAATGTATTATTGCTGCAAGCATAATATAGTGATACAGAGTTTTAATCTATGTAATTATGTATGCTACAGTACTTTTTATTTAACTTTTGTGCAAAGAACATACCTGGTGGTAAATGATGGTGGATGTATAAAGGGGGTAGTATAAAGCATTGTAGATACCTATAAAACTGTCCCATGTGTTCTCTGCACACATTGGGCTGAATCAGGGATGATTTCTCAATATAAGACTTGTTAAAATTCCCAAAAATAACATTTTAAGTTGTAGAATAAAGAAAGTGGATATCTTGTGGGAAAATGTAGAATTAACCATTGTCCAAATATCCATCTATTTTTGATCAAGTTAGTTATGCTGAAGTCATACCTCCCAGCTGTCCCGACTTCTACGGGACAGTCCAGATTCACAAACACTGAAATGGGTTTAACTTACCGGGAAGTCGCCAAAGTTTTGCCAAATAGTGGGTGTGTTTGGGTGGATTGGGAGCAGGACTTATTTTGTCCAGATTTTGCATGCATAAATGTTGGGAGATATGCTGAAATTACAAACTAGAAATGAAGCTTCTAAGAGTCATTTCTCTATTGTGCGTGACTTTAAAGTGCAAGGCTCACATACACACAGCGGAGGGACCAATCTAATTTTAACCAGTATTCATGACAGTGCAATCAGTTGATTATTTAGGGGCTAAAGACATCACCATGTCCTTCATGCCTCTGTGAAGTCACTAGTTTGTCTAGAATATATAGGCTGCATATTTGTTCATATCACACAATGTCTGCCAGTGTGTGTTGGCGACAAGTTAACTTTAAAGCAGCAGCATGCAAAAACGCTACAAAAACAGTGTTTATGCTAATAAACCAATTATATTTAATATTACTAGCTCCACAACTTCCCTTTTTTGCGGAGACAAATACCTGCATACCAAATCCTTATTGTTACTAATTTGTTTCCTCCGGTCTCGTGTGTGTCTGGTGTGTTAGCTAATATATTATAGAGTGAGAGGCAGAGCAATCTACAAATAAAGAAAGATATAAAGTCATCACATATGCCTACTAATGCTCGATTATGTTAGCTGCTCAACTATGCATTACTTGCCCACTCTCCTAGAATGTCCAGGAGACTCCCAAATTCCAGGTAGATCTCCCAGACTCCAGTGAGAGCAGGCAATTTTCCCGCATTCTGGGAATTGTGTCATTTTGTCCCCACCTCACCTCCGCTCAGCCAATTCACCTCCCCTCCTGGAGGTGTAAAAGTTGTCAAGTATGATGCAGTAACAAGCCTCCACAGGCTCCAGCACCTTTGCTTGATGATGAGGCCTGCATCATAGTTCGTCATTGCTATAGAATTGTGGTTGTATACTTTTATATTCAAACAATACAGGGATATAGCATAGTTTCCAGGAGGGACACATAAATGTAAATTGTACACAATCATATTAACACACAAGAAATGATCCACCCATAAGAATAATAAACCTGCAGGCCAACATACTTGTTGAAGCTCTTATGTCAAAGAGTTTTAAGCAGACACATCCATAAGACTTCTGTTTCTTGTAGAACATTTAGCCCTCTCACAACCTCTTTTTAGCTTTTTCACCCCTCTTCTACAACAAGTTTCAGTTTAGATTCACCTGATTGTTGCATGCAACATAGCTTTATTTCTTAGATGGAAATGTCTTTTAATTGAAATTGTTTAACAATGTGTTGGTGCTTAATGATTTCACCATCATTGTGCATTTTTGAAAATGCATGTTAATTATCCTTTAAGGATTTGTTTTCCTGATGTTTTGCCTATGATATATTTTGCATTGCTCTGTCCGTCCACAAACATGTGCCTTAGTACCTCTGCATTGTATGTTGGAGCTTTTGGTTTTACTTAAGAATGTTGCTTTGACAATTGTTACATTGAGTATGTCCCAGTTGTTAAGTGTTTACTCTGTTGAGTTGTTTGATTTACACTTGGTAATTGGCAACACCGTGTTGCCTGATGAAGGGCCTGAAAGTTTTCTCATGTTGCCAACCTTGCGCAAATCCTGACCCATTACAAGCTGTGGTAATTCACTTATGTGAATGATCATTGTTCACTTCCCTGGCACTGCTAATATGTAAAAACATAAAGGTTGCTATGTGCGCTACATGTATCAGCCGACATAGAAGGAATGCATGTTTATGATAAACAGTGGTTAAGAGTGTGGCTACTTATTTACAGAGAGGTTAGGTTGTAGCTACACACACACTTTGGTTTAAAAGATATCTTATAAATAAATCACTTGCTTTATGACTGGTGCAGTTATACCTATTCCTGGATCTTTTATTAGGTGCATCAAATGATGTAAGTACAGCTCTTCACTTCTACACTATTAATGCGCAACTTGACAGCATTGAGGTTCATTTATAAACACTGCATTAAGGTGCAAAATTTGCAGTAAACCATAGCAGCCAATCGGGCACTTTCTGTAATTGCCTTACATGCACGAGACACATAAAAACTGATTGCTGAAGTTCAGTGCACATTTTGTACCCAAATTTCATTTTAGTAAGTAAGCCCTATTGCTGCTCTACGCTATATCATAAAGTTATACCCAGCATGATGTCTGTGCTATCCCCAGTCACTATCCAATAAGGTAGAGAGTACCTAAGTTATTAGTAGTAATCTGCCAAATTAGTCTAAATTACTATATATATACTTATATTCTCTTTAATTCCCAAATCCTATAACTGCCTGGAAAAATTGTTACAAAGCCATAAGTTTGTACGTTAAGTCACATTATATCCTGCTGGGCCCCATAGTGGTCACATGGACTCCTATGGCTACAGTTATTTGTCTTTTTCTCTACCATTGCTCTGCTGATAAAGGAAGTAAAGACTACTATTAACTAACCAACAATTTTCCAGATCAATACACCTCAGTCTAGATACTGTCACTATGTATGTGGTGGGTAATACTTCTATAACTTAGTTACTTTTGCATTTTCAGGGAATGAGTGCTAAGGTTGGGACTGAAGGCATTATGGGATACATTCTAAAAGATCAACCTCATCTGTTGTTTTCAACATTTTAGATGGGGGTCAGTCACTGGAATCCATCTAATAAGACCTACATAGTATAACATAGGAGTACATTCAGAATGTTGCTTTGTTTTACATCGTTTTTCTGAATGTTGCTTTGTTTTGTTTGTTTTATCTCCATGTTCTCTGGTTTGCCAACTGTTATAAAACTGAGATAAGCTCAATTACAAATTAAAATGTCAGTAATTATTCAAAATAGTCATTTAACAATCCTTTGCAAAGGTGAGCAGGATAAGTTCACAAAGAATTAGTAAAAAGTATGAAACATTAACTCCGTTTTACTTTAACAACTGACACTAGTTTGTTAAAGACACGGGGAAAGTGAGGATTGTCTTATTTTGTGCGTGACTACAGAGTGGACAAGGTTTACTGACTTATTTTTACACTTCTTAGTATATTCAGAAGACTTCTGGCAAGTAGAACATGGAAGCATCAGCAATGCATAGAACAACAGAGAAAGGGGCGTATTCAATTGTTCCTCCGGCCGCCGGAAAAACGAGCGCTCTAAAACTATTACCGTTTATACGGAAATTACTCGCTGAATTTCATCTCGCAGCTCCCTGAGCTGCGAGATGAAATTCAGCGAGTAACCTACTGTATTAACGGTTTTTGCGCACAATATTACCGTATAAACGGTAATAATTTTAACGCGCTTGTTTTTACGGTGGCCGGAGGAACAATTGAATACCCCCCATAGAGTTCAATATTAGCTCAGTGGTAATAATAATAAAATTTACTATTCAAATGTTTGGCTGAATACATTTTCTAGTTATGACATGTGGGAAGGTTGACAGACCATATTATGTAATGGCCATAGCTGCCTACTGGAATATCTTTGAGATTTACAAATGAACGATAGACCTGAGAGAGCAGGCAATCCTGCTGAGAGTCCTTACTTGCTGCAAGGTGGGTGGGGACATGGAGTGAATTGCTTTGAGTGGTCGAATTTAAACACTGAGGGGCATATTCAATTGTCAGCGAGATGATATTGTCCACGCGGCGTTAAAAAAAAAAAAAAAAAAAGTCCTGCGCTCATTCTTACCTGTCCGAGCTACCGTTAGTACTTAACACAGCGTTAAAACTTGTGCAATTCAATTCAAGATCTTCCAACCATGCCCTCGCGCTCTAACTATTGGTCTGAGGGAGTTTTTGTCATAGCAGTGGAGGAGGGTTTAACGCGGCCATCTTGAGTATAAAAAATGAATACAGCCGTCAGCAAACTGTCATTTACTGATAGATGTTAGCTGGTTTGGTGACTGCTGTGGGTTTTGACTCCCTTTTACATTGCTGCATTTAGCTTGTGAGTTTACAGTGATTTTGCATACAACTACACTACACTACACTATTTAAAATATTTTTTTATTTTGTTATATTTCAATTTTTCTTTTATTTACACAAGAGACTACTACACACAGATATACTACAGACATACCACACTACTAACACACTTATTACACCACACACATATATAAATCTACATATACACACAACAAAATACAATTTTTTATTCCTCATTGCTTTTATTTTTGCCTGTAGTCACACAGCCACATTCATATCCCACCAAACTGTATTATTGTCCCTATCTTTTTACTGTGCAAAATATATCAGTTTACTGTAGGTTTTTTTTTTGTGTAGAATCCGTTAAATTTGAGATAGGAACATTTCTTTTAACCTAGGTCCCATATTAATTTGAGTAGTATATTTTTATAATAAAAGTGCATATTAGTTAATAAAACATATTTTAAAAAGAGTCTCTTTTCCAAATAAGTATTTAGGTCAAAGTATTATATTTATTTGTCCTGTTTAGTATTGCAGATTACTTAATAAAACATATTTTAAAGATTATTTTGCCCAAACAAGCATTTGTAGGTCAAAGTAATATATTTATTAACCTAGGGTTAGATTTGTCCTGTATAGTATTGCAGATTAGTTAATAAAACATATTTTAAATAATCTCCTGTCCAAATAAGCATTTGTAAGGGCAATGTGGGTGCAATCTATTGCACCCAGCACATTGGGCATTTGAGACAAAGCATAAAAATCAGCTTTGACCTCACGTCACTCATTGGCAGACTGCAGGAAATTAATAAAAGTTGCAGTGTGCTTTTTGAGGGCATTTAGGACCTGGAACGGCGGTTCCCAAAGTGTGTGCCGCGGCTCCCTGGGGTGCCGCGGCGCTATTACAGGGATGCCGTGATCGCCATAGCAAAAAAAAGAAAAAAAAACAACTTACCCATCATCCAGCGCCGGATCCTTCTCCTCACTGACTGCCGGGCGTGACCTCATCACGTCCGTCAGCCTCAGTGAGGAGCAGCAGCAGAGAGGACGTCAGGAAAGAAGGTAAGTAAAGGAAGTGAAGGGGGACACAGAGAGACAGGCTGAAGGGGGACGCAGAGAGACAGGCTGAAGGGGGACGCAGAGAGACAGGCTGAAGGGGGACGCAGAGAGACAGGCTGAAGGGGGACACAGAGAGACAGGCTGAAGGGGGACACAGAAAGGCAGGCTGAAGGGGGACGCAGAGAGACAGGCTGAAGGGGGACACAGAGAGACAGGCTGAAGGGGGCACAGAGAGACAGGCTGAAGGGGGCACAGAGAGACAGGCTGAAGGGGGACACAGAGAGACAGGCTGAAGGGGGACACAGAGAGACAGGCTGAAGGGGGACACAGAGAGGCAGGCTGAAGGGGGACACAGAGAGGCAGGCTGAAGGGGGACACAGAGAGGCAGGCTGAAGGGGGACACAGAGAGACAGGCTCAAGGTGCACAGAGCGACAGACTGAAGGGGGCACAGAGACACGCTGAAGGAGGGGACAGAGAGACACGCTGAAGGAGGGGGACAGAGAGACGCGCTGAAGGAGGGGGACAGAGAGACACGCTGAAGGGGGGTCAGAGACACTTAAGAAGGGGGACACAGAGACACGCTGAAGGGGGGTCAGAGAAACTGAAGAAGGGGGACAGAGAGACACGCTGAAGGGGGGGACAGAGAGAGATGCTGAAGGGGGGTCAGAGTGTGAGTTGATGAAGAGGGACACAGAGTGTGAGATGGCAAAAGGGGGACACAGAGTGTGAGATGGTGAAGAGGGGGACAAAGAGTGTGAGCTGATGAAGAGGGGGACACAGTGTGAGATGGCGAAGGGGATACAGAGTGATATGGTGAAGGGGCGCAGTGATATGATGAAGGGGCACAATGTGATGGTGAAGGGGTCTAAATACATCTTACGTCATTTTGACCCAACTACTTAAAAAATGGGACTACCCGATAATTAATTTTGCTTAGGGGTGCCTTGAAAAATTTATGGTGACTCTAAGGGTGCCTTGAGCTGAGAAAGTTTGGGAACCACTGACCTGGAACAAGATCCCAGAAAAGGTGGGTTGGGAAAACCCGGCAATAACTGCCAAGGTGGGCTGAAATGTTCCTGAAGCCAGAAAATGCAAAGCACCAAGCAGTTTGGCAAGTCCAGGGACTGTTCGGTTACTAGGGTAACGAGGTTCCAGGTCCTCTTTTACAATCTCATACAGATTGTAAATTGCTGAAGAGGATAGGCGATAAAGTCTTCTCACCTCCTCCTCGGGCAATCCATCAAGCAAACGCCTGTTGCAATACAAACGTGGCCTGGGGATTCTAGTCCTACTTGCCGCACTTGACAATGCAGCCATTGCCTGTCCACCATTCTCTCCCACAGGCTCTCCCTCTTCCATACTCACATTCACACCACATACATAAACATTCTTTCCAGCCACTCCCACATTTGCATCGCTTTGCAGTCTCCTCCATACATGCAGCATACGTGTACATCCACACTGTGTCCAGGAATGGCTCCATGGAAAAAGAGACAATTTAAAACTAAACTATTAACTATTTTTTTTTAAAAAAATGTAGGGAGAAGGCCTGTTTGTGCAGGGGAAGAATGGGCCTGTGAGAAGCACTAATTTACTATGATATTACTTTGGGTGGAAGTGATAATACGTGATAAATTTATATGTTAATTTAGCTAATTTTTAGGACATGTAATGTATTACCCTCAGTGTGCCCTCCTGCTCTGCCCTCTCTCTACTGAATCTACCAACAATACTTCTTTCAAAATCCCATGCTTTTAGAGTTTGCATTTTACCTGTGTTCCACTGTATCATCTTTCAATTAGGTCCCGTTTGCCAATGTGGTCTGTATTACATCCACACACATGAATGAAGCAATGGCCCCTATATCGCCAGCTTTCAGTTTTACATTAATATATTATACCTTGTTTAGGGATAAGTGCAAATCCAGCTAAATGGTTCAAATTTGCACCTGGACAACTCATGTTGCTCCATCTCACTTTTTGCAAAATCTGCCATACTCCTCTGAAGCTGATCATATACTCAACATTTTGTTTCCCAACAAACTATGCGCCTTGTCGGACAATTGTTGGAATATTAGACTTGACCAGTTACGATACACACATTACAATATGCTTTAGTCTTCTGCTTTAAACATTTCCCCAAAGATGACTGGAATTACGAAAAATTATAAAATTGATCAATTACACCTAAAACTTGATTTTCCCCATGAAGTGTACCTAGCTGGTGCAAATGGTTTCAAATATGGATTAAAGTGAAATCTGACACCCAATATGCCACTTTCAAAAACGTGGTAAAAAATATTTGATTCACCCACTGTAAACCAGGAAAACCTTTCTAAATACACCACTCCTTGAAGCTGATTGTCATCCCACAACAAAGAAATGAAGTGTTGGTTGACATTGATGCTTGAGATGGTCCAATTGTTCCTCCCCATGGATTGAAGTTAATTTCAAGGATCTAGGGACTTGCACTGTTCTACTAATTTGGGGGGTAGATGTGTTAGTTGGCTGATCAATTTTGACAATGTCTTCTCAATGTAGACACTCATCTCAGAACTGTACAGACTGCTAATAACTTTGGCAAGTGTCGATGAAGGCAGTCCCCATCAGTACTGTGCTATAGGTAGAGTACAGCGCTCCATCAGTGTTCATGTAGCTGCCAAAAGGAAAACATAGGTGACCTCCAACCCTATATAAAATTAGCTGAGAGAGGAAAAAAATCCTTGGTGCTAGGTGAAATGTGCAATAGAATGTAAAGATCAGTATTTTATTATACCTTTTACTTATACAGTAAAAACTTTGAGTTCTGGCCAGAACGATAGACATAAACAAACAAAATTGTGTCCCATTAGATGGGCAATGCGATTCGGTAATACAGTCTTTAAGCAGCCAGAATCGGACAGTCTGTAAAGTCCAAGTGGTGTACAAATGTACTTGAGAATTCAATCGGAATTAAGTGGGACTTACTTTTCCTGTGTGAGCCATTCAGTCTTGTTCCTTACCTCCCCTAGGTGGAACGGGGGGCGGCGTTGTCCTGTGCCGACGCGGCAGACCTGCCTTCTCGACAGCGGGTAATACGAGAACTGGTGGTCTGTTTTACCATTCTGTATGCAATCTGTAGCTGGTGTGAACAGCATTAAATGCCTTGGTCATAAAACACAACAGAGTACTCCTGTGTAAAGTCTCTAAAGAGTTGTGTTAGACACTCACATTGACGTGAAAGTAATGAAATGCTCCAGAATTGCAGCCTCTTCTTCCCTGCTGGATCCCCAGTCCTAGAAATGCCTTTTGACAATGCATAACATTTTGTTTCGGCAGTTCATCCAAGCTGCTTACTAAAGGATCCGTGTACTTTTGCCACATTGCTCAATGATCCATCTGTACTACCATTGTACCTGATGACAAGATCACAATGTGAGAACCATTAGTACTGGTACAGAATTATCATAGCAGGACATGAAATAGTCTCTGTTTCTATTCTGGTAATATATAGAGGTCAAAATTGGGAGTATTTGCAAACCCCCCTCCCCCAAAGAAAGACACTAACAAATTGAAAACACATTTTGTACATTCATATCAATGACGGAAATAAAATACTTATTTTATTGGATCAATGTCACTTGTCTTGTGTTTATAAACCTCTAACGTATGTATCAATATGGTGGAATGTACTTGTGATCTAAAGAAATCTTCATCTCTTTTTGCAAAGTGCCTTTATGAGTATTCCAGGGATATAAATAAATGATGATGATGAGGATGATGATATAAAAATGAGATTATAGACACGTAGTCCAAACGCTTTTCACATTCTCACACAGATCTTCTTCAGAAGCCATGTGTTTTTAAATTCGCCTAATTTGGCCCCAGAAAAGGTGTTTAAAAGTGAGTATATGTTATACAATAAAAATAAATTATAACAAGAACATGGAGTGCAAAACCAAATGTGAACAGCTATTCTTTTAGAATCTGACAGTATATTTTAAAAAATATTTTATACATTTTAGACATTACAGATAAGGATTAGATGAATATTGTAGCATCACACTTTTTTTTTTCTACAATATTTATTTTCAGGGGCATATTCAATTGATGGCGGGATCGCCAAAAATCCTGCGCTCCAAAAATATTGCCGTTAATACGGTAATATCTCGCTTGCGAGCTGAAATCCAGCGAGTAAATTACCATATTAACGGTTTTTATGCGCAGGATTACCGTATTAACAGTAATATTTTTGGAGCGCAGGATTTTTGGCGATCCCGCCGTCAATTGAATATCATCATCATCATTTATTTATATAGTGCCCACGCAAACACGGGGAGAACATACAAACTCCACACAGATAAGGCCATAGTCGGGATTTGAACTCATGACCTCATTGCTGTGAGACAGACGTGCTAACCACTTCGCCACCGTGCTGCCCATAATATGCCCTGAATATGAAAATTCCCTGTCACATTGTATCCAGGCCAGGGGCGGGCTGGGAAATTAAAGTGGCACTGGAAAAAATTATTGAAGTGGCCTCTTTTGGGTGGGACCAAAACAATGGTAGATGTGACCAACACAAAAGTAGCCGGGATTTAGAACTACTGGAATTTGGTCGTAGTAACACTTAGGAAAACCTAAATGTGATGACTTGATACACAGTGGGTCATCTCTAAAGCAATGCAGGTCAAAAGATGCCAGTCCTGTGTTATAAAATTACATTAAACTTTTGCATTATCTGCGACTGCTTTATGCCTCTGTGCTCAAACTTGTTTAGTTGCCTACTAGCACATCCTTACAATATTCCCTTCACATAAACTTATCTTTCTTTGTTCAATAAATGTAACTATTACGAAACATGTTGGCACAATTGTATCAGTCTGCCAGAGCAGCATATGAGCACCTCATGCACTGTTACATCTTCCCCTGACGTCATGAGATGCAAACTACCAGTCAAATCTCTCTCTATATATTATATATAATTATGTACTGTGTGTTTCAAAAAATGCATTAAAACTAATCCTTATAACTAGTGGCTATCCACTGCGATCACCACAAAGGTGAAATGCTTCAAGCATCTGCTAGAAAACACTTGTTTTGTAACAATTGGGTATTAGTCTTAAATGTGCCCAGTGATTGAGGAATAGGTTTGATTTAATAACAGTGCAGGAATGATTGGCAGACAATGGCATAAGTGAAGGGGAGAGATAATCCAAAGGTTTGCTGGTGATATACTAAGTGAAAAGCAGGCAGGATTAATGATATTGTCAGTGTAATTGGGGCTGGCCATATGTTCAACAAAGTGATCTGAGAATTTTGCAAGGTAGAAGGAGGCAATGGAATCAATGTAACAACCACTAAAGTATCACCAGAGCTGGAATAAGGCTCTGAGGGGCCCGGGACACTTAAGACAGAGGGGAGGGTTATCATTTTAGACAAATAAACAGGCAAAACCGTGTGCACTACTGTTAGATGCACGCAGCTCTGCCGTCACGAGCAGTACTCAGCTAAGCTGGACTTACCTCCCAGCTGTCCTTGTAGTCGGACCAAATCCTGACTTAAGCTAGGTACACACTACAGGGTTTTTGTGCAATAATCGGCTCAACCAGCCGACATACGAACGCTCGTTCGAAAGTCGGGTCAGTGTGTGTAGTGACACGATGGTCGAAAGTCTGCCCAAATGGATGATTGTCGCCTCATTTGCTTGGTCGTACCGTTCAATATATTCGTTCCAATCTCCTTTCCGTTGTGTAGTGTGTATAAACTTCCGACCGATCCACGACAATCCTCCGATACTTCCTCGATCTGGGGGACGTGTAAATGTAAATTTGTGATGCCTGTACCAGTCCCACGTGGTGCGGTAGCCGCACATCACTGACTTGTGTTTTGTATAGATGTGTATTGCACCTGTCTGGCTGCAGACCATTACACTTGTGTAAAGCATGCGTGTTACTACCCTTTGCATCTATATTGGGAACCTATTCATATTTACCCTTTATAAACTTATACCTTTATAAACTGTTAAACTTATAAAGTCATATTAACCTTTATTAACTAATATTTGTAAAATACTCAAAATAAACCACACAGTGTTCATGCAACAGTTTTATTGCAGGAAAGAGTACAACATTTTTATTGCAGAATATGACAAGTGAAAAAAATAGTATTACACTTTAAAGGTGCTACTGGCTTGTGGCAGAACAGTTCCAAACAGCAAACACATTTCAACAAAATTTTTCTCAAGATTTTAATTTTTTTTCTTAATGTCGCTTGGGTTTATATTCCCTTTGATTTCTTTACCTACGAAACAAGAAAATAAAATTGTTTACCATTTAACTTCTATATCTGAGACTGGAAGAAAGGGAAAGATGTGT
Organism: Mixophyes fleayi; assembly: GCF_038048845.1. Taxonomy (NCBI): domain Eukaryota; kingdom Metazoa; phylum Chordata; class Amphibia; order Anura; family Limnodynastidae; genus Mixophyes; species Mixophyes fleayi. Next base: position 96,601,137 of record NC_134409.1, read on the forward strand.
ACAGGTGGGGCACTCCAAATAGGTCTAAAGTTAAAATTTACTTTTATTAGGTATACATTAAAAACTATCTGGTTTGATATGGAGCGAAATATTAAAAAAAATGACATAAAGAAAACAAACAGGTGTATGAGTAAAATAAAATGCACAGTAATTTGCATAGCCTCTGCTACATGTCTATATGTACTTTATAAGTGCAAATTACTTTGCATTTTATTTCACTCATACACCTGTTTGTTTTCTTTGTCATTTTTTTACATAAATCTAATTATGCGTTTGGGTGCACCCCCTAGGGTTATCTCTCTTTCTCCTAGGTAATCATAATATATGATGTATTGAGGAATAGGGCTTTACTACATATCTGGTGTGGTCTTCATATCCCTTTTCCACTTTATTAACTTCTATATCTGTAATCTATGTCCAACACCAGAAATACTCTCATTTGCTCACCTTGCACGCTGCTCGAGATCAGTTTATATTGTAGTCCCTCTGGCACAATCGCAATAATAGCGGGATAAAACTCCATATATTCTGGAAAACAGGCGCCATTTTGGTTATTATAAACGGTACAGGTATGTGCACAAAGCATTTAGTTGTCTACACATGTTCACTGAAATACCTTTGTGTCTAACTTCTTTCATATCTTAGTATTCAACATCAATTTTTCTTGTTTGATAACAGGTGTTACATTAGTGGTATCAGTGGTATCTAAACAGCCCTTCTCACCGTTAATTTTTTTATGTTACAAATCAGGCGTTTGCATTGGTTCGTGTGAAACTAGAATGAAATACTCCTTCAAACAGGTACACTACACGTGCTACTCACTTTTTCTAATGTCGTAGTGGTACTGGTCCAGTACGTTTACCATCATCTCCACCTCTCTTGAGCTCTTTGGATTTGCTCTTTGCTCTTCTTGAGCATCTCCATCCCCCACCTTAACTTTTTCAACATTTTTCCAGCACCATCTCTGACTCTGTCTCCATCTCCATAGCTGCAACCCCCACTGACACCTTCTCCTCACCCGCAACCCCCACTGACACCTTCTCCTCACCCGCAACCCCCACTGACACCTTCTCCTCACTCTCTGTCTTCTCACGTTCCTTGGCGCCAAACAGGCTCCTGTCATTTTATACACTCAGACATGGGCGTTCGTTTCTGCTGTGGACCAATCAGCGATGATGCCCAAAGTGAATATAGGATTGTGGGCGATGCCTATTCGTGTATAATAACCTTGTGTATGGAGCTTTTGGGCTATTACTATAACCCGTACAGGACCATTACATACAAAGGGATTTTATTATTAGGGAATAATTATTACATTGCACTTTACAAGTTAAATGTTTTTTATAAATTTTATGGAAGGTAATAAACTTCTATTTTATTGGAATAAATGAACAGACTTTGTGGTCTTGTCTTTTGATTTGGTTTTTTGGTGTTAACTATAGTGAAAGCTCTGCCCCTTTATGCTAATGTCTTTGGTATATCGCTACATGCCCCGCAAACGTTGCTTCAGTGTGTACGAAATTAAAATCATTGCTCAAGACAGCATGGCTGTAAAAAGTCGCTACTGGGACAGGCGCTCTTCTCTTTATCGTCTGAAACAAGGCTAGTGTGTATGTAGCCCATGGACCTTTCTCTTATATCACACATTATATTAAGAACCCCCATTCCCTCACGCAGTATAGGAGCCCCCCCTTCTCACACACACACACACACACACAGTATAGCAGCCCCCTTCTCTCTCTCTCTCTCTCTCACACACACACACACACGCACAATATAGCAGGGTCCCCCTTCTCTCACTCACACACACACAGTGTAGCAGGGCCCCCTCCTTCTCTCACACACACACAGTGTAGCAGGGCCCCCTCCTTCTCTCACACACACACAGTATAGCAGGACCCCCTCCTTCACACACACACACACACACACACACACACACACACAGTATAGCAGGGCCCCCTCCTTCTCTCACACACACAATATAGCAGGGCCCCCTCCTTCTCTCTCACACACACAGTATAGCAGGGCCCCCTCCTTCTCTCATATACACACAGTATAGCAGCCCCCCTTCTCTTACACACAGTATAGCAGGCCCCCCACTTTCAATCCCACACACAGTATAGCAGGCCCCCCACTTTCAATCCCACACACAGTGTAGCAGGGCCCCCCACTTTCAATCACACACACAGAGCATAGCAGGCCCCCCACTTTAAATCAATTGCACACACACAGTATAGCAGACCCCCCACATTCACAAACATACAGTATAGCTTGTCCCCTCATTTCAATCGCACACACAGTATAGCAGGGCCGCCCCTTCTCTCACACACACAGTATAGCAGGGCCCCTCTTCACACACACACACACACACACAGTATAGCAGCCCCCCCACTTGTCTCTCACACACACAGTATAGCAGCCCCCCCACTTCTTTCACACACACACACACACACACACACACACACACACTAGCAGCCCACCCCCCCACTTCTCTCTCACACACACAGAGCATAGCAGGCCCCCCACCTTTCAATCAATTGCACACACAGTATAGCAGACCCCCCACATTCACAAAAATACAGTATAGCTTGTCCCCTCATTTCAATCACACACACAGTATAGCAGGGCCCTCTTCTCTCACACACACACACACACACACACACACACACACACACACACACACACACAGTATAGCAGGCCCCCTCCTTCTCTCACACACACACACACACACACACACACACACACAGTATAGCAGCCCTCCCCCCCACTTTTCTCACACCCACACACAGTATAGCAGGGCCCCCCTTCTCTCACACACACAGTATAATAGCCCCCCCCCACTTCTCTCACACACACACACACACACACACACACACACACACACACAATATAGCAGGGCCCCCTCCTTCACACACACACACACACACACACACACACACACACACACACACACAATATAGCAGGGCCCCCCTTCTCTCACACACACACAATATAGCAGGGCCCCCCTTCTCTCACACAGTATAGCAGGGTGCCCTCCTTTTCTCACACACAGTATAGCAGGGCCCCATCCTCTCACACACACAATATAGCAGGGCCCCTCCTTTTCTCATATACACACAGTATAACAGGCCCCCCACTTTCAATCAATCACATACACAGAGCATAGCATGCCCCCAATTTCAATCAATTGCACACACACACAGTATAGCAGACCCCCACATTCACACACATACACTATAACAGGCCTACGCTTCACACACACACACACACACACACACAGCAGCGCAGGGCCTCCCCTTCGCTCTCTCACACACACACTATAACAGGCCCACGCTTCTCTCTCACACACACACACAGTATAACAGGACACCCCTTTTCTCACACAAACACAGTATAGCAGCCCCCCTCTTCTCTCACAGTTACCTGTTTACAGGAGCTGCTGGAGATTTCTCTGCTCACATGGAATGGCACCTGTCACATGGTGCACGTCCAATGTGACATCTAGCATTATGGGGATTGGAAGAGGGAGGGAGGGATGGATCTATAGATCCGTGGCCACAGTAGAGAAGACAAACCATACAGCACCAGACTGACCCCTCCCCCCCCTCCTGATCCAGGGGGGGGGGGGGGGGGGCTAGGAATATTTTTTTTTTTTTTAAAACTCCAAACAAACTACAGGCGGCCTCCTGTGGCCACCGGTAGACTCTATGGCCAACCCGCTACTGATCCAGGTGTTATCTTGTGTTGGAACGCACAGGAACGTGGTTCCATTATTGGTCCCCATAGTCTTTAATGTTTGAGGATCAATTTCGATGTCCTCCCAGCATATGTCAAGGTATTAAGCTCCACTTTTTTATTTACAAATTAGTTGGCTGCAAAATTGGTGTAAAATTCAGAAGTAGCAATTGTGTATTTCCGCACATAGGCTTAGCCGTATGCATCTTAAGATCCATGCAGTTCGGCACCAGTAGCAGATGCATCTGCTCACACGTCACAGACACTAATGTCCTACTCGTGCCCCTGTTTTTATCCGTTTGTCTTATATGCAACAAATGCATTCACTAGGAAGCATCAAGAAAATGTAAGATAAAAAATTGTAATATATAAAAAACAACTCCCTGCAAAATGATTTTGCTTACACGGGTACACAAAAGTATAATATAGCATATGCCCAAGCGATGAAGAAAGCATACATTAGTTTCCTTGTCTGCATCCATTCGCAATTGCACGTACATGTCCTTACTGTACGCGACCTATGATATCTCACCCCTGTCCCACTTCTTGAGCTGGTGGCTTGCGTAAGTGTGAATAATACAAATCTGCATGGGCGCATATGTATGCACCTCATTTCTGGGCACTTGTGGAGTGATTTTATGCACGATGCACTACACGAACTGGCGAATGTCCCACTCTATATCTGCACCTATGTGTATCATACATTGAATCAACTTTTGTTAAAAATAATTTGGTCTAAAGTTGGGTACACACTACAGCAATGTCATGCAATTATCATGCAGATCACACGATTCAGGACCACTTGGTCAGATATTGCATTAGTGTGTACTCTCCTCTCCCACTATCACATCGTTTGACTTGATTTAATAAACTTCCTAAAAATCACGATCAACGATTGCACGATGATGGGCAAATACGGAAGTGTGTATGCACTCAGGTCCAGCAGTGTAGGCAGATCTGCATGTTCATCGGAACTTTCAGTCATTGGTATAATTGTTACAGAAATCACATCAGGCGGAAATTTAGAAGTGGCAGTATGGAAAATGTAAGTGAATAGAATTTGATAGCTTTACAAGGAAGGAATTAGGAGAAGTGGCGGTACGACATACCACCATATACCAGCCCACTTCCACCACTTACATTAGTCTCTTCCTCCTATTTTTTATATTATAAAGATGAGAAAACTGTAAAAATATAAGTTTTCCCTACCCCAGAGAAATTAGTTAGTTGGAATGGAATAGTTCCCTTATAGGACTGGAACATTTACCAATGGAATATAGTATACTTTGTGTCTGTGATACAAGTAGTGCATGATTGCAGACCATCTGACCTGTATTTCTGAGTTACTATCTATCACACCCACCCTTTGTATAATTACATGCAAGTTCTACATACTTATTACATGTGTTAATTGTAGTTTGCAATTAAATTTTTCACAATAATAGTGTTCTATTCACTTACAATGCAGTGTGTGGAGAAAACTTTCCTAGCAGTTAAGAAGCTCACAAAAAAACACTGGTTCTAATAAGCAATTAAAGTTGAACCTGGTGTAGGATAAACACAAGGTACTATTCATGGACATACACACACACACACACACTATATATATATATATATATATATATATATATATATATATATATATATATATATATATATAAATAAAATAGATGTTCTGCTTAACTATTTTCATACAGTTTTTTGTGTGAATGTATTATAAAATGTTCCCTAGTACGCCACATCCCTTCCAGCAACAGGAGCGCATCACCATTCATGATTTAGAGCAGGGGTGTCCAACCTTTTAGCTTCCATGGGCCACATTGGAAGATGACGAGTTGGTTTGGGCCGCACATAAAATGCACTAACCCTAACGATAGCTGATCATCGAAAAAACCATAGAAAACATAGTTAACATATTAAACTTACTTGGAAATGAAGTTAGTAAGAGTTAGGAAACCTGTTGCAGAATCATGATTAAAGCAGTAGTCCCATTACCAGCTACAATTGAACTTACCTGCATCTGTCCCTTAGTGGGGTTCGGAGAATTAAATGCCAAAAACTTTTTTTTCCTCTCTTTCTGCACCCATGAATCATTTTTTTTATTGACCAGTTTGAAATGGTCACCGATATAGGTAGCATCAGGAGGACTAATAGAAATCTACAGAGATTTAAAGATAGGGTGGCAGGAAAAATGGCTCATGGAGCAGCCTCCGATGAGGGTAACAGTGGGTGATAATTTCACCCTACTCAGCACTGCACATTTAAAATGGTTTAAAATATTAAAAATACAATCATCTCTTAATATTTATATTAGATACATACAGATAACACAGCTAGTTCATAATTGCATGGTGCAGAAAGTCCAAATTCAGAGTAACAACAATAAGATACTGGATAATCTTTCACTACTGCTGATAGTTCGCGTGGGTGACTCCCCTGTGCTGCGCTACGCAATGGATGTCGGGTGTGATGACGTCACCCCCGACATTCACTGCGAGCACCACACGGAGGAGGAGACCAGGGAGGGAGCCGGAGCGCCAGCTGACGTGACCGCAGGGTAAGTATTTTCTTTTTTTTTTTTTTGCAGGATTTTTTTTTTCAGTGTTGCCCCCTTGCCACAACCAAAACTCTTGCTGGGCCACATTTACAGGCATGCTGGGCCGCTGGTTGGACAACCATGATTTAGAGAGAACTATTTCTAAAATAAACTGCATATTAATGTTTTCAATACTTGCTCTGATTCCCTCACTTAATGTAACATATCTAGAGCAACTCAGTAATGGGAACCAGAAAATCAATAGAAAGAATTGTAATTCTCTGCATAGAACACCCACGAGTCCGAAGTCACGAATACCTCATGTAACATGAGGAACTAGACACGTTTCATTAAACAGCAAAGTGGTTTCTATGTGGATGTTCAGTGTTATAACGCATCGTAGATTAAAATGCAATGCAACCATCTCAGCAAATATACTATTGGAGCAAAGTACAATCTGAACTACATTGATTTCTTTACCAAAAACTACATACACACAGATGTTCAGGTGGATTCAAATGTAATGCCTCCCAGATTGATTTATGTGCACATACAAACACATCAGTACATGTGCATTCCATTTAATAAATACCAGGTGCATTCACAAAACACACATATGATGAGGGGAGGGGGGTCACACTTATTTTCATGTCTGTGTGTGAATGTACCCAGAGTTGTATATAGGACAGGCATCAATGCAACATTCAAAAACATTTTGTTTCTAACAGGCGAAGTAGTTTAGACCTGTAAAACTAAGGCAAGTTTTAACCTAGAACTTGAGGATGTATAGATCAGTGTGTGCAAGCCCAAATTTAAAGTATACCTCCATGCAAAACTGAAAATGTAGTCCTAGTTTAAACAGTTAAAAAAACAAAACAAAATATTTTAATTACTTTTGTCACATAGTTCTTCACTCCCCTCCCCTTTACAGTTCATAACAAAAAATTACCTGCTGCCAAGATATTGGCAGTAATAAAAAACACGACACCCAGAGGACACTACTAAAGTATTAAAAGCGTTTACAACAGTAATTGTTTTGGATCTGCATAGAGTTATGAACCAAGTATTCAATTTCTGTGTACTGTGAATGCCACTACTTTAGTTTTTGTAAATATTTTAGTATTCTATAAAAATGTGGCAGCAAAAGTATATTCAGTTTGTATTGTTACAAAAATATTTTCAAGAGTTTGAAACCATATATGACATCAATTGTGCATATTGATCATCGTTTTAATAAAGTGCCACTGAATATTTGCTGATGAGCAGGCATAGAATACTACCCTGAGCCTGGTAAATAAATTCATGGTAACATATATAGAATATAATAAAATACTGAAACTTACATTCAGTGCTTAAAATAAAAATATTGCATACCATACTTTGCAGTTTGTCTGTGGCTAAGACAACTCATCTTGGCCTGGGTTTCCCTTCTTATTGCACTAATCAATGCTGAATTATTCAATGATGAAGTGTTTGCTGACATCAATAAATGAATTCAGCCCAGGTTAGTGCTAAGTAGCACTGGGGGTGCAATGGATCAGTTTACCTAAGTGGCTCTTCCCGTTATTGATGTATGCTGGCATAATTGAAAATAATAATAATGTATAAAGTTGATCATATATTAAAAAATGGAATCATCTTCAGGGATACAAACTTCCAGAAACAAATCCTTTTAATTCTGGAGCTGTATCTGGACATTAGGCACAAATGGAATCAATGTGGTCAAATGCAGACCTTCCACTGAAGAACTTTTGCCTGATTCACCTGTGTTTGAGAACCACTAAACTACAACAATGATTGCCTAGCTACAACCATAAACCTCTTGCTAATACCGAAAAGCCACAGAGAAATAATTAACATTGTGTTTATTGCCTTTCTGTTGATGTACCTTCAACTTAACACTTTGAAATGTGTGCTGGGAGCAGATGGACCTTTAAACTCTTAAAACACAGCTATCTGATTGCCTTTTGAACTTTTTTATTGTCATAAAGCCAGCCTTAAGTAAAACCACCACCCCTTTCTCCTACACTATGATCTGTTTTCACCCCCACTTGCTGAAACACACAACAACTTCCTTTAGGCTGAAGACTAACTTGACAACACTTTAAAATATACAGTAGTGAAAGAGATTGAACCATGATAAAGGGAATAAGCAATTTATCCTACCGAAGGAAAAGCAATATTTCATATATGATCAATGAAGTCAAGCTGGGAAGGTATTGTGAATGTGCAGTAAATATGCTGTGCTTCAGGTATGTATCAATATGAACATGAGCTGTGATGTTACGCACGGTTTACCCTTTTAAAGGTTGATGGAAGAAAATAAGCGGTCGATGGTTTACACATTTATGCAGAGAGGGTAATATGTTTTACAATCTACGCAATGCTGCTGAACTGTTGTTTCCTTGGGAGGCGGATTATATAAAGTATAATTGGGACCATTTAGAATGCTTATAAAATAAAGCAATAGGGGAGTGGGATCACTGATTCTATTTTACATCAGTGCCCAGGAGCCATTAGCTGCACCACTGGTATGTGTTATCTTCACCGCTATGGGTTGTCTGCAGTTCACAAGACTGGTGTTACCTCTGTGCAGTACCTGACAAGTGACAAGTATTCTTCATAACCCTAAGGGCTCGGGCACTAGCGCACTCTACCTGCTTCTTATTTTTAGTTGTTTTTTTTCTCTGGATCATAATAATTTTGTGTTTCTTCCTCTACCTCCCTGCTGCATTTCTTGGTGTTTTTCCACATTAATTTTTCCCGTCCAAAGAGAAAAAGACAATGCAAAAAATATATTTTCCATTTTTTTCGATAGAACATGACCTAAGTAGATGAGGGCCTCTTTTACACAGAAGGTATTTACCCTGCTTTAAAGCACTGTGTTCAGCCATGTGTGCGCTAACTCAGCACAGGATAGATTGTGATCATTGACTCCTTTGTCATAATGGACAGTCGGTATACATAGTTTTTTTTTTAAGAAAATGCACACTGGCTGAATAGTGCAGCATGCAACACAAAGCAACATGTTTTTTGCAGATATTATTCCAATGTGCCTTTTTATGAAAATCCTGAAAGCTAAGCCTCCGATTCTGCATAGAAATCAATGATTCATATGTTGTACACAGTTAGCCCTGCTTTCACACATGAGTAAATTCAGCACTTTAAAGCCAGATATATGTTGCTCATGTAATCTAGGGCTTTAGTCTCACTTTGAATCGTTAAGCATCTACACTTTGTAAATGTTATGACCTGTATTTACTTGTTAGGGAAATGACTTTACTACACCTATGTAGTTATTGTATGATTAAAGGCAAATTATAAAATTATTGTTAAATCCTGTTACTGTTCACTAAAATAGAATGCTGACCTCAATCAGTTCCACAAAGCAGCTAATATAGAATGTGAAGGCAGATGTGCTTTTTATCTTCTCTGATTAAAACCTCTCAATTTGATCCTTGAAGTTTTTTATGTTCAAGTTAACCTAGTCAAAGGTGAAAAGTACAGATGTCTCCTCACCCTTCTCTAATAACTACAGTTATGCTACCACTCAATGCAATCTTGTGATCTTTACTGCAATATTCATAGAATTACCAGATCAACCATGTACAGTAAGTGAGGACACATTCAATACAGCAGGTATTTGGCAAAAGCAGTAAAAACACATCACTGAAACACTTAGATAGAGATCATAGGAGACCCAGGGGTAGATTCAAAATGTTCTAAATAACAAAAATTAAGGCATTACCCACAGCAGCCAATAAAATTCTAGCTATCAGTTATCCAGTAGAGTCTAGGAAATGATAGCTAGAATCTGATTGGTTGCTATGGGCAACGCCTCAACTTTTCCTTTTTAGAAAGTTTGATAAATCTACCGCTCAGTGTATGGACACTAACATTTCTACTATTGTAATCCATTTAAAAATTGAATCATTTTAGACCACTACCCTCATCTATTAATGTATAATCCAGCCAGACCACGCCCTAATCAGAAGCCATGCCTGTTTTATAATGGAATAGTGGAAATCAAAAAGTTCCAGAAAATTGGGGCTATTGATTATGGTATAGGTGCAGGATTAAGCAATGTATATAAAAAAAAAAACAGAATTGTCCCCATCTAACATGTCCCTACCTCTACACCTATTTTGACTACAGACTTTTGTTAAAGTTACATGTTGCAAAGTGTAAGCATTTGACAGTTGATCAAAAATTGTTTACATAAATTAAATAATCCGCTCTTCTTTTAATAGAAATAGAGTTAATAAGTATCCTCGATTAAGGCCTGCTCTATGTATATTAAAAAAGTGACCCAACACTGAGCACAGACCAGTTGACAACAGTCATAAGCGATCAAAACATTTGAATTGCGTACAAAAATATTGCAACCTTAAGGCAGAAAAAAATCTGTAAACCTCCTCATAGCAGTAGGAGGCTGCCTATGAAATGGTGCTTATAAAGGTGTCACCTGATAGATGGATTTGTAACCAATGTGTTTCCCTATATCTTATTTAAGAATAGTTTATTGTGAATATTCAGACCTCACTACACGTGCTGTGTGCGCGGATCTATTCAGCCAGCTAAACTAGGTTCTCCACTTGTGGCACACACTGAGATTTTCAGACCTACTCAACCATTTACTTACACAGAAGATTGCTTACTCAATTAGTGAAGCATATATAGATCTATAGAACTGTTAGCACCCTGAACTACATGGATGCAGAAACTAACATTGTGCTGCCCATATAGGGCAGCATAAGAAAATAATATAAGTATATAGATACAGTTACAGAACCTTACTGAGCTCCTCACAGCTTTTGTGCATTTTAGTCAGCTGCTGTATTGCTTGTTCCTTGGCTCCACTCTCCACACTCACAAACTGGATATGTGCAGTCTGTCGTGTGTGCTTTGCTGTCAGTGGTTCTCACTTTTGTGTGAGAAACATGTCCACGTTGAGGCCGGGAACAAGCAAGAAGCAGCGGCCACCAGAAAACTGTGTATTCAATAGCAATGCAGGTCGCTTTATCAGTACAGTGGGGATAGGTGGAGACGACAACCAGAGGCAGGAGGAGAATGTAATGATGGAAGAGGTGACTGAGGTGGGTCGTTTGCCAGGGAGGGGCAGTTAGTGCTAGTGACTGTGTGGGGCTGGTAGTTGGAGGGTGAAGCAAAGTGGGCAGAGAAAAGCACTGGAGAAGCTGTGGATATATGAGTTGCAACGCCAAGTGCATGCACAAAGGACGATGTCTGGAGTGAAGCTATCGGTGTGTGTGCCTTGCTGTAAAAGTATCGGTACTGTACATTATCGGATCCTATTGTGTTGGACCTGTGGAAGAAAGGAGATATCTGCTGCAGTTGCGGACATAGGGCAGGCCTGAATTGTGGATAGCTAATAAGGGTATGTGTATGGTGCATTATCATTAGATAATGGTGTGACTAGGTGTAGATGCTCTTAAGAGCAGGGGAATCTCCAAAGTAGTATGTTCTGGTGACTGCTTTAGTGTATATTTACATACCCAATGCATCCATAATATAGCAGTTGTTTGATGTCCCCATAAACGGTCCTGTTCTGAGGTACACTGATGACTCGAGGATTTATGGGAGATTTCTCTGTGTGTTCTTACTTGTTAAATTTCATGAGTCATAACCGTTGAAATGTCAACATTATGCACTATACTAATATACATGTAGATAATGGTTTGAGTTAAGAACAGTTTTCTAATCAGCCACTCCTTGCTGGAAAGAATGCTGTCTCCGTGCCATCTCCAGGGACACCGCATTCTAGGTGATAACTGCCAAATGGAGTAAGTGAACACAAATAAATTGTTGGGGATTAATTAAGGAAAGGCAGCCAGCATTGTTATCAATCATAGCACTGGCTGATCTCCAGCAGGTCTTGTGGCAACAAGAAAAAAAGAAATCATGAAATTGACCATATCGCCAGCAAAGGCTTCTGGTGTCTTTTGCAATACAGTACTCTGCAAATAGTAAACTGATATTGGTACCTATCGTCTCAGTTTTGTGCATTCTACCCATTAACCTGTTTATGTATATAAAATAAATGTATCCTACATCGTACCTTTATAGTGACAGTCGTTATTTTCAGATTTCAAGATGGGTGCAGCTTTTTAGCACTGGGACATAATTTTGTCAAACAGAGGCGTGGTTGGGGAGACAATGGGTGTAGTGTGAGCAGATATAGGCAGGGTTTGTATTGTTCCATTTTTTCTTTTGAAATATTGGGAGGTACGCACCCATATCTACTTATCCACTTATACAGTGATCCTCCTTTATACAGATTATTAGACCACAGGATAAATCTGGTATAATCACATGGGTAGGACTATGAAGATGATGCAAACTCAGAGGTGATGCATTTTGATACAGTTTTGCTTGTAAAAAATGTGTTGGAAAGGGAGCTAAACCAATGTATTAAAGTAGTTTGAAAGTGGATAACATCTATTGGTCTAATATCCACTTGTGTCAATTTTGTGAGTTGTATAAATGCTATCAATGCTTGTGCATGCATGAAAATGGGTCTGAAAAGGGAAACCATTGGTTTCAATACCCCCATATCCACTCGCAATGTGACTCCCTTTTAGGAGAGCTGCCACAGCACTGCAGTTTTCAGACCACTGCCTGCTCCAATCAATGTCTTTGATTTAATTGGTGATCCCCTTAGCACAGATAAAGGTGTTAACGGGCAAGATCCCAACTATACAACTACCAGGAAGGGTATTCCATTTCTAAAAGTGGAGATATTACTTATATACCCTTCACTTTCTCATGTCCATCTGCCCCTAGACTGCATAACCCTTTTGGCTGGATCTGTACAGTATGAAAGGTGGGCAATATAAGTGGGAACTAGAGGTGAGGCAAAAATATAAAAGCAACATAACAAGGTATATTTCCTTTTTAATATGGCTAGTGACAGACTCTACTACTGTATTGCAAATAATAAATGGCCCAATCACTATGCTTAATAGAGAGGCTATAGAAGGTAATTACAACAGTCTCTCGTACTGTGGTTGATGGGGAAATAATGGATCTTCAGAAGCATACAAATGCTTGTTTGAGCTTTGTTCACTATTTTAAATTATCCTCACATGGGAGAATTCCTTCTGTGCAATAAGCTAGGGAAATAGCAAACCGCATTCCCAGGCTCCTAATGTGACTGGGAGCAACATTATTCACTACAACAAATGCTGCCGAGCTCTGTTATATTAACACTGTATCAGCCTCCATGCATCATATAGTTTCTAGTTGCCCTGATATTCGGTTTGTTGGTTTTCATAGCAGTCTTTGTACTGTTTTAGTGTTGTCTTTTATACCAGCATTGATTTTAACTTGTTGTCTATTTATGTCAACATAACATGTTTCTCTGCTCTCTGAGAGTTGCACACCAGCTAGTTCTTACTATGTACTATTTCTCCATTCACTTTAATCTATGTTCAATTTGCCAACAAACTTGTGCAGACCGACTGGACAAATTCAGCAATTCAAAGCGAATAGCAAGATTACTGAGAAGAGACAAAGGATCTTACGCTTTATCAGATCACATTTAACGATGATCCTAATCAGAAGTCGACTGGGATGGGCAGTCATTCTAGGCCCATACATGCATTCAGTAATGTGCAGAACTTTTAGTGTAAACAACTTAACCTCTGAGTATGGACAGTTTTACCTTGGTTAAAGGTATTTAAGTGGAAACAACATAATCAGTCATCATCGCCATTTATTTAGGGCCACTAATTCCGCAGCGCTTTACAGAGAACGCACTCACATCAGTCCCTGCCCCAATAGGGCTTACAGTCTAAATTCCCTAACAGACAGACAGACTAGGGTCAATTTTATAGCAGCCAATTAACTTGCTAGTATGTTTTTGGATTGTGGGAGGAAACCAGAGTGCCTGGAGGAAACCCACACAAACATGGGGAGATCAACATTTATGTATATAGCGCCAGCAAATTCTGTAGCACTTCACAATTGGGAACAAACAGTAATAAAACAATACTGGGCAATACAGACAGAGCAGTAAGAAGACCTTGCTTGCAAGCTTAGTGACTTTTTATATTACACTGACTTACTTGCAATACTGTGTAACGTGAGGCTGAGAAAAACAATCTACAGAGGTAGCTTCAACTCCACCACATAGGGACATTTATTACAACAGTGAGACGGTGATAGAATTTTTTTTTTCTATAACTACCTTCTCTACACACTTCTGCAGGTCGACACTTTTAAACTGTCCAATAATGGGGCCAGGAACAGTTTCATTAAATACAGCATTCAAATGCAAAATCAATCTGTAAATATGTACAAAGCAGAAACACCAGAGTGCTTCTGCCTTGTCATGGAAAGTCCCTATGATGTCAATTCCTGATAAGCAGGTCTGGGATTTTACATTGGACAGCTGATTAAGCTATTCTATGCATGGTATTTCTAATAGATCCATACTGACACTGAGTTAATAGTAACTGCTATTTTAGTTAATAGATCCAGTCTGCATTACATCTATTTGTAATATAGATAGGGAAAACCAGTTTCACTCTAATAATGATGCCTAAAGGACTAATCTGGAAACCCTATTCCGCCACCCGATGGATACATCCTTTTGGAGATTCCTTCTGGAATTTATTTTTCTTTTGAAGGTAGCGGTTTGAGCATTCTCATTTATTTGTGTCCCTCGCAAACATACTGTCATCAGAGTAAAGATAATTTGATGCCTTCTTTAGTCTATAATTTTAAGCAGTTGACAAAACGGTGCAATATGACCACCTAAACTTAGAAAAAATCTGGCTTCTCATATTCAAACTGAGCTAAAGCTTGTGGTCAGGACCGGATTAACCATAGGGCTAACTGGGCTACAGCCCAGGGGCCTCGGGCATCCAGGGGGCCCTTGAAAGTGCTCAGCAGCATTATTGATGGGGCGGGGGCGCCCCCGGCCCGATCAGTGCTGCTGAGCACTTTCAGTGCGGTCCTTCCCCGATGCGCTGTAGTCTCCTTACTGAGGAGATCTCATGAGTCTCACTCTCACGAGATCTCCTCAGTGAAGAGCGTACAGCGCGCCGGGGAAGGAGGTAAGTGCCTTGGGGGAGGCTCGGACCACGGGGGGTGGGAGGGGGGCCCTCACGGGGGAATGGAGGCTTCCTTAGCCCAGGGGCCTCCATTCCCTTAATCTGGCCCTGCTTGTGGTGTACCACAATGATCAATATTGGGCCCTGACCTTTTCTATTTTTTTTTTATTATTAACCTTGTAGTTGGTGTGGAGTAAGGGGCCGTATTTGTTGATGACATTAAGCTATGACAAGGCATGTTAGTTTCAGTAGCTGATAAGGTGTGCTGTTGCTGTATTGCCATTTGGAGGAGTTTGAGGTACCTCTTGGTAAGTTAGCTCTCAATTTAAAAACACATAAATGTATGGCCCAAACATAAGGACTCTCATTGTTTAGAGTTAGGACCACCCTATTAGCAGAAGCGCCTTGACAGGGCGGGTGGCTTTCCATACATTTGCAAATGTGTGCAACTGAGACTTCTGCATTTCTATGTACAAGTAGAAATAGCAGCTCCTTTGCTGGATATAGCAGTGTGCTGTGGGATTTTTCTGTCTTTGTCCCTTTCAGGATAACCCCGCCCTTTCAAGCACCTGCTATGAACCTGTAAACTTCCACTTCTGTATTGACATTAAGCTATGTAGGGATATTAACATAGAGCAGGATAATAACTTGCTACAGAGAGTTTTATGCAAAAAAAAAAGCAAACTGGGCTGTGACTTAGATGTAGATAAACTTGGGGTTATGTACCTAGACTATGGTAATAGATTTGCTATTTGCATATTAAATGGAGTATAAGTGGGCAAAATTGTGATGTAAAAGGATTTCGAAACACCAATTATCACAAAGTTAATTAGCAGCACACAGTGATAGGCAGTGACTGTAAAGGCAAAAAAGTTACTGGAATGCATAAACAGGGATAAATGCATGTGATGCCAACATAGGACAGAGGACAAAGTTGCAAATGGAAGAGAAAGGAGTTTGCCATGGAAAGGGATTCTTTACTGTAAGTGGTTTAGCTGTGAAATTTCTTACCACATTAGGTTGAGATGGCAAATTCACGAGAATTTAAAGCAGGATTAGATCTTTTTGTACAAGAAATTGTATCTGGGGCAGCACAATGGCTTAGTGGCTAGCACTTTTGTCTAACAGCACTGGGGTCATGAGTTCGATTCCCAACCATGATCTTAGCTGTTTGGAGTTTGTATGCTCTCCCCATGTTTGTGTGGGTGTCCTTCGGGTGCTCTGGTTTCCTCCCACATTCCAGAAACATACTGGTAGGTTATCCAAAAAACAAACAAAGTGTACTGTGCGCTATTGGTACATTAAACAATACAATAAGAATAAAATGTCATTAATTATACTTTAGCTTACAGCACCTGGTATTCCCAGGTGGTCTCCCATCCAAGTATCAAGTTGGCCCCGCTTTGCTTCCAAGATCAGATAAAATTGTTTGTTTTTTGGATATTTGTTGTATTGGTTAAATTGGGTGTTAACCTAAGGTGTATATTGCTGCAATTGAAGGTAGCACAGGGGAATCTTAAGCATTTATTTATTGCTCATATTGGTAGATTAATTGGCTGCTATCAAAATTGACCCTAATCTCTCTCTCTCTCTCTCTCTCTCTCTCTCTCTCTCCCTCTCTCCTCTCTCTCTCTCTCTCTGTACAGCGCTGCGGAATTAATGGCGCTATATAAATTGCTGATGATGATATCTGTAATGAGTAGAGAACATTATGGAGATGATATACTCGGGTAATTTATCTGATGCCAATTTGTGGGGTCAGGAAATATTTTTTTTTCCCCTCCTATGAGGCTAAATTGGCAACTGACATATTGGAGTTTTTGCATAGCCTTCCTTTGCATCAACAGAATTAGAATGTATGAAATGTTGTATTTGATGGACTTTTTTCCCCAACGTTAAAAACTTTGCAAAACAGATTATTGAAAACGAGGCAGGCTACCTCTCAGAAACACTCCACCATTCTCTTAGTCTGGGTAGAAGAACACGTATACCAATAATAAAAATTGATAATAGCCGTATTTTAAGGTACAATTCTCACAACAAAGTAACATTGTATATATAACTTATCCAGGAAACTTTTCTTTGTCCACGTTTCCTGCCCATTTCCCAATCTAAATGACATGGGCTGAACAAGTAATTGATGTTAAGGAACCTGTTAGATTGAGTGATTGCTGCTGCATGTTTTACAAGGGGGTGCCTGGTCCCTCTGTCCCTGATATATTGTAGTGACTGGAGTTTTAGAAGTAGCACTATATATCATCGTTGTGCATGCATTTAGACCAATGTTCTACTGTTGTTGTCATCTGCTTAAATATATTGGAAATTCCCTATTACTCAACAAGATTGTGTGAGTGCTGTTACTAGGCTATGAGTACTAGTTATGTCTGTGTATAAGACCTGTGGGATCACGCCTTCAGGTAAGTACCTTTTTTGAGGGTTTTTTATTTCCCCTCCGAATAAGTTACTTCGCCCAGGTAAATACAATCAGGGAAAAATAGAGGTGAAGAAGCGGATTATGTCAGTAAATTCATGAAGTCATCTCATGGTAGTTCCCAGGCAGCAAGTTATTTAAATCGGCATAGAATGAATTATTAATTTCAAATGTATGTAGGGGAATAAGTATAAGTGAAGACCAACCCACTCCCCAGTGAAGCCCCATCCTAATACTAACCACTCCAACATACTAATTCCATGTCTACCAGATCTACAGCGGTTCCTGAACTATATTTACATTCCTTCTTTTGTTGTAGCTACTTAATCTCATTGTAGACAGAATGAGGGCGCCCTTAGAGACCTGTACGTATGTCATGAACCTACAATACTGTAGGATCCATAGAAGTCTCTTTGGTTGCTATGACTATAGATAAGCTCTTTCAAGTATGAATAAATGGTTCTTACATTGATTTATTTTTTTTAAACTTCAATAGTATTTTTATTATTAATTTTTCAAAAATTATGGGGTACAGAAAGAAGAAAAGGAATGGGGGGTAAGGAAAGGACACAAAATTAAAAGGGGAAGGGTTGAGGGGGTACATAGTGGGGGGAACACATTAAACAATTCTGCTGTTAAACCATATTGAACACATGAGGGAGGGAACCTAATAGGATCCCTTCCAATTCGTGAAAGTTACACTGGTCGAATGGTCACCATGGAACTACTAATAGGGACATTGGGGAACTTCGCTAAGTGTAGGAGATGCAGGTAGTAAATCAGAGTCTATTCGGTCTGGACGCGCTCCCTCTCTTACATTGATTTTTAAAATGTGTTTTATTGTTTCCTTTTGTCCTTTAATTTATGAATGTTCCTCTTTAAAAATTCTGGTAACCCGAACACGTGGTAACAAGAACACAAGTTGCTGCTAGCACTTCTTCCTTCTTTACAGGGAACACTAAAGTTTAACAAATGTCAATCATTCGTTCATAGCAGGCTGAGCATATAAATAAAGGCTCTTTTCAAATTAAGTGGGTCGTAGACAAGTTTAATAATCATTTACTCCTAGCTGACATTAATGACACGTATTTCTTTTACACACAGTCTCTGTTAGATATCATAAACTCATTAGATATCATAAACTCTTGTGTTGGTCTGGGCAGCTATGACTGGCACTGTGACCAGTTTGCTGAAATAACTTGGTAGTAAAGAAATGCTATAAACCAGTAACAGATAATTTTGAGATGAAAGACTGTTTTACCCGTTTCATGGCTTCCCAAATCGCCACATTAATTTGTTAATGTTTAAAAATGGTGAAATGGTATTGCTTAGGCTCCGACACATCAACAAGTAAGGCACATTTATAATGTACATCAGGGGGTATATTTACTAAACTGAGGGTTTGAAAAAGTGGAAATGTTGCCTATAGCAACCTGTCAGATTCTATTTATCATTTATTTAGTACATTCTACAAAATGACAGCTGGAATCTCATTGGTTGCTATAGGCTACATCTCTACTCTTGTTTTATACAATTTATTGTCATAGATGCCAGTAAGAACTTTATATTGAACATTGAAGTTTTATATAATCATTGATTGATTGCATTTAATTTGTCAGTGACAATGCTGTATGCCAGCGAGTAATGCCAGCATTGAGGGGGGAGGGGGCAATGCTTCATATGATATTAGCATACTGAGAGCACTTTCTGTCTGTACCGTTTTGGGACATCACTGAGCACCGGAGGAAGGGACTTGTTTTCTCCTACTGCCTGTGCGGCCTGTACTTAATGCTGCATTACCACCTAAAGTGGTGGACCAATCAGAAGACACAGTGCCGTGATCTTTGTCTGTCCACTTTCACACACACCATTCCCCCACCACCCCTTGCAGCGTTGCACACCACAGAGCCCAGCTAAAGAGGGCTGCAGAGAGTGGGCCCTGAAGCCTAACGAGTGGAATAAACTCTAGGTAGTAGTGCTGCTTTAAAAAAGAGGTGACATCCTATTTTAGTAGCACTTGTTGGCCACACACACATAGCTGCCAACGTTTTTAAATAGTTTTCAGGATTTACCCCCATAGCACTACATGCTCTACCGATGCTTGGTTATCGTTGTGCTAAACTGAAGCTGCTAGGCCAAAGTTGATGTAAGACATGTCAATACGTTTCTGGTTTAACCTTTATCTTTTTTCTTCTGTGCAAATATTTAACACCAGATGCCTTTTTTTTCTTTGTGGTTTATTTACCTCCTGCTTCAAAAAGAAAAGGTTCTAAAATATGTATACTATTGCTGTTGATCTGGTGCATCTGGTCCAAACTGTCTCTGCAGGCAGTGTGTGGTATTTTAAATTCCCCTTTTCAATAAATATTAATTTACATACCACAGAGAATAAGAATAGACGGTAATATTGCCTCAATCATACAGAAGTAAGGGAAATTGTACAGGACAGTTGGGCAATATTGAAAAATGGGGACATTTCCAGGGAGAAATCTTGAAAACCTGGCATTATTCCAGGAAATTAGGCAACTATGCTCACAGTGGAGGCAGCCACTTTGTGGGGATGAGTCAATAATCCTGAGAATGTAGCCTATGAGCCAGTGGTTCCTGAATATTGATCATGATAAGCTAGTGATTTTTACTTTACATCTTACTTTTTTATGTGTTAAAATTTATTTTCAGTGAACGCACACAGTTCGGCTTTATCGTCCGGGTTCAGCAAAGCTGTTGAAGTGTCCTCTTTAACGCATAACCTTAAAAAATTGACATCTGTAATAAAAAAAAAAGTGTATTGTGCACTGTTAGGGGTATATTTACTAAACTGCGGGTTTGAAAAAGTGGAGCTGTTGCCTATAGCAACCAATCAGATTCTAACTGTCATTTTGTAGAATGTACTAAAAAAATAACTAGAATCTGGTTGCTATAGGCAACATCTCCACTTTTTTAAACCCGTAGTTTAGTAAATATACCCCTTAGTCTTTTTGTACAGCCAAATATACATATATAGATTTATTGCCTCACTCGTGTATATATCGTGTATATATAGAAAGTGTATCGGGGTAAAAAAAAATGTAAATAAAGTTGACAGGTTCTGTTGGTAGAAGGGGGTTATCAGGTGCACAATAATAAGCCCATAATGGACCTCCATTCCTAAAATGCTAGGTCACTTATGAAAGAGCTACTAGTAATGTTACCATATATAGATGTAAGATATTGAGGAACTTATCAGAACTGAAAAGATTTGAAATAAAGTTGTGATTGTGGAGGTAATATTTCCAACACACATTTTGCTGGCAGTAATGTCATTGAACTACACTGCAGTCCTCTTGTCCTCAGTCAGAAATGGCTGAATACAGAGAACAATAGTTTGCGCCTGGCTGCATGGAATGTCTAAAATAATGTTAAATATCTCAAGAGTAGTGGATACAATTTTTTAAATCTAATGCCATTCTATTGGCTCTAGAAGTTACTATTTACATACAATGAATATCTCCCTATCATATATATATATATATATATATATATATATATATATATATATATATATATATATATATATATATATATATATATATATAATATATATATAATATATATTTATTATGGGGCAGCACGATGGCTTAGTGGTTAGCACTTCTGCCCTTATCTGTGTGGAGTTTGTATGTTCTCCCCGTTTTTGCGTGGGTTTCCTCCAGGTGCTCCGGTTTCCTCCCACACTCCAAAAACATACTGGTAGGTTAATTGACCCTAGTCTCTCCCCCTTTCTGTCTGTCTGTGTATGTTAGGGAATTTAGACTGTAATCTCCAATGGGGCAGGGACTGATGTGAATGAGTTCTCTGTACAGCGCTGCGGAATCAGTGGTGCTATATAAATAAATGATGAGCTATATATATATATATATATATCATGTGTGTGTAAAAAGACAAGAAAAACCTCATCATATTGGCATTCTGTGGGGTACTGGGGTAAACTGGCTCACAAATCATTCAAGTCAATATATAGCATAGGAAAGAGTTTACAGAAGGGGTGCCTGTTAATTGTAGAAAGTTCAGTTCAATTCAGTTAGTTTTGTATTAGTATAGTGCCTACACTATGATGGCCAGGCTCCAGTTTCTAAACAGTCCCTTCCCTTACTAGATTGCTCACACGTATAGATTAGAATATTTCAATATGTTCCACCTTCTGAATGGTTTATCATTACCTCTCTCTCGTCATTCATGTAAACAGAGTATGGCAGTGTCATTACGGCGTGAGTCTACAACAGGTTTGTGTTTAATTCATTTCTTGTACCTCTGTGGAATGTTTGCTGTCATAGGTTTAGATTAATGGCTTATTTGAATTGGAGGTTTTGCAACATAGTCGTGTTTTGGTGTTACCGAACTTTGGCTGACGTTTTGTGTAAGTGTTAAAATGTTTATACCATGGAAGCTTTGTGGGACAGAAATGTATTGATTTCCTATAGCTTTATATTACATTGAGTTATACCCGTATGTTTTAGCGCTTTATTCAAAATACACTATTTTTATAGCAGACTTGTGAGTGCTTGCACTAGAACACTTTACAATATCTTACAAAGCTATTGGATCCTAAATCCTCCGTACAATTATTTAGAGCGGTTGTGGTGTGTGTATAGAGTTTTCTGTTTTATTCAGTCATATGCTACATACATTCATTAATGTAAAAGCAATTTGTATTTCTTCTCAAACACCATCTGTTTCCTATTTCCCCACAAATTTCGTGTTAACAAACAAAACCACATTGTAGGTTCAATTTCACAAGAAGTATGTTATTTCATAGTATCTGCCCTGCAAAATATATATATGTGTATGTGTATATATATATATATATATATATGTATGTTTTATTGAAATGTAGGATAGGGCTGGCATGCTATCATTTAATCCAGTTCGGAGGCACTTTGTGAGTAAACAGCAGAATGTGTTGTCCACATGTAAAGTAACTGAAATAATGCAGCTATGCCGTGTATTCTCCATATATGTCTGGATTTACACGACTAGACCGGCACAATAATAGTAGAAATAGTTTCCTCCTAAACTGCATTTTAGACTTCTGTAGACTTCAACCCTGCCCGTGGAGGGACAAGTGACCAAAATAAACAGTTTTTGATGTTCTATTTAGTCATTTAACCTTATATATTAAGTAGCAATTAATGGGCAGTTATTTCTTGTTAAAAAGTATTATGTCACTCAATAAGGTTTCTCCAGTTTGCATTCATTGGTAAATATAGTTTGACTGGACTGCATTTAATTTTCTGTATGATGATTCAACAGCGTAGTAGAAACGAGAGCTCTGAGCAAATATCTTTACACGTAACTGATTTACTGGAAGGTCCGTTGTCTGCCACACTGAGAGCTGCTCAACACTTCTGTCTATACATTCTGCTGTTACATGTAACCCCTCCCAGGCTTCCTGATCTCTCAGTTACAAAAGCAATAGTGCTGAACTTGTCATTTTACCCAAATAACTTTTAAAATCTTTATAAAGTCCAACCTTAACCAAATTCAACCTTCCTTAACACATTCTGGTTGGGTCCATCTCTATATTCAAGCTTTAGTCACTCGAAACTGAGCATCAGCAAAACAGTCTTAATCTAAAGAAGTGATTTTCTTGCCATCGCTTCAGCATCAAGCCTGATCTATTACTAGCTCCACAGAAAAACTCCCCATTAATTTAAAGTAATGTATTACCAGAAGTGTTACCTATGTTTGTGTACATTGTGCTTATGCTCATGATCTTCTTAATAAATGTTTGTATTTATGCTTCATGCACAGGATGAAGATGAGGTGGCACAAGATGTTCCTGCTGCTTTGCATGGGTGGCCTGTGTGTGATATCTGTCCTCCACTTCCTGAAAGCACTGTCTTACGTTTCACTCTCCAGGGATTTGGTCGCTTTAAGTCCCAACTTCATTTCTGGCTTCTTCTGGGAGTCTCGGCCCTTGATGCCTCAACTTGCAGAAAGGACAGATGATGGCACCCAGGTACTACGCACCGCTGGCTACTATCGACCGCCTCAAATCTTGTTTCAACAACCCAAACCACCTCCTTCAAAACATGGTGAAGGTATCAACACAGATGAATTGCACCTGAAAGAATTTGTGTTGCAGGAGGATACAACAGAGTATTTTGTGAGAACTAAATCAGGCGGTGTATGCTTCAGACAAGGAACAAAGTCACTGGACCGCTTGCCTTCTGAGAAACCAGAACGAACATCTCCACGTAAGGTATCACCTGGCATTGCCCGGCAGCAGCAACCACAGACACAGCGGCGCAGGAAGTGGGTGGAGTGTGTCTGTTTGCCTGGCTGGCATGGACCTAGTTGTGGGGTTCCAACAGTTGTCCAGCACTCCAATCTCCCCACAAAGGACCGTCTAACACCACGTCTAAAACCACGTCGTGTTATCAATGCCATCAACATTAATCATGAATTTGATCTTCTAGAGACACGATTCCATGAGTTGGAGGGGGCTGTGGATGTTTTCTTAATATGTGAATCGAACTTTACAGCCTATGGGGAGGCACGACCTCTCTTATTTCGCCAAATGCTCCTAAATGGAACTCTTGACTATATTAAATCCAAGGTGGTCTATGTTTTCTTAAACCATTTCCCAGAGGGTGGGAAGCAGGATGGATGGATAGCAGATGACTATCTGCGGACATTTCTAACTCGCAATGGGATTAGTCGATTGCGCAATTTACGAGATGATGACCTTTTTATCATAGATGATGCTGATGAGATTCCCAGCAAAGAGGGTGTGCTATTTCTTAAGCTTTATGATGGGTGGACAGAGCCCATTGCTTTTCACATGCGCAAATCACTCTATGGCTACTTTTGGAAGCAGCCAGGTACCCTGGAAGTGATTTCCGGCTGCACAGTTGGAATGCTTTGTTCCGTGTATGGCACAGACGGTATCCGCCTGCGCCGGCGGGAGTACTACACAATGCCCAACTTTCGTCAGTATGAGAATAAAACTGGGCACATTTTGGTTCAGTGGTCTTTGGGAAGCCCTTTACACTTTGCTGGCTGGCACTGCTCGTGGTGCTTTCCACCAGAAGGGATCCATTTTAAGCTGGTCTCTGCACAAAATGGGGATTTTCCAAGATGGGGGGACTATGAAGACAAAAGAGACCTAAACTACATCAGATGGCTCATAAAGACAGGGGGTTGGTTTGATGGAACCAAGCAAGAGTACCCAGCCGCTGACCCGCATGAGCACATGTATGCCCCTAAATTTATCATGGAAAACCCCCAACGTTTTGGATACTTACTTAAAAACCCTTATAGCTGAGGTGGATGGGAACAGAGGTAATGCTGAAAATGGTACGATTATCTTTAGCCGCTTGGCGTTTCCATGTAGAATTTTTTGTTTGTTTTGTTACTTGCTCCCTCGTGGATCTACTGGAAAGGAGATTTGCCACTAACCAGAAAAGGAACATAACGAAAGTTCTCCAGTGAGACTAGTGGTATGCTGGCTGGTGACTTTTTTTTTTTTTTTAAGGTTGTAGCTGAGGGAATTAAATTCTCAGGAGATTGATGGTGGCAATGGTTACTCACCAAGTGAGTGGTATTTCAACAGTGATACGCCAACCTAATGTTTGTCATGTCAGTGCAGCTGTCTTATGCAACATTGTATGTTTACATATCTTTCCTGTTAACTCTTTGGATGTCTTAGGGATTCGTCAATACTTCGCCAGAAATAATATCATACTTGAGTATGATTATGCACTTCCATGTTCCCATGCACAACAACCTACTTTTAGGAAACTCTTGTGGATTATAAGAAGTCTCTATAGTTTGTAGACATTTCCTGGCAGCGGATAGGTTGTATTAACCCTTAGTAGCAGGAACATGGAAATCCATCGTTATACTCTGTTCTGCAAAATGATCAAGCTTTAACTTTGCTTGATTTCTCTAACTTCATCATCATTGGTGCCAATGCACTGCAGGCCTTGAGGCGTTCAACATATGGCATAGTAGTGGTAAGAATGAAGGGATAGTGCACTTTTTTTGCTGCGCCTTTTTGTCCTGCACAAGGCTTTATTTCTTCAGTTTGATGCAAACAGTTTTTCTGCCAAATGTTAATTTAAGAGTACATTATGCACAAAGCCTGATCTGCCTTTAACATTCATATTAAGCATCAGGCATTACAGTGAGAAATGACTTGCAAATAGGGGAGACAGAGGGCATCAGTATTGTAATTATGATATAATTTTTGACACAAAATCTTGCTGTGTATTCTATAGCTACCATATCGTCTCTGGTAACAGAAGCAGAAAACTACATCTGACTCTAACCTTAAGTTTACATTTGCAGAAATTACATCACAAATTCAAGACAGCTGCCCACTCCCATATGATTTGTCGAATTTTGCATATTGACCTGAAAGATCTAGCTTTTTTGTATCTGTTTTACATGCCTTGCAGAGCCAAAACAGATAACCCTTATATATAAGCACCCCTGGCGTACGGGAAGTAATGTCTCTGACACTAGGCACTTTTGAACAAGGATTATCAGTGTGATAGGAACATTCCGCACCCAGTATCAATGCGGATAAAGTAAAGATGATAATATGTTATGCCCTGTAAAGGAACTCTTTGGTTAGCACGATTATGGGTTTATTTAAAAGGGAATTGCCATTATATGATAGTCTGCTCATATTAGAGCCAACATATGAGGGTGTAGGGTAGAAACAATGTAACTCCTGGTTGCAAGGTTTGAAGAAGCCACATGAAAGAAGAACGGGGAGTTTGGGACAATAATATAGAAATTACATTTTTAACTATCAGATAAAAAAATGATGTTTAAAAATTCAATCAGAAGTGCTTCATCTAACTGAATCTTCACAATACAGTGTTGTCATGATACATTCGAAGTGGATAAGATATGGGCATTATTGATGGCATACGATGTGTTCTTGACTACTGTGTACATGGTTAAGTAGGGATGTCACATGACATAGGATTTAACTGAACAGAAAGGTTCTCATTCTGCCATTTGTTCTTCTCTTTTCACCTGTATTTGTTTTTGTGTTTATGGATTTAAAATTGTGTGAGCGTTAAAGGAATTTATTCATTTCTAAAAGATTTATTATTCGCATTCCACCGCTCAAAACATGCTTTCTGAAAATCATGCATTATGATGGGGCTTTTGGCATTCGTTTTTAAGGACTTCTGGAAATGATTCCTTTTTAAAAAGTAAATAAATGTAACCACCAATGAGTATATATTGTAAATCCATGTTATTCTTTCTGCTGACTTATGGGTGAAATTAAGAACTCCTGAATCCCTGTAAACATTTTTCCAGCAGCAGGAGAGATGACCTTAGATATTTCAAAATCCCAAAACGAAAAATGTCATTATTGACACCGTCATTTATCTCTGAAAACATGTGTTTTACTTCATAAGTGCTGTATTTCAAACATAAGCCATCAGATACTAATAGGGATTTACAAAGAGTTAACAGTTAATCGTGAATGTACTATGACTGCTAACAAGAAGAACATCAATGTATGTTTTTATCGATGTTTGTGAAATCCTGTAACTGTTATCATGCATCACAGGAAGAACATTCATGCTTAGGAACATAAACACTGAATGCAGAGTGCAAATTCCAGGAATGCTCTAGAAAATATACCCCATCTCTAATTAGATATTTTTTAAATTTATTTTCCTTAAATCTTCACAGTGTTGTAAAGTGCTCTTTCAGAATTGAGCTGTTTTTATAGAGCAATAATTATGAACAGCAGATGCATGCTGGGAGTTTGTGTGTTGCCAAACTGCACTAGTCCATGTAAATACAACACATGGGGGCGTACATAATGATACTGGGTGCAGGAAAGAGCAGTTACTAGTGTAAACCAATGACATTCTAGCTGTCGTGTTTATATTGTATCTTTCAAAATGAAAGCAAACATCTGGTTGCTAGAAGTAACAGCAGATTTGCACACACAGCACCATTGAAGCATAAATTGTCTTGTTGATTTTACCACACACACACTTTCTGATGAAACTGTTGACCCATCAGTGTTAGGACAATGGTATCTTCATATAATATTACTTAGGCACTTTATAACTTCACCCCTGATTACATTGTCAAGTGGTCTGCTTCTATAAGCCAAAGCTATGTGGCAATAATATAAACCATTATGAAAGGGAGTTATATCATTTTACAGGAAGGGAATCCAGTTACTACTGAAAGAAAGGCTGCTATTTCCACTTGGCTAATATCCCACATATCATTTTTCATTTTAAGTGTTTTAGCTCTCTATTGGATGAGAGCAGTGTCGTTCAATCCAAAGGAATATTTTTTTATTTTTTTTTATGTTGTGAGAGGGAACTTTGTAGACTATTACAGATATCCGCCAAAAAACAGAAGGAAGTCTACAAGTCTGATCATATGCACCATAACAACCAAAGTACTCTTGATGGTCCCAGGATAGTTCCAAAAGCCCTATTCCAAATAATAAGGATGTATATACTGAATGTCTGCACACATGTTCTTTATTTCCAGCCCTGTGCTTTATTTTTATTTTCCTCACCCTCATTGTAAAGCTGTCCAGTCGCAAAGGGAAATTGTCATGAAAATTGGATTGTATTAATCTGCTGTTTATAAATATAATTTAACTTTTTCAGATGGCTGCATTTGGATATAATTCATTTTGCTACAGTTCTCATCCTCATCAGTACATTGGCTAGGCTGCCCGTACAGTTTTTGCTGTCACTGATATTGACAGTCGCTAACTAAATAACTTAAATTTTGCCACAGACCTCTAGGACTGATAAAGTATTCCTGTCATCTACACAGAGAGGAGGCAGCCATCTTGTGGCCTGAACCAATACAGAAGCTCAGTGATGTTACTAGTTCTTAGTGAATTCGTAAACTGCAATCTCATGAATAGTTTTTCAGCACACAGACTGTCTTTCTCCACCGTGTGTAAGCCATGGAGGCACTTTAACTTTGAATGATATCTCTCAGCAATTGGCATCTTAATCAGCAGAAAGAAACCTATAATGTAAATTATGTAAAATAGTTTCCGTTCAGTGATGAAAAAATACATATATATATATATATATATATATATATATATATATATATATAGATTGTAATATAATAAGTAAGTGGCAACTATATAATGTATATGTGTAAAACTATATTTTAATTTATCAGAGAGACAAGTTGCTATATGTAAATAAAGATCATGAACATTTGAATAGCTATGAATGGAGCACTATTTGCCATATATTGTATGTGTGTGAGATGGGAAGGTCTTTTAAACACTGTGGGGTATATTTACTAAACTGCAGGTATGAAAAAGTGGAGATGTTGCTACAGGCAACCAATCAGATTCTAGCTGTAATTTTGTAGAATGTACTAAATAAATGGTAACTAGAATCTGATTGGTTGCTATAGGCAACATCTCCACTTTTTCAAACCCGCAGTTTAGTAAATATACCCCAAGGTTATCTGAAGAAAAAACATGGTGATAAATTTGTAAGGCGACCAATCGCCTAGAACAGGGGTGGGCAAACCTGTCCTCAAGGGCCATATCCAGTTCATGTTTTTAGGATTTCTTTAATCATGTACAGCTGAGTTAATCTATTTGGCTGGGTCAGTAATTATCCCACCTGTTTCTACAGACAGAAATCCTAAAAACATGAACTGGATATGGCCCTTGAGGACAGGTTTGCCCACCCCTGGCCTAGAAGGAACAGGTCAGATTAATGTCTCTCTATAAATAGGAAAATGGAGACAAGCACAAAATATTTAAATTATTGTACATTATTTGGTAGCACACAGTTGGTTTGCAGAAAGTGGATCATGGATAACCAGCCTTTATAACATGACAACTTAGGACTTTGATCTTGATCCTTCGTTATGGAAACCCTGCCAGTATTTTATTTGTGGGGGGAAAAATGAATTCTATAGAAAGAAAGCATCCTTCATAGTGCAAATCTGTAGTGTGAGCAAAAGACAGACAGATTTGCCCATGGGTTCAAGACCTTCATCAAGCCGACATGAGCTTTCAGATACGTTTCAAGTGGTTTAAGCTCCTGACCCATTTATCCCTATTTTTCTGGCCGTTTACTCTTAAGATGTGACGTGAAAAAAATTAGCAATTCACGTTGCTTAGAGTGACAATTCTGTATCACAAATTATGCTGGTTAATCATCATAGTAGCAAAAACAGTTGAAACAAAAAGGGGTATTCTACCTGCTGAATCACCGCTGTGGCTTTACGCTGCAGAAACAAAGTAAATAAATAATTAATTAATGCTTCCAGCCACATTCCTGAAATAAACCAAAATCGGACTGACTTGTGTTTTGTCCTGGCTTGCCCTGTTGGTTAGTCTGAAAGATGGAAAACTGCTGCATCGTAACCCTTTCAGTCTACTGCAGGAGATTTATGTCATAAGGGAAGTTTTGCAAAGCAATTTTTTTCTGCAAATAAGCAGTTGCGCAGAGTATGTGCGTGTTATCAGTAGACGGAAAGGAAATTCACAATACTTCTAAGCTAGGTTTTTATTTCTAATGTTACATCAAAATTCTCTTGTTAAATATGATGCAGACATGCACTGAACTTTGATTTATTGCATAAATATGGATTTATTACTATTGTAGAAGGCATCTATGTTTTTGTCATGGTTTTTATTGCTTTAAATAAACGTCAGTCAAAAACTACAGAGATTCCATAATGACCAATCAATTAAATATTCTCCCAAATGCAACCAGAATAACTGCAAATATCTAATGATGGGGATGGAATCAATGGTTCCTAGTGACCTTTTGGCCGGGACTGCTCATGCCTACACTTGGTAACAGCACAAGATTGTCTTTTGGACGCTGACTGCTCTATTCAAGTCAAGTTCACCTTCATTGATTCCCCGACTGCAGGTGTAAGCGCTGGCTACAGATTGAATGCCATATAGGTTTGACATGCGGTGTCACTGGTATTTCATAATGCCTGTGGGTAACTGGCCTAAGGCATGAAGCCATAGTTTTATTTCAAGTTTGAGAAATGAAGGAAAGTAATAACTGATATAAAAAATTAATTTTATTTTTGCTGCAGATAAACTCGCTAGCAGTATTGGCACGAAATTGATTTTATTTATAACCAGTCTCTGACTTGCATTGAGCAATGCTTAGTTGATTCACTGCTGTCTCTTAAAGCCCAGGAGAGGCTACAGTTACTTTGTATACAAGTAGCATTGATTGCTGCAGCCAGGCTCCGCATTGCAGTCTCTCACCCTGTCCAAATGTTGCTAAACACAAGGCCTGAGGGATACAATTTCTGTGCCTGTTTCCTGTAGGAAAGAAAAGGTCGTGCTTTCCCCACCAGACCCAACCCTGTGCGAAAATAGGAGCATGGCGCCCCATCCCCCACTAAGAAGGGAGCACATTCTGGTCACAAGCCTTTCTATCCCAGAGCTGCAAAAGCAAAGCACTGCGGGCAAGAATTTATTTTACTATTCTGCAGTTTTGTCAAACAAAGATGATGAGACTTTAGTGCCTTTTAATAACTACAAACAAAAGTTAAATGAAGCATATCTTCTTGTAATCTATTGCTTTTAACCCTTGAGTCTTACATATTTTGTAAATTATGTTATTGGATCAAATGTTCAATCTGTGTGTGTGTATAATACACATTATTGTGTGCCATGTGTTATATATATAAAATTTGGTGTAAGGTTTAGGTTTAAACCTAGGCCCTCTCCTAAGATCTCTCAGCTTCTCTGCCTCCTACAGGTTTGTACTGGGCCACACTCCACTCAGCCGTCGCTTCAGACCTGACTGACTCTCTTCTGAGGCCTTCCACCAGACACACATGGCTCACTGGGCTCTGTGCAGGGCTGCACAAACGTGTGGTCACACACACTTTTTATATTGTGGTGCAGGATGTTGGACTACAAGGTCTGAACAGGTTGGCGACTGGCACCACCTAGCCTGTACCCAGCACAGAACATCATTCAGAGTTGGGCGTTTATAGCCAGCAGTTTTGTTGGCTTTTAGCGGTGTTTTTTTTTTTTTCTCACTTTGCATTACAAAAATAAGAAATTCCCACTGAATTGCAAATACAAAAAATGTTCCCATTATAATATGATGAAGAATGAATAAAGATTTCATCATCTAATAAAGTGGTTGAATGAGGGTTTGAGGAGGGTTTTATTTAATTAAACGTTATCTTAAATATTTGTATTTGTTTGTTTGATGTTCTGGGACTGTGTGTCCCAACATGCACTGGCAGCCATTGACTTGGAAGCGTATACTAGTGCTCGTAGTTCAACAAGCATCAGCATGCCCTTCCAGTAATTAGCTGCCAGTGCATGCTGGAACATGTAATTCCACAATAGCTGGCAGCCAATTGTGGAGTCAACGGTTTCACGTCCATCTTGCCTGTTTGCCAAACCATACAACTTCTGTGAGAGGTGCGGCGAGCAGACAATTCCATTACATTGAGTGAACCATTAGGCACGATAAGAGGAACTTTGGGGGCCAAATGATTTGGTATTTTTGTAACCTATTTAGTCAGCTGAATAGTGTTCAGTGTAGCAGTGCACCCTGGTGGCCAAATGGGAAAGCTCTGACACAAAGCTTCTCTAGATGCTAGAGTTCTACAGAACCTATTTATGGCCCTTGAAATTAAAAACTTAGACTACCATGTGACCTGAAGTTTTCTCAGGCCATAGTGTCCACCCATACTTCCTTTTAGTCCCCAAATAATGTAAACCATATTATGAACTATTCCAACATTTTCTGTTCATTTGGCTTTGAATTATATGAAATTTAAGTATTGTGAGTTAAAGATTTAGAACAGAAAAAGGGAACTAGCTTTCCTACATTTACTGTTCTTAAAATAAGCAGTGAGTGTTTATAATTTCCGTAATCGGGCTGCCAAACAATTTGCAAGTAGAAGTCATTTATTCCCCTTTTTCTATAAGTGTGTCAAAATTTAGGCTGAACACGTGATTATTCTGCATGTTGTCTTTTAATAAAGTGAGAGGTCAAATAAAAACACTTTCTTCATGCCCCTAATAATTTTGAACCAATGATCTGTGACCATTGGGAGTACAATTGTGCAATAGAACATGTGTCCTAACCATAGCTGCCAATCAAAGGTTAGCTTTCATTGGACTGATAAAAACATCTGATTATTTGATGTGGGTTACAGCTCATCATTTCTCCTTGCACCTAGATAATAAACTTACTACATCGGAGTCCTGCATTGTGTGGCTGATTGCAATCAGCATTCCTTAGTTTTCAAAGTCTTATGATGATGGCAGACGTGAGGAGACATGCATACATTTGTATAGACATGAATGAACAATTGCACATCAATATACATATAACGCACATTGCAATTCTGAGATTTTTTCCCCACCTAATCTGATATGATCATTGATGGATTTGGCCATCTGCAATTGTATTGGATCTTCTGTACTGATCTATACTGATCTACATACATATATTAGCATCCTGATTAGCCATTCATGAAATCTATACTTGTTCAGTCTTTCTCTGATCATAGGCTGATAGTAACTTTTGGGTTCTCCAATTATTAGGAACGCCATACGGTCTGATATTTGGGCTGATCTGACAACTGTGCAATGTATTCCATTTGTAGATCATTTCATACTGCAGAATGATGGACTTCAACGTGTTTGGAAATGGTCTTAAACCTTTTCCAGACTGATGAGCAGCAACATTTGCTTGTCTGAGATCATTGCGGATGTCAGTTGTGGAACTACCATTGGTGCCGTGCATCGGGGCCTATGGAGATAATGGGTATATTGTACTAGCATTAAAATCATCAAATTTAAGCTTTCTAAACCGAGACAGGCCACGCCTTCTCTGAAAAGAGGCATTGCCATGTCCACATCCCCAGGGTTGCATGGTAAACTTCAACCCTCCTCCTCTCTGCGTTAAAATTGCGAGTACAATGCACAAAATTGACACCAATGAGCCTAAAGAATAAATTAAAAAGACTGAGAGGTTAGTTTTCCTATTGCATTGTAATCAACAACTTTGAAAATTCTCTGATCACTTTCTCAAGCGCTAAAGTAGAGCACTGAACAATGGAGACTATTTGAGATTTTGGTATAGTTTAAAGATGCACTACCACCGAGGAAATTATTTTCTTCTGTGTACTCCCCATAGCGATAGCCCTGGCCAACAGCTGTGGAAGGAGTGTATAAAAGTGAGGACCAATCACAAGCCGCAATTATGATATTGCAGCTTTTGATTGGTTCTCCTCCTATCGTTTAATATTGGTTAACAAAATTAAATTGGCAAATCTGTAATACAGAGGGGCCTATTTATGAAACAAATTTTACATCAAAATTGGCAGTTTTGGGGGGAGAGACGCATATTTAAGTAAATTTGTCATTTATTAATAGGGAATCGTAGATATCTGCTGCTTTGCCTTCTTCTGCAAACTCATAAGCAGTCACCATAGATGTCTATGGGAATGGCTATTTAGCGCAATTTAACAGCCTATGGGGAGAGAATTGCGGTAGAGGGATCTTCGGATCCCTCACCATAACTTACCTGATATCCCCTCCCGTCACTATCGCAAAGGTGGCCACTTTTTGTCAGTGACATAGGAGACAGGTCTTACAAGGAATAGCAATTTGTTGTGACTCATGGTGAAGCTTTTTAATAAATAGTCACAACATTTCAATCCTTACCTTTGCGATGATTAAAAAGGATAGTGCTGAAAATACGGTGGGAAAAATGTCTGGATGTAGCAGACCCCAGGACTTCAATTTTGGGGAGGGCGCCACCTAGGAAAATACTTTTTTAGGCAGTAGTGGGCAGCACGATGGCTTAGTTGTTAGCACTTCTGCCTTACAGCGCTGGGGTCATGAGTTCAATTCCGGACCATGGCCTTATCTTTGTGGAGTTTGTAAGTTTGTTTGTACTCCGGTTTCCTCCCACACACCAAAAACATACTAGTAGGTTAATTGGCTGCTATCAAATTGACCCTAGTCTCTATATCTCTCTCTGTGTGTTAGAGAATTTAGACTGTAAGCTCCAATGGGGCAGGGACTGATGTGAGTGAGTTCTCTGTACAGCACTGCGGAATTAGTGGCGCTATATAAATTGATAATGATGGTAATGCAGCTTTAAGAGAAGTACATTCTGTTCTTTAAGAGGACTAGACAGCAAACACCATCCACTGACAAGAGGATGTCATGTGTCAAATGTTAATTTTGAGGTGTAGTTATTTTTGCTAAGACTGCAAAGTTTCCAGTTGAAGGAAGATATTGTGTAAGCATGTTTTTCTTCTCTCCACTGCAAACTTCCCTTCCAGGTTTTCAAGATACTCTGTGAGCAGTAATGATACATCTGTTCTCCTCTCTTCAATTTATAATTTGTTTATATGAACATCAGTGTGCACGTATATGTATTCTATAGAAATGCTAAGAATTTGAATGTTTAACATCAAATAGCATCATTAACAGGTTAAGAGATGTAACATTAAGTGCTTTAATAGTATTGATTATTCACACGTCAAAAGAAGATATTTACCTGAGCTTTTGAAAGCCTGAGTTTTGAAAGTGCGCTATGTATCCATATATAAACAGATCTATATCGGTACCTCTTCGTACCAGTATACCACTATCACAGCATGTCAGAAAAGAGCAGTGCAATCTTGAGTCAACAAATGTGTTGTGTATTTTTTATGCTGACTGTATTAATATGGGAGATGCCTTGCACTCTCTTTCCGTTTAACCCATGACATTACTTTTGAATGTGCAACTAAAATCAAAGTCTTGGGGGAAAAAAATATTTTCGCAATACATAGAGGATAATGTATACCCCTTTGTAGATTAAATGTATATTGGAGACCATGTACCTAGTTACTGGTCATGTGATTCCAAGATGAAGATCTATAATCTCAATATATGGTATGTGTGTGTGTGTGTGTATATATATATATATATATATATATATATATATATATGTAACCCCCTGTCACTGTGTGTATTGTGGGGTGCAAAGTGTACACAGTGCACCTCCTTCTCAAGCCCTGGCTAGCTGATGGGCATGGGTGTAAATGATCAGGGGGTCCCTGCACATGCAGGTGTTTCTTTGTAGTTAGCGGGACACAGGGGATGTCACTTTGGTGCAGTGTAATAGAAGTCACAATAATTTGGGCGCCAGACCATCTCTATGATAAACTCAACTCTTTATTTACACTCCTCTTCCTCCAGCACGATAATCATAATGGTTGCAGCAATAAAGAAAAATATATACATCTCCTCACTCTCTCCAGCACAGTTCTTAATGTTATCCAGATGTTAAATAACATAATTTACATGTCTCTTGCACTCCATACTCACTGCAGATCACCCTCCTCTGCAAGGGCACTCACATGGATGCTAATAGGCAGGCAGCTTCTCCTCCATGCAGCTCTGACATACTCTGTGTACCTCTCAACTGCAGCTCCTCCCTCCTCTGCGGGGATGATGTCTCCTGTGCTCTGACACGTCACTCTGTGTACTCTCAGCCTCAGGATCTGACACTACAGCTACCTTGCCTCTTGTAGCAGCCCTCACTCCAGGGCCTCTTCCATGCAAAGTGTCCCCCTCTCTCGTGGGTTATCTATAGTGGCATGGAGTTCTCCCCCTCATCCAGGGCACACATTCCTTGCCCTGGCTCAGTCACCACGCTCAGACTTCCAGGCAATGCTGGGGGAGCCTGGGAGCTTCCACCCGAGGTCCCCAGCTACATCTCTCCTCTCCTCTCCTCTGTCTCTCCTCTGTCTCTCCTCTGTCTCTCCCCTTAATGACAGCCCCTCCTTTCTTTCACTCAGTCTCACAGGCTGGGCTGGGTTATCACCATGGTAACCAGTTTATGTAACTTTTTATAAACTTCTAGCTTAGCCTCTAGGTGACCCCTCCTGTATTCACTAAAGTGCAGGGTTTTACTAGAACACCACTAGGGGGATGTTACATTTATATATATATATATATATATATATATATATATATATATATATATATATATATATATATATAGTATATACTGCGACGGGGGAGGGAAGGGGTGGTCTAACATAGGTAGAGTACAGTAAGGGTGTCACACAAATGCGGCTGAGGCAGAACAGCATACGCACCTGCCAGGAGCATATACACGCTGATTATTATGATGGTCACCAGCACTAGCAATGGGTGCTTTCTGTATAGATTGTGTGTATAATAAAGGATTTTGTGGGGATATATATATATATTTTTAAATCTACTTTCATGTACTGTACATGAGGGGTATTATATCTTTCTGACTATATCACGCCTAACAGCAAATGTGTTTTTCACTACCAAACAAATGTTAACAAGCATTTCTTGTGCTTATGACCTGGTTGTGTTCATTCATATGTGAGTGTCTGTATGTCTGACAGGAACCTGGCTTATATAATACAGGTGCAGAGCTGGGCTTATCTTGATATGGCTATGATTCAGGGCCTAAATAGGCTATTTTTACGAGTGGCTTTTTTAGCATAAGTAATGCCCAACAGGCACTTAACATTGTATCAGCCCTAAACTGTTCCTAGTGCCATTACTAGCTGAGGCAGAACTAGCGAGCTGTTGTGGAGGGAATCGGGCCCACAGCTCGCTAGTTCCCCATGCAGCGGGCCCCGTTATCTCCATGGACCTCAGTGCACCGCACCTGTTGCACCAATGGTAGTTCCGCCACTGATTGACTAGAAATCATATAGTGAACGATTGCACTGATTGGCTGTCGTCTCGTGGCTGTGTAAGCTGCAAGTGACTCTATCATCACAGAGTGTGTTGTGTGCATGTCTTGTTATTGGTTTTGCTTTTAATTGTTTAGCCATCATTCCATAGAAAATGGCTCTGATACCTTTGTAATGTTTTAGTTGAAAGCTAAGGTAATTAAAATGGATGATATTGTTGTGTTCTTTCTGCTGATTAAAATAAATGTTCTACCATTGCTGGGAGATGGCTCGTTCAAGAATTTATAAATCTGGAATTATTTATGACGCAGTTTGCTCATATATGTGGCTACTTGTGTTGCTATGGCTTGTACGTACAGCTGTCTAGCCAGCAACCAAATGCGTTTCTAGTGCTAGTGGCTACAACAGAGACATCTGGATGCTACTACACTTGTAAAAATAAACTGATAAAGCAAAACAGTGATGATTAAGTTGCAAATGTTCTATAATGCTCCAAATTAAATAACTTGTAAGTTAGAGATTGATAGATAGCAAAGCTGTGTACCACGAAGCTCAATAATATATCTGAAATAACTTGTGTTTCTTACTTAGACAATTTTGCTGCCTGTTCTGTCCTTTTACAGCAGACGAAGGCAATCTGATTTTGAGAAACTACAGATTCGCCCCATCAGCCTCTAAGATTATCAACAATATATACTGTGCATATTTAATATGTGGTATAAAATGAAATATACTTGAAATGTATTTCATAAGAAAAAAATTTGCATTGTCTTCATACTAGTTATTTCTTTTACCTTTTTATTTTGTATGTTACTTCTAGTCACCTTTTTGCGGACTGCAATAGCAACAATGACACGAGAAATCTATAAGGAAGTAGTAGTAAACGTATTTAATAAAAGGTACATTTTTCCATTGCAGCAAATCTAAGTAAATAGTACACTTTCATTTTTGCAAAATTCAGCTATATTTTCACAGCTTTGAAAATATTACACCGCAAGCAGGTAAAGGATTGAGGTATGTACTTTATATCGTACTTGTCCTTTAGCTGGGCACTTACGCATATTTTGTTTTTATGCTTCAGAATGAACGATTGCATTTCTGCACATTTGCATCAGTATGCAATTGATACCTACACATTTGTAATAGCTGTTAATCAGATCATTTTTAATAAGATTTATTTTTTAAAGTGTTTGTTTCTGATACATTCAAATTTTGATTTAACAGAGCGGATAGACATTTGCAGCAGTTTATTAGTTATAGGATTTCTGAACTTTAATCATATGATTACAAAATTGCAGTGCAACCCTTTTGGATGAAATTCTCCACCAAAAATGGTCTAGCTATCAGAAGTGGAAGAACCACATGTAGCAGCCCCGGGACTTCAGATAGGGTGCAAGGGCCACCTTAGGGAAAATCTTTCCTAGATGGTAGTACAGCTTTAACACCAGCATTAGCATGGGGCATCTGTATACGTCACTGTCTGTTCTAGAACGGTGGGAAAGCCTTGGTATTTCTTTAGTGGCAAACCCTCGTCATTGTTTTTTTTTGTTTCTATTTAAGTCAATGATGTGTTTGATGTCAAACATGAATC
Source organism: Mixophyes fleayi (assembly GCF_038048845.1). NCBI lineage: Eukaryota > Metazoa > Chordata > Amphibia > Anura > Limnodynastidae > Mixophyes > Mixophyes fleayi. The sequence continues at coordinate 96,640,217 of NC_134409.1, forward strand.
ATATGTAATGCAATGTTACAAAACAAGAAAGCACTTCCTAACAAGATACTACAAGTTGCATAGTTTGTTGTACATATTCTCCTACACTTTGCTTTGGGTAATGTTTCTTAAACTGTAACAAAGATGTTGCCATTCCTTGGGGATTTGCACATATTTAGCACCGTATATGTTTCTGAAAGTTTATTCCTCGCCCACTCACGTTGGACGCAGCTTTGTTTTGAGCAGAACCAATTGTCATGGGAACCCAAACTCTCAGTTCTCTAGTGACATCAATGAGAAATTTGCCTTGTCACTGATGTCACTAGTGAGTAAATAGGCAATATTTTTATGAACACGGTTTAGCTCAGAGAACGTCTGCCTCCACTGCGTGTGTGGGCGACAGCACCAGATGATCTACAACTTCTAGGGCTTGTTCACACCTAAACGCTGTTAATGCGCTTTTCATAGTGTTAAAGCCTGAAAAGCGCATTCATAGTAGGATGAATGGTTTCTTCTTTTAGAACACCTTGGTTAGAACGCTCTAAACCAGGCCTGTCCAACCTGTGGCCCTCCAGGTGTTGTGAAACTACAAGCCCCAGCATGCTTTGCCAGTAGACAGCCTGTTGATAGCCGGAAGGGCATGCTGGGACTTGTAGTTTCTACAACACCTGGAGGGCCGCAGGTTGGACAGGCCTGCTCTAATCATTGTGTTCTTAAATTTTAATGCAAATTCCAGAATGCAGCACACTCTATTTCTCATGCAATAACAGATACTACAATACAGTACAGCAGTCAAAACACATCACTAAAATGCATGTAAAAGCACGCATTAGCCATTTTCATATAGTATATTGTCCGAACACATATATATGAATGAGCCCTCAGCCTTGAGCTCATTATGGCTGATTGCAGGTGGTGAAAAAAGTTTTTTTCCACCCTACTTTATATCATATTTTTGGGAATGTTATATAATAAACAAAGCTGTAATAAGGTATTCTAGGTGGAGGAAGGCGTTTTCACAAAAATTAGCAAAATGTTTTTTGCTTTCAGATAACATACTTACACAATGGCTGCATATTAATGTTCACTGGTCACTGATATATTCTTGTGTTCTATGTGTGTTCTATAACAAAAGAAAAACTGTTCATCGCTGAACCCGAGCCTCCAAGTTTATATACACCAAAGGCAGCTGCCTCTTCTGCCTACCAGTTGTAATTACCCAGTTTGTTTTAAAAATGACTGGTTATGCAGAATGGCTAATGCTTGCCAATAAACTGATATTTTCATTGGTTTTGGAGATGGATCTTTCAAGCCTAATTTATTTGCACAGTTTCCTTAAACCTTTCAGAAAGTTTGCACTCGTCACAGTTATGATAGTACATGGAACTTAGCCTCTTATAGATGAGTTTATTTGCAGGTTTATCTAGTTGCAGCAACAATAAAATTATAAATGTTTTTATGGAAATCTAAATTGGGAGCAATTTTAATATCTATTGTAAGTGTTCTTCCATTACTCGTGTTTGTTTTGAATGAACCCTTAACTTAATCAATGCATTTTGTGGCTTTCCAGCAACTAAAGGGATTTAAGTGATTTTAATAAAGAAGGGATATATTAATTTCTGTTATTAGCCAAGCAACATTTTTCAAGCCTGTGATTATTATTTAACATAAAAGATCAACTCCTATTTTGCTCTTTTCCTGTGATGAAAAGATAATCCTATACTACTATGAATACTTGCAAATCATTTTCTTTGTAAATGGTTCTATTTAATTTCACCCTTAAAGGGATGTTTAAGAAAGAGATATTATTAATAAAATTAAGGAATAAAAGCAGAAAAAAAAGTTTTAAAGTAATTAAGTTCTTCCTGTCTGTGTGTGTTTTATTTCTGTCTCTCTTGCATATGTCATTAAATGAAAATGTCTCATTAACGGATTTTCCTACTGCATTTAAAAAATGAGAGGGCAATTAGAGGTGATTCACAGTTTTAGCAGAAGTTAGTGGAACGTTTCTATAGAAATATTCCAACATAGAAGACAATAGCAATTGTAATGATACAAGTTGATTGTAGTTCATTTAAAATAGTATCCAGAGAGGATTTTTCTTTATTTTAGTTTATTTAAGGATAATTCCACAGGTTTCTCTTGTTGATCTGTAAAGGAAATGGCTATGTAAATACACAACCCCTTCACGACAAGCACACCATGCAGCCTGCTGTATTTTCATCTACCTGTTGTCAGTTATGGACTATGCCAGTGGTTCCCAAACTTTTTCAGTTCGCGGCACCCTTAGAGTCTCCAAATTTTTTCAAGGCACCCCTCTAAAATAATTACTGAGCAGTCCTGTTTTAGAAGTAGTTGGGTCAAAAAATTGTAATAAGTATTTAGGTCACGACAGAAATACTTATTTAGTTGTATGCAAAAATGCCCCTCTGCATCCAGGGACACTGCCCCCTCTGCATCCAGGCACACTGCCCCCTCTGCATCCAGGCACACTGTCCTCTCTCACGTTGCCCCCTCTGCCCTCTCTCACGCTGTCCCCCTCCTATGCCCTCTCTCACGCTGTCCCCCTCCTCTGCCCTCTGTCCTCCTCCTCTGCCCTCTCTCCCCCTCCTCTGCCCTCCTCCTCTGCCCCCCTCCTCTGCCCTCTGTCCCCCTCCTCTGCCATCATTCTGTCCCCCTCCTCTGCCGTCATTCTGTCCCCCTCCTCTGCCATCATTCTGTCCCCCTCCTCTGCCATCTGTCCCCCTCCTCTGCCATTATTCTGTCTCCCTCCTCTGCCATCATTCTGTCCCCCTCCTCTGCCATCATTCTGTCCCCCTCCTCTGCCATCATTCTGTCCCCCCTCCTCTGCCCTCTGTCCCCCTCCTCTGCCATCATTCTGTCCCCCTCCTCTGCCATCATTCTGTCCCCCTCCTCTGCCATCATTCTGTTCCCCCTCCTCTGCCATCATTCTATCCCCCTCCTTTGCCATCATTCTGTCCCCCTCCTCCTCTGCCATCATTCTGTCGCCCTCCTCTGCCATCTGTCCCCCTCCTCTGCCATCATTCTGTCCCCCTCCTCCTCTGCCATCATTCTGTCCCCCTCCTCCTCTGCCATCATTCTGTCCCCCTCCTCCTTTGTCATCATTCTGTCCCCCTCCTCCTTTGCCATCATTCTGTCCCCCTCCTCCTCTGCCATCATTCTGTCCCCCTCCTCTGCTACGATCCCTCTCACACTCTTCCCCGCGCCAGGCGCCAGCCACAGAAAGAAGAACGAAAACAGGAACTTACCAATCCGCCGGGCGCCGGGACCCAGCAGCCTCCTCTCTCCCGCAGCTGTCACTGACGTTGATATTCAGTGACAGCTGCGGGAGAGAGGAGGCTGCTGGGTCCCGGCGCCCGGCGGATTGGTAAGTTCCTGTTTTCTTTCTTCTTTATAGGTCTGGCCCGCGGCACCCCAGTCACAGCGCCGCGGCACCCCTGGGAGCCGCGGCGCACAGTTTGGGAACCGCCGGACTATGCCCTTATCTATAGCCTATACTTTGATTAATTCACAAATGATGCCAAGGGTATCTAAGGGTATTCGCAATAACAGAGGTGGAAATAATCTTTCAGAGTTTAAGATTCAAAGTGTCAAAAGTTAAGACTGCCTACCTCCCAACTGTCCCATAGCGGGGCAGTTCCAATTTGCTGACCTTTAAAAATGAGGAGCTTTGTGAGAAGTGGGTGGAGATACACCCAGAAATGGGCATGTTTTGAAGATTAGGGGCTAGATTTACTAAGCGGCGGGTTTGAAAAAGTGGAGATGTTGCCTATGGCAACCAATCAGATTCTAGCTTTCATTTATTTAGTGCATTCTACAAAATGACAGCTAGAATCTGATTGGTTGCCATAGGCAACATCTCCACTTTTTCAAACCCGCAGTTTAGTAAATATACCCCTAGGTTTGGGGTGTGGGTGGGTATTATTCTGTGTGGTACATGGAGCGTTAAATTAAAAGTCTGTATTCTGTGTGCTTTTAAGAATCCTGCATCATTACAAATAACATGCCACTGTTGCATAAAGGAAGATGTACTTTTCCATCAGGTCATTGAAATATAGAGGACAGCTTCACACAATTGTGCAGAACATTTAGGCAGAAGCAGGTTAGAGGTCATAGGGAAAGCCAGGTTCTATCCTGAAGTGTAGTGGTACCAATTCCAGACAGAACAGTCAGGAACCAAAGAGAACTGGAAGAGAGGCATGACCAGACAGGAAATCACAGTCCGTGATCCGGGTAACGTAACACTAGTTCAAGGAATTGTCTCAGAAGCAGGTTTATAAGGGGGATTGAAGAATTTTCTGCAATATTAAACAAGAAAAATGTAAATGTGAGAGACTTCTACAGTGCATTAAGCACACTGCAGCAAAATATGGATGTGGTCACAGATATGTGGGTGTGGCCACTGTAACGTGTACATGGTTTTACAAATCCCAAGGGCTGGAAAAACCGTTGTAATAAAATAAAATGCAACCTCATATGTTGATTATTCATTCTATAGACCAATAAACTATACAGAGAACATTCTAGTTACCAAGATACAATAAATCTCTTGTGGGTGTTATACAATACATAACTTAATATGACCCAATCTAGCACTTAGTACACAATCTACTAGAGGGGGTAAATGTATTAAACTGCGGAATTTGCAAGTCGACAGTATTCGGCAACTTTGCAGGGGAAATGTAAAACAGCAATGTCTTAAAGGCAAGTTTTGACTTGCAGAATCTGCAGTTTAATACATTACTATGTAATGTACAGTACATCCCAATCTTTTGTTGCTACTATACAATACAGACATAATATGACTGCTACTGTATGATGGAGACCTCAAGCTCCAATATGGATATTCACTACTGTTCCTGGGCCTCCTAAGATCATGGACTTGAGACAGTCCCAGCAGGAAGTGGTGGCTAATTCATGTACAATGGATTATGGCAGCCAATATGAGTCCACTAAATACCAGTCAGCACTATTTTCTTGTTAGCATGACTGGGGGCCTGTGTACTCTAGTTAAAATGACAGTTCCCTGCCATGTTATAGGTCGATGCTTTTCTACCGAATAGACAGTGTGAGAATCTTGACCAGCTGTTTCCATTTCTGATAAATCTATGAGATTGGACATGAAAATCTTGAGATCAGGAGACAAGTGGATCAAATTTGGATGACTGCTGAAAAAATATTGGGAGATTTGAGAAGCTTGCAAATGGGGTCTTTGATCAAGAGGAAGTGGAAATGATGAGCATACCTCAGCAGAAAGAGGCATCACATAGGAAAAAAAATAAATGACAGACACACCAGAACTACCTCTGAACCATATAGACAGGTAAAAAGGGATCTTAAAGAGGCTGTATAATTGTAACTTCCAAGTGGCACAGCAGACGAGGATTTTTTATACCTATATGGTTCATTTTGCATTATTAAAAATATTGGTATTTCCAGAGTTACTGTTTGATAGCAGGGTGCAGTTTTCATTAACATTCTTTTTTTAAACATATTTGCCAAGTTTGTCCAATGCAGTTTATTCTTATTCTGTTTTATTGATACAGCACCAACATATTACACAGCGCTGTACGTTTAGGGGTGATGGGTAAACGGTTACTATCATAAGCTTGCAGAACAGGATGTAGAGAACTTCACTTTTAGCAGCCGCCTTTCCCGTAAAACTAGTTGCGCTCACAGGTATATGGGTTCCAAAAAAGAGAGAGAGAGATTGTCGCACCAGTTGCTGAGGGCTGATAACCCCTTGATTATAGCTTCAATTATATTATATAGATGTATCTCTAATACTACCTAAAACTTGATCCGTACAGTAGGAGAAAAAAAGAAGTTCTTTGATATAGGTGCACTATCAACTCTACATAAATATATACTTTGGGCCCAAGGAGTATTAAATAAAACTTTTATTTGTATATATAAAATTTAGCGAAATATAGAATAAATAAAATAATAAGTGAAAGTGTACAAACAATGGTGAGATAAAACTGCTATTTGCACCTCTCTGATCCTTTTTATATGAAGAGCTATTATACTTATTGTTTTTGTTATTATGCTTAATAACATGCATTGTCATATGTCCCTGCTGTGCCAGATACCAAAACACCTATTATAGGTAAATAGTTCAATATATTCCTCTTATCTCAATATTAACTTCTATATAATATTCTTTTCAGTTTGAGAATATATATGAGGAAATATGATGTTTCTCAGGTTGTCAGTTGTAGCAGTTAATGACGCTACAATCCATGGCAGGCTATAGAAGGTGATTTGCTATCTACCTAACTACAGCTCCAGACTGTGGTTTTAATGGAGCATAGACTTATAAGCAGCTTCAAAATTGAGAAGGATTGGGTGCAGACAGCGAAGACGCCAATGCGCGTTTCGCTAAGTTTACCTATAATAGGTGTTTAGGTATCTGGCACAGCAGGGGCATATGACAATGAATGTTATTAAGCAATAGCTCTCCATTTAAAAAGGATAAGAGAGGTGCAGATAGCAGTTTTATCTCACCACTGTTTGTACACTTTAACTTATTATTTTATTATATATTTTGCTACATTTTATATACACAAATAAAAGTTAAGTTTAATTTTATACTCCTTGGACCCAATGTATATATTTATGTGGAGTTGATAGTGCACCTACATCAAAGAACTTCTTTATTTCTCCTACTGCGCTCACAGGTACTCAGATGTCCCCAAGTCTTAAACTCAGCGTCGTACAAGCTTATAAAAGTACTGCAACGATAAATAAAGAGTGAAGTCAAACGAACAACGTGGTCAGAAACAAGCTGAGGTCCAAGTGCAAAAACAGGCACCAAGGTGAGGTACAGGCAAGGCTCAGGACAGGCAGAGAACAAGGTTATCCGAGTCACAGGCAAAAGAGCTAGGCCCACCAGTAGTAATCAGAGTCCAGGAAACAAGTCAAAGGTCATACACAAAAATCCAGTCAGAAGATAAGCACAATGTACAATATAGATGAGAGTAGGTCAGCAACCAGGAACTGAGTGCTACTGGCAGAGAGGCTAAGCTCTCCCTGCCTTATAAGCATAAGGAAGCCAATGAGGAAGGGGAAGCCACAGGGGTGGCAATCAGGCTCCGGAGGAGTTTAAAATATTGGATGCGCACGCCCAGCTGTCAAACTAGGTGGACCGTGGTGGTGGGAGCAGAAGCGTCCTGGCTGTTGCCCTAGTGACAGCCTGGGTGAGTGGCCGGAGGTGACGTCCCGGTTGTCATGGCGATGGCCAGGACGCGAGATGTGGGCAGAGAGCGAGCCACGACGATTACTAGGGGAGCCGCAGCTCGTGACAAGAGGATGATGATACTAACATATTGTAGAAACGTGCAATAGCCAAGTGAACTGTCCCTCTGTCTGTGAGCTCAATTCAAGGTCTCCTGTAGTGTGATTTTTGAAGAATCCTGTATGTTAATTATTTACAACAGCACAAACTGGCTACTACCATGATGCAATGCGGGTGTAGGTGTATGACACTGAGAAGCAAACATTTCTACTAATTATCTGCAACAGAAGGTAAAGAATGTCCTGGCCAACTGAGCTTACAATCTAAGAGGTATGGGATACGATTGATACATTGTCACGATATCCAAGACAGGTGGATTCCAATTGCGACCGGGAGTTTGCAGGTCACGACCCATTGTACTGCTTCCTTGCATGACTGAGAAAGGTAATTTTAAGAGAGGACTTTGGCCAGAAGGAAAGGTTAACAATCCGGGGTCTGGTAGACAGGCGGACAAATGAGGTGCTGTGACTGGATGGACCGCCTATACCACCCTGCCTTTGCTGCTGAGAACCGGCTGGGCTTACTTTGCCACCGTTCCCTTTTGGCATCCCAAATGCGCCCTCTCACCGCAGTAGGAGGGGCTTACAAAATGCTACCACTGGACTCCTTTACCAGCATCCAGTAACAGGTTTCTTATGGGTAACTGACGCTGCGAGTGTACCCCGTTACTGGTGTACTTAGGCTGGTACTCCTGACCTCTTTCTATAGATCAGGGTTGCTGTGGATTTATCACACTGGCCAGAGCTGCTGGGTAGCGGCAGAGCGGTGGTACTGGATGCTGGGTTCAAACCTCAGAAACAGCCAGGAACGGATTCGATTTTGGGTCTAATCTGTAGGTCACAGGATTTTCAGCATGGAATATGTTGTCAAGCAGGTCTTTGAAGCAAGTGATGTTTATTTGCAGTCATACTGATTGAAGGTATCAGTGCTCAGATCAGATGGAATCAGAAGAACAATTTTCAATAGAAGACAGTGCTTTTTATACAGATTTGGACACAGCCCCACAGGCTATTTTTAGAATCAGGATGCAGTTTGTTTACTCAAACATGAATTTACATGCACTGCAAAGCTAACAATATTTACACTTCTCTATTATGTGCTAAAACTTGATGCTTGCATTATCTGAGATGCAGTCACGCCAGACAGCGGCCCCCCTGCTGGGTATACAGGCTAAGCAGGTTTTTGTCACTTCACATAAAGACTTACTTAACATTACCTGCTATCAGCAAACAGACTTACTCTAGCAATGTTACAAACCCAAACAATGACACTTGGATACACCAAAATACACAAAAGACTTCCTAAACAAAGGCTTATTGTATCAGATATATGCATCAAAAATAATGCATTTCCTTTAACAATGTTATGTTAAAACAGAAAAAAAATAATTTTCTTCCCTGGTCTCAAAAATAAAGATTTCCTATACCAAAATATACACAATATCAAAAATAAGTGAATTTGCAATTATATAAATAAGTGCCCTGCGCTTTTATCATTAAATAAATTTATAAATATTTCCTTCTCAATTGTGGCATACCCCACCTCCCGGTTTAGCAGTTTTCTGCTCTAATAGGCCAAAAGGTGCTCCTGCCCCTCTGGTCCTACCTGGCTAAGTACTGCTCCCAGTCCATACTGTGATGCATCAGTAAGCACAATAAAGTCCTTGTCATAATTGCCAACAGTACTGGAGCACAAACCAGGGCTTCCTTTAACGACTGAAATGCCAGCTCACAAGCGGATGTCCAGTCAACTAGTTTGGGGAGTTTCTTCTGTCAGGGGCTTTGCTACAGTACTAAAGTCTGGGACAGAATGTCTGTAGTACCCTGCAGTCGTTAAGAATGCCAGTATATGTAACTGGGTCGTGGGCCGGAGCCAGTCTCAGATTTTCTCTACCTTACCTGGTTCTGACCTAACCCTACCTCCCCCCACAAATTGACCCAGGTACTGTACCTCTGACATCCCTATCTGGCATTTCTCTGCCCTAACAGTCAGACATGCCCACCCAATCTTTCATAACACCAGCCTTATTTGCTTCAGATTATCTTCCCAAATCCTACTGAAAACGTCTTCTAGGTAACCCTGAACTCTGTACAACTCATCTACAAAAGCGTTAATACAGGGCAAGGGGTAGATGTCAGTCATGGGCACATTATTCAACTGGCGATAGTATACGCAAAACCGCGTAGTCTTATGATTTGTGGGAACCAATACACTGGAGGAAGCAGATGGTCTGCGCAATGGCTTGATCACACCTAGCTCAAGCAGCCCCCACATCTCCCTGCATAGACTGTCCTTGGCTGCAGGTGAGACCCGATACATGGGTTGCCTAACTGGCCTATGCTCACGAGGGTCCACGTGGTGCATCTCCAAGGAAGTCCGACCGGGCTTTCTACTGAACTGAGTCCCAAAGGGCCACAGCACTGTCTCAAGCTGCTCTCTCTTGCGGGCACTCAACTGCTCAGTCCTTCACCCTGCAGGGGTCCCAATTGGACCGGCTGCAGATTCCTCCACATGTTTTTGGGGGTCTTTTGGACACACAGGTGACTCTCCGCTGAGTCAACTTCAGACACGCCACACTCCACTGGGCTGGCAGGATTTGAAACAGTCTCTAATGGATCACCTTCGCCAGTTAAACAAGTCAGCCTGGCCCCAGGACTTGGATTAGGGGCACAAGTCTGGGGTGCTGCGACTGTGGGACAGTCCATCCTTAAATTACTGTTTTTCCCGCAGTTGTAGCACTTCCTCTCCAGTCTAGGCTCCAATGGTCTCTGATAATTTCCAGGGACTTGCGGGGTGGTGGCTGGCGAGTGGTGCCCAAAATGTTAGGTACTTGCTTTTGGGGGTGAGTAGAAGAGGGGTGTCCCCCTGATTGTACAGTCCGTTGGTGCTGGCTGTGAGCCAGGCGCTTCTGTCAGTGTGGCCTCACTGCCACATACTGATCTGCCAACTGGGCGGCGGCTTCCCGGGTGGCTGGTCTCCCGTCCAGCACCCATTCTTTCACCTCCAGTGCACACCGTCGGTGAACCTACTCTTGGCACATCAAGTCTATTACCTCCTCCACGGTCTGGGCACCTGCTCCGCGCACCCACTTTCTGGCAGTCCCCCGCAGCAGGTTGTCAAACTCTTCATGGCTGGCGTGGAGGTTCTTGGTAAGGTTCCAGAACTTCAGACGATAGGTCTCTGGGGTAATGTACCATTTAAGGAGTGCCCTTTTCACTATATCATAGTCCGCACAGTCCCCTGTGGGCACCCGACAGTAGGCCTCCACTACACGTCCTTGCAGTGTGGACACCAGATGCTTAACCAATTCCTCTCTGGGTACAGCGTGTAGCCTGTAGGTCCTTTCAAATACCTGCAGGTGCTCATCCATATTCCCAACACAGTCCTCAAATTTCGGCAAGGTAGAGATGACAGTGCTGATCCCCTAGGGGGTGCCCCCCCCCAGGCTGCATGGCTGGCGCCCTTCCCTCTTGGCGGCATGCCTCGACCTTTGTCCACTCAGCTGCGGAAATGTTGTCCCCTAAGGCCGCCAGCTGAATCTTTAGCCCGACAGTCCTGCGCTCATCATGGGACAGAGGGACTGGTTGTGTGGTTGCAGTCTGCTGGGTAGAGGTCACTGCAGGCTGTTGAGCGAGGATCTCCGCTGTCTGGTTGTCTGGGGTACCATGCTGTCTGCCATTCTTTCAACAACTCTCACATCTCTGCCCTGTTCGGTGAATGGCTGAAGTCAATGCCCTTGGCAATGCATAGAGTCTCAAGATCCACCCTGGATACGGTGGTGTAATCAGACATCCTGTGCGTTCTCCTGGCTGCAGTTATTCCTCTCCTGAATAACTCGGCTCTCCTGACTGGTGCACGAAAAGCCGCCTGCGGTTTTCCATCGCTTGCCACCAGAAATATGAGACAGGATGGACAGCCTATGCCACCCTGTCTGTTGCTGCTGGGAACCGGATGGACTTACTTTGCCACCGTTCCCTTTCGGTATTCCAAATGTGCCCTCTCATCGCAGTAGGAGGGGCTTACAAATGCTGCCACCACTGGACTCCATTACCAGTATCAGGTTTCTTCTGGGTAACTGACGCTGCGAGTGTACCCCATTACTGGTGTACCTGGGCTGGTACTCCTGACCTCTTCCTATGGATCAGGGTTGCTGTGGATAGATCCCCCCTGGCCTATCACACTGGCCAGAACTGCTGGGTAGTGACAGAGCGGTGGTACTGGATGTTGGGTCCAAACCTCAGAAACAGCCGGGAACGGATTACATTTTGGGCCTAATCTTTAGGTTACAGGATTTTCAGCATGGAAGATGTTTTCAAGCAGGTCTTTGAAGCAAGTGAAGTTTATTTGCAGTCACACTGATTGATGGTATCAGTGCTCAGGTCAGATGTATTCCGAAGAACAATTTTCCATAGAAGACAGTGCTTTTTATACAGATTTGGACACAGCCTCACAGGCTATTTTTAGAATCAGGATGCAATTTGTTTACCCAAACATGGATTTACATGCAATGCAAAGCTAACAATATTTACACTTCTCTGTTATGTGCTAAAACTTGATGCTTGCATTATCTGAGATGCAGTCACGCCAGACAGCCAGGCAGTGGCCCCCTGCTGAGCATACTGTCACGACTTGCACTCTGCAGCTGCTGTCTGCAGTGACTCTATTGGATTTGTTATGCTTTCCACTTGTAGTACCACTGCCCACCAAAGGGGCCACTGTGCTACTTGATTATTCTCCTTGATCACTGGGAGTGGTTTTAGCTGCATGAGGCCTATTTATACCTGCCTGCTTCAAACAGTCTGGGCCAGATCATCAGGTCACTCCTGTGAGCATTTCCATGTGCTTTGTTCCAGTCTGCATTATCAAGTTGTTTGTTCCAGTCTGCATTATCAAGTTGTTTGTTCCAGTCTGCATTTCCATGTGCTTTGTTCCAGTCTGCATTATCAAGTTGTTTGTTCCAGTCTGCGTTACCAAGTTGTCAGTTCCAGTCTGCATTATCAAGTTGTTTGTTCCAGTCTGCATTACCAAGTTGTCAGTTCTAGTCTGCATTACCAAGTTGTCAGTTCCAGTCTGCATTACCAAGTTGTCAGTTCCAGTCTGCATTACCAAGTTGTCAGTTCCAGTCTGCATTACCAAGTTGTCCTCTCCAGTCTGCATTACCAAGTTGTCCTCTCCAGTATGCATTACCAAATTGTCCTCTCCAGTCTGCATTACCAAGTTGTCAGTTCCAGTCTGCATTACCAAGTTGTCCTCTCCAGTCTGCATTACCAAGTTGTCCTCTCCAGTCTGCATTACCAAGTTGTCCTCTCCAGTCTGCATTACCAAGTTGTCCTCTCCAGTCTGCATTACCAAGTTGTCATCTCCAGTCTGCATTACCAAGTTGTCATCTCCAGTCTGCATTACCAAGTTGTCATCTCCAGTCTGCATTACCAAGTTCTGTTAAATTGTTGATCCCATTGAACTGTTGCTCTATCTTCCCATATCAGTATATCTGTGCCACAATCCATGGTGGTTTGTTATGTGTTCTTAATAAAGCCACTTTAACCACTTACGCTTTCTCTGTGGTCATACCTGGGAAATCCTGACAGTATGATCTGGCCATAAAACCAAGCCTGCTGCTGCACGGCTTTCATCTCTTTTGGAAAGGATTTCCAGGGAAGTGACCTACTCCGTTTTCAACATTAAGACCATGGCTTCTATTTCCTCTGAAAATTCCCTGTTCCAGTTGCTCCAAGTGGACATTCTTCAACTTCGCACTCAAATAGCGCAAGTATCTTCCTTGCTGAACCAAGTGCTTAAGCAACTTCCAGTTTCCACCCCTAATACATCCTGCTGTAAGGAGTCTAACTATGCTGCTAACATTTCATTACCAAATTTGTCTGCCTTTGACTCTCTGCAAGCAGTACCTCCCAATATTCCTGTAACAAATTCCAGGTTTTCAGGTGCTCCACGCCCTCACCTGACCGAAGAGGAGCGATGGTGCAGGAGGACCTACAAACTGTGTCTTTACTGTGCCAGTGATGTACATTTTTTACAGGATTGCCCGCTCCGTAGACTCCGACCATCTTCAACTTCTATCTCTAGCTCTGAGTTACAAGCTTCTGTCTCCATTCCAGACACGTCATCTGCTCCCATGAGAACCCGGGTTCCCCAGTTCAACCCAGAGGTGGCGCTGCCCTTAAAGTCCACTCCAGAGGGGGCGCTGCCCTTACAGTCCGCTCCAGAGGGGGCGCTGCCCTTACAGTCCGCTCCAGAGGGGGCGCTGCCCTTACAGTCCGCTCCAGAGGGGGCGCTGCCCTTACAGTCTGCTCCAGAGGGGGTGCTGCCCTTACAGTCCGCTCCAAAGCAGGCGCTGCCCTTACAGTCCGCTCCAGAGGGGGCCCTGTCCCTCCAGCCCACTCCAGAGTTGCCACTCTATGCGGTTCAGCCCGAGTTGCCACTCTATGCGGTTCAGCCCGAGTTGCCACTCTATGCGGTTCAGCCCGAGTTGCCACTCTATGCGGTTCAGCCCGAGTTGCCACTCTATGCGGTTCAGCCCGAGTTGCCACTCTATGCTGTTCAGCCCGAGTTACCACTTGGTGCTGTCTGCTCTGAGGCTTCTTACAGCGCTGTCTGCTCTGAGGCTTCTCACAGCGCTGTCTGCTCTGAGGCTTCTCACAGCGCTGTCTGCTCTGAGGCTTCTCTCAGTACTGTCCCTGTCAAGTCTGCTGCCCAATCCGGGCGCCCTGCCAAGTCATCTGCCCAGTATGGATTGTCTTCTGCCAAGGGGGTCCTACCCAAGTCCCCAGGGATGTATGTTCAACCCGAGCTGGCCGAGTCTCATGCTAATTCGAATTCATCCTCTGTTCAAGTCTTCTAACCACCTACCTTCAATGGGGATATTCAGCAATTTCATGCTCTTATTAAATTCTGTATATCCTATTTTCCCTCTGTATCCAACCTCCTTGATACTCAATGAAAGCAAGTGTTTTACATGTTGGCCAACTTTACAGGGGAAGCTCTGGAATGGGCAGAGCCCTTAATTGAAACCCAAGATCCCATTCTGTCTGATTTACAGCTTTTTACTGAGGCCGTGATCAAAGAATTTACACCAGCACTTGCCAATCTCACTCCCAGTGCTTCATCTATGCCTCATGTTCTATCTCCAGCTACTCCCACTTTGAGATTATCGTTTTCTTCACTCCATTTCCAGCAACCCTCTAAAAACCATAAAAAGAGAGTGAAGAAGAAAGATTCTCCTGGATCTCAACTCCCTTGTGGCGTGGTTTCTATACCCTTTCCGTCCTTGCATGAAGACTTCTCAAATACATGCCCAATTCTGGACTATGACTCTGACTTTTCTGACCATTTCTAGTATTTGGGCGTCTGGAATCCGCCCTTTAAGGAGGGGGTACTGTCACGACTAGCACTCTGCAGCTGCTGTCTGCAGTGACTCTATTAGATTTGTTATGCTTTCCACTTGTAGTACCACTGCCCACCAAAGGGGCCACTGTGCTACTTGATTATTCTCCTTGATCACTGGGAGTGGTTTCAGCTGCATGAGGCCTATTTATACCTGCCTGCTTCAAACAGTCTGGGCCAGATCATTAGGTCACTCCTGTGAGCATTTCCATGTGCTTTGTTCCAGTCTGCATTATCAAGTTGTTTGTTCCAGTCTGCATTTACATGTGCTTTGTTCCAGTCTGCATTATCAAGTTGTTTGTTCCAGTCTGCACTTCCATGTGCTTTGTTCCAGTCTGCATTATCAAGTTGTCTGTTCCAGTCTGCATTACCAAGTTGTCAGTTCCAGTCTGCATTATCAAGTTGTTTGTTCCAGTCTGCATTACCAAGTTGTCAGTTCCAGTCTGCATTATCAAGTTGTTTGTTCCAGTCTGCATTACCAAGTTGTCCTCTCCAGTCTGCATTACCAAGTTGTCCTCTCCAGTCTGCATTACCAAGTTGTCCTCTCCAGTCTGCATTACCAAGTTGTCCTCTCCAGTCTGCATTACCAAGTTGTCCTCTCCAGTCTGCATTACCAAGTTGTCTTCTCCAGTCTGCATTACCAAGTTGTCTTCTCCAGTCTGCATTACCAAGTTGTCCTCTCCAGTCTGCATTACCAAGTTGTCCTCTCCAGTCTGCATTACCAAGTTGTCCTCTCCAGTCTGCATTACCAAGTTGTCCTCTCCAGTCTGCATTACCAAGTTGTCCTCTCCAGTCTGCATTACCAAGTTGTCCTCTCCAGTCTGCATTACCAAGTTGTCCTCTCCAGTCTGCATTACCAAGTTGTCATCTCCAGTCTGCATTTCCAAGTTGTCATCTCCAGTCTGCATTACCAAGTTCTGTTAAATTGTTGATCCCATTGAACTGTTGCTCTATATTCCCATTTCAGTATATCTGTGCCACAATCCGTGGTGGTTTGTTATGTGTTCTTAATAAAGCCACTTTAACCACTTACGCTCTCTCCGTGGTCATACCTGGGAAATCCTGACACATACAGCCTAAACAGGTGTTTGTCACTTCACATAAAGACTTACTTAACATTTCCTGCTATCAGCAAACATACTAATCTTTAGCAATGTTACAAACACAAACAATTAAACTTGCATACACCAAGATACAGAAAAGACTTCCTAAACAAAAGCTTATTGTATCAGATATGTGCATCAGAAATAATGCATTTCCTCTAACAATGTTAAAACAGAAAAAAAATAAAATTCTCCCCTGGCATCAGAAATAAAGATTTCCTATACCAATATATACACAATATAAAAAATAAGTGCATTTGCAATTATATAGATAAGCGCCCTAAATAAATTTATACCATAAGTTACTTATAAATGGTTCAGTCACAGGAGCCAAATCAGAATTCAAGAGGGTAGTGAAGATAGCAAGCCCAGGTCAAAACAAGAATTGCAGTGAGAATAGGCAGGTATAATGTCACTCGCCGGATCTCTGGTTCCTCTGGACCTAGATCCAGGCCACTCACCTCTCTGCTGGCGTCCCTGCAGCGACACGGCCATCCACCATCTTAGGAATACTTCTGCGCATGTGCAGACCAGAACGAACTTTCAAACCTTTCCTCATTTCGTATTGGCTACCTGTCAGCTTTCCCCTATTTAAGGCACCTATGACCTTCTTGTAGTTGTCTGTTCTTGATCCTCACTTCGCTGTGGTAGCTGAGGTCTACTCTCCTGTGGTTCCCGTTCCTCTCAGCGTCTCCAGACCTCCTCACCTGTTGTTCGGATAGCCTCATCACCATGTCCGTGGGAAATACCTGCCTTCCGCTGATCGCTGCAGCGTCTTCAATACATTACCTGCTGGCCGGATAACTTCATCGCCACCTCTGTGGTAATACCTGCCTCTCGCTGATCACTGCAGCGTCTCCTATACATCACCTGCTGGCCGGATAACTTAATTGCCATGTCTGTGGTAATACCTGCCTCTCGCTGATCACTGCAGTGTCTCCTATACATCACCTGTTGGCCGGATAACTTCATTGCCACATCTGTGGTAATACCTGCCTCTCGCTGATCACTGCAGTGTCTCCTAATTATCACCTGCTGGCCGGATAACTTCATCGCCACGTCTATGGTAATACCTGCCATCCGCTAATCATAGCCACATCTTCTATTATGTCACCTGTTGTTCGGATAGCCTCATCACCATGTCCGTGGGAAATACCTGCCTTCCGCTGATCGCTGCAGCGTCTTCAATACATTACCTGCTGGCCGGATAACTTCATCGCCACCTCTGTGGTAATACCTGCCTCTCGCTGATCACTGCAGCGTCTCCTATACATCACCTGCTGGCCGGATAACTTAATTGCCATGTCTGTGGTAATACCTGCCTCTCGCTGATCACTGCAGTGTCTCCTATACATCACCTGTTGGCCGGATAACTTCATTGCCACATCTGTGGTAATACCTGCCTCTCGCTGATCACTGCAGTGTCTCCTAATTATCACCTGCTGGCCGGATAACTTCATCGCCACGTCTATGGTAATACCTGCCATCCGCTAATCATAGCCACATCTTCTATTATGTCACCTGCTGGCCGGATAGTCTCATCGCCATGTCGGTGGTATATCCCTGCCTTCCGCTAATCACAACAATCTCTTATTACCTCACCTGCTTGTTGGATAACTCCTTCTCCTCGTCTGTGGTATCTACCACCTGCCGCTCATCTAAACCTCTTTGCTGCTCCTAGGTTACTACCTGCATCCTTAGAGCACCTCATTGCGTTCTGTTATTCAGATTGTCATATCCTCAATTCTCATAGCTGTATGTCCGTTAACCCTGCCACACTCTCTTGAGGGCCATGACCTGCGCAGTGGAAGCTGCTAAACCCATACCCTCTTGCAGGGGTCCCTGGAGAAGACCAGCCACTGCGTTAGACTCCGTGTCTCGGGTGTAGTAACAACTATTGGCAGAATTCTGGGTCGAGAATCTTAGTGACCATGACATATAGGAATTACAGCAAAATCGGAGCTGTGGTAGGAAAACCTGTTGCTCTGACATTGACACAGTGTTCAAATCAGGTTTAAATAGTGTTTTAAATTTGAAAAGGCTGCCTCTGCAGCTGTGGTCACATGACAATGGGCATATCAACCCAGAGCCACAGGTGCCATCGAAAAAGGCATTGTTGGACCTGCAGCAAGGAGAGGGTAAGTCTTACGAGTTGTGACATACATAAGGTAGCAGAATAGCAATTGTAGCTATTTGTGGGAATACATGTTCATCGACACAGGTGCAACACCAGTTCCTTGGTCCATGCAGTTGATGACAAAAGGCAAAAACTAGTTGCGCACTGGGACGTTAAGGTTTATAAGTACTGTGCTAGTTTCTGGCTCAAGGCAGATGCTGGAAACAGGTTTTGTGTTTGTTCCTCGCTCTGCGCAGTTGCCAATTACAGGCACTGTGTTAATAGCACACTTGTTAGCAACTCTGAGCAGCTAGTCATTACAAGCACTGTGCTAGTTCTTGGCTCTGGGTAGTTGGTCTCAAGGCAATGGTAATTACTACAGCCGTATTGCAAGTTGTACTTTCACTGTTTGTTTGTTTAAACCTTTTACTGCTAAGGTTTGTTGGGGGGGGGGGTTATTGAGGGCTTGATTGAAGAACTCTGATCACATGTGTTTGTTAACCAGATATATTCATAGTAGAATGACTGCAAAGCCAGTGATGGCTGCTTAGTTAGTGTGTATAGCTCAAAGTGTGTATAGATACAAGTGTGAAACAAAAATTTAAACAGCATAATTTGGAGTTACACTGGAGGAAACAGGAGAAGAACATTCTGCCTATTACCACAGCTTCACAAGGACAACTGTCAGTATTCACCTGAAACTCCATATTCCCCCTCTGCTATTTTCAACTCTCCCTGGCTACAAGCTACATGAGGACTGTGTTGGACTCTGATCTCATTTTCCTCTCATCTCATGAAAGTTTGTTTTATTTATCAGTTTGTTTTCAATGCAAAATCCACTCTGTTTAATCAGACTGCTGTACTACTTGCTCAACCACTCCCTACCATGCTACAGTTATTTCAGTCCCCTATCTCAGCACTGTACTTCAATTCTATGTAAGCTCTGTCTCCCATCACAAGTAGGAAGAAATTATACTGTCTTTCAACCAATCTCCTCTCATGACTCTGCAAAAACTCAGCTATTCAATTGCCTGCTCTTTATTACTCTCCATTCAACACTTCCACCCACTCCCCCACATGCTCCCCACATCATTACTTTATACTATCCAGACATCCAGGAATACACTACATTTTCTGCATCCTAGCTCTGCACTACTTATCTGACTACACTGGACATTGCAATTAGGCATTTCCTTTAATTCCACTTTTTTGTTATTTGACTAATAGTCCCAATGCTTGCCAAAATATTTTTCTTTATCTCTTTTCATGGCATTATTTTTAGGACTATATCATCCCTCACCCATCCTGCAACACACACCTCTGTCCACATTGCCCCTTCATTACTTCACTCACCTCTAGTGAACACTCATGGACTTTTTTGCTATTTAAATTCAATAACTTTAACAGCCTCAACCTGCTGCCAGAAACAAAAAAGGACACACATCTTACAATCATCTTTCCTACCTTTCTTCCTCCCTGCTTCTACTAGCTGGTGATATATCACCTAATCCAGGTCCCCCTCACTTCTCCCACACACATATATCTGAACACTACAGAAATCTGGCAAACCTCAAACACATAACCTGTCTCCCCTCTCTTCCAAAGTCCTTTAAATGTGCCCTTTGGAATGCACGCTCTGTTTGTAACAAACTTACCTCCGTACATGATCTCTTCCTCTCATACAAGCTCAACCTTCTAGCAATAACATAAACATGGCTCACGCATTCAGACACTGCCTCACCCTGCAGCCCTCTCACATGGTGGTCTCCATTTCACCCACACCCCCAGACCAGGAGGCAGACAAGGAGGGGGGTTGGACTACTTCTCTCCCAACAGTGCACATTCACAGTTCTACCAAGTGTCCCATCACTCACATTCACATCTTTTGAAGTACATGCTGTTAGGATTTTTAACCCATTCTCTATGCGTGTTGCTGTCATCTATCGCCCCCCTGGTCCACACCAACAATTTCTTGAACACTTCTCTGCATGGCTCCCTCACTTCTTATCTACTGATATCCCCACCATCATCATGGGTGATTTCAACATCCCTATTTCTAATCCACGTTCCAATGCTGCTTCCAAACTACTCTCTCTAACCTCCACACTTGACCTCTCCCAGTGGATTGAATCCGCTACTCATCAGGATGGCGACTGTCTTGATCTTGTTTTCTCTAGACTATGCTGTTTCTGATTTCCTTAACACTCCTTTCCCCCTCTCTGATCATCACCTTATTAGATACTCGCTCACCCCCAGTTCTTTACCCTCCCTAGTGTCAAACTCTTCCAAGCCTCCTCGTACCCGCAAGAATATCAACGCTATTGATTTTCAACAGTTTTCCACCTCTCTCCAACACCTTCTCGTCCCAATTTCTACATTCTCCTCCCCTGATCGGGCAGTACCCCATTTTCATCAAATCCTAGCAACTGCCCTGGATCAAGTGGCTCCAGCAACACTACATACTTCGCGTAGAATTCGTTGCCAACCATGGCACACTACAGTAACACGAACTCTACAAAAACTTTCTCGTAAAGCAGAACGTCACTGGCGTAAATCTTGTGCCTCTAATGATTTCATCACATATACTGATATCTATCACTCCTACAGAAATGCTCTGGACACTGCTAAACAAGCATACTACCAATCTCTCATCTATGCTCAGGCTTCTAACCCCAAATGCCTATTTAACTCTCTTCTGAATCCTCCTGCCCCAAATCCTCCAACTAACATCAAGGCACAGGATCTTGCTTCCTATTTCAAGGACAAAATTGATAAGATCAGGCTTGAAATGATATCATCTCCCTTGACAAGCAATCTGCTCAATTCCTTTGTAGCACCCTCTGACACACTCTCTTTATTTGATCCCACAAATGAAGAGGAAGTTTCTACTCTCTTCTCATCTTCCTTCTCTACCTCCTGTCCTCTTGATCCCATTCCCTCACAAATTTGTATGTCCCTGTCTTCTGTACTCATTCTCCCTCTAACTAAAATCTGTAATCTATCTCTTTCTACTGGTATTTTTCCATCACTATTCAAGCATGCAGTGATTACTCCCATTTTAAAAAAACAGAATTCTGACCCTATCTCATAAATTACTGCCCCATCTCCCAGCTCCCATGCCCGTCCAAGCTTCTCGAGAGAATTGCCTACACTCGCCTCACACACTTTCTTACAGCAAACAACCTATTGGATCCTCTTCAGTCAGGCTTTCGCTCTCAACACTCCACAGAGACTGCGCTGACCAAAGTTGTCAATGATTTGATCACAGCAAAAAATAATAACCAATACTCTCTTCTAATTCTCCTGGATCTCTCTGCTGCATTTGACACTGTTGACCACTCTCTCCTCATACAAACGCTACAATCCCTAGGTCTTGAAGGCACTGTCCTATCCTGGTTCTCATCCTACCTATCTAATCGCTCTTTCAGTGTTAATTTCTCTGGATCCACCTCTGCTCCGCTTCCTTTATCAGTTGGAGTTCCACAAGGCTCAGTCCTAGGTCCTCTGCTATTCTCTATCTACGCCACTTCTCTTGGAAAACTAATAAGCTCCTTTGGATTTCAGTATCATCTCTATGCGGATGATACACAAATTTATCTATCTTCCTGATCTTTCACCATCTGTGTTGTCTCGCGTTACTGACTGTCTTTCTGCCATTTCATCTTGGATGTATTCTCGCCAACTCAAACTCAATCTTTCAAAAACTGAATTAATAATATTCCCACCCAAAAACAGAAGCTTCCTGCCTGACATTTCTATTTCTGTTGATAACATGACCATAAATCCCACCCCACAAGCTCGTTGCCTAGGTGTAATCCTTGATTCACAACTGTCGTTTATTCCCCACATCAACTCTATATCTAAATCATGTTACATACACCTAAAGAACATTTCCAGAATACGCACATATCTGACACAAGACACCGCAAAAAAATTAATTCATGCACTCATCATCTCCCGCATCGACTTTTGCAATTCCCTCCTTACTGGTCTTCCCAAAGTCAGACTTGAACCCCTACAATCTATTTTGCAAGCAGCGGCTAGATTGATTTTCCTTACAAACCGTTTTTCCTCTGCTGAGCCACTCTGTCAGTCTCTACATTGGCTGCCTGTATTTCAACGAATCCAATATAAAATTCTTCTACTAACATACAAGGCCATTAACAAAATTGCACAGACATACATTTCCTCACTTGTC
This sequence comes from Mixophyes fleayi, assembly GCF_038048845.1. NCBI lineage: Eukaryota > Metazoa > Chordata > Amphibia > Anura > Limnodynastidae > Mixophyes > Mixophyes fleayi. The sequence goes on from NC_134409.1 coordinate 96,662,332, forward strand.
TCGAAATATCTCCCTACTCGACACCTCCGTTCTGCACAAGATCTACGTCTCTCCTCCACTCTCATCACATCCTCCCATTCTCGGTTACAGGATTTTTTCCGGGCTGCAACCACTTTGTAGAATTCCCTCCCACGCACATTAACGCCCTATTAGCATCCTTTACACTGCTAACGCAGGACAACAACCATCTGACCAACATTGCAACACACATAGCCTACTCAGTACTTTTACCTTTGCAGTCTGGCTGGTCCATTGTGCAATATGATGTAGCACATGCCCTTGTGTTTCTAACTCCCATTGTCCTATATATTGTAAGCTTTCGAGCAGGGTTCTCTTACCTCTCTGTCAGTATGTATTACCCAGTATTGTCTTATTAATGTTTGTTCCCAATTGTAAAGCGCTACGGAATTTGCTGGCGCTATATAAATAAATGTTGATGATGATGATGAAGGCAATTGATTAGAGATAAAGTGCTAGTTTCTGGGTTAGTGCAATTGGTGATTACAGACAGTAAGTACAGATAGTGCTTGGCTCCAGACGGTTGGTAGTTACAGAGTCTGTGCTAGTTCCTGGCTCTGGGCAGTGGGTGATTACCATTTTTGTGCAAGTACATGGCTCCAGGCAGTTGGTGATTACAGAGTTTTTGCTAGTTCCCCACTCTGGACAGTTGGTGATTACCATTACTGTGCAAGTACATGGCTCCAGACAGTTGGTGATTAGAGTCTGTGTGTTACAAATTGGCGGTACCATATCACTGTACATCTCCCTTTTGGTTGAATTCAGCATTCTATCCTGGGACAAGCGTGACTTCTGTCTGCAGTACTGGAGGCTCCCATCCTCAGTGAGACATTTGCTAAACATCCTGCTGAGTCTAAACACCTTATCTCATCCACCAATTAGTTTCCTCTGCAGACTATAAGAGTTTCTTCCTACACTCAGCGAATTGTCAGTGCAATACTTTCCTAGTTCCAGATTACCACAGTTACTGTTTTGTTGCTGATTCATTCTGCCTGCTGTATACAGATCTCAAACATCAACCCTTTCGTGTAAATTCAGTTTCATCCTGGTTGCTGCTTCATTCCGCCTGCTGTATACAGATTTCAACCATTTATTCTCTGAGTGAGATCAGCTTCATCCTGTTATATGGACTTCAAACCATTAACACTTTGTGTGAATTCAGCTTCACTCTGCTTGCTGTTATATAGATTTCAAACCATTAACCCTTTGTGTGAATTCAACTTCATTCTGCTTACTGAAATAAAGACTTTGGATATTTATTCCTCATGTGGATTCATCTTCACTCTAAATGCTGGTGTACAGATTCCATCTGTGACCTTCTGTGTGGATCCTCCTCTCACTAATCTATTCCTGTCTCTCCTTCTGGCTATCTGGGGTAGTAGGTTGTTGTTCTGAGTCATCCGCTTTCTGGAGCGACATCTCTGTGTATCGGGGTACGGACTTCCAGTTCCACGCCTAACCCAGGTTCTGAGTTGTCCAGGGCCAGTTCCAGGTTTATTTTGTTCAGGAGGTTGCCACCTCTGTATATCCTCTGTCTGAGTTCTGAGTCTTCCCAGTAACGGTTGTGGTACTATATTTGTCTGAGGTACTGAGTCTCTGGTTGTGTGTTCACATCCTCCCTGTTCCCACGTCCAGGTTCCTGTCCATCAGATCCAGATTCCAGTCATCTATTTCAGTACGGAGTCCAGTCCAGCATTCCTCCTCCTAACATCCAGTATACAGGATTAGAGCAAGCTCTAAGAGCAAGACATTCATCCGGCATCCCAGTTCCCACTACATTCTTTTCACAGCTAGTCCCAAGGGTCTTGAGACGGACCCCAGAAACCCTATTGCTGTGACACTGTGCTAGTTCCCGGCTCTGGATAGTTGGTGATTACTGTTAATGTGCTAGTTCCTGGCTCTGGGCAGTTGGTGACTACTGTTACTGTGCTAGTTCCTGGCTCTGGGCAGTTGGTGATTACTGTTACTGTGCAAATTCCTAGCTCTGGGTAGTTGGTGATTACTGTTACTGTGCTAGTTCCTGGCTCTGGGCAGTTGGTGATGACTGTTACTGTGCAAATTCCTAGCTCTGGGTAGTTGGTGATTACTGTTTCTGTGCTAGTTCCTTGCTCTGGGCAGTTGGTGATGACTGTTTCTGTGCTAGTTCCTGGCTCTGGGCAGTTGGTGATTACTGTTACTGTGTAAGTACATTGCTCCAGACAGTTTATAACTATAGGTGAAGTGCTAGTTCCTGGCTCCAGACACTTGGTGGATTCAGGTACAACATTTTAGCAAAAATTTTTCCCACTGCATCTACATGGAGATTATTCCTGAATCTACCACTTTTTCTTCAAACATTATTTATTTGTCTTTCAGTCTTCCTAGCTCTACTTTTAAGTAATGACTACTTGTTCTAGCAATGCTTTTTCATATCACGTTTCTTCTTACTTGTAAAATGTACATGGTGTACATGTATACAAAACGTGGAAGCCACTCAATCTATTTATAGCAATAGGTGATTGAAAAGGGATGGATTATCGAGAAAAGAAACACATAAACTCCCCACAACCCTGCTGTCAGTCAGTAAAAAAAATGAATCAAAACTGCCTCCTATTTGTAAATAAAACACAAAACTCTTTGTTACTGACATTTGCAGATATACGATATGCCATCTGCCACTTCATGGCACTTTTGCTAATTGGATGATCCTAACCCTGCACAGTGAGAGTACCCATATTGGGTAATATATTCATGTGTTATTAAATTGAATGCAAATGTACCAGGAGGTTCCTTGAAGCATCCAAAAAGCAGCACTGCAAGGACCAGCACTCCCTTTCAGATACTAATTACATACAAGCCTCAGAAACAATAATACATGTAAAGAAATCACTCAATGTAAAAGTAACAGTAGCTTAAAAGGGAGGTGTTCTAAATAAAATAAACACAAATTTCCCTTCTGTACTATCTTGTGTTACCAGCTATCCCCACATGGATGTCCCAACGCTACCTAAAACTCAACATGTCCAAAACAGAGCTTATTATCTTCCTTCCTGCCACCACCTGCCCTCAAATCTCCCTCACAAGTAATAACACCACAATTTCCTCAGTCTCCCAAGCCTGCTGCCTTGTTGTCACACTTGACTCCACCCTCTGCTTTATTCCTCACATCCAGATTTTCTACCAGTCCTGTAGATTCCACCTTAAAAACATTGCCAGAATACACATTTTGCTTTCTCAATATGCTACCAAAACTCTTATCCATTCTCTCATCATTTACCATCTTGACTACTGCAACCTCCTGCTATCTGGCATTCCTAACACCCATATACTCACACTTCAATCCATCCTAAACGCTGCTGCAAGACTGATTTTCCTTATACTGCTCCACTTTGCAAATCCCTACACTGGCTCCATGTGTCCTCCAGAATCCAATTCAAATTACCGTTACCTACAAAGCCCTCAAAAGCACTACTCCTGCATACATCTCAAATCTCATATCAAAATACTCTCCCTCCTGCCCTCTTAGATCTACCTCTGACCTGTGCCTTGTCTAGTCTCTGCTGACCACCTCTCACTCCCGCCTACAAGACTTCTCCTGTGCTGCTCGCCATTTATGGAATTTCCTACCATGCTTAATCAGGCTTTCCCACAGCCCTTAAATCTTTAGACGTTCTCTAAAACCCATCTCTTTTTTTAAAGATTACCTTATCCGTGATGATACTATTCACACTAATACACCCTCACAGCTGTCCCAATCTCCACTGTAAGCCACACTCGCTCCTTTTGTTTCAGCTGTGCTCTCTTCCACTTAGAGTGTTAGCTCTCTAATGAGTAGGGTCCTCTATACCCTTTGTTTTCATGCCTTTATTTTGTCTGCCTTTTAATGTTCTTGTTTTATGTATGTCCTGTTTTCCCTATTGTACGGCACTGCGGAGCACTGTGGCGCCTTATAAATCTATGATAATAATAATAATTAAAACTTCCTCCAATTTGTAAATAAAATGAAGAATTCTTAGTTACACACATTTGCAAAAAGACAATAAGCCATCTCACAGTTTATGGTTAGGACCACCCTATTAGCAGAAGTGCTGTGGAGTGGCAAACAGCTTATCATATATGTTATAAATATGTGTAACATAGACTCCCGCAATTAATTTACTAATAGGAAGCAGTTTTAAATAGCTTTTCTTTACCTTGTGTCAGCAGTGTACTGCGGGGGAATTGTGTTTCATTTTAAAGTTAAAGAAGAGGGATGGTCACTAGAAGAGAGAGAAAACAAAACAAAAAAAGAATTTGCACAATTGTAATTGCAACATTTAGTTATTTGTTTTCTTAATTTTCCATGCATGATCTATTGTGGATTCTTTTTTATGTCTTTCCAAGTGCCCATGCCTCCTCTTTAACTCAGTAACTTATTCAATTGTGTGGTATTAAAACTTGGTTCTCAGGGACGATGCAGCTAGAATTAAGGGCCTTCTACCAGAAATAAGAGAATCATTTATTGGACTTGGCCATTTCCCTAGAGACTTATTAACATCCATGTAGTGTGGACTTTGGCATTTTTAAAATCTTTTTATTTTTCAACAACAGGAAGTATAGAATACAAATGAAGGTAACACAGTTACAAAACATAAACCAGAAAACACTAAATTGACATTAGAAATCGTATAGCTATAGCTAGTTCAAATCAACAAGGTCTTATTTCGAAGTGCAAATCCTAAATTTTTCCTGTTGGGGATTTTGTTTATAGTATTGAGTAGGGAATGGAAATGGGGGGAATGGGTGGTAGGAGAGGAAAAAACTAAAGCTCTGAATGTGTAAGAGGGTGGATATAGTTTAGGGAGGCTGGAGGGGTGATACGGAAGCCTATGATCTGTCCTATGAAGTCAGCAACTTGGTTCCAGAAAGTAGATATGTGGAGGTATTCTCACCAGATATGAAAAAAGGTACCAATGTCTCCAACATAGATCAGAGGTTGCAGGGAAGTTTGTGGAGTTTAAAAGGCACCATATACCATCTAGTGTAAATTTTTTAATTATTTTCTTTCAGCAAGTTATTTATAGAAGTTTTAGCAATGCGTTGTTTCATGAGCGACCATCCCTCTCAATCCAAAGCTCCCCCTATGTCGGCCTCCCACACGTCTTCAAATGGTTTTAGAGGTTGATCCACAGGGGATGAAATATTGTGATATAACAGAGAAATAAGACCCCGTTTGCCCACTTGATACATGCATCGTCTTTCAAATAGTGTCAGTATGCAGAGGATAGCAGATTTCAGTTAAGCTTGGATAAAATCTGTCATTTAGAGATATTGAAAGTGAAAGGAACAAAGGATTCTGTATTTTTTTCAGAAGTCAGGAAACAAGGATATGTGCGAAAACTGGGCGATTCCCACCTGTTTCTTGGGTAAAGAAAATTTGTAGTGTTTCCCATTATGAAAAGTGGGTGCATCCGGATCATAGTGAAGGAGGGGGGGGAAATATTTAGTGAGTTTATATGTTTTAACTATTTTGTCCCATAAATCTAGTGTGGACCAGGTGATGGGGAAGGAATATACCAAGGTTGGTCTGTAATCCATGCAAAACAATGGAAGTAATTATAAAGTGTGTATCCGAGTAAAGGCATTTTCGATACCCACCCATTATTTAATGCCTGGATCAACTTGCAAAGAAATAACATGGCTTAATAGTGTTGTCATTTTAGGTAAGCTAATATCTGGCACAGTGAGGAAAGATATTGTTAATCCCCAAACCTGTCTGAAGCAGTGGCAACATAATACTACCAATAATATTAACACTGATGGGACCCAGAAGTGACTGTCAGGAAGGAGAAATTTATGAGGCCTACTGTGAATCAACCAGACGCTGGCTGGGATGCCAAGACAGTGGTGGTGGCGATGGTGTGGGTCTTTTACTAAGTAACGGGGCCCGGGACTGCTCCGGAGCTTGGCTCAGGTGCTTTTTATTTGTTTTTTCTTGTTAATATTTCTTATTTTATTTTCATTCGCCGGAGAGAGGGGTTCTGCGGCTGACTGTTGGGCTGCATGTGTTTCCTTCCTCCACAGAGCTCTTGGTCTCTCAAGGTTATGTCATCATTGTTTGGCAAGACTGCCTCCTCCAGGCTGGACACCGGCTGGTCTGTGCCACTGCTGAGCTTTGGAGCAACACTGTGCAAGATATTATTATTCATACATTTTGTATGGACATTTACAGCTACTGTCCCGAAAATAGATAAAGCTACATAATATATTAGACTTGTAAATAATTATTTATAATGGAACAAAATGAGTTATACTAGTACAGTTTGGGTAACAATTGTAGAATTACCTATAATGGTAAAAAGAAAAATTAAATGTGCTGTATAGGTATAGACTGATGTGAAATATACTATGACGAGCTATATGGCAGTGGGTGGCGTGATGTCGCTGGGCAGGGAGTTATGTGGCTGATAAGACATGAGGTTGTACAGGGCAATGAAGCTTTTTATTTATAGGCGGTGGCCTACTACGCGCTAGGTATGCCCACAAAGAGGCACTGCCATGCCTTCAACATGGTGTGACCATGCCCCCTCAGCAGCACCATTTTGCTTCAGCCCCTAGAACTTTCTGAACCAGGGTCCAAAATTCCTCTTGACGGCCTTGGACGCTGCCATATTGACAACATGCACACAGCATAAGGTGAGGAAAACTCAGCTACCTAAAATTAACCACAATTAGCTGGTATTCTTCAAGCAGTTAAATTGTAAGTCAAAACGTCACTAAGGAGTGCAGGCTATGAACAGACATGTGAGACCAGAACTCTGTCCTTATAACAAAATTCAACAAACATTAAATAAAAGCCCCAAACCAAAAGGCACTCTAACTGGAACATCTGGGGAGCGGGCAGAGCCAAGAAATGCTGCCCAAGAAAGCTGCAGAGCCCAGCAATAGAGTTGGAGAAGCTCATAAGGCGGGCTGAGAGCTGTCATCTTGACCACGAGCCTGACCTGGCTGTGAATACTAAACCCTCAATATCAGATGTTCTGAATTATGGTCAGCTTTAACTGAGCAAATTGATACCTTTAGAATAGACACTACTCATTTGAGACAAGATATAGAAAACGTTTTCTCGTACTAGTGAATTAGAGGAGAGAGTTTCACAATTAGAGAACACAGTCCAATATCTCCAAAACATTTTTTAAAAAAAATATATATATCCCGCGTTTGTAAACAAAATTGAACACTAATCTTTATTAATACCTGTAATAAAATAACTCAGCTAAATTTTGTACATAGGATATATAAAACCCCTTAGAAAATACATATGTTTATAGGTAGTGAAATGCCTAATTGTGGTATATGTTATGTGGAGGAGGTCACCTTTATACAACAGGTTTGGGATTCTCCACATATTAATAAATTCCGGTATCAGATAACTCTGAAAATCCAACTTGTACAATCCAAAATGTCCAATTGTTACAGCGGCCATTTTCAATGCTGTTTAGTCCAACTGTGTGCCTCTCTCACCATAGAAAATGTTAATTACTGAAATGTTGAATAAAGAACATCTGATTAATGTAAAAGTCTGGTGAGTGCCCTCTTTTATATCAAATATATATATATATATATATATATATATATATATATATATATATATACACATATATATATATACATACAGTGGTCGAAGTTGGGGTATATACAGCCACTTGTTTTAAACACAGTCTGAGTGGCCGGGCAGCATACTCTAATTGCCTGTTCGTGCTGAAAACGTCATAATGTGCAGCCGCAGGGAGCACACCGTTAAAAGTTAAAAGGGAGCAGAGCCTAAAAATACATTGAGATCCGCCCCTGAATCCTAACCTATATATCGCCCCTGACTCCTAACATATATATATATATATATATATATCCTTCGCTAGACCCCCAGCCCCCTCCTGCACTCCACCATTAAATAGCCTACCTCCCACACTAAATTAAGACCCCCTCTTCCCTCACACATTATATTAACATGCTCCCCCTTCCCTCACACATTATAATGAAATGCTCCACACACACACACTATATTGACATGGTCGAAACACACTGTATTGACTTCACACACACACACACTATATTGACATCAAACACATACACACTGTATGGACAGCACGTGCACACTACATTGACATCTCACACACACACACACACACACACACACTGTATGGACAGCACACACACTGTATTGATATCTCACACACACTGTATGGACAGCACACACACACTACATTGACAGCACACACACATTATATTGACAGCACACACAATACTTACCTTGTTCCGTCCGCTCACGCTGATCTTCACACAAGGGACGGCACCTGTCACGTGGTGCATGTCCCAAGTGATACTGAGTCAAATGATAGGCCACACAAGGGGAGGGGGAGGCGGAGTGGCAGCGGATCAGCAGCCAATTATGGAAGGTGGCTGGTCCCAGAGGAGGGACCGGTCACAAAGTAATAGACTTGGGCCGGTCCCTGTACCGGCCCACAGAGCCTTTTTCGTGTCCGGCCCAGCCCGCCCCTGTTTACAACCACATTTCTTGGACAACTCACAAGCATTCGTAAACACTTACAGCAATACAGCAAACAAGTAGTTCAATCAACACTTAACAAGTCAAGCTGGGTACGCACCTATGCAATTATTGTGCATATCACACAATTAAAAAAATTTGGTCAGATATTGCAAGAGTGTGTACACTTCCATCATCATGTTTTATTGTATCTAAACTTCCTAAAAGAAGTGTGTACGTGCTCAAGACCTTCTGTCCTACACTTCTGCCAATAGCTCCTCGTGTATGTGTAGAGTTTGTACAGAACCACAGTCTTTCTTAGCAGATGGATATGAGAGATGAAGATCACAAATCTGAAGTTACATCTTGTAGGTGTGTACGCATGTTTCAGCAAGCTCATCTGGACTTTCCATCGGTGGTGAAATTGTTAGCAAAATTGCATCTGAAGTATGATTGCATAGGTGAGTAACCAACTTCACTTGCGCTTGCCCACACAAGTTTTTCCCTGCGAAATTCAAAAGGTAACATAAGCGAATAACAGGGGGTTACCTGTTCACTTGGTGACCTGTACTGAGCTAACCAAGAGAGCAAAGAGCCATCAGTGTCTTGTAACTCCTATGCTTCTGCAGTGTTTTTCTCATATTGCATAAAGTTTGGAATGCAGCAAGAGAAAACTATGTGGACAAGCACATAGTTTCAGTGTTGTATCACTTTTCACTATTTGACAAACAATGGATATCTTTGTTATCATTAATCAACTACAAAGTAATCAGTTACTCTGTAGCCTAGGTAGCCTTAGCCATAATGAGTTAATAAAGTCTGCAGTATTAGCAAGCGAAGGCTAATAGGTGTGCAAGACTTTTGTAGTGATACACATACCGGGAGGGGAATGGGTGTATGCATACAGTCAATGTACAGTAAGGGCGTGCCAAGTTCAAGCGCACACAGCAGCTTTGGGCATCTCTAAGTTACGTGTTTTCTTTGTGGTATCATTTGCGCCATGTACAGGTTTGGTGTAGTTGGCGACCACTAGTGATGATGGCTGTGTATGCAAACTAGAACATGTATTTGCGATCATGATCAACTGTAAAAAAGGCATTGTCACGCCCGAGGATCTGTCTGTACCCAGACTGGGTTGTGTCTCTGGAGCTGGACTGGTGACTACGTGGACAAAGCTGGCTGGCCTGATAATGTTCCTCTGCATGTAGTGAATGGACCGGTGAAGATAGTGCAGGGGAGAGAAAAAAGGAAATGGATTGCTGAACCGGACTAGAACCCGAATGCTGGACCGAATACTGTAAACGGAATGCTGAAAGCGGATTGCTGTAACTGGAATGCTGAAAGAGGATTGCTGTAAACGGACTGGAACGAGATTGCTGGAATCGGACTGGAGCCAGAATGCAGACTGCACTGTCAGAGCTGGATAAATAGCAAGACTGTAGCGAGATAGCCAGTATGACTGAAAACTGCTGGGAACCAGGTTGGCATTTGAAATACAACAGAGCACTGGCTACAGGTAAGGGCTCCAGGAAGTCCCTTTTATAGTTGTTGTTTATTCCTGATTGGAGACTGCAGTCAGCTGGGCAGAAGAAGCACTCTGAGTTGCTGAGATGGATCAGGTGACTTTATCCAAGATGGTAGGTCCCATGAACTGGTTTTGGAGGGAATCTGAAATGGAGGCTGTTATTGCCTGATTGGCAAGGGAGAGGAATTATGTGACCAAATCCAAGATGTCCACTCTCATACCCTGATTCTGGAGGGATCTCTGTAGTGGAGACAGACTGGACAGCATCTTACAGAGAGGTCTGAAACGGAGGGACTAATTGGAAAAGCAGCGAAAAGGTGACAGAACCTGAGAGCCTGGTGTGTGACAGGCATTTTATGTACAGGAGACATTAATAACATCCTGATGTATTTCATGAGGAAAAACTAATGATGTTTTTTCATTAATTACTATATTATTAACAAGTGAGAATAATTGAATACTTTTTTTCTGTGTATTCTCCTGGGACTTTATATTCCACATTTGATTTGGACATATCCTGAAGTGTAATGTGTCTCTGTCAGAGCAGATGCATATCTAGACGTGTATTCAACAAGAGATGTTTCTTCAGATTCACTTATAGTTTAATACGAACGTGCGTATTCCCGATTTACGTGCGTTTTTTTAAAAAAAATGGCAACTATATACAGCACACTGTAAAACGAGCACTAAGGGGTATATTTATCTATAGGAGAAAAGTACTAGATCCAGAAAACTGGAGTTTTCCATGGAATTAGGGATTTTTCCTATTTATCAAAGCCCCCTTGTTGGTGAAAACTATCGATGGCTACTGCCAGCATTAGCCTTCGCTGGGGGTCTTCAGCGAATCTTCCACAGTGATAGTAAATATTCTTATCGTCTTCTTGATAAATAGACCCCTAAATCTTTTTTCATCTTGTGTGCTATCCCATGACAGCTTTTGAGCTATTGCAACAGGTTTTATGACATAGTGTATGGTATTGTTCTACTAAATGGTGTCTTCAATGGGACAGAATGAATGATGGGCTGGATGAAAGCCTTCTATAAGCAAAATTATCTAGCTACTATTGTGTATCAATCTCAGCTCAGAAAACACTTAAAGAAATAGTAAACATAAATTTGTGGTTCTTTTATTTAAATCCCCTCTACCTAAAATGTTTCCATTGCCCCTACTCTCTTGGCTGTGCATAACTTTAGCCAGAAGCCCTATAGAAGAAACAAAGAAACAAATAACATACAATGAAATGAAACAGAAGGTAACAATGACCCTGGCCAAAGGAGCTTAAAATCTAAGAGGTGTGGGGAACACTTGATCATAAGATAGTAGAATAATAATTGTATTAGCTGGAGGGCAAAGGGCGGGCAGCTACTGTTAGGCAGCAGCAATATCGACCTCCAATAATTGAGCAGTCATTGACTACTGGCTTGGGGAATCTTCGCTAGTATCCCCTGACGAAGGCTACTGCTGGTCACAGCCCTTATCTGCCCAGAGGCTTTTTATAATTAGGGAGCAAAAGCAAAAAAACAAGTACCTTAAATATGCATCTGAGTTTATTTTTCTTAAATGTCCCTCTACAACTCCCCTATATACATATCTACTTTATAAAAGCCTAGTGGCGTGTGTCTGTGTGTGAAAAAAAAAAACCAAGCTGCAGCGCCACCTGCTGGGCGAAGTTAGACACTGACCTACTAAATTCTTAGTGTGTGTGGGAAAAAAAAACTCGGAAAGGGCTGAAATTTGGTATACTAAGATGTTTTTAATTTGTTAATTTAATTTGTTAATTGTTAAAAGTGTTTATAAAGATTTTAAAAAAATATATGTATATTTCTTGAAGGAGAAGTGACAGTTGGGAGTGGTTGGTGGTTGCCGGGGGTGACAGTGGGGAGTGGTTGGTGGTTGCCAGGGGTGACAGTGGGGTGTGGTTGGTGGTTGCTGGGGGTGACAGAGCGAGAGGAGTGTGATACTCAGGACCGCTATGAGAGATCCCTGTGTCTGGATAGACATCTGGATAGATGTGGCGATAAAGATTATGGATGAGGTGATGGAGAAAAATGATGAGGTGGTGACATGTGGACAAAACCCACGTTAAAAAAGGGTGCTTGCGTCGGGAAGTAACGCTCTTCCCCTAAAGAGGCCTGGGCTATGGCCCAAATGCATGACAAGAACCTTTTTAACACCTTAAGTAGCTTGATTTGACTAGAATGCATGAGTATCATGCACGGGTTAACTTGTTAAACAATATGCACACAGCCTTTTCAGCTGGGATATAAGGCACTGTTAGTAGATGTTAAGCCCACCTGGGACCCCCACTCATTAGAAAAATGCCTGTGGCACTGCCCCTTGTATTCTCAAATGTCACACTATGCTATTATTATTTGTATACTGAAAATTCATTTAAAAACTGTACATAGTTTATGAAGAAGCTACAGCCACCCTCGGACACTGAGGACTTCAATATGCTCCTTTATGTGTTAGCTGTCAGCCACACTGGACGAAAGTACTGAACACTCCAGAGTTTCAAAATTCCCTAAAAACTGCAAAAGGGATAATTTTGGGAGGAGACCAATACTCATTCCTATCATCTATGATTAAGCCCCTATGCTGAATAAGCTCAATATTGTCCTGACCACGCTCCCCAGCTGCCGTGACTTTGGGGTGTTTGCTATATGAGGTCACACGATTCCAGCCCGCAGTCTCTCTTTGTCTATCACACAGGTTATAAACCTACTGAATTGCCCCCAAACAGCGTTCACACCTCACACACTTCAGGTTTGCCACACCTATTGAATACGAGCAATAGGACCCAATATACTGTCCCACACTGCCACACAAGGTTTCTAGCTGCTCACAGACTAGCAAGACCCACACCAGCAAGCAAAGGGTTAACACCTCACACCTCCAGACTGTTACACAAATGTAAATGCAAGCACGCATAGCTTGTTAATCAAATGTTTTAACAAATCACATACTGGCATTCAAAGGGTTAACTTGGCCGAGTTATATTCTTCTTAACAGGCTAATGGATTCATTAGAGTATCAAGAATGCAACATATTAAATTATAGATTTAATATACAAAATTACAGGGCATACAGATATAAGAAAAAATAATGAATAAACGATTATAGATTGACATAGCAAGCAAAACAGTTAAAAATAAAAGGGGTTACATTCAGAGTAGTACTTACGTGAATTGCCTTTTCTGGCCAAGGGAAATTGGCTTGGAAAATAGACAGCTTATCAATGTAAATTGAGTTCCCAAAAAGTCTGATAATTTGCTGTAACTGGTTTCAGCTTTTTAAAGACACTTCCAAGCCTCTTTCTACCCACGGGGGGTTGTGGCCTGTGACACTTTTTCAATTACCATTTGCATGTTGTCTGATTTACTACTCAATTCTACTATGTGACCTAACTTTTCTGTGGAGCGTCACACAAACCCAATTTTATTATTAATAAGTCCCTTATGATCCATCTTTTGATACCAAACATGATGAAATTTTGACAATGTGACATACCTTTTCCAAAGATATGTGATTTTAGTTGTTCCCGAATTCCACCTGTACCTGTCATTCACAACCCTGGTGTGATTTCTGCTCCTCAGTATGGAGAGGCACCCGGATCCCCCAAAATGTGAACTATGAAGACATTTTCATTTTGAAGCTCATATTTCTATATACCTGTATAGGTCTTCAAAATGTTGCCTTTGGCTGCAAGGATGTCCAGCTGTGACCGGCCCCACAAAGTCTAATCAGGAGTCCAAAAACTAACTTGTGTCAGGATATATCTCACAGCAAGAGCCCTTTGAAGCTGCTACAGGTGACATGGTTATCTTCTCACATTGGGATGTGCTTAGTCATCAAACACACACATACAACATACTTTCTTTGAATTTTACACTTTAGCTAAACTTATCAATGGATTAATTTGATATAACATATTTACACTACAGTTATGATTTATCCCTTCTAAATAACTGTAAGTTTTCTATGTTTACGACAAATATCTATTGTGCATTCTTCTTCTCTCTAGACTTGGGGAGCCTTCATAAGTAAGAGGTCCTGACATACGTGAGACAGACCCTAGGTCCTGATATATGTGAGACAGAGGTCTCCAGAAAATGAGGACCACCAATCCAGGGAGCACCTCATCTTGATACCCAAAGCCAATACCATGGGAACCAGAAGTGGCATAAAAAAAGCCATCAAGAGACTTGGGAGACTTACAGGACTGGCGGGGGTTTACAGCTTCTGCTGGACTGTCTAAAATGTTTACTGTCAGCTTACCACTAAGTACCAATCTCTGTTTGAACTGCTATGCCTCCATTGATCTCTCTCCTTGTGTGTGCACGTGCCCAAAGTGGGATTACATTTGGGGTTAATTACTGCCTTGCAGAAGGAGAACTGAGACTGTAATAGACCTCCCATCCAACAGATAGATGTTGTTATGATGAGGTTACCTTCACTTACTCCCCCTGCGTCTTGGTAGAATTTTACACTTCCTCCAACCTTCTTCTACCTACATTTGCCGTCTCCAGTCCCAAAGGAGGGAAAGGATGATATATATAAAGGGTCACTTCCATAGTACCAATTCCCCTGCTTCTCAGGGAAGGTAAATAGGATTTCATCCTGCACTTGCTGTCCCTCTCCATTCATTCTGTCTCTAAAGGAAGTGGGTAGCATACCACAAGTCCTTGTTACGAGCCGCCTCACTAATTGCGATGGCTCAATCTGAATCTTTTATCCCGGCTGTTGCAAGGCAGTTAGTTTTGCTGGCTGCGACCCTGGATTTTCCAGTTGGTTGACATGTAGCGAAAACCTTCTTACAGCCACATGCGTGGTCAGCTGTGTCTCTGCTGCAATAAGGTGCTTGTCCCTGAGCAGCCCTGGGAACTGGCATATATTACTTTAAACAACAGGAAGGGCTTAGCCTCCCTGTCAGTTATAGAGTTGTGCTGGCACCTCATTATTTGCTGTTTCGTTGTATGCTTTGCTTTTTGATTACATGTTACTTAATTTTTGGTTTGTCTTCTTTAGATAAATTAACTTTAAATAAATTATCTGACTTTTCCTATATCAAATTTTAAGTTCTAATATTCATTAATTGGGCCTGTTTGTGCAGCATATTAAAGTCAGATGTAGTCAATGTAAATGTGTTTAAAATTGTGTTGGATTTGTGCATCAGGGTGTACCACGTAAATTAATTTTGATGCAGTATCTTTAGCAGAAGAAAAATAAATTGATTTTGTTTTAAAGGACAGCAGTCAGGACTTAGGAGAACATGTTTACATCTGCTATATATATAGCAGATATATATATATATATATATATAGTTTCATATGCCATTTTGTAATACACAATTGCCAAGCCTCGTACTTGATAAATATGGATGGTAGGTTATCTCACCCTGTAAGGAACGTGTTAGGGTTCGTGTACTCGAGAATTGATCAGTCATTGTATCAAGAAAGGTGTTGGGAATAGTCTTGCACAATTTCAACTGCAATCACCAGAGATCCCTATGGTAACTAAACCTGTTAAGGTCAAGTTCAATAACAAGTTTAGTTGCATTAGTGACCTCTGGTGGCTGGAGGTGAAATTGTCCTAAACTATTCCTAAAAATGACTGTGCAGTATCAACAGTCCTGTTTCTCCAGGCATAAACGTGCTTTGGCATGGCATAGGTGCCTTTGTACAGTGGCTTGCCCTGGGTCTTTCTGGGTTGCACAATCCTCTCTTCTCCTTTCTCAGGCTTTGTGGGATTTAAGTGTAAGGGAACTCTTTTTGAAAGTATGGACACCAGATCATTTCACATTGAAATCATAGTCCCTGTGACTGGATCACTCATAAATAACTTATGGTATCAATTTATTTAAGGGAAATAGCGCAGGGCGCTGATTTATATAAATTGCATAGGCACTTATTTTTTGTATTGAATATATTCTGAGATAGGAAATCGTTATTTCTGAGACCAGGGTAGAAACTGGGTTTTCCTGTTTTCACCTTACTAAAGGATATGCCTTATTTCTGATGCATATATCTGATACAATAGGCCTTTGTGGATGGAGGTCTTGTGTGCAGGGCTGCCAAAAGGGATTCAGGGCCCCGGTACAACAATTTCATGGTGCCCCCCTTATAGTTGAGCACGGCAGCAGAAGATTTGGTGAGGGTGTGGTCATACTAGTGGGGCGTGGATATGCATCATTGGGGCATGGCTAGCAGGTGAAGAGTGCTAGGCCACCTTCCTACACAAAAAAGAACCTGCATTGTTGTGTATACTGACACAAGGGTGCAGTGCCCGCTTGCCGGAGCGTGACATATGTCCCAGCACTCCTGACTTTCAGGACATCTAGCACCATAGTGTAGTATAGAAAGAATGCAGTGTGCAAATAAACAGTTAACAGTCTTAGCCTACCCCTTGTATTGAGCAGAACATTCACCAAAAATCTGGATTTCCCCACTAGAATCACAACATTTCACAGACTGTCCTACCTGTTCTTCTCACTTTTACCACCTGTGGCTGCTGCTTTCTTTAGTTGCAGCTTCTCTGGATCTTGGACTGTTGGGGCCCTATTTGGGAAAAAAAATTGGGTACATTTAAAAATGACAACCACGAGTAATAATTAGGCCTTCCTCCAGCCCCAACATTAAAATAATAGTATTCCCACTTAATAAATAAACCTATTTACCTCCCTGCAAACAGCCACAGCAATAAATTAATAGTATTTACATTTCAGAAATATACCTATTTCCTGCAACCATCACTGCCATGAAATAATTCATAGGCACATTTAATACTTCATTCTCCCCAAACTCACCCCCACATTCAATAGCCCCCAAACCACCTCATCTTAAATAGTCCCCACTATTAAATTGCTTCACCATCACCGTACAAACAAAATAGCACCCATTAATTAGCCACCACCTACCTCATACACATTATATTGCAACAAGCCTCCTGTGCCATCACATACACATTACTGTGCCCCTTCATCACAACTACATTGTGCCCCCTTATGATCACACTGCGCCCTCCATGTTGCTTTCCCCCCTTCTATATCACACTGTGCCTCTCCCCCTTCTATATGACACTGTGCCTCTCCCCCCTTCTTTATCACACTGTGCCTTTCCCCCTTCTTTATCACATTATTCCTCTCTCCCCCTCCTTCTTTATCACAATGTGCCTCTCTCTCCCCCGTCATCACTCTGTGCCTCTCTCCCCACTTTTTTTTTTCACTCTGTGCCTCTCTCCCCACTTTTTTTTCACTCTGTGCCTCTCTCCCCACTTTTTTTTCACTCTGTGCCTCTCTCCCTCCCTTGTTTCACTGTGCCTCTTTCCCCACTTCTTTTTGTCACTCACCGGACTGTGAGTGCTTCTTCCCGTGTATTTAGGAACCGTGGCCGTCCACCATCCTGAGGGTCTGCGCATGTGCAGCCCTTTCAAACCTTCAGTTCATGTTCCTTTTAGTTAATTGGCTGATCAGGCAACACTCCCTATTTAAAGCACCTGTGTTCTATACCTCGTTGCCTGATCTTGGAGTCTCATTCCCCATGAGCCTCTGAAGGTGTTCCTGTGTTTCCTCGTGTATTCAGCTCTGCTGATTCCTGTGGTTTCCAGACCACTTCTACTCCCTGTGGTTTCCAGACCACTTCAACACTCCTGTGTCTCATCGTGACTGTATTAGCTGATTCCTATACGCTGCCTCCGTGCACTACAGTTATCAACTCACTTCAACTCTCCTGTGTCTCATAGTGACTGTATTAGCTGATTCCTATCCGCTGCCTCCGTGCACTACAGTTATCAACTCACTTCAACTCTCCTGTGTCTCATCGTGACTGTATTAGCTGATTCCTATCCGCTGCCTCCGTGCACTACAGTTATCAACTCACTTCAACTCTCCTGTGTTTCATCGTGACTGTATTAGCTGATTCCTATCCGTTGCCTCCGTGCACTACAGTTATCAACTCACTTCAACTCTCCTGTGTTTCTCCGTGACTGTATTAGCTGATTCCTATCCGCTGCCTCCGTGCACTACAGCTATCAGCTCACTTCTACTCTCCTGTGTTCCATCGAGACTGCACCAGCTGATTCCTATCCGCTGTTTCCGTGCTCAACAGTTCCAGCTCATCTCAACTCTCCATTCCTTCACATAGACAGCGGTACAACTTGCTAAACGCAGACCGCTGACTCTCATCACCTCCTCGTTGCTGCTGGACATTCCTCCTCACTATAGCAGTGGTACAACTTGCTACCGCAGACCACTGACTACCCTCACGTTTCCTTTGTCCATTCAGTTCCTCGTGTACTACTATCTGTATATTACCAGTGCTGCTAGTCATAGACTTTCCTCGAGCATTCTCTACCATCTGCTGTCTCCTGTTCCGTGATCACCCCGCTACCAGAGTACCATATTACCATCTATACTACTCTGGTAAGTCTATCACCTGGTGATCCCTGGGTAAAGACTCCTAGTGCCCGTGACACTTTTTCACTCTTTGCCTCTCCTCCCCTTCTTTGTCACACTGTTCCTTTCTACTTTGCTCCCCTTGACTCTCCGTTCCTTTACTTACTTTTTGTTAGTTTCGATCTTTTCTTCTGTCTTCTCTTCTTTCTTCTTGCTTGGTTCTCTCTGCGACGCTCCTCACTGAATGTCGGGCGTGACTTGATGACGTCACGCCCGACATTCAGTGTGAACGGAGCAGAGAGGAGGGATCGGGTGAGTATGTAAACTGTTTTTTTTTTTTTTTTTAACTATCTAGCTCCCCCCATCAATGAACGGGTCGGAAACCCCTAGCCCCCCCCCCCCCCCACCAGAAAAAGACAAAAGTAAAAAAACCTTGCAATTAAAAAAAAAAAAAGTGTAAATAAAGAAAAAATTCAGCGGTGAGGGCCCGGGCCGAGCCCCCTGGCATGGCCGGGCCCGGGTAAATAGTACCCGCTCCCCCCCCTCTCAGCGACCCTGCTTGTGTGTATTGGGATGTATTTAGTATAGAAGTGTCATTGTTTAGGATTTGTAAGGTTGCTAGTGGAAACCTCCAATTAGGCATTTGTGCAAGGGAGTCTGATAGCAGGAAGTGCTAACGAAGTTTTTTGATGAAGTGTCTTGCCTGATTTAGCCAAAGGCCCAGCAGGGGGTCGTTACTGTTTGGCCTCTTGTCTAGAGTGAATTTCATATATAAGCGCACATTTTGTTAGCTTAGCAATGCATGTAAATCCATGTTTGTGTAAATAGAGTATATCCTGATGCTAAAAATAGCCGTGTCTGAAATGTACGTGAAAAGTGTTCTTCTAATTTCAACATCTGACTTGATCACTGATACCTCTAATCAGTGAGAGTAAATAAACATCTTGCTTCAAGACCTACTTGAAAACATCTTCAATATTGCTGTATTCCTGTGATCTCATCATCATCATCATTTATTTATATAGCGCCACTAATTCCGCAGCGCTGTACAGAGAACTCATTCACATCAGTCCCTGCTCCATTGGAGCTTAGTCTAAATTCCCTAATATAGACACACACACTCACACACAGACACAGACAGACAGAGAGGGAGAGACTAGGGTCAATTTTGATAGCAGCCAATTAACCTACCAGTATGTTTTTGGAGTGTGGGAGGAAACCGGAGCACCCGGAGGAAACCCACGCAAACACAGGGAGAACATCCAAACTCCTCACAGATAAAGCCATGGTCGGAAATCGAACTCATGACCCCAGCGCTGTGAGGCAGAAGTGCTAACCACTAGGCCACTGCGCTGCCCAGATTAGGACCTAAATCTAATCCGTTCGCTGGCTGTTCTGAGGTTTGGACCCAAGATCTCCAGTATCACCACTCCAGCCTATAAGAAGTATATTCAATAATAGCAATATGTTAGAACATATAGAACTATAGCTGCTGTGGATATTGATTTGATATTATAGAGTTCATTTAAGTAGCAACAAGTATACAGTGTATGTATATATATATATACAGTGTATGTATATATATATATATATATATATATATATATATATATATATATATACACAAAATTGAAAAATATTAATTATTACATAAAACACTTCATTTTGCAAACATATTATAATGTCATAACAGTAAAATTCTGCATTCAGAGACAAATTGTGTTGCTCTCTCTTACCTGATCTTGCAGCATAGACTACCTGATGTTCTCTATTGCTTGTTCTTGGAGCGCTATTGTCAGTTGGCTGGAACCTTGGGGTCCTGAATTGTAAATGTGCAAAATTGCATTAAAATTAGAGATGGTCACTGACCCCCGTGTTTTGGTTTTGGATTTGGTTCTGGATCTGGATTACCGTCGTGTTTTGGTTTTGGTTTTGCAAAACCGCCATTGCGTGTTTTGGTTTTGGTTTTGTTTGGTTTTGTTTTGCTATTTTGTTGGAAAATACATGTTTTTGTGCCTAAAATAACCCAATTTAGTGCTCCAACTGTTTTTGAGATAAGTAATCTAATTGTTGAGGTAATAAATCATCCAAAAAAACTGTTTAATTCTTCGTTGGTAGGCCTTCATTTATTCTACACACAAAACAGATTGTCTTCCTCTCCATCTATGCATATTGGCAATACAGCCATCGTCTTTGGATGTATATTACACCCTACACTTATAGTTAAATATGTAAAGAAATGGAAAAAGACAGTTTGCTTTCTGTCTCTATAGGCCCCCCTCCACTTTTTTAAAAAAACAAAAAATTCAGCCATTATAGACTGTACAATATTAATTGACATGGAGAAAGCCAGTTTGGTTTCTGTCTCTCTAGGCCCCCCTCCACTTGTATAAAATACCAAAAAATCCAGCCGTTATAGACTGTACAATATTAATTGACATGGTGAAAGCCAGTTTGGTTTCTGTCTCTCTAGGCCCCCCTCCACTTGTATAAAATACTAATAAATTCAGCCGTTATATACTGTACAATATAAATTGAAATGGACAAAGGCAGTTTGGTATCTGTCTGCATCAGATCCTCTCTCCACTAGGAGTAAAATAGAAAACTATTCAGCCGTTATATAATCTAGAATATAAATAGAAATTGAGAAAGGCAATTTGGTATCTGTCTGCATCATAATCAACATCATCATTAGCGCCCTCGTCGCCTACACAAATCTCCCCCTCATCCTCTTCTAATTCCAAAGTGGCATCCTCAATTTGGGTATCACCGGCTATACTCGGGCTATTAAGGCACACATCAGCAGAATGCTCACGATTAGACATCCCACTGTTGGATGGACTCTCCACAGGGATTGTTGTCATTTGTGAATCAGAGCAAATATTCTCCTGTAATGCCTCACTGTTATCTTGCAGCTCGGCTTTGACGCGTAACAGTAGTTGTGCACCAATTGTAGGCTGGGTAACTTTTTGGGATCTGCCACTAATACCCAAAGGTGAAGGCCTCATTCTCTCTTTGCCACTGGTGTGTGTAGAATGGCATGCTTGCAATTTTTTTTTTATCGTCACTTAACTTTTGCTCAGTTACACTTCTTTTTCGCTTCAATACAGTAAATTTTTTTTTGGTTTTTGTTTTTTGCACTAATTTGGAAACACTCTGTTGTTTGACATCGCCTTGGCCAGATGACGTACTGGGAACACTAACATCAGGACTGGTGACAGAACCTGGTTGCTCATTCAGAACATATGTGGACTGCTTTGAATCCATTCTGAGCGCAAACCACTGGGGAGTGCTAAAAATTATTTGGTAGATACTGCTGACAGATATGACTTTTGACAGCCAGAAATATTAATGCACAATTAGGGAGGACACCCCAAAAGCACTGAGGAGTGCTAAAAATTATTTAGTAGATACTGCTGACAGATATGACTTTTGACAGCCAGAAATATTAATGCACAATTAGGGAGGACACCCCAAAAGCACTGAGGAGTGCTAAAAATTATTTAGTAGATACTGCTGACAGATATGACTTTTGACAGCCAGAAATATTAATGCACAATTAGGAAGGTCACCCCAAAAGCACAGAGGAGTGCTAAAAATTATTTAGTAGATACTGCTGACAGATATGACTTTTGACAGCCAGAAATATTAATGCACAATTAGGGAGGACACCCTTAAAAGCACTGAGGAGTGCTAAAAATTATTTAGTAGATACTGCTGACAGATATGACTTTTGACAGCCAGAAATATTAATGCACAATTAGGGAGGACACCCCAAAAGCACTGAGGAGTGCTAAAAATTATTTAGTAGATACTGCTCACAGATATGACTTTTGACAGCCAGAAATATTAATGCACAATTAGGGAGGACACCCCAAAAGCACTGAGGAGTGCTAAAAATTATTTACTAGATACTGCTGACAGATATGACTTTTGACAGCCGGAAATATTAATGCACAATTATGGAGGACACCCCAAAAGCACTGAGGAGTGCTAAAAATTATTTAGTAGATACTGCTGACAGATATGACTTTTGACAGCCAGAAATATTAATGCACAATTAGGGAGGACACCCCAAAAGCACTGAGGAGTGCTAAAAATTATTTGGTAGATACTGCTGACAGATATGACTTTTGACAGCCAGAAATATTTATGCACAATTAGCGCTGGGGAGTGCCAAATATTAAGAAAAAATAATAAACCTCTATCCTCCTCTCTGCACTAGCGATTTTGGTTAGAGCAATTGCAAGAACAATATTGTATTCTCTGTCCCTGCTCTAATTAGCCTATGACTACACCCTGCTCTCTCCCTCTGTCAAATGGCGATGGATTGCTGTGGAGGCGTGTATTTATAAAGTTGAAGTATCGCGAGAACCGAGCCCCGAGATCCGATGACGTCACAATGACGTTCGGCCTCGATTTGGATTCGGAACGGGCGATACCCAAAGTTCGGGTGGGTTCGGTTCTCGGAGAACCGGACCCGCCCATCTCTAATTAAAATGCAAATTGTTAACAAACCTTGAATAATTCAAACACAAACACAACAATCCATTATGACCAAATAAAACAACCCCCTAGTACGGGCATATATAGACAATAAAATATATAAAAAATATTTATAATCATATACTACCATCTACCAGCCCTGTCTGTCTAGCATTTAACATTCCAGTGACCACTGAGACCACAGAAACCATCTATGTCACCGCTACATAATAGAGATCATATCCCCCACAAGCTATTTCATCACCTCCCCCTGCCAGCCAATTCATTAACCCCACCACTGCCATTTCATTACCACCCAGCCAATTCATTAACAACCCCTAGCCATTTCATTATCTCCTCCCCTCTCTAGCCAATTCATTAACCCCCCAGTCACCTCCTCCCCCCTAGCCAATTCATTAGTCCCCCCCAGGGCCGGACTGGGACTAAAAATCGGCCCTGGCATTTAAAGCACACAGGCCCACGTGTTGTGGTCTTCATGCACTATATTGTTGCACACTGATGCTGGCGTAGTGTGCGTTGCTGGTGCCGTACAATATGATGTAGTATGAGTGTGTGTGTGGGGGGGGGGGGTATTTATTTCTCCTAATGACCCGCAAACTTACATTATTAGTACCCCAATTACATCAATAAATACCATAACAATACATTATTTGTATCAAAATGACAGCAGTAAATAGCCCCCCACACACACTCATACTACATCAATACCCACCCACATTACAGCAACCAGCATTACTCCCACATTACAGCAACCGTCGTCACCCCCCACATTACAGCAACTGGCATCACCCCCCACATTACAACAATACCCTCTCCTAATTATTAGCAATACTAAGCCCCAAAAACACTACAACATTGCCACCAGCATGCCACCCCATACTACAGCAATACCACCAATTATACAGACGCCACTGTAGGAAACCAATGTTTTGCTATTTTCAAATCTCCCACAAAATAGCAACAACAGAATACTTACACACATATAGGTAACAGGTACCCTTTTCCCTCAATTAAATAGTAATGGCAGAATTTTCATGAATGATTCCACATGAAATAAAACTAACAAATATATCAGAAAAACATAACTATTGAACGATCATTTGAACCCACACGGCCGCATTAAAAGTATTTCCATCTACAGCAAAATGTTAGGGGAAAAATATTATTTTTACTACAGTAACTGGATATGCGTCTTTTCTATTCCTTTTAAATAACACAGTATATAAATTAATGGGGATAAAGGAGGTGGGTGAGAGATAATTGGATGTGATCCATCAGTTTGTTTAGATAGGAAACATTTAGATTATTTAACTGGAGACGTCTACCCCCTTGACTCACAGGCACGGCCAACAAGAGGAATTTTGGGCCCCGGTACAGCAACTTCTTTGGGCTCCCGTCATATTCAACAATGAGAGACTTGCCTTTGGCAGAAGTTCATATTATGCCACACCGTAGTGCCCCCAGGTCATATTATGCCACATAATATTACCCTCAATTCATATTTGGCCATGCAGTAGTGCCCACAAATCATATTATGGCATAGTAATGCCCCCAAATCATATTATGCCACAATAGTGCCCACAAATCATATTATGCCACAATAGTGCCCACAAACCATATTATGCCTCAATAGTGCCCCCAAATTACATTATGCCATACAGTAGTGCCCCCAAATAACAGTATGCCATAGTAGTGCCCCAAATCAATAGTAGTGACCAGACAAAAACTCATTCACAAATAAAAATTGGTACAGCATATCAGATACTGAGAGTGCGAGTCCCAGGAGCAGCTTAATACCCCATTTACAATGCAAAGAAAAATAGATATATTGACACAATGACAGATAAAATGTATGACAAGCAGCGTTTTTTCCTCTTAACTAAAAATCTCTGTACAGATAAATATGCAAGAAACATTACAGCACAATAATGAGCAATACATACTGCTTTAAACATCATTAGATACACAGTAGTGCCCCCAGTTCAAGAAAGGATGGTGAAAAACACATTGGACACGAGAAAATATATGAACTTACCTGATTATGGCATCCTGTGTTCTGTTCTCCTACTGGGCGCGCTGGGCGAGAAGTGATCAGCAGCTGTCAGCTCACACAGGCAGGCGGGAGCAGGGACAGAGGGCAGTGGTCGAAGTGGAAATTTAGAAGTGGGGGTATAGAAAATATATGTGAATGGAATATGAAGGCTTGATTTTTTTTTTTAACACTTGTCCCCTCTGTGCATTCCCATTCTTCATTACTACTTGTGTTTTATGATGGCTGCATCCCTGACATTTCCATTGTTAAGATGTCTCTCCCTTTACACTTTCTTTTAGCTATGCCCCTGCACCATCTTATCATTTGTCCCTCTCACCCCTCTTCCTGCACCCCCTTCCTCCTGGCTCTCACCCCTCTTCCTGCACTCCCTTCCCCCCTGGCTCTGTCATACCTCTACCTGCACCCCCTTTCCCCCTGGCTCTGTCACCCCTCTTTCAGCACCTTTTCCCCCAGGCTCTTACCCCTCTTCCAGCACCCCTTTTCCCCCTGGCTCTCACCCCTCTTCCTGCACCCCCTTCCTCCTTGGCTCTGTTACCCCTCTTGTGCACTCCCTTCCCCCCTGGCTCTGTCACCCCTGTTCCAGCACCCCCTTTTCCCCCTGGCTCTCTGTCCTCTTCCTGCACTCCCTTCCTCCCTGGCTCTGTCACACTCCTGACAACTCCCCCCCCCACTGCGAACATGGCAGCACCCCCTGTGACACACCCCCCCCCCCGAAAATTGCAGCACCCTCGCGACCCCACCCCCTCCCGCGTGAAAATTGCGGCACCCCGTCCGCGATCCCCTCCCCCATTCAGAAAAATTAAAACCTGCAAACGGTGTCCACATTGCAGGGCACAGTGCAGAGGATAAGAGGAGAGGAAACGAGGAGCCCTGATCTATCGCGCAACGGTGATGGCTGGTTCCTGGGATGGAGCCAGTTCAGCCTAATGATTGATCAGGCCCTGCCTCTCCACACCAGGATCGACACAAAAAGTCAGATCCACTCTAAATTCACACAAACATACCTGGCTCCACAATAAATTCAGATTGTGGAAGGGTGATGAGAGTAAGAGCAAGAGAGGTAAATATATTTACATGGGTAATGGTTAAAATTCTGTTTAAGGTAATAATGGTTAGAGGTAAGCTCCCTCTTATCACCTGTTAATTATAAATTGAAATATCTAAGATGCATATTATTGTAATAATGTCACATTTGTTATCTAACTGTTGAGTTTAAGTAAACATATCTTTATGATTCCATCATGTTTATCAAAAAACTTTAACAGGAACAGCAGTCACAAAAGACAGCTGTTCCTGCAAAGACGCTTCTCCTATGTTCTCTATGGTCACTATTGCAAAGTGACCGGAGGGGAGAGCAGTAAGATGTGGTGAGGGATCCGAAGATCCCTCTAAAGCAATGTTCTCCTCATACAGCAGACCTGAAAATCTACACACGGTAATGTATGCCAGCTTGAGTTGGTGTACATTACTGTATGTGTAACAGCATTTTCAATACTTGTTAAATTGCAGTACACAGCAGTCCCATAGACATCTATTCCATGGCATGCCCTGCCCACATGCTAGGATTTGTAGTTCCACATCAGGAAACAGAACATATTTGGACTTGTAGTTTTTCAATTGCCAGATTAAGGTTATATTATCTCAAGTACAACATAGGGCTCTCTTTTCTGATGAGATTGGAATGCGTTGCAAACAGTGCTGAAAATTACATCAATGGTAACCAACTGATATTAACTGTACAAGCCATGTTTTCGTGAACAGAATTAACTCAAGTAGTGATACTTTAGATAAGACCCCTTACCCAAGTGTAATATAATACAACTGACTGTCTGACCAAAGAAATGTTATTTATTAGGGACTTTTCATGACTCTGATGTCCCTATGCATAATACTGTACATGACTCCGATTTGTTATCTATTGTCTGATACTTTTTTTTATTACTGTGAAAATAAATAAAAAATATTGCTTATAAATAAAAGAAATATGTAATGATAATCAACATGGACCATATTTAAGTGTTGGCTTTTTAAGACCCCCCATGACATTACATTTTTTTCTATTATCTGTTGAGATTTCATATAAGTAACATTGCTAATGTTGTCTCTGTTGTGTAGACATTTCCACACCTTTAGTGATAAAACTAAGCTGTACTTTTTACTACACCTATAATCCATAACTACCAGAGGAGTGGCAGGTCATGCCAAAGGGCATGCCTGATGCTTTTGAAGCACTTAAATGCTCTACAACCCCCTCATCCCACAATTTTTGCGGGACATACCTCATACTTGCCAACTTGCTGAAGTTGGCTTCCGGGAGCCTGCCGGGGGAGGTGAGCCTGATGGGGGTGGGGCTCCAAAAATTTGCATAATTTTGGCCCCGCCCCGTGACGTAATTGTGCAAACGCATCATTTGACAGTAGGGGTCGGGGCCAAACACCGCGATTCCTGGTGAATCACGGCGTTTTGGACCTAATTCTGCCTACTTCACTAGGAAGTGGGCAGAATTCTGCCAGATGCGGGAGATTGCCACACTCTCCCGGGAGTCCGTGAGACTCTCGCAAAATGCAGGAGTCTCCCGGACATTCTGGGAGAGTTGGCAAGTATGACATACCTCCTGAGTGTCAAGACTGTGTCGAATGGCTGGCAAGTCTCCTAAAATCACAGGACAGTTATGAGATTTTTTTTAAAAAAATTCATGTTAACCAGGAATTTTCTTTTACACTTTTGATTTTTGTAAAAACCAATAAGTATACATGTGAGGATTTTAGAAGTTCAGATTCAGAAGTCCCATTCACATCTTTATGTGTTTCTTAAAAAAAACAAAAAAACATTTGATCATGGTCAGATTACCTTCACACAAACTGATAAGCATAGGATTCTGGGGCCACTTAATTACTTTTTATCATTTTGCTGTGCTCAAAGTGTACTTCTACACTTCAGTTTACTCTACAGAAAAGGTTAGTGTGCATTTACACAATCACTCAGTGTAACTGAAGGGAGACCTCAACGCTGAAAAAGGTAGATGCTTATTATAATTCACTTCACAGCATTGGAGGAACAGTAGAGCTTATATAGCTTATTTCAATTGTTTTTTTGTTTTTTTAACAAAGTCCGACGATAATCTAATTTAACTGAAGACCGTATACTGTGTACCATGTCTTATTCTGAAAATACTTATTTGTATGGCCAACATACAGACTTCTCTATCACAGAAGCATTCCAGATACTTTGTAAAACAGGCTTGAATGAAAAACAAATTATCTCACTACCACCTATATGACCAAAGGGAGAAGTGTTTTTATACTCGCCCTCTTCTTCTGACCATGATCAGAAACTTGACTTTCATTTTGATCAGTATAGATTAATATCGAAAGGTTCAAATTTTCATGCTAATCGCCCAAATCCTCCCATTGTACTGAAGAGATACTACTATTTAAAGGACCCAAAAGTAAAAAAGACTCACTTCATGGCTTTCGTAAACATGTATATTGCTTGAGGGGATGCAGAGAATCAAAAAAGCTTTTAATTTTACATTATTTGGGAGATCTACCATCCTTCTTGCCATGAAAATAGCAAAAATACAGGGTTTGGTACGTTTTTCAGTTTCGAAAGATCCAACACCCACTTCACCTTCAAAAAAAAAATCCGAAATTTTTAAAAAGCGATGTTAATATTTATAGACTTACCTTTACAGCGACTCTGCAGATCACCGATGGACCCGAATGCTGACCGCAAGTGATTTCGATTGAAGAGGTGTCCGGCACTACTTTTTACTGTCATCGCGACTTGTATTCATCTGAATTTAAAGGGGATCTGAGTCATTAAGGAAAGTAAGCCAAAAAAAGGAGTAAATGTTCTCCAGGACAAACCATGTTACAATGTAAGGGGTGCAAATTAGTTTATTATTTTGAAAATAAGACAAATACTGTCTGCTTCATCTAGCACACAAATACTTGATAGCTTTATTTTTACACTGAAATTTAAAGTTGATCTAGGACATGCACTACCACAACTATTAATCTGTTCCCACATTTTAAATTTACTTCCCTCTCCAATGCAACATGGTTTTGCCCAGATGCAAATTTACCTATTTGATATGCTTTGCTCTCCTTAATGACTCAGGCCCTAAGTGTTTAAACACTGTGGGGTATATTTACTAAACTGCGGGTTTGAAAAAGTAGAGATGTTGCCTATAGCAACCAATCAGATTCTAGCTGTCATTTTGTAGAGTGCACTAAATAAATGACAGCTATAATCTGATTGGTTGCTATAGGCAACATCTCCACTTTTTCAAACCCGCAGTTTAGTAAATCTAGCCCTTAAACCGACATTGCCACTTTAAATTCAGATGAATACAAGTCGCAATGACAGTAAACAGTAGTGCCGGACACCTCTTCAATCGAAATCACTTATGGTCAGCATTCGGGTCCATCGGTGATCTGCAGAGTCACTTTATAACTCAACATCTGTACGATGTAGAAACACCTCTAAAAATAAACTGTAACAAAGCATTTAGGAACTATTTTTTTAAAGTTATTTAAATTTAAACATAAAAAAAAAATTGTTTGGAATGGTGGTCTCTGCTGCTGTGGGACAAATTAATATTGGTTTTATATGCTGCCAGTTCTGACCTTTGCCTGACTCGGACTGTTTATGGATTGTTGCCTGTCTTAACCATTTCGTTTGGATCTAACCATTTTCTGGATGGCCACCGGCAATAACCTTTCAACTGGATATTGACCATTTATGGTTTGCTGCCAACTAGAGAGCTTCTTAAACAATGGACCTTATTCCAGAATTGTGTCAGTACCTGTATTTTATTCCTTTTACGATACTATTATCTTCAATATATTCCTGTGTCATTCAGAAGGCGTGTAAAACAGCTGTTATTCCATAGTAATCGTTCGTCATTCCACATTATGACACTTGTGTACACTCCCCCATATATGCAAAAGGTTTAGTGTATGGGATTAGCGGATGTTGGAGAAATAGAGGGGTTTTCCATGACAGAAGTGCAATTGTTTTGACATTTTTCCATTGACATGGCATATAAAACTGCTGTCATTCCATAGTAATCGTCAATCATTCCACATTATGACACTTGTGTAGTGAAGTACAGATGTGTGGGAGCGTATATGCAAAGGGTTTAGTTTGTGGGACTAGAGGATCTGATGATGCCACTAAAACTAACATATGACACACCACCCTAAACGTACCATAGCAGCTTTTCACATATAGCTTACTTCCTGTATTTTTAAATCACTGTTAAAAAAAACCCGTGCCTTTTGTTCAACCAAATCCTGTTATGAGGAGCAACCCAGAAACGAACAGAAGCAGCACCAGTGACACTGATCAATATGCGTTACTGATACAGTATCAGCGCTGTGTTACAGCACCTTCTATCCCAGCATTCCACACGCCAGAGACGCTCTTTCATTGATTCCCTATACTCTCCGGTCACTGCGCTCCTTCCTCTCTATGGTTTGTGGAAGCCGGAAGCATCCTACCACCCCCTGCTAGCGGAAGTTCTGACATATTACCGGCGACCCTGAGAACTAGTGTACTCTGCGGCCAGAGAGTTGTGTGTCCTAAAGAGCTGGGTCAGTGGAGGGTGAGCTCACATCTGAGCATATCTTACAGACTCATTTATATGACTTTGTGTGTCAATTTAACCCTTGTCTCCGCATACACATGTCTGCTGCAGAGTTAGCAATATTATCCTTTTACATGTCCAGTATAAGATCAAACTCTGACATGTTTGTGTAATGAGCCCTTTAACTTCCCCTTGTACTGATACAAGATCGCAGCAGTATGGCATTCAGGTTGTAGTAAACTTCATAAATATGACCTAGGAAAAAAAAAACAGTTCGCTTTTTTAGCTATATAACATTCCACTGGTGTATGCACAGTTGGTTTCAGTTAAATATTATTTAATGTGTTACATTGATTTAATCATAATTTACAAAGCAAATTCCAGGAATTTTCAAAAATAATTATTTGTTTTTAAAATCACATAATATTATCTCAAAGATAAGTCTACACACAACAATACTACTTTATTAATGTATTGTCCTCAAATATCAATATTGAAAGAGTAATGGTTATTAGTTTTCTTTGGGGGTGGTGGTTTAACAGCCATTACAGCTGGTGTAGATAATCTCAGGATCAAAAACAGATGTAGAACGAAGTCCCAGGTTGTAGGAACGTGTCTGGAATTGTTTCACAGCAGCTAGTAAGCCACCTACCTGCTTTTGACATCCACTGCTAAAATATTGTATTATGTTATGCAATATTAGAAGTAGTGCTTTTGTACAGCATGGAACATGGGCCAAACTATATTTGTAGTAATATATTTTAAGAGCACAGTATGAGAGTGAAATTTGTTTTAGCAGTTGAATGTATAATCATTTTCTTTTTTTGTCGTTATCCTCAGACTGGCAGGGCCAGCTCTTTATTGATTCCTGCCATGGCAGGCTGGTCCCGTGAGGCTGTTCTTACCTTGTATCGTGCCCTGATGCGCCAGGGGCGCAAACTTCAGTTTACCGATCGTGACTACTACGCCTCTTATGTGCGTCGAGAATTTAGGAAAAATCAGAGCCTCACAAAGCTGGAGGACAAAGAAAAACAGCTGGAAAAGGGACAATTTTTCCTCAGGACCAATCTTGGGGGACTAGTTTAATCCATTCTACAGACATTGTTTTCCCAAGTCTGCAGGTAAAATGGCTCGTATGTTGGTGACTGTCCACATACTTAGCTATGGCCTTTAGTTTGTTTTCTTCTGATACATATATACGTAAATGCTACTCATTCATACATTTGAGATACATGAAGATGGAGCAAGCATATTTTCAGCATGTACCTAAAAGGAAGTAAACTGGTTGGACAGTGCTATAGACATTTAAATGTGCAAGTGGCACTATCAGATCTATGTGTCTGTCACTCCATTTGTCTAAAAAAATTTAAGCTGGATCCATCTGTATAAGAGTGAAGTACTCTTCTTAATGATCGTTCCTATATGGTTAGGAAATGCGGTTCACTTTGGGGTTTAGGACTATTTTCAATAGAAATGTAGTATGGTTCAATAGCAAACAAATCAAGTAACATAGCTTAGCACATTTCTATTTTATATTGAAATAAATGTTACGTACTATTCAATAATCCTTGCTTCAGAAAGGAAACTTTGTATAGGAAAAGGTGAAGGGTGTAGTTTATTAAAAGAAGTGAAATGGCAGAAGGGTGTGTCTCCCATAACAACCAATGAGATGTTTCTTGCCATTTCCTCAAACACAAAATAGAAAAATAAGTGTGAATCTGGTTGATATTGGCAACACCATCTTTTTCACAGTTCTATTTCTACCCTGAGTTATTTGTTTTTTCTCGGTATGTTGTTCTGGGACAGCTGTCTCATTTGTTTGTTATATATTGCAGGAAAACATGGCAGGAGCTGGTGAAAAGAAGGGGAAGAAGGATGACAATGGCATTGGCACTGCTATAGACTTTGTATTGTCTAATGCTCGCCTTGTACTTGGAGTTGGGGGAGCTGCAATGCTAGGGATAGCCACGCTTGCAGTGAAACGGGTATGTTTATTAATATTTATATAGCACTAGCATATTCATCAGTGCTTTACAATTAGGAAAATAACTTTAATAAAAGACTTGGTATTACTAAACATGCAAAGAGGTAAACAGGCCCTGCATATTGACATAGGAGATGCCAGAGATTGCATATAGGTCTAGCCAGGTTGCAATAGGAATAAGTGCCTGTGACAGGATGGGCTTATTCTGCTGTCCTGTCCTTTTAGTCTCACTACAGTTTATCTGGCTTTTCTTCCGTTAGTAACCCTCCATTACTTACCATTCCTACAGGTGTCACCTGCCACAAGACACTTGTTGACTGTGAATGCCAACTGCACACTCTTGTGAGAGTAGTCGCTGCCACAACCAGGCTCCTTCAACGGCACCTGGAACCGCTTCCGGGTAGTTTGTATAGCTGTTGCAGTGCTTCTTTGCTGGTGACTGGCTTACTATGGTTCAGGACTGCTGGGTAGCGGGCAGAGCGTTGAATGCAGAATGCTGAGTTCAACACTGGACAGCTGGGGAACGAATTCGATTTTTAGCTTTTATCTCTTGGTCACAGGATTACAGCAGGCACTACGTGTTAGGCAGAATTCTCAAAGGCAGAATCATGTTTTATTGCTCTTAAATGGACCTTATAAAAACTGTTTCACAACAGAGGTATTTGGGATTATTGAGTAAGAAGTACAGATGGAATACAATTTTATATGCACAGTACAGCTATTTCTATACAATTTTGGGCACACAACCTGGCAGGATGTTATCCAGCCCCCGGACCCTTTACCCAATCCAGCCTGGTTAATGCAGCTTGCTTCTGAATCATTCTGGAAGGGTTTCACACAATTTTACATTGTAAGTAGTGGAAGGGGATGTGTACTTAGTGATCAAAAGGTTGTTTGAGTATAGAAAGAGAATAACTGTAAATGTTGCATCAACTAAATAAAGGGTGGTAATTGGCTGGCATAGCCTTTGAAGATTAAAAGTCATTAGGGAACTTGATTAGCCTTTCTAAAAAGTTGTGTTTTCAGGGAACATTTGATATTTTGGAGGCTAGAGAAAACTCATCTTGTATAAAAAAGGGATTCGGCAATGAGTGTGCAGGCCAAAAATTTTTGTAACGGAGTGAGGGTGAGTATAACAGGTCTTGGGGGGGAATGGAGAGGTCGAGTTTGGAGATATTTTGAGACCAGTAAAGAGATGTGTTTGTTCAGTTTTGTCAATGTCTTTGTTAGTAGAAGTACTTTATATTGGATTTGGTAAAATACATGCAACCAATGTAAAGACTGGCAGAGCAGAACATCACTAGAAGAACATTTTAAAAGGGAAATTAGTTTATCCACTGCTTTCAGAATACAATGCAGGGGTGAATGTTTGGTAAAGAAAACATTTGCAATAAGGGAGATTGAGTGCATTGATTAAAGTTTTTACGGTATCTTGTGTGAGATATGTGCATACTCTGGAAATGTTTCTTAGATGTTTGTTTCAGGATTTCGATACAGATTAGGTGTGTGGAAAAATGAATAGAACCAACAATGACACACAGGCAAGAAGATAGGGTTTATTGTTGAGATGTCAGGTAGGTAGCTCTTTTGATTGGTGGAAAGCTTATTAAATTAAATTGAATGCTTCAGTTTAATTGAGGTGCCTAGAGGACATCCAAAGACATTCTGTAATGCGAGCCAACCCATTTGATGAAACATGCAGGCAGGATAGATACATTTGGGTGTCATCCGCATAGATGTGATACTAAAACCCAAAATGGCATTCGTGTTCCATGAAAAGTCATATGGATTAAGAATAGCTGTGGGTCTAGGACTGAGCTTGTGATACTCAAGCTGATAGAGGAAGCGGAGAGGAGCTGGATCTAGAGAAACATTGCAGGAACAGTTTGATAAGTAGAATGACTTTTAGGATAGGACAGTGTCCTGAATGACCTAGGGAATATTTAAATGAGAAGTGGTCAACAGTACCAAATGCAGCAGAGAGGTCAAGGAGAATTCAAAGGGAGTTGCATCCTTTTATTTAGCAGTGATTACATAATTTACCACCAAAATCAGTGCATTCTCTGTAGAGTGTTGGGAAGGAAATCCTGACTAAAGAAGCACAAGTAGGTTCTATGAGGAAAGCCTGAAGAGGAACAATAATGGAGAGATGAGATAATCTATGAATGAATTTGGGTCATAGTTAGTTTTTTTCAGAATATGTGCAATAACCACATGCTTGAATTGTGATGGAAAGATAGCAGTGCAGAGGGAGAGTTTACAAATTTGATCATACAAAAGGAATGTGCCAGAGGATGCAAGAAAGAATTTGAACAGGGTTTTCACTAAGGGGAGAGGATACCATTTCATATTGAATCTTTTCAATCTTGTCCTTGAAGTAAGAAACTTGAGTGGCAAGGATGGTTGGAGGCCTTAGCGTGTGAGATGAAACCCTGAGTGGAGATGAGAGATTGGAATTATATGTGTTTGGCAGTGTCCAGAACATTTTAGTAGTATTGGTAGATAGAAGTATATTTGAGGAAATGATGAGAAGGTCAATACTTTTCCCAATGACTTTCTACTTTGCAGAAGAGTTTTTGTGCATTTCTTTAGTGTTCCACGGCTGAGATCATGGTCAATGTTGAGAAGAATAACTGTAGCCCACCTGATCAAGGGCTGTGATTAAGGTGTGGGACTGACAGATCAGGGCAGGAGAATGTAGAGAAATTTAAAATGAATAGAATTTTGTTAAAATGATGATTGTAGAAGGGAAAGAAGGTTAACATTTTTGATGATTATTTGTGTGTATGAATCCAATCCCTGTACAACAAATCATCAAAACACATTTGTTTTACTTATCAGCAATACAATATCATCATATAAGGAGAGTAACAAAATATCCATGGTAGTAACAAAGGCTGATGTTTCTTTTCCCGTTCTTGTTTAGATGTATGATCGAGCCATCAGTGCTCCTGCTAGTCCTTCTCGATCCAGCCAGTCTGGTAAACGGAGCTGGGAGGAACCAAGCTGGATGGGCTCATCTAACCGATTGCTGAACAAAGACATGAAGACATCTGTGAGTCGCAGCTTGCAGGCCCTTCCGACAGACACTTCAGTATTTGAACCAGGTAAAAGGTTGCCTGGAGACCTTTAGATCGTTACCATGTTGATTTGTTTCATAATAAAATTCCAATTAAGTTTATGAGAGACTAATTTCTAGGCTGATTTTATATTTTTGATATATATTTTATAACTATATTTTCTCTGTCGCTGAACAGTTGTAATCCAGAAAACACAAGATCAAAAGGCAAAGCAGTCAGTTAGCATTCATAAACAGTTGTGTGTGTGTGTGTGTTTCTAACTCTAAATTGTTGAAACTATAATAAAACATCTTTTTGAGTTTTATTATCTTAGTGATTGAATAGTGCTTATTCATTTTAAACATTTATACAAACTTGCTATGCCAGTCAGACCTTATCTTCTGTATCTTAATCTATTTTTATGTAATCTTTTTTTTTTTCTTTAGAGAAATAAGACTGCCAAGGGGAAACATTGCTTTTGCTCATATTGCTTTTATTAAATAAAAGCAGTAGCATCCATAAGTAGTGTATAGATGTATTAGCCACTAACACAGAGGGATATTTTTATGTTGGTGTTTAATAAAGACCTTTTTTTTATATATATATTTGTTTTATATATATACCCTTGTGAATACTGCTGCTTACCTTTCATATTGTATAGTGGATTGTGATGGATCTTAATTTAAATTATGCCTCCCCAGTTGATCATAGTTTTGGGGTGCTGCTTGATTATCTCAATTGTAGATATACTTTAAGTGAATGTAATGTTTCTGGCATGGCCCTATGTGATACAGTGTAACATTCTCATGTATTTTGCATTTCTGTTCCAAAGTAGATAACAGTACACTGTTTTTAGAGATTGACATTTTTTATTTCACTGCCTTCCAAAGTAAAGCACAGGATATCATCATCATTTATATAGTGCCACCAATACCGCAGCGATGTACAGAAAATATTTGTCGCTTGCATCAGTCCCTGTCCCATTGGAGCTTACAGTCTAAATTCCCTAATACACAGATTAGTGTCCATTTGATAACAGACAATTAACCTACTAGTATGTTTTTGGAAAATGTTCAAATAACTGTCAAATTCTTGAGACAATAATTATTGTCTCAAGAATTTGAGACTTTGCAGGATTTCATACTTTTAGCATGAATCCTAAATTTTGATGCAATATATGTTTTAGATTGGTTGTTTGTTTCGTGCATAGATAACATTTTTAGACTTATAGACTTTTCTACTTTGCTAACTCTGATTTACTTATTCACTGCAGAATCTGTCCGGCCCAAACCCCCAAGTCGTAAGATCCAAACAGATCTGAAGAAGACGCGCTTGAAGCTATCGCTTCAGGAAAAACTGTTCTCTTACTATAAGAAGCATGTGGCCATTCCACCATCAGAACAGAGCTGTGCCAAACAGGCTGCTGTAGATATCTGCACTGAACTGCGAAACTTCATCCACAGCAAGTTTCCAGACATGTCATTGAAGGACATGCACCTTAGTGGGAGCCTGTATGATGACCTGCAGGTAACATTTTTAGTGGAAGTTTGTGTGTTTTTACATACGTATCTTTGTATTGTACTCTGTTATTGCAAGTTACATATTACTGCAAATGTTAATTTTGGGACAATCTTGCTGCATGTAGTTCTGGGTCACAGTCTACAGTATGTCTTTTGGGCTCAAATGTATTTTCGGATATAGCATAGTAGTCCTGAGCTTTTGTTAGGAGATAGTGATGTATGGCTGCCTCTGGAGAAATTGTATTTGATTTGTTTTGGTTACATACAGTACATTGGATTGTTAGGATTGTTCATATCTCCCCTCACACCAAACTTCAACTCTATTCTACAGTTGTCAGCTGATAATTCTGTGCAAGCTGCATTTGAAACCTATCTTGCTCTATAAGTATGCAGACTTCTGGGACATGCCAATCCACTATTTTAAAACACATGGTTTTAAAATAGTGCTCCAAATCTATGTATTACATTGGAAGCTCTGGATTGTTGTCTCACACAGTACATTTGTTTTTTGTTTTTTTTATGTTCTATAATCTTCACTGGCTAGTAGTGATAGTTCAATAATACTTGGTTGCAACACTATATTAAGTGCTAATAAATTGTTTCAACGGAAAGTTCAAACATTTTTCTATTTAAATTTTTATATCCTATAATTATGATTATTTACAACATGGTAAGGTGTATTTTTAAAAGCATAGCCTCACCAATGCTGTCGGGCAGCAGGATATAGTGGCAGTACCCTGAAAACTCCACTGATAAATTATACATTCTCGGTGCACCTTTCAGTTGATATAACTTTTATTCACATCATTTAAACTGACAGTGGTTGACTTTTCTTATTGTGTTTGTCTTCCCTTTTGCTGATCAAGGAAAAAAGTTACCCTGAGTGCACAGAAAGTACATCAATATATAAGTGCCACCTACCTGCCTTTGCCACTGCTATGAGGAACCCTACTGTGCTTAATGTTAAATCAGACCCTTCTCATCACACTTTTTTTTATTTAGTGGATAGTAAGAGTAAGTTATAAGTCTATTTACCAAGTGACTATTTACATTTGTGTGAATTAAAGTGTCCTTTCATTTCTAAAGGATTCATGTGTATTACATACACCTAAGAAACTTGCTGCAACTTCTATGTGTTAATTGCTATATGAATTTGCAGAATGTAACTCGTATAGATACATGAAAGCATAAGACTCACTAAAATATACTTTGTATTAGGCGACTTACAAAAGTTCAGGTTATAAATTCTATAAACAAAAATAAGCTGCTGATGTGTGTCTGAATAATCGTTTCAGGACAGGGCCTCATTCACCACCAAGCAGTTAATTTCATTTCAGTCTGGCAGGACCAATATGCAATATATGCCAATTAACCTCTTCCTATAGATTGTAAGCTTTGGAGCTGGGCCCTCTTACCTCTATTAGTACTCAGTCTTGTATTATTACTGTTTGTTCCAAAATGTACAGTGTTGTGTAGTATATTGTCCAGTTATAAGCATGTAACCAGCAGAGTGTATTATACCTTGTACCAGCACTGCTGTTCCATGAGTTATACAGGCAGTGGTCTGACCTATCCACGTTTCCTCTCGGCAGAGGCCAGAGCACATTGTTCATGTCCATATTCCAGCTGCTGTGGATGCTCATATTATACCAGCATTGCCCTACAATCACAATATCAGTGATCCCATCATAATACCAAAGGTGTCCTTATGATACCAGCAGCATTATTATATACCAACAGATCCGGGTGCCCATATTCTACTAGCCATGCCTATGCCAGCATTACATGTATGCTTATGTAATATAATTATATAATAATCGTATAAGTAATAACGGAAATGGATGCTTATATAATTAATATACAAGATGGGTGGCCATATTATACCAGGTTTTACAACATTGAGGTGCTGGAACTATGTAGTCGTGTTCATGTGTCCGGCCCCCAACTGTGGCTAGTCCACTTATACCTAGGAACTACCCGATTTGCCCAGCTTTAGGCAGTAAAACTTTGCTCCGTGGCAGTGGCTGCCTTTATGTGCTCTAAGGAACTTAAAAACAAAATCTGTATCTTCTTGTAAATGACCTTCCAAACTGTTCTTTTTGTAACTTGTTTATATCCAATTTGTTTGCATTCAAAGTTTGATGTAAGTTACATACGTGTGCACAAGCTCTAAACATTTGTTTGAAATATTTCTAATTTTCTTTCTAATATTACTTCTGAGTGTCATGCTTTCAAAGTTTAGGTTGTGACATAATTCTATACCTTTTCTTCATCTAAGATATATGTTTTTACACAGTTGTTTTTATTGCCCCCACGTACTATTCTATTCCTCGGTACCCTATAATCTGTGAGCAGCGGTGTAAATAAGAGGGAACAATGTTCCTGTAAGAAATTTATTTATAGTGAGACAATGTTTATTTCTAGTACAGAGCAATGGGGGGGGAGGGGGGGTTGTCCACATTTATATGTCAATCATGGTTTGATACATTTGATGATCTCTATGTATCCTATGTAATTATGTTTCTTGATTATTCTTGTGGATGTTTTTTGATTATCCCCCCCACCTACCTCCCTATACATTCTGGATTTTTATATAGTCTGTAAAGAACCGCAGCCTTTCCCCAAATTTTATGACTTTGCTATATCCTAGTGTACATAAAAATATTCTCTCTCTAGAATGATGTATAAGAGGATACATAAATAATGTATGTGACCCTTATAATTGTTTTTTTCTGCTAATGTGGTTACTGATAAATGAGAGCTTCCACCTTTGAACTATGTGTTTTGGTGTCTGATAAATAAATTATATGTACTGAAGGCGTTGCTAATATTTATTTAGAGGAAATTACCTTGCAAATTATTAATTTTTGTTTCTTGTTTGTCTATTTCAATTGTACTTTGTTTTCTGTTCCCAAATTTCAGGTAGTGAGAGCAGACCACATTCAGCTTATGGTACCTCTCTCTGTGGACAATAATTTATGGTCCTGTGTCCCCGGAGAAGAAACTATCCTCAACCAACCAGGGTTCTGCCTTCTACGTAGAGAGAATATGGAATACTTTCCTCGTGGGACCAGTTATTGGGACCGCTGTGTGGTGGGGGGTTACCTTTGTCCCAAGGCTGTGGTAGCCACTTTTGAGAAAGTTGTAGCTGGTTCAATCAATTGGCCAGCAATTGGCAGCATGTTGGGCTATGTGATTCGGCCTGTAGTGCCATCTGAAAGCCTCATCTTGGAGGTACAGTATGAGGAAGACCGGAGACTCTTCATTGACTTCCTTCCATTGGTAGCTCTTGGGGAGCGTGCAGCAGTCGCCAAAGCTCATAGACTACCACGTTATGGAAATATGTGGCGACTAAGCCAGCGTGGAGCAGAAACAGCTGCCTTGATAGGACGGGATCAACATGATTCAGGTTGTCGATGCCTCTGTCTGAAAATACTAAAGGCTATTTGTCGATACAATCTGCCGCTCTCCCATCTTGCAGCCTCCCACCTCACCAACATACTGCTTCACATTTGTGAGAAAGAGGACGACTGGTCACAGGAGGCATTAGCAGACCGATTCATACAAGCACTGAAAGAAACTGTAGGCCATCTAGAGAGAGGGGATTTACCTTCTGCCTTGGACCCCAAAGTTAATTTGTTTTCAGAACTCACACCTGATGAGGTGGATGAAATGGGGTATTTTCTGTACTGCTCCTTATCAGAGCCAGATATACTTTTGAGGACTGGAGAATGACGATTGATATGAGGATACTGCACAAAAGTTACAGGGTTGTAATGGTGATAATCTCTGGATGGCCTGCAATATAATCCAGTCCACAAATTGCAAAGCTGATTTGCCAAAATTTAGTTTTTTTTTTTGTTTTTTTTTATGGTCTCCTTTTGAATTTGGCAACTCTTGTGGCTTTTTGGGGTTTTTTTTTTGTTTTTTTTTCCCAATTTCTTCATATGTTTTCAGGACAGCAGAATCATTTGTCAAGAGCAGAGTGACAGAAAAGAATTCAGATTGAGTCTTTGTGAATATTCTTTCCGGTGTACAACGGGGCATTTAGGGAAAGTTGAGTAAATTACTTGATAATTCCATAATCGTAATTATGGGGTTCGCAAATAACTTCCTTTTTTACTCAAGTTTTTCTCTACCTCACTTTCAGGATGTCCCACAAGGACATAAACTTTACAGTAGGTGGTAGAGAATAGCTTGATGCTGTTGGCTGTGTAGTTTAGGGCAGATTTATGTCTAAATAAAGTATATGCTCATGGCTGTTAAGGGAGGAGCAGATGGTGTGGGCAGTATTTTTCCCCAATTTTCTGTATCACGCTTCAGGATCAAATTAACAAGAATTCTGTGTAGGAAATGTAGACATCTATCTACATTTCAGAGTGTCTGTGCCATTGTAATCTCACCACACCGGTAAAGGCTTTGATGTTGGTCTTCTAACATCTGATCTAAGATTGCAGTGTGTATCTTCCTGCAGTGTTCTATTCATATTGACTAGGCAATCATTACTTCATCACCAAAACTTGACTTTGCCATTTCCTTGCTCATATTTTAATGTCAAATTAAACATTTTGAATTAGAAGCGATATTTAACCAATTCAGTAGGAGTAAAGTACATCAGATGTGAGCTAATAAGGGACGTTGTGTAGCAAATCACCCTAATGTAATTACGCAGTAATATAATGAATTCTCTCTTAAGCAGACGAACACTAAACATCAGGCAACATGTAAACCTTTACAAGGCAAAGTAAACCGAATTCAAATTTGCCATAGTTGATGTCAATCACATGCTTTGACAGGGTCTTACATTAGGAGGATTGTGCTTATTCCTTGTAATGCAATACTCGTGTTTTATCAGCAGCTGTTAAATATGACTCACCAACTCCCACTTGTGTGTCATTACATGCATACATTCACCAAAACATCATCTGCTTGCACGTATTTCAAGCTGGCAGCAGAAAGGTTAACAAGGCTCTATTCTTCCAAGATTAAAACTGCACTGTGAATAGAGGTCATTTAATGTGTCATCTCCCAGCGTACCTTTTGTGGATAAAAAAAAAACCCCTTATTGAGTTTCCTAAGCAATTAGTCAAGTCGGGGAATATACTTCTGTTACGGATATTGACGGACTTGGGTTTCAATTTTTTGGGGGGATTTTAATTCCCCCCCGAAGTAGCGCAGCGTTAAATTTATTACCGTTATTACGGTAAATTTAACCCGGCTTTCTGCTCGCAGCTCGGGAAGCTGCGAGCAAAAAGCCAGTGTTAAATCTACCTTAATAACGGTATTTAAGCACACTATTACCGTAATAACAGTAATAGTGCGCAGGTCAATTGAACTCCCCTCTTTGGGGCGTATTCAATTAGCGTTAACGCTAATAAACGAGCGCTCGAAAAATCTTAGCGTTAATGCAGTAATTACTCGTGGAATTTCAGCTCGCTGCTCCCTGAGCTGCGAGCTGAAATTAGGCGAGTAAACTACCGTATTAACGCTTTTCGCGCGCAATATTACCGTATAAACGGTAATATTTTTCGAGCGCTCGTTTTTCAGCGTTAACGCTAACAATTGAATACGCCCCTTTATGTTGTACATAGGTCACGGAATACATTTTTTATTAGTATGGTATTTACATGAATAAGTTGTGTTTGTAATTCAAATGTATCACCTTTGTTTTTAACTGATGAAATAGGTAGATGTTGCAGTTCAACTGATTACCTCAGTACTCACTGGAACAGTCAGTGTTTATGGACAAATATTATTTTAATGAAATATTCTGATCGATTATTGGTAATAGACATTCTTTATTTACTCTTTACCCAGTTTACTGTTAACAAAACAGCTAGATAAACCATTCAATGACTATAAATTAAGCCTAGAATATTATTCAGATTGTTAAACTGTGATATGTGGTGCAGAATTGTCATGATTTTTACACTGCGCATCAAATGTGCCATCAAATATGTATTTACTGAAATTCCACATTGTGTATTCTGCAATAATGCAAATCTAAGAACAAGGAAATAATCTACTCTATGAGAAAATTGGAAATTATGAGAACTTTGTTTAGATTTGTAAGCCTTTCATTTCCAGAACACAAATAGTTTTGGTTCTGTTGGCAGTTCTTTTAACTATACTGGGGAAAGTA
Source organism: Mixophyes fleayi (assembly GCF_038048845.1). Taxonomy (NCBI): domain Eukaryota; kingdom Metazoa; phylum Chordata; class Amphibia; order Anura; family Limnodynastidae; genus Mixophyes; species Mixophyes fleayi. The sequence continues at coordinate 96,705,628 of NC_134409.1, forward strand.
TACCCTTGAAATCCATTATGTAATCAGTCACTGAGAGCCTAAATTAAGAGAAATTTACTGTAGGGGAAGCAGATTTAAGTAATGTTATGTGTCTAGCTGCTGAGCATGTAGTCTTGTGCAGTTACTTATCCATATATACAATTAGTACAATAACACAAATGCTACTGCTGCCTGTCCTAATGTCTGTCATGTTTAAAATCTGCATCGTTTCCCTTAAATTGACAGATAAGTTTTCTGGAGTTTTAGTAAAAGAGGTGAGTTTTACTGACCTCTGTTAAATTTCTTTTCTTTACTTCTTGTCTTCCATTGCCGTAGCTGGACTTGCAGGCCAAAGATGGCTGCATAAAAGGCCGCACTTAAATGTAATAATCCATCCTTATGAGAGCAAGGATACTGTTTGGGAGTCTGAAAACTGGTTCATGTCTAATCAATACCTTCAAAGTGTCATATTTGTAACAATGATTGTGCAACCCTTTTAGTGACAGAAAAGTATGTAACCTATCACAAGGTGTTGTAGCTCCCATATGTGTTTTACCAGATATTTTGAAATATTTATCAATGAAATGGTTTGAAAGGCTATAACGTGCATGTTTTTATTTTATTTTCCTGCGAGAGAGTGTTTAAAAAGGGATATAACAATAAAGGTCAATGATTACAATTACAAGTTGTGTTTTTTTGTAGGTGCAACACGTTACAAAATACATCTTGAAAACTAATGAAGGAAGAAGCTTTTGAACTATGATATATATATTATAATATATATTATAATATATATATATATATATATATATATATATATATATATATATATATAATAATATATATTATAATATATATATATATATATATATATATATATATATATATTACACACACACATACATATACAGTGGCATATGATGACAAAGTAGTAGAGACAAGAGTTCAGTCGTTTGGCACTATCCGGCCTGCAGCTAGTTTTATTGTGCAGTAAAATGAATGAGCAACAAAATAAAGGAATATCAAAATTTTTAATCCTATTTGACTGCAACTAATGCAGCAAGTTTCTGCTCTATTAATGGAGGGACCTAGTGTTCAGACCACACATAAAACAGATGCAAACAGCTTGTTTGTCCAGATTGCAATAAAAGGTGTCTCTCAGTTTTCCCTAAATGTCTTGCAGAGTCATGAGACACAGCTAGGAGGCTGTCCCACCTTAGATATGTTTCACAGCTGCAGCCTGTTGCCTTGCTGGGAGGCCTGAAGATTCCAACTGTCCCATAGGCATGGCAGCCTGCGCCCTCCTAAGTTCACTCCAGTGAGTAGATGCTAAAATTCCCTAGACAGAATCTTAGGTCATGCATATCCACTAATTCCCAGTCCTTCTCTTAATACATCAATATATATATTGAAATATACAGTTTATCCAGATTGCTTTGGTCTTGCACCATGCCCAATATATACCATATTATTATTATTATTATTTTTTTATCTGTGTTAATATACAACTGTTTAATGTACTTGCAGTTTCCTTGTAAAATAAAGATTAAAAAAAATAGATCCCAATCCACACTGCCTGTAGAATTTCCCTTCTCACTCAGTTTAGCAATGCTCCTTACAGTGATTGTAGGAGGAAGGGCTCTGAGTGTGTATGAAATTGTCATTGTGCAGCATTTATTATTTTCTTCCAGGATTTCCTAAGTTTCTGGAATATTGTTTACGATTAAAATATCTGTAAAGTAGAAGTGTTGTCATGTTAGTGAAATCAGCTCTGAATGATGAGTGCTTTGTGACATGTCACATGTCATGTTATCCTGCTGGTTGTAGCCATTAGAAAACTGGTAGATTGTGGTCATTAAGGGATGCACATGATCAGAAATAATGCTCGGGTAAGCTGTGGCATTTAAACCATGTTCAATTAGTATTGAGTAGCCAAATGTGAGCCAGGAAAACATTAATTACACCACCACCCTGCACTGTTGACATAAGGCAGAATGGATCCATGGATTAATTTATTAACACTAAATTCTGACCCGATCATCTGCATTTTGCATCGGTTATTGATTTGAGGAGGAAAGTGGTGAAGGAAAGCCACCTCCGGTGAAAGGGGTACTTCAACATTCATAGCTTTATGTATTAATATGAAAATCTCTGACCACGGGTTGAATATGTGGATAACTCCAGAAAAAGAGACGACTCCCATGGTTCCTCCAACAAAATTTAGATACAGCAGACATGAATCTGTACAGTCTCTCAGGTGTTAAATACATTCTATGTAGAAGATTAACCAGCATTTCAGAATGGTTGATACATTTTGACATTTAAAAAAATATTTTGGAAGATCCAATTTCAGTCATCATTAGACAGGGACAGCTGGATGTCAGACTCCCATTGGAGGTGAGCAGGCAGTTTGCGGGTATCCACAGAGGATATGAGAAGCTGGTAGCACGAAGATATGCTGCCCTAGCGCCTACGGAAGATAACTGCAGACTAATAAGAGTGGATGAGGGTCTCAAGGTAATGGATGAATGATACTGAAAATAGATTCAATGCCGGACCTGTAGATATGTGCAGTAGTCTCTATTATTGGTGATTTTTTTTTTGATTTTTTTTTTTATAAAATTTGTGATTATTATTGATCCGGATCAAGGCTTATATGGAGTCTGTTTACTTTTAACCTATTTATGTATACATGTTTGTTGTGATTTTAATAAATTTTAATAAGTATTAATTTATTCTACAGTGATATTTTAACCTAGACAGGATCTTTCTTGCATTTTTTTTTTTTTGGTTTCTCTTGTATGAAAAGCAGTTTATCCCATGTTAAAAGCGAGTCCTTTACGCTAGTTTAGGTATTAGCTACTAAGGCTCTATGGTCCGATGCGTCCCATAAGAGGTCTTCTAGGGGAAAAGAAAATGTGTCTTTCAATAGAGACCCACGTCTTAGGCAAGTCAGGAGTCAGCCAGACACCTAGCTGATTCAGTAGACATGCAAGCTAATAATACTCTAATTTAGGCGCTGCAAGGCCCCTTTTCAATTTAGATGAACCATTTTTTTCATTTGCCAAACTAGGGTGTTTACACCTCCAAAAAAAGAGACCTTATAAAATTTATCAAAGTTAGGACGAAAGAGATGCAAAATTTTAGGAAGGAGCATCATTTTTACCGCTGCTGTTCGGCCCAACCACACGACCTCATAATTAGCCCACATGTTGGTCAAGGAGGTAAACTGAGTTAAAAGGGAAGAATAATTACACAAAACCATATGAGAAGGGCTTCCACATATTCATTTAACCAAATAATTCAGAGATTCAGATTGCTAATTATACTCGTATTGTGTTTGGAGAATATCCTGAGAGGCTTGTGAAGTTGCAAAAATTTGGGATTTTGATATGTAGTTTATAAAAAGCAGCTTCAGCATATTCCTGAAGGATCTAATGTGAAGCTGATAATGAGGTCTCGGAGTTCGACACTAACAGCAGAACATCGTCGACAAAGAGACACAACTTATTACAAATGGGTCCAACTCCGGGTCCTGTAATTGGGTCCGATCTCTGTATTTGTACAGCCAATGGTTCTATTGCCAGGACAAATATGGTGCCACCCCTGTCTCATGCCATTAGAAATAGTAAATTTAGAGGACAAAAAAAATTACTAAATGTAGACTATATGGACAAAAGAATTTGGCCACACCTGTTAATTTGAGGTGTTTCAATCTGACCTGTTGCTAGAGGTGTATAAAATCAAGCACCTAGCTATGCAGTCTCCATTTGCAAACATTTGTGATACAAAATGGGTTGTTCTGAAGAGTTCGGTGACTTCAAGCGTGGTCCTGTGATAGGATGCCATCTTTAAAATAAGACGGCTCGTGACATTTCGTTCCTGCTGGATATTCCATGGTCAACTGTAAATTATATTATTAGAAAGTGGAAGTGTTTAAGAACAACAGCAACTCAGCCATGAGTCAGAAGACCACGTAAAATCACAGAGCGGGGTCAACAACTGCTAAGTCGCATGGTACATAAAAGTCGCCAACGCTCTGCTGATTCATAGCTGAAGAGTTCCAAACTTACACTGGCATTAATGTAAGTACAAAAACTGTGCAGCGGTAGCTTAATGGAATGGGTTTCCATGGCTGAGCAGCTGCATGCTAGCCTCACATCACTGAAACCAATGAAGCATTGGATTGAGTAGTGTAGAGCACACCGATGCTGCACTGTGGAGCAGTGGAAACGTGTTCCGTGGAGTGACGAATCACGCTTCTCTGTTTGGCAGTCATGGGTGAGTCTGGGTTTGGCAAATGCCGGGAGCATGTTACTTGCCTGACTGCATTATGCCAACTGTGAAATTTGGTGGAGGAAGGATAATGGTATGGGGCTGTTTTTCAGAGTTTGGGCTAGGCCCCTTATCTCCAGAGAAGGGCAATCTTAAGAGCATTTCCACAGGAAAGGAAGAGATGTCAGTAGCATGGATAAATAAGGCAGTAATGATTGGTGACAGCTCTGTATGAAATGTGAGATAGAAAGTGTAAGTGAAGCCATCAGGCCCTAGAGCAGGATTGGCTAACCTGTAGCACTCCAGGTGTTGTGAAACTACAAGCCCAAGCATGCTTTGCCAATATATAGCAGCTTATTGCTGGAAGGGTATGCTGGGGCTTGTAGTTTCACAGCACCTGGAATGCCACAGGTTAGCCAAGCCTGCCCTAGAGCTTTGTCCTTATTTCAAAGTTCTAATAGCTTGTTTAACTTCCTCCTTAGAACACAGAGAGCACAAGATCCGAGGGAAACGAGGGAGGTGCACAGCACCTAAGAAGTGCTGAATAGTGGCTCAAGTAGGGAGTAGAAGAATCCGTGCAAAGATTACAAAGCTTCCCATAATAACTAACAGACTGATTTGCTATATCTAAAGGATTAGAGACACGTTTACCACGATAATCTAATAATACTTGACACCATTGATAGTATTCTTTCATTTGTGTGCTAGGAGTCTACTCATTCTATTCCCTAGCATATAGAATTTCTATTAAACACGCTCCATAGTGGGATCTGATATGTATCATAAATATAGATTCTAGTTTTGTTTGAGCTTCCATCAAAGCAGCCTTTAGCTGTAACTTAGACATGGTCTTTTTATGCTGGTATTCCAGATTGGCAATTGAAAATTTGTAAGATTTCTGAACCTCTACAATTCTATTATTCTGTGTCTGAATCATGCAACCACCTTTAGATCACACCAGTGATTAATCAAAGCAGTATCTCTTGGGTCATTAGTATGCAAATGAAAGGTAAGACTGTCAGTTAATATTAGCAACCCGTCCGAGTCAGACAAGATATGAGTCGCCAATCTTCAGGGTCTAGGAGGACGGCATTTGGGAAATGCTTCCCACTGCCAAATCAGAAGAGCATGGTCGGACCATGTGATAGGGAGGAACTCAAAAGTAAATATATTTTGCAAAAACCACTTAACAGATAGCAAAAGGTCAATACAGGAATAGGAGCTGTGAACATTGGAAAAAAGGTATAGTCCCAAACAGTGGGGTGTTGACTCTCCAGGTACCTTATAAGTCATATTCAGCCAATGATTGGAAAATGCAGAGGAAATGCGTGAGCTAGTAATCAACCTGGGGTTGGTAGGGATGGGGGGTAGGGGTCCTATCTCATTTCAATTTAGGAGCGGGATTAAAATCACCCATGACAAATACTGCGCCAACTTTAACCATATGATTTCAAGACATAATTTTACAAAGGTCTTCAAAGGGAGTTAGGTCTCGCAAGACATAGGCTGGAGGGATCGTAGCAAATTACCAATTTGGAAAAATTCAAAAGAGCTAAGTATCTGGGATGGGGAGTGACAGAAGTCTGCCAGCGGACCAATTTGGAGAAGTCCATTGGGAGTTTGAGACCAGCTCAGATCCAGGAACGAGTTTTTGCGGCGGAAAGTCCAAGAAAGAATACAGGGTTATGCCAAATGGGGGATAGAGGGGACATTGCTGTGGTGTGTTCAGTTTAAAGGAATGAGAGTCCCAGAGCTTGATGTCAAACTTAATGGTAGGGAGCAATTTGGATGCAGGATGGCGGTGTGTAGGTAGAAGACGCCAGAGGGGAGTAAGGTCGGGAAGGTAATATAGGCCGATTCTATGTCAAGCCAGGGGTGGAGCCTGAGGATGCATATGAGGTAACAATGTGGGAAAAGTGGGAGGCCAGGTTATATAGTTTAATATCAGGGAGTCCCCTGCCGCCACAGGGGATTGTTTTTTTGTGAATGTTGGCTGAGATCCGGATAGTCTGTGATTCCATATGAAACGAATGAGGGATTTTTGAATGTTCGCAAGGAGGGAAGCAGGCACTGCGACCAGCAATGTTTGAAAAAGGTATAGCCATTTGGGTATGAGTCATTTTGACTGCTATAATCCTGCCAAGCCAGGAGATAATGAGGCGTTTCCAGGAGGTCAGGTCGGAGTGCATCTTAGCAAGATGGGGAGAGAAGTTTTCATGGAAGAGGAGGTCATAATGAGAGCTGAGGAAGACTCCCAGATATTTGATCTTTCTGGTTTGTCACTTGAACTGAAGGTGGATTGGAGGAGGTTGGATTCCCTAGGGGAGATATGAAGCAGCATGGACTCTGATTTCGCATAGTTTATAACCTGATACGGTCTCCCAGGCCTGAAGTATTTCTTAGAGGTTAGGGAGGGAGATCGCTGGTTGGGATAAGGAAAGGAGGATGTTGTCTGCAAAGAGAGAAATCTTAGAGTTGATACTACCCACCTGCACCCACTGAATGTTGGGATTGGATCTAATCTGAGAGGCTAAGGGCTCGATCACCAGTGCGATTCTTATCTAATTTAAACAAACATGCTGTAGAAAACAGAATAACCAGTAGACAAATGAAAAGTGTAATATTTAGGATTAAAAAATGGTGGGGTCGAAAAGTGCATCTCTTGGATAGCAACAATGTCCGCCTTGTAGAGAGAAAAATATTGCAGTGAAAATCTACGCTTATTAGGAGAGTTCAAAACTTTGGCTTTAATTAGGGAAAGCACATTGTGGCAGCATGGTGGCTAAGTGTAAAATAGTAAACTGCTAATGTGGCGCCTCACTTGGTGTGCAGCCTAATATATACCAGTGAAGTTCCACTGACATTTCAGCATCGACATATATGACAAAAAAATGATACATATATATGGCGCTGCCTTCACGCACACTTTGTGAAAATTGTAGATGGACATGATGTTAGGAACCCCTCCAGCCGGCACAACACAACCCGGAGTCTACTCTGCCAGTCAGGTGTTCACTGGAGCCCCTGATGGTGGGGACAGACTGGGCTGCAGACTGACGGAGGGTCGTGAAGTGTGTACCGGCTGGGGAGAACCCAGGCAAGTGGAGTAAAAGTCCAAGCAGAGGTCAAGGGCCGGTAGCAGGTAGAAATTCCAATAAACAAGCCAAGGTCAAGGGTCACGAGCAGACAGGGAGGTCGGTAAACAAGCCAGAGGTCAGGGTCACGAGAAACACAGGCAGGGTCCAAATCCAGACAAGGGGTCATACACAGGGAAGCAGTCCAACAGGTTTTCACCAATACAAGGCAGGAACAGATTAAGCTGACAGGTAACTGGACGCTATAACCGGCAGGGAGGCTAAGCCCTCCCTGTCTTATATACAGACTTAGGCCAATCAGGGCTTAGCCCTGAAATGCATCCCAGGTGTGCTACCAATAATAATTAGCCCGCAGGCTATCCTAGCGCATGCGCCCGGCTGCCTCAGTTGCCGGGGCCTACCGCTTTCTACACTCGGCGTCCGGCCGTTGCCTTGGCAACGGTCGGGCCCGAGAAACCGGAAGTGACGCCCGGTCGTCATGGAGACGGCCAGGATGTTCACTGGCACAGGAAGTGAGTCGCGGCTCCTGACACATATATGTTAAATGCCCTCTAGAAGATTCTCTGAAATGTGAAATTGTGCATACAAAAGAAAATATAATGCTATAGTATGTCAACATAACCAATAAAACAATGAGTTAGAAAACTTCCAGTTAACTCCCGTGCATGGATATTATAATTAGCACCCGTGTCTTCACTCAATGTGGAAACCCTATAGTGTATATGCTTACCGGAACAAAGATGTAAAAGCGTCCATAACTGAGATTGAAGATAAACACTCAACCTCAGCCGTCACATCGACCTCCCATGCTCGAGTAAAAAAGATAAAAGACAATTTAGCGCATCATCTTTTTAATAGAATTGAAAAGTAAAGAAACAATAATAAAAACATTGGAAATAAGTTATAAACCAACGCGTTTCGACTTGTAAGTAAAGTCTCTTTTCAAGGTAAAGTTCAAAATCCCGTGTCCTCCTCTTTATATCAGTATCCGATTATAGTGTATCGCCAAAACGAGGCTTGGATGTTCCGTGTATAGGAGAGTTCCGGTTTTCTCTCTCCAATAGCGAGGCGTGGGAGAGGTGTACTGTTCGTTCAAACATGCAAAAATAGGGTGTCTATCTAATACAGAAAACGACTATACTAAAAAATTAAAAAATAAAAGCATGTGCATCATCCTCCATCATTTAAATCCGCAAGGTAAACCTAGCCCTCGGGAAAAACGGAAACAAAGGGGACAAGGAATATAAAAAAATAGTCACAATCTGATCAATCAACACAATATACAAATCATAATGCTAAAATACCATGCATTAAAACAGGATAAATAATAAAAACAACGATGTAAAAAAGATTGTTATCTATAAAAAGCATTTTAACTCAAATTCAGCATTAAGTCCCTTAGGGATAAGAGTGTCTACATTATAGATCCATCTCATCTCCGATTTGGATAGCGTAGTGAGGGTATCCTTATCTTTCCAACTTACTTCAATTTTTTGTAACCCCCAGAAACCTATTACATGTTCATCTGAGCATGAATGGTGAAGTTTAAAGTGCTGGGACAATGCATGTGTCTCTAAGCCCCTTCGTATATATTATAAAAGTGTTCGCGTAGTCTCACTTTAAGTGGGCGAGTTGTTCTCCCTATGTATAGTTTCTCACAACTACACTTGATGGCATAGACTACATTCTTAGAATGACATGTGATAAATTGATCTATATGAATCTCTTTGTCATTTAAGAGTAAAGCAGTCGTTTTGTTGTGTTCCATTTTACAGGTTCTGCACGCAACACATTGTGCGCACCTATAGAAACCCTTAGTTCTAATTGACACTCTTTTATCTTCTGACGGATGGCTCCTAATTAATTTGTCTTTTAAACTTGGGGCCTTTCTGTATATAAAAGTGGGTTTATCAGGGATCATATTTCCTATTACCACATCTTGTTTCAACAGGTACCAATATTTGTTAAATATCTTTTCTATTTGTTGGTATTTAGAATTGTAACCCGAAATGAAAGCCCATTCATATTTAGTACTTTTCTTTCCTAAACTCTTATTTTTTGGAACCAAGAGATCTCCCCTTTTCATTTCCTTTACCACTTTCTCTGCATTTTCCAATGTCATATCCAGATATCCCTTCTGGCTAAAATCATTTCTCATCTCCTTTATTTGCTCATAGAACACAGTATCATCCATACAGTTGCGTCTGACTCTTGTCATTTGACTCAAAGGTACATTCTCTAACCAAAAACGGTGATGGTTGCTATTGTGATTGATGTAGCTATTGATATCTGTTGATTTGTGAAAAGTTTTTGTTTGTAAGATGTTCCCTTCACTATAAACCGTAATGTCAAGAAAATTAACACTGACTTTGCTCCATTGGAAAGTTAGTTCAATGTTACGGTCATTATTATTTTAATGGCTGAAAAAGGCTTGTAAATCAAGCTCTGAACCTTTCCACACAAAAAAGACATTGTCTATGTACCGGCGCCTTGAAAAAGACTTTACTTACAAGTCGAAACGCGTTGGTTTATAACTTATTTCCGGATTGGGACTGTGGACATCGGATATGAACGTACGGGACAGGCTGCGGTGAGGGAACTTTGGCAGTTATTACTTACCTTGCATTTTTCTACTGTTCTCTAGTACGAGTCCATTGTTTCTTTACTTTTCAATTCTATTAAAAAGATGATGCGCTAGATTGTCTTTTATCTTTTTTACTCGAGCATGGGAGGTCGATGTGACGGCTGAGGTTGAGTGTTTATCTTCAATCTCCGTTATGGGCGCTTTTACATCTTTGTTCCAGTAAGCATATACCCTATAGGGTTTCCACATCGAGTGAAGACACGGGTGCTAATTATAATATCCATGCACGGGAGTTAACTGGAAGTTTTCTAACTCATTGTTATATTGGTTATGTTGACATACTTTACCATTATACTTTCTTTTGTGTGCACAATTTCACATTTCAGAGAATCTTCTAGAGGGCATTTAACATATATGTCTACTACTTTCACAATGTGTGCGTGAAGGCAGCGCCATATGTATGTATCATTTTTTTGTCATATATGGTGGCTAAGTGGTTAGCACTTCTGCCTTACAGCACTGGGATCATGAGTTTGATTCCCGACCATGGCCTTATCTGTGAGGAGTTTGTATGTTCTCCCCGTGTTTGCGTGGGTTTCCGCCGGGTGCTCCGATTTTCTCCCACATTCCAAAAACTGTTAGGTTAATTGGCTGCTAACAAATTAACCCTAGTGATCCTGATGTGAGTGAGTTCTTTGTACAGCGCTGCGGAGTTAGTGGTTATCTATAAATAAATGATGATGAATACAACTGGAAATGTGATAATTTCATTAAGGTCCAAAAACAAACAGTCACAAAGAGTATTCTGGGTGCTATGAAGCATGTATTGGGGGAATACTTGGAAAAAAAGGGAAGAGAGAAACTTAGGGGAAAACTGAAATTTGAATGTTTCCATAATAGAGATTTTGCTACAAATAGAGTGTAGCAAAGAAGTGTTTAACAGGTTGAGGCGTGGGCTCGGTCCAGTCTGACCTGACAACAACATATAAAGAAAAAACATGTAAACAAAAGCAAACATAATAAACGCCAAAAATGTAAAATTAACAAGTGTATAGCAAACTAGTGTATTGGGCAATTGTAACAGTAGTGTAGTAACAAATCGTAGTCTAAAGCAGTTATCAAAAAATACTATGCATCAAATATAAACATAAACTAGCAGTAATAATAGTATTACAGGAATAGTATGGTGCTGAAAGTAGGATGCAACAAGCTAAATAGAAATGGGATGCCTTAGGATGGATGCCTCATCCTCCCCATATGCCTAGGCATATGGATGCATAGGCAGTTACATACATCAGTCAGTTATACACATCAGTCAGTCGGTTACTTACATCAGTCAGTTATACACATCAGTCAGTTATACACATCAGTCAGTTGCGTACATCAGTCAGTTATCTACATCAGTCAGTTACGTACATCAGGCAGTTACACACATAAGGCAGTTACACACATCAGTCAGTTATACACATCAGTCAGTTACACACATCAGGCAGTTACACACATCAGGCAGTTACATACATAAGTCAGTTACATACATAAGTCAGTTGCACATATTGGGCCGTTATACACATCAGTTACACACATCAGGCAGTTACATACATAAGTCAGTTACAGACATCAGTCAGTTACAGACATCAGTCAGTTATACACATCAGTCAGTTACACACATCAGGCAGTTACATCCATCAGGCAGTTACACACATCAGTCAGTTACACACATCAGGCAGATACACACATCAGTCAGTTACATACATCAGTCAGTTACACACATCAGGCAGTTACATACATCAGTCAGTTATACACACATCAGGCAGTTACATACATAAGTCAGTTATACACATCAGTCAGTTATACACAAGCAACGGGACGCTTCTCTGCACTTCATGTCAGCTGTCCCGACCGCCGGTTCCACTGCCACCAATCAGGGAATTGGCTCCTCTATTTAAACCTGCCCCTGACACTAGGTATGCGCCAGAGTATCTAGGTCTTCCTATGCTCCAGCGTTCCAGCCTGTTTCCCTGCTCTCTGACTGACCTCCTGTATACTATTCTGTCCCTGGATCTCCCTTTGGCCTGACCTTTGGCTTGCTGACTCCGATTTGCCTTCTCCTTTGATACCATGTTTGCCTGAACGGTTTGACCTCTGTCTGCACGACCACGTCTGTTCACCATCCACTTCGCTGAAAGCTAATTTAGAGGACCACAACCTGCACGTACCTTGCAGTAAACTTCCTTGTGGGAATTCCTAGTGAAAACTCCTAGCTTAGCAGTGCAAATATTAGCAAGCGGCCTTCAGTCCCTGTATCTCGTGACAGAGCGGTTTAGTGACATCCAAACGGGTCAATTTAGAGGCACTTTGAAAAAGCGCAGAGACCAATGTGGAGGTGGTAGTTGCGCACCAAAAAAGTGAACTGGAGGGGCCAATTTGGCCGGTTGTTTAATCTTTGTAGGCTCCATGTTTGTAGAAAGCAAAGTATGAAGAAGGAGCAATATAGTCAGACAGTATGTGAGCAAGCTTCTAAAAAAATTGTCAGCACCGAAGGCAGAGTACGTTCATTACCACATATGAGTTAAAATATGTGATAGGTTGTCAGAGGGTTGGCCAAATAAAAAGTCAAATATACGTTTGCAGACAGATTTCACATTGCATTATAAAGATATGTATAGGCAGTTCCAGTTCATGGAGAGTCCAGGGCTCTTGACTATACTGGTGGTGTTTCTATCAGGTAAGTAAGTACCTGTAAGAAATCAAAGGCCATGGGACCAGGACCAATGTCTGAGAAAAGGCCTTGCCCCTCAACAGGGGCGCATCTAGAAAATAATTTTACCGGAGGGCGATTTAGAGGGGACAACTAAGTCCTTGCCCACTTTTTGACAGCTAAGGCTGCACACTATGTGCAGGCCCGTTCGGCAGAGACAGGCAGGGAGAGTGTGCTGCCCGGCCGCTCTGATTGTTATATGTATGTATCTATGTATCTGTGTGAAAGAGAAAATTTCTTACAACAGAACGCTGCCACCTGTGCTGCCAGAGTCAGGGGCTAGGAAGGAGCTAAAGAACTCAAGCAGCCGTGGGAATCCCCAAGTTAAAAATAGGACCTGTGGGACAAAGAGCTCATTTTGCCGCGGGAACTCTTTAGAGCTAGTTTAGCATTGTGTACCAGGGTTTTTTGTTTTAACAAGCAAGGATCGTTTGGATCTAGGGAAGATGAACACCCCCGAAAGTGTCAGGAGCCGCGGCAGCCACGGGCACCGCCACGACTCTCTTCTTCCCTGTTCTGAGTCGTCGCCTTAGCGACCAGGGCGTCACTTCCGTTTTTGCGGCCCAAGGCAACGGTCGGACGCCGAAACCTCTAATCAGCGCGCCCCGGCATTACTAAGCAGCCGGGCCCATGCACTGCAACTAATACAGTCTGTGGGCTGATTAAACTAGTTAATTAGGGCATTACCTACCCCTGTGTTTTGTTACAGGGCAAAGCCCTGATTGGTCAATGGCACTATTTAAGGCAGGGATGGCTTAGCCTCCCTGCCTGTTATAGCGTCTTAGTTTGGTACTTGTGCTGACCTGCTCTAATATACTGCTGGATTTCTGTTGTGACCTTTGCCTGTTTACTGGACCTTGCCTAATTGCCTGTGACCCTGACCTTTTGGCCTGTACCTTGGATTCTGCTGATCTGCTCGTGACCCTGACCCTTGGTGTCTTTTCTGACTATTCTACTCTGCAAGTGACCCCTGAACTTGGCTTTCGTCTGACCATCCATTACCATCTTTACTGTCTCCAGGCCTGCGCTGCGGTTAGTATAACGAACCTACACTACATTGGAGTTAAGTCCTGGGGGCATCCGAGTACCTGTGAGCGCGTCTAGCTCTACGGGAAAGGCGGCTGCTATAGGTGAAGACCTCCGCCTATAGGTTCTGCAGGTTCCTTATCTGACCACTAGCAGCCTAACAGATTGTAGTTGGGTTTTTTGTTTTGGCAAGTAAGGATAGTTTGAATCTATTACAAATGAAGACCCCTTGATGTAGATCAGTAATAAAGAGGGTAAATGAGGGTGTGTGTAGGGGTGTTTTTATTTCAAGTAATTTTTATAGTTGTGTGCGTGTTTTATTTACATTTTTCTTTGGTGACCTACAGATACCATTGAGTCCTGGGTGCCAGGGAATGCTGGCATTGTGGTTCCCCAAGTGCCAGCATGGCCTGACAGTCATAGGTATGCTGATGCTTGTAGTACTGCCCAGCGCATGCTCAGAACATAATGGCAGCCTGGCCATGCTGGGACCTGTAGTTCTCCAGGGACAAAGTGGTTTTGTGACATTAATTAAATTACAAGGTTGGCATAGAAGGTGCAGACCTGAGACAGAGAGTTCTGTGTGCTTGTAGCTTATAATACTCATACAATACTAAAGAACTCCTATACTGCATTGTAATGAATGGACCTGAAGAGCTAGCACTTTTATCTCTATATACAGTTTAATTGTTGCATTTAATGCATGAATTGCCCAATCTAACAGGTTTTACCACAAGGTATTGGTTCCTAGTAGTTTGATAGGCTGCATTATCTTTAATAGAAGTTAAACCGACAAAATTATTTTGCTGTGTTTACATTGCAGACCAGTTTCAAGTGGGAAGTTAATCAAAGCTGTAGGGTACAGTAATATACTCTCTTAAATGTTGTCTAAATCAGTGTTTCTCAAACCCAGTCCTCAGGACCCCTAACAGGTGACAATGGAAATAATTTAATAATTCTATATAAATATAATAATATATATAATAATATAATTTAAAATACCATGGGGCATATTCAATTAGCTTTCGGATTCGCGGTAACGGGTATTACGGTACCGCATTAACGCGGATTTTCGTTCGCAACCCTATGGGCTGCAAACGAAAATCCACGTTATTGCGGTAACGTGTATTACGTTTCGCGGCTGTTCCGGCGCGTTACCGCGAATCCGAAAGCTAATTGAATATGCCCCTATATGTGGATCTGTTACATGTGTCATTCAGTTATGAATACACCTGGGCTAAAGCAAGGAGATGTGGAAAACATGCACGATTAGGGGTCCCAGACATGTCTTCAGTATTTAAGTTTTCAGTGTTTGCTTTCTTTTCAACACCAGAGGGCGCAAAAGCATCAAATACTTCTATCTTCCTTGTAAAGGGTGGTACACTTCTGTTGTCGGGGTAAAGCACTTTTAAAATAAGAAAAATGAAACCGATTTTAAAGTGATAATATAGCTGTAATTATGAGATACTAAGGCCTCTTTGTCTGTCCATATGGAATCAACAAGTGCTCTGCACATTTGTCTCAATTCAGATCTAAGAAAGCGGGAAAATAGAGCCGGCTCGGTACTTTCCCACTTCCTCGGATCTTTCCCGAACGTTATGTTAAACGTTATGTTGCTCAGATAGACGATGTTTGAGGAGGTTCGCTTTTCGGAAAAACAAGGATGAGCATATGTCTTCATATTTTTGCAGCACCTTGTGCACAGTGGCGTAGTGGTTAGCACGTCTGCCTCACAGCATTGGGGGTCATGAGTTCAATTCCCGACCATGGCCTTATCTGTGTGGAGTTTGTATGTTCTCCCTGTGTCTGCGTGGGTTTCCTCCGGGTGCTCCGGTTTCCTCCCACACTCCAAAAACATACTGGTAGGTTAATTGGCTGCAATAAAAAAAATAAAAAAAATTGACCCTAGTCTCTCCCTCTCTGTCTGTCTGTGTGTGTGAGTGTGTGTCTATAGTAGGGAATTTAGACTGTGAGCTCCAATGGGGCAGGGACTGATGTGAATGAGTTCTCTGTACAGCGCTGCGGAATTAGTGGCGCTATATAAATAAATGATGATGATGATGATCTAAGCCACAAAGAATCCAGGCTCTGCTTGGGACAAAGGGGGTCCTACCCAGTGCTAGAAAGGTGCAGCCAATAAAGTTGCCACAGACTGTGTGTAAATATATATATATATATATATATATATAGGGCCCTCTTAACAACATTTTGGGCCCCCGGGCAAAGCAGTGCACCGAGGCCCCTATATATATATATATATATATATATATATATATATATATATATATATACATATATATAGGGAAAAAAAAGGGATTATATATATGGGCCCTACAGCCCAGTGGGGCCCGTTGGAGGCAGCACAAAAAAAAAAAAAACCTGAAAAAAAAAAGAAGAAAATACTTACCTTGCGGTCAGCTGGCAATCTGGCTCCCTCCATGGTCTCCTCCTCGCAGTGCATGTCAGGCGTGACGTCACCACGCCCGCCTGACATCCATTGCGGAGCGCGACGGAGGAGGAGACCATGGAGGGAGCCGGATCACCAGCTGACCGCAAGGTAAGTATTTTCTTCTTTTTTTTTTTTTTTAGTTTTTTTTTTTTTGTGCTGCCTCTGACGGGCCCCCCTGGGCTGCAGGGCCCCCGGGCACCTGCCCATTGTGCCTAATGGGAAAGATGGCCCTGTATATATATATATATATATATATATATATATATGTGTGTGTGTGTTGTATATAAAAGTCTACAAACTCTTATTGAAATTGCAGTTGTTTGTGATGTAAAGCCTGAAATCAAGATAAATCTTGCCAATCTTTTTTCACTTTGCTATCAATAAAATTAGAGTGAAAAACAAATACACATTGCTTTTTAGGACAACTAAGTGAACATAGGAAGCCTACAATACCCTGGTTGCCTAAGTGTATATAATAGGGCTATAGCTGTGTTGAGTGATAGTGATTAAACATAAATAAAGATCAGCTGCTCCTGTAGGTTTTCTTGGTTGAATCCTACATGAATAGCCATTGTCCACCATGAGCTTTCAGAACATTGACGAGATCTCATTATTGAAATGTACCAATGAGGAGCAGGGTATAAAAGAATTTCACAGGCATTACAGGTACCATGAAACACTGTGAAGACTATCATCAATAAGTGGAGGAAATGTGACACAACAGACACAGTGCCAAGATCAAGATGTCACTCCAAAGATGATGACAGGATAAGGAGAGGTTACCACGAGGTCTATGGCAATATTAAAAAATCTGCAGAAATGTCGGTCAGGAACTGGTCACACCCTGTTGTTGACAACAATCTCCTGTATCCTGCACATGTCTGGGCTGTTGGGCAGGGTGGAAAGATGGAAGCCAATTCTCACAAAAAAAGAGCATCCATGCCCATCTAAATTTTGCAAACAAATGCGTTCAATCACCCCAAATCATGTGGGGAATAGTCTTCTGGTCTGATAACACCAAGGTTAAAATTATTGGCCTTAATATTTAAATATATGTTTGGGGCAAAGACAACACAGCTCATCACCCAAAGATCACCAAAGCTGCTGTGACCACCTGGTGGGGGCAGTATTGTGCTTGTGCTTTGGTACTGCTGCTCCTCAGCTGGCACAGGGGTTGTAGTCAGGATAGAGGGCACAGTGAATATCTTCAAATAGATATCTTGGCACGAAATCTTATGGCCTCTGTAAGAAAGCTGAATGTGAAGAGGAATCTCACCATTCAACATAATAATGATCCAAAGCACACCTCCATGACAGCCAAAGAATGGCTTCAGAAAAGGAAGATCAAAGTCTTGGAATGACCCAGTCAGAGCACACACTTCAGTCCCATTGACAACCTGTGGAATGACCTAAAGAGGACAGTGAACAGGAACTCCTCTTACAACTTGATGGACATTGCAGAGAAGAGTGGGAAAGAATTGCAAAGTCCAGGGGGTAAATGTATTAATGTCCGGATTCTTCAACTCCGGCGTGTTCAGCGTCTTCGGCGATTAAATTTAAAGCGGTGCTGCATTGTAAAGGGAAACTTCCCTTTACAATGCAGCGCCGCTTTAAATTTAATCGCCGAAGACGCTGAACACGCCGGAGTTGAAGAATCCGGACATTAATACATTTACCCCCAGATGTGCAAAGACTTATTCAGTGGTAGAAATGTGGGTGTGTACGGTGGTGTGCCATACCACCACTCCTCTTACTGCCTTCATTTAAAACTAAAATTGTATTCCCATTACAATTTCCATGCCAGCTAACTTTCCATTTTGACCACTCTTCTTATTCAAATGACTCACTGCTATAATAAAAGCAATAGGTTCCGCAAAGTATTATTTTAGTGGTGTGCACACCTATGCAACAAGGGTATTGTAGGGTTTTTATTTTTAGTTTTGTTCCCTAAAAATTGACTACTTGTTTTTTACTTGAATTCTGTTGGTTGCAAGGTCACAATGAAGGTGGAAAAATGTCTTGCATGAATTCAGGCTTTACATCATAAATACCTGCAATTGGGTGTGTAGACTTTTTATATCCACTGTATTCAGTGACTTTGAAATGTAGTGATTTGCTGTGCTTTAAAAAGTAGACATTTTTATATTTGTTATCTGTTCTCAGACAGGATATCTTCCTCTTTTTTAAATGTGTAGTATGAAATGAAGTTTTATTGTAGTGTTATCTAAACCTTGCCTATTTTTTTAGGAGAGGCCAAAGTGACAGAAAAAAATGTTGGTATACAATTACAGAATATGGAGAACAAAGAAAGATCATTCTAAAGACAAGGCAAAGTTCCCATTGCATTGCTTTTGCATTGCATTGCTTTTCAAGAGCTAAACACAGATCCCAGTTCACAGATATCACTTGCACTCATATATTAAATCACAGTTTATTGCCCACTGATCTGAACTCCCAGCACAAATAGAATTAAAATTGTTTATAAACTCTGTTGTAGATCCCACTAGAACAACTCCATTGCTTATTACACCGACCTGTGTAGTGCACATCTGATAAAAGTCTGCCATAAGTAATGCAAAACTACAGACTAAATTATCACAAGTAGTTCTGCAGCCAAAATTGCAGTCTAGTATTAGCCTATGGCTGGTAAAGTGGTGGATGTGATTAGAGGAGGGAGGATATATGGACTGCAGATCATAGGGAAAACCTTGGCATTGAAGTGCAGAGACTAATGGGCTGATTTATCAAAGGGTGAAAATGCTTATTTTCACTGACGATAAGGCTTTTTTGCACTTTGCCCTATACATGAAAGCTCAAAAAATAAAAAAAAGTCAGATGGCGAGATGGAAAAACAATAAGTAAAATCACTTCCAAAAATTAGACATCTACAAAGTAAAAAATAGAGGTAAAAATAGTGGCGCACTGGAAACAATCCGAATTCCCTGTGCTACCTGAAGTGATTAATACAATTTGGCAGACTTACCGCTGTGAACACATCATAAGCATTATTAACGACCGCCCCAACAAATTTCAAAACATCTTAAAACCCTGGCTTACCTCTCCGGGACTCTCTTAATGCTGAACTAAACACTGAGTATTAAACATTCACCAAGATGTCAGGCTCCCTCCCCCTTCCTCTTCTTCCCTCGCTAACACCCTCTTCTTTTCTCCTTCCCCCTGCACATTTCCCCCCTTTTCTTCTTCTTTTTTTCTCTCTTTACCTCTACCTTCATTGTTGTTTTTGTTTTTTCATAACGATGTGCTCAATAATTTTGTATTGACTAACTGTTCTTTGCAACCTAGGGGTAAATGTATGAACGTGCGGGTTCTTCAACACCCGCGTGTTCAGCGTGTTCGGCGATTAAATTTCAAGCGGCGCTGCATTGCAAAGGGAAACTTCCCTTTACAATGCAGCGCCGCTTAAAATTTAATCGTCGAACACGCGGGTGTTGGAGAACCCGCACGTTCATACATTTACCCCCTAGTCTGTATACTGTTAAAATTTTGAAAAATTCTCTAATAAAATTTGTTAAAAAAAAAAATACAAGTAAAAACTATATAGTCAAGTTTGTTAATATGTGTTCACACCTTTGCTGCTGTTTTAAAAGCACAACGCCAAATCCTTAATAAGTAAACCAAAAATAGAGAAAAAACCAACGCTGAGCACTGGAAACACACTAATGGAATCTGAGATATATTATCAAAAGGTTATTTAATGATGCCAGAAAAACACACACTGATGAACCCGCTCTTTCAGTTATTAATATGTAATAATATCACATTTTATGATAAAAACAAGTAAACCATAGAAAATCTCCATTCCAGACACAAAACCTTATAAAATTAGTGGGACATTCACAATTATCCTGGGAATTTTAAGGTATTACTTAACTTGCATTATATAAGAGGCAATTGGCGTATCAAATCAGGACTAAATAAGGGACTCTACAACTTGACATCCATGAAAGTTAGAAGTGTATAAACCCAGACAAGACTTAATTCAATCGCGGTTCTCCAAGTCCTGAGCTATGTTAGACAGTCCTTAAATGTCTCCAGATATCCAAATGTTAATAATCGGCTGTGTATTATCTCAGCACAGTTTCTTAGTCCAAAAGACCTAGTTAGTTAGGAAAAAGTCTGTTAAATAAACTGCACTTACATGTATAACCACAACACAGTCGTGGAAAGAGCCTACAATACAAATGGTACCTAGAAATGAGGCAACCAAGCTGACGGAGAGACATGCAAAGAAGTTTACTCTGGCCACAGTGATCGAATCTCAGGGCATCTTTCCTCCTCCAAAATAATCAGTGCAGAGCCAAGTATGTTTTATCTCCATCCAAGAGATATAGTAATTCATCCCACAAACAATGTGAGGTGACACCATTCGTTCAGAACATCTGAACTATCTCAAAGCTTTGAGAAAGTTCAAATGTTCTGTACGAATCATGTTCAGTGAAATAGTAGTGGAACTGAAAACCCAAACCTGCCCAAATTGGCTCACACATAGCCACATCTGCAAATACTGGCCTGGCAAAGCATTAAGTTACCCGTTACTACTCCGAGCCAGTATCTACAGGTCAGCTCAATATCGCTCAGTTGACTTTGCAATATTTTTATGACAAATAAGTGGTAATGAATTAAAATACTTATTTCTGGTGTAAAGGTTCTGTTTATACATAAGCCCCTAAAGTTGGAAACAGTAGGAATAGTTAGTATGTGGCAGGAGAACAATTTAGTCAGTGGAGGAATGGATCGGGGAGATATAGTGGACCAGTGCTGGTAAGGAGATGACAGTTTGGTTAGAGCTGTGGGTCTGAGAGATGGTTGCCTTGCCTGGTGTGAGGTACATTTGCATGTCTGTATGTTCAGAGGTAGAGCTTGTGTTGTGATTGTTGTGTGTGTGGTAAGAAGTTGTGTAGAGTGTGTTTTGTAATAGGGTGTAGAGGGAGGTGTATATCTTTGACCTGCTTCTTCCATGACATGCTTTGTCCAGGTCATGGCACTTTGTTTTAGTATAATATAATGTCTCATCCTGAAAGTGCTATATATATATATTGAATCATCATATGAACAAGTACACCTCACCAAGGAGAAGGTAGACTATTGATTTTTAAACTCATCTGAATAGACATCAGTCCCACCACCTGTAGAAAACCTAGACAAGGTTCCCGGGTATAGCTATGAGTTCTAACATTAATCCTACTGTGGCAAGAGCCCGCTACTGCAGAAGCACACGCGTACAACTTCTTCCTTTTTATGGTTCTTTATTGTCAGGATGGTAATAATGTTTTGACACCGTATACTTGCACAGCAATTATGGAGACCCTCAACCCTTACTATACATAGTCCAGCTCTCTGTCCAGTTCAGCCAGCTAGCCCAGCATTGATCTCCCTGAACAATGAAACAAGCAGGGTTTTATACCTGACACTCCTACCACAGGCCTAGCTTGATGAACAGGTGACACACCCACCTTCTCTTTAAAAGGAAACGCCCATCCCTGGCTCTGTTTAGACTATCAGACCCACCCTGTCTGTTTGCTGAGAGGAAGCAGCTTTTAAATCATGTAAGTAAACCAATTTTAAACTACACATATGTTTTTACCTGGTTTAATCTCCACATAGGTACATAACTGTGCCAATGTTTTACTCTACTTCCCTGCTTTCTCTGCATATTGCCAGCTAAATGCCTCCTTTTGTTACACTACATATTTCTCCAATCCACTCAGAGATCTATAAAGACTTAAGGGTTTTTCAGTGGTGGGCGATCACAGCTCTATATGCAGGCAAAAGATGTCTGAGAAATCCCTTGCTAAAGAGAGATGTTGCTAGGGATTATTGACAATAATAGGTCAGTGAGGTCATTAGGGACAAGCCTGCTTTATTGTCATAATGGCATGATTTGTGAGTCGTAATGTGAAACCAATACCACATACATGAGGGATACAGTATGTTTAGGTGCATCTGTCAGAGGTGTTGAGGGATTCAAATTCATTTAACTCCATGTTCATATCTGTTTTATTTTTAAAGGAAACATAATATTTGTTTAGTTCAACATGAGGCTTTGTCAACATTCACAAAGGATATATGAAATACATTGTTAGTAATTCTAACATGAATTACAGTACTGCTATTATTATTACAGGTTATAACTACCAGCAATCTCTTATTTTGCATTTATTGTCCAGTGGTTTTTTCAGACGTATGATGGGGCTTTGATTTTCTTTAATTTTTTTTTTCAAACACTTTTGTAAATTGGAGGGTATATTTTATTTTATGTTATTATAATTATTATTATTATTGTATATGATGTAATACAGCAGATGTGACAAATTAGGTAAACAAGACATTTTTTACATGACATAATATAACATGACAACAATACATGGGTAACAGACATAGGGTAACATACATGGGTAACAGAGAGCAGGTTACATGGTAGATTGCAGACATGGAGGAGGGATATGGCAGCAAAATAAAGCAAGAGAAAGTTGGCTAATAGGATAGACAGAGAACAAATGTGTGAGTGGTGAGGCAAAATACTGTGCATGGGATGTCAGTAAAAAGATCTGTAGTGTAGACTTTAGAGTATATGTACAGGAGGAGAGCAGGGGGTAGACATAAAAGGAGGGAAGGCCCTACTTGTAATATCTTACAATCTAATTGGTGAGGTTGAAACAAGAGAGGGTGACTCAAAGAGAGGCGGTAATTAAGAGTTGGAGGACGGGGTAGACCTTTCTTTTGACAGTAGTCTGATAGTATGAAGAAGTGTGTTCAAGAGGTGAAAAATGGTATAAGAGAAGTCTAGGAGGTAGGAGTGACATATGGTTTCCAGAGGGAAGGTGACAGGAGAGGGCAGGGGGATATTTAGCGAGATTAGGTTGGAGATGTAGAGAGAGGAGAAGTTGGTGAGAGCTTTGTAGGTGAAGGTGAGGAATTTGAATTGGATTTTATAGGGGAAAGGAAGCCAATGTAGGGTTTTACAGAGAGGGGAGACAGAATTACAGCATGGAGAGAGGAAGATCACTCTTACCGTAGTGTTGAGGATAGATAGAAGGGGGAAGCAGAAAAGGAGGTGGTTTCAATAATCGAGGCAAGAGATAAATAGAAAGTGGATGAGAGTTTGGTGGCATCAAGGGATATGAATGGTTTCATCCTGGAAATGTTGTGGAGATGAATGTGACAGGGTTCTGAGATGGTTTGCATATGGTGGGTGAAGGAGAGGAGAAGTCAAGTATGAGGTCCAGACAGCAGACTTTGGGGTACAGAGGAGATTGTAGTGTTGTCAACAGTGAGGAACAAGTGGATAGGGGAGGAGAGAGGGAAGACAATAAGTTAGTTTTTTTGTTTTTTTTGACGTATTGCATTTGAGAAAGCATTGGGACTTTCAGGAGGAGATGGCAGAAAGGCAACTGACCCCCTGACCCCCCTGACCTCTCCCCCTCCAACCTCTCTCAAGTTGCAACTGGCAACTTGAGAGAGGTTGGAGGGGGAGAGGTCAGGGGAGGAGAGATAGACTTGAGTCAGCGTAGAGGTGATATTGAAGGAGCTAATGAGTTCATCAAGGAAAGAGGTGTATAGAGAGAAGAACAGGGGTCGGGGATGGAGCCTTGAGCATGGCCAGATGTACAAACTGAGAAGGAGCAGTTGGAGAGGTAGGAGATGAACCAAGATGGGACAGTGATGGAGTGAAGTGAGAGCAGTGGGAGACCTGGACCCCTTCCCTCACAGGCAGTGGAGGCGTAGAGGTGTATAGGTAGGGAAAAGTGGTGACTTTGGCCATGGTAGTTTCTTTGAGTGGAGGCGGATGAAAGCCAGATTGGTGAGGAAGGGGGAGGGAGTTATCAGAGATGTAGCTAGTGAGGTGGTTGTAGAAGAGCTTGTGGCCGGGTATACCTCGTCTTCCACATGGTCAATATGGCTGCTGCAGCATCACATGGCTTAATACCTGATATTGTGCTGAATGGGTTAAACCCCATCACTTAGGTATTAAATATTTATTAAATGATATATTTATTAATTTAAATGTATATATTTAATGTATGGTCGCTGTGGTGGGAATTAGTAACCGACACACAGCAGCACCAGAAAGGGCTAAGTCCTGGCGCTGGGTGCTGGGAGTGTAAATGTATGTATTTTGATATTGTTCATATATTGATTTATGAGGTAACATGCCATGTTGGAGGAAGCTTGTTTTGTAAGAAAGGTACTCCCATGTTAATTAAGTTTTTTCATCACAGAGTGAACAAAATATCTTTTTAGTCTGAATTCACAGCAGGGGGTCATTACCTTTCTATCCTGTGTAGTTTTTCATCCTGTGTCTTAGAACCTGTCTTTAATCTAGTGGTAACAAAAGTATTGAGACATATCTCAGATGTTTGCCTAATGCAATTTTGTCTAGGTTGGAGAAATTGGTCTAGAGAATATTGCATATTGAGGGCAAACATCAGATATAATGTCTCAGACTTTGTAGTACCAGCTAGGATTAGGGATTCAATCCAATTTCTTTTTGTCACACAACCAACTAAAGGAAATTTATACCTTGGTGTGAGTCACAGATCTTCCTGCTGGGTGACCGCGTTGCTGTTGGCCTAACTTTTAATACGTTTGGCACCTACAGCCAAGCACTCGCCAGCAGTGACAAAGGAATACACTGCTTTTTCATGACACATTGCTGGACATAATGTTATTGGGTTTGATACTCATAACCATGATATTGCTGAACATTGAGTGACAGAATTTGCTGCAGATTGTATAAATAAGACTGGAACAATCAAAGATTTTTGAATATGGGTTAGGAATGAGCTAGGTTAACAATGGTAACAGGGAATGTCACCCAATAATATAAATTATGGACATTGGTCAGAAATGCTTAGAGGTTGGCTTAGATGAAAGATTATCTAAAGGGGCTAGGGGCTGATCCAAGATGGTAATTTGCAGGGTGGCAAACATCTACATGTTCTAAGACATTGGTGGTACATTGCAGAACAGAAAAATTTAAAATGTATAGCACATTTCTAGCAGTGATTCTGTCCAGGAAGAATCCAATCCAAACAGTGCAAAATGAGAAGGGTGAGGCTGAGGGGAGAACACAGGAGTAGCCAGGAGAGAGGCCAGTTGGAGAAGAGTAGAGTGACTGACCATTCGGGCCTCACAGACAGATAAAGTGAGGAGTAGGGTGAGTTTAGTGAGGAGGAAGAGGCTGCTGCTGAGACAGGGGTCTTAGTTCATGCATTAAGCATGGCCCTTGCAGGTCTGATGGCTTAAAGGTACAGTAATTTATGCACCATGCACTGCATGTATTCAGAGAGTGTGCAACAAGGTTTGTGGCTGATAGGACTTCAGGGTTTTAACGCTTTGGGTATTCTACAGCCCCCGAGGGAAGAAGGTACTTGTTAGGGCCTGGTCGGAGACAGTGACAGAATATGTAGGAAGCAGTGGACAGTGAAGACAGGGATTCACAGGGGAAAGATCTGAGGGAATAGGTGGAGAAATGGAATGAAGCCTCAGGTAGAAGCAGTCAGATGACAACCACAGGAAACACTGGTAAACTATTGGAGTCGGACAGTATGTTTTGAAGGTGTTCTGGGGAATAATCTTGAGCAGGAGGCAAAGGAAAAACGGATGACTATGTGGAAATATTTTTTTTGCACTCATTGGAATTATAGGGATGATAGTATTAGGGAGGAAGATGAAAGGAGTCCACACAAGCTAATCGTAATACTGATTGGAAATTGGTTCCATGCTAGCTAGTGTAACTGGAGAGAAGAGAACGGAGAATTGATTGGCTCTTCTTAGATATAAGGATACCATAAGAGAGGCTTAGAATATTTTGAAGGTTAGGACAGGTTACTCTACGATGAGAAGTTCAGGCTCAGGAATGAATTAACTTGAACATTAGCCTTTAAATTCAGATAATTGTTTCCCGTAAAGGATTTATAGCCGACATTTCCAAGCTTGACCAACACTTTAGAAAGAAATGGGTTGTTGGCCTCAACATGATAAGATATCTGTTGACATTTCAATGAGGGCCAGTGTAATTGGGGCCATCATATATTTATACATCACTACTAAGGGCATAGGTGACTACCCACTTAGCAGGTGCTTCAAGAGGACAGGCATGGGGACCCTGGCAGAGAAGGGCATGATGCCAGTGAAAATGGTAGTGAGGTGCCCTTGGCTTAGTAGATACCAAGAGAGGGAGGCAGCATTATTGCTAGTGGAAGGCTTTGCCAAGGGTTTTTGGATTCCATTCAAGGAACATAAAAGGTTAAATGTACATGGGAATTTAAAATGCGCAAGGGAACAACCACAACCTGAAGTGGTCAGGGAAAAGTCGATAAATGAAGTGAAACCAGGTAGAATGATGGGCCCCTCTCAGGGGCCACCATCGGAAGGCTTGCAGATGTCTAAGCTGGGCCATGTCGTGCCCTGGCCCTCGGTGAAGCCTCCACCTCATTTCATAAAAGTGAAATAAGAGATTAAGGAGGTTTTGAGGATATTGGAGGAGTTTTTGAAAAACTACAATGGAAGGTCAATATGCAGGCGGAGGTAGTGGATATTGGGCAACAACACCTTATTTAACAGATATGGCTGGTGCAGTTGGGTTTGGGGCATATTTTCAAGAGGAATGGTGCAAGTGGAAATGGCCAGAGAAATCGGTTAACATGGGGCTGCTAAATAATATAACTGGAGAGTTTCCATGACAGGAGAGTATGTTTTCATTGCTACAAAATTGGTGTGGTTATGGCTATTAATAGTTTATCCTGATCGTATTTACCATTCATTAACCAACAGAGGCTTTTGGTGTAAGTGTGTTTGAAGGGAAATATTTACTTTTACGCAAAATGTGCCAGGGGTGGATAATGAGGCAGCTGATGCTGATCTTGTGTTAAAGTCCCTATGTTAGGCTAGAAGCAGAAATTAGGTGTCACCTTATCAGCTAGAAACAGTATATGCAGGTTATCAGATACAGACTAGCAGCTTCAGGACCATATGCAGATGTATCATGCAGGCAGGATGTGGAGTAGCTGAACACCACAGAACTGTACCACCAGAAGTCTGCAAACAGAACAGGTCATATAAATAGTACTGCTGTCGCTGATTTCTTCCGTATCCACTAGTCTCTTAAATCTTCGACAAGGAACTCAATTCCGGATACTAGCATCTGAGCTTCGCTGGAACAATGAGGCATTAATTGCTACCTTCTGGCAAGGTTTGAATGACAAGATTAACAATGACTTATCAATGACTTATCATCACGTGATCTGCCTTCTAGATTGGATGATTTAATCTCGTTATGTATCAAAGTGGATATTCGCCATCAGGATCGTACACAGGAACGAGAACATGGTCGTCGATCTTTTCCGCGTCAATTTCAAACTCCTACTCTCCCTACAGAGGAACCCATGCAAATCGGTCGGTCGTGATTATCTCCTGAAGAAATAGGCCACCGCCTGAAGAATCGCCTGTGTCTCTACTGTGGTGATTCGAGACATCGCCTTTCTGGATGTTCCAAGAGACCAGGAAACGCCACCTCCTAGGCGATTGTAGGGAGGTCAGCCTAGGATCCCAGTCCTCTTCTCCCTGTTCCCAGAAAGAATCCGATTTTCTCATGCCCATTACTCTTTTCTTCTCTGATGGTCCTCAACCTCTGTCTGCCTTCGTGGACTCAGGATCAGCGGGGAACTTCATATCCTCCAGTTTGGTCTCGCAGCTTCATTTGGGTACTACACCCTTGCCTCAGCCTTTGTCACCTACCGAAGTAGATGAAACCAAGTCTCTAATGGCTCTATCACCTGCATTACTGTTCCTGTTCGTCTGATGGTAGGAGCTCTCCATTCGGAATGGATTAAAATCTTGTTTCTCCCACAATCCATTAATCCTATTATTTTGAGTTTACATTGGTTGAGGACACATTCTCCTCAATTCGACTGGCATCAAGCTCAAGTTACCTCCTGGGGTTCTTCTTGTAAATAACATTGCTTGGCACCTGTCATTCTCAGAAAACCTGTAATTTCCTGTCAGGCTACCTCCTCCTGTGATATTCTCCCCAAGGTCTACTCTGAATTCTTTGATGTATTTAGCAAAGTGGCTGTGGAATCACTACCTCCTCATCGCCCGTGGGACTGTCCCATTGCTCTGGTACCAGACAAGAGCATTTCTCGAGGCAGGGTATTTCCACTATCTGTCTGAGTATGTCTCTGAAAACCTCAAACGAGGATTCATTTGCAAGTCATCTTCTCCTGCTGGTGCAAGGTTTTTTTTCATAAAGAAGAAAGATGGGTCTCTCAGACCATGTATTGGTTATCGCAAGCTCAATGCCGTCACAGTTAAAAAAACGGTACAGTCTTCCACTCATTCCGAAGCTGTTTGATCGCATCTGTGGAGCCCAAATTTTCACTAAATTGGACCTTAGAGGCGCCTACAATCTAACCAGGATTAGGAAGGGAAATTAATGGAAAACAGAGTTCAACACCAGAGATGGCCATTACGAGTACCTTGTAATGCCATTCGGGCTATGCAATGCTCCAGCCGTATTCCAAGAATTTGTCAACAAAATCTTCCAGGACTTATTGTATGAATCCGTGGTGGTCTATCTAGATGACATTTTGATATTCTCCCGATCATAAGAATCTCATATATTTACAAACCGCTCAACATTTAAATTCCCGGCAAGCTCGCTGATCTTTGTTCTTCAGTCATTTCCAGCTCATTCTGACCTTCCGGTCAGGTTCCAAGAATTTCAGGGCTGATGCTCTTTCACGATCCTTTGATCCTTCTGATGCCAAGATTTCCATGCTCGCTAGACCGATTATCAATCCTGAGAAAATCTTGGCATTAACTGAATCCTCCGTCAAAACCTCTCCGGTTGGATGTTGCTTTGTTGACATCCATTTGCGCAGCAAACTGTTAAATTGGGCACACAGCTCAAAAATTGGAGGACAAGAAAACAGTGGCACTCCTCTCCTGTTCTTACTGGTGGCCCTCTCTGATCTCTGATGTACAAAAATTCATTCAGGCCTGTGAATTATGTGCTAGGCATAAGATTCCCAGATGGTCTCCTACTTGATTCCTACTTCCGCTTCCTGTTGCAGAACATCCCTGGTCTAGCATGAGCATGGACTTTATCACTGACCTCCCTAGCAGCCATGGTCACTTATAAATGGGTAATTGTTGACCGATTTTCTAAAGTCACTCATGTCATCCCTCTCAAGGGATTACCCTTTGCGCCTGAATTGGCATCCTTATTCATTCTCCACATCTTTCGTTTGCATGGCTGTCCCCGGGAGATCGTTTCCGACCATGGGGTGCAGTTTGTTTCTAGCTTCTGGAGGTCCTTCTGTAAACTTCTGGGAATTGAACCAAAATTGTCCTCTGGATATCATCCCCAGACGAATGGTCTAACCGAGCGGGTCAACCAGGATTTGGAGTCCTACATCGATGCTTTTGTTCTGAGAAACAATCTACTTGGAGTAAGGTTCTTCCTTGGGCAGAATTCGCCGACAATAACCAGCTGCATGAATTCACCGGCACATCTCCATTTTTTACTCTTTTCAGGAGATACCCGATTTTGCCTACCTTATTGGACCTACACGACTCCACGGTACCTGCAGCACAAGATTTGGTTCACCTTAATCTGGTCCCAGGTACAAACCAAGTTACAACAGACTATGGATCGCTACAAGTACTTTGCAGATCATCATTGGAATCGCAAATCTTAAGCTTAAAGTGCTGTCCATGAAATTTGCACCTCGTTATATTGGACCCTATCCTATTACTCCAGCTATAAATGCCGTTACCTACAAACTCCGGTTTCCTCCTTCCCTCCGAGTGCATAACTTTTTACATGTCTCTCTTCTTAAGCATCTCGTTATCAATGAGTTTTCCAAGAAATCGTCTCCTCCTCCTCCCGTCACGACCATGTCTGGTGAAGAGTTTGAAGCTGAACATATTCTAGAAAAACGAACTCTTCGAGGCAAACCACAGTTCCTGGTCCATTTGAAGGGTTATGGTCCTGATGAAAGATCCTGGGTCAATAAAAATGATCCTTGTCTGCTGGCCCAGTTTCTGAAAAGAAGAACCTCGACTCCGGAGAGAAGGGAAAGGGGTAATGTCAGGCGCCGTCCCTGCGCTGTGTATAGGTGCCGGGGATGGACGCCTGCTGTCTCCTCTGACTCACGAGGCAACGGGACGTACTTCCTGGGTTTTGCCGGCCACGCATGCGCGGTGAGTCCACGGCCTGTTGCTAGGCAAAGGACACTGACCACAGCCTACAATTTCAGGGAGTGAACAGGGCAGGGAAGGGCCGCACGTGTTCAGGGCCGGATTAACCCGAGGTCTAACTGGGCTATAGCCCAGGGGCCTCGGGCATCCAGGGGGCCCTTCAAACTCCTCAGCAGCATTATTGATCGGTCGGGGGCGGGGGCGCCCCCGGCCCGATCGATGCTGCTGAGTACTGTCAGTGCAGTCCTCCGTCCCGGCGCGCTGTAGTCTGCTTACTGAGGAGATCTCGCGAGAGTTCATGAACTCTCGCGAGATCTCCTCAGTAAGGAGCTTACAGCGCGCTGGGACGGAGGACTGCACTGACAGGTAAGTGCTTGGGGGGGTCCTCGCGGGGGGTGGGGGGCGGCGGACAGCTCACATTGGAGGCCTCACGGGGAATGGAGGGCCCCTTAGCCCAGGGGCCTCCATTCCCTTAATCTGGCCCTGCACGTGTTGCACCAATGGTAGTTCCGCCACTGGCCCACAGCATGTCTGAATCCAGCTTTAGGCATGGCAAAGTTACTTGTTTTACTGCCATATCTCTTCCTTCAGCTACAGGGCTATTCTATGTCCTTTTATACCAATATCGTATGTATGCTAATATATGTGTCTGCAATTAGGAGCAACTGTAAAAATGTATTTGTTATTTTTAGAGATGAGCGGGCTCGGATTCCGCTAATCCGAGCCCACCCGAACAGAGCGGATCCGAACGG
This sequence comes from Mixophyes fleayi, assembly GCF_038048845.1. Taxonomy (NCBI): domain Eukaryota; kingdom Metazoa; phylum Chordata; class Amphibia; order Anura; family Limnodynastidae; genus Mixophyes; species Mixophyes fleayi. The sequence continues at coordinate 96,736,772 of NC_134409.1, forward strand.
GATCCGAGCACTGTTCGGATATTTCCGGCGAGCAAAAAAATGAAAACGAGGCTCTGTCGTCCAAGTCTTGCGTCGAATCTCGCGAGGGATGGGAGAGAGGGCCCAGAACAATTCCATCTTGTAACTTTTTTTTTGCCATTATGTGCTCAAGCTACCTCGGTGCAACCTTGTGCCCTAAAAACAATATTGTGAGGTGTTCAGAATAGACTGGAAATTAGTGGAAATGATTGTTATTGAATGTCATTGAGGTCAATAATAGCGTAGGAGTGAAAAAAAACCCACAAAACTGGTTTTTAGCACTTTTTATGCTTTTTGCAAAATAAATCCGAATCCAAAACCTTAAATCCGAACCAAAACCTTTCATCAGGTGTTTTGCGAAACAAATCCGAACCCAAAACCTCAAGCAAATCCGAATCCAAAACACAAAACACGAGACACCAAAAGTGGCCGGTGCACATCCCTAGTTATTTTATGTTCAGCAACACATTAAAAACATCCTAATAAATGTATTTCATTGGTAATTTTTTTTTTAAAATTAATTAATTTATTTATTTATTTATTTACTGTTTTAGCATTAATTCCTTTATTAATAACTGGTGGCATTAATTAAAATAAAAAATCTGTGCATTCTTTTGCAAATTTATAATTCACATAGGCTTTGAATGTATCCTGCTGTGTCTTGTGTAGTAGAGAACAGCAGACCTACACCTGAATACAACAGCGCACGTATCTCGAGACCCGTTCCTTGAATTCGGGAGTGCGCAGAGCCAATTTACGAGCGTTTTAAAATAAACGATCAGTACGTGTGCCTTGATGAATAAGGCCCTGAGTGTGGCGTCTTGCACAGTTTTGATGTAGTTAAATCTAGCTAAATCTACTGACTGTGCAGGTGTCCCAAAGGGTGACTTTTCCCCTTTCTCAGCAAATGAAGGCCTGTGGTATGGCATGGCACCCTTAAAGGGCAGGGTTGTAAAGAGTGGCTAGCTATGGAAAATGGTTCATCCAAGGGCAGAGGTCCCAAGGGTATGATGGTTGCGGTATGGCTGACCTCCCAAGCTGCAGGGCAAATCATGATGGTGGTTATTTACAGAGCAGGGGCAAACACAGAATTTCTAGAGTGGGCTTCCAAGACAACATTAAATAATTAGTATTTACATTTAATAAACAGCCTCCTTCTCCCCAAACTCAGCTCATTCAATTAATAGCCCCGTAACCACTTCAGCATTAAATGAATAGTCCCATCATCCCACCTTAATTTACCAGGCACTACCATGACCTCACATTAAGATAAATTAATCTCCACCATCAAATTAATAGACTCAACCATCATCCCACCAATAAATTAATAGTTACCACCACAATTAAATCATTAGCTCCCTCCCCAACTTTCACCTCCCCATTAAATTAAGTCAACACCCCATAAGTGTGCAAGAGTGTGCTGCCTAAATGCCTCTATGTCAACTGGCTAAATGCCTCTACCTACATTACATTTACCACTCTTCCCCTTACACCCACCTTATTTCAATCTGTATATAAGAGGCAGTGTCATGGTGACATGATAACCCCCTTTAAGTGCTTGCCTGCAGACAACGCTATATTGTTAGTTAATAAAATGGGGATTAGATGTTTATTTATGGGGGTTCAGAGATTGTGAAGTTTAAGTATGATGATGATACAATGTTATCTGTCTTTGTTCTCTATTTGTATAATTAATAAATGCTGTGGCCAATTTGCTTCCATGCAAGCCTCAGTGGATTACAGGCCTGCAATCATGCAATTGTCAAGACCAGAATTGACATTGCACAGCCAGTGTTGCTAAAGATTGTAAATAAAAGTTTACTAAAGATTGACAAAATGCAATGCAAAGCGTATCTATATCTGCTGTCATTACTATGCCAGTAAGCTAAGCTGTACAATATCAGTCATTTTGCTATGTGTGTTGGATATAATTATGTTTGTATAAACATTAGCAATGTTTATACGCGTCTAGAAGCGGGAGTCTGATTAAAGGACACCTGGCAGTTTGAAGAACAATGACCAGAGGAGTCCACCAATGCCACGTCAAGTGCCTGAAAATGCAAGAACCTTTGATCTATGAATGAAGACCTTACAACTGTACGCGTATATCTCTGTGATGACACTACTTTTACAACTGTACAGTGTATAAATTGTTGAGCTCTGTGTTTTGGACCCCAGAGCGTTCTCAAAGAAGCTTGTGTGAGTGCTGGAAACCGCATGTTTATGTATACCAAACTTTAGGAAACCGAAAAATTACCACCGCACCAGGTGATCGCCATTCCAAATCGTCAGTTATCTTTAAGGGGATAAGTATCTCCCCAGTAATATTTATATCTTATGGTGAACCCACACATAGAAATATATGTTATCAAGAAGAAGGAAAATAGAAAAATGTGCTAAATTGAGGCACTCAGCGATCTGATTTTAGTAAAAGTATTCTTTATTAGTACATTTAAAAATAAAATAATTCATCACCTACTCATCTGATAAGCGAAATATTAAAATGCATAAGCAGTGATTAAAGTGTAATAGTGAATTAAAATAGCAAAATTTGCTATGCCTTGTTACTTCATATATATTGAATAGTCCCTTTGTCATATCATAGAGTATTTTACTTGTTTATATTATTAATAAACTACTCCAATACAAACTGGCTTTCTTGTTATAATAAAAGTGGCAGATTGTCTGGCTATTTTGTTATCATGGCTTCCTTGTAATTGGCCTCCTGATACTGGATTATTATCATAGGGTCATGCTCATTACTGCGAACATATATCCAATCCCTCCATAATTTAACAGAATAAATATCCAGTCTACCTGAACAGACATAAAATCACATTCATACAATTGTGTACTATATAGTTACTATCTCTCAGTGACAAATATCACCTGAGGTATATTATTGGGAGGGTATTATTATAAATTGATCAAGGTCCTTATACACTTGACACTGGATATTAATTAAAGAGTGTTCCCTTTGTAAAAAGCAAGTCATATTATTCACACTTCCAGAGACTAGAATAATATGAGGTTGAACCAAAGTGGCAACTTTCAATATTCTATAGCTCAGAGTTGGCTAACCTGTGACACTCCAGGTGTTGTAAAACTACTAGTCCCAGCATGCTTTGCCAATATATAGCAGCCTGTTGCTGGAAGGGTACGCTGGGACTTGTAGTTTCACAATACCTGGAGTGTCACAGGTTAGCCAACACTGCTATAGCTGCTTAATGATTGCTCTGGGTGGGATTCCCCATTTAGTTGTGAAGATTCCTGTCTATAAGGTTCATTCATACAAGGACAGCCCTGCCACGCAATCCCATACACTAATATATATAGGGTTGAATATAAAGTATTATTCCTAGGAGTTAGTAGTTATTAATGGAGTAGATCATTTCAGCAGCGAGGCAAACGCCAATGCGCGTTTCGCTAAACGCTTTTTCAAGGCCTTGAAAAACTTTGCCTTTTAATATACTTTGCGAATAAAACCTATATATTTCGGAACCACAGCGATGGCAGCAGACAATATTTATTGGTAGCGAAAAGATATAACACTTGTTATAGCGTCAGTGTGCTGCACAATTGCTGACCAGCTCTGTCCTGTTCTATCCTGTGGATACTCTGCATTTGTCCTGATTCCTGTTGTGACCTTTGGCTTTAAATTTGACCCTGCTTGAACACTGATTTTCCCCGACCACTGCCTATTTACTGAATTACCCCTGTTAACTGCCCTGACCTCTGGCCTGCTTCGTGGCTATCCAACTCACTTTGAACCCATGACCATTGGACTGTCTTTAGTACCTGCCCTCTGTATTCCATTTATCTTCCATCCTGCACTACGGTTATTCTGATAAGCTTTTATTACCCTAGAGTCAAGCCCTGGGGGCGTCAGAGTACCTCCAAACAACCAAACAAGTTCAGTTCTACGGGAAAGGTGTCTGCTATAGCTGAAGACCTCTATTAGCCTGGTTCTAAAAGCTTATCAGGTAGCCATTAGCCTAGCAAGAAGACAAACAGAAGTTCAATTTGATGCATGTGTGGAGATGCCCCCGGTGCCTGAGAAGCGGGCGAAGATGCCCGCTATCGCCGTGTCCCTGGAGGGACAGAAAATGCCCCTGGTTCCTGTGCCCAGCAAGAGGGTGAAAAAGGAAGAAAGAAGTTACTTACCCGTCCAGCGCTCCAGCGGCGGTAAGTATGGCTTCTTTTCCCCAGGTTCTGGCAGCGGAGGACGGATGAGCCAATCAGGGCTCATCTTTCCCCACTGGCCAATCAGCGGCCGGATACGCGAGCCAATCATTTGTCAATAGGCACTCGCGCCGGCTGATGACATCGCGCCGGCGACTATATAAGTCGCCGGGCGGCATCATTTTGCCAGAACACAGTCGGCGGCGGAGTGAGAAGGACGTCGGTGGACGTCCGGAGCGGCGAGTCAAGCACAGAAGAGAGCTTCCATCAACAGGACGCCGGAAGTGTCAGGGAGCCCTTGTGAGGGCTAGGAGCGACCCTGCCACTAATCACTCACCATGGAGACGTCGGCGGGGAGCCCTTGTAAGGGCTGAGAGCGCCCCCGCCTCCAGACTAGCCAGAAGACCCGCGCCAAATGGGAGAAGACCCGGAAAAGAAGGCAGAAGACGGCGTGGCAAGTTGAGTATCCTGCGCAGAGCAGGTAAGTACCCTCAACGTTAGGTCGGGCACTAGGCCCATGGCCACGGTCGGGCACAAGGCCCGTGGAGCAGTAAATTAGGGGACTTGGGCACTAGGCCCCGATCAAGTAGTGGGCCAGTAGGCCATAAAGTTGTTAACGGGCACAAGGCCCTGTTAGTTAGTGAAGTGAGGGGAGGCTCAGAGCCCCCAGGTGCAAGGGCACAAGGCCCTTAGGTAGTTAGTGGCCTAGAGGCCATAGGAAGGCCACAGGGCCTGAGTAGGGGCTGGTAGCCCGTAGGCTATAAAAGGCACAAGGCCTTAGTAAATAGTCAGGGAGGCCACAGGCCTCAGTAGGCAGGGGCTAGAGCCCCTCGGTAGCAGGGCACAAGGCCCTAGTTAGTGGGCTCAGAGCCCTGAGTTAGAGAGGGGGCTGAGGCCCATAAAACAGAGCACAAGGCTCTGTGTGTAGCTGGGCAGAGGCCCATGGTGCGTAGGACATAAGGCCCTGGTGTTGTGTGGTAGAGACGTGAGAGCCTCGTGAGTGTAGGCGCGGTCCTGTGTGAGGTGAGCACACGGAGATAGGAGGTACAGTAGAGCGGAGGCTCCTGTGGTGCTGTAGCAACCGGTTGGTTGGCTAGCAGCGGTGTGCTCTGGTGAGTAGCGTGCAAAAGTACTGTATACTGTATTTATTCTGTCTGTGCGGCGAGTATTGGTTGTATTACGGTATTTTGGGGTGTGCTACATAACTGTGTCCAGGGGCAAGACGTCAGGCCCCCATTAAAGGTAGGCTCTTGTTCCCTGTGTTTTCCTGTACTAACCTGTGCTGTGGGGACAAGTGTAGTTACCAGCGTACACATAGTCAGGGAAGAACACACATAGTTTTCCTGTCCCTTAGGTCCCTGGGGTCGCACTGGTTTCCAGAGGGGGTGACTGAGTGAGTCAGTGGCAGTGCAGCACAGCTCAACGCAGTTCCAGGGGCGTCCCGTGGTTCAGGTTGAGTGTCCCAGTCCTCAGTTCCATGCAGGTTCCCTGGCGGTTCCGGAGTGGGATACGTGTTCGATACCTGGGTGCAGGCAGTCGGGCGTTTCAGTTTCGATCGGCTGTTCCGGGTGGCAGTCTGTACGCAGGTTAGTGTGCTGTTCCAGTGAGCCTCAGTCGGGCCAGGTGCAGCCGGTCCTTAGGATCCGTGGGTGACCCCATAGCAAGAAGGCAGCTTCTTGGTACGGCCTGGGTGAGGGGGTTAGGAACCGCCCTCCGGTTTAGTCATCGGCTGGTGTTCCCCGTAGTGTGTAGTGAGCAGTTCTGTTAGTGCACCACACCTAGTTAGTCATAGTTGTTTGACTTAGTTGCGTTGCCGACCATTAGAGTGTTGTTAGGGTCGGGTCGCTGTTGTAGTCAGTTTAGCGTTTGTGGGTGCACACCTTTAGTCTCATCGTTAGCGCAGAGGGAGGCTGTGTGTTCCTTGTCATCCGCAGGTGTCGGGGAGGTGCAGGAGAACCAGATCGGAAGTGGGAGTGTCCCTGTGAGTATCACGCTCGATTCCCCCTTTCGGTTAGGCCCTCGTCGGCAGGTGTGCGAGGTACTTGAGGCGGGACTAGTCCTGGTCTCAAGTGCTTGTAGTCCCCCGTGCCTTGGCAAGAGCAAAGTGAGGAGGCGGCAAGGGAGCTTGGACTGAGAGTGTTCTTGTTCATTGCCATATTCTCGGACAGCCCTTACCTGGTAGGCACGGCCGTAAACTCTGTCTCTTTCTTAGAGGGACGTGGTTGGAGGTGACAAGGGTTGCGGCTGCGGATCTGCTGGGATCGGGTCGCAGCTGGGATATTGGAGCCGGACTGGAGGTGACCATCGTTTACAGGGTAAGTTCTTTTGTGTTGCGTCTGTCCTGTTCCCCGCAGGCGCTACACATGTGTGGGAGATTGCTTCCTTGTTATACTTCACATTGCTTGCGGGCGGTAGCAGCATCATACACCACAAAATTGTAATCAATACCTAAATAGATGTGAGTATTAGCTCACCATTGCAGAGGCACAGAAGGCAATTTTGTTTACAAATGATTGGTGCTTCCAGTGGTCGAAGTGGGGTGTATACGGTGGTATACCATACTGTTACTTCTCCTACGGCCTTCATTGTAAAACTATCAAATTGCATTAACTTGTATTCTCATTACATTTTTCATACTGTCACTTTAAAATTTTAATACCGCCACTTCTAAAAGTCCACGTCGATCACTGGGTGCTTCCATACAAGCATTCCCAGCAGCCATATTTATCTGTCTCAAAGTGGGTACTATATGTAGACAGCAAAAAAAAAACTTTGTAAACTATGCACAACACCACATCTTACCATTGTTACATTGCTCCATGGCTCAATTCTTCAAAATGTTTCATTTGTTTAAAAGTAATAAATATGTTCTACAAAACACAGTAAATAAAATGATTACTGTTGTTTTTTGCTGTTAGGATGACGAAACAAGGCTCTGCCCTAGGACACCCTTTGGTCTTTCTACAAATCCAGGTCTGATGTTAATGTAATGATTTTCTACGACCTCCAGTCTATTTTAATTACCTACTCTGTGTTAAGAATAGTCTGATCTAAGTGACTTGGGCCATGGAATGTTTTTCTTGCCAGACACAGTGGTGTGAGTACCTCAGAAACTGCTTATCTCTTGAAATTTTCACACACAGACAGTTTCTAGAGTTTGCAGAGAATGGTGCACAAAGCAAAAAAACATTCCGAGTGCAGCAATTATGTGGGTGAAACTGTTTTGTTAATAGGAAAGGGCAGATGAGAATGGTCAGACTGGTTCAAGCTGACAGAAAGGTGACAGTAACTTGAATAGCCATTCAGAGCAAACAGAACCTTAAAATGGATTGGCTACAGCAGCAGAAGACCACACTGAGTTCCACTGCTCTACACCTATAAAATACACAGTTCAGATGTGTCACGAGTCGCGGCGGTGCCTCAAGCCGCCGCGGCTCACTGTGCCCGTCTCCATGACGACCAAGACATCACTCCCTGTTTTCGCAGGACACTGTAGTTTCTAGTGCTGCGTCCCGGCATTAGGAGCAGCCGGGCGCGTGTGTGGTGGTCGAGTACTGATGGTAAATCCTTCCCTTACCTTGTCTCCCAGATACGAGTCAGGTTATTTTCTCTTTTGGATATCCGGTGGTCAGGAGATAAATACTTCAATGAAAGGGACAAAGATTGGTCAAACAACTTGATTTTATTGAAAATGCGGTAAGGATAGTTTTGGTAAGCCACCGCACCACTGACCCCTTCAGCTCAATAGTAATGACAAAATAATGCGTCTGATCAGCATAGAGCACAATAGCATTTAACATATAACATACACCTGGTGAGTATAAGGCAGAATAACGATAACATCTTCAATACACATTGTCTAATAAGGCACACTGGTAATCATAATTACTACTTTCACATTAACAATATCTGACTGGTGATGATGCAATAACCATCAATAATAACCCATCAAGACTCTTACGGTCACTACCACGCCCACTAGAGGGCTACTTCTTATTCAGGTGTTTGGGGTACCGTGCTATTCCCTATGGGTCAGGCGCCCCACTTTTAGCATCTACTGCTGAGTTAACTTGAATTGCAGAGGTACCACTAACACTGAATGTCACACCTTCAATATTTAGTAAATCAATTCTTAGGTAAATCACATAACATTAACATCATCTAAAACATTTGGTGCACCAATATTATCCCCGGTAACGTTACCATATTTTCCACTCAGTCCTGGGCTGACCTGTGCACAGGAATTTGGGTAGTGTTCCAATGTCCTGCAGAGGTTTCCATCAAGGGTTAAGAATTATAGTAGAAAGCAGAGCTGTTGCTCATTTCAACCACAAGATGGCGCTGTTCTCTCAACAGTCAACGAATCTCTATCAGCACATGTACTCTGCAGCATGGTATAATGTCCAGATATCAGCACACACACACACACACACACACACACACACACACACACACACACACACACGATATAGCTGAAATGACAGTCTTAATTGTTCCCTGCAGCCTGTGTATAGGTATGATCTGGGGGAAAAGCTCTCACAATCCTTCCTTGTACAAGAATGCAATGTCAGTTTTGGATAGATTCTCTCATCACTCTTGCCTCTGACACTGGGGTGTGTGCAGTACACTACAGGCTAGGTTTTACCTTGAAAACAGTTCTGTAGTTAGTGAATACTGTCTTTGGCGCCCCACTACGTGTTCCCAGCTGTTCTCCGTCCGCTTTGCTGGCAATGTCACAGTTCTGGCAGCAGCTTATCTTCTCTCTGCTCGGCTGCACATCCTCCCCCTTGTTCCTTCTACCATGCTGCTCTCTCTCTCTCCTTCCTGCACAACCTCTTCCTGTTTCTCCCCCAGTCAATCGGGGCCTTCATTCTCCTCCTGTCAATCACTCCTGGGCACAAGTTTTAAGGAGCACAATTAACTCCTTGTAGCACTGCATTTTAAAAGCGTTTATGCACTCCTCTGTGCTGCTCAACAGGGCTTTGGGGTACCACACGTGCGCAACTAGTTAATTTAATTATATTAATTATTCAGTTCCTGAGGCTGATTACTCCCTGCTGGGCTCCTTTGCTGCCATTGGCCAGTCTCTGTATATAAGGGCTTAGCCTCCCTGCCGTTTATAGTTCTCAGTTGCTGTTTGCTAACCTGCTCCTGTGCCTTGAATCTGGTTGCTCTTTTGGATTGCTCGTGTATGACCCTTGGCCTTGTTTATTGAACTTTGATTCTTTGCCTGTTGCCCTGACTTTTACTTCGTTTCTGGACCCTCCTCGTTTGCTGCCAGCCCTGACATCTTGCCTGTTTGTTACCATGGTACCTGCTTCGGACCTAAGACCTTGGCCTGTTTCCTGACCACACTTGATTCACTATTCCCCGCTACTCTGCGCTATGGTACGTTCATAAACCTGTACTACTCTGAGTTTAAGACTTGGGGCATCCGAGTACCTGTGAGCATAGCGAGCTCTACGGAAAAGGCGGCTGCTATAGGTGAAGATCTCTCCATCTTATTCTACAAGTTTATGATAAGACCGATAGCCGTAAAAAGATGTAACATGCCAACTCTCCCGGAATTATCCGGGAGACTCACGATTTCCGGGTAGGTCTCCCGGAGTCCCGGGAGAGCTGGCAACTCTCCAGCATCCTGATTAGAGCCGACATGTATGGTCGGAGTGGGCGGGGCTTTGTGAACTGCATCATTTAGGTCCTGCCCCCAGTGACATAATGCCTGCCAGGCATTACGTTACTGGGGGCGGAGCCAAAATGTCACCATTCGTGAAGCCCTGCCCTTCCGCAGATATATCCCTGCTACCCTCCAGGAACTCCCGGACGTGGCAAACATAAAGTTGGCAAGTATGCTCTAACCCTAATTACATGTACTGCTCAGCGAGGTGTAACTTGCATCTGCACAATATGCTGTATTATACTTGTACATGAACACCTTTCATCCGCCTCTTGAAAGGAATGCAAGTATTAGGCATGCACAGTTCAAGTGCAGTGCGGTGCAACAGATTTTACACACAAAATTACGATGTGCAATGATCTTGGGCCCAATTTTAAGACAGCCTAAACTCCTCTCATTTTAGTGTAGGGGACTTACCTGGATCTGATTTATCGAGGGGGTCCCTCTCAGTCTGTCTCGGCATCTCAGCGGCGATCTGCATTGACCGGGACGGAGCCAATAAGGGCTCCCTGTTCCGTCTTTTGAATTCTGGTGCCGTGGCCAGCCAATCAGGGCTCACCGTGTCATCGTGCAGTGTTGTTGCAACGTCATTGGACGTTGGCGCGCTGGTGTCTATTTAAGACTCTGTGGATTGCGCCAATTTGTTTAGTCATTGGCGGAACAGGAAAAAGAAGGACGTCAGGGAACTTCAAGCGCAGGGAATAAGAAAGAAGACGACGCGAGCAACGTGAAGAGGAAGAGGAGGCGCCGGACAGAGAAGAGAAAAGACAGAAGACAGCGGACGAGTAGCAGAGACAGAGAGCCTTTGTTAGGGCTGAGAGCTACTCTGTCACGTGAAGACTTGCCAAGATCAAGTACAGAAGAGGGCAGCAGAGCCTTGAGGACGGCGGCAAGGCAGGGGATCCCTGGAGAAGACTCCTGAAGATATCCGATTAAGGTAGGGCCCTCTTGGGCAGCCACTCTACCTGGTCCTCGCCCGCGCTTCTATCCCCAATTATCATTAAAGTTCTATTTCTTGATCATACCGAGCACTAGGCCTGAGCTTCAAAACAGGCACAAGGCCTGCTCAGCAGATAGGGTGGCCACCGTAGGGAGTAATTAAAGGGCACAAGTGTCACGGTTCTCAAACAGAAGTACAGCTAGGAGTCATGAATTCGGTGAAAACACTCTGTGTTTATTTGCAGAGAGGTGATAACAACAGGTAATAAGGAGCAGTGATAAATACCAGGTTCCAGCTGATGCAGCAAGTAGCATGAATGTCCAGAAACAATCAGGTAAGGACAACAGGAAATGACATCACAGGATGGGACAACAGGAACCAGCCATGACTGCTGGGAGGATCAGGTATATATAAGGGGAATGAGACACACCCAGGTGCATGAGATAATTAGTGAACATACAGGTTAACTCCTTAAGCACAAGAATAATGCACGATAGCAGCACCTCTGGTGAAAAGAGGTACTGCTGGAACACAAAATAGAAATACAAATAATAGAATGACAAAAAGGCAGGAGCTGCCATGCAAGGCAGCATGTAATGCATACGCTGTAGGCAGATCATGACAGTACCCCCTCCCTTAAGGGCGGATTCCAGACGCCCAATTACCAAAAATGTCTGAAATCATCGGAATCATAGTCCAGAATTGGGGGGCCAGCAGAAAAGTCCTCGTCCATGGGTGGATGAGCAAAGGAGACTATGCCAGCTGCCAGTTCAAGCTCTGTAGACCTTGCTCTCTTCTTTCGCTTTTTCTTTTTTCGAGAATTCCCTGGAACAGCAGTTTGAACCAATTGGGTGGAGCACAAAGAAATCTCTAGGCCAGGTGAGATGGGTGGACCTGCTGACAATACAGAGGCCCCGTAACAAGGCATAGCGGGAGGTGTTGGTGAAAACTTGTTGATCACTGCCTCGACAAATAGTGGTAAGTCAGATAGGGTGGGGTGATTAGTCTCAATCAAAGGGTTCGCCCATTCCATAGCCTCTCCTCTAAAATTTGTTAATAAAAACAAAACTTGCCTCTTTGGGTCACTGACAAGGCTAGGTACTGAGGGGAAATAAGAAGCACCAAACCTCAGTAGAGCACTAAATTGAGAAAGGTGCCCCTCAAAGGTAGGTGGCAGCTCAGACTTGGAACCCTTGGCAACGGATGGTTCGGACTTGGCAGCAGGCTTGACAGGAGACCCGGACTGGGCGGCAGGCTTGGCAGCGGGCCCGGGCTGGGCGGCTGGCTTGGCAGCGGGCCCGGACTGGGCGGAAGGCTTGGCAGCGGGCCCGGACTGGGCGGAAGGCTTGGCAGCGGGCCCGGACTGGGCGGAAGGCTTGGGAGCTGGCCCGGACTGGGCGGAAGGCTTGGGAGCTGGCCCGGACTGGGCGGAAGGCTTGGGAGCTGGCCCGGACTGGGCGGAAGGCTTGGGAGCTGGCCCGGACTGGGCGGCAGGCTTGGGAGCTGGCCCGGACTGGGCGGCAGGCTTGGGAGCAGGCCCGGACTGGGCGGCAGGCTTGGGAGCTGGCCCGGACTGGGCGGCAGACTTGCCAGCAGGCCCAGACTGGGCGGCAGACTTGCCAGCAGGCCCAGACTGGGCGGCAGACTTGCCAGCAGGCCCAGACTGGGCGGCAGACTTGCCAGCAGGCCCAGACTGGGCGGCAGACTTGCCAGCAGGCCCAGACTGGGCGGCAGACTTGGAGGAGACAGCACTTTGAGAAGCCTGAGGGCAGACAGCACTTTGAGAAGCCTGAGGGCAGACAGCACTTTGAGAAGCCTGAGGGCAGACAGCACTTTGAGAAGCCTGAGGGCAGACAGCACTTTGAGAAGCCTGAGGGCAGACAGCACTTTGAGAAGCCTGAGGGCAGACAGCACTTTGAGAAGCCTGAGGGCAGACAGCACCAAGTGGTAACTCGGGCTGAACTGCATGGACTGGCAACTCGGGCTGGACCGCATGGACTGGCAACTCGGGCTGGACCGCATGAACTGGCAACTCGGGCTGGACCGCATGGACTGGCAACTCGGGCTGGACCGCATGAACTGGCAACTCGGGCTGGACCGCATGGACTGGCAACTCGGGCTGGACCGCATGGACTGGCAACTCGGGCTGGACCGCATGGACTGGCAACTCGGGCTGGACCGCATGGACTGGCAACTCGGGCTGGACCGCATGGACTGGCAACTCGGGCTGGACCGCATGGACTGGCAACTCGGGCTGGACCGCATGGACTGGCAACTCGGGCTGGACCGCATGGACTGGCAACTCGGGCTGGACCGCATGGACTGGCAACTCGGGCTGGACCGCATGGACTAGCAACTCGGGCTGGACCGCATGGACTGGCAACTCTTCTGGAGCAGACTGGAGGGACAGGACCCCCTCTGGAGAAGTCTTTAAGGGCAGCGCCCCCTCTGGAGCAGACGGGAAGGGCAGCGCCCCCTCTGGAGCAGACGGGAAGGGCAGCGCCCCCTCTGGAGCAGACGGGAAGGGCAGCGCCCCCTCTGGAGCAGACTGGAAGGGCAGCGCCCCCTCTGGAGCAGACTGGAAGGGCAGCGCCCCCTCTGGAGAAGACTGGAAGGGCAGCGCCCCCTCTGGAGCAGACTGGAGCACAGGAACAGAGACAGCGGCTGAAGACTCAAAACTGGACACAGTGGCAGAAGACTCGGAACTGGACACATTGGCAGGAGACTCGGAACCGGACACAGTGGCAGGAGACTCGGAACCGGACACAGTGGCAGCAGGCTCCAAGCTGGAGGCAAATGATGTGACCTCAGAGCTGGAGGCAGATGATGTGACCTCAGAGCTGGAGGCAGATTATGTGACCTCAGAGCTGGAGGCAGATGATGTGACCTCAGAGCTGGAGGCAGATGATGTGACCTCAGAGCTGGAGGCAGATGATGTGACCTCAGAGCTGGAGGCAGATGATGTGACCTCAGAGCTGGAGGCAGATGATGTGACCTCAGAGCTGGAGGCAGATGATGTGACCTCAGAGCTGGAGGCAGATGATGTGACCTCAGAGCTGGAGGCAGATGATGTGACCTCAGAGCTGGAGGCAGATGATGTGACCTCAGAGCTGGAGGCAGAGGATGTGACCTCAAAACTGGAGGCAGATGCTGGCACCTCGGCACAGGAGACTGAGGCTGGCACCTCGGCACAGGAGACTGAGGCTGGCACCTCGGCACAGGAGACTGAGGCTGGCACCTCGGCACAGGAGACTGAGGCTGGCACCTCGGCACAGGAGACTGAGGCTGGCACCTCGGCACAGGAGACTGAGGCTGGCACCTCGGCACAGGAGACTGAGGCTGGCACCTCGGCACAGGAGACTGAGGCTGGCACCTCGGCACAGGAGACTGAGGCTGGCACCTCGGCACAGGAGACTGAGGCTGGCACCTCGGCACAGGAGACTGAGGCTGGCACCTCAGCACAGGAGACTGAGGCTGGCACCTCGGCACAGGAGACTGAGGCTGGCACCTCGGCACAGGAGACTGAGGCTGGCACCTCGGCACAGGAGACTGAGGGAATGGGTGCCTCAGGACAGGCGGCTGGAGCTGGCAGATTGGGTCTCTTCGCAGAGAACAGGAATGCTGGAGCATAAACAGATTTGGAGTGCCGAGAGGAAACAACAGGAGATGGTTCAGTAAGCTGACGTGGTCTACGGACAGGACAGTCCTGCAAGAAATGTGCATTGCTGGCACAGTAGAGACACAGTTTGTTGGTTACTCTGCGCTGTCGCTCCACTTCGGTCAGATGGGGGCGTGGCCCACTTGTGAACCGGGCATTAGTTAAACTGCAGTTGTTAGTTAAATGCAAATTTGACATGGTATTATTGCAAGGTGTTGGCGGCACGGATTCAGCAGCAGACAGAGTTGGCTGGGTCAAATCAACAGCATTAGATGTCAGTGAAACCGTCTTTGATAGTCTCCTGAGTGGGTCCAAAAGCAAAGTGGAAAATTTGGCCAGCTGGGAGCGTAACAATATAATGTCCATTTGTAAGGTTTGTAGCAGGGGTAATTCCATGATTGGTAAAACAGACATGTTGCAAAAGACAAATGAAAACTTGATTGCAGCAAAAAGTCCCAGAATAAAACAAAACTTTCACCTGACTCCAAAGCTGTTTTTTGGGCTGGTTATACTGTCACGGTTCTCAAACAGAAGTACAGCTAGGAGTCATGAATTCGGTGAAAACACTCTGTGTTTATTTGCAGAGAGGTGATAACAACAGGTAATAAGGAGCAGTGATAAATACCAGGTTCCAGCTGATGCAGCAAGTAGCATGAATGTCCAGAAACAATCAGGTAAGGACAACAGGAAATGACATCACAGGATGGGACAACAGGAACCAGCCATGACTGCTGGGAGGATCAGGTATATATAAGGGGAATGAGACACACCCAGGTGCATGAGATAATTAGTGAACATACAGGTTAACTCCTTAAGCACAAGAATAATGCACGATAGCAGCACCTCTGGTGAAAAGAGGTACTGCTGGAACACAAAATAGAAATACAAATAATAGAATGACAAAAAGGCAGGAGCTGCCATGCAAGGCAGCATGTAATGCATACGCTGTAGGCAGATCATGACAACAAGGCCCTATATATTTGTTAGAAAGGGCACAAGGCCTTGTATATTTGTTAGGAAGGGCACAAGGCCCTATACTTGTTAGCCAGGGCCCAAGGCCCTTGTTTAGGTGAGGTGTAAAGCTCTGGATAGTGAAGTGGGACGGTAGGTCCCAGTTGTTAGTTGGGCCGCAGGCCCTTATAGCAGTCCTCAGATGATAATCCTACGGGTATCAGGGCGCTAGACCCTTGGTAGTGAAGGGGACATTTGATCCCTTAATAGTTATGTGTTGTCGAAGTCGTATAATTGGATGAACGAAAGTATATTGGTTTAATACTGGTTTCGCCGTGCGATTGCGAAGCGTACGCCACATAACACGTGGCGTGATGCGATCGCACAGTAAAATACGCACGCACACACTCGCATTACAACATTTAGTTATTTATATAATTCATATTCATATTGGTACCGTTACACTGTAATTTATGAGCAGATAATATTTGGTTTATTAGTAGTATATATATACATATATATATATATATATATATATATATATAATGATTATACGTACGCTTCAGTGATATATATGGTTCAGGTTGTGGGAAAGGTGGCATGTCTGGTATCATACTGAAACCCTATTCATCAGCAGCTGTCCGGTGCAGTCGGCGAAGAGATCACACATTTCATACTTTAGTTATTGATATTAGGGAATAATCCTTTGTATGATGCTGGCTATGAAAGGAGCAGACCCCCTGGAGAGATGACCCCCACCTTTGGATTCCTTAGATTGAATCAACCTATGATCTGTTTACCCTGGACCCACCCAACGTCTGGACCTATAGAAACAATCTACGTCATCTCTATTGTTCACTGTGTAACTGTACTGTATATAATCATAGCTGCACACTCCCTGGCTCTCAGTCAACTCTGACACAGTATTCTAACAGATATACTGTCCACCGGGTCCCGTGGGTGTGCAGCGAGCGCATGCGATAGCATTGGTATGTACTTATCTTTTGGTATTGGCTGTACTGTACTTTATCATAATATAATAATGTATTGAATTGTTGACTATTTACATCTGCTAAAATAAATCACTTTGTGCTTTGGAAACACATACAATTGATTGGGCAATGCTTATTTTAAAACGATAAAATTACTTTAATAATTTGAGGGCTCGTGAGTTTAGGAGTTACGTTATCGGCAGGTATGCAACGCTCACGGTATTCGGTTCCTCAACAAAGGGTGGATTGACGGACGCGTCGCATAACAGGAAAGAGCGCAATGTGTTTAAGACCTGTATTTCACTGTGTGTTGCGAAACCGAATGTCCGTTGTTGCATAGACTGAAGGAACGCTAATTAGAATCGAGGGAAAAGAAACAAAAATATTTCTTTTTATTGTCGTTTTGCGTTTTAAAAGGTATTGCATTGCATAGGGTATGCGTATTTCCTGCTCAGCGTATGTGTACTTCTGGTAATATTGCCACGTGGTTAAACAATGGTGTATAATGTCTATTATATATGCATACTGTAAGCACTTGGTAAAGTCTCTGAAAAGATAGTGCCATTGTTTGGGAAAGTTATTTTCTGTGCAGAAAACTAAGGTTGTATGTGAATGGTATGCATAAAGATAAGAGAAGAGTTTGCATACTGTTGAAAAGAGATAGATAACGGAAGAATTTGCATACTGTTGAAGACAGACAAAGAGGTGATTTACTATTGAAAAGACAGAGATATCGGTTGCTGCCTGACCAGGGAAACTGGATGAGCAAGGTTGTGTTTGAAATAAGAACAATTTAATAGGTAGTATGTGGATTTTTTATGTAACATACGGTGCAATTTAATAGGTAGTATGTGGATTTTTTATGTAACATACGGTGCAATTTAATAGGTGGTATGTGGATTTTTTATGTAACATACGGTGCAGTTTAATAAGTAGTCTGTGGATTTTTTATGTAACATACGGTGCAGTTTAATAAGTAGTATGTGGATTTTTTCTGTAACATACGGTGCAGTTTAATAAGTAGTATGTGTATTTTTTATGTAGCATACGGTGTTATAAGTAGTATACAAAGTATACGGTGCAGTGATATGGTAGTATGTGGATTTTTATGTAACATACGGTGTTATAGGTAATATATAGTATTCTAAGCTGTATATGGTGTGGGAATAGGTAGTATGTGGATTTTTTATGTAACATACGGTGCAGTGATATTGGTAGTATGTGAATTTTTATGTAGCATACGGTGTATTGAAGAAGCACATGATTTGAATAAGTAGCATACAGGGTATACGGTGAAAACAGACTTTGTGGTAGAGCCCAGGGTATCGAGGAGCTGATAGCCCTTTAGTCCGCAATGATATTTCTATGTTAGGAGGTGTGTGGGCGTAGCCTGTGAAACCATCCACGGATAAAAAATCTCTAGTAGGTTCTGTTTGAAAGGAGAACAGGTAAAAAAGTATTTTTGCATAGCGTTGAGAAATAGGTTGTTTTCACAATGGATGCGAAGCAAACGCTAGAGATAGTTCGTGTTGTGCTGCCTAATGAATGGCCGGTTAGTTCAGCAAGATTTCTCATGTTTAATAAATATGGTGCATACGCAACTGCATATTGCGACAAGTGGGTCAAAATGACCAAGGATTGTGAAAGACCTTTCCCAAACATGGGTAGTTTTGAGTCAGAGGTGTTAAATATTGTTAGAAATAAAGTGCGGTTGATTAAATCAACAAAAACGAGAATTAAACATGAGGATTGTTTAAAATTGTGGCAAATGGAAGGTAACACGTGGCAGAGCAGCGAATGCACAGCGGAAGTTAGTGTGGCGAAAAGCACGCGCACAACGGAAATGAGCGTACCGGAAGTGTGCGTTCCGGCAGTGTGCGTTGCAAAGCGTGGAGAACTGAGTGCACGTGCGCCCTCGCAGCCAAATGTGATTGATGTGATAAGTACAGCCAATACCAAAAATGTTAAGAATGTAACCAGTACCGTATATACTCGAGTATAAGTCGACCCGAATATAAGCCGAGGCACCTAATTTTACCACAAAAAACTGGGAAAACTTATTGACTCGAGTATAAGCCTAGGGTGGGAAATGCAGCAGCTACTGGTACATTTCTTTAATAGAAAAAACTTGTCAGCTGACCCAACGCCACTCTGTTTGCAGGATAGACTTATAATAGACCATAATGCTAAATCAATTGCTAACACTAACATCAAATAACACTAACACTTTTTAAGACACTGTGGTACACTATTCAGAAGAGCATACAACTCAAACTTCAGGACAAGTCAGGCAGAGTAAACCAATATTTAGATACCAATTTATAGGAAATAAAACTGTAACCTTCATGATCTGCACTTGTACAGAAATGTTCTAGAATTTAATGGAGCTCATTAATGCACTGCCAACACTCACAGATTCACAAGTGTATGTGCCACGTTATCTGCACGGTAAGAGACACTCCTCTATCATCCCACACCTCACTCAAAGGGAACTAACTGTTCAGGAAGTACTTAAACAGAACATTATGCAGCATGCAGGAGCTATATTACACAAAATACATAACATGCATGTCCTTTATATATACACAGTGTCCTCACATTAACCGTTTACTAGCCACTGACTACACGATCAAGCAGCCCTCTAGGAATCCTGTGAATAAACAAAGACTGCTTATAAACAAAGGACTTACTACTACAGTACTACTGAACAAAATGCAGATGCTTAAAATGAAATTCATACCGACGACGCTGGCTGACATGAAGAAGGCATGTGGGAAGTGTATATGCCTTATGTCGCAGGTCCCGTTGAAAACATGTTGCTACTATTGAGAGAGAGAGAGAGAGAGAGATGTTTCAATTACCTCCGCAGTGGAACGCATGTGCGTTCCACAGACAGGAAGTTTGGCATTTGAAACACAAATGCAGAACTTCCTGTCAGTGGAACGCACATGCGTTCCACTGCGGGAGTTAAGCTGTTCCACTGCGGGAGTTAAGCTGTTGACTCGTGTATAAGCCGAGGGGGAACTTTTTCAGCATAAAAAATGTGCTGAAAAAGTCGGCTTATACACGAGTATATACGGTAACTTGTATCCTATAATTTACGTTAAGGATAAGCTATCAAGGGAAGAAGGTGAACCCACCGTCATTTTGGCCACTGCCCATCCTGGTAACATGCAAGAGGCACCACATGGACAAGGAAAGGGAACGGTTACACCAGCAGGGGCAGCGGCTGAAATCGGTGAGAATAATGTAGAGATTAATAGAAGGGAGACATCCATTATACTACAACAGCAATTCCAGCAACTAGTTCAGAATGTAGTGATTTAGTAGGTTTGCATCCTGTCCGCACAATAGCAGTTCCCAATGGGAAGGCAGACAGAGATGGCGTAGTTCCCATAAGACATGTAGAAATGCATTGTCCATGGACTAGATCTGAACTGCGTGCAATTATATCTGAGTTCCCAGACCCTAGGAAAGATTTAGCCAAGTGTCAGAAATTTGTTAGCGATTTAGGTTATGCACATGAGCCAACTAATAAAGATTGGCGAGTGGTGTTTAAGGCGTGTCTTCCTCCCAGTACTGATATACAAAAGTTTATTAAGGATTGTAGGTTGGAGGAAGAGAAGTCCTTAACAGATGATGATAATCAGGAAAATATTAAACGCATAATCTCTCAGTTGGCCATATACTTTCCTGTGGTAGTGGACTGGAGTAAAATTTTCACTATAAAACAACAGGATAGTGAAAATGCAGTGGACTATTTTTCTAGAGCTCTGATAGCGATGGCCAAATACACTGGGTTATCAGACATAAAGGATGATGTACACTACAGGGAGGTTGCTGTTGCAGTACTAATGGATGGCCTCAGAGAAAATTTAAAAACAAGGGTGCAAACTTCATTACCAAACTGGAGAGGGATCACTGTAGATGCTCTCAGGGAGTCAGCTATAGAACATGATAAGAATATAAATAAACAGAAAGAGACACTAAGTGATAGCTTAATGATGGTGAGTATCCAAGCACTAGAGGGACGGCAAACACAACCACAGCATAATAACACCTGGTTTAAGGAAAAGAAACAACATGAGTTGAGGAAGTGTTTTAGATGCACTAAAATGGGACACGAAGCAAAGGACTGTACAATGACAAGAGCGGAAGCAAAGAGACTTGGCCCATCTAAGGGGGAATCACACAGACACCCACAGAGACGGCGCACACAAGTCTCAGAGACTTCTCAACAGTTTCCTGTGCACCTCATAGCAGCCAATGCCTTGGGGGAGAACCATAGCCAACCCTAGAGGTTAGGTCAGACCTGTAGTCCTACAACCAGGTGGGGTTTAAACTGTGGTAAGTATTAGTGTGCAGGAAACGGATTTAAAAAGTAATCGTTGTTGTTTTTGCTTGTTTTGTTTTATGTTGTCACATGTTTGTTTTCCTAAATCCCTGGCCGATGGTAAAGAATGAGAATGTTTGGCTTGTTTGTTGCTTAAAGATAACTATCTTGTCTTTTCTTCACATATAAAGGTAGACAAAAGAAGTATAGACGTAGTGTTTAAAAGGGGTGAGCTGGAGAAATAGAAGAATTACTCTTGAAAGACTAATTAACAATAGACAAATGGAACACTCTTTGTATGGGGCTGCAGTGTCTCATGATAATTTCTTTGACTGAGAATCATTATCCAACAATGAAGTATATACATACTTTGCTCCAAAATATCGTTTATGTATCTCAGATGAGTCATCAACAGTTAATTTTTACACTTCTCTATCATAAGTTAGGAAAGTCTGTTGAAAAGGTATGTAGTCAATGAGATACCGAGTTCTTAATGAACAAATGACGGACGACACTGGATTGCACGGTTAAGACCCCCTAGTCATTCTTGGGAGGGATCATAGTTAAATGAATACAGCCATTTCCCCATAGAGTCTGAGTCCAATCCAGCTGTCATTTTGTTGTAAAAATCTCCCTTTCTGCATGTATGTTTGTATTCAAATCTTCGTATTCCCATCATTCATTGCTTTCTTATTTCTTATTCTTTACACAAACGCTAGTCTCTCTCTCTCTCTCCCTCTCTCTCTCTCTCTCTCTCCTCTCTCTCTCTCTCTCTCTCTCTCTCTCTCTCCCTCTCCCTCTCTCTCTCCCCCCTCTCTCTCTCTCTCTCTCTCTCTGCTCTGGTAGAGATAAAATCAGACACAGTCTCAACAATGGGGCTAAGACATATTTTTATTTTTTACATAAGACAAATTCAGAGATACACACACTAGATTAACATGAGTTATAGAAACAGTCAGGGGTTTTGTTTTCATGTGTATAGAAACTGCTGAATTTAAGCAGAAAGGTTCTGTTGTGGAAATACGATTCATGTTTTATAGATTGCATATCTGTTTTGTTTTTATTCGTGCCTCCTGTACAAAAATGTGCCTTTATATGGAGGCACAAAGGGTGGATTGGAGATTGCTGGAGGTTAGGCATACAGATATGCCTCTCTGTATACAACATTGGAGTAGGATTTTTACCACAAGATACGACATAATGTAAAACCCTAGAAAATGTAGAGTTTTCATGTTTTATATTTTTTCACTGTTAGACAGGCATGTACTGGATAATGTTATATTTGAAGAAAGTGTTATAGAAATAGACCCCTTTGCCTTTCCCACTTAGTCAAGTAGCTGAATGTGAGGTACTGAGAATGACATGTGAGTTGGCAGAGGGAAAATCGATTGATATACATTGGTCTTCAGCATTTTTCTAGTCTAGGGGGCGATGTTGAGGTGACTGAGAAATCGTTTTATAGCAATACCAGCACATGATTAGGACACTACATAGAGGACTTTATACAGTGACACAGTTACCAACTGAAGTAGCTGCTAGTAAGGTCCACACTTACACACACGACCATACATGGCTGTCACACCAGGGCGAACATAGCTGTCAAATAGACAGCAGGGTTGTATGTGACAGCTAACAAATCCATGTTTTGTTTTGTTTCTCGTTGTATTGTTTTAGTTTTAAAATGTGAACACACAGACACATGCACGCATACACATATTGGTTAATATAGGAAGATTTGTGTTACCTAAGGAATAAACTGTCTGGAAGGTGAAGAGATGTGGTGAGGAGTCTGGTGGACTCTGGAGAGATGGACAAGGTAGACCAGTAGCTCCCAGAGGGTATCTCCCAGTCCCAGAGGAGGCAGCAAATGGTCTGGCTCAGCTGGGTACAGAAGGTATGTGCAAGCTGGTAAGAGTATATTGGGGTGCACCAGATATTTCGTCTCAAACTAGTAGGACGGTAACGTCCTATCTTGATTAAGAGAATGTCAGGAAAATGATACCAATAGAGCCATCCCATATCCCTCCTGCTGATGGGTTTTCCTCCAGGTAAAACAAATACACGTCATCCAATTACCACCATGCAGGATCCTCAAGTATACACTGGTGTACCAATGAAATATGTCTGGGAAAAGGTATATTGAAATGTGTCTAATGTATTACTGTGTCATACTCAAAGCTTTTGTTATTCAGTGTGATAGTCCTAGAGTTATAAAAGATGATAGGGGTATTCATGTTATTAATAACAGATGTATAATGTATGAGTAGTGGTAACAAATCACATACTTTTAATTAGCCATAAACCAGTGTGAACATAAAGTAACGGTACTCGGTAGAATGAATTGAATAGATTAAGAGTTGGAACTTGATTGAAGTGACAGATAGCTTCGGCCACTAGTCCTTTCCCGCTACCAAAAGATCACACCTGGGCAGACTCCTAACCTGTCAGTTTTTGAAATGTTCTTGACCCCTCGTGAGATGAGATTGTAACTGGGAGGCTAGGTTAGACCTTGAGAGAAGGTAAATAGTGAGACAGCAACCAAGAACGTCCAAAACACTGTTTCCTGAAAAGTCGCACTAACTGTCAGGATGTTGGATCGGGAGAGTAAGTTGTGGAGTAATAATTTCTTAAGCTAAGGTTATTTGACAGACAGGTACCAGGTTTAGGCTACCAGCATCACGGCTTCAAGGGTAGCAGAGACACACTGGTGCCAATTCCACCCACTGCAGAGGGGCCAACACTCAGAGAAGGGTCCAAGGGCACTCATGAGTCTGTTCTGGAAGGCCTCGAATGCAGTTAGTAGCGCCTGAGCCAAAGGCTAAGACTGTTGTCCAGCATGAAGTTGTAGTTTTTCCTGTTTTGTGCTCTCTCATTTCGTTCTCTTCTCAGGACGGTTAATTCTTTTGATTATTAGCAGTTGACAGAGACTGGTTCAGGTAATGATAAGGAGGTATTGGGGAGGAAGGAGAAGTTAGTAGCATAATCGGTCCAGCCAATTACTCTATTCAATTCAGGGGTAAAGGAAAATTTGGAAACCTCGGAGCTTGGAGAAAGTGCGAGGGGCTATTGTC
This sequence comes from Mixophyes fleayi, assembly GCF_038048845.1. Lineage (NCBI taxonomy): Eukaryota > Metazoa > Chordata > Amphibia > Anura > Limnodynastidae > Mixophyes > Mixophyes fleayi. Next base: position 96,760,594 of record NC_134409.1, read on the forward strand.
TGAGTAGCATTACGTCCGTAAGTATGGCGACCCCATGGTTAGAAAAGAGATACACCCAGCGATGCCAGTCCAGTAATATTCGGACTTGAGCAGGCATCCTTGAGAATGGTTATCATTCTTGGGAGGGTAAGGTTTTAGACCAAACAAAGTGCTGGGCGTACTATCATGTGCCTCAGTGATTATATCAAGTAGGATTAGTTGTCTTTCCACTAAATATTCTTGAGGTACCCGAATTATGGGTGGGAGGTCACTAGGGGAAAAAGTACGACACCTAGGTCCCTTAGTCTGAAGTCTCCCAATGCTTTGCAAGCCGATCACTGTTAAATCTAAGTATCGGGAGACTGGGAAGAATGAACAGACAATAGTCCGCCCACAAGTGTTGATGAAAAGAACTGATGACATTATTAGAAGTGTGTATATTAACGCAAGCTGAAGGAGATTGCATATGACATTATTGATAGACATAGGATGATGCTATTGATGAACATGAAGTGTTTAAATGTATTCTGAGCTTAAAGACATGCGTTGGACAGAAGAACCTGTTAAACTTGAAGAACTGTAGTAGAGAATTTTGTATAGCTGATACATGTTCTATTGTACCTTGTACCTTTCCAAATAATGTATTAAGTGTTTTATTGCACCCTTGAAGGGCATACAAAAGGTTATCTCCAAGCTCCAGAAGTGTACGGTTTATAGTAAAAGAAGAAGTTGTTTAGAGGATTAAGACTCTCTCTTATGATAACTTGTTTAGATCTACAAACAGCGAGGGCATACACCAAGGGGGACTTGTATTACATAACAATGAAACGTGGTACTGAGATCCTGCATATAACATCTTTAAGGTGATAGTTTATTGTACTATCAAAGGGTGGACTGTCAAAGTCGTATAATTGGATGAACGAAAGTATATTGGTTTAATATTGGTTTCGCCGTGCGATTGCGAAACGTACGCCACGTAACACATGGCGTGATGCGATCGCACGGTAAAATACGCACGCACACACTCGCATTACAACATTTAGTTATTTATATAATTCATATTCATATTGGTACCGTTACACTGTAATTTATGAGCAGATAATATTTGGTTTATTAGTAGTATATATATACATATATATATATATATATATATATATATATATATATATATATATAATGATTATACGTACGCTTCAGTGATATATATGGTTCAGGTTGTGGGAAAGGTGGCATGTCTGGTATCATACTGAAACCCTATTCATCAGCAGCTGTCCGGTGCAGTCGGCGAAGAGATCGCACATTTCATACTTTAGTTATTGATATTAGGGAATAATCCTTTGTATGATGCTGGCTATGAAAGGAGCAGACCCCCTGGAGAGACGACCCCCACCTTTGGATTCCTTAGATTGAATCAACCTATGATCTGTTTACCCTGGACCCACCCAACGTCTGGACCTATAGAAACAATCTAGTCATCTCTATTGTTCACTGTGTAACTGTACTGTATATAATCATAGCTGCACACTCCCTGGCTCTCAGTCAACTTTGACACAGTATTCTAACAGATATACTGTCCACCGGGTCCCGTGGGTGCGCAGCGAGTGCATGCGATAGCATTGGTATGTACTTATCTTTTGGTATTGGCTGTACTGTACTTTTTCATAATATAATAATGTATTGAATTGTTGACTATTTACATCTGCTAAAATAAATCACTTTGTGCTTTGGAAACACATACACTTGATTGGGCAATGCTTATTTTAAAATGATAAAATTACTTTAATAGTGTTTAGATTGTTGAGAGTGGTTTATAACGCCACTCTTCTCGTCCAAAAGGGCAGCTCAATCCTGCACCCCTTAGTAGGCGGGCTTAACGGCCAAGGGGGGCGGGCCATGCGCGGAGGCCTGTGGAGCTGCTGAATTCCAGTGGACCCTGGTGGCCTCTGTTGTGTAAGAGCAGCAGGTAAGGTCATCCATAACTATCCCTCAGGATTCGTTGAGTACCTTTGGTTCAGACAGGGGATTGAAATCTGTGTGGCCTTTCTTCTTAGCGGTTCTTACACTAGCACACAACCAGGCCCGGATTTAATTTTTTCTCCTGTTCTATGCTGCTTTTCTTCCCTCATCCTCACTACCTATGGTCCCTTGCTCTCCCACATATCTTTGTAAAACGTATCATTCTTACTATGCACATGTATAGGCCTGAACAATGGGCAACGAGGCAGAATTCCCATTCCTAGTAAGAAGTGCATAATATTAATTGTCAAGAGCATAAAAAGATATATATGAAAAGTGGTAAGCTGCGCTGTTCTCAGTTGCTGCTGTTTCCTCTTAAAGGAACCACAAAAATGTTCCTAAAGTGACAAGTCTATGTATATATTTTAAAGAGTCTCCTGCGCTACTGAGTGTATTCACATATATACAACTTCCAATGTAAGATGATAATAAACCAATGCAATACAACATTTGCAGTGTAAACCATAAATAAGAAAGAGAGAATACTTCAATTCAACTGGTGAGACGATCCGCATGTCACACTGTGATGGTCACTTCTTCCTCATAAGTATACAGTGAAACATGACATGTGAAAAGAAATACAAAATGCAACATAGTGCAACATCATTAAGATAATACTAATAGTTCAGCATTGTAAGAAATGCAATTGATTCTTTTTAAAGAGTCAAATGTGAATTCATATAGTAGATTCCACTATGTTCCCTCTCCTTTATGGTTCTATTTACTAGACAGTAAATATATATTCGCCTTAAGTGTTCCAATATTTATGGTGTGTGATATAAGTTGATCCTTCACCATCCAATTCTTATGTGAGAACACTTACAGGAAAAAAGGTAAAAGCAGGCAGGGTATCAGAATGTCTTTGGTCCCTTCTTGCATCAGGGATAATCCCTCAGTGCGATATATGGAAAAGGTAGAATAAAACAAATCTAGTGTTATACCGTTTGACACTAGAAAGTATTTTTATTTGACATAGTAGCTGATATGGCAGCTTACACCAAACATACAAAAATGAATACAAACAGGTGTAGATATAAAAATATATGGAATAAAATAAAAAAAGGATCAATTGGGTAATAGATGGACCCTTACCAGATAGAAGTCTGAGTGAGCGTGTGATGGTAAACCCCCGGGATATCTGCTCAAACTTTGTTCCTCTGGTATTTCAGATGGTAATACAAGGATCCAGTCTATTCCCAAGTGCACAGCCCTTACAAACCAACGCATTTCTACCTCTTTATCAAGGATAGGGCCGTTATAATTTGGCTTCCTTTTAAACAGGAAGTCACTCAAATACAAAGTTCATAGGTCATACATTCATTAGCAAAGACGATTTTCACATATTGTTTTAAAAACAAAATTACAATGCATTCCAATTACAAAATAAAATAAATTGGAAAATAATTAGGCATGACATGTTATTTGTCAACAATTATATACATTGCCTTGTTTTCACAAAGAACGTTACCCTCCTTCTGGTTTTATTTGTTTCCGCATCTCACATCACTCTCTTATATACTTCTATTATGTAGATTATGGAAACGTCTATATTTTGAAAACGGGAGTATTTGTAAAATATAAAAGTATAAAAGTGGGGAGTGGGACGTTATTTCCGTTCCACTAACTCCTTCCTGTATAATCAGGTCTCTTTTTAAATTCTATCTGTTGTCTCCTGAGATTAGCTTGTTGTGCCAAAGATCATCATCATCATCAACATTTATTTATATAGCGCCAGCAAATTCCGTAGCGCTTTACAATTGGGAACCAACATTAAAAAGACAATACTGGGTGATACATACAGACAGAGAGGTAAGAGAACCCTGCTCGCAAGCTTACAATCTATAGGACATGGAAGTTTGAAACACAAGGTCATGTGCTACATCATATTGCACAATGGACGAGCTAGAATGCAAAGGTAAAAGTATTGAGTGGGCTGTGTGTGTTGCAATGTTGGTCAGAGGGTTGTTGTCTTGCGTTAGCAGTGTAGAGGATGGTAATAGGGTAATCTAGGGGAATTAAGATGGTGGAATATCATAAGCTGTTCTGAAGAGGTGGGTTTTCAGTGAACGATTGAAGGTTTGAAGACTAGAGGAAAGTCTTACTGTGCATGGGAGGGAATTCCACAAAGTGGGTGCAGCCCGGAAAAAATCCTGTAACCGAGAATGGGAGGATGTGATGAGAGCGGAAGAGAGACGTAGATCTTGTGTAGAATGGAGGTGTCGAGTTGGGAGATAGTTTGAGACAAGTGAGGAAATGTGTGTCGGTGCAATTTTGTTGATGGCCTTGTATGTTAGTAGAAGAATTTTATATTGGATTCGTTGAAATACAGGCAGCCAATGTAGAAACTGACAGAATGGCTCAGCAGAGGAATAACTGTTTGCAAGGAAAATCAATCTAGCCGCTATGTTCAAAATAGTTTGTAGGGGTTCAAGTCTGACTTTGGGAAGACCAGTAAGGAGGGAATTGCAATAGTCGATGTGGGAGATGATGAGTGCATGAATTAAGGTTTTTGCGGTGTCTTGTGTCAGATATGTGCGTATTCTGGAAATGTTCCTTAGGTGTATGTAACATTATTTAGATATAGAGTTGATGTGGGGAATAAACGACAGTTGTGAATCAAGGATTACACCTAGGCAATGAGCTTGCGGGGTGGGACTTATGGTCATGTTATCAACAGAAATAGAAATGTCAGGCAGGAAGCTTCTGTTTTTGGGTGGGAATATTATTAATTTAGTTTTTGAAAGATTGAGATTGAGTTGGCGAGAAGACATCCAAGATGAAATGGCCGAAAGACAGTCAGTAACGCGAGACAGCACAGATGGTGAAAGATCAGGAGAGGATAGATAGATTTGTGTATCATCCACATAGAGATGATACTGAAATCCAAAGGAGCTTATTAGTTTTCCAAGAGAAGTGGTGTAGATAGAGAATAGTAGAGGACCTAGGACTGAGCCTTGTGGTACTCCAACTGATAAAGGAAGCGGAGCAGAGGTGGATCCAGAGAAATTAACACTGAAAGAGCGATTAGATAGGTAGGATGAGAACCAGGATAGGACAGTGCCTTCAAGACCTAGGGATTGTAGCATTTGTATGAGGAGAGAGTGGTCAACAGTGTCAAATGCAGCAGAGAGATCCAGGAGAATTAGAAGAGAGTAATGGTTATTATTTTTTGCTGTGATCAAATCATTGACAACCTTGGTCAGCGCAGTCTCTGTGGAGTGTTGAGAGCGAAAGCCTCACTGAAGAGGATCCAATAGGTTGTTTACTGTAAGAAAGTGTGTGAGGCGAGTGTAGGCAATTCTCTCGAGAAGCTTGGAGGGGCATGGGAGCTGGGAGATGGGGCGGTAATTTACGAGAGAGTTAGTGTCAGAATTTATTTTTTTTAAATGGGAGTAATCACTGCATGCTTGAATAGTGATGGAAAAATACCAGTAGAAAGATATAGATTACAGATTTAAGTTAGAGGGGGAATAAGCACAGGAGACAGGGACATACCAATTTGTGAGGGAATGGGATCAAGAGGACAGGAGGTAGAGTAGGAAGATGAGAAGAGAGTAGAAACTTCCTCTTCATTTGTGGGATCAAATGAAGAGAGAGTGTCAGAGGGTGCTACAAAGGAATTGAGCTGATTGCTTGTCAAGGGAGATTAAGTCTGATCTTATGAATTTTGTCCTTGAAATAGGAAGCAAGATCCTGTGCACTGATGGTAGTTGGAGGATTCAGAAGAGATTTAAATGTGTTAAAGAGGCATTTGGGTTTAGAAGCCTGAGCATAGATGAGAGATTGGAAGTAGGTTTGTTTAGCAGTGTCCAGAGCATTTCTATAGGAGTGGTAGATATCAGTATATGTGATGAAATCAATAGAGGTACAAGATTTACGCCAGTGACGTTCTGTTTTACGAGAAAGTTTTTGTAGAGTTCGTGCTACAGTAGTGTGCCACGGTTGGCAACGAATTCTACGCGAAGTATGTAGTGTCGCTGGAGAGACTTGATCCAGGGCAGTTGCTAGGGTTTGATGAAAATGGGGTACTGCCCGATCAGGGGAGGAGAATGTAGAAATTGGGGAGAGAAGGTGTTGGAGAGAGGTGGAAAACTGTTGAAAATCAATAGAGTTTAAATTCCTGCGGTTGTGAGGAGGCTTGGAAGAGCTTGACACTAGGGAGAGTAAAGAACTGGGGGTGAGTGAGTAGCTAATAAGGTGATGATCCGAGAGGGGGAAAGGAGTGTTAAGGAAATGAGAAACTGAGCATAGTCTAGAGATAACAAGATCAAGACAGTGGCCAACCTGAAGAGTAGCGGATTCAATCAACTGGAAGAGGTCAAGTGAGGATGTTAGAGAGAGTAGTTTGGAAGCAGCATTGGAACTTGGATTAGAAATAGTGATATTGAAATCACCCATGATGATGGTGGAGATGTCAGTAGGTAAGAAGTGAGGGAGCCACGCAGAGAACTGTTCAAGAAATTGTTGGTGTGGACCAGGGGAGCGATACATGACAGCAACACGCATAGAGAATGGGTTAAAAATCCTACCAGCATGCAGCATGTGCATCAAAAGATGTGAACGTGAGTGATGGGATATTTTGGTAGAACTGTGAATGTGCACCGTGGGGAGAGAAGTAGTCCAACCCCCCCCCCCCCCCCCTCCTTGTCTGCCTCCCGATCTGGGGGTGTGGGTGAAATGGAGACCACCATGTGAAAGGGCTGCAGGTGAGGCAGTGTCTGATTGCGTGAGCCATGTTTCTGTTATTGCTAGAAGGTTGATGTTGTTGGAGAGGAAGAGATCATGGATGGAGGTAAGTTTGTTACAAACAGAACGTGCATTCCAAAGGGCACATTTAACGGACTTTGGAAGAAAGGGGAGACAGGTGATGCGTTTGAGGTTTGCTGAATTTCTGTAGTGTTCAGATATATGCGTGTGGAAGAATTGAGGGGGACCTGGATTAGGTGATATTTCATCAGCTAATAGAAGCAGGGAGAAAGAAAGGTAGGAAAGATGATTGTAAGATGTGTGTTTTTTTAGTTTCTGGCGGCAGGGTGCGGCTGTTAAAGTTATTGAATTTAAATAGGAAAACAGTTCATGAGTGTTCACTAGAGGTGAGTGAAGTAATGAAGGGGCAATGTGGACAGAGGTATGTGTTGCAGGATGGGTGAGGGATGATATAGTCCTAAAGATAATACCATGAAAAGAGATAAAAAAAAATATTTTGGCAAGCATTGGGATTTATGAGTCAAATAGCAAAAATGCAGGTGATTGAATATCTTAGTTTTTGCAGAGTCATAAGAGAGGAGAGTAGTTCAAAATCAGTATCATTTCTTCCTACTTGTGATGGCAGACAAAGCATTAAGTATAACTGAGAGCACAGTGATGAGATAGTGGACTGAAATAACTGTAGCATGGGAAGGGAGTGGTTGAGCAAGTAGTACAGCAGGCTGATTAAACATAGTGGATTTTGCAGTTTAAACAAACTAACAGATAAAAGATGGAACGCATATTGCGTTATTCACATGACTTCCGGGATCTAAAAGATTGAAACTGAGGCTTAACATGCAACATGTGTAACTTGTTATAACCCACATTCTTGAAATAAGATGATTGAACGACATAGCCTAGGGAAAATGGATACAAAGGGGAACAAAATAACAGAACATGAAAAATAGGTGTATTTCAACGGGTGGATATTCAATCCAAAAACCATTTAAGTTCAAATTCTGCTTTTAAACCATTAGGGCTTAAAGTATTAAGATTATATATCCACCTCATTTCAGATGTTGCTAATTGCTTCTTAAGATTCCTATATTTCCAATTGGGAAGTATCATTTGAACTCCCCAGAAGTTTAAAATTATCTTAAGGGAGCTGTTGTTACTCGATTTACAGTGGGAAGAGACAGAATGTGTTTTTTCCCCCCACTCTGATATTGTATGGTTGTTCTGATATATACGTTTTTTTAAAGGTCTTGTTTTTTTTCCTACATATACTAGGCCACATATGCATTTCAAAATATAAACAACATTTTTCGTATTGCAAGTAATGAATTCATTACTTGCAATGCCTATATAGGTTTTACCTTTATGTAAGCATTCTTTGATGTTTTGAGTCTCATTCTTAATCAGTTTACAACCCACACATCTAAAAAACCTTTTTGTTTTAAGAAGCTTTTTTGGAGGATTTTCTTTTAATGGCCCTCTGATTAATTTATCTTTTAATGAGCATTTCAGAGTGTGTGTCAGTTTACATATACAGCTTTCTCAATTGCTATTTCAACCAACTACAGAATAAACATGCCACTGAGAAAACTGCTATCTTTATATACAGTCTATTAAACTATACATTGTGCTAGTCCTGAGAGATGTTCATATCATATATTCATGCAGCGTGATGCCACTGAAACAATAGAAAATTACTGCAATTATGACAACTGATATATATGTGTAAATCATGATACAATTCCTTTTCCAAGGACCCTACTGAGTTGTCCTGTCTCCCATACCTAATATTCTCTTTAGTATACAGATTAAAGGTTATGTAAATTGTGTGGGAGGTAGAGGAAACACAGCTTTCAAAGGTTATATACATATTAAGTAACACAACAGATTATATCAAATGTTTGTGTCAAGAAATATAAATTTTAATATACTGATATTTTTACTGCATCATTATAAGGCGAACTAAACTGTTTAAATCCTCCTAGGAGATTAGGATATTATTTCCATGCCCTTTGTTTTAGCAGTAGCTGGCTAATCTTAAATCCCCAGTCTTAATCGTAACAAATTATATCCTGCTTATCTTGATGTGTTTTCTTCTATATGGATGGATAATAGAAAACGTTACAGATATAATTAGGGTAATTAATTAAGTGTAGTGCAAGTGTATTCATGCAGCCATAGTGATTACTATATTGGGGGCTATTTATGAAACATAAATCCTTTGTAAAATCCCCAAAAGTATTAACTGCAAAATTGTGATTTATGATTACTGCAACGCATCAGATATCATAGATATCTGCTGCTTTGCATCTGTCTTCGTTTTACTGAGCAGTCCCCATAAAAGTGTATGGGGATTACTCACTAATGCTATTTAACAATAGCTGAAATTATTATTTTTTTCATGTTAATGTACATATACATTGTGCTGAAGCTGGCGTACATTAACATAATTGAAAACTTTCACTACTTTCACTACTGTCAGCTTTGCTCCGAAGAGCAGAGCTGGACAGCGCATGTGTGGAGGGATCATGTGATCCCTCCCTGTCACATGACTCACCTTCTTTCAGTCTGGGATTTCTGTGCGCATGCCCGAGGTTTTCGGTCGGCGCACACAGAAGAACTTACTTTATAAACGTTGGTCACCTCCTGTCCGCTTCCGATGCCCCAGCCACTGTCCTATCCCAGCAGATCAGCAACCGCAACCCTTGTCACCTCCAACCACGTCCCTCTAAGAAAGAGACAGAAATTACGGCCGTGCCTACCAGGAAAGGGATGTCCAAGACCACGGCAATGAGCAAAGACACACTTAGTCAAGCTCACTTGCCGCCCCCTCACTTTGCTCTTGCCAAGGCGCGGGGGACTACAGGCACTTGAGACCAGGAACAGTCCCGCCTCAAGTACCTCGCACACCTTTTGGTGAGGGCCTAACCGAAATAGCGAATTGAGCGTTATACTCCCCGGGACACTCCCACTTCCGGTCCTGTTCTCCTGCTCCTCCCCAACACCTGCGGATGACAAGTAACACACAGCCTTCCTCTGCGCTATCAGTGAGACTAAGGTGTACACTCACAACACTAAACTTACTACAACAAGCGACCCGACCCTAACAACTCTCTAACGGCCGGCAATGCAACTAGATTAAATGACTATAACACTAACTGGGTGTGGTGTACTAACGGGAACTACTCAGTATACCCTACGGGGGAATACCAGCCGGTGTTCACGGACTATTCCTGAGGGCGGTTCCTAACCCTCTCACCCAGGTTGTACCAAGAAGACTGTCTTCTTGCTATGGGGTCACCCACGGAATCCTAAGGACCAGATGCGCAAGGCCCGACCGAGGCTCACTGGAACAGCACACCAACCTGAGAGTAGCTTCTTGCCCTGACAAGGGCACCCTGCCACTTCCGGCGTCTTCTTTTGTTGATCCACCGCTCTGGACTTCCCGCAACGTCCTCACTCCTCTCTGCCGACGGACTTCTGACCAAGATGGCGCCGGCCGGCGGTTTATATACTCGCCAGTGCGGCATCTTCACAAGGCGCCACCGCGAGCGCTCATTGGCTTGCCGCGGCGCCAATCTTTCAAATGGCCAGAAGTGAGCCGCGATTGGCTCGCCTATCTGGTTGCTGATTGGCCAGCAGAGAAAGGTGAGCCCTGATAGGCTCATCCTTCCTCCACTGCCCAGACCTGCGGAAAAGAAGCTATACTCACCGCTGGATCGCTGGACCTGTAAGTAAACGTCCTCTTCTTTCTTCACCATCTTGTTGGGCACAGCAGCCAGGACCATCTTCTGTCCCTCCAGGGACACGGCAGCAGCGGGGATCTTCGCCCTCTTCCCAGGCACCGGCTCCAGGGCTCCCTGGACACCTCTACAGGGCAAAAGCAGCATGGCAGAGTGTTTTGAGGGGCAAAAGCAGCACAGCACAATGTGATGAAGAGGGGCATTACTGTGGCATAATTTGAAATGGGGGCACTACTGTGTGGCATAACTTGACTCATTACTATTATCTCAATATTAGCAGCATAAAATAAGAAATATTTTATACACACACGCATCATCATCATAATTTATTTATATAGCGCCACTTATATCGCAGCGCTGTACAAAGAACACATTCACATCTGTCCTTGCCCCATTGGAGCTTACAGTCTAAATTCCCTACTATAGATACACACAGACACAGAGAGGGAGAGACTAGGGTCAATTTTGATAGCAGCCAATTAACCTACCAGTATGTTTTTGGAGTGTGGGAGGAAACCGGAGCACCCGGAGAAAACCCATGCAAACACAAGGAGAACATACAAACTCCACGCAGATAAGCCCATGGTCGGGAATCAAACTCATGACCCGAGTGCTGCTGTGAGGCAGAAGTGCTAACCACTAAGCCACTGTGCTGCCCACCTTTTTACACATTTTAAAATAAACATTTTTTATTTTTTTTGGCAGTAGCCCTTAAAGGGATAAAAAAAGCAACAGAGTTTGACAGATTTTTTCAATAAAAATCAAAATTGGAATCTGTTGTATCAGAATTGTCCTTGGATGGTATAAAACAGTCACAAGCACAACCAATCCAACCTGAAGAAAGCAGCACGTCAATTATTGAAATACAAAACGATAACTCCAAAATTGAAAATAGTCTTCCTGAATGCTGGACAGTGCAAAAATATAACAATTTTAAAGAAATATATGACGGACTGGTAATTTCTAACAAAAAGTTAGGTTGCGAGTATTGTGCAAAATATGACTTCATAAAAGAGAAAAGTGTTCATGTGTCAAAAGAATGGAAATGTTTTCAGATTCAGGCATCAGGGAAAAATAAAGCAGTACAACAAGCTTCTCTAACAAAAAAAAATGAAAGAACATTTTTCATCAAAGGTTCATAACATTTGTAAAGAGAACTGCAAAAAATGTGAGCAGGATTCAATAACAAAAGTAATAGATATGATGAATGAAAAATATTTAAGTACTACTTGTAGAGTATTTAATACAGTTTACAGCCTGGCAAAAAGATGTAAACCATTTTCAGACATAGAAGATGAGATTGAAGTGCAAATTAAAAATGTATTAGATTAAGACATTATACACAGGCTCTTTGTCACAGATAGTGGTGAATGGCCATGTATCTCCTCCGGTTCATATATGTAGAGCAGGGGTCGGCAACCCCCGGCATGCGTGCCGGGAGTGGCACGCAGACCCCTGAGTCCTGGCACGCCGTCCGCTGTCTAAATGACAATGGCTGTCATTTCTTCCCCACACTGAACTGCTGCGCAAGCGCAACAGTTCAGCACTTCTCCGGCTGTCATTTAATATAACCATGCTTAACTATAAGGGAGGACCCATGGAGTTGCTGTACTGGGGCCATGAATTTCTCTAGGCAGATCTGTATGTATGTATGTGTGTTTTATATATATATATATATATATATATATATATATATATATATATCTATATATATATACACACACACACAACTGGCACACCTGGGCTTGACTAGATTTTAGCTGGCACTCCGATAGAAAAAGGTTGCCAACCCTGATGTAGAGGGACACGCCAAGGCTGCCCGTTGTCACCACTTCTGTTTGCACTGGCGTTAGAGCCATTAGCCATAGCTCTTAGGCAAAATCAGGCATTTACAGGAATTACAGTAAGGAAAAGGGAAGTAAAGCTGTCTCTATTCGCAGATGACATGCTTCTCTTCATCTCCAAACCCGAAGATACGATTCCAATAACCCTAGACATGATAAAAAGGTTTAGATCTTTTACAGGCTACAAAATAAACTTTAACAAATCAGAGATATTGTATTTAGGTAACCCCCAAACAATTGATAGAGAACAAAAGGATTTTAGAATATTTTGAGTAGTGAAAACTGCAATAAAATACTTGGGAATACAGGTGACCCCCTCAAATTATATCAATGCAACTATAACCCTATTATCAGGAAACTCCAGACTCGGCTTAATAACTGGAAACATCTACGAGTATCATTAATGGGAAGGATAATAATTATCAAAAACATCCCAAACTATCATATCTTATGTTGATGCTCCCAATAGCAGTCGGTAAAATGGATATAAAGAAGTGCAATACTTTGTTTAGCCAGTTTATATTGTAAAATAAAAAGCCGAAAATGGCCAGGAAAAGACTGATATCGCCAAAGACCAAGGGAGGGCTGGGTTTCCCAGATATACAAGCGTTTAACAGATCTGCCATGTTTCGGTACATCTCAGACTGGTTGTTGGGGATTGAGCATTTTACTAATAAATCTTTGGAGGAAGAATGTTTCTATCCATATGCCCCAGCCGCCTTGCTTCATTTGTCCAGGGCAAAGATACCATCGGTAAAACTGCACAACATTTTATTCAGAGACACATACACGGCGTGGATAGCAATAAATAAAAAGTTTAAAAGTAACCCGAGATTTACAAAATACCTACCACTTTGGGGTAACCCAGAGTTCTCACCCTCGCTTAAAAATAAGATGTTCAGAGCTTGGAAAGAGAAAGGAATTATGGCGATGAAAAGCAACTGAAGAACAATTACTTGTATTTAATGACATTTTTAAATATCAAATTGATGTTAATAATTATCGAGATTTCCTGGAAAATGTTTTAAAAATTTTCCAGAACTATGAAATTCCTGAGCTAAAAATATTGTCAGAACAATTGCTGTAAGTTCAACAGAAGCGGAAAGGGGTTTTTCAAAGATAAACATTATGTGTTCAGAGACGAGAAGTTGCCTAACTGTTTCTAATATATCAAACACAATGACTATTAGTCTAATCTACCTACCGCTGCAGGTATGGGATCCTACTCCTACAGTGAAAAGATGGTTAAGGATAAATCACACAGCCAATGATGCTCGGATAAAAGCGAAGATAATTGCAAGTAAGGACGCCAATCAAGAACCAATATGGAAATATAAAATAACAGTTTTTTGTCAGGTATTCTTTCATATTTTTTCTTTAATATTTTAAAAACTCTTTTTTATAACATAATCTAGTTTTGTGTACCTCTTTTATTGTTCTTATTTGAGTATCAAATGCATGAAATATTGAAATATCTTTTTGTATGCTTAAAACGGTCATTAGGGCAGAGAACCGGTTGTTAATTTATTTGAATCCCACCACTGGTTTCGGGGCCTTTTTTCAAGGGGAATGGTGTGCTTCCCCTTGGCAACAGGCATGGAAGCAGAGTGGTCTAGTGCGCAACCTCTTAACTCTAGAACTCTTTCCTATCATTGTAGCCTTAGAACTATGGTGCCCTCATCTCCACAGCAAAACGTGTTTTTTTGGTGCGATAATCTTGGCGTGGTCAAGGCAATAAATCGTCAGAGCGCCTTATCCCGCCCTGCGGTTAACTTACTTAGGGTGCTGGTGCTTCGATGTCTGGATTACGACATAAACTTTTGAGCCCGACATGTTCCCGGCATGGACAATAGAATAGCCAATGCCCTTTCACAATTTAAATGGCAGAGTTTTAGAGATCTTGCCCCTCATGCAGAGAGGGAAGGTTTAATATGTCCTCCTTATGTTTGGTAGATGGTAGAGCCGGCATGAGGGCAGTGACATCCCTTGTCCCCTCGAACCAGAAAAACATATTGTTGTGGCCCCCTCCGACCCAGCGGATGGTATGTGCTAGATCATGTGGGATCGTTACAAAGAGGGAGTATCGAAAGCAACAATGGCCTCCACGTTGGCAAGAATCTCTTTCATGGCCAAATTACAAGGTGTTCCTGACACCACAAAAGGTTTCCTCATTGGCAAAGCTCTGAAAGGTTGGGTAAAACTCCACCCTGTAATAGCAGACGACTGTAGACCAATTGACGGCCCTATATTAGCCCAACTGGCGTTAACATTGACTGAGATTACCAGAGATGCATACGAGGCATTGCTTTTCAACGCTGCATTTTGCATGGCATACCATGGGGTGTTTAGAGTCAGCGAACTAGTGGCACGATCCAAGAAACATCCAGGTACATCATTACTAGCAAAGCATACTATATGTTTACCCTCGGTTATTAAATGCAAAATATCCAGTTCCAAAATTGATCAAATGGGAAGAGGCCACTAGCTATTGTTATCAGCCCAACCTGACCAAAATATTTGCCCAGTGGCTCTATGCCTAAAATTTGCCAACTTACGCTCCCAAAGAGTTCTGCATGGTTGATACAAAAGGACAGCTTTCCCCTTATCAGGTTTCAATTCAATGCCCTTTTAAAATGATCCCTAGCCCACATAGGCCTAGACCCGGCTGCCTATGGCACGTTCATTTAGGTTAGGGGCAGCTACTGCTGCGGCCGCTGGCAGAACTACAGCCCCGAGATTCAATCATCAGGGAGATGGAAATCTTACACATACAAAAGATACATAAGAACAGAGAAATAAGAACTTTTCCTCTTCTGTATTGTCTCCTCCTTTGGCGGCGATCCAAGGCTTCTCTGCCTGCCGCTTTAGCGGAGGCACGAAGGGATTTTTCCCATTTTTTCCTTGGATCAAGGCCTGATTAGTGGTGTGCCTCCAAGGTTTTATGGGTTTTTACCTTCATTTGGGTCAAAGTCCCCCCTTTACCTCCTATTCTCTCTGGAAGAGTAATATTCCAATACTAAAGCGTATATGCATGTAAGTAAACTTAGTTAATGTTATATATGTTTTTTTGTCCTAGGCATGCTCAGATGGATTTCAGATATGGGTAATTGGTCATGTTTACCTACCCTCCGTAGACATAAAATGGATAGGGAAGAAGGGTATGAAATGGGCAGCCCTCACGCCCATGCTAAAGCAGGAAATAGGTGCCCACGGTATTCACAACATTTTAGTGGTACATTTGGGGAGTAACGATGTGGGGTCATGCACAGCACTGGTCCTCATCATCGAGATCAGGGAAAACCTAGAAGAAATCGTGGCACATTGCCCAGGAATTCAAAAGTGCTGGTTAGACATAATACTACGTTTAACTTGGAGGTCAGACACCCCCACCCCCCATCGTCATGACGCGATGGGGGGTGGGGGTGACAAGGCTAACAAGGCCATAGGAAGAGTCCAAAAGAACATAGGAGGAACAGTCATAGAGCATGCTCTACTGGCTACGAAAGCAGCCCACCTTTTCAGAGCAGATGGGGTTCACCTGTCAGAGGAGGGGACTTGGATATTCTTAGAACAGATATTCTGGAAGCTTAGGGCAGTGGTTAGGAAGTTAGGTGGCGGGCCGTGATCCCCTAAGGTTCTTGTTTTTTTGCTTATTTGGTAGGAGAGCAGCTCATTCAGAAGATAGAGAGCATATGGTGTTAGTTTATCAGCATTCATGAGTCAATACACCTTTCGAGGTCACCAGACTCTTGGGCCTCTAGTGAGGAGGACCCCTTGGCCTGCTTAACCATCGCATGCCACTGTCGAGTCCAGAAGAAAGGTAGAGACTTCTTGAACCTTTTAGCACCGGCCAATAGGTAAGGTATAGCCCTGGGTTGGTGGTACAATGGTCTGACCTTTCCACCTTTATTGGTTTTGCTAATTGTAGATGACTGCCTTGCTCTCACTGCAAACGGTTCATTTTTAGGTTTCAATAAACTGTTTTTTTTTCCAAGCTTAATGATTTGTCTTGTCGTTAATTTGTTAGGAAATATAGCGGGCGTTCTACGGTACTGATACCATTCAAATAAAGTAATAAAGAATTATTAATATATATTGACTATACCAGCTGCTTCCAAAAGAACATCCTACTGGAATGTCTTCAAATAGATATGATAAAATAGTAATAGGAGCGCTGGTATGTCAAACAATTTTATTATCTAATAAAAACATTTAAAATAAATATGGTCACACTAATATTGATCACAAAGGTATAACACCAATATATAGGCTACCTATAGTAGAGATACATTGAAAATAGGAGCACTATCCAGAAATCTTGAATAATTGATATATAAATCAATAGGGTGTATTCCTATAATGAGCAATTATATTTAAAATATGAACCATAACAAAAAATAAATATATAAAAACCCAATGATACAAATAAAACCGGATAGTAACTATATGCTGGTAGTATATAATATAAGATTACTTATAATTGGGAAATCCTTGTACATCAGAACGGGAGTAGGTTCCTCCCATGGAGTATGTATGACGGTTTCAAGTATACACAAAGATAATGTGCAGATCCAAGGAGGACTATATTTAGATATAACATCTGTACAGTTATCCCGTCAATAATTTAGAATCCACTTTCAATAATAGCCCTGTTGTTCTCTCAGTGAGTGGATACAATAAAGACAGGATACTAATGACAGAATATGTTGGATCCTGATGTCTTATCCGATTTTAAGAAGCCATCTATTTGGTCATCAGATGTGTAGCATAAAACATTTCTGTTGGTATGTGCACATACAATTAGTAATTACACTTATCTTGAGCTGTGGATGTAAATACTCTCCGTCCGACTTGTCTGCAAGGATAGTGGTCTACAGGCAGGAGGTACTGTTTCCGGGTATTGTTTATTTGTATCATTGGGTTTTTATATAGTTATATTTTGTTATGGTTCATATTTGGGGGATTTGAAGGAATAATCAACGGTATACATTTTGTAGCGTGCAATATAGTGTTAGTACTCGCCCAGCCCAAAAATAGTGTTTAGTTTAGTGTTAGTACTCCCCCAGCCCAGGGCCATCATTTCCATTGGGCATGATGGGCAGGTGCCCTGGGGCCCCATGGGCAAGGGGGCCCCATAGGCAGGGCTCTTAATTAGAATAAATAATCCTGCAAAAGAAAAAACCTGCAAAAAAAGCCTACAAGGGTCACTGAGCAAGCATCTATCTATCTCTATATCTATATATCTATATCTGTATCTCTATACATCTATATATATATATATATATATATATATATATATATATAAATATATATGTAGGGGCCCCGGTGCACTGCTTTGCCCGGGGGCCCATAATGTTGTTAAGATGGCCCTGCCCCAGCCCAAAATAGTGTGTAGTGTAGTGTCCCCCAGCCCAAAATAGTGTGTAGTGTAGTGTGAGTAGTACACCCCCACCTCAAAAATAGTGTGTAGTGTTAGTACTCCCCCCTCCCCACCAAATAATAGTGTAAAGCGTTAGTACTCCCCTACAAATAATAGTGTATAGTGTATTTACATAGTAACATAGTTTATGAGGTTGAAAAAATACACCAGTCCATCAAGTTCAACCTATTTTGGATCTCCTGCGATCCTGCACTTATATTTGAAATTAATCCAGAGTAAGCAATCGCCAATCTGTTTCAATTGTGAAAATCCCCCCAGACTCAATATTGCAGTCCTATTTTTACCCTATATCCACTACTCTCCTTCATTTTAATTAACGGTTGTATCCCTGGATACACCTTTCCGCTAAAAATTTGTCTAACCCTTTCTTAAACATATCTATTGAATCTGCCATCACAACCTGCCCTGGCAATGAATTCCATATCTTGACTGCCCTTACTGTAAAGAACCCTTTCCTTTGCTGGTTGTGAAATTTCCTCTCCTCTAGCCTTAGGGGATGACCACGTGTCCTGTGTATGGTCCATGAAAGCTCTTTGTATTGACCCCTAATGTATTTGTACATAGTAATCATATCTCCCCTTAGACGCCTCTTTTCTAAAGTAAACATGCCTAAACTGGCTAACCTTTCCTCATAACTTAATGACTCCATACCCTTTATCAATTTTGTCGCCCTTCTCTGAACCCTTTCTAGTTCCAAATTATCTTTTTTATAGAGTGGTGCCCAGAACTGTACTGCATATTCAAATGGCAAAATGACACTGTCTTCCCTTGCATCTATGCCCCTTTTTATGCATGCCAATACTTTGTTTGCCCTTGCAGCTGCTGCTTGACATTGAGCACTATTGCTAAGTCTACTATCTACGAGCACTCCCAAATCCTTTTCCATTATAGATTCTCCTAAATTAATTCCATTTAATTTATAGACTGCATTCTTGTTTTTGATCCCTGAATGCATAACCTTACATTTATCTGTGTTAAACCTCATATTCCATTTGGCCGCCCAATCCTCCAGTTTATTTAAGTCCCTCTGTAGAGAAGCTACATCTTGCTCTGATTTTATTACCTTACAGAGTTTAGTGTCATCTGCAAAAATAGAAACTTTACTCTCTAAACCATCACCAAGGTCATTAATAAATATATTAAAAAGGAGTGGCCCCAGCACGGAACCTTGAGGTACTCCACTTAAGACATTTGACCAATTAGAAAATGTTCCATTTATCACAACTCTCTGTTCCCTATTCTCTAACCAGTTTTCGATCCAAGTACAAATTTTGAATCCTAGACCCAGTTCCCTTATTTTGTAAACCAACCTCTTGTGTGGCACTGTATCAAAGGCCTTTGCAAAATCTATGTAGACCACATCTACTGTCCTGCCCTGGTCTAAGTTCCCACTAACTTCCTCGTAGAAACTAATTAGATTAGTTTGACATAACCTATCCCTCACAAATCCATGTTGATTCCCACTAATAATTTTATTTCGTACCAAGTAATCCTGAATAATGACCCTTAAAATACCTTCCAGTAGTTTCCCCACTATTGATAGATATCAAAGGTCAAAGGCCTTTGATACAGTGCCACACAAGAGGTTGGTTTACAAAATAAGGGAACTGGGTCTAGGAATAGACTCCTTTAGCATATTAAAATTTGCCTTTCTAAAGTTTAAAGTCCTAGTTGATCCCTTATACCGTTGCTTCTGGAAACTAATTTCAAATGAGACCATATTATGATCACTGTTTCCCAAGTGCTCCTTTACTTGAATATTTGATATTACGTCTACATTGTTTGTTATTACTAGGTCCAGTATAGTCCAGTTCCTAGTTGGTTCCTCTACTAATTGGGACATGTAATGGTCTTTTAGCATGCTCAGAAACCTATTTCCCCTAGCTGTACCGCAAGTCTCAGTACTCCAATCAATGTCCGGATAATTAAAATCCCCCATAATTAAAATTTGATCTAGTTGTGTACAGGGCCGGTGCTAGGGTCCTCGGCGCCCTAGGCACACTTTCAAAATCCGCCCCCCCCCACGTCTTTCCTTAACTTAACTTGGCTCCATAAAGCTGCTCCTCTCTGTGGGGTGCCGTCCCTCACTGACACTGTCGGGCCGTGATGATGATGTCATGCCCGACAGTCAGTGAGTGGAGGGGAGGAGACGGGGCGCCCTTGCAGCTGCTGGAGGGGAGGGCAGCGGTGGTGATCCATATCCCCTCCCCCCTCCCCGTGGATCTATCTGAAGCTGTGCGGTGGCCGTGGAAGGTATGCTCAGCGGTCGCCGCACAGTTTAAAAGTAATTTTCATTCTGTGGCGCCCACCAGAGCGCTAATGGGAGCGCCGGGCCTGTTCATGGGTTATCAGAACATTCACATACAAAATTACAAAGCGCAGGTGTCACTAACAAAACATATGCAAGCAATAGATAGTGTAATAGCCACCACATACATTACACTAATACACCCCCAGAGGTACAGATAAGAAGACAGAGTGACAGAGACTGGCACAAAAATAGGAAGTGGAGAAACTGGCACAGGCAGAAGAAAGGGAGACAGGTGGGGTACAGGCAGTAGAAAGAGAGAGACTGGCACAGAATGTGGAAGGAGAGGCTGGCGCAGACAGGGGAAGGGCAGAGAGTCTGGCACAAATGGGAGAAGGGCAGACATGCTGGCACAGATGAGGAGGGCAAAGAGGCTGGTGCAGACGAGGATGGCAAATGGGCTATGGAAGACAGAGTTATGGCAGAGAGGCTGGCGGACATGAGGGAAGGGCAGAGAGGCTGGTATAGATGGGGAAGAGCAAAGAGGCTGGCGCAGACAGAGGTAGGGCAGAGAGGCTGGCGCACATGAGAGAAGGGCAGAGAGGCTGGTACAGATGAGGGAAGGGTAGAGAGGGTGGTACAGACGAGGGAAGGGCAGAGAGGCTGGTACAGACAAGGGAAGGGCAAAGAGGGTGGTACAGACGAGGGAAGGGCAGAGAGGGTGGTACAGACGAGGGAAGGGCAGAGAGGGTGGTACAGACGAGGGAAGGGCAGAGAGCCTGGCATAGATGGGGGAAGCGCAGAGAGGCTGGCATAGATGGGGTAGGGCAGAGAGGCTGGCACAGACCAGAGAAGGGAAAAGAAGCTGGCGTAGATGGGGGAAGGGCAGAGAGGCTGGCATAGATGAGGAAGGGCAGAGAGGCTGGCACAATCAGGAGAAGGGCAGAAATGATGGCATAGATGGGGAAATGGCAAAGAGGCTGGCTCAAACAGGGGAAGGCAGACATAATGGCACAGGTGAGAAAGACTGTATATACAGAAAAGCAGAATTAGAATGTGTTTATCAAGATATACTTACCTTCAGTTCCAGGCTGTCAGCTCCATGTGTATGGGGCAAGGCTCAGCACCACAGTCCAGTCCCAGGCTATCAGCTCCATGTGCAGGGGCAAGGCTCAGCGCCACAGTCCAGTCCCAGGCTGTCAGCTCCATGTGCAGGGGCAAGGCTCAGCGCCACAGTCCAGTCCCAGGCTGTCAGCTCCATGTGCTGGGGCACCTATGCTCAGCATCAAAGTGCAGGTGGGGGTCAGGGAACACCCTACAGTAGCTGATGAAGCCGCCCCCGATCCACGGTACCTCCTGCATGTCACCCCGCAGTCGGCTGACTGAGAAAAAGCACCAAGAGCACAGGGGGAGCTGAACGGCAAGCGGACCAATCACAGGCCAGCAATGTCCTGACACAGAGCTCCAACCAATCACTGTGAGAATCGTCTGATAAACTGTCAGGCAATTCTCACTGTGATTGGTTGGAGCTTACAGTGTCAGGACATTGCTGGTCTGTGATTGGTCCGCTTGCCGCTCAGGACCCCTCTGCTTTTGGTGCGGCAGCTCAGTCAGCCGACAGCAAGATTTCATTCATAGGGAGACCACCATGATGAAGTGCGCTGGTGAAATGGCGCCGGCGCGGAACTTGGCAAAGCCTCGCCGGCGCCTATGTAACTTAAAATATTTTTAATTTTTAGTTTATGCTTGTTTTTACATTGTTTAGGGACGGGTGGGACCCCCAAAAGCCCGGCGCCCTAGACAGCTGCCTAATGCTGCCTAATGGTAGCGCCGGGCCTGGTTGTGTAGCCTTTTCAATTTGCTGTAGAAGTTGGGCTTCCTCAATCGTACTAATATCTGGCGATTTATAGCATATCCCTATCAGCAACTTCTCTGAACTTTTTCCTCCGATATTTCCACCCACAATGCCTCTATATTATCACCAATATTCTCGTATATAACTTCCTGAATACTTGGTTTTAATTCTGGCTTAATATAAAGACATACTCCTCCTCCCCTTTTATTTACCCTATCCCTCCTGAAGAGAGAATAGCCTTCCAAGTTGACTGCCCAGTCATGTGTATCATCCCACCAGGTCTCCGTAATACCTATAATATCATACTGCTCATTCATTGCTACTAGTTCTAACTCCCCAATTTTACCTGTCAGGCTTCTTGCATTTGCAAGCATACACTTAAGTCTATTGCCTCCCTTAGGGATTTCTTTTTGCTTTAAAAAGGGCCTCTCCTTATCGGCTATGCTTCTCTTTCCCCCCTCTCCACCCCCTTGACTCTTGTTAAATTCCTCCTTACTACTCTCAATGTCTATCCCATAAATACTTGCTTGCCCCTCCCCCCCGAAGCCTAGTTTAAAATCTCCTCCAACCTTCTAACCATCCTCTCCCCTAGCACTGCAGCCCCCTCCTCATTCAGGTGCTAAACCCCAAATATATTTCAACCCCAAATATAGTATATCGTGTAAGTACCCCACCCCCACCAGCAAATATAGTATATGGTGTTAATAGTCCCCCTAAATATAGTATATAGTGTATAACGTTAGTACCCTGTCCCCCCCATATATAATATATAATGTAAGTACTCCCCCACCAAATATAGTATGTAGTGTTAGTACTTTGTTAGTGTTAGTACTTTATTTGTAGGCTACTTTGATCTGGAGAGCCTGTTCTGGGTCTTCCACTGGATGGATTTGAATGACACTTAAAATAAAAACAAAAATCACACTGGGCAGCCACCGCATGGGTGTGTTGGAAGAGCTACTAAGCTGCTTATTAATTTTAAAAAGATGAAAGTTACATCCAACTCATTGATAACTTAATTACTTGAAGATTTAAACCAGGGCAATGTCGGGGATTTCAGCTAGTATATTATATAGCATTAGTACTCTCCCTTCCTCCCTCCCCAAATATAGTATATAGTGTAAGTACTCCAGCCTCGCTTCCAAATATAGTATAGAGTTGTCAAAGTCGTATAATTGGATGAACGAAAGTATATTGGTTTAATATTGGTTTGCCGGGCGTATTGCGAAGCGTACGCCACGTGTTACGTGGCGTGATGCGATCGCACGGTAAAATACGCACGCACACACTCGCATTACAACAGTTAGTTATTTATATAATTTCATATTGGTTCTGTTACACTGTAATTCAGGAGCAGATAGTATTCGGTTTATTATTAGTCTATATATATATATATATATATATATATATATATATATATATATATATATATATATAGTGATTATATGTACATTGTAGTGTTATTAAAGTTTTAGGTAATAGGAAAGGTGTCATGCCTGATATCGAAGAGATCGCACATTGCATACTTTAGTTATTGATATTAGAGAGTAAACCTTTGTATGATACTGGCTATGAAAAGGAGTAGACCCCCTGGAGAGAAGACCCCCACCTTTGGATTCCTTAGATTGAATCAACCCATTACCTGTCTGGCCTGGACCCACCCAACGTCTGGACCTATAGAAACAATCTACGTCATCTCTATTGTTTACAATGAAACACTGACTGTATATATATTAGCTGCATCTCACTGGGGCCTCAGTCAACTCTGACACAATATTCTATACAGAATATTGTCCATCGGGTCCCGAGGGTGCGCAGCGTGCGCAAGCGATTGCGTTGGTATGTACTTATCTTTTGGTATTGGCTGTGCTGTACTGTACTTTGTCATTATATAATAATGTATTGAATTGTTGACTATTTACATCTGCTAAAATAAATTACTTTGTGCTTTGGACACACATACAATTGATTGGGCAATGCTTATTTTAAAACGATAGAATTACTTTAATAATTTGGGGGCTCGTGAGTTAGGAGTTACGTTACCGGCAGGTATGCAACGCTTACGATATTCGGTTCCTCAACAAAGGGTGGATTGACGGACGCGTCGTATAAAGCAGGAAAGAACGTAATGCGTCTAATACCTGTGGTTCACTGTGTGTTGCGAAACCGAATGTCCGTTGTTGCATAGACTGAAGGAACGCTAATTAGAATCTAGGGACAAGAAAGAAAAATGTTTCTTTTTATTGTCGTTTTATGTTTTAAAGTGTATTGCATTGCTGTGCGTATGTGTAGTTCCTGCTGTGCGTACGCGAACTTCCGGTAGATTTGCCACGTGGTTGAACAATAGTTTTGATAGTTGTTATATGCATACTGTAAGCACTTGGTAAAGTCTCTGAAAAGATAGTGCCATTGTTTGGGAAAGTTATTTTCTGTACAGAAAACAAAGGTTATGTGTGTGTATGTGAATAAATACATAAAGGCAAAAATATACTGGTAACTATAGGCAACTATAGGTTTTTACACGTGTGCCTAATACTAATCACGATGTTCACAGGTAACTAAAATCTATGAGTATCTGCGGTTGGACCGCATGGCAGGGCCTTGATTGAGTATTGGGAGAGCAGTGTGGAACCATTTAAAATTAATAGCGCTTTTGTTCAGGTGTGTCTGACGGGGCATGTTAAAAAAGGTGACCTGACAACAAAGGTTCTGTTCTGGAAACAAAGCAGGATATAAAGAAACCTTTGTGTGAGTGGTGTTCTGTTCTAACAAAGAGCAGGTGATAAAGAGACACTACAGAGTATACTTGGCAGGTATACTCGAAGCGAAAATAACAGGTTTTCGCGGCATTCCCAAATATTAATCGCAAAGCTTACCGATAGTTAGTAGCCGTAAGCCGTGCGATAGGACCGCAGGGTTGATTTAGTGCAGCCGTGATTGCGACTTGGGAGATGTGGGAGGAAATACGCTGCAACCACTGATATTCTTGATTGATATCAGGTGCTGACAGTGGTAAAGTACTCAAACTAGGAAGGGCATTGATATCTTAAGGGGACATGCCTGTTGAAAACGTCCATGATTAAAACAAAATCTCTAGTAAGTTCTGTTTCAAAGGAGAACAGGTAAAAGTCTTTTTGTGTAGCATTGAGAAATAGGTTGTTTTCACAATGGATACGAAGCAAACGCTAGAGATAGTTCATGTTGTGCTGCCAAATGAATGGCCGGTTGGTTCGGCAAAATATGTTATGTATAATAAATACGGTGCGTATGCTACAGCATATTGCGACAAATGGGTCAAGATGACCCGGGAGTGTGTGAAACCTTTCCCAAACATAGGTACTCTTGACTCAGAGGTGTTAAATAATGTTAGAGATAAAGTGCGGTTCATTAAATTAACAAAAACAAGAATTGAACATGATGACTGTTTAAAATTGTGGCAAATAGAAGGTAACACGTGGCAGAGCAGCGAACGCACAGCGGAAGTGAGTGTAGCGAAAAACACGTGTTCAGCGGAAGTAAGCGTACCGAAAACAAGCATTCCGGAAGTGTGCGTTGCAAAGCGCGGCGAACTGAGCGCAAACACGCCCCCGACAAATTCGGTCGGGGCGGATAGTACAGCCAATACCAAAAATGTGAAAACTGTAACTAGTAAGTTGTATGTTGTTTTAAGTAACGTTAAAAGTAATGTTTCAGGACAAAGAAGAGGAACGGTCCCACCAGCAGGGGCAGCTGCTGAAAGTGGTGAGAATAATGAAAAGGTTAACACAGGGGGAGACATCCATTGTACTGCAGCAGCAATTTCAGCAACTAGTTTTAGTGATTTGGTAGACTTACATCCTGTCTGCACAACAGCAGTTCCCAATGGGAAAGCAGACAGGAATAGTGATGTTCCCTTAAAACATGTAGCAAAGCATGATCCATGCACTAGGTCTGAAACATTTTCAATTTTGTCTGATTTCCCTGATCCTAGGAAAGATTTGACCAAATGTCAGCAGTTTATTAGATATTATGGTAATGTGTATGAGCCAACTAATAACAATTGGCGAGTATTATTGAAGGCCTGTCTTCCTCTCAATACTGATATACAAAAGTTCATTAAGGATTGTATGTTGGAGGAGGATGAATCCTTAACCGAGGATGATAATCAGGACAATATTAGACATATAATCACACAGTTGGCCATATATTTCCCAGTGATGGTGGACTGGAGTAAAATTTTTAGTATCCAGCAAAAAGATAGTGAAAATGCAACAGACTATTTTTGCAGAGCTTTGATAGCAATGGGCAAATATACTGGGGTACCAACCATAAAAGATAATGTATATTACAGGGAGGTTGCTGTTAAAGTTCTAATGGATGGCCTCAGGGAAAACTTGAAAAGAAGGGTGCAAACTTCATTACCAAACTGGAAAGGAATCACTGTAAGTGTTCTCAGGGAGTCAGCTATAGGACATGATAAAAATATATGTAAAGAGGAAAAAGCAATAAGTGATAGGGTAATGATAGTAAGTATCCCAGCACTAGAGGGACTGCACACACGACCACCAGCATACAACCCACATAATAAGAAACATAGAAAAATCAGATGTTTTAAGTGTAACGAAGAAGGCCATTTCACAAGAGATTGTAAAAAAGAAGAGAAACAACATGAGTTGAGAAAGTGTTTTAGATGCACTAAAATGGGACATCAAGCACAGGACTGTACAATAACAAGAGCGGAAGCAAAGAGACTTGGCCAATCTAAGGGGGAATCACATAGACACCCACAGAGACGGCGCACACAAGTCTCGGAGACTTCTCAACAGTTTCCTGTGCACCTCATAGCAGCCAATGCCTTGGGGGAGAACCATAGTCAACCCTGGAGGTTAGGTCAGACCTGTAGTCCTACAACCAGGTGGGGTTTAAACTGTGGTAAGTAGTAGTGTGCAGGAAACTGATTTCTAAAAGGTAACCTTTGTTGATTTTGATTGTTCATTCTATGTTGTCACATGTTTGTTTCCCTAAATCACTAGCCAATGGCAAAGAATAGAAATGTTTGTTTTGTTTGCTGTTTTAAGGGGACACAAAAGGAGTATAGACTTAGTGATCAAAAGGGGAGATAGAGAAATAGAAGA
This sequence comes from Mixophyes fleayi, assembly GCF_038048845.1. NCBI lineage: Eukaryota > Metazoa > Chordata > Amphibia > Anura > Limnodynastidae > Mixophyes > Mixophyes fleayi. The sequence continues at coordinate 96,787,537 of NC_134409.1, forward strand.
ATCACTCTTGAAAGACAAATTAACAATAGACAATTGGAACACTCTTTTGTTTTAGGCTGCAGTGTCTCATGATAATTTGTTTGGCTGAGAATCATTATCCAACAATGAAGTATGTACATACTTTGCTCCAAAATATCGTTTTATGTATTTCAGAGAAAATATGAGTCACTAAGAGTACATTTTTACATTTCTCTATCATGTTAGAAAAGTCCGTTGAAAAGGTATGTAGTCAATGAGATACCGAGTTCTTAATGAACAAATGACGGACGACACTGGATTGCACTGTTAAGACCCCCTAGTCAAGTATGGGGAGGGGTCATAGTTAGCAAATAGCTAAGGGGAACAGTGGAATGAATACAGCCATTTCCCCATAGAGTCAGAGTCCAATCCAGCTGTCATTTTGTTGTAAAAATCTCCCTTTCTACATGTATGTTTGTATTCAAACCTTTGTATTCCCATCATTCATTGCTTTCCTATTTCCCATTCTTTACACAAATGCTAGTCTCTCTCTCCTCTTTCTCTCTCTCTCTCTCTCTCTACCCTCTCTCTCTCTCTCTCTCTCTCGTTGAGATAAAATCAGACACAGTCTCAACAAATGGGGCTAAAACATTTTTTTTTACGTTTTTACATAAGACAAGTTCAGAGATACACACACTAGATTGACATGAGTTACAGAAACAGTCAGGGGTTTTGTTTTCATATGTATAGAAACTGCTGATTTTTAAGCAGAAAGGTTCTGTTGTGGAAATACAATTCATGTGTTATAGATTGCATATCTGTTTTGTTTTTTTTTGTTTTGGTGCGTGCCTCCTGTACAAAAATGTGCCTTTATATGGATGCACAAAGGGTGGGGAGGACAGGAGGACAGAAGAATGCTAGAGGTTAGGCATACAGATATGCATCTCTGTATAGAACATTGGAGTAGGATTTTTACTACAAGATACGACATAATGTGAAACCCTAGAAAATGTAGAATTTTCATGTTTTAGATTTTTTCACTGTTAGACAGGCATGTACTGGATACTGTTATATTTGAAGAAAGTGTTATAGAAAGAGACCCCTTTGCCTTTCCCACTTAGTCAAGTAGCTGAATACGAGGTACTGAGAATGACATGTGAGTTGGCAGAGGGAAAATCGATTGATATACATTGGTCTTTAGCATTTTTCTAGTCTAGAGGGCGATGTTGAGGTGACTGAGAAATCATTTTATAGCAATACCAACACATGATTAGGACACTACATAGAGGACTTTAGACAGTGACACAGTTACCAACTGAAGTAGCTGTTAGTAAGGTCCACACTTACACGCACAACCATACAGGGCTGTCACACCAGGGAGAACATAGCTGTCAAATAGACAGCAGGGTTTTATGTGACAGCTAACAAATCTATGTTTTGTTTGTTTTTCGTTATATTGTTTTAGTTTTAAAAAAATGAACACACACACACACACACACACATGCACGCATATACATATTGGTTAATATAGGAAGATTTGTGTTACCCGAGGGATAAACTGTCTGGAAGGTGAAGAGATGTGGTGAGGAGTCTGGCGGACTCTGGAGAGATGGACAAGGTAGACCAATAGAGCCATCCCATATCCCTCCTGCTGATGGGTTTTCCTCCAGGTAAAACAAATACACGTCATCCAATTACCACCATGCAGGATCCTCAAGTATACACAGGTGTACCAATGAAAAATGTCTAGGTAGAGGTGTATTGAAATGTGTCTAATGTATTACTGTATCATACTCAAAGCTTTTGTTATTCAATGTGATAGTCCTAGAGTTATAATAGATGATAGGGGTATTCATGTTATTGATAATAGATGTATAATGTATGAGTAGTGGTAACAAATCACATACTTTCAATTAGCCATAAACCAGTGTGAACATAAAGTAGTGGTACTCGGTAGAATGAATTGAATAGAATAAGAGTTGGAACTTGATTGAAGTGCCACTAGTCCTTTCCCGCTACCAAGAGATCACCCCTGGGCAGACTCCTAACCTGTTAGTTTTTGAAATATTCCTGACCCCTCGTGAGATGAGATTGTAACTGGGAGGCTAGGTTAGACCTTGAGAGAAGGTAAATAGTGAGACAGCAACCGAGAACGTCCAAGACACTGTTTCCTGAAAGGTCACACTAACTGTCAGGATGTTGGATCAGGAGAGTAAGTTGTGGAGCAGTAATTTCTTAAGCTTAGGTTATTTGCCAGACAGGTACCAGGTGTAGGCTACCAGCCTCACGGCTTCAAGGGTAGCAGAGACACACTGGTGCCCATACCACCCACTGCAGAGGGGCCAACACTCAGAGAAGGGTCCAAGGGCACTCATGAGTTTGTACTGGAAGGCCTCGAATGCAGTTAGTAGCACCTGAGCCAAAGGCTAAGACTGTTGTCCAGCATGAAGTTGTAGTTTTTCCTGTTTTGTGTTCTCTCATTTCACTCTCTTCTCTGGACGGTTAATTCTTTTGATTATTAGCAGGTGACAGAGACTGGTTCAGGTAATGATAAGGAGGTATTGGGGAGGAAGAAGTTAGTAGCATAATCAGTCCAGTCAATTACTCTATTCAATTCAGGGATAAAGGAAAATTTGGAAACCTTGGAGCTTGGAGAAAGTGTGAGGGGCTATTGTCTGAGTAGCATTACGTCCGTAAGTACGGCGACCCCATGGTTAGAAAAGAGATACACCCAGCGATGCCAGTCCAGTAATATTCGGACTTGAGCAGGCATCCTTGAGAATGATTATCATTCTTGGGAGGGTAAGGTTTTAGACCAAACAAAGTGCTGGGCGTGCTCACACGTGCCTCAGTAATTATATCAAGTAGGATTAGTTCTCTTTCCACTAAATATTCTTGAGGTACCCGAACTATGGGTGGGAGGTCACTAGGGGAAAAAGTAGGACACCTAGGTCCCTTAGTCTGAAGTCTCCCAATGCTTTGCAAGCCGATCACTGTTAAATCTGAGTATTGAGAGACTGGGAAGAACGAACAGACAATAGCCCGCCCACAAGTGTTGATGAAAAGAACTGGTGACATTATTAGACGTGTGTATATTAACGCAAGCTGAAGGAGAATTGCATATGACATTGTTGATAGACATAGGATGATGCTATTGAGGAACATGAAGTGTTTAAATGTATTCTGAGCTTAAAGACATGCGTTGGACAGAAGAACCTGTTAAACTTGAAGAACTGTAGTAGAGAATTCTGTATAGCTAATACACGTTCTACTGTACCGTGTACCTTTCCAAATAATGTATTAAGTGTTTTATTGCACCCTTGAAGGGTATACAAAAGGTTATCTCCAAGCTCCAGAAGTGTACGGTTTATAGTAAAAGAAGAAGTCGTTTAGAGGATCAAGACTCTCTCTTATGATAACTTGTTTAGATCTACAAACAGCGTGGACATACACCAAGGGGGATTTGTATTACATAACAATGAAACGTGGTACTGAGATCCTGCATATAACATCTTTAAGGTGATAGTTTATTGTACTATAAAAGGGTGGACTGTCAAAGTCGTATAATTGGATGAACGAAAGTATATTGGTTTAATATTGGTTTGCCGTGCGTATTTCGAAGCGTACGCCACGTGTTACGTGGCGTGATGCGATCGCACGGTAAAATACGCACGCACACACTCGCATTACAACAGTTAGTTATTTATATAATTTCATATTGGTTCTGTTACACTGTAATTCAGGAGCAGATAGTATTCGGTTTATTATTAGTCTATATATATATATATATATATATATATATATAGTGATTATATGTACATTGTAGTGTTATTAAAGGTTTAGGTAATAGGAAAGGTGTCATGCCTGATATCATATTGAAGCCCTAATCGTCAGCAGCTGTCCGGTGCAGTCGGCGAAGAGATCGCACATTGCATACTTTAGTTATTGATATTGGAGAGTAAACCTTTGTATGATACTGGCTATGAAAAGGAGTAGACCCCCTGGAGAGAAGACCCCCACCTTTGGATTCCTTAGATTGAATCAACCTATTACCTGTCTGGCCTGGACCCACCCAACGTCTGGACCTATAGAAACAATCTACGTCATCTCTATTGTTCACAATGAAACACTGACTGTATATATATTAGCTGCATCTCACTGGGGCCTCAGTCAACTCTGACACAATATTCTATACAGAATATTGTCCATCGGGTCCCGAGGGTGCGCAGCGTGCGCAAGCGATTGCGTTGGTATGTACTTATCTTTTGGTATTGGCTGTGCTGTACTGTACTTTGTCATTATATAATAATGTATTGAATTGTTGACTATTTACATCTGCTAAAATAAATTACTTTGTGCTTTGGACACACATACAATTGATTGGGCAATGCTTATTTTAAAACGATAGAATTACTTTAATATAGTGTTCGTACTCCCCCCAAATATAGTATATATTGTAAGTACTCCAATATCCTCACCAAATATAGTATATAATGTAAGTACTCTATACTCCACACCAAATATAGATAACCATTTATTTATTCTATTACAGAGAGGAAACCTGAACAAAAGTGTATTAAAAAAAATAATCTTGATTTCATCTGCCACTATGCAGGTTCCTGACGTCTAGAGAAAGCTGGCCCGGGATCAAGTTTAGTCCAGTGAACTTGGAAGTCAAGGTGGAAGCTGACTGCCCGAGAAAACATAATGCTCTGAGTGAATGAAAATGTCTATTTTTTTTATTGTTCCTAATGCTTTATCTTGATTATACATTTTTGCACACAGGAAAAACACACACCAGCAGATATTCAGCTACTCCTACCATGTATGGTGTCGAAGTTGTTTAATTGGATGAACAAAAGTATATTGGTAAATATTGTTTTACCATGCAATTGCGATCAGTATGCCATGTGGCACGGCGCGATCATGCGGTAAAATACGCACGCACACTCACACTCTCACATGTAGTTATATATATTTCATATTTATATTGGTTCCATTCCACAGTGATTTATGAGCAGATAGTATTTATTTTATTATTTAGTTTATATATTAAGGTTATATGTACACTTTAGTGATATTTATGGTTCAGGTGTTTTAAAAGGTAAAGATTTTGGTCTCATATTAAAGCTTATTTCACCTGCATTACCCAGTGTTGACGGATTAGCGATCGCAAGATACAAGCAATATGAGATTAATGCTCCAAAATACTTTTGTGTGGGTCAGTTTGAACTGGTCATTCAGAGTCAAATCATGGGAACAATAGGGTGGGGGAAGTTTCCCCTCACCCTTTGTAAGGTTCAAATGAACTGACCTATAACTTGCAAGGAACTGGAATATCATTAACCCTGGACCAATGAAGACCTCACTAAGTGTTATCTGTACAAGTATATACAAGCATGCTGGCTTTTGTTCTAGCTCTTTTTGATCCTGGCACGTAAGAGCATGGGTGCATTCATTGAACCTGGGTGAACCCTATAAGGAAGTAATGTATTTTGGTTTTTATACTTTCCTGCTTTAATGTAACATCTTTATTATGTATCATGTATCGGCTATATTGTACTGTATTTTACTTGTTTATGGAACTGCTAAACCTTTTCTTGCTTTTTGCTAAATAAATTGCTTGTGCTTTGGAACACAAATAAATCGCTTAGACAATGCTTATTGGAAAATGATAACTTTACTTTAATAATTGACATACCACATATGTATTCTTTATTTGCTGGTTAGGCAAAGCCTAGAAACAATGGTTTTCAGGGGGCAATTATTTCACAGTGCATTTTTTGGCTTCCTGTTAAAGCATGAGAACTTTGTGAGAGTCCACAAAATAATCTCCATCTAGAAACCTAGACTTCTAAGTAGAAATGTAATTATAAATTTGTGGGCCCCAGAGCAAAACTTTGAAGGAGCCCTCAACATTTCTAGTGAGGTAGATTCTATCTTTCCCTCGCCCTAATTTAAAATGCTGAGCTGGCCGGTTGCCTCCAATCTATTGCATGACACTTTGTACTTCCTGCTCAGAGAGAAAGAGAACATCAGAGATTCCTTACTCTCTGAGCAGAGTTTTGGAAGCCTAGAATGCTGGCTTGTATAAATAGAATGCTGAGGCTTCAAATGTTGTACTGTCAGCAGTCATACAGCAAGGAGCTATTCTTCTCTCAGTTTGCAGATGCACAGGGCTTGACAGCTATCCTGTTAATAACACTCATACCCCTAAAGTATTCATCTATGGATGTTTTGCTCATTTGAAACTATTGGTTTAATCTTTGATTTTTTTTTTTCTTAATTTTAATGGAAGTTTGCACACAATTGAAGAAATGCATATATTATACTAGTTTTGTAATTTAATTTTTTTTTGCTTTTGTTTTTTTTCTTTGCAAACAACATGGGCAAACACAGCACAATCCATGTTGAACTATTTGACCTATGTATTAGCATATCGAATATTTTTAGTTTACTCACTGGCTGAGCATGCAGTAGGGGTCAAGAAAAGAGGTGTGCATTTTACTGTGATTTAGTATTATCTTCCCAAACAACAGAAATTTCAATATTGAAAACCAGACACCTCAGTGTATACATTATGTTATTCTAAAAATGTTGCATATTTGTTGCTCCTTGAGCCGCTATTATTTTTAGCTGTCAGTCAATCGTTTTTTTCTACAGAATAAAGACGTTATAGCAAGGGGACACATGCTTAAAAATTATCATGTTAAAGGTTGTAGCTTCATTTGAGTATTGGGCTTAGAAGGACCTGAATAATCTTTGCACACATTCCCAGAAAGGAGGGGCAGCGTGGAGATTCTAATTTATTATTATTTTTACGAGGGAGACTGAGGGGAGGGGTGCTGGACGAGGCTATTACCGATCTTCCAGCCCTGAAGAAAAACTTAGACCATTTCTGAGCTAGCAGCGTTCGAAAAGAGTCGGGGAAAAAATCCTAAAGCATAAATAGAAAGTCTCTTAGCTGGCAACAAAAAATGTTTGAGATCTGTGAAATTTTCATTGAAATCGATCCAATGGAAGGCTCAGAATAGGCTCCTCGGGTCAAAGTTCTGCCCAGCGTACACCAACGGTAGGTCCAACCGGGACACTAACCCCCCCTAAAAAATGGCAAGGATCCAACTGGACCACCTTGCTTTGGTTTCATCCTAATCGGTGCAGGGGTGTCCGAATGCAGGCTCAGAATAGACTCCATAGGTCAAAGTTCTGCCCAGCGTACACCAATGGAAAGTCTGACCGGGACTCTCACCCCCCTAAAACCTGGCCAAGATCCAACTGGACCACCTTGTGTTGGTTTCATCACAGTTGGTGCAGGGGTGCCTGAATGCAGACTCAGAAAAGACTACCTGGGTCAAAGTTCTGCCCAGCGTACACCAACAGGAGGTCTAACCAGAAATCTATATCCCCTAAAATCTGTCCAGGATATATATATATATATATATATATATATATATATATATATATATATATAGCAAAGAGGCCTATTTGCCACAGTTCTCCTGCATAGGGACAGGTGAGGTCCTGGGAAGTCTGTAGAGGAAAGCTGCCTACAGGGTTAATTCTCACACAGTCTTTCCCATAGCATACAAACACACATAGGTGCACCATATCATCATCATCATTTATTTATATAGCGCCACTAATTCCGCAGCGCTGTACAGAGAACTCATTCACATTAGTCCCTGCCCCATTGGAGCTTACAGTCTAAATTCCCTAATATAGACACACACTCACACACTCACACACAGACAGACAGAGAGGGAGAGACTAGGGTCAATTTTTGATAGCAGCCAATTAACCTACCAGTATGTTTTTGGAGTGTGGGAGGAAACCGGAGTATCCGGAGGAAACCCACGCAAACACACAGATAAGGCCATGGTTGGGAATCAAACTCATGACCCCAATGCTGTGAGGCACAAGTGCTAACTACTAGGCCACTGTGCTGCCCACCATATGGGTGTTATTAATTTTTTTTCTGTGATTGGTTTGCAGTGTTTGGCTGGGGTTAAAAGACTGTGCTGTTCATTTTATGTTTGTGACTGATGTTGAACTAGTTGGCCAGTTATGAAAGAGCTGGAGTATGTTTAGTTAGCATTAGGGTCACCAGAAGGTGTAAGCAAAGGGTATTGCTTGCTGGTGCCATCCTGACAAGAAGTGTTGCCATTTATTGTGATGCAAACAATAAATGTACTTTTGATTTACAACAAGAAGTTGTCTGTGTACTGATGTTTGCAGGGTGCCCGTGTCACAAGTAGGGTGCTCTTGCTACAATATGCTCACACAGGACTCCTGAACCACTTTTCTGCACTTTATTCAGGATTCTCAGGATGATACAACCAGCATAAGTTGTAGTTCCAGCAGTCAAATAAACAAAAATATTTAACAATTCCCGGTGACCCTGCACCTGGCTAAACATCCAGTTTTCTCACTACACACCGGTCACTGTCTGACATCGGTCACGCATATTTAAAGCAATTTGCTGAAATTCTACTTTTACGAGATTGTATTGCATTGCAGATGCACATTAGTTATAATGTGGAAATCTTTATTTGTTATAGCTAATGCACACCTTTCAATATAATTGTTCCTAGTCACATCATCGTGACCTGTGAATGTTAGTAATAGCAAGGTCATAATGTCAGTATGAACGTGGCACTTTCAAATGAGGATGTATATGTACTGCTTGGTACACAGAAGCACTGCACAATGGTTGATTTATATCCTAAGGCAGTGGTTCCCAAACTGTGTGCCTAGGCTCCCTGTGGTGCCTTGGCGTTCTCACAGGGGTGCCTCGGCCAGGGCCATTTGTAAGCAAGGTGGGGGACAACTTGGTAATTATTTTTGCTTAGGTGCACCTTCAAAAAAATATGGATACCCTAAGGGTGCCTTGAACTGAAAAAGTTTGGTATCCACTGTCCTAAGGTACCAAACTATATTCCTTTAACCAGTGGTCGAAGTGGAAATTTAGAAGTAGCGGTAAAGTGGAAATTTAGAAGTGGCAGTATGGAAAATGTAAGTGAATGGAATTTATAGTTTTACAATGAAAGCAGTAGGAGAAGTGATGGTATAGCACACCACCGTATATACACCCCAGCTTTGACCACTGCCTTTAACATAAAACACTATGACTGCTTTTTATCCTGAATATCATGTAAACTGATGCCAGTGGAAGACATAAATGTATTTCCATTACATTCACATCTTGTTGTGGCAAGGGGTTAAAGTCCCATTACAACCAATATTGTTTATAGACAAAGTTGTAACTAATGGCAGATCTGTTGCTGAAAGCTTAACCACTTATGCAATGCAATGAGTTGAAGTACAATAGTGGGAGAGACACTTGCAAATTACTGAATAAACAGTCATAAAGTGGAATGTCCGCATTCAGAGAAAGCTTTTTTTACCATCATAAGCTCTAGGGTATTTCCACAGAGACCCGCCATATAGCCTCCTACTGTATGAATCGGTTACATGTCTGTCATGCAGACTAATGATCAAATAGTACTGTGCTTTTAAGGAATTCAGTTTGTTGTTCAACTGTGAAGTGAGAAAAATGTTGCTGTTCTACTTGGCTCAGCTCTAGCTTTATGTCTGACGTTTGTGAGAAACATGACTCATGCATTTTATAGTTATCTCTGTATAAATTCACAATAATTACAAGTAAGGAGAAGAGTGTTGATACTATAACTAAAGCCTCACCCAACTATAGACGCTTCAAAAATCATTAAAGTGAGCTCCAAGTGAGCTTGAATTCTAATTATTGTAATCCACGTTGTTTTTAAGTAATTGAGGCCTAGGTCAGAAATCAGTTGTGACAGAACATATTGTAGTAGCTGGGGCTTCCCATTATTAGGTCAACTGTATCTGGTCCCTTACAAGACACTATCTGTCCCAGCCATGCTTGCCCAACTAAAGAAAATGAAACAAATATTGTATGCACTAGTGCACCACAGATCTTTTAAGATACCCAAACATGCTGCAATTTTAAGTCATTTGAGGTTGCCACAAATTACAGCGAATATGTGCCAAAAAACGATCACTGATAGGGCTATAAGAATAGGATAATGTTAAACTGTGCATATATGTGTGTATGTTGGGGAATTTATTTAGACTGTAAGCTCCAATGGGGCAGGGACTGATGTGAGTGAGTTCTCTGTACAGCGCTGCAGAATTAGTGGAGCTATATACATAGCTGATTATAATGATAATTACCATATTTTACAGCTTCCCTGGACATATGATCGTCAGTTACTGCTTTGTATTACATGACTGATTCATGACTGATCATCCTGCTTTCAGCAGTAACACACATCCACAAGACTCAGAAGGTACAAGGAAGAGCTCTGATCTTCGCAGTTCTTCTCTGTGGCTTCCAATCGTTGCAGTCTAACAGGAGCTGTAACTCCTGCCAGACTTGCAGCCCATTTCCATCTCAGACCCTTTGCTACTGCCAGCTAACTGCATGATACTGCAGATAATGGCATCCCACGATGAATCTCAACAAAGGTGCCTAATCACTGGAGATGTAATTACCAATGCATCCTCCCTGTATTAACCTATTCATGGTTTTCTGCAGAGTTTCAGTATGACCAGGGCCGCCGCAGAAGTTTGGCTAGCCCTCTGTATACATAGAAACCTGTCTGTAAACAGCAGTGGCAAGAGCCGGCACTTAGCACACCTCTGGAGCAGGCTATGCAGCCTTTGCAGGATCAGTCTCCCTGGGTTGCCTACAGTTCTTTGCCGTTTTAAAAATACTAATTTAGCGGTTGCCATTTTAAATTACGTTAAAAATGCCCTGTCGTCAATACTGCAGTTCATAATTTCTCAGAACACTGTCGGGTAGTTCTTTTGTCATTATGAAGTTCATTCTGCATTTATTAACCGTCGTGCAAGTCACTTTCGAAAATTTTTTGTCGTGGTAGTCACTGTCGGTGTTATCAGCACTGTTAAGTCGTACCCCACCCCTGGCAACTAAAACTAAATTTCCCTACACAAGGCATAGTCATTTAATGTCCAAGTGCCTGGAGAAAGCCATGTACTGGATGGACTTAACCTTTATTACAGATGCACTGTAAAATTCCAGATAAATTCCAGCACAAAGAAAACATATAGATGAAAGCCATTTCATACCTCCCTATTTGAACAGTTCTTCTCTTCTTCACTTTCTTTCAATAGCAATACTTAGTATTGTAAGAATGCTCTTGAGAGTACAATCATAAGATTTTGTCTTCTGGTGCTCTGCAAACCAAACAGTAGGTTAAAGCACTTCATTATCCCAGGACTCATGTATACAGTATTCAGTACACCCCTCAACCAACTGCCAAAGCTGACCTTCAGATACAAGGTACAACAGTTTTGACTTGCACTAACCATCACCAACTCAATGAAAGGGGCTTATGTGGTAGAAGGTCCAGGAGGGCCCCGTGCTGACAGAGAGACATAAGAAAGGCTGATTGAAGCTTGCAAAACACACCTGAACAAGCCAATTCCTTCTGGGAGAATGTTCTGTGAGAAGGTGATACCAAATCAGAGCTCAGGGGCGGGCTGGGCCGGGGGGCATCACCCCCCCGGGCCACTCAGAATCACGGCTGTTAGGGCCGGCCGCCCCCTGGAAGTAATATAAATGTGATGAGGCCGCGCAGGCAGCTGCATCACATGACACGTGATGCGGCCGGCTGTGCGGCGTGTGCCCCCCTGGGCTGACATCCGTCAGCCCGTGCCTGTCAGAGCTTGTTGGTAAAGCACATAATTTCTACAGAAAGCAAAATTAAAAGAACACCTTCCTTACAAACAAACAAACAAAGGAGGAGATTCAGCAATGTTTTGGGTTTCTGTGCTGCATCTGACAATGGGTGCATAGCATCATGAATTCTGGTGATTACCAGGCTAATTTGGGTCTAGTGTCAGAAATCTGAGTCTCCATTGAATCTCATGGATCTTCCAGCAGGACAATGACCCCCAACACACTTCAAAAAGCAGCCAGGAATTGTTCAAGACAAGGCACCGGACTATTCTAATGTAGCTAACAATGACTCCAGATCTAAATCCCATAGAACACCGGTGGAGAGATCTGAAAACAGCAGTTGGGAGAATGCACCTTCAAATCTGGGATAACTGCAGCAGTTTGTGAAACAAGAGTGGGCCAAACTGCCAGTAGAGGGGTGCAGGAAGCTCATCCATGACTATAGGAAGCGGTTGACTATTATTTTGACCAAAGGTTGTTCTACCAAATATTAATTATAGCGTGTCAATAATCTTGTCAATGCCATTTCTTTTCATTTTCTGATTTGTAATAATATACAGTATTAAATTCAGAACAAAAAAACAGAGTATTCCTGTTTTTTGTCTATACAACATGGGCAACCCCCTCTTGCACCCCAGTCTGTACATGGAGAGTGCAGAGGATCTATGTCTTTTTTTTCTATATACAATGTAAGTCCCATCTTTCTTGCAACCTTGTCACAGTTCAGAAGCTTGCACGGTTCAGTGGACAGGATCCTACGGTTGTCTAGATTAACAATACTCAAGTAAGGTGAAGAGTTTAACGAGGAGACGAGGGAGACGATGGACCAGCGGCAAGGTGGTTTGGCCTTAGCTGCGTCTGTCTCACAGGTTGCGGCCCTTACTAGGAGTACTAAGTGGAGGGTCAGCAGTGGTAGACAATTGTTGAAGAGCAGGAGAGATACATGGACGCTTCTGGAATGGCAGAGGAGAACAGAGTGAGCTGTAAGCTCTGCAGACGAAAGGTAACCACTGGAATGGTGATAGAACACTAGGGAGTGTCAGCACTGTAGACAGCAGGTTAAATAGGAATGGAAGAGTAGCGCTGTAATAGAGTGTGAGCTCTGCGGTCGACAGGTTACCACTGGTATGGCGGCAGTAAACACTTAGGAATTGTTGGTTCAGTAGTCAGCAGGTTCCACTGGAATGGGGATGAAGCACTGTAGTAGAGTGTCAGTTCTGTGGACAACTGGTTACCACTGGAATGGCAGCAGAAACACTTAGGAAGTGTTAGTTCAGTAGACAGCAGGTTCCACTGGAATGGAGGTAAAGCGCTGTTGTAGTGTGTCAGCTCTGCAGACGACTGGTTACCACTGGAATGGTGGCAGAAACACTTAGGAAGTGTTGGCTCAGTAGTCAGCAGGTTTCACTAAAAAGAAGATGTTGCACTGGAGTAGAGTGTCTGCCCTGCGGACAAGCAAGAATCAGGGAGCCACTGACCGATAAACCAGTGGGCAGCAGACTTGGATCAGAAGAGGGGCAAAAAGTTGCCGGGTGCCAACTGGTTGCTTATTGTAGGAGCATCTATGTGCCAGATTGCAACATCTGCAGCCAGCTTAACACTACCTACACTTTGATGATGTCACAAAAAACTTATCTGGTTTATCTAAGTAGGTTAATTAGCTGCTGACAAAATTAACCTTTGTCTGTGTATTTCTGTGTGATAGGGAATTTAGACTGTGATCTTCAATGGATCAGGGACTTATGTGAATGACATATATTCTCTGCACAGCGCTGCGGAGTTTGTGTTGCTATATAAATAAATGATGATGATGATCTAAGTAAATGCAACATATGTTTAAATCTTTTTTTTTGCTCAGGCATCTGTTTCATGTGTAGATGACTAGATTACTGTAATGGATGTACAAGAGAGGGCACACTAGGTGGAAAAGATCATTTTTTATTAGAATTAAACATCTGATACACTTATATACGGAATGATTGCAAAGATTTTTTTAAAAAACAACAACATATAGATGAATTCATCTTAAAGCATTCTGACATTGTGACCTCATGCTGCTTTGATGGCTCTAGCCAGGGTATTAATATAGCCTTAAACATATGGGGTCTGATTCATTAAGGAAAGTAAGACAAAAAAATATTGTGTTTTCTCCTGGACAAAAAACTATGTTACAATACAAGGGGTGCATATTAGTTTATTATTTTGCACATAAGTTAGATACTGGCTGCTTTGTCATTTAGAACACAAATACTAGCTTTGATAGCTTTATGTTTTGTTTTCACTGAAATTTAAAGTTGATCTAGGACATGTCTTACCCCAACTATAAACCTATCTCCACACTTTATATTTAGCTTCCCCTCCAATGCAACATGGTTTTGCCAAAGTAAAAAGCTACTCACTTTTTTGCTTTACATTCCTTAATGAATCAGGCCCATGTTGCACAATTCCTACATAGTACATTAAAGTAGCCATCGCAGCAATTACAATTATGTATTATGAGAAAAAAACAGCAGTGTACCGAAGACAAAATATTTATGTTAAGTTTTATATCATACTCTACTGATAATTGTCGGAACAACACACAGCCTTGTGATTCTTTGAGAACCAAGGTCAAAACTGTAGCTTAACTTTGTCCAAAATACCAATTTAAATGTATTGACATATTTCTACCTTTCCAATAGTTAAAGAAAAATTATTTGTTCAATTGCACCACAATATTCAGTTTAACTCATAATAAGTAATTATTTCTTAAATTCTTTATATCAGTTATACATGCTGGTCTTACCGTGTAACACTACCATAGTGTCATGTTCTTCACAATCCTAACAAAAATATAGAATTTATTTCAAATCTCTCTTTTTTCTTTTTCAGGGACAAATATGTATTCACAATATATATATATATATATATATATATATATATATACATATATATACAGAATAATAGAGGAATGTAAGAGTTCAAACTAGTTTGAGCAAGCTCTTAATTCATATTTTTCAAGATATTTGAAGCATTTCTGGGGGCTAGAAAGGCCAGACAAAGTTCTCATTTGAATATTCATGACATCAGTGGGTAGAGCTAGTATCTTAAGTACAAATGGGCGTTTTTGTCAGGGACATCACTGAAAATTATCAGGCCCAATAGCAAAATATTCAGGGGCCCATTGCTGCTATCACCATTATCATTTATATCTGTAAATATTACAAATGGTACATTCTAGGCAAAGAATAAGAACATATATAGAGAATGTCACCCTGTACACATAACAAGAGAAGTGAAGGCCATTTCCAATTCCTCTTTACACTTCACCATTTCTATATATGAAGGCACTGTTAGGAATTCACAGGTGATGTTGTAATAAAAATATAATGGAGTTTATTGCAGTTTAGTACATATAATGATGGTCTGAATACAAGCACACTGGATATTGCAGTAATCAAAAGAAGCCAGGTAAAAACATAAACTCTGAGGTAGTGCAGGGATGAATCCCAGCCAAAAGATAATGCATGAATATAATACAATGTTTGTGGTAATGCACATATAAAACTGTCTTTGTAGCAATACAGGAATATACACAGTATTAGCGATGGCCCGCAGAGTGAACAATGATTATTAGCGCAATCTGTGCCTGAGCATAAAATGTAGAGCTATATGAATAGCGTGCAGATGCAAATCCAGGTATCAGGAACCAGGAGACAATAGCACAGCCAGGTAACAGGAACCAGGAGACAATAGTGCAACCAGGTATTAGCAACCAGGAGACAATAGGTAGCACAGCCAGGTATCAGTACCTAAGTGACTGCAGAGCCAGAACTGCTTGATGCAAGGTCAGAATCTCAAAGGATACAGATAAAGGAACCAGAATGCTATCCTGCAGAAGTATCACTGGCAGTGAGTGCAGGACAGGTAAAAGCTTATAAAGTGCAGTGTTCCAATCAGCACTCAGAGGGAGCACACCTGAAAAAAACAGCAAAATGCAAGGAAGATGAAAACGGGCACCATAAAAATCTGGCTCTGCAATTCTGCATACTTCCAAAACAAAGAGGAGTCACCTATATCAGTACGCAGGCTTGAACACTGTATATCAATGGAGCTCCATAAGACCTGTGTGCAGGGCCAGCGGAACATGATAACCCCGTTATGCACAGCAGAAGGATGCCACGCTTACTGGGGCACCACGCCAGCCTGCACGGACATATTTTTTGGGCGTGGGCAGCTACCGAGACCCCCACTCTGGGCTGCTATTTTATGGAATTCCACCTCTCACATGTTATTGGTGCCTGGGTGGAATGAAGAGCAACATCACAGGTAGAGTCCTCTGACTTGGCTACCTATTAGTTTAATCAGTCCCTGCTGCTGTTCTATGTGAGGGAAAACGTGAAGATGGTGAAGATATGTTTAAACTGCTGCTAATTGGGATCTGCTCTCGAGATTTAGTAAGGATATGTTTTACACCAACTTTATCTCCACCATAGGCCAGTACCCTAAACACACCCGCTACTCACTTACTTCCCCTGCTTCCATGAACTGACCATGATATCCCAATCCAGCCTGTGTCTCCCCACAGCCACCCAATATTCATCCTGTGTCTCCCCATAGCCATCCCATATTCACCCTGTGTCTCTGCACAGCCACCCCATGTTCACTCTGTGTCTCCCCATAGCCATCCCATATTCACAATGTGTCTCCCCGCAGCCACTCCATGTTCACCCTGTGTCTCCATACAGCCACCATATGTTCATCCTGTGTCTCCCCATAGTCACTATATGTTCACCCTGTGTCTCCCCACAGTCATCCCATGTTCAACCTGTGTCTCCCTACAGCCACCCAATATTAACGCTTTGTTTACTACAGCTACCCAATATGCACCCTGTCCATCCCCACAGCCACCCCATATTCACCCTGTATCTCCCTATAGCCGCCGGATATTAATGCTGTGTTATCCAACAGACACCACATATTAATGGTTTGTCTCCCCACAACTACCCCATACTCACCCTGTGTTACTCTGCAGCCACCCAATATTACCTCTTCGTTTCCCCACAGCCTCCCCATATTAACCCTTTGTCTCTCCACAGTCACCCAATATTCACCCTGTGTCTCCCCACAACCACCCCATATTTAGCTTGCTTGTAACTAACCCTGCCCCTGCGCACATACTGTAAAGTCAAGAAGGTAGAGTACATTATTACTATGTGAACCTATTCTCAGGAACTGTGAAATAGCATTTCATGCCCCCTTGCCCAGGTAGTAAAATTTAATCATGTATAGAGTGCCACACTATGTGTATAGCAAGGTGACAAGCCCGCCATACCACTCGTCCACCTGCTACATGTGATAGCCTCTCCCTCTTTCTCCCCCCCCCCATCAGGTGTGTCTTTCCCTCTGTCTCCACTTAGCGTTTGAGTCTCTCCTTCTGTCTCCCTTTCCTTCTCTATCGCCTCTTACAGTTTAAAGCTCAGGAGTCTGGCTGGAAAAAGGTAAGTGTGGGAGGATTCTTAGTGTAAAGTGGCTGCTGTTGAGGAATGGTGTGTGGGATATTCATTTAACAATATGGTGAGGGTGGGAGCTACTAATATAATTGGATTAGTGTCTATTAATTTATTTGTAGGGGCTATTCGTTTAATGGCGATTGGGGCTATTAATGTATTATGAGGATTGAAATGATGATGATGATGATGATTCTGGTGGTGGGGGCTATTAATGTTGGGGTCATGGTGGTGCCAATTAATTAAGGTGTGGTGATGGGACTATTATTTTAATACTGGCTAGGTTTGGGTGCTGAGTTTGGTGGAGAAGAAGGCCTATGTATGATATTGATATGTATATTATATTAATGTCAGGGCTGTGTGGACGTTGAATAATTGGATGAAGTCAATCATTCAATTGTAATGGTGTTATGTGCGATTGCGATTAGTATTCTACGGTTAATAATGCATTCACATAGGAAAACAACACACACAATTACATTTACACTTACATTTGTAAATCGTACACAATTAATAAAGTTCCAAATCACATCAGTTAATTAGTAAAACTTAAAGGTTATTTATGCAAAGCTAAATTTACATTACAGGTATTTATGGTTCAGGTCTTAAGAAATGTATGGTGTGGTCTTATATCATTCCTCATTTCACCAGTAGAAATACAGTGTCAACAGAGTAGCGATCGCACCTAGAGATCACTAGTTATGAGTAAAATAAGATTGACACTCTATAATACAGTAGGCAGCAAATGTTTATAGGTTGCTTTAAACTGGATTCATCATCATCATTTATTTATATCGCGCCACTGATTCCACAGCGATGTACAGAGAACTCATTCACATCAGTCCCTGCCCCATTGGGGCTTACAGACTACATTCCCTAACATACACACACAGACAGAAAACGAGAGACGAGGGTCAATTTTAATAGCAGCCAATTAACCTACCAGTATATTTTTGGAGTGTGGGAGGAAACCCACGCAAACACAGGGAGAATAGGAGAATATACAAACTCCACACAGATAAGGCCATGGTCGGGAATTGAACTCATGACCCCAGTGCTATGAGGCAGCAGTGCTAACCACTTAGCCACCGTGCTGCCCTTAAAACGCTTGATTAGGTCGGTTCCCTCAGGCACTACATGTGCTCAGCTGTTGGAGTGAACTGCCCCCACCTTTGGAGAGGAATTCTTTGAACTGACCTATGATCTGCATTTAACTTGACTGACTTGACCCCTGGACCAATGAAGAAAGACCTTAGTTTATCTTTGTGTTATAAGCAAGCCCCTGGTCCAGTATTAAAAATATCTTTGACTGCAGACTACAGGGGGTAAATGTATCAAGGTCCGATTTTGCAAATCCAGTGATTTTATCGTGAGAGTTGAAACTCGCAGATGTATGAAGCTGAGATTTCATGCAAAATCGCCAGAGTTGTGCTTCTGTCAAAAGCGCTATTTGCAAAATCGCCAGAGATCAAACTCCCGACTGTTTGCCACTGCAGCTATACAAGTCTCCAATGTATGAAGCTGTGAGTAAGCAAACTCAGGAGAGTTTGCTTTCAAACACGCCAGATACAACACGCTGCTTGCTAGCAGCGTGTTGTATAAACACATCACTGTTACACTGCCTGTCAGTGTAAAAACTGTAAAGAATAGATGAAAGTTTAAAAAAAAAGCGTGGGATCCCCCCTCTATTCATGCTTAACCCTAGTGCTGCCTGACTACTGCTGGTTCCGTGAAAATCGGGGAAAAATTTTGCGTGGGGTCCCCCCGATTTTCACTTTACCAGCACTAGGCAAACCAGCCGGTGTTGGCGGCACTATAGCAGTGGGACACGCAGCACCGGTCCTCCTGCCATAATGACTAACCAACCCCAGGCTGTTCAGCGCTGGGCTGGATTCCATAGGGAGTGGGCTCCGCCGAAAAAAATGAGCGCCCCCCCCCCCCTAGAGACAACCAGCCCAGTGCTGATAGCTCTAGGGCTCTTCCTACTACCCCTGGGCTGTGGGTAGTAGGGTAATAACGGCGTTAAATAGTGAAAAATAAACGGACGCCATTTTGTTTTGTGGAACTACAAGTCCCAGCCAGCCAGGTTGCCCAAAATAGTGTGGCCATGCTGCTGCTTGTATAACTACAAGCACCAGCATACCTATGGCAGCCAGGACATGTTGGCACTTGGAGAACCACAAGTGCCAACATGTCCTGACATCCATGGCTGGCTGGGACCTGTAGTTCCACAAAAGAAAATGTTTAAAAAACCACAACACCCTCGTAAACACCACTAACATTTAATAAAAATAAAAAACCCACAATAAATACAGTAAGCACCCTCATTTACACCATATATTTTTATTAAAAATAAAAAATCCCCTAATACTCACCAATGAAGTCTTCTTTCTGTCACACATGTCCCAAAACAATTTGTAGTTCCAAATGTCCGGCTTGCCCCAGTCCCCAAGCATTTATACCATCCAAAGTCCTGGCTTGTAATCTCTTCTTTGCTTTGCCCCGGAGGGGCACCTTGTTGATAGTAGTCTTCATTTCTTCGGCCAGGAGGGCCCCATATTTGTACATCCCCGAATGTGTGTTCTTGATTGAAGGAAAATAAAAAATGACAGCTCCGGCAGCTGTATGACAGGCAGTGTAACAGTGATGTGTTTACAACTCACTGCTACAACACAGGAGAGTTAGCTAAACACGGGAGTGTTTACATCGCAGCAAATCGCCAGAGATGACCAGCGATTTTGAAGATCAGGGTCAAAATCGCAGCTTGATACATTTCAGTTTATTTTAACTAAAATCGCGGGTTATCACCCGCGACTTGCCGCGATTTTAACATGCTGTCAAAATCGGACCTTGATACATTTACCCCCAAGACTGAATCTGGACCTGGGCCCAGTGGGCATTTGCATAATGTATTCAGTTATGCTTTCCTATATTGCATTATACCTTCTTATGCATCATTATGGTTTGCTGTAATTCTGCTATCTTTTGCTATTAAATCTCTTTGTGCGTTGGAACCACAATATTCGCATTGGACAATATTTATTGGCAGCAACAAAATGAAAATAACAGCTGGTAGGGGGAAATAGGTCTATTTACTAAATGTGAATAGTAGTAATTTATTTCAGGAAGGAAGTCTAATTATTAAGTGTGGGCTTATTGATTTATTGTCAGGGATGGTTAGAGGAGAGAGGTCTGTAGTGTTCATTAGTTGCTGTGCTTTCCATGATGTGATTAATAGTTATCTCGTATTCCAAACAGGCCCCCGACATTCCAGGATCCGGCCAAGCAACAACTGAGCTTAAGGTACCAGCAGCAGCACCAGGTAGAAAAAACAGTAATAAAAGATAGGAGAGAGCAGCACTATCTGTAAACTGCTCCGATTCTGGTGGATCAACACAGGTGGTGAGGAACTGTTTAACGCAGTCAGGACTTAACCCTGTTTCTCACCAGCAACAGACTTGGGTAGATTCAATTCCCCACGTTGTTCTAATTACTACGGTAACAGCTGTGCATTATTACCATTACTACGGTACTACAGTAATTTCAGCTCTGTGAGCCACGAGCAAATATCCTCGGTCAAATGACTGCGAGCAAATATCCACGTTCAAATGACCATAGTAACGGTAATAATGTGCGTCCCAGAGGAATTGAATATGCCCCACTGTGTCTCGCATCGTGACTCAAAAATGTGGGGAGATATCAATATTGGTAAAATGTATGTGGGTGGTGGGTGCTTGGATATGTGATTCTGGCTACATGGTTACAGTTTTGTTTAATTGGGCACTGGATACAGATTTTTACATCCCCAGAGAATATGAATATGTACTGTGGTGGGGATGAGGAGAACAGGGCATGCCATTGTCCCCCAGGTTGTAGGTATGAACAAATGTTAATTTATAAAAAAAGGAGGATTTGCTAATTTGTAGATTGCAGGGGGGCGCCAAATACCCCATGACTGTCCCTGCCTGCATGGGCTTGTCATGGTGCTGGCAGCTCCCAGGAAAGAACCACTTGGCTGAGGTAGCTATCAGAGACACGCCATGTCTGGCCAGGCTGCTTACTGATGAGAAGACTGGTCATGAAGTATAAACTGAAGTCAAAGGAATGTAGAAGGCAGAATAGTGATGGACAAAGTCAAATTCAAGGCATTGAACATGGAAGAATAGTGGGGAGGTGAAGCTGAGGTCATGATTGGAGGAGATAGAATCTTGATTTACAGTAAAATAAAACAAGTATTTTTCAAAGCACAAGCAGAGAAAACCAAAACAAAACTTTGCTCCTGCAAAGGTTCATAGAACTGAGGGACTTTATAAAGACTACAAACTGGTGAGATAATTTATTCTGATTGACTTGACCTTTCCACTGAAGTGCTGATTGCAGAGTAAAGAAAGCTGTGCAGTAGTCCAGGTGAGATGACTACGTACAGGCTCGGACTGGCCTGCAGGGCAGCAGGACTATCCACCGGTAGGCCCCGCCACATTATAGCCACGCCCCCTCCATTGTTAGGGAGGAGCTAAGAAAACAGCTGACTCCTGACTTGCATACAATTCATCTTTTGGACATACGCGAGAACAGGAAGGGACAGATGCGTTCCACGCAGGCACCTTCCTCTCCAACAGTAACAAGCACGGACCACGAGAAACATCCTCTGATTTCAGCACACTGGGTACCCGGCCACCATCTCTATATACATCGAAACTGCAAGTAAACAAAGCTAAATTTGAAAGCATCGCAGCAATAACCATGTGATATATGTGGACAGTGATCTGAATATTTATATTGCACTAGCAGAGACTTAAAGAAATACCAATTCCCATCTACTGGACTTGTATGCTATGAACATTATTTTATTGAGATATCAGTGACTGTGTTATATCTGGATCAATGCAGCATTTATACCCACTGCCATTTGCCTCCCAGTAGCTAGACTGCCATTTGCCTCCCAGTAGCTAGTGTGTTTTTCACTTTGAGCAGGGCAGATGAGAGTATGAGTTCCGGATATCCAACCGCCCAGAGGAGCATGAGCAGGTTAGTAACTAAGTGCGCAGTCAGCCTGTCATTTTAAAAGAGAAGGATGAGCACACTACATTCTTTATATACTACACTATGGTGCTAGCTGTCCTTCGTGGGCTGACCACTCTCCCTTTAGTGTCTGGTCTCGCCTCTATGATGGCTGGCCACACCCCCTCTGGTGGGCCCCTAGCGTTGCAGTCTCCCGGTGGGCCCTTCAGGCCCCAGTCCGACACTGACTACGTAGATTGCTGTTCTTTGCAGAGAGTTGTTTGTAGAAGGTAGCTGTCATTGTTAACTATTTTCTGACAACTGTCATCTGGAGCTAGTGTTGTGAATCCTCACAGGCTGTTAAACCTATAATTATTCCACTTCTCCTTGCTTTTGCAAAACATTTCTAAAAAGTGGAAAATTACCATTGTGTAATGTAAGTTTATCATGGGCCACTTACTGTCAACCTATTTTTAAGACAGTACTGTAAAATGTATAAATTTTAAAAGAATTAACACTTTTGTTCTCCCTGTGTTTGTATGTTCTCCCTGTGTTTGTATGTTCTCCCTGTGTTTGTGTGTGTTTCCTCTGGGTGCTCCGGTTACCTCCCACACTTCAAAAACATACTGGTAGGTTAATTGGCTGCTATCAAAATTGACCCTAGTCTACCTCTCTCTCTCACTGTGTGTGTGTGTGTGTGTGTGTGTGTGTGTGTGTGTGTGTGTATGTGTGTATGTTAGGAAATTTAGACTGTAAGCTCCAATGGGGCAGGGACTGATGTGAATGTGTTCTCTGTACAGCGCTGCGGAATTAGTGGCGCTATATAAATCACTGATGATGATGATTATGGTGAGATCCAGATGCTGGGTCGTCAGACTGGCTAGCCCTCTATATGGGCACCTTAACAGTGTGAAGTCTTATCTAAACTTGCTGATCTCTGATTTACAGGCAATGTTGGTCTATCAACTGCTGAAAATGTCCTTAGTGCAATGTCCTGACTGATGTGTGCTGCAGGTTTAAGTGTAAGCCTAAAATGTGTGGCAAAGGTTATAGCTATTTTGAGCTGCAAATGTAAATAAAATACTGGCTAAAAATAGGACAATAAACAATGAGTATGCCCACATGGTCTTGTTCCGTTAACATTCTTGGAAAGTAGCTCTTCTAATTGCAGGGGCGCACAGAGCATTTTTAAGGGGGGGTCTCCACCAAAAAAAAAAAAAAAAGCATGCGCAGCAGCTCCGTTTAGGCAGCACTGTACTATACAGCAGCCGCTGTGCTGTCAAAGAAGCGTCCGCGGACGCTTCTTTGACAGCGCCGCGGCTGCTGTATAGTACAGTGCCGCTATATAGGGCACTTTTTTAGCGGAGGGGCGGGGTTTCTGGAGACCCAGAAACCCCCCCTGCGTGCACCACTGAATTGGATGGTTCTACCTTTAAGTACTCAAAAATTATAACTCACATGTGTCATGTCTTGTGCTTAAATACCCTAAAAAATTTTACTTAAAATATTTTTTTCTGTTAAAACCAGAGTATGAGCCAGAGTGATGTGTTAATTACGCACCCTTTGTTATTAAAACTGATAAAGGCATAGGGTGAATAGTTCCTTTAGGGTTTATTTTGCAAATTTAAACCTTAACAAATTCCACATATGGAACTAGAGCTGTAACTATAATGTTTAGCGTCTGGGACAAGAATTAAATGTGACTCCCCATGAAATCCTCAATTGTAAGCAAATTAATGTAAAATATTCATTCCCTGCCCCCCCTCCATATTTGCGCCCTGGGCGGACGCTCCCTCACGTACAGGCCTATTTACAGCCCTGCTTATCCTTTGATGATAAGTAAAACTATTGGAAACGTGCCAGGAATGTGATTAAGCAGCCAAAATTGACTAGACAACTTAAAATACCTTAGAGTAAATAGCTTGGTTTGAAACCATGATATAATTGTTTGGGGCAGTTCTAAGACATAACTATAAAGGACCATTAAAAAAACGCTATAAAAAAAGGAATATATGTGTTCTCCTACTGTAGACCAGCAATGTGCTACTGCATGTATGTAGGCTTTGCGCACTCCCGAATTCATCAAGGCACAGATCTCAAGATACGTGTGCTGTTGAATCTGGGTGTAGTACTGCTGTGCTCTACTGCACAAGATGCTGCAGGATACGTCCTATACCTATGTGGATTATAAATTTGCAAAAGAATGCACAGTTGCTATACAGCAGCAGTGAAAGCAAGTCCTATACACAGTCAGACGGCAGGCATGATCCAGAGGTTCTTGCATTACTCTCGCGTACACCATCCCCTAACACAGGGACCCTCCTTTGCAACTTTTGCCATACTGCCTTTGTACAGCGACCACCCCCTCACAGAATGAGGGTACTTTCCAAGGGAACTCATACTGCCACTGCACGAAATGGTTCTCCACTAACCAGTGACCTCCCTTCATCCCTCTCACTGTACCTGAGAATGACTATTAAGTGGATACTTCCAGATTAATTTATCCATTATCTTTGTTATGGGAACTCTCCTCCTTTTGTTCGGGCACTCCCACTTCAGGAACTTGTGCCTTAACTGGGGTACCCCTGAAGGTGGGGATCCCCCTCAGTACCACTATTCCCCTCTTGATGCTAATTTGGTCACCCCTTCACTTATCACCCCTCACCGGGTTCTCTTACTGTTTTGGGGCTCTTTCTGCCCTTTAAGGGATTACATTCTGGTGCCTTGGGGCATCTGCTGTGCCCCCCCCCCCCCTTTACTGCCCGGGGAACCGGGACTATACTCTTCCTTCCCGGGTCCCGGCTAAGATGGCAGACCCACCAGACAGGGCGGGAAGCAAGAGTCTTTAGAGACTCTGGCTCCGACACTGGAGCAGTCTTGCCATTGGCCACACCCTCAATGATGATGCATCACTGGGGGCGGGACCCCAACAGTGGCAACTGTTACATAGGTATTAGTGATAAAAGTTATTAAAAAAAGTGGATTTTTTTAAAATATGTTTACATGAAATACATTTATTAGGATGTCCTCAATGTCTCCTGAGCATTAAATACAATTTCACAGTTGCTCGTGATTGCAAACATATTTTATAGCACACATACAACACTGTCATTACCACTGAACAGAACTTAGACTAGCTCTGTACCTGGAGCAAGAGATATGGCACAAAAATAAGCAACTTTGAGGTGGCCAGAGCTGGATTCGTACATGGCTTCATGTGCTTGAGTTTGGCACACCCTTACTGTACAGTGACTATGGAAAAATGCCACTTCCTTGCCACGTTCACTCCCTGATATTGTAGGCTGTAGTAAGTGTCCTTTGTGTTCGAAGACTTAGTGCACAGGGCTGCGTTCACAGCCACATGTCCCGGATCTGGGCATACGCACGAGTAATTTTGCGTACAATTCGCTCAAAATCGGCAGATATGTGCCTTGATGAATCAGACACGTTGGGCTTCATACATTAATGAAAGTAAAGCAAAAAAATAAGTAACCTTGGCAAAAGCATATTACAATGCAAGAGGTGCAAATGAGTTTATTATTTTGCATATAAGGAAAATACTGGCTGTTTTTTCATGTAGGATGCAAATACTTGACAACTTTATTTTTACACTAATATTAAATGGATATGCTCTATCCCAATTAGAGCTGACCTCACATTCTAAATTTACTTCTCCCTCTAATGCAACATGGTTTTGCCAAGGTTCAAAGATACTCTTTTTTTTTTTGCTTTACTTTCCTTAATGAATTTGAAGCCTATTATCTTCATTCAGAAGAAAATGTCACAAGTGTGTCTGTCTCCCTCATTGTGGAAGGTGATTGGAGGCTGTTGTAATGAAAGTTATGGTATGTTCAGTTCTATGTGATATTTGATACTGACCATATTTTATTAATGATCAGTAGTTAGTTCTAACATACATTTACCTTCAGCAATGATACCTTACATGTGATTAAAAGCTGTCACATGATTTGTAGTCTAGATTTATTTCATCAATGAGCCTATCATTTCTAATATTTAAAATTTACATTCATAAACATCTACTAGTTTTAATAAGATACATTTCACAGACATGATTTGTATCTCATTACCTGTATACCTATTTAATTGCAATCGAAATTAAGGCATGTATTGCCATCCAGCAATAATGTAGTACAATATATTACAATGCTACTCGTGGTATTTACTGATTTGCTTAATCAGCGCTGCATTAAATCCTGTGATGCTGTTTAGTTTCAGTGGAGTCCGAAAATATGAATCATGAAAATACATTTGGGTAAACTCTGTAACGTGTGTGTATAAGCAAAATCGTCATTTAGGAGGATTATTTTTCAAAACATAGATCTGGCGGCCCTGCCCCTGCCCTACAGGAATTTTCTCAGAAAATATAATATTAGTCACTTCTCCATCTATACTCAGTACAAGGAGCGCCTTTGTGTGCTCGCTGCGTGATTCTGGAGGCTCATCAGCTTCTAGCCTATCGCACGCCAGCATTGCAAAGGGCGCCGTCTTTGCCAACCAATGACCGACAGCTGTCCACGCGTTTGTCTCGTGATAGAGTGTTGCCTGTTACTGGAACCTTTGATGTGTGAATTCCTGTTCCCGCCTGACAGCTGGAGCTCAGCGCCTTATCATACACCATCCATGCACACACGGCTAATCTAAAGCACTATATAGCAGGATGTAATAAACATAAACTCATTTTAGGAATACTGATATGAGAATTTCGTTGTTAGGTTTCTCTGTAATACTTCCTATTATAAAGGCTTTCTCTGAAGGGTCTATTATGGTACTAAAAATAAATACAGAAATGAGTATGTCGGTTACATCAAATAAATGAAGAAATGAAAATGACTGGTTTGTAATTTCAGTTTATTATGTTTTATGGGACTCTAAACGAAGGACTATACAATAATAATGACTAATCCTGGAATAAATGAAATAAAGTAACTTGTAGAAGGTTACAATGACACAACACTATGGAGGAATTCAATTGGCCAGTTCACTATTACCGATATTACGGTAAGAGTCTGCATTATTACTGTTAATATGGTAATCATTAACGCTGGTTTTTGCTTGCGTCTGTCTTATCAGGGTTAAAATTACCATATTAACGGTAATAGAATTAACGCCGCGTTGAGCGCCATCAAATTGAATTTTCCTGAGCCTATTGGTGGAATTCAATTGGCCGCAATGTTTATGTGCATTTTTAGGGGGGTATTCAATTGTTAGCGTTAACGCAAAAAAACGAGCGCTCAAAAAATATTACCGTTTATACGGTAATATTGCGCGCGAAAAGCGTTAATACGGTAGTTTACTCGCGGAATTTCAGCTCGCCGCTGCTGAAGTTCCGCGAGTAATTACCGTATTAGCGCTAAGATTTTTTTTGAGCGCTCGTTTGAGAGCGTTAACGCTAACAATTGAATACGCCCCTTATTTATACAGTAAAAATATCCACTCATTTTTGCTCACACCTCTATGGGGCACAAGCAAAAATTAGGCGTCTTGTGTCCGTTCCTGAGACATCTTGCGCATATTATTTTTAAATTGAATCTTCCTCATTGTAATAAGCGTGCTGACTCTGACTCAGTTTATCCATCTCTCCCCTCTGCTGGTCACATGAGCAGTAGTACAAATCGTGGGTTATAATGAAATGCTGAAAATCATACACTTACACTTTTCCGTAGATTTGTTCTTACCTTCGGTTTATTTTGCTGATCAACAGCAGAACTGTGCAGGCACTGGGCCTGTAAATCTCTGTTGTTTTCACAAGCAAAAGTGTATTTGTCGGGTCAAAGCAAAGTGCTGTTAAAATGCTGATTAAACAGCTGCTCTTCGTGCAGAGTAATATATTATTTATACACTGGAGCTTAATCCCATACATACCAAGTACATAAGTACATACATACCAAGTACATACCAAGCTGGGCAATTACTTTTTTGAATATTTTTTTTGTTACATTTAAGAAATTTAGCTTGTTAATCCTCCTTAGAAAAAAAATAAGTTTACCCTATACAGTCTCAAAATTCTTATTGTGGTCTATGTGTTATTTTAGCATCAGAAGGATTTTTTACTGACCTTCATTTAATTGTTGCTGCTGAAAATGTATCTTTGTTCTTACTGTTGCTGAATGTATTGATGGTGGGTGTAGATAATGCATCCTTGAGGAACAAGGATAAATTATTGGTTGGGTCACGTGCAGTACTACATGCACCATAAATATTACCATGTCTCGCTATTGGTAATATATTTTCAACTATATGTTTTTGAAGGTCTACTTTTACAGTGTATGCCAAACGTTCTGTGCTGAGTGCTTGACAGGCTATGTTAATCCATTTGTTGGATGATGCATCTGCCTATGTCGCGTCTCAGCCTTTTGGTTCGGATGCAGTAGCAGAACTACCATTGGTGTGGCAGGTGCTCTGCACCAGAGCGCATGGCTGATAATGGGACCTGCTGCATGGCAGATACAGAGGGTCTGGGGCCGCCCCCCGGGTTCCCTCCTCTCCGCCTCCCTGCGGGCCCACAACTCGCTAGTTCCGCCTCTGCTAGGATCAAGTGTAGTATCTGTTCTTGTAAGGACATGCTGCACTTGGTCCTCTGGCCTGGGGACCAGGGATGTTGCTTTGAAACCCCGGACTAAAGGATGTCAAGAAGAAAAAAAATTGCTTATGTACAGCTGGCGAGCAGTGCATAGCTCCTGGGAAGGGAGCGTGGTAGTATTTGATTCTTTTGAGCCACTCAGTCAAGATAACTGAGTCCCTGGAATGACAGGTGGGCAGAGTCCAAGATTCAAGTGGAGTTTGTATATATAACAAGTACCATATGTTTTGTATTTTAAATGCTTTCCTTCATTAAATGTTTGCTTACAAAAGCCATGTGAATAAACATAGTGAAATGGCATTCATTATGCAAAATAAGAGAAATAGTACTTTGCAGAAGAGCAATATTGAAAAACAGGGACATTTTATGGCACGGTCCTTAAAATCTGGGACTGTCCCTGACAATTAAGGACAAATAGTAAATTATCCATTTTATTGTAGATAGCATGAATTCCCAACTGAATTCAGCTATTTAGTAATCTATCAGGATATTTAAATTTTTAACAATATGGTATGTTAGTATAATAGCAAAGCAGACTGGCCATACCAAGTAATTTAGGGCCTTTGTGATGCGATGACATTCTAAACACAGTATCATGGACAGCAATGACGTCATGTTCCTTAATCACCCAGCATTACGTAGAGAACCAAACGCCATATGGCAAACAACCTTGTTGAGCTCAGCTGAAAGAACAAAACAAATACCGACTTAATCACTCTCCTATTTATGTTTCTTGGCATTACCAGGACACATATACTTACTAAACACGCTAAAAATTTGCTATTAACAGGAATGTAAGGCGGAAGAATACAGTACAAAGTGGTGGCGCGGAGGGATATGACTCGCAGTAAGGCGGTTCTATATAAACAAAGAGCGTTTCTCCCGCCACGTCACTCAGTCTGTAAGGTGGAATGTTAGATACTTCGTAGCCGGGACTTGCGTGTAGCTGCTGCTATAGGACAATTACATTAATCCGCGCTGTAGCCTTTGGAACGTCAGGATATAACACTACTGCCGCGATCTAAAGAGAACAGCCATGGCTGTATAGCAGCGGCCAGCGGCCTCCTCCCTCCCCAGGCCAGTGCGAGGCAGCACCACCCAGCAGCGCTGGCAGCCCCAGGCATCGGCATGAAAATGGCGTAAGTATATGGGGAAGAATGTGTGTGGGTGCAGACATTATGGGGTAAAGGATCGCTCATATCTTGTAACACGGCTTAATGAAACTAAACTGTCACTACGATCAGCGGTTTTGTTCATATCATTAAGAGTTGATATTGATATGATGGAGACTATAATTTTATCTTGATCGCTTTATTTTGTGATGTATGGCTTGTGAATTTTTTATTACCCCCTGCTTTTTAGAAAAAGGGTATAACAGGGTTTTATTGTCTGATGTGACAATTATACGGTTTCCTTATTTGTGCGTTTTGCTTCCTTGCCTAATGGGTGTTGGGAATACCTCTGTCTTATGAATTATATAGTCCCATAGGGAGTCTGCTGAATTAGCTGCGTCTTGCTTTGCCCTTCTCCTATAGGGATTGCTTCTGTTGACTCTAGAGTCTCACATTACAGTAGTAGACGACATGCTGTGTAGAAGAGCTATTTTTAAATCTCCCTGGTCAGGTTGATGCTTTGTTTTAAGCGTGTGTCCTGGATCAATCTCTAGGTCATGTGTACAGAATGTTTAGGTTGCTAACATACATGTCATGTATTTGACACTGAGTGACAAACTGGATTCACCTGGGTGAGGTGTCAGCTGTAATGGTGTGAGGACTGTATATTACATGTGGCGGAGGCTAAAATGGTGGTATTTTGGCCTGAGGGTGGGGAAGAAACCAGATGGAAGGATTGTGAAATGGTGGTGAGCAGCTCAGCATGTGTTGTGGGAGTGGTAGAGGGGAAGTAACCATATATGGTTACAAGGAAACTGCTTCCTTATCGGCCCTCTAAGATTCAGTACACTGCTGGGGAAGCCTGCTTCCAGCAAAACGGAATACAAACTAAAATATTACTTTATTTTAAAATGACTTTACTTACCTGTATTTTCTTTCTTTGCCAGGTTTCTCAAGGCATCCCGCAGCAGCATTGCTGTATACAAGAAAGAAAGCTTAAAATCCACCTTCTACCTGAAAGCTCTCTTACCTGAAAAAGATGAACCTGTTAAGCGACGAACTGTTGTTGGGGGACTTTCTGTCTCCCTTCAACCAGCCGTTTTTGGCGGCTGAAGAAAGTTTGGGTCTCTTGGATGACTGCATTGAGGTGCCTGGGTACCTCTCATCGCATGGGTTGTCCAGCCAAAAGGCTAAGAATGGTGTCTCTGAACTGCTGCCTCTGGTTGAATCCTTTGGCAGTTTCAAGGGTAAGTGACCCTGATACTTCATTGTTCTGTAGAATGCTGTTATTTTATTATACTATTGCTGGGTGTCATGTGTAAATAGACATTGATATCCACTTATGTAGTGTTAGATTTTAGAAAATCTAAAAACACTTGCTTTTTCATGCAATGACAAATGAAGGTATCCATTTTCTAACTTTATATTTGAGCCATTCTTGCCTGGAATATAAAACTAGTCTTAATGACCCTTTAAAATTAACATGTTCAGTTTGTCTGAAAATTCATATATTGTAATATGAACACTTGCTGAGATAGGCATTTAGGTTTGGACTTTGAAATCCCTTCCTAAAACTAGTACTTTTTGTCATTATCTAAAACAAGTTTTTTTTAAGCTTTGCTCTTCTAAATATTTTATCTTTACAGGAGATGCCTTCTCTGGCATGGATTGGATGGTGGAAAAAATGGACCTGAAGGAGTTTGATTTTGATTCCCTGCTTGGGATGGAAGATCTGGAATCCACCGTCTCACCAGATGAGCTCATGGCCACGTTGGATGACTCGTGTGATCTCCTAGAGGACCCACCTCTCCCAATGGTGGTTGGCCAGTATGTGCCATCACCAGCCCCAATCTCTCTCCCAGAATCTCCACTGGAGGCTGATCAGGTGGCCCCAGTGAGTCCAAATGTAATAGAGTCCCAAGTCTCTAGCCCAGAGCATTCCTTTATCTTAGATGTAGGGAGTGTGGTAGTTGTTGCTGAGGAAGATGATAAACTCTCCACAACATACACCCTTGAAGCTCTAAAATGCGAGAAGGAAGATTCCTCAGATAATGACAGTGGAATCTACATGAGCCCATCTTATCTGGGGTCTCCTCAGAAAAGTCCAGAATTTACAGTAGAGTACCCTAGTAGTGCCCAGTCCTCTCCTGCGTCCCCTATCTCTGAGAGACCCAAACCATATGATCTTCCCGCTAAGGATAGAGAAATTTTGGCAAAGGTAAAAGCTGTAGGGCAGCCTAAAGTAGACAAGAAAACGAAAAAAATGGAGCAGAACAAAACAGCAGCCACTCGCTACCGGCAGAAGAAAAGAGCAGAGCAAGAGTTAATATCTGGAGAGTGCCGAGAACTAGAACAGAAAAATGATGCCCTTAATGAGAAAGCAGAGTCTCTAACAAAAGAGATCCAGTATTTAAAAGATCTGATTGAAGAAGTCCGCAAGGCCAAAAGCAAACGAGCAAAAAGTTCTTAAGTTAGGTGAAAGTTGGGAGCGTTGTGTATGTTGTACATATAGGTTACATGGTTAAGCATTGTGTAAGAATGTCTACTTAATAAATTATTTTATAGTTAAATGTTTTGTGGTGTGACCATTTTTTTTTTTTTAAAGCCACATGTTAGTTAATGTATTCTGTGATTGAGGGGTGTCCATAAGCTACAAATATGGGTCATAATAGGTCAACATCTGCACACTTAAACTTTGTATACAAAAATACAACACTTCTGTTTGAGTAATATGAAAAAATGAATAAGCATTCACATGACCTCAAAGCGAGACTGGTAACGCTGTTTATAAAATTATATGTAAGTGTTTCTTGGTTACCTTTAAGTATTTCAGTCTCACTTTTTAGTACAAGAGTGCGTAACTGATGAGTCAACGCATCATGTATGGGTAACTATCTTGTAACCTAAACAAGACTTGTGTTTTTTTTTATTCTATTGTGGGGTAATAAGCAGGCTTAAAGTGCAGCTGTACCCTGTGGCAAAGTCATTTTGTTTGATCTAGCATTTGCTAGACTAAAACTTCAATTCACAAGTTGGTGACATCCCTGAGGGGTCTCCATGTCCAAATCATTGAGGCACTGCTTTTAGTAATTTGCAATATTCTAAAAAGTGAGATCCTGCAAGATGTCCTATTCAACAAGATGCTATGTTCCTGAACTTCCTACTATTGACTAGGCTTTTCAGTCTTTCTGTTTTTGTAGTGGCTAAAGAAGATTGGGAGCAGAAAAGTTTCAACTTTGCAATTGGCCTTGTTATGTATCAAGTTTTAATTTAGAGTTTTCTATAATGGCTTGAACTCGGGTTTTTTTGTGTAGCTGACTGATACAAAGCAGTTTAAATAAGCCTGTCACCTTCAGCAGGAGCGTCTGACTTTTAGTGATAAGTTATCTACGTTTTTGTATTGTGCTGACCCACATCAACCCTAAAATCAAATGTTTCACCAATTAAGTTTAAGCAATACACATTGCAGCCAATACAAGCAACTATACCAATATAGCACAAACATCCATCTTTTATTAGACGCATTAAATACAACTTTAAATGCTCATACACAAAAAAATACACACCTATTGAAGTAAAATTTAATACATGAGCACAACTTATTAAAGATGTGTAATTAAACAAATTCATAAATTGTCCTGTACAAAGACCAGCAATAGTCCTGCAGCTCATCAATGCTATTTCCTAGAACATTAAAACCTAAATTCTAGGCTTGTTTGTGTCTGCTCTGATTATATGCAGACACCAACAGCCTGCAGGCATGTTTGAGGCTCTGTTTGGGACATGGTACTGAGTGGCTTATATGCTTAGCAATGAATTTCTGTGTAACAGCAGAAAAACAAGTAGCAGGGATGAGTGGGGGCTGGTTGTGGATTCCCCTGCAGAGTTATCAGAAGATCATGATTGACATTTTACCCATATCTGACCTGCACACAAGAGGCATATCTATATGGCTGTTATGCTTGGAACCAATGTCAACTTTGAGGCGTTGACTGATATTCGGGAGATCTGACATTTATGAGGCACTGGTTCTTTGTGAATTCAAAGGGTACAGCCTGATAAATAGTACAGTATTTCAGCCCACAGTGTTTGCCTCCATTATGTCTGCTTTAACTTTTTTTAAAAACCCATTTCTATATTTGTTTCCTCTGGTGTTGGTGTACCAGATAAAATTTGTTAAAAGCCACAGCAGACCCTTTGCCAGCCCAGTCTTGAGTCATCATGCAGCTTCAGCTGATATCATGCTCTTACTGCTTTCTAAAATGTATTTCTGAATATAGTCTTAGACTCCCTTTAGATATTTTACTTGTAACTGAGGCTCTAAGTCTTTGGGTTCAGTTACAATGTTTAAACATTGGTACTGAAAAGCAAGTGGTTGTTCCAGAGGGTCGGGAGCAAGGAGATTTTCACAAGTGTCTTTCAATCGTGGCTGGAATGGTTTGTTTTTATAAGGAGATTAAACCCAAAATTGATGACCTTTAATTTGAATTCTTAACCTTTCTCAAAGATATAGCAATCCACCTGCTCTGAGAGCTGCAATGCACTGAACTGCACTCCTTTTCCCTGCAGCTTCATACTGCAGTCTGCTAATGTATGTTCCATAAAGCTCTAATGTGAGCTTTTGGTGGATTGCAGGTAACAGATAGGGGGGAGAGTGTTTCCCATCTGGTACTCTTAGGATAAAAATGCAGTGAAGTTGTCCAAAAGTAGAATATCCTTTCAATACTGAACATACAGTGATAGCTGAGATATTCAGATCATTTATACAGTTATGTTTTCTGACTATATAAACACATTTTATATTCTGTGTATCGAGTGGTACAATTATTTTTTATTTATAGGGCGCCACTAGCTATCCGTAGCGCCGTACAGGGACA
Organism: Mixophyes fleayi; assembly: GCF_038048845.1. Lineage (NCBI taxonomy): Eukaryota > Metazoa > Chordata > Amphibia > Anura > Limnodynastidae > Mixophyes > Mixophyes fleayi. The sequence goes on from NC_134409.1 coordinate 96,822,318, forward strand.
GACAGAAACACGATACAGGGTGAGACAGCACGGTACAGTTAACAAAAAGCACAGTAACTCAGAAGCTCAATGTACAGCTAGATGAGAGGTGAGAGCCCCAAGCGGGGTAGAAGAGCAGGAGGACCTCGTGGAAGAGACAAGGAGCTGAAGAGCAGAGTTAAGGTGGTGGAGAACAGAAGGAGAGGAGGCCCTGCTTGAAGAAGCGTACAATCTAAGGGGAGGGTAGGACGGACAGAGACGTGATGGTAGGAAGAGGGAATGGGGGGAAGATTGGGACAGGAGGGGGGTAGGGGGAGACTGGGAGGAGGTCAATTAGGTGGGGGACTGGAGGGCTTTAAGGAAGAGGTGGGTTTTTAAGGCCCGTTATAATAGATCCATAGTTTAGAATTCAGCCAAAAATGAATCCTTTTATAAAAGACTTTGCCAAAATATATGAAAAAATATATATATTTTTTTGCATATTGAGAGTAAAAGGGGACCAAGTAAAAAAAAAAAAAAAAAATTTTAATTTTAGCTCCTGGAAATACTCTGTTCAGTCCAATGTAAACACTCAGGATTACACTGAATCTTACAGTTGCATGTTTTACACAAGTAATGAGAATTCATGCAAACCAGTCTAGCTTTGAGATATCAATGTTGCATTGTGCAAATACTGTAATATGATTACAGAATAATTGGGTAGATAGGAAAATCTTTTGTGAACAGCACTAACAGGTGTTCACACACAATGAACAAAGACAGATGTCATCCAAACTGAATGATCATTGTGTCTAGTTACATGATCATTTACAGGCACTAGAGATAGAAAATAGGTCTGTATTAGGTAGGGACTTTCCTGAAATATTCTATACAGCAACTAATTGCTACTTACATGTAAACAACGTGGGTGCTCTTCCAACTAAATAGGAAGATCTTTACTAGAAGACTATGTTGAAACAAAAGCAGGCACTCCAGTCCTTTTTTTTTTTTATATATATATATATATATATATATATATGGAAAGTCAAACAAGGATACGGCGCACAATGGTGTGTTACTAGGAATTTATCCCAGGTTCAGTGGGGAAATAATATAGTCAATGAATCAAAGTTCCACGTTTGCTGGACGGTCTTATAGGACCAAGGGTATAAGTCCAGTATGCACATATAAAAGACAGAATGATATAGGCATAGGATTAGTAGAAGCAGTGTGTTAGTGATAGCCCATCACCATAGTATTACACACCCAAAGGAAATTATATCGCTTATCTGTATGATTAATCCAAGGACTGGAACACAGCTTAACAACCACTTCACTTTCAATATTATGTGGTCAGCATACTCAGCAACTGCAAGTCTGGTCTCCAGTCAAAAACATCAGCATACTGTAAACATATCTTTCTTCCACTCAATGGGTAAGAAAAAAAGGAGATAATACACTATATGGTGTAGTATTTCAAGGTAACAGTATTTAATCAGGATATTAACATATAAAATGCACACTCACAAAGAGTAATAATAATGCAAGCTTATCTGAAATTCAGGTATCAGATATACCATGTCCTCAGGTACAGCAGGAACCTCCCACAGTCTTCCGCACAGGAGCGACTAATGGTGTGGTGACCCAAATACACAGGAACAGTTGGAAAGAAGCCTCTACGCGTTTCGTCCTCAAACAGGACTTCCTCAGGAGGTGATATATATATATATATGACTGCCATACAGTATATTTCAGCCCCCATTTAAATTTTAACAGAGCACTTTGTTTCTCTCCGTTTGTCACTTTTTTTTCATCTTTATTTTAACCATTTTGCCGCTATAGGCCTGGTGAATGTGAAGACGTGAATACTTAATTTTTAAGTTACTAATAAAGGTGATTATTTTTATATATATATATATATATATATATATATATATATATATTTTGTACTATTGGCCAGTCAGAGTATATTATGCACTGTATCTAAATGTGGATTTCGATGCAATCCTCAAGGAAGCCCCCAATATATTTACAGTCACTAAGCAGTCTCGTTAAACAATATCCTAGACCACATGTAGATATCCTCAAAAAAATAAAAGAAAACAATCATGGTGTAGTATATTCAAAATTTCACATGCACATTTCAACAACACCTCCACACTGTTAATCCCAGGAATGGTGCAAACTCTCCAAATTCCCAGAAAGACAAAAAGTGGAACAGCCGAATAGAAGGAAATATAACACAGCAAATATAATGAGGGGATATTTTTCACCTGTTATTTGGGGCCCCTCTTGTAGATGCACTTACACACATAAATCTTTAACAAGCTTCAAACGAAAGAATAACACTTTGCACTTCCTTCCATTTTGGAACTCTCGCCTTAGTTACATCTGCATATACATACGCTCCATTCGTGGCTATAGAGAGCAAAAGAATGGAGGGAACAAATGGGATAACAGTGTATTATCCTTTATTAAAAATAAACTAAAAGAGCAGCAATGAAAAAACAATGATATCTAATCCCAAACTGATATTGCAGCACATAAATAGAAGTGGCAAGGTCGCCTAGCAGAGTCCTGAGCTTAAACAGCATGTAGCATGCAAATCCACGCTGTTCTATCGCACTGATGATAGCTTGTGCAGGCTGCAGATCTGTTGTGCGCAGCTGGTCACTACAAATTTTATTTTGTATAACTTTATAATCAATTGTGATATCTTTTTTTTGTAGTAAATGTGATCATTTCCAGGTCAGTTACTTTAAAACTAACAAATTGGACAATTGTCAGAATTTCACTGCTAAATACGGAACAAAGCATGGAACAGTTTTGAAAATTTTAGTCACATCAACTGTAAATGTTAAACGTGACTTTACATTAGGCCTTACTCCTCTTTTGAAAGACGCATGAATTTCAGGGAGTTCTCTCGGAATCCCAGCAGAGAAGGCCACCCTCCCAGAGAGGAGGATTCACATCATCAGTCCTTGTCGGACAGGTAATGTAAGTATGCCTTTTACCATAACTTCCTCACCTTCACTCTTAACTAAATTTTTAGGCTGAGGGTGCTTTCATGTGGCATGAGATAAAGCAGAAACTGGGCATTCTCCTTGTAATGTGCTTAGAAGACAAAGCACCTATTTGCACAGACATCAACAAAATACTACATTTTTTGTACTTTTGTGAATAAAGCCAGCTTTAACTAATTGGGTTTAAGACAATGGCACAGGTTGTGCAAACAACGAGAAACCTCTTACATACAGCCTGCTTTATCCTTGATTCCTCAGTGCAGGGTAGGATACTCTGGTCCATGTGATCTGCTGCAGAGATTACCTCACATAAAAAATGAGAACATTTACAGAGATCTTTAAGCTACGTTGCCTAGGAACAGCTAACTGATGTGTCCCTGTATGAACAAGTTATGAAGTTGGGCTGGGCCAACAAGTAATTAAAAACAAGTATCTAGACGTTAACAACACTAGTGACGTGATGCTGGTACAGGAAGTTATTAATGTCAAACAAAGCTCTGTAGGAATTAAAATTTAACGTCGACTTCTAAAAATGCTGTCCCCCTAAAAATGTTTTTAAAAAAGCCATTGTTAGAACTGCCTTTTAATGTAGGGGGGATTCATCCACTACTGATGAATGACATAATTGCTTCTGGGTTGTATCAGATTGGGAGGATATGTTTGGACTAAAAAAATAATAGAGTAGAGAAGATAAACAGTTTGTGTAAGTGGCTGCTGAGAAAGTTATTTTATTCTGTTTTGAAAAGCATGTTGAGTAGTGTATCTGTTGTGGGATCTATGGGTGAGGAGATAAGTAACCCATTTCATACTTTGAGTATTTTCCAACTCATACAATACCTTTAACACTATAGTCAATTTCCTTACACAATTCTTCCTAAAATTGTGATATTATATGGAAATACAAATGCTATTACCATGTAGATAAGAGCTGTACAATATCTCTCCTAGAGCATCCCTTACACAGTAGCTAAAATCTGCCCTTTAAGACGCTCGAATCATTATAAAGTTCAGTAGTTAGATGGCTAACTGGGGTTTATTAGGAGTGAAGTACAATTCATTGATTTACTTTTTTTTTTCCTGGCAGCGCATAAACGCCCTTGGGTTTTATTCCCAAAATATCCAGTTAAACTTGTTTGGTGACATGTCATAATATATTACTGTGTAAGCTGCCAACACTTGTATGTTTGTGCCAGAGCTGGTTAATATTGTGGAATGTGACTCTTGGGAAACTGTATCAGCTGTGGGAACAGATGTTACTTTCGTTTATTTAATAAAGGCCAACCAAAGAAGTTTTGTTTGCATACCTAGGTCATACAGACCTTGCTAATCAGTCAGCGCGTGCCTTAGTATAGGACTATAGGCTAGTGATCACTAGGTGATTTAATATACATTTCTCATTTTAATATATGGGTGCATTTAAATCATATTTGTTTAGTTGCACTGTGAATAGTAGAGTGTGAACTTTGCACTTAAAGAGTTAAAGAAGTTAATTCAAACTCTTGAGACAGACTTATATTCCAACTGTGGCTTTACTGTGTCAAAGTGCAGAAACAGCAAACAGAGTAATGCTAATCATAACAGAGGGCAACAGAGAGTGAACTAGCAGACTCCTCTCCTTCCTCGTAGTAGACAGCTTCACACTGAACCTGTTAGGCCTATAAATGACATAACCCCACACAATGTGAGGAAGGGGTAGAGTATCTCATACCCTTCATCGCATGTGGCAGACTTCCCCCTTTCCATAGTGGGAATACAGTAAGAATAACAATTGCAAGAACATAAAAACCCAAAAGATTAATTTTGGCACTTTTTTTTCTATCTTTTCTTTTTCTGTTCAAATATTCTACCATAATACCCATAATTTAACATTATCAATAGACAACAATAGCAACAATTCCACTAGTGTAACACATGTAAACTCGAGCTTATATGAAATACTGGTAACATTTTGAAAAATATAGGGCTAGTGAACAATGAAATACTATAGAATGGGGTCTCTCCCTTCCTAATTATCTCACAAAGCTAATTAAACTATTATTTGAGTTTTAATAGTGGAAATCATCTTTAGAATACTTGGGTGTGTTCCTCGCCCCGCCTCGTGGCGTATTAATGACTCCATTCTCCATGATCAGTTACTTATCTTAGAGCTCCGGACCCTTCTTGACGAGTATTTTCTCTTTAATGATCTCCCTGATACTTCCCCCATGACCCTCTGGAAAGCCCATAAGGCAGTGGTGCGCAGCCATCTTATCAGCATGGCCTCGCGCTGTAAGAAGCTGGCCACCTCTAAACGTGCGTCACTAACTATTCAACTCCAGACTTTGGAGAGACAGCATAAACTCTCCCCAAATGACGAGATACTGACCAAACTCCTAAAGGTGAGATCTGATTTGAACCTCCTACTCTCCGAATCCACTGCCTCGGCCTTGAAACGGCTGAAGCAGACGTTCTACGAAAAGGGAGATAAAGCTGACAGAATACTAGCTTCCCGTCTAAGGGCCCAGAGATCTCAAAACAACGTCATGGCCCTGAAGTCTCCTTCCGGCCTACCTATTTACCGTCCCGATCAGATAGGGCGAGAGTTTCAGAAATTTTATTCTTCACTGTATAACTTGGATGCTCTGAATCCCGGGAGTGCCCCCCTGCGGACACAATAGCAGCTTTTTTGCGGCAAGCGAACCTCCCTACCCTTTCCAGTAGCCTAATCCAACAACTAAATGAGGAGATTACTTCGGAGGAAATACTGGCAGTCATCAAAGCCCAAAAGACCTCCAAGGCCCCAGGGCCTGACTGCTTCTCCGCAGCCTACTATAAAAGATTTTCCCAGACCTTGGTTCCTCACCTCCGCTCCCTGTTCAATGCTGTCTTACATGGTGAACCCTTCCCGAAAACAATGCTAGAGGCGCGGATTGTAGTTATACATAAGGAGGGAAAAGACCCTAGCGACTGTGCAAGCTACCGTCCCATCTTCCTTCTCAATGTTGACATTAAGTTATATGCAAAGATCCTGGCTACCCGGCTGAATGAAGTCCTTCCGGGTCTAATTCATCATGATCAAGTGGGTTTCATCCCGGGTCGCCAGGCGAGGGATAATACTCGCCGCGCGATTGACCTTGTTCAAATTATTAATCACAGGCGCCTCCCGGCCATGATGCTCTCACTAGATGCCGAGAAGGCGTTCGATCGGATTTCTTGGGATTTTATGACCCTAGCGCTGAAGGCGTACGGCTTCACGGCTGAATTTCTGACTGGGGTATCTGCCCTCTATAATTCTCCCTCAGCTAGGGTCCTGGTTAATGGGTCTCTTTCCGACCCTCTTTTCCTCTCCAACGGGACGAGACAGGGATGCCCCCTTTCGCCCTTAATCTTTGCTCTAGTGATAGAACCCCTGGCGGCGATGATCAGACAGTCGACATTGATCTCGGGTGTGACAGTGGGGCCGCGGGATTTCAAGATATCTCTCTTCGCGGATGACATACTTCTTTCTCTGACAAATCCTCAGGAGTCTTTACCCGCCTTATATAAACTTATCGATGAATATGGCCTCCTGTCTGGCTTTAAAATTAATTTTGTTAAATCAGAGGCCATGCTCCTCCACGCTTCCCCTTCCCTTAGGTCCAGCTTACAGACAAATTTTACGCTACGTTGGCAGGTAAATAAGATCAAATATCTTGGAGTTTATATCACCTCGTCCTATGAGAGATTGTATCAGGAAAACTTCCCCCCCTTCTGTCAAAAATCAAACAGGATTTGGAGACTTGGAAGAGCTATATCATATCGTGGCTGGGGAGGATTATTGCTATTAAGATGAACTTGGTCCCTAAACTTCTGTATCTTTTCCAGACTCCCAGTGAGGGTTCCCGACTCTGTGTTTAGGGATCTGCATTCCTCCTTTCTAAAGTTTATATGGCGTGCCAAGCCCCCTAGAATTTCGATAGCAGTGCTTAAGAAGCCCAGGGCTCGGGGAGGCAGGGGTTTTCCTGACATCAAATTTTACTATTTAGCATCCCATCTGACCCAGGTGGCGGTAACTTATGCGCCTTACCAGTCCATAGCTTGGGTGGACTTGGAGACCCACTATGTGGGGGTCCCCTCCATGGCATCACTCTGGGGGTTGGCCAACATAGATAGACCACCAGCGGCCTCCTCTCTTCAATCTCTTAAATTCTGCTTATCCCTCTGGGACTCATGCCGGGTCAAATATAAATTGTCCTCCCCTATTTCACCTCTGACCCACCTCTGGGGCAACCCACACTTCCCTCCTGGCAATTCGACCCAGCAATTTAAACTCTGGATAAAGGCGGAATTACGGGTGGTCTCGGACCTGGTGGTTAATCGAACTTGGGCTTCTATGTCAGAACTTCATCATAAATTTGAAACGTTTCGTCCGCTCTTTTTTGAGTACTTCCAGGTCCGACACTTCGCCATGTCTTTGCCCCACCAGGAGGCTCTCCGGGCCCCGACCTCCTTTGAGTACATATGTTTACATTCACCTCTCACCAAAGGGATGATCTCCCAGATCTATAATTGGCTCATAGATTATACTTTCGATACTCCAGGACGACATGAGCAGGAATGGTAAAATGACTTGGGTCCTCCCCCAGACGACTTATGCTGGGAGGAAGTCAGGGAGGGGATTGCCAAGAGCTCAATCTCTACTTTGATTAAGGAAACTGCCTACAAAGTGTACTATAGGTTGTACTATACTCCCAATAAGCTGTCTCGAATGTTTCCTACGGCCACTCCGAGCTGCTGGCGGGAATGTGGCCAGAGAGGTACGATGCTACACATATGGTGGACCTGCCCTCGTATAGTTCCTTACTGGAACATGGTTCTTACACTCATAAACTCTGTGTCAGAACAACAGATAAGTAAAGACCCCTGGTCATTCCTTCTCTCTCGCCCTATACCTGATGAAAGCGCGCCTTCTAACAAGCTTATCTCCCATATTCTGGCAGCCGCTAAATCCCTAATAGCAAAGCACTGGAAAGACCCTAGGGCTCCCTGTATGCAGGAGTTACGGTCGTACATAGGTCATGTCGCAAGCATGGAGAGTATAACGTGCTACCTTCATGATAAATCATATAACTTTGATAAGGTGTGGGCCCCGTGGTACTTACTAGAAAGCCGTAGCTGCCTATCCAATACGGCTCCTCCCCCGGCAGTTGGAACATAGCTTCTGGGCCGCCTCTGGACCCCCCAGGCTGAATATGGTGCGCGGTGGGTGAGTAATGTCTATATGCTACCTCTCTGTCACGTAACAACTGTAACTGTGTGTTCCAGCTTTTCTTAGCATTGTTCCAAGTTTACGCGCCTATCTATTTATTAGCTATTTTGTTGACAATATTTGTGCCTCTCTACCCCCTCCCCCCCTTCCCTCCCCACCGATATAAAAGTATAAAACTCAGAGGAAACACCTTGATTATTAAGATTTTTCTTGTCAAAAATGTTGTATGTACTGTTCCTGTTGTTTCCTCTTCAAATAAAGAGTTTTTTAAAAAAAAAGAATACTTGGGTGTTTTTCCTGCTAACTCCTAAAAATCCTTATATCCAGCTAAGGCTCCTCTTTTATCAAGATTAATGAGCTCCCTGGAGACCTGGGGAAGTACAATATATAATGGCTCGGCCAGATAAATACCTAAAAATGAATCTCTGCCCCAATTTACTGTAGCATTTCAGAAACATTCCTGCAGAAATAATTGGGCATGTAATGTGCACAATTTAATATAAAGTGTTCACATTCATATGTTGCACTTTTACATAAAAAATAATAGATCCTCTTTGTATATTTGCAGGTTCAACAGGGATCTGGGAGTTTCAATCCTGGTCAAATACTCCAAAGTTGTCAAAATGTTCCAGGTAAACCTACTTCATGTGACAGAGTAAGCCCCCATGTTTCTATTTTTAGACATCTCAAACAGGCATCCAGCTGCCCATAATACCTTAATTTAGATTCCCCACCATCTCCCTTTTTCCTTAAGCCCACTGATTATGTGCTTATGGAGGATTTTTGATGCAATTAAATAATCAGATAAATTATCTCTCAATACCATTTCACTTAAAAGAGCCAATCTGTTGTTCACCCTACCACTAGAATATACAGTATATCCCCTTTTACTTAGTCGATTTAATAGATATCACCTGTTTGTAGACTTTTACATTGTTTGCAGATTCCAGATATGTAAACCTTCAGACAAACAATCTGAAATCTTGATATCTCCAAATTAAGCATTGCATGGGACCTCTATTGGATTTGGCTTGGACTCTTTGATGGACTTTTCAATCTTCAAAAGCACATGCCTCACCAATCTCTGTTTCCCAGATGCTACCGTACCTATTTATCCCTCTCTACACCATTCGTTCTAGTTCAACATATTCTTGTATGGACTAGCTGTGTCGATTCAGAGAAAGCAAAACAAGGCCCCGATATGGCAGCTGTCAGTTTTTAGCTGGGATGGCCTCATACTGCCCAGGGCCACCTGTTGCCCATCAGTGATTTATAGTAACATTGTAAGGTAAACAGACAGAGGTCCAAGGTCAATACTTGATAAAGTCAAATTGTGTTGATCCAGGTCAAGACAAGTGAAAGCAAAACAAAGAACACAGTGTAACAGTTGCCGATTTATCCTCATAGGGGTGAGGTGTGGTCGCTTCCTGACCCCAAAAATCACAATAACAAGAATTATATGGACAAGTCATACCCATAATATCCTCTAACATCTAATCCCTTTTTACTTTCTGTTAGTGAAGTTGCCATTATGGTTCTTGGTACAAAATATATAAATATTTGTACTGAGCTGAAATATAATTATACATGTTAATTAAGCTACCTCTACAGTGCTCTTTTTCCAAAGTAAACAAACCTAGTTTTTGTTACCTCTTTATAATTTAACACTCCCATTCCCTTTAGCATGATGTTGAACGGCTCTCAACACACTTCAGTTCTCTTTTGTTCTTCTTTTAGTGAGATGCCTCAAACTAAAAACCCATATTCAAGAAGTGATCCAAATAGTAATAGTGACTTATACAATGGTTGCCAATAACTCAGGCTAGCATAGCTATAAGAGGAGACCTCGTTGACGGTGAAAGAAGGATGATTGTGGGTGTGCGTTTGGCAGGAGCTTCAGGGATCAAAACAGCTCAACTTTCATGTTCCACAAGCAACAATATCTTAAGTAGATGTCAGTTGCAGCAGGGAATTCTGAAGGGCAAATAGCAACAGTGGGAATAAGCACATATCAATTTAGACTGTAAGCCCCAGTGGGGTAGGGACTGATGTGAGTGAGTTCTCTGTACAGCACTGCAGAATTTGTGGCGCTATATAAATAAATGGTGACTGTGACAGGATGGACCACCTATTCCACCCTGTCTGTTGTTGCTAGGAACCGGCTGGGCTTACTTTGCCACCGTTCCCTTTCTTTATCTCAAATGCGTTCTCTTGCTGCAGTAGGAGGGGCTTACACGAGCTGCCACCACTGGACTCCTATACCGGCATCCAGTACCGGGTTTCTACTGGGTAAATGATGCTGCTAGCGTATTTCGTTGCTGGTGTACCTGGGCTGGTAGTCCTGACCTCTTACTATGGATCAGGGATGCTGTGGATGGTCCCCCCCTGGCCTATCACACTGACCAGGGCTGCTGGGTAGCGGGCAGAGCGGTGGTACTGGAAAAGCTTGGCTCCAAACCTCAGACAGCCGGCGAGCAGATTAGATTTAGGGTCTAATCTGTATATCATAGGAATACAGCAATATTGAAGATGTTTCCAAGCAGGTCTTTGAAGCAAGATGTTTATTTGCTCACACTGGTTTGAGGTACCAGTGATCAGGTCAGATGTTGAATTCAGAAGAACACATTACATGCTCACAGAGCTCATCTTTTATACAGTTCAGACAAGGCTATTTTTGGCATCAGGATATACTCTATTTACACAAACATGGATTTAGTTGCATTGCAAAGCTAACAAAATTTGCACTTATCTATGAAATTCAAAGGCCACACAGTAACGACCCCCTGCTGGGCCTTTGGCCAGAGCAGTCATGACACTTCATCACAAAACTTTGTTAGCACTTCCTGCTATCAGACTCCCTTGCACATATGCCTAATTGGAGGTTTCCACTAGCAACCTTACAAATCCTAAACAATGACACTTCCATACTAAATACATCCCAATACACACAAGACCTCCATCCACAAAGGCCTATTGTATCAGATATATGCATCAGAAATAAGGAATATCCTTTAGTAAGGTGAAAACAGGAAAAAAACATTTTCTACCATGGTCTCAGAAATAACAATTTCCTATCTCAGAATATATACAATACAAAAAATAAGTGCATATGCAATTATATAAATATGCGCTCTGCGCTATTTCTCTTCAATAAATTGATACCATAAGTTATTTATGAGTGATCCAGTCACAGTGATGATGATGATGATATCCCAGGATCATGATGTCTGTGCAATTATTTGAAGACCAGTAAGCAAGTACAGATCAGTTGACTGCAACTTTCAATCTGTAGCACAAGTAGTCAGTTTAATCATAAATGGTTCAATAAGAACTTCACAAAGCAGGATAACATAGTCACATAGAGCACATAAACCGCTCATCACCTGGCAATGCACAATTTGTGAGTACTGTGGTGCAAACAGCACAGGCAATGGACTACCAAGCAGTGGAAGGTAATATGGTCAGTTGATCATCATCACCAGGTTCTGAACAAACTGATATGTCCACATATGGCACCAACTTAAAAATATACAAGTCTGCTTGCTTCCTATAGTGTTGTGGGGTACATTTCTTGGCATGGTTTGGTGCAGTCATTTCCTTAGAAGGCAAGGTCTCTGCTAATCGTTACCTAGTGGTAAATGAGTAATCAACTTTATCCCATATTGCAGCATTTCTTTGCTTACTGGAAGGGTGTATTCCAAGGATGATAATTCCCCTATCCACAGAGCTGGTACTACAACCCTTCTGCAAAATTCCAGACTGCTAGATTAATTGCAATGTGCATGCAGGCTGTACTGGTCGTATATGGTGACCCCTCACCAAACCCCCAGAGCCTATTATACTATTTTTTTCCCAGGGCTTGCTCTAGAATCCTCCCACTCAACTCCACATCCTCCTGCTGTGTTTGGCCGTGAGGTGAGCGGAGGAGTCATGATAAAAATGGCCGCATGTAGCGGTCCTCAGAGCACCAGTTAGATAAAGGGTTACCTTCGAAAAATTTTGCCAAAGTGTTAATTCTTTTTTATATATTCTTTATTTAATACACCAAATAACATTACACTTCAGTAAACATAGAGAATCAAACATACTAAAATCCAGCGTATTAGATTTTTAGTTTCTAAGAAACAAAAACAAATAACAAGGGAAAGACAAACAATTGTGGTAAGTAGGGAGAGGAAGAGGGAAAGAGGACCTACCAGGCTATCAGAGAATAAAGAACTACTCTATGAATTAAATGCAGAAGGAGGAGTTGGGAACCGTAGGCCATTTCATTGTATCATGGTCCTTGCGGTATTATGGTGTGTGGGGTGAATTGATTATGGCGAGGGAGAATTAAGTCTGGTACAATATTCATCATATTTGTTAAATTCCAATCACCTAACCAAGTCCATGGTGTTAATTCTGCTTTAAGTGACTTTATATTGGTGTTTCCATTTGTTTTCCAAATTTGCACATTTTTTTGTTTGCAAATCTTAATTGCTAGAGGATGCTCTTGCTTATGAAATATGTATTCTCATGCAGTCAATAAAACTTAATAGAAATTAAGATATTTTGCATGTATTCTTTATTTAAGGTAGTGGTAATTATATAATGGTGGGTGCTACTCATGGATTTGTGGAGTGATGGTGGCGCTATTAATTTAAAGTGGGGCGATGGGACTTTTAATTTAATGCTGAGGTGGTGTGGAGGCTATTAATTTAATGTGAGAGAGTTTGGCTAGTAGTGCTATTTATTAAATGTGAACACAGATTATTTAATGCTGGGAATGGTTGTGGGAAATACTTATATTTATGAAATGTAAATGATATTAATTTATTGCTGGGGCTGTTTGTGGGGAGGGAAATCGGTTTATTCATTTATAAGGATGAGCGGGCTCGGATTCCGCTAATCAGAGCCCACCCGAACAGTGCGGATCCGTCGGGATTCGAGCTCTGTTTGGGAACTTCCGGGCGCCAAACGAAGCCAAACCGAGGCTATGACATCCAAGTCTCGCGTCGGATCTCGCGAGACTCGGATGTCATAAATACTCACCTTGCGGCCGCCATCTTCATTTCGCCTGACATCAGGGAAGAGGGAGGGTGTATAGTGTAGTGGTGCTCTTTACTTGTGTCTAGTGCTCTGTCCTTGCTGAGTCCAGTGGTGCATCAGTCCAGTGCTCTGTCCTTTCTGAGTCCAGTGGTGCATCAGTCCAGTGTTCTGTCCTTGCTGAGTCCAGTGGTGCATCAGTCCAGTGCTCTGTCCTTGCTGAGTCCAGCGGTGCTTTTGTCCTGTGCTCTGTGCTGCTGAGTACAGTGGTACTTTTGTCCTGTGCTTTGTTCTGCTAAGTGCATAGTTATTTTAAAAGTATTAAAAAATCTTCAAAAAAAATAATTATAAAAACAAATTCAAAAAAGTATAAAAAAAATTCTTGCAGTCCAGAAACATTAATACTGCAATCTATTAAAAATTGTTCACAGTTCTTTCTTCCAGTCCAGAAACATTAATACTGCAATCTATTAAAAATTGTTCACTGTTCTTTCTTGCAGTACAGAAACATTAATACTGCAATCTATTAAAAATTGTTCACTGTTCTTTCTTGCAGTCCAAAAACATTTATACTGCAATCTACAAAAAATTGTTCACTGTTCCAGCAGTGTTTAAAAAATATAACTGTAATACAACGTGTGCTGCATATAATGGAGTACCAAAATTTGGAGGATAAAGTAGGGAAAGATCAAGACCCACTTCCTTCTAATGCTGAACCTCCTGCCACTAGTCATAACATAGACGATGAGATGCCATCAACGTCGTCTGCCAAGGGCGATGCCCAATCTCCTAGTAGAGGGCATGTAAAATCCAAAAACCCAAAGTTAACAAAAATTAGCAAAAAAAGGAAATTAAAAACATCTGAGGAGAAACGAAAACTTGTCAATATGCCATTTACGACACGGAATGGCAAGGAACGGCTTAGGCCCTGGCCTGTGTTCAGGACTAGTGGTTCAGCTTCACCCAAGGATCTAAGCCCTCCTCCCCCCCCTCCAAAAAATTTAAGAGAGTGATGCTGTCAGCAACAACAACACAGCAAACAACTCTGCCTTCTAAACAGATGACATCACAAATCCCCAAGGGTGTTGGTGGTTGCGAAGCCTGACCTTCCCATCACTGTACGGGAAGAGGTGACTCCATCCACCATTTGCAGCACACCCTTTGCATATGCTGGAAGGATCACCCACAGTGTAGATCCAGATTTGGATAATCAATGTGTCAATGTTGTACACCGGGAGGAGGCTATTGATGTAGCTGGCGCTGAGGAGGAACTTGACGAGGAGGATGCTGATGTGGTTATTTTAAATGAGGCACCAGGGGGGAAAACAGTTGATGTCCATGGGATGAAAAAGCCCATTGTCATGCCTGGTCAGAAGACCAAAAAATGCACCTCTTCGGTCTGAGTTATTTTTATCCAAATCAGGACAACAAATGTATGGCCATATGTAGCTTATGTAAAGCTCAAATAAGCAGGGGTAAGGATCTTGGCCACCTAGGGACATCCTCCCTTATACGTCACCTGAATAACCTTCATAGTTCAGTGATTAGTTCAGGAACTGGGGCTAGGACCGTCATTAGTCCAGGGACACCTAAATCCCTTGGTCCTGTTGGATACACACCACCAACACCCTCCTCGTCAACTTCCTCCACGATCTCCATTAGATTTAGTCCTGCAGGCCATGTCACCAGCCAGACTGAGTCCTCTTCAATCCGGGATTCATCCAAGGAATCCTGCAGCGGTACGCCTACTACTGCCGCTGCTGCTGTTGCTGCTGGTAGTCGGTCATCTTCCCAGAGGGGAAGTCGTAAGAACGCTACGTCTTTCACCAAACAGTTGACCGTCCAACAGTCGTTTGCCATGAGCACTAAGTACAACATTAGTCACCCTATTGCAAAGCGGATAACTGCGGCTGTAACAGCTATGTTGGTGTTAGACGTGCGTCCGGTGTCCGCCATCAGTGGAGTGGGATTTAGACGGTTGATGGAGGTATTGTGTCCCCGGTACCAAATCCCGTCGAGATTCCACTTCACTAGGCAGGCGATACCAAAGATGTACAGAGAAGTACGAACAAGTGTCCTCAGTGCTCTGAAAAATGCGGTTGTACCCTCTGTCCACTTAACCACGGACATGTTGACAAGTGGTTCAGGGCAAACAAAGGACTATATGACTGTGACAGCCCACTGGGTAGATACATCGCCTTCCGCAGCAACAGCAGCAGCTGCATCAGTAGCAGCATCTCCACAACGGCTGCTCGTGGCAAGGCAGGCAACGTTATGTATCACAGGTTTTAATAAGAGGCACAACGCTGACAACCTCTTAGAGAAACTGAGGGAAATAATCTCGCAGTGGCTTACCCCACTTAGACTCTCATGGGGATATGTGGTGTCAGACAACACCAGTAACATTGTGCGGGCATTACATATGGGCAATTTCCAGCACGTCCCATGTTTTGCCCACACCGTTAATTTGGTGGTGCAGTATTACCTGAAGAGTGACAGGGGTGTGCAGGAGATGCTTGCGGTGGCCCGCAAAATTGCTGGACACTTTCGGCATTCAGCCAGTGCCTACCGCAGACTAGAGGCACATCAAAAAAGCATGAACCTGCCCTGCCATCACCTCAAACAAGAGGTTGTGACGCGCTGGAACTCCACCCTCTATATGCTGCAGAGGATGGAGGAGCAGCAAAAGGCCATTCAAGCCTACACAGTCACCTACGACATAGGCAAAGGAGTGGGGATGCGCCTGAGTCAAGCGCAGTGGAGACTGATTTCCGTGTGCAAGGTTCTCCAGCCGTTTGAACTTGCCACACGAGAAGTCAGTTCCGACACTGCCAGCTTGAGTCAGGTGATTCCCCTGATCAGGCTGTTGCAGAAGCAGCTGGAGAAAGTGAGGGAGGAGCTGGTAAACCATTGCGATTCCACCAAGCATGTAGCTCTTGTGGATGAAGCCCTTCGTACGCTTTGCCAGGATCCGAGGGTAGTCACTCTTTTAAAGTCAGAGGAATACATTCTGGCCACCGCGCTCGATCCTCGGTTTAAAGCGTATGTTGTGTCTCTGTTATTTGCGGTCACAAGTCTACAGCGGAGCAAAGACCTGCTGGTCAGGAGATTGTCCTCTGAAGAGGACCGTGACATGCCAACAGCTCCACCTTCATTTTCTTCCACACCTGTGGCAGCGAGGAAAAAGCTCAGTTTTCCTAACAGACCCGCTGGCGGGGATGCTGAGAACATCTGGTCCGGACTGAAGGACCTGCCAACCATTGCAGACATGTCTACTGTCGCTGCATTGGATGCTGTCACTATTGAAAAAATGGTGGAGGATTACTTTGCTGACACCATCCAAATAGACATGTCAGACAGTCCATATTGTTACTGGCAGGAAAAAAAAGGCAGTTTGGAAGCCCCTGTACAAACTGGCTGTATTTTACCTGAGTTGTCCCCCCTCCAGTGTGTACTCGGAAAGAGTTTTTAGAGCAGCGGGGAACCTGGTCAGTGAGCGGCGAAGGAGGTTGCTTCCGCAGAACGTTGAAAAAATGATGTTCATAAAAATGAATTATCAATTCCTCAATCAAGTACAGCACTGCCCTCCAGATACTACAGAGGGACCTGTGGTTGTGGAGTCCAGCGGGGACAAATTGATAATGTGTGAGGATGAGGAAGTACACACTGAAGGGGGAGAGGAATCAGAGGATGAGGATGAGGACGACATCTTGGCTCAGTAGAGCCTGTTTAGTTTGTACAGGGAGAGATGAATAGCTTTTTTGGTGTGGGCGCCCAAACAAGCCAATCATTTCAGCCACAATTGTTTGGTAGGCTCTGTCGCTTAAATGATTGGTTTGTTAAAGTGTGCATGTCCTATTTCAACAACATAAGGGTGGGTGGAAAGGCCCAAGGACAATTCCATCTTGCAAATCTTTTTTTGGCATTATGTGACCGTCCAACAGTCGTTTGCCATGAGCACAAAGTACGACAGTAGTCATCCTATGGCAAAGCGGATAACTGCGGCCTTAACAGCTATGTTGGTGTTAGACGTGCATCCGATGTCCGCCATCTGTGCAGTGGAATTCAGACCAGTTGGAGGAGGTGTTGTGGCCCCGGTACCAAATTGGGTCCCGGTACCACTCCACTACGCAGTCCAGAAAGCTTTGTATCAGATATTAAACTATGTTCCCTGTTCCTGCCAAATAAAAAAATAATGAAAATGCCCTGTCATCATCGAAAACAAGAGGTAGTGACGCGCTAGAACTCCACCCTCTATATGCTGCAGAGGATGTAGGAGCAGCCATCTGTGCAGTGGAATTCAGACCAGTTGGAGGAGGTATTGTGGCCCGGTACCAAATTGGGTACCCGGGCCACTCCACTACGCAGTCCAGAAAGCTTCATATCAGATATTAAACTACGTTCACTGTTCCTGCCAAATAAAAAAATTAGTGGAAATGATTGTTATTGAATGTTATTGAGGTTAATAATAGCATAGGAGTGAGAAAAAACCCAAAAACTGGATTTTAGCACTTTTTATGCTTTTTTAAAAATAAATCAGAACCCAAAACCCTAAATCAGAACCAAAACCTTTCGTCAGGTGTTTTGGCAAAACAAATCAGAACCCAAAACCTCAAGCTAATCAGAACCCAAAACACTAAAAGTGGCCGGTGCACACCCCTATTCATTTAATGGGAATGCTATTAATTTAATATTGGGGACGGTTATTAAATGTGGGTGTTACTGATTTAACGCTGAACTGCTTGAGGCTTTCTATATTTCATTTACCTGTCTTTTTCAAAATAGGGCCCCAACATTCCAGGATCCAGACAAGCAGGAACTGAGCTTAAGACTCCAGTAGCAGTGGGTAGTGAAAGCTGCAGGAACAAGTAGAAGAGAGCAGGACAGTCTGCCACTTTTGCCTCCACCTGGCCCGGGGAGGTAGAGTCGCAATAGAAGGAGGGTCCTGCCTATTTCGTTTGTAATGGGCCCCACAATTTCTGATGGCAGCTCTGTCTCTATACACTCTTTATACTACATTACTTACAAGACAAAATTAACAATCATCACTACAGCTTTAGGCATGGTACTATACAAAAGAATAAACATATCACTTAAAAGTTCTGCATATGATTACATTCTTACTTAATAATTCCAAACTATATCTGGATTTATTGGAATATTATTGACATAAATAGAGAGCTGCCCATAGAGGAGGATGAGAGGTGCAGACAGCAGGAATGCCAATGCCTTTGCCTCGGACAAAACGCGCGTCGGCATTCGTGCTGTCTGCACCTCTCATCCTCCTCTATGGGCAGCTCTCTATTTATGTCAATAATACTCCAATAAATCCAGATATAGTTTGGAATTATTATTTAGGCAGATAGCAATACACCCCCCCCCCCCCCGTATTATGAGAAGTGATGGTGTTCTCTCAGTATGGGATAATTAAAAAGATTAAATAGCAATAATGATCCCAGTGAGAGGAACTAACAAATCTCCATAGGACAAGGGAATTGTATCAATTATTGAGGAACATAGTAACAGATATCCCTAAACTACTTTATTCTCAGATAAACTATTTATTATTATCCTCTATAGGTAGCAATGTTGTACCTTTAGATATGAGTGCCAAATGAGATAAGTGGGAATAACAACCTTAGTCCAATCCTGTTTCCAGCATAAGCCCAGATACAAATAGAGAGGATGTGCTTGGTGCAGAGAGCAATTTTAATTTACATTTTACTATTATGTATACATAAAAATTGGTTTTATATTTTCACTTCCTTTGTTTTTATTATTCCAATAAAAGTTATTTTTTATCCTTCGAAATTATCCCACACATATATAATTATGTAAGCTGATAGTGCATCTTACCAACACTTCTTTTTTTCTTATTTTACTATTCTACTATTGCCAAGTTTAAGATGGCACCCTGAGTAACAAATGTCTGAATATATATATATATATATATATATATATATATATATATATATATATATAAAAAAGAAAACAGGGATACTCTGCACTCTCCAAACACATAATTAATGCTATATCAAGTACTGTTCTATATTAAAAACAGGGAATGTTAGTTCCACATATTGCAATATATGTTAAGCTGACCAACTAACGCCAAAGTCTTCCCATTCTGGTCAGTCCTAACATGATCAAATGCTATGCTATTTCATCTGGGCTTAAGGCTTACCTGCACATAGCTTTATATATTAATATATATATATGAACCAGTAGTTGATATGAGAAAAATATCTTAAAATAGTTTGGTAATCAGCCTATTGCAATTAGTGCGACAGTCCTTTTTTTCCTCTTTATATTGATATCATACCTTTTGTATGGAGCCTATAGAGGGACATCTTTAACCAGCTCCAGGCATATGACTACCAATGATCTCGCCTGTATATTATACAGATAAGCTTATATTTATTATCTTCATTGTGAGTTTGCATTTTATATATATATATATATATATTTTATATTTTTAATCTGCTGAATAAATTGTTTGCAAAAATACTACACCATATGGCTTTCTTATATCTTTCCTACTATTGAGCGGTGATGCAGCAGTTATTAATAGAACATACTATATTTGCATCTTGTCTCTGCGAGCAAAGGAAATCACCACCTGGGATGACTGAGGTGCCTATATACAGATAAGCTGTTATTTTACTTATTTCTGGTACGCACACTACTATACTATTAATCTGCACAGTGTCTCACCTGATTTGCTAATATATGCTGCTATTTGCTGATATCCACCTGCATTACTATTTTTCTCGGGATTTTATGTTCTCTGGACTCTCTGAGCTTACTGACTATATATACACAATTATCTGTTTTTACACCTGAAGGTGCCGTCCTTCCATAACTTATCATTTTGAGATATAGATATATATATATATATATATATATATATATATATATATATATGAACCATTAGTTGATATGAGAAAAATATCTTAAAATAGTTTGGTAATCAGCCTATTGCAATTAGTGCGACAGACCTTTTTCCCCCGCTCTATATTCATATCATATCGTTATGGGACAGTCCCAATATCCTGGAGATACAAATATGAAAGTTTGGGCAGACTGAATAACATATAGCCAGCATCAGCTCACACACTACAACAATGAGCTGTTTAAATCCATTGAAGACTTGCAATGAGAACCGAAAGTTCCTACACTAAATTTCTATAGATAATTTCAGCTCAGACATGCATTTACCCTTCTTTTGTTACAATTGAAAAGTTACAATGTAGCGAATGGCTCTACTACTGAAGGCCTTACTGCACATTTGTATAGAGAGTGTAACTGTAATGTAAAAGTAGATATGAGTTAGCTCACTGGTGACCAGTGTACATACGAAACCATACACCATATGTTTCTGTACTATGTGCATAACTAATCCAGTTGTGTTGGTTACATGGAGTATATGATACTCCAGCAAGACTGTTTAAAGCCAGGCTTCAACTTTATATAAATTCCGAAATTTGTCTTTTAGGATGGCTGGATGAAATTCTGACAGAAAGGACCATAATGTAGGCAATCAAAGAATTACTACTCTTAGCTTAAAAAAACCCCAAAAAAACAAAACAAAAAAAAAGCACACACTTAGATAGTAACTCTCACTCTCTCAATGCATAGTCTCAGTGGATGATGTTGTAAAGCTACAGAAATGAATTTATGATTGTAACCCCAGAGGTGTGACTAGGTTATATTTTTTTTTACATTTATTTTAAAAATCATGGGTATACACTCATTGGCCAATTTATTAAGTAACCTGGACACCTGCTCGTTAATGCACATATCTAATCAACCAATCATGTGGCAGCAACTCAATGCATAAAAGCATACAGACATTGTAAAGAGGTCCAGTTATTGTCCAGACCAGACACCAGAATGGGTAATAAATGTGATGTATGTGACTCTTGACCATGGAATGATTGTTGGTGCCAGACAAGGTGGTATGAGTAATTCAGAACTTGCTGATCTCCTGAAAATTTCATTTACAAAAGACTCATTCACAATAGAGAACAATGCGCAAAAAAAATAAAAAATATCCAGGGAGCTGCAGTTCTGTGGGCGAAAACAACTTGTTAATGAGAGATGTCAGAGGAGGATGGCCAGACTGGTTCAAGCTGGCAGAATGGCGACAGTGACTCAAATAGCCATGCGCTACAAAGTGTTGCGCAGAAGAACTCTCTCGGAACGCACAATGAACCCTAGAGTGGGTGGGTTACAGAAGCAGACCACATAATTTGACGTAAATAACAAGAATCCATGGATCCATCTTGCCTTGTGTCAGCGGTGTAGGCTGATGGTGCAGTCAAAACATACAATAAATATAAATTATTTATACAGAATTTGTATTTGGTGTTTATAGTTTTGAATGAACTTGCTGACCATTTGGATATATTAGGAACAGCAGCATCTGAACTGTGTACCTCTGAGCTCATAAGCATAATACAAAAGATGACACTAGGGCACACGATGCCCAACTGACACATTACTTAGAACACACTCCTTGGGGTAAATGTATCAAGTTGTGAGAGAAGTGGAGAAGTTACCTATAGCAACCAATCAGATTCTAGTTATCATTTATTTAGTACATTGTACAAAATGATAGCAAGAATTTGACTAGTTGCTATAGGCAACATCTCTACTTTTAAACCCGCCAGAAGCTCGCAGCTTGATTTATTTACCCCTAACGTCTACCAGAAAGTAGTCCACATGTACTACACTGTGTTATGTTCTCTTGTCACTCTGCCATGCTACATCACCCATTGCTATAACTTATATAGTCTGATATGAGTGGCATTATACATTAATCCATCCTTTAGATGTGTACATATCCTTTCACTTGCAAACAGTGTATCATGAGTAAACAATATGTGACATCTGTAAGATAAAAAGAAAACACTGTAACTAGTGTATTATATCTTGTCAAATGTATGTATGAGCACGTCAGTCACAAGATGAATGTTAATACATTTGTTTTGCTATGGTGGGTACACCACCAGGTTGTGCATGAAAATGTTAAATAAAGTTAAATGAATAAAGGCTCCAATATATTTAAAATAAAACAATTATGAATTTTGCTTTGAGTGTTTATTTTTCCACTTATCCTGTTCACTGTCTTTATTCAGTACAGTGTGCTGGTTAACTTTGTTCTCAGACAGGGAAAGATTTAAGGTGCCTACACTTTTATCAGTAAAAGAGTGACGAGTTATGTAGGGCCCATGTAGTAATACTGATATTTATATTGACAACATAACTTTATTTCCATTTGTTTGGTTCTAGTATGAGGAGTATGAATTGATCTGATCTAATTGAAATTGATTGGATCATTTTTGCCCAACAACAGACATGTCTGAATTTGGGAAGGTCAGCAGCCTTTGTGGTGTGGTTTGCACCAATGCCATCAGGAAGGAGCTTAACACATATAATGTCTATTTAAAAGTTTGTTCACCACTTTCCTATGAAAGTTACATTCACAGACTGATCTTGCAAAGTGCACAAGTTAAGGAAGACAGGCCCTAGACATACCAAAGAAGGTAGATGATGCTAGCAAAACTGAGATGCCAATGGCTTAATTTATATTTCCAATTATTCCTTGTTTAAAAAATGATTCTGTCCCTGTTCTCAACATATCTTATCATTTTACACTTACTAAAGCTGGGTACACACTACAGAAATTTCGACCAACTTTTTATGCCGAGCGATTTTACATCCGACCGATGGTCCGATCGCTCGGTCCATGGACTGCATACACACTAACCTTGTTTAGGACGATAAAGGGAAGAGCGAACGTCTCTTTAGCGACTTTTTACAGCCATGTTGTCGTGAGCAATGATTTTAATTTCGTAACACTGCAGCGACATTTGCGGGAAATGTAACGAGATACCAAAGGCATTAGTATAAAGGGGCAGAGCTTTAGCTATAGTAACCTCCCAAAAAAGCATAAAAACAGAAGGCTACACTGTCTCTTCATTCATTCCTATTTGTAAACCTGCAATGGCTACAGAAGTACAAGAACAAGCAACTGCACTTCTCCTGCTTGCTGTGGCAAGAAGGCTGCTGGTACAGAACCAAAGAGAAAGAAGGAGAAAGAGTAGATCTTGTTGGAGCAAAGATTGGTTCAGGAGAAGAGACACGTTCTCTCATATACCCCTGCTACAGGAGATACGGGACAACAACCCAGATGATTTCAAGAATTTTCTTTGTATGAATGATTCAATTTTTCAGGAACTGCTCCAACTATTAACCCCTCTCATCCAGAGGGAGAACAACCATTTAAGGAGACCCATACCGCCAGAGCGGTAATGGTCTGCAGCCAGACAGGTGCAATACACATCTATACAAAACACAAGCCTGTGATGTGCGGATTCCGCACCACGTGGGACTGGGATTGACATAAAGAATTAACATACACACGCCCCCCAGGTCAAGGAAGTATCGGAGGATTGTCGTGGATCGGTCGGAAGTTTATACACACTACACAGAAGAAACGTGATTGGAACGAAAATATTAAACGGTACGACCAACCAAATGAGGCGATAATCGTCCATTTGGGCAGACTTTCGACCATCGTGTCACTGCACACACTGACCCGACTTTTGAACGAGCGGTCGTATGTCGGCTGTTTGAGCCGATTATTGGAGCTTAATACTCACATTTAAAGGATCCTATGTATTGTTACAGTGTTAACAGGGACTTCTTTGACAATAGGGATACTCTGGTTTGCATAACAGTATTATATATATCAGAGACACAGAAAGCTTAAGGATTTATAATGCCATGAGCCACAAATGTGAGGGAATAGTAAGCATGGACTGACTATTACATTTACCAGAGGATCCTCTGGTGGACCTCAAGTCTAAGGAGGTCAGGAGCGGATTGGAAATAGACCTTACCAGGATTTTGCCTTTGGGGGCAAGGGGTGGGCTGGGACGGTCCCATATTCTATGCTTTGGGCCAATATCTCTGCAGGCTGGAGCACTTGCTTTCTGTTGCCTTAGAAAGACAGCACGCGGCTATTTACATAAGTATTGCAGCCTCTAGCTGTGTGCATGCATGGCAGTGACTCCCGCTAATGGAAATAATGCCTTTGCATGTGGAAGCCTATTTTAAGTATCAACGTGGTATTTAGACCACCACAATGCCTGTTCTTTTATGTCCATCTCAGGCATTGGCCATGTTTACAATGATTGTTGCTAGGTCTAAAGGGTGCTAACCCGCATACTTTGTGATTGCTCCATCTGCAGTTGTTTTGGTCGTGCCTACATGAGGCCACTTTCACAATGTTTTCCAGGGTCACTTTATGTTCCCAATCTGACCACAAAGGCCCATATATTATGCTTTAAAAGGACCTTCACACATTCCCCTCTGACTCTCCAGGGCTAGTGAGGCAGACGGCTGTGTTGTACGAAGGAAGCTGCCTATGATCTCTACTGAACAAAGAAAGCATAGAATATTTACACTTTTTTACACTTATATAGTAAAATGGCACTATGCAAAAATGTATTTATTTAAAAAACTATAGGCCCTCTTTAAAAAAAAAGAAAAAATTAGAGAAGGTGACAATAAATAAAAACGGTTAACCAAAAAGACCAATAGGCCAATGAAGTCTCTATATTATTCTGTATTTTTAGAATTAAATATATATTTACAACTCTGCATACATCTCTTCATTGGTGGATACAATTTAATAAAGTATATGGAAGGAAAAAAGAAGGTGAACCAAAACAGGTATACCATTAATCACCAGAGAAAGTCTAACTAGAATGTGATTGACAGAACTATTCTTGGACAGTACTCCTTTCATAAGAAGCAAATATTCAAAATAGCATTAAGTCACATAGCAGTTTGTGGGTACATGTCTAATGTTAAAAAACTGAAATGTACTTCATGTTGCAGGTGTGTGGTCTCAGAGAATAATTACTATGTTTATGAAGAGGGTATAGAGCCCTGTTTATCAAACTTATTATATTCAACACAGTGATAGGCATAATTTATTATTGCAGCAATAAAAATATGAGTCTTTTGATCCTATTTATAATAATAAAAAAAAACAGCAAAAAATATTTATTGCAGTAAAAAGAACGTTGTTTCATAGTGTCCACAAATAACCATTGGTAGCCCCGTTACTATGCAGGGCAAAGTGAAAATAAGCCTTATCGCCTAAATGCTCTTTGTTAAATAAGACACATAGGAGTCTATTTAACACTGGTGTCTAGTGGGCAGCATTAAGTGTCATTTTGTATCGCTGCAAACTGCAGGATTAGATTAGGAAGTTGGTTACGCATCGTATGAATTAATTAAATAAGGATATTAATTTGGCAATCATGCACATATGAAGTAGGGAAATTTCTGTATTATGTATGCAAGTGAAATCTCACTGTGTAGTGTTTAAATTTGAAACGATTTAAATGAATCAATAATTTGTATCTTTTGTCTGTCACTAGCTGTGCCTATAAATAAGGATGTTTACATCATGCGATTTTAGGCTTGAAAATGGAGGCAGCTGAAACGGGTAGCTTTTAGCTGTATGCAAATTTTATTTATTGATTTTTCAAAAGGTCATGATAAATGTAATTTATGTTACAGACTACAAAATTAGATCAGTAATACCTTTCTGCAGCAACACCTGTATACTTTAATGGTATTACCCCTTTTGGGCATTTGTATACCTAAGCTGGTATTAACACCCCTGTAAGAGCTTATCTCTAGCAGCTCCCCAGGCAATGCTATAGTAAACACATGGTATTAAAGTATATATTTCCACTGGAGAATAAGGAGAATACCTATTTACCTATTTAGAATACACAGATAACAATGTGCACTGGAACCTGAGGAGTGTAATTCTCTTACTCTAGGGGCTTCCAAGGACCCCATCTGTATCTCCAGAACATAGCTGTTTTATAAACATACAAATGTGCAACTCCATTTTGTCATTCATTTTTCATTGTTTTCTTGGTATCCCGCAGGGGATATTACATAACTACTACACCTTTGGACACAAAACATTTCAGAACCAGATGTATTTTTCCTCATAGATCAATTTTCACATTTTCTCTATAAAGCACTTTCTCCATGAATAACTTTTGTATCTCATAGCTTACTCACCTGAAGTTTAGGTTTTTGTTTTGTGCTGGTGGGGGAACAATTGTAGTTTCTTTTAGAAAAGGCATGGTGGCAGTGTCGCCTGTCTGTCAAGTCAAGGCTGTGGGATGAGTCTCAACTATAAAATACTTTATTTTACACTTGTGCATTGCAACTGATGCCAGCTGGTGGCCGGTAACCAGAGAGGGAAACTGGGACTAGCCAAAGTTAGGTTGCCTGGTGTATTCCTGACGAATGTATGCTGTTATTGTGGTGTGAACAATAAAGCACTGTTTAATTTCAAGCACAAAGCTGTTAGTGTCTGATGTCTGCAGGGTGTCAGTTGCAGTGGGGAGGATGCTGTGTTGTAGAGAATTAGAGATGGTCACTGACCCCCGTGTTTTGGTTTTGGATTCGGTTTTGGATCTGGATTACCGTCGTGTTTTGGTTTTGGTTTTGGTTTTGCAAAACCGCCATTGCGTGTTTTGGTTTTGGTTTTGGTTTTGTTTTGTTTTGCTATTTTTTTGGAAAATCCATGTTTTTGGGCCTAAATTAACCCAATTTAGTGCTCCAACTGTTTTAGAGACAAGTAATCTAATTGTTGAGGTAATAAATCATCCAAAAAAACAGTTTAATTCTTCGTTGGTAGGCCTATTCTACACACAAAACAGATTGTCTTCATCTCCATCTATGCATATTGGCAATGCAGCCATCGTCTTTGAATGTATATTACACCCTACACTTATAGTTAAATATGTAAAGAAATGGAAAAAGCCAGTTTGGTTTCTGTCTCTCAAGGCCCCCCTCCACTTGTATAAAATACCAAAAAATTCAGCCATTATAGACTGTACAATATTAATTGACATGGAGAAAGCCAGTTTGGTTTCTGTCTCTCTAGGCCCCCCTCCACTTGTATAAAATACTAAAAAATTCAGCCATTATAGACTGTACAATATTAATTGACATGGAGAAAGACAGTTTGGGGTCACTCTGTCTCTCTAGGCCCCCCTCCACTTGTATAAAATACCAAAAAATTCAGCCATTATAGACTGTACAATATTAATTGACATGGAAAAAGCCAGTTTGGTTTCTGTCTCTCTAGGCCCCCCTCCACTTGTATAAAATACCCAAAAATTCAGCCATTATAGACTGTACAATATTATGAAAAATGGACAAAGCCAGTTTAGGGTCACTCTGTCTATGACACCCTACCCTTAAGGATAAATTGCCCTAACAGCAGCCTTTCAAGATGGTATGTGATATGGAAATGCCACAAGTCCCTTTCCTCTTTGGGGGTAGATTGCACCCTACACTTACATAGAAAGTTTTAAAAAGATGTTATCAGCATCATCTTCAGCTTAATCCTCACCCTCATCAGTGTGTACGTCATCATCACAGACTATCAATTCATCGCCGCTTGAATCCGCCATTAGAGAACAGTCAGTGCTTGGATGTCTTGGATGGTGAAGGCCTTCCTCGTGGAAGATGTAGTTCATTTTTATAAACATCATTTTCTCCACATTTTTGGGAAGTAACCTTCTACGGCGATCACTGACTAAGTTCCCTGCTGTGCTGAACACTCGTTCAGAGTACACACTGGAGGGTGGGCAGCTTAGGTATTGCAAAGCAAGTTTGTACATGGGTTTCCAAATGGCCTGCTTTTCTTCCCAGTAAGGAAAGGGACTGTCTGACATTTCCATATCAACTACCTCTTGAAAGTAATCCTCCACCATCCTTTGCATGTTTATACTCATATTGGATGGAGTTATGGGCAAAGTGACACATTTTTTTGAAAAATCCTTCAAACCAGCCCAGATGTTAAATTGTTCTGGTCTGCCCCCTGTGTCTTCCCTGCTTCTTTTTTGGAAATTTAATTTTTTACGAGCAACAGCTTGAGAAAGTGAAGGAGGACACGTCGTCAAGCCGAGGCCCAGTTCAGCGGCCAACTTGCTGAGCAATAGCTCCTTGCAAAAGTTCACATCTCGCTCATTTACAAGTAAAGACTCAATGTAGGTTTTAAACCTTGGATCAAGCACAGTGGCCAAAACGTACTGATCCGAGTTCAAGATCTTAATAACTCGAGGATCATTGTGAAGCGAATTAAGTACTTGATCGACAAGGCCAACATACTTTGCTGAATTGCTTGCTTTCAGCTCCTCCTTCATTTTCTCAAGCTGCTTTTCCAATAGTCTAATTAATGGAATGACTTGGCTCAAACTAGCAGAGTCTGCACTGACCTCACATGTCACAACTTCAAATGGTTTCAGCACCTTGCACAGCACTGAAAGGATTCCCCACTGTGCAAGAGTGAAATACATCCCCCCTCCTTTCCCAATGTCATGACTTGTGCAATATGCTTGGATGGCTTTGCGCTGTTCCTCCATCCTCTGAAGCATGTACAGGGTGTAATTCCACCGAGTTACCACCTCTTGGTTAAGTTGGTGGCAGGGCAAGTTAAACTGCTCTTGGAGCTGCTGTAATCTCCTACATGCTGTGGCTGAATGCCTGAAATGGCCTGAAATTTTACGGGCCACTGAAAGCATCTCCTGCACCTCACGGTTATTTCGTAGGAAGCTCTGCACCACCAAGTTGATGGTGTGAGCAAAACAGGGAATATGTTGGAAATCACCCAGCTGTAATGCTCGCACTATATTGTTTGCGTTATCTGAAATGACATACCCTGGGGAGAGTCCGAGTGGTATAAGCCATGCATCAATCACATCTCTCAGTTTGCGTAACAAATTGTCAGCCGTATGCCTGTTAGTGAAGCCGGTGATACAAAGAGTGGCCTGCCTGTGACAAATGTTACGTAGTGGTGTACATGCTGCTGCTGTTCCTGCTGGTGAAGGTGAATGACCAACCCAGTGGGCTGTCACAGTCATATAGTCTTTGGTTTGGCCACTTCCACTTGTCCACATATCTGTGGTTAAGTGAACAGTGGGCAGAATGCCATTTTTCAGCGCAATCTCTACATTTTTACACACTTTTTGGTATAGTTGTGGAATAGCTTTACGGGAGAAATGGTGTCGCGATGGAATTCTGTAACGCGGACACAAAACCTCAATTAACTGTGAAAAACCAGCTGCGTTTATTGTGGAGATTGGACGCAGATCTAACACTAACATTGCAGCCATGGCGTCTGTGATTCGCTTGGCGACTGGGTGACTGCTGTCATATTTGCTTCCCCTCGCAAATGATTGTTTCACAGTTAATTGCTGAAATGTAGGACTGCTCATTTTATTAACCTGCCTCTGGGATGACGATTCACCCCCAGCAGCAGCAACAGCAGCAGCAGGACTAACGCTTTCTTCAGAGGAATCAATAATAGTGCCGGAGTCATCCAGCCTTAAGTGGGATGCCGGGCTAACTCCGAGCGCCACTGAGGATATTGATGAGGATGGTGTGGTGGGTGTATTTTGTAGCCGTCGGTATGTCGGTGAGCGGAGGGTCTTAGCTGATGAGGGAGTGCTTGTATTCTTTTGGGAAGAACTTTCAGCTTTTCCCAACACTTTGCCATGAACTCTCGTTAAATGGCGTAACATAGACGAGGTTCCAAGATGGTTAAGGTCCCTCCCTCGACTGACTGTGGCTTCACATACACTACAAATGGCTATACAATTGTTGTCTGGATATGGGTAGAAATAATTCCACACATAAGAAGTGGATTTTTTTGTTTTATGCCCAGGCATGACAATGGCCTTTTTCTTGTCACGTGCCAGAACTGCTGCCACTGGCGCAGGACTTACACAAACAACCTCATCCTCATCAACATCCTCATTAGCGCCCTCGTCGCCTACACAAATCTCCCCCTCATCCTCTTCTAATTCCAAAGTGGCATCCTCAATTTGGGTATCACCGGCTACACTCGGGCTATTAAGGCACACATCAGCAGAATGCTCACGATTAGACATCCCACTGTTGGATGGACTCTCCACAGGGATTGTTGTCATTTGTGAATCAGAGCAAATATTCTCCTGTAATGCCTCACTGTTATCTTGCAGCTCGGCTTTGACGCGTAACAGTAGTTGTGCACCAATTGTAGGCTGGGTAACTTTTTGGGATCTGCCACTAATAGCCAAAGGTGAAGGCCTCATTCTCTCTTTGCCACTGCGTGTGTAGAATGGCATGCTTGCAATTTTTTTTTTATCGTCACTTAACTTTTGCTCAGTTACACTTCTTTTTCGCTTCAATACAGTAAATTTTTTTTTGTTTTTTGTTTTTTGCACTAATTTGAAAACACTCTGTTGTTTGACATCGCCTTGGCCAGATAACGTATTGGGAACACTAACATCAGGACTGGTGACAGAACCTGGTTGCTCATTCAGATCATATGTGGACTGCTTTGAATCCATTCTGAGCGCAAACCACTGGGGAGTGCTAAAAATTATTTAGTAGATACTGCTGACAGTTATGACTTTTGACAGCCAGAAATATTAATGCACAATTAGGGAGGACACCCCAAAAGCACTGAGGAGTGCTAAAAATTATTTAGTAGATACTGCTGACAGATATGACTTTTGACAGCCAGAAATATTAATGCACAATTAGGGAGGACACCCCAAAAGCACTGAGGTGTGCTAAAAATTATTTAGTAGATACTGCTGACAGAAATGACTTTTGACAGCCAGAAATATTAATGCACAATTAGGGAGGACACCCCAAAAGCACTGAGGAGTGCTAAAAATTATTTGGTAGATACTGCTGACAGATATGACTTTTGACAGCCAGAAATATTAATGCACAATTAGGGAGGACACCCCAAAAGCACTGAGGAGTGCTAAAAATTATTTAGTAGATACTGCTGACAGATATGACTTTTGACAGCCAGAAATATTAATGCACAATTAGGGAGGACACCCCAAAAGCACTGAGGAGTGCTAAAAATTATTTAGTAGATACTGCTGACAGATATGACTTTTGACAGCCAGAAATATTAATGCACAATTAGGGAGGACACCCCAAAAGCACTGAGGAGTGCTAAAAATTATTTAGTAGATACTGCTGACAGATATGACTTTTGACAGCCAGAAATATTAATGCACAATTAGGGAGGACACCCCAAAAGCACTGAGGAGTGCCAAATATGAAGAAAAAATAATAAACCTCTATCCTCCTCTCTGCACTAGCGATTTTGGTTAGAGCAATTGCAAGAACAATATTGTATTCTCTGTCCCTGCTCTAATTAGCCTATGACTACACCCTGCTCTCTCCCTCTGTCAAATGGCGATGGATTGCTGTGGAGGCGTGTATTTATAAAGTTGAAGTATCGCGAGAACCGAGCCCCGAGATCCGACGACGTCACAATGACGTTCGGCCTCGATTTGGATTCGGAATGGGCGGGAGAGTACCGAGCTGCTCAGCTCGGTACTCGGATACCCAAATTTCGTGTGGGTTCGGTTCTCGGAGAACCGGACCCGCCCATCTCTATAGAGAATGCAAATATTTTATCTGTGGAGAGACAGAAATGAGCAATATTATTGTGAAATGTTCAGCACCTGTTTTTTTTCCAAAGAAAGCAAAAGGTTTAAAAGTTGCTAGGCATTGTAGTGACGCACCTTGTTTATTCTCTGAGCTGTGAGTTGGGTGTGGTTCCAAAACTGTGTGCATAGACGTTTTGCTAATTACCTGTGGAAAGTACTGGATGAATGTAAAGATCAAGCTTGTGGTTTAAAGGCTGCAATCAAACTAAGATAAATTGATGACAGTACAAATTCATCATCATCATCATCATTTATTTATATAGCGCCACTGATTCCGCAGCGCTGTACAGAGAACTCATTCGCATCAGTCCCTGCCCCATTGGAGCTTACAGTCTAAATTCCCTAACACACACACACACAGACTAGGGTCAATTTTGGATAGCAGCCAAACAACCTACCAGTATGTTTTTGGCGTGTGGGAGGAAACCGGAGCACCCGGAGGAAACCCACGCAAACATGGGGAGAACATACAAACTCCACACAGATAAGGTCATGGTCAGGAATTGAACTCATGACCCAAGCGCTGTGAGGCAGAAGTGCTAACCACTGAGCCACCGTGCTGCCCAAATTGACTTTATTCCAGTTAAGATGGACAAGAAAAGGAATAAAATATGTCAAAAATAAAGTTTAGACATAGGTGTGTTTGAAAGTCAGTCCCAACAGGAAAATTTGGAAAACCTGCACGGGAGTTTGCAGAGTGAAAATAAAGTTGGAGAATCTCAAGGTCTCTGCATAAGCCTGGTGTTACCTTGGTCAGACTATATGACCAGGGAAGAATATGATTGCTTGGAGAAAACCTTGATAGAAGATTATGTGTTCATGGCAGAGTATGATTGCATGGAGAAATTTTTTAGAGAAGAAATCTGCTGGCTTGAAAAAGAGTTGAGGAGCTCAAATCAACAGTTGTATGAGTTAAAAAAAAATCATGAAAGAGAAAAAAATAGAGGGAGCTCTTAAGGAGATAGTAGCAGAGAAAGACCAAGAAATTGCTGTTTTAAAAAAAATCTTGTCATGGTTCAGCAAGAGGTGCACACATCAAGAGAGTCTGTAAAGGAACTTGTGGAACACAAATTAGAGAGGTTACATCTGTCTGCAGCGTGTGAAAAGCTTGAACGATTGTTCCATAAAGAAGACTCTTTCTGATAAACATGCCGAGGAACGTGACAATGCTGTGACCTTTCCATCCTCTCTGAGTGACTTGGTAAATACGATGAGATGCCCAATAGCACTATTTGTGTATTAAATTATAAATTCACTTACCTCCTTCTGTCAACCCAGTTCATGATATAATAAACTTCCTTCAGGTCTCAGCCCTGACAACATTAGCCCTAAGAGCTTCATTTATTCTATGGAATCTCTCTGGAACAATTACATTATCTGAACAAAACAATATGTGATGCTGTTTTCATTTCCCAAGGCTCTAATGTATGTCCATCCCACAGTTTCATAGTCTAATTGCAAATATGAAGAAATAACATTAAATTAGGATGATTTGCTTTTCTTGAAATATTATTGGGCATTAGTGGAGGTTTATTATGTATTTGAGGACTCTTGATGTAAATGTATTAGTTGAAGAGAACCCAGCTGTGGCAATGGTGCTGTGCTCTTTGGGGGAAAACAATGGTGTGGACCAATTAAACATGAATGTATTAGATTCTTAGATATGAGGAATGTCAGTAAAAGAAACAAATAAAATAATACTCCCACAGAGCTCCTAAATAGATGCTGCTTGCCTAAATCACAAGTACTATCAATTCCCTATAGTCAAAACCAAACAATATACAAAGGCTAGAAAATGGCGTTTCTACTGTAGCAACTTTAATCAGTGTGAACAATAATCTTCATACATAACAAATAATGTGCAATCACATACATACTAAATATCAAATATGAAAATTACTTAAGACAAGCCCATGCAGGTGTTTGTGTAATACCCAACCAAAAAAACCCAATAAACCAATACCACTTCTGTTTCAATCTCATTCACACTTCCAGCAGTAAACAATACGTTTTTCAGTAAAAGTTGTTGTCCTTGATTATATGTTGTTCTCAGTGTGCAGGGAAAGATACTAACAAGAGAGAGACCAATAGTGAAGATCTACTGATGGATATCTGAATAACAGATAAGGTTACACTCTCATATTCAATGTAGCTTACTGGCCCTATAAGAATCTAATTTCTTTATAATTAATTACCTCTAACAAGGGAGTACACATTTTACTCTCAAGTCCATTTTTCATATTCCAGGACTGATATGATCTTGCTTATCCACGATTTGACATTAAAGTTAATTGCTTCTCAGGTCCATCCCGTACCTCCCAAGTGTCCAGATTTCGAAGGAACAGTCACAATTTTAGGGCTCTGTTTTACATGTCTGTCCTATGGGTGGGAACGTTGGGAGGTATCTTCTGTTCACAGCTGCCTAGTACTTTACAGCACTAGGCAGCTATTTGGAGCCATGGCCATGCCCCCATAGCAGCGTGACCATGCCCCTGTCCCTCTGTCGGAGACTGAAATTTTGGGAGGTATACATCATATTGTTTTGTCAGACCAAGGATCTAATGTTGCCAAATGAGTTAATGTCTGGTAAGTTTTTCTACTGAATAGATGAGCATCTAATCAGGAACAGATGCATCACTGAGAGTTGGTGTTTGAAACTTAAATTTTCTGATGGCAGGGCTGCCAAGAAGAATTCAAGGCCCCAGTACAGCAACTTCATGGGACCCCTCCCACTCCTGCCCTCCCTCCTGTCCCTCTCTTACCTCCCTCCTTTTCATTCTTCTCTCCCCCCTCTCCGTCACTGCCTCCGTTCTCCCCATTCCCTCCTCCTACCATTGCGTCTCTGTCCGTCCTACCCTCCCCTTAGATTGTACGCTCCTTTGAGCAGGGCCTCCTCTCCTTCTGTTCTCCACCACCTTAACTCTGCTCTCCAGCTCCTTGTCTCTTCCGTGAGGTCCTCCTGCCCTCCTACCCCTCTCTCTACCCTGCTGGGGGCTCTCACCTCTCATCTAGCTGTACATTGAGCTTCTGAGTTACTGTGCTTTTTTTAACTGTACAGGGTGCTGTTTCACCCTGTATCGCGTTTCTGTCTGTCCCTGTATGGCGCTACGGATACCTAGTGGCGCCCTATAAATAAAAATTAATAATAATAATAATAATAACCCCCCCCTTATAGTTGAGCATGGCAAAAAAGGCGGCGCAAAAGTGGGAGTGGTCGTACAATTGGGCTGTGCATCACTGGGGCGTGGCTGGCAAGTGAAAAGCACTAGGCCACCCTCCTACAGAAACAAACCTGCATTGCTGTGTACACCATTGGCACGAAGGACATCTAGCACCATAGTGTAGTATATGTGTGTATACATAAAGAGTTCACAGACTTGGCCTGCCCCTTACATTGGGCAGAACACTCACCAAAAATTGGGATTGTCCCACTAGAATCACAACATTTCACAGACTTTCCTGCTCTCTCCTACCTGTACTCGTCACTTTCATCACCTGTGGCTGCTGGTTTCTTTACTTGCAGCTTGTCCGGGTCCTGGAATGTTGGGGGTCCTGTATAGAAAAAAAATGTGCAGCGTTAAATCAGTAGCACCCACGAGTAACAATTAGGCCTTCCTCCAGCCCCAACATTAAAATAATAGTATTCCCATTTAATAAATAAACCTATTTCCCTCCCTCAAAACAGCCCCAGCAATACATTAATAGTATTTACATTTCATAAATATATACCTATTTCCCACAACCATCACTGCCATTAAATAATTCATTGTCACATTTAATAAAGAGACCTTGCCATAAGGCCCCTGTGCCATCACATGCCCTCCATGCTGCTTTTGCCCCCTTCATCTGGCCCCATTCATCACACTGTGCTGGCTGCTCCCCCCTTATTCATCACTGTGCCATGTTGCTGCCCCCCCTCTCCTTCATCACGTTGTGCCATGCTGCTCCCCACCTTCTACATCTCACTGTGCCATTCTCCCCCCCTTTGTCATCTCACTGTGCCTTTCTCCCCCCCCCTTCTTCATGTCACTGTGCCTTTCTCCCCCTCTTCTTCATCTCACTGTACCTTTCTCCCCCCAACACTTCTTCATCTCACTGTGCCTCCCCCCCACTTCTTCATCTCACTGTGCCTTTCCCACCCCCCCACTTCATCTCACTGTGCCACCTCCACTTCTTCATCTCACTGTGCCTTTCTGCTTTCCTCTACTTGCCTTCGTTTCTTTACTTACCTTTGTATTGGCTTCTTTCATCTCTTTTATTTTCTTCTCTTCTGTCTTCTTGTTACTGTCTTCTTGCTTCGTGCCGGGTCATCTCTGCGCTGCTCCTCCCTGAATGTCGGGCGTGATGCCATCACGTTACGCCCAAAATTCATTGAGGAGCGACATTCAGTGCACATGGAGGAGGGAAGAGGGACGCCAGAGCTGCAATCATGTGAGTATTTGTATACCCCTCCTCCGCTAAAAAAACCCCAAAAACACCCCCCCCACCCAAATGGAAAAGTCAACTGCAGTGAGGCATGCCTGGGCCCAGGTAATAAGTACCCCCCCCCCCCTTCACCTCCCATTTTGGGAAAGCCGTGGAAGTTATTGGCCTTTCTGTAAGTATCTTTTGCTAGCCTTTGTTCTTTTCCTTACATTTTTGTATTCCTATAACTACTTTTACATATTGCAGTGCATGCTTGAGAATTGGGATGGCACATCCCCTTTTGGTTCAATTCAGTTAGTGTTCATTGGTAACATTACTACACTCTAGAAAATATTGGCCTGCAGAAATATCAAGTTAATTGCTGCATAGTGAGAAGATTATATATATATATATATATATATATATATATAAATACATATACATACTTGTAAAACCACAAACAGACACAATTAGGAGCTCCACTTAATATCTGGTTATAGATGCATGTAATATATAAATGAAAATATAAAAAACATGAAATATAAAAAATAAAATATAAAAAGACACTCCACATGTACAGGTGGCTACCTCACTCCCAAAATGGGTGGTAAGTCCAGTATTCTAATCAATGTAAAAAACAAAGGTTAGGCGCCTAATAGTGTGTAAATCCTGAATAATGTTCCTATATGCGTGCCAGCTGTATGAAGGAATATGCGCACATCGGAAAATCAATTATGCAGGTCCGATCCGATCTGTTCCTCAGACGTATGGACTCAATTCATAAATCAGGGAGACAGAAATAAACGACACAAGTGTGATTTGTTTCTGTACATATGTATGTATGTATATATATATATATATATATATATATATATATGAATGTGTGTATGTACGTGTACGTGTGTGTATGTATGTATGTATATATATATATATATATATATATATATATATATATATATATATATACACACATACACACACACATATATATATATATATATATATATATATATATTAAGGATGTGCACCGGCGACTTTTGAGGTCTCGTGTTTTGTGTTTTGGATCCGGATTTTCGTTATTTTTGAGGTTCGGATTTGTCTCGCAAATCACTTGACGAAAGGTCTCGGTTCGGATTTAAGGTATTGGATTCGGATTTTTTTTGAAAAAAACATAAAAAGTTTAAAAATCAAGTTTTTGGGCTTATTTTCACTCCTAGGCTATTATTAACCTCAATAACATTCAATAACAAGCATTTCCACTAATTTACAGTGTATTCTGAACACCTCACAATATAGTTATTAGTCCAAAACGTTGCAAAAAGGTATCTTTCTGGACTGCGTAGAGGAGTGGGTCACCACAATATCTTAAAAACCCTGAACTTTTATGATTCGCACCAATAATTGTACCTGGACTGCGTAGAGGAGTGGGTCACCACAATATATTAAAAACCCTGAACTTTTATGAATCGCACCAATAAATGTACCTGGACTGCGTAGAGGAGTGGGTCACCACAATATATATAATAAGAAAACCATCAACTAGTTTGATTCGCACCAATAAATGTACCTGGACTGCGTAGAGGAGTGGGTCACCACAATATATTAAAAACCCTGAACTTTTATGAATCGCACCAATAAATGTACCTGGACTGCGTAGAGGAGTGGGTCACCACAAGATATATTAAAAACCCTGAACTTTTATGATTCGCACCAATAAATGTACCTGGACTGCGTAGAGGAGTGGGTCACCACAATATATTAAAAACCCTGAACTTTTATGAATCGCACCAATAAATGTACCTGGACTGCCTAGAGGAGTGGGCACTGGGCACCACAATAAAATATATAAAAAACCTTCAACAGGTCTGCATTACACTACACATACGGCTGCTCCTCCATCCTCTCCATCATATACATGTTGGAGTTTTAGCGTGTGACAACCTCTTGTTTTTGATAATGTCAGTGCATTTTGAATATTTTTCAATTTGCCCCACACCACTGAATGTACTTTATCTATGATACGCATCTATCTATCTTGACTGCGTAGTGTGGTGGCCCCGGTACACAATTTGGTACCGAGGCCACAATATAATTAAAAAACCCTCCACGTGTCGGAATTCCACCAAACAAGTATCTGGACTGCATAGTGGGGTGGCCCCGGTACCCAATTTGATACCGGGGCCACAATACCTCCTCAAAACATGCTCCAGACAATTCGTCATTGACAGACCCCAGACAGACAGGGTCGTAGTGTTATTGTTTGACTTTGTAAACCCAAAAAAATGTCCCTGTTGCACTTGCACATAGTCGTGCAATGAAGACTGAGTTTTTCATTTAAAGGCACGATCTTTAAAGTGTCAGAAAGAGAGAGAAGACACAGGAGAGGAGAGTTGTAGCTGGGGACCTGGGGTGGAAGCTCCCAGGCTCCCCCAGCATTGCCTGGAAGTCTGAGCGTGGTGACTGAGCCAGGGCAAGGAATGTGTGCCCTGGATGAGGGGGAGAACTCCATGCCACTATAGTGAACCCAAGAGAGAGGGGGACACTGCACATGGAAGAGGCCCTGGAGTGAGGGCTGCTACAAGAGGCATGGTAGCTGTAGTGTCAGATCCTGAGGCTGAGAGTACACAGAGTGACGTGTCAGAGCACAGGAGACATTATCCCCGCAGAGGAGGGATGAGCTGCAGTTGAGAGGTCTGCTGTTGAAATAGGACATGCACACTTTAACAAACCAATCATTTCAGCGACAGGGCCTACCAAACAACTTTGACTGAAATGATTGGTTTGTTTGGGCCCCCACACCAAAAAAGCTATTCATCTCTCCCTGTACAGACTAAACAGGCTCTACTGAGGCAAGATGTCGTCCTCATCCTCAACCTCTGATTCCTCTCCCCCTACAGTGTGTACTTCCTCCTCATCACACATTATCAATTCGTCCCCGCTGGACTCCACAACCACAGGTCCCTCTGTAGTATCTGGAGGGCAGTGCTGTACTTCATTGAGGAATTGATTATTCATTTTTATAAACATCATTTTTTCAACGTTGTGAGGAAGCAACCTCCTTCGCCGCTCACTGACCAGGTTCCCCGCTGCACTAAAAACTCTTTCCGAGTACACACTGGAGGGGGGACAACTCAGGTAAAATAGAGCCAGTTTGTACAGGGGCTTCCAAACTGCCTTTTTTTCCTGCCAGTAACAATATGGACTGTCTGACATGTCTACTTGGATGGTGTCAGCAAAGTAATCATCCACAATTTTTTCTATTGTGACAGCATCCAATGCAGCGAGAGTAGACATGTCTGCAATGGTTGGCAGGTCCTTCAGTCCGGACCAGATGTTATCAGCATCCCCGCCAGTGCCTCTTTTGGGAAAACTGAGCTTTTTCCTCGCAGCCATAGATGTGGAAGAAAATGAGGGTGGAGCTGTTGGCATGTCACGGTCCTCTTCAGAGGACAATCTCCTGACCAGCAGGTCTTTGCACCGCTGTAGATTTGTGTCCGCCGGAAACAGAGACACAACATACGCTTTAAACCGAGGATCGAGCACGGTGGCCAGAATGTATTCCTCTGACTTTAAAAGAGTGACCACCCTCGGATCCTGGCAAAGCGTACGAAGGGCTACATCCACAAGAGCTACATGCTTGCTGTAATCGCAATGGCTTACCAGCTCCTCCCTCACTTTCTCCAGCTGCTTCTGCAACAGCCTGATCAGGGGAATGACCTGACTCAAGCTGGCAGTGTCGGAACTGACTTCTCGTGTGGCAAGTTCAAATGGCTGCAGAACCTTGCACAACACGGAAATCAGTCTCCACTGCGCTTGACTCAGGCGCATCCCCACTCCTTTGCCTATGTCGTAGGTGGCTGTGTAGGCCTGAATGGCCTTTTGCTGCTCCTCCATCCTCTGCAGCATATAGAGGGTGGAGTTCCAGCGCGTCACAACCTCTTGTTTGAGGTGATGGCAGGGCAGGTTCAAGCTTTTTTGATGTGCCTCTAGTCTGCGGTAGGCACTGGCTGAATGCCGAAAGTGTCCAGCAATTTTGCGGGCCACCGCAAGCATCTCCTGCACACCCCTGTCACTCTTGAGGTAATGCTGCACCACCAAATTAATGGTGTGGGCAAAACATGGGACGTGCTGGAAATTGCCCATATTTAATGCCCGCACAATGTTACTGGCATTGTCTGACACCACAAATCCCCATGAGAGTCTAAGTGGGGTAAGCCACTGGGAGATAATTTCCCTCATTTTCTCTAATATGTTGGCAGCGTTGTGCCTCTTATTAAAGCCTGTAATGCACAATGTTGCCTGCCTTTGCATGAGCAGCCATTTTGTAGATGCTGCTACTGATGCAGCTGTTGCTGTTGCTGCGGAAGGGGATGCATCTACCCAGTGGGCTGTCACAGTCATATAGTCCTTCGTTTGCCCAGAACCACTTGTCCACATGTCCGTGGTTAAGTGGACAGTGGGTACAACCGCATTTTTAAGAGCACTGAGGACACTTGATCGTACTTCTCTGTACATTTTTGGTATCGCCTGCCTAGTGAAGTGGAATCTCGAGGGGATTTGGTACCGGGGACACAATACCTCCATCAACCCTCTAAATCCCACTCCACTGATGGCGGACACCGGGCGCACGTCTAACACCAACATTGCAGTTACAGCCGCAGTTATACGCTTTGCAATAGGGTGACTACTATCGTATTTGGTGGTCATGGCAAACGACTGTTGGACGGTCAATTGTTTGGTGAAAGACTTAGCGGTCTTACGACTTCCCCTCTGGGAAGATGACCGACTAACAGCAGCAACAGCAGCAGTGGCAGTAGTAGGCGTACCGCTGCAGGATTCCTCGGATGAATCCCGTATTGAGGAGGACTCAGTCTGGCTGGTGACTTGGGCTGCAGGACTGAATCTGATGGAGATTGTGGAGGAAGTTGACGAGGAGGG
Source organism: Mixophyes fleayi (assembly GCF_038048845.1). Taxonomy (NCBI): domain Eukaryota; kingdom Metazoa; phylum Chordata; class Amphibia; order Anura; family Limnodynastidae; genus Mixophyes; species Mixophyes fleayi. Next base: position 96,863,468 of record NC_134409.1, read on the forward strand.
TGTTGCTGGTGTGTATCCAACTGGACCACGGGATTTAGGTGTCCCTGTACCAATGAGGGTCCTAGCCCCAGTTCCTGAACTAACCACTGAACTATGAAGGTTATTCAGGTGACGTATAAGGGAGGATGTTCCTAGGTGGGCAAGATCCTTACCCCTGCTTATTTGAGCTTTACATAAGCTACATATTGCCATACATTGGTTGTCTGGATTTGGATAAAAATAACTCCAGACCGAAGAGGTGCATTTTTTGGTCTTCTGACCAGGCATGACGATGGGCTTTTTCATCCCATGGACATCAGCTGTTTCCCCCCCTGGTGCCTCATTTACAATAACCACATCACCATCCTCATCATCAAGTTCCTCCACAGCGCCAGCTACATCATCAATAGCCTCCTCCCGAGCCACCTCTTCCCGTACAGTGATGGGAAGGTCAGGCTTGACAACCACCAACACCCTTGGACTCGCCTTGGGGATTTGTGATAATTTCTCTTTAGAAGGCAGAGTTGTTTGCTGTTTTGTTGCTGACAGCATAACTCTCTTCAATTTTTTGTAGGGGGGGGGGAGGAGGAGGAGGGCTAAGATCCGTGGGTGAAGCTGAACCACTAGTCATGAACACGGGCCAGGGCCTAAGCCGTTCCTTGCCACTCCGTGTCGTAAATGGCATATTGGCAACTTTACGTTTCTCCTCAGATGATTTTAAGTTTCTCTTTTTGCTACTTTTTCTTAACTTGGGCTTTTTGGATTTTACATGCCCGGTACTACGAGATTGGGCATCGGGCTTGGAAGACGACGTTGATGGCATTTCATCGTCTATGTCATGACTAGTGGCAGCAGCTTCAGCATTAGGAGGAAGTGGGTCTTGATCTTTCCCTACTTTATCCTCCAAATTTTTGGTCTCCATTATATGTAGCACAAGATACTGCAGAATGTGTGAACTTGGTAATATTGCAGTACCAATGGACTTATAATGCTGGATTGGTTTTGCAAATTTGGTTATAATTATTATATATTTTTTTTTTTTTTTAATTTTTTATTTTTTTTTACTTTTTTTTTATTTTTTACAAACTTGGGAATAATGGGGAAATAACTATGCCCTTAGAAGCACAGAGCACAGGACACAGCACCACTGGACTGAACAGGACACGGCACAGGACCCAGCAGCACTACGGAACTCAGCAGGACAGAGCACAGGACACAGCACCACTGGACTGATACTGCAGAATGTGTAAACTTTGTAATATTGCAGTACCACTGGACTTTTACTGCTGAATGTGTGAACTTGGTAATATTGCAGTACCAATGGACTTATAATGCTGGATTGGTTTTGCAAATTTGGTTATAATTATTATATATATATTTTTTTTTAAAATTTTTTATTTTTTTTTACTTTTTTTTTATTTTTTACAAACTTGGGAATAATGGGGAAATAACTATGCCCTTAGAAGCACAGAGCACAGGACACAGCACCACTGGACTGAACAGGACACGGCACAGGACCCAGCAGCACTACGGAACTCAGCAGGACAGAGCACAGGACACAGCACCACTGGACTGATACTGCAGAATGTGTAAACTTTGTAATATTGCAGTACCACTGGACTTTTACTGCTGAATGTGTGAACTTGGTAATATTGCAGTACCAATGGGCTTATACTGCAGGATTGGTTGTGAAAATTTTGTGGTAATTAAAAAATATTAAAGTAGTTTTTGGTATTTTATAAAAAAAACTTTTTTTTATTTTTTTAAACACAGGGGAATATTGGGGAAATAACTATGCCCTTAGAAGCACAGAGCACAGGACACAGCACCACTGGACTGAACAGGACACAGCACAGGACCCAGCAGCACCACTGACCTCAGAAGGACAGAGCACAGCACACAGCACCACTGGACTGATACTGCAGAACACAGCACAGCACAGCACAGCACAGCACTAAACAGCACAGAACTAAACAGCACAGAACTAAACAGCACAGAACTAAACAGCACAGAACTAAACAGCACAGAACTAAACAGCACAGAGGACCACCTAACACACCCTCCCTCTACCCTGATCAATGCCCGAGTGAAGATGGCGGCGACTAGCGGGGAATTTATAGGATCCGAGTATCGCGAGATCCGACAACGGGATTATGAGTCAGAGCCTCAGTTTCACTTTTGAATTTGGCGCCAATACCCGGATCTGTCTCGGATCCGACTCGGATCCGCAACGTTCGGGTGGGCTCGGATTTCAGAAATCCGAGCGCGCTCATCCCTAATATATATACACACACACGCTGCAGAGATATGCACTATGACTGCTGACATTATGTATTTTCTTGGTCCAGCTCTTTAACAGCTTTAGTGCTATGATTTTACAGACCTTTTAAGCATTAGTTTTCTGTGTTATGTTTTAACATATGCTAAAGTCAAAGTCCTATGACATTTATGGGTGGATACCAGTAACAGGATCAATACTACAGTTGGTGATATAATAGCAATATTTTACTGGAATACTTTCACAGAACAGATAAATCCACTGTGCAAACACCAATGTCAACACGAAAAGCCTCTGTACTACTGAGTTATCAACTGTGCAAACACGAATAATAACAAATAAGTCTTTGAACCTTTTGTGTTCTGCAATTTCCACAGTGGACGCAGTAAGGCAAGCAATGTCACAAACTCCAGAGATTTAACGGAGTAGAGAATATTCGTTGTCTGATGCCAAAGAATAAAGAGTTAAAAAGGTTTGCTGTACAGAGCCAGGTTCATACACATAAATCAAACAAAGATATAATCCAGAAACACGGGTTCAATAAGCAGGCAGTTTGCTGGTTCCAGGGAGCTGTTTATGTAGGCCTGTGGATTCTAGCCTTAAGTGTTACCAGTTGGACACCTAGATGTAATGCACAAGCTGTGGCATGTTATTAATTGAGCTGTGGCCCGTTGCACTTCCTGCTATAATTCAGAGTTCAGTGGCTCAAGTCCTGCAGAGTTGATGGCGCCATCTTGGAGAATGGAATCAGCAGGGAGCCCTATAATTTTCTTTGTAATAACATGTTTTATTATTATATTCACAGATACAGTTTATTCTTTTTTATATTTATTTTAATGTACTTGTTTGAATCTTTATAGGGATTTTTCTCCTGAGGAATCTGCCTATCAGAATATACAATAAACAAGTATTTGGCCCAGGGAAGTTCATGGACCAAGCTGTTTGGAAGGAATCTACAGAAAATTAATAAATAAAAAATAAAAAAAATCAGGCAGTGTACCTGCCCAACCCAAACTCCTTAACCAGCCCCAGCCCATTATATCTTGGGGTGGCTGGTTTCCACTAAAACAAGCTGGTCAGACTTCAAAGAAACAGATCCAGTTGATCACTGCACCTTTAGCAAGCTCTCCGAGACCTCCAGGATTCATTACAGTTCGGTGTCCCAAGCATCAGAGGGAAACAGAAAGTACATCTCTACTACAGAGATGTAATGGAGCTCTCACACACACAGCTGCTAGCACCAGAAAGGAACCCTGTTAGAATAATAAAAAGTATTCTCTTCACAACACAATTATCAGATGGCTGCAATACTGCCATAGTCTGCTGAATCAGGAGATAAACTGCTGACACCACTGTGACAATTATTCAGGCCGACATAGTTCAAGCAGATAAAAGCTATTTGCTATAACTGTGAGCAAACATTTATTTTTAAAATTTAAATCAAAAGATAATTTTAGTGCAGAAACCATATAAATGCAGTATCCAAACAACATAAGAGTTAACATTACTTAAGTCTGCAATATCATTAATCACCATATGAGGACCGCAACTCACCATACTTGAAGTACCTACATTATGGGTCACTACGGTTTTTAACTCACAACTGCTCTCACTTCATATTCACTACTACTATCATTGTAAAGGCTCCTTATACTTCATGGCGATGGATACAGTTCTAGGTCAACAATAGTGGAGCATACGCAGGGGTTGTCCTACTAGAGAGAAAGGAAAGACATAAGTCACACAGGAACAGGCTAGTTCCCCACCATCACCAACAGTATAAAATCATACAGATATACAGGCAGGACATGTGAATTATAGCGCTCAAACATTTAAGTAAGTCCAAGAAATCGCCAAAATTATATTGCCATTATTAGATAAAATGTTGGCAGAGATAACGGAGTCTACTGCTTTGGCTATATCACGATTATCTAGCTATGCTCAAAGCATTGCAGAGGCAGAACAAAGAATCTCGGTAGTCAAGGATTGTCTAGTCATATCACAGGTCACTCTCCACACTCAAGAGCTAACCATCAATACGCTTCAGGAAAAGCTGGAGGACTTGAGTCATTGGACTTACTGAATCAATCAAACCAAAAGATCTCATGAACTTCATTACAGAATGTCAACAAAGATCCAGGACATTCATCATGACAATTCTAAACTATTCTGGACACCTACTATGAACAACTTAATTCTCAAAATCAAGGAGGCAAATTTCTTCTATTCCAGGGCTTTCCCCATCAATTGATTGTAATAGCACAGTCTGTAAAGCACAAAGCACAGAGGGAGATTGACAGCATTCCCTTTCAACTACCGTACAGCTATTGTATCCGAGATATGGCAAGTAACAATTATAGCTTAACACACTGTACTATTACAGAGGGGGATGGACAGTATTCTCTTTCAATTATTGATACACGGATCCTATTTAATGCACCTTGGAATGTATAACCAATCAATTGTCTCTAGTCTCCTTGTTCTTATTTTTGAATACGGAGTAAGGTAAGCTGGCCACTCACCAGTTACATTTTTGGTCTATATTATCCACCTGCTATTGTATTTATAATTTTATCCATTAAAGGAGAGCCATCTTTTTTTATGAGACTTGATATCTTGGTTAATTTATGACTAATAGACTGTCCCCAACATTTATTGTTTTTTTTTTCTAATTTTGCATTTATGCTATGTGGTATTAATTTTTGTATAACCAGGAGCCTATTGTTTTCAGCATTATTTACTGAATTACTAATTTTTATACACTGTAGATTATAATTCAATTGGATTGGCGCTCCTTACTTCTCTTTTTATATATACTCTGCTAGCCTGTCTTGCTGCCACCAGTGGTTTTACCAATTCATTGGACATCCAATAAAAACAAAATAGGTTGTCATGGTGATGCCATTCCCCTACCTGGGCTCTGACCAGATACTAAATGATATGCCTTATCTTGTGTCAAAAATGTCAATACTTTAACATACTTTCTGCATTTACAATAATATACACCAGACAGGCTGTGGTGATAATAGAAATAAATGTATACATTATGTTCAAGAACAAAGAAAGAGCGCCAATTTCTTCCCATTTTCATGTAGGGAAAAATTAAGAGAAGTTCACCATTAATGAAACTTAAAAGAAAATTGAAGTTAATGGTATAAAGTTGCTCCTGTATTACATATATGTTTTTACGTATTACAGGTCACTAAATATAAACCAATACAATGTTATTTACTCTATCGGCTCATTCAGTAGGAAGAGCCATGGTTTAAAGAGCACAAATTAGCCACTAGAGGAGAAGAGCTGTATTTTATAACATCACACAATCTAATTTAGCTGTTACAATAAATTATATCACACCTATCTAAACGTTTTCCTGAATTTTGACTGGCTTAACACAACGGTTAAAATAGATTACAGGATCTTATATGTTACAAACTAATATTTAAGTGTAATATATTATTAAATATAGATCATTTGCAGATCTATTTTGGGAGGCTTGAAAACTGGTTATGAGGGAACATGTTATCGCATATCTAATTCAAATTAAGAGAAATGTTACGCCACCTCTCCTTGCTGTAAACATGGAACTTACCACATTAGCTTAACACATTATAAAAAAGTAAAACACTATGTGACTCATTGGGCTTAAATGTAGAGTTGGAAGCAAGTCCATTTTATTTGCAGAAAATAAGCAATTCCACACAGCGAGTGCACACATAAATGATCATGCGTAAGTCCCCATTTGCGTAGGATTGAGAGGTGGAAGCACCAGCAGATATGCCGGTCAGGAGGCGTATCTGTTGTTGGTGCTCAACACCTAGTGCAAGATATGTCCTGATGCAGGTACCTAGAAACTGTTGGTTTTTTAAAAAAAACCAAAACATTTATAAAACATGGTGCTTCCCTATCCCAGAACGATTAACCAACTCTAGCACTCATAGCTGGTAATGCAAAATTGGAGGGAGAAACAGCACGTGATTCAGCAAAAATATTGATGATGATGATGACTGGCGTTTCTACTGCATGACGAAACGCTTAAAGTGTATGATGCACTTTAAAATTGCGTTCATGTACAGGACAAGCTCAAACTAACCTAGGTTACCAAAGAAATACATGTTTTCACTGGAGTAGTGAATCTAACAAATTACCAGCCAATTTGTTCAGAACGCACGTATAACACATCACTTCGATTAAGGTTAACTCTCATCAAATGATTTCAGACCCCAAAAGATCTCTGACAAACTATAGACAACTTTATTAACCTTATAAAGGACAATGCTCAATGGGGCTTTAGACTCATTGTGGAAACTCATAGATAAAGAGGAACAAGCCCTAATGGCCCCATTAACTGAACTGAAAACTAGACAACACATTTCCTAACTATATAACAGACAAAAAAAAAAAATCAAGGCCCAGATAATCTGAGCACTGAATATTATAAAAGGCTCTCCATCCATGTCACTAAACCTGGCTAGAATCATAGTACTTCCTAAGCCACATAAAGGTTAGTTCAGTTCTACCAGCCAATGCCATTATTCAAGCAGGAATCAAAACACCCAAATTCAAAATATGCTGCCTACATTACACTCAGCCCAATCATGTTCTACCAAAGACAGTCGTTCAGTACATAAGTCATGTGATAATGACCATTATCAACATCCATGTACAAAAACAATGATACTGGTGTTAGTCTACACACAGACAAAACTGTTGACTCCATTTTTTTTGCTGCATTTAATTAGATTATTTAAACTCCAGCATTTTGACCCTGCCTTTCTAGATTTATTCAGAACCATATATGACCAATCTAAAGCAAGTCTAACAGTAGAAAAATCTAAATACAGAATATTTTTCCCTAGGCAGAGGAACAAGGCAGGGTTGTCCATTATCCCCTATTCCATTGAATGTTGCACTAGGTCCTTTACAACAAGACAGCTAGGGGTAATAGAACGAAGGTGTATTTTCCTTGTCAATTGCAAATCACCACACATCTGGGGGTAAATGTATCATAGTGCGGGTTGTACAAGTCGCCGGAAATCGTCGAGATGACAGCTTAAATTTAAAGCGGCGCTGCCTTGTAAAGGGAAACTTTCCTTTACAAGGCAGCGTCGCTTTAAATTTAAGCTGTCATCTCGCCGATTTCCGGCGACTTGTACAACCCGCACTATGATACATTTACCCCCGGATGCGATTTTCAGCTCCAAACCACAATATTTACTATGCTTCAGTTTGGAGGCTGAAAACTAAAACCACATCTGATGTGGGCCGATTTGTAAATAGCCAAATCGCTGGCAATTTATTGTAAAGTGCAAAATCCCAGTGTTCATTTTCAAAATCCTTTGAACCATATTTTTTTATTGGCAACTTGGTATTGGCTCTTGTTGTGACATCAGAACCTCTATAATAGGCCAACCACTTCCTCATTTCCTTTGATAGGGGTCGGAGTAGAGAGAGAGATGCTAAGAAGGTAGGGATTAGAGATAGGAGACTTAATTAGAAGATATTTCATGAGTTCTAAAAGTTGTTTTGTGATTCTTTGTTGTCTTATTATTGGTCTGTCCTTATTGCTGTTTTCTGTCAATGGCTTTTGTGTGTGATTGCGGTGTGACTGTTATTCTTGTTAGTGCAGTTTGTTTTTTATTTTCTGTGTTTAGTATGCACTGTTTGGTGGAGGCTATGGAGAGAAAAAGGAGAGCAGGGTGCAAGGGGTGAGGGTGAGGAGGAAGATAGAGAATTAACATTTACACTTGCAAAATTGTTGCTTTTGGGTAAAACTCCACCCACTTTTGTGTAAGTCCCACCCCTTTTGAGGTCTAAAAATCAATACTATACCACCATAATCAGAACAGTTGGGAGGTATGAATTAGGCCAGGAAAGTAGAGGAGACAGAGGGGGTGTAGAGCAGTGTTTCCCAACCCTAGTCCTCAGGACCCCTAACAGTGCTGGTTTTCCAGATGACCAGTGATATAATTATACCACCTGTGGATCTTTCAAAATGTGTCAGTCAATAATAATTACACCTGTGCTCCAGCAAAGAGATATAGAGAACATGCTAAAAACATGTTAGGGGTACTTGAGGACTAGGGTTGGGAAACATTGGTGTAGAGAATGCTGGTGGTGATGGGAGTAGCCAGGTCTGGCAGGAATTCAAGACTCTTGCATGATGAAAATCATGTGCTCCTAACTAATATCATCCCTTGTTATGAGCAGATCTTGAGAAAACATTTATTAGCTGCTTATTATGATAAGGTATATATGATACTGTGAACGCTGTTGGGCCACTCAAGTACAGTGTGGCACACTGCAAAAAACGGTATCCGGACATAAAACACGGCCTAATTTTAGACAGGCTTTGGTGTTCTTTTTATGAGAAATGACGTCTGTCTTGCCACCCTAACCCATAGTCCAGACATGTGCAGAATACAGGATATTGTTGTCACATGCAGAGCAATAAGTTCTGAATTGACCCTAGTCTCTGTCTGTCTGTCTATCTCCCTCTTTGTCTGTCTGTGTGAGTTTGTGTATGTTAGGGAATTTAGACTGTACGCTCCAATGGGGCAGGGACTGATGTGAATGAGTTCTCTGTACAGCGCTGCGGAATTAGTGGCGCTATATAAATAAATGATGATGATGATGATAGAAATTCCTGCAGCTCTTTAATGTTGCTGTAGGCCTCTCAGTAACCTCTCTGATGTATTTCCCCCTTGGTCTATCATCAACTTTGGAAGAAAATCCTGATCTTTTTAATGTCCCTGTTGTGTCACATTTTCTCCCCTTATTGATGATGGTCTTCACAGTGTTCCGCGGTACATGTAATGCCATTGACATTCTTTTACACGTCTTTCCCGATTGGTACCCTTGAACAATAAAATTCCTTAGATATTTTGGCAGCTCCTTGCAGACAATGGTTATTAGAGGAAAATCTTCAGTCAAGCAGCGCTAGTTGAAGTATTGGTTAGTATGTTGGAGCTATAAGAATAAAGTATAATAATAGCACAAAACTGGATTTATATGAATTGATCAGCTGTAGCTCTGTTCCTGCAAATAAATTATAATATTAACTTATCCCTGCTTGCCTCCAACCCTTACTTGAACCTGCGTTTGCAATGCAATCATATCATTGTCACTGCATGGACTCACCAATAGTTTTGTGTTCATTCACATGGGCACCCTGTGTGCACTGTTATACAGCAAGGATAGTGAGAGGTGAAGACCACTGTTCTAATGGTGACTGGCAATCAGGGCCGGACTGGGACTAAAAATCAGCCCTGGCATTTAAAACACACAGGCCCACCTGCTGTCGGCTTCATGCACAATATTGTTGCATGCCGAAGTGGCGTTGCTGGTGCAGTCCAACATGAAGCATCAGCACAAAAATATGTATTACACTTTGTCTTCTACCCACCCTGTTCAATTCCCTTCTTGTGCAAATCACCTGGAGCACCGTGAAAATGCACAAGACTATAATGTTTTAAAAAAAAATATTATAAATATTATATTTATATGTAACACTGCTCCACACATTTAAATCTACACAAAAAAATGGGTACAACGTTTATAAATGACTCTTTTGTGATGAAGGTGAGGTGGAGCAGGATAAAGCCTGTGACAAACGATGACTTATGACCAAAGACAACACGTGTTCATCATTGCCATGCAAATCTGACTCCTCAGCAAATTGCCGTAACAGAGAAAACAGTCAAAGTGCTAACAGGACAGAGATAATATGACGTCAACGCCTACAAAGTAGGTGAACAAGATGCCACGCCATTTTTGATGTCGGTAACTTTAATTAAACAAATATTATTGCTCATAACTGTGGTTACATGAACAGCATTTGTGAATTTTGCCACGCTAAGCATTTTGTGGTTGAGCAGCCATCTGACAAACTATTCATTCAATGATGCCACAAGGGTAAAGTCTAATTTGGTGAAATCAGGTCTGCCCCTGTTATATTATCTTTATATTATTTTTTACCATCATGGTAACGGGCTTTTAACTACTGTACCTATATTTCCCAAAGGAATGACATCAAAGAAAAAACACCATTTGTAATTACAAAAATTTGGACAGAATACTCTAGCGGGGCTTACTTCCAAACTAAAACAAACAAGCACAATAAAATTAAACATATACACACACACACACACACACACACACACACATATATATACACACACACAAACAACAGATACCAACAAAGGGGCGCGTAACCCACTTCTGTATAAAAAGTCACTGTATAGAAATACTGTTTAAATATAAAAATAGTAAACACCCAGTCCAAATTGCAGGAGGCAGCCGGTCCCAGTAACAGACGGTCAATCTGGAATATCTAAAAGGAAATAAAGGGAACAGGGCGCCACATAGTGTATTACCACAGTATATATTATACCACAATGTGAGAGAAAATGGAACATGGTAAATTAAATACACTCTAAGAATATATTCTGTGACTCTCACAGTAAAAACCAAGATGGTGGTTAGAGAAAGCACTCGTGTAAACACGTTGCAACCAATCCCAGGTGAGAACACCACTAGTAATGTGTCTGCGTACCAGATATAGAGCCTTTTAGGTTTATCTGTGTAACTGACGGTATCTCCAACACTGCTAGGTGTCTCCAATATCATCACTCCTCATAAAAAGGGGAACACTGGATCCAACTGGAACCTCAGAACCATAAGCGCAAAAAAACTAAAATAGTGTAATACTGTATGATACAGATTTTATTATTTAAAAGTAAGTATTAAACTTACATAAAACCAAACAGGTAGTGTATATAAAGGTATCTTTTATGGTACTCATCTAGCATGCATTCTTCCTCGCGGGACCTGTCACAGCCAGTTAACAATCAGTTTCCTCTTGCTGCGATCATACCACGATAACCAAGCGTAGAAAATGATAAATCCTCAACGCGTTTCGTCCATGTGATTAAAGGACTTCAATCAGGATGAGAAAGTTCAATAGAATGGATGTAATAACGGAGCCACACTTTACACTAGTTGGCGCCATGTTGGGACTCTCTCTGAAACACGCTGCATCTATCAACGCTAGCGTGATGACGTATAATGATGCGCTACATGAGTCGGCGCGTGCGTGATAGCAGGCTATGAGCTCATAGCTCATATCGGAGTAACGAATCAGAATCCAGATAAATCTTAAAGCACAAAACGATCAGTATACATAAAACATAGATGCATATCCTAATATGTTCAACCAAGCCCTAGAGTATGGAAACACACAGTGCAACATAATAATACATTGTAAGAGTGCCTGAGTTGTTCAGTTAAATATAGCGAACACAGACCAATAATTGCAATACATAGTGACACAATTATAAGAATTACTCCCATCATAATGAGGAGAAATGAAAAAAAAAACAAAACAACACCATAAAAGTGTCATACATAATTAACAAAACACAATACTCTAAATATATATATAAATATATATAAATATATATATGTAAAGTAACGAACACACTATAAAGATAATAACAAGACCTCATAGGTGATAAGGTCTAAGGTGAACCAATAAAAGTGGTTACTACGTGGACCCTGTAATAGATGCCACATAGTAGGTGATCATATAGGGATACCCCACATCCATCTATATGATATCAATACAACACAGAATGGATAATGAATAATGAATAAAAAACATCTAATAAGTGTAAAATTATACATAGGCAATAATAATATACAAATCCTAAGCTGCTGGCTAATTAAAAAAGAGGACAATCACCATAGGACCATGCAAAAGTACAATTGAATTACCTGCTTGCTGGCTGCCTGCTGGTTTTTATTCTCGTCACTCACAGCCCACGGCTCCACACGCTTCTGTACCCAGCTCCTCCTAACCACTATGCGTTTGCGAGTGACGTCACGCGCAGCGTCATGACATCAGCGCGCTACCGCGCGACTATGAAAATGCCCATCAAGCTCCGCTCTGCTTGATGGGTGGCGCTCTGAGCAGGAAGAGGTGCGGGCGTCCGGACCATCTGGCAAATGCCAGAACTGCCAGATGGCCAGTCCGGCCCTGCTGGCAATCATGGTGTACACAAGTATGTATAAAGGTAGATCAATACGCCTTATGCAACCAATTTTATACAAGCTCATGGGAACATAGGATATGATTGAAGTCCGAACGCAACTTGCACATAAGTTGCATTGGAAAAATAAAACCGCACAGAACTTGTGCGTAGATCCAACCATATTCAAATCCAAGCATAGCTCAAGATACGTTTCCATGTGAATATGGGTGTAAGTACGCTCTTCCTAAACAGTACTTGCCGCACATTGACACACAGAACAGACTGCAGTATATGCACAATAAAAGGTCACATAAGAATGCATACGAAAAAAATTTGATTGGGAAATAAAATACTGTTCTCCACATAATCATTTATATAAATATTACATTTGAAATATTTTTTATACATATATTTTTACACTATTTACATAAAGAGAATTTCAATGTGTACTGTTAATAAAAAGCATTTTTATAGTCTATCTTACTTGCATACAGATATTCTGTGCTAGCTAGGGACTTGCATATGTGCAGTTTAAATCAAAGGCTATGCCATGAATGTCATCGCTATCAGGTGGGGGCAAGTGGCACAAATGAGAACAAGTGCACTTATTAGAAATCCAGGACTTGAATCGGACGCATCTGCGTCGGAAGGCCCTTACGGTACATAGCTTACCTTAGTCTGCCTCTTCCCTCCCACGTACTACCTCTTAAGTCGTAGGTAGTCCTAAGTCACTTTCATTCAGACATGAATTGCAAGCAATTGCTTTCATTGACATAAGGTCCGTTTCTGAGCATTCGCAGAGCTATTTCATGCAAGATACAGTACACAAATGGAAGCATGTATCAATATGAATCAGGCCCATGGTGTTCAATTCTCCACCATTCCAATAATGAACAGCACAGTTATTTGTATCTGTGATGTCTATTATGATTTTTTGATTTATCAAAAACTTTTATTAGTTTGCAAAACGAAAATCACAGATTTGCAGGTGTTTTTATAACACAAAATATAGTAATTAGAATCCCTTCGTTTATGGTGGGATTTTTCCCTTTGTTTCCATTTTGCTGGGATTAATAGCTTTGCTGCCAGTAGTAGAGGTCTCAGAATTGCTTTTTATAATGGGGGACCGGCATCTTATTATTACTTAAACTTACTAACCTCCAATTACAGAAATTCATTGTAGTAATGTAGTAATGTTTTTTAATTATTACTCTATGCACTTCTAACCTGCAATGAGTACATTATGGGCATGTCTACCAGATCTGTAGCAAGGATCCAATCTGTGATGAGCACAGAAGACAAATGTAAAAGTGTACGGAATCTGTACCATCTGGAAACAAGTTTGTCGTTGCAATCTAACATACTGGTGTTTCAGGAGCAGAGTTGAATGGAGCAAAGTATTTCTGCCCATTCCTTACGCTCCAGTAGTTGTCCATAGTCTCACAAATCTTAAAGCTTGGTACACACTACAGGTTTTTAAACCAGTTATGCAACAATAAATAACTATTAGGCCCAATAGTGATCCCACAATCATGTTTAAATGTACCAAAGCACATTGTATCATTTGACTTGATTTTATAAACATCCCAAAAATCATGATCAATGATGTCAGCCAAATGTAGAAGTGTGTCTGCACTCTCGAGCAGGAGTGTAGGCAGATCTTCATAGAGTGTGCATCTTTTCAGCAGATACTTATGACAGATTAAGAGCACAGATCTGAAGGTCAATTATGTAAGGGTGTACACAATCAGTCGTTGGTAAAACCCCATCTGCACTTATTTTTTGTAGTGTACAAACCAGCTTTAGTTTAGGCAACACTAAATAACATTAATTCTGCAACATTTGTTATAAAGTGTTAATTTCATCCTTTTCAAGAAGATGCCAATGTGGAAATTTACTAACTAGCACTTTTTTTTTTTTATTATCCATTTTGTCATAATTTCATTACTCCCCGTGGCAGGTGCTCCTTTACACTTGTAAAGTTACCATTTTTCTATCTAGATCTATAAGTTAGCATACCATTGCAATGTTCTCCCTTACATTATTAGCACTCATGTATTTGGAAGAAAAAAGAAAAATTATAATGTACTTTAACAGGGCATTATGAAGTCCACTGAAAGATTATTGTTCTGTATCTAAAACTTTATATACATTTTATAACTAGAATGATTAAAAACAAACCCAGTTCCAGAACAACATTAAAACCAACACATTGCAGTGACTAGTAAAATAGTTTTCTACAAATAATGAAGTTTCACATGTGTAATATTACCTATTAAATCTTCGTATTTCTTTGATAATGTACACTCCAGAAGATAGTATTAAAGGTTATTATATTCACTATTCTATATCCTCCCCTAAAGATTAAAAGGCCTGATTCATGGCCGAATGCAAATTGGCTGCAGTTTATGTGCTTAAAGACGGCTTGCAAATTTTGTGTCTTTCCGTCCGTATTCAAATCAAAGTGTACATCATGATTTGAATATACAAAAATGCCCTATTTTTGCACCTTTTATACATTTGCTATTTAGTGCACCTTGAACACTTTGTGCAATAATAATTAACAAAAGTTCTGCAAATTCAGTCTCAATAAATCACACATACATTCATATGCATTTAAGTAGTTTTTTTCCATGAGTAACGAGTTAGATTGAGAGTGAACAGCGGCCTGCCCGTGAGATTACATTCTAAAAGGAGAGGGTAATGACAGACAATAGGAGTGAAACATATAATAGGCTTAGATGGTTCCAGAATGGTGCAGAAAACTGCAAAGTGCCAAGACCAGAATGGTGCAGAGGCCTAGATGGTATAGAGTTCTGGAAGGTCCAGATAGTGCAGGAGCCTAGTTCAGTGATGGCTAACCTGTGACACTCCAGTTGATAGCTGGCAGAGCATGCTGGGACTTGTAGTTTCACAACACCTGGAGTGTCACAGGTTAGCCATAACTAGCCTAGTTGAAGCAGAGGCCAAGGTAGCACAGAAGGCTGGATGTCCGCGAGGACTAGAGAATTGTCAGGATGAGGTAGTGCAGAAGGCTAAATAGTGGCAAGGCCTAGATGGTGCTTGGGCCGAGAGCATTGTTTGTTAGGTGGTGTCCTGAAATAGTGAGGTCTGGTGAGCTTCTGATGGGACCATAGGCAGGAGGTTTCAGCTTCTTAGCAAGCCAAAGATCCTTAAGTTCATAGACTGAGCAGGCTGAGGCTCCCGACACGGGAAGGCTGAGTAGCTTAGGCAAAGTAGGTTGAAGATCTGGCAGGTTGTGGCTCGCGTCTGGCGGGGATCAGTGCGAGTAGGAGATTGTCGTTTCCCTCTTCCACAGCACACTTGGAGGTATTGCTAGAGAGATAGCGATGCGCATCCAGGTTCCTGTGTACAACAGCACTGTTTTTCTTAGTCTGATGCCTGGCTCAAGCCACTTATGTGGGCTGGGAGATCTCTCTGGTGTCCAGGTTCCGGTCAGCTGGGACCAAGGGGTCAAAGGAACAAGGAAGAGGAGGTCATAATAGCACAGTCAGTGGCTAATCACAGAATCTGTGTCAAAGCGAAGGCTACCAGCATAAGTCTTAGATATGCAGGCCTCAATGCCTTAGCTGGGGAGGCTGTCAAGATAGCCTTATGCCGAACTACAGGTTTCATATAAAAATAGTTTAAACATAAAATAAAGAATAACTCTAATACCATAGTTACTAATATACTGTATAATAGTAATTGTGTCAGTAGTATCTCTTTATCAAAACAGCAAGATAAGTCCCATTAAGAAATAACCGTTCTCAAAAGAAACTAAGATAATTCTTTGCGGCTGCCATGTGCAATGCATTCCTTAGCAATGTTGTGGAAAACAACAACTCATAATTCAGTCCCAAAACAGCAACAAAAAAAAAATCACATGCATTGGGCACAAACAGAGAAATTCAGTGTATTGATGGAAAAGTATCCTCAATGGGCAGAGTATAGTAGCTGTCCACAGCATCAAAGGACACCAACGTCACAGCCTGTGAGCTTGCATAATAGAGATTCTTAGTGCCACAAGTGTGCAGTATAAATGGTACCGTGCCATGAAATTTTTTTGCCCCGCCATAATTACTTATTGCCACCTTAAATGTCATTAGAAATTAATATTGCCCCCTTAAGCAATAAACAATACTTGCACCATAATTGAATAATTGATACGTTAATGGTGCCTCCTCATGTTACGAATGGCAAGATAACTCAAACAGCATGTTCTGATCAAGGCTGGCATCAAAAATCATGGGACCTAGTACAAAATGAAAGAGACAGCCCATAAACCCCCCCCAACACACACAACTCAACTCATTTTCCTGGGCCTAGAGGACACAGAAGTGTAGTGTGGAGCCATGGCGCCCAGAGCAAGCGCATGCGGCTTCCCTCGTTCCTACCTGTTATTGCAACACTCACAACCTGCTGCTGGTCTCTTCTCTGGATTCCCGCATCTCTTATCCAAAAACGCCCCTCACTTCCACCACATGTTTATTTATTTTTTTAAATCTTCCATTATCATCACCATTTATTTATATAGCGCCACTAATTTCACAGCGCTGTAGAGAACTCACCTCACATCAGTACCTGCCCCATTGAAGCTTACAGTCTAAAGTCCCTAACACACACACAGACTAGGGTCAATTTGTTAGCAGACCTTTAACCTACTAGTATATTTTTGGAGAAAGAGAAAACCGGAGCACCCGGAGGAAACCCACGCAAACACAGGGAGAACATACAAACTCCTCACAGATAAGGCCATGGTCCGGAATTGAACTCATGATCCCAGTAATGTAAGGCAGAAGTGCTAACCACTTCGCCACCGTGCTTCCATAAATTGTAGGCTGAATGCTGCTTGGGCTTTCACAATCTTGGTTACACAGCAGTGAGCATTTGTGCAATACTGGAATTTCCCATGAAAAATCAGCAATTATGCAAAGAATATGGGTCAGACTGCTCCCAGCATATGTATTATGGGAGGGGAAGACTATAAACTTCTCTACAAAATCACAAGGGCCAAAAGGCAGCTCTCGGAGCTGTAGCAGGGCAACAGGAACAAGCTTCCAACATAAACACCGTTTTTAGACTAAACAGAACAAGGCTGCTGTTTAATGTAGATCTACAAACTATAAGACTCATAACATTCAATAAGGAAATGGAAAGACAAATACTACAAAGATCTAGGAGAAGCTTAGCCAGGGAGTAAAAGCCAATCGGGACACAAGTCCTGGCAACATCACAAAACATTCAGCCGAGGGCAAATTAGTCAGTCTATTCAGACATAATCTGGCGCCACAAAACACAAGCTTAAACACTTCCATGGTTACAACCACATACAGCACAGAAAAAGGCAACCCCATGCACAACACACAAATGTACAAACGTGCCTGGAAAAGAAAAAAAATAAATAAAAAAAATAACACAGTAACATATACATCACTTCACATTACCATTTTGGTAACCACAAACTTGGCTTTGTTTGAACAAAATGCCTTCTGTTTAACGTTAGACATGCCTAAGAAATGTTGTGGGATTAAATGCTTTCTTTACCATCTCCTGTAGCCAAATGGCTAAAACGTATATATGCAGAAACTGCAATGTGCTTCAATTGCAGGCAGCATCTTGTATTTTTTTGGGAATATTTACTTTTAATAGTATTCATTTTGCTCCCACGCTACAGATGATTCAGAAATACAATTGTGTGGTAGAAAACCAAGATACGATAGAAAATCTATGAGAAATGCTAGGATATGATTGAAACCCATCTTGCACCCTCTCTGCACTGCATCTAATTACTCACATAGACCATTATGAAAACACGAAATTATTATTACTTTTGCTGTGCAACATTCTTTATACATGTCCTCCAATATTCTCTTAAAGATAATATCTGAATTACTGTTCATATACAAAGCGAGTTTAAACCATAGCAAAACCTCCCATTAATTTACATACTTAGAGTAGATCAGTAGATAGGCCTTTCCCAAATACAGGGTGATTCAAAAGTCGCAGTACACCCTTTTATTTCAAAAAATCTACAGGAATTGGGCCGATTGGCCGATTTCAAGATGGCGCCCATGTTTGGTACATACCGTAAAAGATAGACCACGTCACCCATACCTTACTGGAGTATTCAGGTTTCCCAATTTCTTGTCGAGTTTTTGAAATAAAAGGGTGTACTGCGACTTTTGAATCACCCTGTATTTTCAGTCTCTGATGTCAAAACTAACAGCAGAACACATTTTTTGAAACGTAATTTTTTTTTAAAAAAATCAATTTGATCAGTGAGGATGTTTTAGAACTCAACTAGATGAATAAGGTAGAACTCAACACAATCATGGCAGTTCAATTAAAATACAATAAAGGAGGCCGATCCAGAATCAAGAGATACATAAGAGCCTGCTTAACCAACGCTTCTTCTTGGCTACACATAAGGAAGAAAGTCAAGCGCTTTGGTTCACATGCAGGCAGGCTTTTTGTGGGCCTGGATAGGTGAGGCTTGCCCAATAACCCAAAACAAACTTTTGAGGGCATATTTTTTTATTTTGGGACACTTGCCCACAATGAGAAAAACAACTGGGAAGACAAATGCGTAATATCAATTCCTTGAGCAGTCTACACATGTGATAACATGGTAAGGCTGACCTCATGTGGCAAAATACTAAAACTGCACCCACCAAAGTACTCACAAAATGGTAAGCCCTAAATGATGACAGAGGCCAAGGCAAGACTCCAGTGCACAACAGAGAAAGATTTTTCACTACATTTTACATCTTCCATGTTACAGAATGGCAAGCATAAAAATATACTGTGTTTGAATAATACCTACTGGCCTTCTGCTTATTTTCTCTCCTAAATCTTAGCTTTCTATTCCAGAAATTTCACTCCCTACAGCACCATAACTAAAAAACAGTAAATATACCAAGACAATTAAATAAGATAATAAAAATATTATTGTATCATAAGGAATAATGCATCCCCATCTTTGAAACATGAGGATTTTAGATGTCACCTCAGAGTTCATAAAAGCAGGATAAATATATTCAGTGACTGTTATCAGAGCTGGAACCAGAACCACTTAAACTTTTAAAACATCCAATTAACATTAATAATCATTTCATTTAAAAACAGTGTTTATTCATTCAAACCATAAAACATCACAGTATACAAACAAATTCCACTGGGTGTGCACCTAATTGAAAACCATTCGTAATTTCTGAATAGAGTTATACAAGTCATAGATCATCAGAGGCTGCACTATATTATATAGCAACATTCAATAGTGATCTCTTAAAACATGCCAGCATGCACAGAACTAAACTCTGCCTCTTTGTACTATAGCATGAAACTTCTCTCAAAATAAGCCCCATGCATGATCCATAAAAGAGACACTGATTCTGACAACTGAGACCGTCCCACCAAAATCTGGATGGTCAGGAAATAAGGTGGTTTATTTGTCTGGTCAAAAATCACAAAAAGGTGCAACATGAACAGGTTATTACAGTATAAAACATTTAGGGCACCTGTATTCATGCTGACAGAGCAGCACAGGTTGGATTTTGAAATGAGAACTACATCGAAAATACAAGCTACTAGAAATATTCACAAATATACATGCAAAAAGCTCAGGATCTTACTAAAGGCAGCTTACAAAGTACAAAGGCCAGCCATTGCTGTGATGAGATCATTTATTGAAATGTAAGGCATGTAGAGGTCACATTTATGCTAGGTTGCAGGAGGCCCCAGTGCACCCCACAGAAAGGGCTTCCACCCTACAACACATTCTCTGGTGTGGAAGACAGGCAAATGGAATGTGACCTATTTCATGGGAACTTGAGACAGAGATGTGTTTCTTATATTCACATTTGAACATACAGTAATGACCTATGCAATAAATATAGTCCCAGTGGCAGTCATGATTTATTTTAGATCTGAATGATGCTTAACGGAGCCGTAGTCTAAAGAAAATATGAAAAAGTTGAAACTAAAGCAGACCCGTCCCGAGCTCCTGTTGTTTTCCTGTGTACATACTGCCTTGTGGAAACCCATTTACCAGAGGGAAAGCATCTTATCCAGTGTGCTATGCTCTCTCCTAGACAGGCTTCCCCCCAGCCCACAAAGTAGCAAAGCTGTGATGTTTAGGGGAAGCCTCCCTGAGAACATAGCACTCGTCTGACAGCCTGACTCTGCTCCAAGATGAGATTACACACGTTTTCTCTCGGGCAGACATCCCGTACAAGTAATATGTGAACGTTGGCAGCTGAGCAGGCTATGTAGGTCTACAGGCACGTAAACTATTCCTGAAATCAGACTGTGGAGTTAAGGGAAGCAGAGGAAGAGGACATCTGTAAGCCCTGATAGTAAGAGTCACTTTTCTTTGCTGCAGAACTATTTGCCTCCAAAGTATTCCTTTTCAAAACGCTTGAAGTCCGCATCCGAGAACACAGTCTTGTCCTGCACCGTCTTTTTCTTTCTCACTTGCCGGTCTCTAGCTTTACGCCCACAGTGCTGATTCAAGATCTGCAAGAAAATAAAACACGCTGATCACAGAGATAAACTCTGAAGGCTGTAGCATGTACTTGTATTAGAATGCATCTGGCCAATATTTGATTTGTGCTTTTAAGTGACTTGGCTACTTACCCAATTACAACAACTATTTGTTTTTCTATTGGTACTTAGTGAAAAAAAATACTGGCACATTCTTTATACACAAAGATATTTACCCTTCTGTCCATCTATATTTCTTAAATATTTATATAAAGCACTGTAGTTAAAAAAAAATATTTTCACATAGCCACCTGTTTTAGTGTGCTAGACTCTGGTGTCTCCAAGCTCTTTTTAGTGACTAGTGATGGACTAACTAAGCAGCAAAAAAACAGCACTTTGTAGCTAATGAAGTGTAGCATATGAAATAAACTAAACAACAAAAAAAGAAAGAAATAGAAAAGAATAATCTACATAGATCAAACACAGCATTTATTTAGCTGCAAGATGCTGGCTTGTTTGACATTAGCCCAAAAGGCTATCCTTTATAGAACTATGGATATTGTAGTAAGAAGAGGACAGAACACTAGTAAATTTGTTAATGGTGACCCTAAGGGATTGTCCCTTTTAGGGGTAGAATATATTGACAGTACCATAAGGAGGGGTGATAGGTTCTCTAAATTATGCCTTTTGGAAATCAGCCAGCATACTTAAATTGTCCACTCTGAACCCAATGGGACATAATGAAGCTTTGGATAATCAATGTTTGAATTAAATTTAGGTTTTTTGGTTATTTTGACTACTCTGGTTATTAGAATAGATTAGTTTCACATTGTTATTTTAATTTGATTGTTACATTTTTTATGCTTTTTTAGCATGTTTTTTATTTTATATATTATTTCTGTATCTGTTTATATTCTCATTTTTATATGTATTGGATAATTTTATACTTCTACCTAAATTTATTTTTTGTTTTGATAATTCTATTATCCTATTGTAGATATACAGTGGTATAATTAGTTTTCATTTTTTATGTAGGTGGCTCCCTTAAGGGTTAATTAGTTGCAGATCTAGATCCTTTATAGATGTTGGATCGTTGATTGAATATTTACTTGTTTGTTTTCGTATTGTTTATAAATTGATATATTCAAATTTGTTTATTGGTATCAATTTTACTATTTGACTTATGAGTGAGCAGGGATGATTTTTCTTTTTATTAACCTGATTGAAGTGTATATGATTTGTCTAATATCAGTGCAACCGGATCCCATTTGAAGGGCTAATTGGTATTTAAACACTCCTGTTTTTGCCTTGTTCCACCCTTTATAAACACTTATGAGGAGAAGATCATGGAGGCTTTGAAAAAGTCCCGCTTAGAGGCGAAACGCGTCAGGTATAGTCACAAGGATTGACACTAGTGTCTGCAAAACTCCTGTTGTGAAGCTAGGAACCCCAGATGCAGCAGGAACCCTTTTCATTACACTGAGTTCCGACCGGCGGTATTAGCAGGTGCACCTGTTAGAATACACGGACCATGAGAAGACCACACGGCAGCTAACAAACAGTGAGTGACTTTAATACATTATAGCGGTAAACTCTGCTTATACTCGGATGCCATGGAGTATGGTTTTCTCTCCTTCTGGAGGTGTTTATGACATCAATCAATCTGGTAAGGAGCCGTAATATATCACATCTCTGCAGGAGGACTAATTTATTCTATTATCACATGCTGCATGGGTAAGCTTCACTTGACTACCAGAACGTCTTCTATAGAAAACTGTTAATTTCCATCCATAAGGAACAGTGTTTTTTATTCATTCACCGTTGGGATCCAATCAGGCTTATTGGTCCTCAATATTTCTAGATTGCTTATTTCGTTAGGAATTATTTGGATCCAACTGAAAAGCGAATAAGGAACATTTTACATTATAAGCTATAATTAGTGGGGAACTGTATTATCTTATTCATTGGATTGTATGTTTTATATGTTTTTTAATTTATATGATTTATATGGTATATTAAATTCTGCATTTGGATTTTACTATTGGGCTCTGCATTATTTGGATGGTTATTATTTTACAAGTGCCATTATTTTTTCAATTCTAGTAAATTTGTTAGTAAAACATTCCTCAGTCGATTCTCAGATACAAATCACTCACCTTACTGACAACATCTTTTTTTGCTACAGTGCTGGAACCAAGCATGTACTGGAGGTTGCGTGCGAGGTGATCCTGTGCAGTATGCTTCTTATACTCCTCTATGACAAGAGAATGAATTATACTTTACCTGTATTTTAAGCATGCATATCTACATTACAAAGCTAGAAAGATATTTAACAATATTTCTAATTAGGGCATAAGTAGACATTACAAACATGCAAGAAATAAAAGCAAAAAGTAGTATCAATTGCTTAGAAAGAGGGCAGTAAATCTGGCAAAGCAAAACAAACCAACAAATAACAAAAACACATACACTGCCTACTGTCTATTTTTTCCACTCAACAACCTGAAAAAATAAAATATTATATACTCTGCTCTAGTGTCCTTTAATTTGCAGAATTCTCACCTACTGCTGATTTTATCACTCTATCTTTGGCTGTTGCCCTCTGCTTTTGCGGATTTCCCTGGCGTTTCAGTCTCCGGATCCGTTTTCTCATCCCTGTTTTGTGGCTGCTTAAGGTTTCATTTTGGCTGTCTTTTCCTGAACGTTTCTTTAAAGTTGTGCATTTCTGATCTGTAAATTAAGAGAAAAGTATTACAGAGGACATGCAGGTTGCTCTTACAAAAGGTTTTTTTTGGTCCTGTGAAGAATCTATATTTTTTCAAATTTTGCCTCTTAATAATGTAAGCCACAGTGATAAACAAACACTGCATGTGACAGGTGAAGTGCAATAATAAGTGTGCAGTAGGACAGTTTGGCAACTGATACAATGTACTGTGTGACTTTTTAAAACACATGCAAATAACTTATCAACTATATTTTCTAATGCAGTAGACCAATATACATTGTAAACCATTTCTTACAATCAAGTCATATCAAGTATACATTGGTGCAGAAATATAGTGTACTTAGAGGAGAAATTTGGTTTACAGTTGTAAACCAAATTTCTTGTAAATTTCTTGTAAAATTGTAAACCAATTGTAAGCTTGAGAGCAGGGTTATTTTACCTCTGTCTGTATGTATTACCCAGTATTGTTTTATTAATCTTTGGTCCCAATTGTAAAGTGCTACAGAATTTGCTGGCGCTATATAAACAAATGTTGATGATGATGCACACATCCAAGTCGAACCTACTATTACTTTCAAGCTACACTACTAGTGAGAAAGATAAAAAAAAAAATATTCATCTATACAGCTGTTTTTTCCATGTATTGTCTCAAAGTGAAATTTCCATCACCTGCAAGGATGTGTAAAGCTGCAGAAAGAACCATAACTGTGTTGGCCAATAAAATGGTACAACCATGTTGATTGCAGATTCGTAATGGTACTCCTGATCACACCCCATGTCTAGCCATTATTAAAGTGATAAGCAAATAAATGTGCAGGTGCCATAGTACATTAAAGGAGGAGGTTTCAGTAATTAGTTCCTGAGGCTCCACTAAGGGGAAGCAACATGTAAAGTCGACGTTTAATGACTAAGGGGCATATTTAAGAAAGCACGATAGTGCACTTACCGTGAAATTAAGGTCCCTCTGTGTCCTCCGCATATTTATGAAAGGTGCATCACAGCAGATATTGTGGATATCTGCTGCTTTGCACTCCTCTTCGTTTTTGGGAGCAGTCACCATTCTACAGTATGGCGACTGCTCCTGACCGCAATCTAACAAGTTCCGAAAAAAAGTTTTTTTCGGTAACTTGCCTTGATAATGTACACCAGCTGAAGCTGGCGTACATGATCAAAATTGGCAGATTTCAGTGCTGTCAGCTCTGCTCCGAAGAGCAGAGCTGGACAGCGCATGTGTGGAGGGATCACATGATCCCTCCCTGTCACTCACCTCTCTCTGCAACTGTAGTTGCAGAGACAGAGCGGTGATGTTTTTTTTGCGCATGTGCAGTTTTTCGAACTGCACATGCGCAATTGCTGTAAGAAAACAAGTGAATAGGACCTGGAGGAGATCCGTGGACATGGCGTTCTGAAGTGGCGGTGTAAGTATGATTTTTTTTTTATCACAGAAACAGCAGTTTATCGGAACTGCTGTTTCTGTGATCCGTTTTTAATAAATTTGAGAAATAGTTCAATCCTTATAAATGCGATAAGGATTGATAACTATTTTTCATTTTTTGCCGATGATTGATAAATGTGCCCCTAAGTGGCAATGCTGCTTTGAATTGAACTTTTCAGTTTTCACCAGACTCTCCAAACTTGCAAGACCCCTGGGTACTCCAGGCAGATATAAGGAGCACGTCAGGCATCGCTTAATTTATCTCGCAATACCCGATAAACTATTACCAATAAAGAAGGTACTCAGGAAAATGTAAATAGCAGGCGGCATATTTTGAGGACACTGGGAAACATTAATCCTATGCGTCACACAGTAACACCCAAGGTATAGCAATATACACACGTTATGTCACTGCCAGAGTGCCCCAGTCTCACTAGTAATGTGCATACAATGAGCCAGTCATTAGTAACATCCTGTCCTTCGCTCTCACCACTAGACGCAGGGCCCAGGAGCTCCAGTCCTTTCCTGAGCAGTGCCGCGGACATAGCAAACACTCTGCCGGCAGACTCACGTGTGATCACAGCAGGACGCTATCCTCCACCAGGAACTTCCGCCACAACGTGACGTCCTGCCGTACGCATGTCTGCGTCACTACCATAGAGTCCAACGTCATCAACGTGCGTCACTGTCTTCATGCAGCTTTCAAACAGGACACAAGATTACAGGGTTACTGTATTTAGACATGTGACCTATTAGATAGAGGATTACGTTGAAGGGCTGTGTAATGCGTGTTGGGAAGTTACTGTGGTGTTATCATTAGTGTCGGGTTTTAAGGCACCACAGTGATCTTGCGCTTTTTTAAAATCTATATTTTCAGTAAACTGGATAACTAGTTTCAGCTCCTCATTACTGATCTATAACATTGCGAGCAGCGAGTAGTAAAATAGCTGCACACTGAGATACTTGCTACCATTATGCTTTATTACAAGCCTTGTACAGCTGCATTGTCTGGCATAAGTCACAGACTTTGTATTACTAAGATCCCAACCCGTTGTGAAAGACAAAAATTGGTGGTCTTAAAACAAGGGTATCATATTTAAATTCTAACCAGGATATACAATATTCACATAAGTAAATCAATTTATTATTGGTCCAGCAAGAGTACATATACTTGGGATTACAGAAGTTCCTAAATACAGAAATATTTCTGATTTCAATCAGCAGCTCTGCAGCTGCATGTAAAGAGGCAACTCCAAATAGCCCCACCCTGCAAACTGGTGAAAAGCAGCAAAACTCATTGATTTATTATATTAAATCTTCAAGTTAATACGTTATCAATGAGTTGGAAGAGCTGCTAATTATTTTTGAAAGGTTGACAGTTACATCCAACACACCCATGAGGTGGCTGACCAATGTCGTTTTTGTTTTTATATTAAATGCCATCCAAATCCATCCAGTGGCAGGCCCAGAACAGGGTCTCCGGTGGAAATTTCTCCCCAGCATACACCAAACGAAGGCCTGACTGGAACACCAACCACCTTAAAACCTTGCCAGGATCCAGCTGGCCCACCTCGGGTTGGTTTCATCCCAATCGGTGCAGCGGTGTCGGAATGCAGGCTCAGAACTTGCTCCCAGGGTCAAAGTTATGCCCAGCGTACACAAAAGAATGGTCCGACCGGGACCCTAACCCCCCTAAAAACTGGCCAGGTTCCAACTGGATCATCCTGCCTTGGTTTCATCCTAATCGGTGTAGGGGTGTCCGAATACAGGCTCCTTGAGTCATCATCATCGGTTATTTATAGAGTCAAATTTCTGCCCAGCGTATACCAATGGGAGGTCCAACTGGAACCCCAAACCACTAAAATGTGGCCAGGTTCCAACTGGACCACCTTGCATTGGTAACCAGGGGCTGGCTGTGCAGGAGAACATTTGCCCCCAGGGGTGGTCCCACAGTGGGTTTCCTTGGGCTAGGTCACTGGGCCACCTGCATTTATTTTTCTTTAAAATGTTCCTAATAGACTGCTGGATCGAGTCTCGCCCTCCCGGGCTAAAATTTGCCAGCCCTCCCCTGATTATAACCGACTGGGGGCTAAAGGCGACAGCTTTGCAGGTGCCAAAATTACTTCAGAGGGCAGTGGCTAGAGGTCTAGGGATTATAATGATAAGGGTGGCTCGAGGAACTATGGGTGGTAACTGAAACTTAGATGCAGGCTTTGATTAAAGGGCAAAACCTATCCTTGCCTTGCAATTCCTGACCATGGCCTTATCTGTGAGGAGTTTGCATGTTCTCCCCGTGTTTTCATGGGTTTCCTTCGGGTGCTCCAGTTTCCTCCTACACTCCAAAAACATACTAGTAGATTAATTGGCTGCTGACAAAATTGACCTAGTCTATGTGTGTGTTAGGGAAGTTAGACTGTAAACTGCAATGGGGCTGGAACAGATGTGAATTACAAATATCTTCTCTATACAGTACTGTGGAATTGGTGGCGCTATATAAATGATGATGATGATGTGTTACTCGCCAGCTTCTTGTATGGTGGTTGATCAGTGACATTGACATTTCTCCCTTGAACCAGCTCTTAGGGAAGGATCTGGCAGAGCTCATACTCATATTCTGTGAATATTCTGTGAGGGACCCCCATCTGTCTTTGCTGTTGCCTTCTCCTCAGCCAGCTTGTCTTTATGTGTCCAAGAACCTCTTTCTTTAGTGAAACTACCGTTTTAAGGGACCCACTGCATTAACCTTCTCACACGTTTCTGATGACTGCAGAACGCTGTTAGCCTGCAAAGCTACTGGTGCCTGTAGAGTTCAGTTCCATTTTAGTGTATAGTCTGTAGATAGCTTTCTGAGTAATCATCAGGCCCATTGTGTGCCACATCTTGCATGAAATTGCTCTTTCCATGCTCATAAAAGGACATTATGCCAGTGAATTAACACAATTGCATACATTTCATGTCTAAATACAAATAACACATCCAACTGCCTACAACTTGTGCGGAATAGGGGGGGAAAGAAGGTACAAACACAAGTAGGCAATGTACAGTAAGGGCATGCTGAGGTCGAGAACACGCACATTCATCTGATTCAAGCTCTGGCCATCTTTTAGGTGTGTGATTTTTAGTCATATCACTTGCACAATGGCTATGGGGTGGTGGATGTAAGTGCCTACCGTTAGTGATGACTGACACACGTATGCATGCTAGAACATGTTTGCAAGCAAGAGAAACAATAAAAATTAACTTTATGTACAGCCCGCACAAGGGAACATCTGACAGACCAAGTCACAGCTGTATATATTCTAAAGTGATAAGCACACATCTTTGTATATCATTTTATACAGCTTGGGGATCTGCAATTCATATGATACACCATTGTTTAGAGAAAATGTCAAGGGCGCACTTGAGTGATGTAGAGACTGACCCAACACTGGGAGATCCAAGGAGTTGCTAACGAGGATGACAATGACTATTCTTAAAGTGTGGAATTCATATCTTGCATGGAAACTGAGCCACTGTCAGTAATTTATTTGCAACCATTAAGTGCCTCCTGGAGTACTTCAATATAGGAACAAACTTTATCAAGAGATGGTCTGGTTCTGATTTTCCCAACAACTGTGATGTGAACTAGACATTACACCTCTGTTACTGACTACACCTTGCATTTTACATCTGTGTCACTGACAACTGGAGACACCCTGAACGAGAAGTAGGTTTAAGGTGGGGAGTGCCTACAACACACACTGGTGAAAAACAGGTTCCTGTAATTAGTTCATATTAGCTCATATTGCAAATTTGCATTTGATTTGAAAATAATATTTTATTATATCTTGAATTATGTTCAATAACAAATATTTACAACAATTTCTGTCTTCTTGGTTATTGTTAGTGCATTTGTTTTTCAGTGGGTATAGAAAGTGATGATTACAGTCTGGGGGATTTAGGGATTTGGTTACCCTGCAGTGACTTCATTTATATGAATTTATTGATCTGACACTTTATCCATATGTCCAAGTATAAAAAAGTATAAAAAATAGATATGTACTAAAACAACATATTAAATATAAACATATCTGTGTGTCCACATTAACAAAATGATACCAATTACATTAAAAGCCATTAATAATCAAAAAACACATTAGCAGCCTGTGGAATTTTAATTAATAAGGATTTTTTTTTCTAATGCATTTTTGTTGCTTTTGCAGTCCTGTGGATTCTGTTGTTGGAGATGTCAGAATTGTATTTGTTTTTATTATTTATTTATTGCAAATTAGGCACTGGATCAATCTCTTTCATGTAGACTAAGATTATGATAGAGATTTGATATAACAGATTCAGATTAACCTAATCTTTATACAGGAATTCACATAGGTATCTGTGATGGATCTCCATGGTAACTGTTAGCATGTGATGTTTTAAAGAATGGCATGTTTTTATGTTCGATTTTTAGGGGGAGATTCAATGAGACGCGTGGTGTCTCCGGAACGTCTGCGAGATACCGAATGGCAGATATTTGACTGAAATCTCCACTCATTTTTCCTCACCATAGAGGAGCGTGGGAAAATGAGTGGAGATTTCTACTGGCAATGTGTGCACATCGCCGCCAACTGAATCTCCCCCTTAGTGTTGATTCAGGCAAATCAGTTTATCTATATAATTATTAGGCCATAGGAACAAGTGTATGTTTTTTTGTTTATGGCTATTAAAGCATTTGACACTGTTTCAATAATGGAAACTTTCCACATAGCATACAGTGGGTCCCCATAGTATCTGCCACGAGCGACACTCTTTACGGGTAAAGGCGATAGTGAATGTTGCAGTTTGGGTTTTCATGGGATATTACAACTAGCAGATCTACCTCCAACTACGTCTAATAGGAGACTAGTTTACATATGGAGGTGTTATTGTTGTGAATACAATTACTTTTATGTATATAACTTGCCTTGGGAATTGGTAGTGTGATACAGAAATTATGTTTATATCATACTTACCGACTTTCTTCAGCTCTCTTCCGGGAGCCAGCCAGTGCAGGTGGGCGTGAGGGGGGGCGGGGCAGCCAAAATTGCGTCATTTCGACCCCGCCCCCTGCGACGGCATAACGCAACCGCGTCATTTGACAGTGGGGGGCGGGGCCAAACTCCGCGATTCACCGGGAATCGCGGCGTTTGGGATCTAAATCTGCCCACTTCACTAGGAAGTAGGGCACTTCCTAGTGAAGTGGGCAGAATTCGGGAGATTGCCACACTCGCCTGGGAGTCCGGGAGACTCTCGCAAAATGCGGGAGTCTCCTGGACATTCCGGGAGAGTTGGCAAGTATGGTTTATATTGGTTTTTATGCAGGGCCGGACTGGGATTGAAAATCAGCCCTGCCATTTAAAGTACACAGGCCACCACAGGTCCAGCAGGAAAGAAATCGTGTGCCGCCACATAGCGGCAGCGCCAAAAAGGGTGTGGCCACATTGTGTTGTGGGTGTGGCCAACATGGGGCATTTATACATACGTTATAATAAAACATTACATTTACCATGCCTTCCCAGCCACATCACGCCATCCCCCCAGGCACATTATGACGCCTCCAGCCCACTGTACTTATCTATGCTTCTGGTGCTGCTGACATCCATAAGGGTGAGAACTTTCTGTAGAGTAAGCAGGGAAGCTCTTAGTCTCACGAGATTCCCAAATCTTGTCAGACCTAGAGCTCCTCGGCTTGCTCTGCAGGCTGTGTCCTGTCCAGGACTGGGAGCAGCTATCAGATTCCTCCTGCTAACCAGAGCTGGATTAACGCTCGGGGGGCCCGGGGTATTTAAGACAGGGAGCCCCTATTATGTAACATGGTTATCATATTAGACAAAATGTTAGACAAATACACAGGCAATACTGTCTGCACTACTTTTAGTTGCACGCAGCTTTGCCTTCACAAGCAGTACAGTGTGAAGTGGGACTTACCTCCCAACTGTCCTTGTAGTAGGACCAAATCTCACTAAACGAGACAGTCACCAAAATTCGGGACTTCCCCACCAGTGTTCTTGTAACTTACACCACCCGTGGCTGCGGGGTGTCTTTAGTTGCTGCTTGTCTGGATCCTCGAATGCTGGAGGCCCTATTTGGGAAAAAAAAATGGGTACATGTAATTCAGAAACCTCCAACCAGCCCTGGTGTTTAATCAATGCAACCCATGGTTTATAATTAGGCCTCCCTCCAGCCTAAACATTAAAATTCTAGTATTCACGTTTAATAAATAAACCTATATACCTCCCTCCAAACAACCCCAGCAATAAATTAAATTGCATTTACGTTTAAGAAATATACCTATTTCCCCCAACCATCACTGCCATTAAATAATTCCTATTCACATTTAATAAATAGACGTTATTTTTTTCCCAAACAGCCCCACTTTCAATTAATAGATCCCAAATCATATTATGCCACAATAGTGCCCCAGTTCATGCAATAGTGCCCCCAAATGATATTATACTATAATACTGCCCCCAGTTGATATTATGCCACAATAGTGCCCCAAATCATATTATGCCATACAGTAGTGCCCCAAATCATATTATGCCATACAGTAGTGCCCCAAATCATATTATGCTATACAGTAGTGTCCAAAAATCATATTATGCCACAATAGTGCCCCAAATCATACTATGCCATACAGTAGTGCCCCAAATCATATTATGCTATACAGTAGTGTCCAAAAATCATATTATGCCACAATAGTGCCCCAAATCATATTATGCCACAGAGACTTTTTCTGTGTGCCATTCTTTCCCCCCTTTCCCTGTGTGCCATTCTCTCCCCCCTTTTCCTGTTTTCTGTGTGGCATCCTTCATCCCTTATGTCCCCCCCCCCCCCCCCCTGTTTTACTGTACTTACCTGTTCATCTTCTTTTTCTGTCTTCTTTCTTCTTCTATTTTCTGCTCCTCAGACCCGGCTGACTGGACAGTGAGCCTTCTAGTAGTATATTAATGGTCCTATTCACATCTCCATTGCAGTTATGAAGCGCCACTATACACTCATCCTGGTTCTTCCCCGTCACCTCCATTAGCTGCAAACAATGGAATCACAAGAGACTAACAACGACACATCAACTGCGCTCTTTTGCTGCAATTTAACATTGAATATATGGGGCATATTCAATCAGCTTTGCGGTCTGCAACTACGCGCGCCTATGTGTGTTGAGTGACAAAACAGTACCGCAACTTTCCGGATTTCCCTTTGCAACCCTATGGGGAGGGCACTGAAATCCTTGTTTTTGTGGTGATAACGGGACTTGTGCAGTGTCACGTAATCGTGGACTGCTAAGCTAGTTGAATATGCCCCTACGAGTCTATACATGTCTACAAATGTCTTGATTAGCACTTTAATTTTTTAGTTTATTAGTCTGACTAAAGATGTGGGACAAACTTTCCCAGCAATATGACTACGTGGAGTAAGCAACCTTTGGCAATTGAGACAATACAACTATATGCTACCTACAACAAGTCAACATCCCTACTTTTAAGCAGAATTAGGTGTGATGTCTAAAAATACATCAATTATGAAACACACAATAGCCTATACTTCTACACTAAATGTATTTTGGGGTTAATTTGTTTCCATGCTTTGTCCATTTACTATAAACTTTACTATTTGCCAGAAGTGCCAGATGGCCAGTCCGGCCCTGGTTTATACACATATATGAGTTTATAATCAATGCTTGTAGATAATAAATAGCAGTAACAAAAGTCATCTGGTGTGAAATTGTTAAAGAAATGCTTAAGATAGTAATGCTAATAAGTATTTCTATCGCAACGTATCTGTTGAAGTGTGTTTTCCTTTTAGTACACATATATGAGTTTATAATCAATGCTTGTAGATAATAAATAGCAGTAACAAAAGTCATCTGGTGTGAAATTGTTAAAGAAATGCTTAAGATAGTAATGCTAATAAGTATTTCTATCGCAACGTATCTGTTGAAGTGTGTTTTCCTTTTAGTGGTTTATGACCATATATGTTTACATTTGCGTTTTTCTGTATACAACTGTTTCTACATAGGTGTCTCAAATGGGACCCTACTGTCAGCCACATTGCACAAATCCCATTGCACAGACCACATAGCACAGACTCAATTGTCAGCCACATTGCACAAATCCCATTGAACAGGCTACATTGCACAGACTCAATTGTCAGCCACAATTCACAGAGGTTTTTGCTTGCCACATATTCTGAGCAGAAATTGAAAGCCTAGTTTAAAAGAAAATATAAAAAATATACACTAAAAAAATAAATGCTAATTTTTAAAAAAGGGAAAACATTCTTTAGTCTGCTAATAAAACATTCTTTCTTGCACGGTGCTTCAGATATAGCCATCCGGAGATGGTGGGAGCAATGGAAATACAGTGGTGATACAAGTACCGCCAGTGTCCTCCGATTGTCATTTTTCTAGTCATACATTGCATTTCATTGTTTTACCTGGGACACTCGAGTTTGGATCATCATCTTCTACAAGTCTCTGTTACAATCAGTTGCACTGAGCCAGTGGAATCTTTAATGTATTGTTTCTTTTGTTTCAAGGGATTAAATTTTATCACACGTTACTTCAATGCTTTATTTAAAGTAAAATAACATATAACGGTCATGAAGTTACAGATAGGGTTGGCTGGGCTGGGTTGGGGGCAGGGTAATAATGTAAGTGTACATGAGATGATTCTCACATCTAGCTGTTCCCTAACTGTTTTTCAGTAAATTATATAATGGTCAGAGATAAATACATTATATTATAGTCTCTTTAAGGTCAGAAAATGGCTTACCTGAAACACTCATTCTGCAGGAATCCAGTACCTTCTCTTACCGGAGAGAAGGGGAGTCTGTACCATCTGCACAGAATCCTCCCGGCCAGGCATAACTGTCACTCTGTCTCTCGCAGCAACTGAAGTAAGAGGTGACAGATCACATGATCCGCCTGGAGAGACTGCCCAAAAACCTGCGACCACCAAAAAACCCCGCTAATTGAAAAAAAAGAAGCCCAATTCCGCGGAATTAGCACCTATGCTGACCACATGTGCCTTAATTACAGAGCCAGCCCATAAACAATGGTATAAATCTGCTTGGGAAGCACCGCATTTGTGGCATTTGGAATTTGTAGAGAGACCGATGGTATGTCTGCAATGTGGTGATAGGTAGCCTCTGTGAAAAATATTAACAAACATTTCAGCATATGTAGAGGCCGGGAAGAGTTTGATTGAAGTGGCCAATGCTTTTAACAGCAACCATCTATTTATGTCTGAGGTGACTTTAGTATGATCCAAGGGGGTCCTTAGAAAGGAATAATTAGGGAATATTGCTCCTCGTTTGGGAGAGGTTGCCAGCAGTAGAGTGTCAAGGGGGTTGTCCCAATCAACTTCTGTGAAAAGGGATGTTACCTTATGACCGTATTGTTGGGCTTGGTTGAAAGAGAGGACACATGGATCTAGAGAGGGATATAATTCCTGTGCTATACTATAACGATATGTTTTTTTGCTAGTTTTGTCTAAAAGTTGTCCCACTGTCTTCAGTCCTTCCCTTTCCCATGTAGTGAAGGTGTTGGCCCGCCATGCCATTTTGAAATTCAGGGTTGTTCAGGAGGGGAAGATATATTGATTTATATGGATTAAGTTGCAATTTATGCCTTAAAATGTGCCATATTTTCCTAACCAAGATGAGAAGGGGGATTTCAAGAATTTGGGAGAGTATCTCTTGGTTATGCAGATGTAGAAAGGCTTTGATATGGAGGTCAGGTACAGTCGACAAAAAGGACCAAGATACGGTATCAAACACCTTATGGGCATCTAGGCTAAAGAGTACATTGGATGTGTGTGGGGTTTGGGAAGAGACAATTATAGATGCTATAGCAGTGCGAATGCCCTGTACCGAATGGCATCCGTGGATGAACCCCTAATGGTGTTGGGTCAACAGAGAGGGCAAAATAGTTTGGAGGCGCTTGGCCATAATGCGGGTAAGCATTTTAAAGTCCAAGGTAAGCAATGTGATAAGACGATAGGAGGACATCAGTGGAGGGTGTGAAGGAGGGGATTGGCTTTATTGTTTTGTGATTTTGGTTTGCCCATTGTGGATGAGGGAGTTTTAGGTTTGCTTGTCTCTTTTTTTGTTTTTTTTGTTTGTGTACAAATCTGTCCATTAGATGGACAAGATGATGAAGGAATGGAGACTCTGTTTAGAGTAGTGTGCCCAGTGTATGAATGCTAATAGAAAACAAAAAGTTTTACATTATCTTCTCACCTGGGAGAAATGACATAGACATAGTAATGTTTTACCATGAACATACAAATATAATTCCTTGAATCGCCCAGTTCAGTCAGAGATGTAGTGGGTTAGGTATTCCTAGATGAGCAAAGAACAGCACAATTAAATTTTCACATACAAGACAAACAGATCCGCTAAATGATTCTCCAGTGAACTGACAATCTAATATAAGGTATAAACAGATGCTGATCCCTAAATTTTCGAGTTAAATTAGAGCTGTGGTAATTAGATATACCCAGATATACGAAGTACAATCCAAGTTTTTTACATAAAATAGAAGATCTGTTGAGCAATTCCTCAGTAATCTAACAATCTAAGGTAATACAAATTTCACTTGCAGAAATCAGATGTTAAAAGCAAAATCAATCACCAGGTGGCAGTAGACCCTCTAATAGCTTACTGTCTGGTATTAATACTATTATGTACTGACTTGTATGATCAGCTTCAAGGAATGGTAACACATACCTTTATGCCACTAGACGACACAAATCCTCATAGTTGCAGTGTTCCCAAAAGTCAGCTCATCCGGTTAAGAGAAGATTGTACTTTATTCAATGATTGTGATAGTCATATTTTCTTATTATTCGATTTATCCAAAAGGATGTGATAATGAAAAACTTAAAGTTAGTTGGATAGGATAATTTTTTTTTAAAATTGTCAGTAAGTTTGGTGCCTTTATGTCATGACCCGCAGTGATTGCGGCTCACTTCTCCTGCGTCCCGGCTGTCATGGTAACAGCCGGGACGTCACTTCCGTTTTCCTGTCCCGGCCGTCACCTAGGCGACGGCCGGGGGGGGGGGTTGGTGCTGCCCAGAAATTATGACATCCGATATAAATTGCAGGGATGTTTTTTGGGGCTGTAGCCGACAGTAATAATGATGGATTTAGAGAAAGAGAGCCAAAGGTTTCTACATATGTTTTCAAATGTATGTGGTGTAATAAAATAGTAATCGGGGTCGCCGTTCTCTGGTGTGGATGGTTGCACTTCAGCCAGAGAAATCACATTAGTCCAACGTTTCAGGTTAATAGCCTCAGCTAGTTTTATTCACCAGCTTGCAAAACAACAAATCATAAACAAAATCCTAGCCGTTTGGCTGCTAAATAAACATAGTGGAATACACTCTCTAGAGGGAGGAGCCTAGGGTCCCCCACTTAAACCACACCAGTGGAACTCACAGCATAACTTGCAACTGCTCCCAGGAGACATCCGATCTCCTCCCCAGACAGAGAGAGGGAATGCCCTGAGCTTCAGCCTTTTTAACAGCACCTCCAAAGGTGTAATTCCTAATTAGGCTGCTGTGAGGGAGGGATGTCAGAAGACTTGTAATGGCCTTGTGAATGGAGCTCACCCTTCTTAGTACAACCTGGTGGTTCTAAGCTCCCCCAGAATCACCATATTGATGTTGAACTTAGCACAGACACCTGATCAACATAGCTCAGTGTAGACCAGAACTCCTGGACTCAAGCAATCCAACAACCACTCCACTGACTCTGTCACTGTGGACTAGAGGGGCTAATTAGAAGTTCAAAACCTAACAAAATCCTGAACATAAAATATGATTAACCTGCTCTTTGATCTATATTTCTTATGTGTATAATACCCAGAAATGACTAAAGATGCGTCAGCAGTGTCTGGGCCATACCAAATTTCTGTTAGAATGATGAATTTGGGCTTAAGCAGAAAGCACCATAATTACATGGAGACAGCAGACCTTCTAGCACTTTGAAAGGTACAGTGCGTGGAACATTATTATGTATCGATAGAGAGGGGCCGTGGTTTGGATCGCTATTACAAGGAAAGTAGCAATATGAAAGAAATGTAAGTGTTTATTTGTGATTTGCATGAGAGACCTGGCTGCCACAACTGTTTGACTACTGGTGCTTTTGAGGCCTGTTTTCAATACTCACCAACAGCATTTTAGGCTTCATACACACTAGCTTTTTTTTTACATTTATACAACCTTTTTTTAAAAACTTTTTATTTAGCCATCACAGATTATAAACATGAACGAAAGAAAATTGAAAGAATACAAGTTGTAATCACATTGCAGACCAGGTTAAATGTAACAGTTACACAGATAAACAAACTAATGCATGTAAAGAAAAGGGGGAAATGGGATTGAGGGAGAAGGGTGATCGTTATACGTAGTGGTAGAAAGGTGGTATGACCCAATGTATGTTTGGGTGCTGAGAAGGATGGGGAATATTTTTAAGTGTCTTTCTGGAGGATGAAGAGGAGTAGGCTTCATATATAGCCAGGGGACCCAGATCTGGTGGAATTTATCTTTATCTTGCAGATGGTAAACTTTTCCATATGAGCAATAAACCAAATGTAGGATTTTAGTTAAGAAACGTTGGGAGAATCATTCCGTTTCCATGATTTAGCAATTAGGCATCAGCCAAAATATGAGCAGCCAACTTTGCCAAGTACCTTGGAGAGGGTAGCAAAGAAAGGACCATTCCAAACTGGGCAGGGGACAAGCGAGGATAGGTGAGTCCTGACCTTATCACAGAAGGGAGTTATCTTTTGACAGGACAACCACATATGTAAGAATGTTCCTGTGTATACTTTTGCAAGTTTGTCAGGAGTGAAATAGACTTTGTAAGAATTATCTTTAATCATAATAGAGATTGAGCTAGAGGCCACCTGTGCCCTTATAGTTTAACCTTGGACCCCCTTCCAATAATCCTCCAGAAGGGGCCTAAGGTCTCTCTCTTACTACTTCTTGTGCCTGTTCTCAGGAACATGCTGTCAAAGAGAATATTATATAATGAGTAAATCATGCCTCTCCGCATGATTTTCAAATTAGGGATGTTGAGTCGGGCAGGCTGTCATTAGATTTTATAAAGTGCATGAGTTGCAAATTTTCAAAACAATTTGAGGTGGGGGTTACAGTGTTTGGAGCCAAGGTCTACTAAGAAAAGACGAGTCCCTTGGTCTGAGATCTCCAATGAACTGAACTCCTGAGTTTATACATGCCTGAGAATAGAAACTGGTTAGGCCCAGAGGGAAGTTGGGGTTATTCCATAGAGGTATAATGGACAGTGGAGTGGTAGATATTGATAGGTGATATTTGCAAGTCTCCAAGGTCTTCGCTGTGAAGGTCAGGGTAGGGAAGAATATGATTACGGCAGTTCTGTACATTTTAGTAGGCCCCAGTTACAGGAGAGTGTAGGCAGTTTAAGGCTTGGACTTTATGTCAGCCAAGGAAAGAGAGGCCAGACGGGCAAAAGAGGCCACAATTTGACTAAAGTGGGCAGCTCGATCATAGGCGTTTAAATCAGTATATACTCTTTCCCCTGAATTGTGGGTTTCTTGAGGGGCACCAGTTTGACTCTGGGAGACTTGCTGTTGAAAGGCTGAGAGATCAGAAAGTGGTACCCTAATAGGGAGGATTTCAAAGAGATAAAGGAGCTTGGGAAGGATATTCATTTTCATGGCAATTATCCTGCCCAGCCAGATAATTAGTGAAAAATCCTCAGCTGCTGGAGTGTTAGCAAAACATCATCTAGAAAAGTGATCATTTGCATTCCAGCTGCCCATGGCTACACCTTGTATATCTAGGGAGGACCTGTTGGCAGATATGAGAGGTTCAATAATAAGGGCAAATATTAGAAGGGAGAAGGGACAGCCTTGTCATGTGCTGTTTCTGATAGAGATGGGAGCAGAGGGAGAACCATTGACCATAATCCTCACAGAGGGGTGTGAGTATAGAGCTTTGACAGTTGTTAGAAAGCTTCTGGAGTATCCAGAATGAATTAAGGTCGGAGATTTTGTCAAAGCCTTGTAGGATTAGATTATCGTTTTCGTAGTATTTCGGATATGCAACGCCCCCCTGACCTTAATGAACCAGGGAGGGGATTACTGAGCTAAATCTGCAAGGATTTTAGCTATAATTTAATGTTGTTACTAAGCAAGGAAATTGGTCAGTAGCTTGCGCAGCTATGAATGTCTTTCCTCTCTTTTCGGATAATGGTGATCCTAGTCTCCATGGAGTCGCTGGATCACAGGTTTCATGTAAGAATGGGATTCTAAAGGGACTTAGAATTCAACCAGTTTTTTTATAGTAAGCAATAAGAAGTTGTCAGGGTCCTGGGGTCTTACCAGCTTTCTGGTTCTTTAGCCTTTTGGTTCCTTATACTTGCTTTTTGACCTCACTGTAGGCTTACCTACACCTTACCTTACCTGTGTTTACCCACTGTAAAAATACAGTGAGATAGATCCCGAAAACCACAACACAAACAGAAAACTAGTAAAAGTGACAGCAGCTATGATGATACTAAAAACAATGGTTTCTATTACCAGACCTGTTACAGATGTTTTATCAACATTAAAATGCTAGGAAAATGCAAGTGAACAATGCCAATGAGTATTATGGCTTAATTTACATAGGAAAATCATTTTATTAACCCTTTATTATGTGTCTTGTTAAACGCATGATCTGCATAACTACTGTAAATGATAATCAGCTATGTTCTCCTTTAATTCTAGCATTAACTTGTTGTGAAAAACATTTTTGTTGTGAAAACATTTTTGTTTTTAAAAAAGAAGAGACACTTTCATATGCATTATAACTTACAAACTATATACTACATCTCAATACATTTAATTAGAATACAGCAATTCTAATAGCTTTGTAATTGTCATCTACAAGCTATAAGGAGGCACTACTCAGCAAATTGAAAAAAAGAAATGCATAATTATTATGCAAATACAATAAATCCCTTTATCTCTCCCTCGGCTCAGTCAAGAAAGTTCTTGTTCCCCCCCCTCACCTGACTTGGTTCCACTGTAGCTAAGTGAGTCTCTAAGGATGTATAAGGATTGTGTTTCCTGTGGATAAGGTGATGCTTGGAAAAGCTGGCCAATCTAATGCACAAGTAGTCTATATTAACTCAACGCAACGGGTTGTCAGGGAGAAACTGTGTGTTAGTGCATAGCATGTCTGCCATCCTGAACACTAAAGCAGAAGACTATCAGAATTGAGTGTGATCGTCATCTTGAAGGTGCCAGTGTCAAAAATATATATATGTATGTGTATATATATATATATATATATATATATATATATATATATATATATATATATATATATATAAACATTTGTGGAGTTAAACATTATAGGAGAAAATGACATGTCCCATAGAAGGGTTTAACAAGTGTGTCATCCAATGAGGTTGACTGAAATCAGAATGTTTGACAGTACTCTCAACATTGTATTTTATTTTGTGTTTGTGTGAAATTCATCAAGGATAGGTGGCAATTTGAATATAATGTAAATATTTGATTGATTTGTAAACTATAGTTGATATGCTTTGCTATGGCCTTCTTTGTGCTACAGACTAAGGAGTTAATGTATTGTATATGCACATCAACACACACCCCTCACACATACATCTTGCAGATTACACCACACTGTGAAATACTGATTCCCAGACTTCGTCAGTGCTGGACAATAACAAGCTGCCCCTTTACATACAAGAATTTGGGAAATATCTGTGAAATTCCTTTTAAACCCTGTCTTCACCAACTCAATCTTTTAATGTACAAGCATCAATGGGAGAAGTGGAGCTGCCCCGTCCCCTTATTACAGAAGTGCCCTGGTGCACTGTACGTGCTGCTGCACTACATCACTCAATCAGCCCTTTTCTGAACATCTTGAGACGTAGTTAAAAAATAAATAGGGGAAGTGGTTAACGTGTGCCCTACAGTTTTCATATCATACTCATCACCATATGGCGTAACTTATGTGAAGAGGGTAAGCCACATATAAAATGTAAACTAGACTCGCCAAGCTAGATCAAGTTTCAGGCCAGTCTAGTAGTACTGTAAGATACTTATCTGGATCAGATTTTAATTCTTATCCCTGTTCTTTCCACACATATATCACATATAGTGATTTACCAGTTTTCTTTTGCACTAGAATGTTATATTATGTATTACTTTGAAGGTTAGAATGCATAAAACTCTATTTTGTTTTACTTTTAATGTTCTGAATTTAATACTATACTGTAAGTCCAATTTCAGACTTGTGGCATTATTACAATACAGATTAGTTCTCCAGAGTCTTGTCATGCACTTCCAGTCTGGCCTCACGCATTTGTCTAGCTAAATATTCTCGATAATTACGGGTCAGTAAAGTGTACAGAAGTGGATTCACACAACTGTTAGCATAGGTTAAGCAGGTAACCCCAAAATTCAGGTAAACCTGAGTAGAAGGAGCCATCCCTAAAAGTTCATGTTGATAAAATTTAGCTAGCTGCCATGCCCAAAACGGTACAAAACAAGCCCAATATACAATGATGATTGTAAATATACGCAACCCAACACACTGATTTATTTTCCGGCTTGATCGTCGTACTGTCTGGCCAGACATCCTGTATGCCCTAGCAAGACGGCTATAGAGATATAACAGAATCAGTCCAGGACCCAGAATGCTGGTACAGAAAAGGACAGTCAAGTACTGCCTGAATGACTCTGGAGTCCAGGTAGGAAAACATATTTTCTTGCCAGTTCCATACTGGCTATCCTGTAATTGTATCATGCACATCATGGGTAAGGCCAGGAGAAACGATGTGAGCCAGATTGCCAGACTTGTTAACTTTCGATGGCAGTGGGACATGCGGGACCTTAAGGGTCGTACTATTACCTTGTATCGTTCCACGCTCATTGCAGTTAGGGTGTAGATGCTGGCATGCATGGTAAACAAGTCCATGCTCAATAGAATTCTGCAACCTACATCTCCAAAGTACCAGTCCTGGGCTAGGTATGTGCTCACTACAAAAGGAATGGTTGAAAGGTACAGAAGATCTGCCAATGCAAGGTTCACCACATGAACACACATGGAGCCAACTGGTCTATGTGACAGCACAGTTATTACCAATACATAGATGTTTCCGGACACCCCCAGGAGAAACATGACAGCAAGCACTGCACTCAAGGTGGCGGTAATTAAAACCTCTTCCTCAATGAAATCTGGAGACTCTATAGACATGTTAGCTTTATCATGACCATCCATTCTTTCTTCACTGCAGTCTCTACTTTGAATCATGACAAGTGAGACCACTGTAGTGTGTTCTTCATGAGAAATTAAAACTAGTCATTCAATCCACAAATCGTTGTCTCAGCTTCTCTCCTTGAGGCTTTGGGCTTTATTCATAAAGTTGAATTATTATCCCAAGTGTAGCACTCATTTGACACACTGAAGACACGTGAATAGTCTTTCAAGGAAATGATGGTTTGGACTGTTGCTAATTTATGCTAATAAAAAGCTAATAATAAGAACAATGCAACATGAAATAGAAAAGTCTTTGACCAGGTTTGTTACAGCACCAGTGTCCTTGGGAGTTGTTCATCATATTCCCTACTTTGTCATTCATCATCTCTTCCTCAGACAGGTTAGTCCTAAAACCTCATTCCCAGCAAGGTATACAGAGACAGCATTACCAAATATGGTCTACTAACTAACTTCCTACTCTCCTCCCATTAACAACTTAACTATATGCAAGTCCCACCTGAACAATCCAAATGTATTTATGTATATTTTTATATTGATAAAAAAATTATATCATTTATAAATCATTAACATAACACTATTTTTAACCCAAATAGAAATGCCATCTCTTTCAATTTGTTTAGTAGAAAATCAAAGTACTTGCCCTCATTCTGGTACAGAATTGAGCAATGCATTGTCATTCAAGAAAATGGGGGCTTATACTGCAACACACTGGAATATGACAAATTAAAATAATAGGATATTGAAGCAGTCCAATATCTAAATGTCTTGGTTGATGGCACTGAGCAATTTCAAAAGGTGAAGTGTACTTCCCGATAATTTCAGCAAAAGGAAGGTGTTAGGAGCGTTGTTTAAATTGAGCTTCAACTATAAGGAAAGAAAATGACAATTAGTGGCAGTCCATTACATTCCAAAACTGAGGGAGAGAGTAATTTTGGGCATATTGGGTCTGATTCATTAAGGAAAGTTAAGCAAAAGTAAGTTAGGCAAAACTATGTTGCATTGGAGGGGGAGTTAAATTTAAAATGTGATGGCAGATTTATATTTGGGTTAGGGCATGTCCTAGATCAACTTTAAATTTCAGTGTGCAAATAAGCTATTTGTGTACTACATAAAAAAACAGACAGTAATTTCCTAATGTGCAAAATAATAAACTAATTTGCACCCCTTGCATTGCAACATGGTTTTGTCCAGAAAACTTGAATAAGAAAACTCACTCAATTTTTTGCTTAACTTTCTTTAATGAATCATGCCCTTTGTTATATGATTATAAGAAAAGTTGTTCATAGACTATTTTACTCCATGAGGTCAATATTAAGTTTAAAAAATAATATCATAAATGATTACATACTCTCCAGCTATCACCACCCATGGAAATGTTGTATTTTTTTCATATGCATGAAGTTAAAAAAAAATAATGTTTCTTTATTATGGTGAATAAATTAAAAATGCATGAATTGTAATTTTTACAAATCATACTTTTGATCTAAATCATTATGTGAGAATTATCAAGACCTATATAAAAATATG
This sequence comes from Mixophyes fleayi, assembly GCF_038048845.1. Lineage (NCBI taxonomy): Eukaryota > Metazoa > Chordata > Amphibia > Anura > Limnodynastidae > Mixophyes > Mixophyes fleayi. The sequence continues at coordinate 96,907,227 of NC_134409.1, forward strand.
TGCTACGGAATATGCTGGTGCTATATAAATAATAATATCTAGCAAAATTATATTTACAGTAACAATGCTGATGCAGTACTACTAAAAAAATAATAACCTTTAATAGCCCTAGTATTGACTTAAGGGAATGTCATTTAACATTTATGCAAATATAACACTGAATTAAAAAAAATATATATTTTTAGACTGTATAAAAACTATGTATGGGAAAAGAATAGACGGACATTATAGTAAATGTCGAACTATCCAAGTCCAAAAAAGTCCAAGCTTAGTGGAGCTTTGAACCACATCAAGCTAATTTAGTTATATCACTAATAGCCAATACAATTTGTACTTATATTGCAGTTATTTCAGCATATCAGGTCACCACCAGTAGACACATTTCAAGTTACTTTGCCCTACAGCAAGTGCTTATGTTTTTAATACGAATTACTATTATTGTGTTAATTCCATTTTGTTTAGGTGCAAAGCACATTCATTCTATACTAATATTTTTTGTTTTAGAAAGAGAAAGGCTTTATCTCAGGCGCTAAACAAGATATATACTAATTATGCAATATAAAATATATAAATACCATATGAAAACAATGTCCTAAATGCAGCTATTCATAAAGGAAAGTGCCAATCCCTTAATAAAAAGTAAACTTCAAAAGAAAACACTGAATTGCGTAAACTAAGACATTATAGATAAAAATCAACTAAAGAAGAATTCTAATAAATCTCAATGAGCCCAGAGAACCGGTATAATAATATTTTTTACATGTCTTTTGTTATTTATAAACAGACTGTTTTATAAAAACAATATGAAGAACAGAAGGCTTGGCTTATAAAAATAAAAGTAAACATTCACTTAAAGAAGAAATAGAAAGTAATGCTGAAAGTGCAGAACCATAAATTTAGCAGTTCACCTATAAAGGAGAAAGAGGAACAGTGTACTAAATAAAAGGAAAGTGAGGGATATTAAAACCAAAACAAAAATTTAGGGTACAAGGAACAGAGAGGTACAAGAACATGGGTCGGGTATGGTCTTTTTTTCAAAAGCATCAACACTTTAGGACCAAAAGTAATAAACCTGCTGTGAAGTTTCACACATTTTTACTTACCGAGACCTGAAGCTTCAGTGATCACTGTTCCACTGACTGCCTCCGAGCACATTTTTTTCCTAATTCAGATGCCTTTATCAATACAGTCCTCTACATCGCAACAAATACTGTCTTGCTGGGCTTTTCTATGGGACGTGTTTCCCTGCACTACTGTCTATTTAGACAACTCACCAATAAACTGAATCCTGCTCCTTCCTCCGTCCTCTCCCCCTGTACAATCCGTACTTTCAACTTCTGTTTCTTTACCTTATAGCTTGTTTAAGTAACTCTGCACCTTGGCAAAACCATGTTGCATTGGAGGGGGAGCTCAATTTAAAATATGATGGCATATTTATAGTTGGGGTAGGGCATGTCCTAGATCAACTTTAAATTTCAGGGTAAAATTAAAGCTATCATGATAAAACATCCAGTATTTATCTTATGTGCAAAATAATAAACAAATTTTCACCCGTTGCATTGTGACATGGTTTGGTCCATGAGAAAATACTGTGCAAATACTTTTAAAACGGATACACCACATTTACCGAGAAGAGATGAAAAGAGACTTAGGGGAGAAGTAGTTTTACCTGAATATTCTCGCACAGTCATGGGCAGGCTGATCACCTGCTTGAAAACATTAAGCCAGCTGTCCTGTTCACTTTCAGTTTCACATGTAAATATATAAGTACGCTCAGGGGTACTAAAAGTTACAGCGTAATTCCATAAGCTGCTTGTGATGATCTCCGCCTTTACTTGGTATCCATGCTCACTGCTCCCCAAAAACACCTCGCCTTTTGCAAAAGCATCCTAAGAGAAACAGGGACATTGTTATTTCAGTTCCTGCATCCCTACTATGGTCATACATGATATAGACACAGACGCTGTATGCCATAACAAGGATTTGTGCACATGTTTATTCTGGTTCTCTGCCTGACAAACACATTTTGGGTCTCATTTACAGTTGGATGCGAGTCCTTAAGTGGAGCGTAAATATACACATTTCCATACCATGCATGAATAGCAAAATGCAGAGGTTGAGTAGAGTAAAGGAGTGCACGTGGAAAATGTAGTGTGCTACTGTGGACATGTGACGTGGACGCATACCCAGATACGCTTCTTAGAAGCCTGGTGTAAAGTGATGTGGTGATGATGAGGACACCAGCAGCACTATCCAGCTGATTCTGGTTGGCTGCTTACTTCATTCATTAGCATCACAGCAATATTATGTCAAGTTGCGCCTGTCTATTCCTATTTACTATTTCTCATTTCAATTTGAACTATTGCAGGAAATAATTGTCTGACTGGATTCCTAAAGTAGTAGGTGACAATTGTTTCTATTTAATTACATTTTGTATGTAAAATGCAATTTTCACATTTATTAATAACAATAAAGACACTATTCTCTCTTGTGTATGACGCTTCACTACATTATATTGAGTACAAATGAGGTAATGCTATCTTTGCATTTATAACTCACATCTCTACGCTATCGAGGGACATAAGTTATACATTTGTACACCTCACTTCTGTGTTTTCAGTTGGACGTATCTTGGGATATGAGCGACTAACCTAACACATCTAAGTCTGCAATATTTTGCTGCAGAATGTTTACACGTATGTTTAGGGCGCAAAATGTGTCAAGCTTAGGCCTAGTGTACGCCAATTAATTCAAATGTTATCTGTGAACTGCTAAATCAATGTTCACTCATTGTTTGACAAAACTATTCCTGATTCCAAACAGCTTAAAAAGGTTTTCACATTCATTAATGTACTACTTTTATACATACTTGCCTTCTTGCCCAGAATTTCCGGGAGGTTCCTGTGTATCAGGGAGCCCTCCTGGAAGAGTAAGCATCCTCCCGGGTAATGGTGGAGGCAGGGCTCAATGACGTGAATCACGTCATCAAACCCGCTATGCAATGCTGTGAATTTCGGCATTTTGTAGCAGGGGGCGGGGCCATGGTTGACGCGATGGCGTCACCATGCCCCGTCATGCACTTATCACCTCCCCACCTGGAGGGGAGGTTTTAAGAGTGGGCAAGTATGCTTTTCTAAGCACAACTCTTCTTGTGGGCTTATAATTACTTATTTTACAAATATATTTTGTAATGTGTGACAATTAATTCAATGTGAACAGTTATTAAAACTTAAATTTACATTACACTATTAGAATAATACTATTCATCCAACATGAACAATGAAAACAATAACATATGCCTAATGCCAGCCCACCATAAAACTTCACTACTTTACTACTTCTTAGTTTTAGAGGCAGTGGTAACTGATATGAACCTCTTCTCTAACATCTATCTGTAAAAATATTATTTACAAACCTACCTCTGAAGTTTTCCTAGCAGATGATGGCTGGAATTAAAAGGGTCTAAGAAAAGGTAGGTGGTGTGAGAAATAGCTTTAATATGAGGTAGTTACCCACAAATTGGAATTTTCCCCATATACCACCACTGTAATTAAAAAAAAAACATTTAAATGCAAGGTATTGCATTTCTGGGTTCTTTGCCTGCCCTCTTCCGACTTCTGGAACACAGTGAAGTTAAATGGCACTTGTGCTGATAAATCCGATCACTACTCTGTTGCGTATTAGGAAAAACCATTGTCCTCATCTATGTATTTAAGTATTCCTCATGTCTAATAGGGCAAATGTGATGGAGACAATTTTTGTTTTGTAGAATTAATTCTTTATTTAGTAAACACCTGGCAAGTAAAAAACTAACTGTTGGATTGTCTTAGCCAATAGAAAAAATATGTGGTAATAAGAGACCTTTGTGTGGCAAAGTGGCAAAAATGGTATCAAAATTTGAATTTTAATGGGTAACAGAGGAACAAGGAGAAAATCATACTGCAAGCCTTCAGAATTCCTTGTTAGACAAACTAAAGTTAAATTGGCTAACAATGGGACCACAGGGTCACAAAAGCTTGCACTTGCACTGCTTTCATATTACTTTGGCTATCCAAAACCAAATGCATTGTTAAAACTAAAATATCTATAAGTCAAAGAAGGACTCACCATGGGGTCTTTAAAGTACATCAGTCTCCGGTGATCGAGAGTGAACCATCGTTTCTTGAAGGCATCAGTTGGCTATAGAAAAGAAATCACAGGAATAAATGATTCAGCTCTTACTGCTTCTGTTTTACACTGGACAATAAAGACATTTTAACTACAAAAGATAATAAAAAAAAGTACAATAGCAAATATTTATTTTGCAAGCAGCTATTAAGTAGGTGTAATATTAGAACATATTTTTACTGAAACAGCAATACATGCTTGGAACAGGTATAGATGAATAAACCAGAATAAAGTAAATATATTTACATCTATACTCTTTTAAAATAAAATTTCAAGGGACATCAATAAGTATATATAGACATTTTGTTAATTCATACATTCAGCAAGAAACTGATTCGGCAAAAATAAAAACAGTATTCAACATATGCAACCGAGAGCTGTGAGTTATATTTTAATTACTTCGAGAAATTCATATTTTTTTTATTAGCTTTGTGTGTTTAATTTTACAGGGCTTTATAGTGTCTTTTTTTATCAGTGCAAGGCATGATGATTCAATCAGACAACAAACAACTACACGTTAAACAAGTATCCAGAGAGACACAATTGCAAATAAAAATATAATCAGCAACAGTATACACGTTTATGTTAGACATATATCCTTACAAATGTGGCAACATGAATAAAGTACAATATTGAGTATATATGACAGCAAATGATAATATAATAAGGAATAGTTTGATGTCTGCAGTTTGAACTTATATGAACGGTGAACGTTATATGGCGAATAGTTAAATTGGATGAGGGATGGTGACAGGGCTGAGGAAAGAGAGTGGAGAAGGGTTGAGTCCAGAATAGGGGCTAGTAGGTCTAGTAGCATATTAGAGAAGTCTGCTCCAGAGGTATGAGAGGGCTCAGTAGTTGGGGAGGGATTGCTTATGACATCAAGGCCAAGATGCCAAAAATCTAATGAGAGTGTGAACATCCCATGTACTGGCAGGAACATGCTAGTGTGAAACTTTCTGTGACATCATCAAAACTTTAGGAAGTGTCTCTGGTAAGACAGGATCCTTATGGGGCTGAATGAGATGGGATTAGTTTCACAGGGTCTTCAGCCTACACCAACACCTAAATTAATGATGACTGTTCACCAAGTCTTCTAGTGTTAATGTTAGTTCTCATTTCATTTCAACACAAACTTATTTTTACTCTAGTGTATTCTATGCTAAAGATACAATAAATCTGATTAATATTAGATCTCCAAGGGAAAACATTCGTTTAGACAACTTTGTCATGGAAATCTGTATTTTTTAAAATGTCTTCCTTAGACATTATTCCCACCTATTTGTTACCTGGTTGAGCCAGTAGGCCTCAAAACACAATCTCTCTCATCTATGTCTAGCTGGTACTCAGAGTCTTGGTTCTACTCAACATGTACCATAGAATTCCTGACTTTATTGACAGCTATACTGCTCTAGAATTCGATTTGTTTTGAGACGGTGGGTAAGACAATACAAAAATCACACAAAATACTTAGATATTTTGCTCTAAGAATCATCATATATTCTTCTTAAGAAGCATTTTAAATCAATTCACTAAACTGAGCATGAGACTATAACAAACTATAACATTATTGTAACATATGGAAAACACTACCAGAAAATTGACTTTGACGAAATAAACACATCTGCAAAAGTGTGAACATTTGAAAATGTTATATTAAAGGGGCAGATTCAATTTGGCTCCAGGGGATGCGATCTGTGACCGGAACAGTCCGTAGAGACAAATCGCGTCAGAGTTTTTACAGAAATCTCTGTCTCCCGTAGAGATGCAAGGAAAAATTGTATACCGTATTAGATATCTGGCGGCACCTCACGGCTAATTGAATCTGCCCTTAAGTGTTATATCAAAGTCAACAAAAGCTCAATAGTCATAACAAGAAAAAGATCTGAAAGTGATGGTCTGTTTCATCTACGGCTGAGACAGGAGGCATGAGGGACGGCTGAGACAGGAGGCATGAGGGACGGCTGAGACAGGAGGCATGAGGGGCGGCTGAGACAGGAGGCATGAGGGACGGCTGAGACAGGAGACATGAGGGGCGGCTGAGACAGGAGGCATGAGGGACGGCTGAGACAGGAGGCATGAGGGACGGCTGAGACAGGAGGCATGAGGGACGGCTGAGACAGGAGGCATGAGCGGCGGCTGAGACAGGAGGCATGAGGGGCGGCTGAGACAGGAGGAATGAGGGATAGCTGAGACAGGAGGCATGAGGGACGGCTGAGACAGGAGGCATGAGGGACGGCTGAGACAGGAGGCATGAGGCACGAAGGATGGCTGATCTCACTAACAATGTTTCAATAGGATAGTGATCTGTAGAACAGTTATTAGAGATTTTTTAGGTAAGACAAATAAATATTATTCTTAATAATAAATTAAAAGTTTGTGAAATACTTGTGTTATGAATATTGTAAAATGAAATCTATGGTTTGTACTTTTAGTGTAGTAATTTTCCTTTTCCAACTTATTTTCTCATTTACACCATTAAGATAGGCAGTGAACAAAAGTGTCAGTATTTAAAAACAACCATTTTAAAAAGAAGGGGTACAGTTTATAGAAATTGGTTCAAAAGGGGTACACAAGTCGATAAAGGTTGGGAACCACTGCTCTACAGAATGAATGGGCACAAATTCCCACAGAAACACTCCCAACATCTTGTGGAAAGCCCTCCAAGAAGAGTGGAAGCTTTTATCGCTGCTAAAGAGGGACCAACTCCATATTAAAGTATATGTATTTGAATACAATATCATTATAGTCCCTGTACAATGGTCAAGGGTCACTATATAATACTTTTGTCACTATATCCATATAGTGTATATGTAAAAGATAACATACTTGTTCATATACTGTGTAGCTGAATGTAAGCTATTGTACTCTGATTAGCTATTATCTGTTAGGGGCAGACGTGCCAGTTCTGCTTTCTGTTAACCCAAGTCTACAGGAATGCTGGGCTGTGTGATATTAGCCAATTCCCAAAATGAGCCAAGACAGCAAATTCCTGTGTCTCTGTACACACACTTCAATAAGAAAAATGTTGGTATTTATCATGTCATTGTTTTTTTTCTTCAGGCGGCTATTAATGATTTATTGTGCTGGACTATGATGAAGAGTACTCCGAGCTCTGTCTACACTGTGACATCCTCCTTCTCCCCCCTCTGTGAACACATAACATGCTGAGAATCTGTGAGCTTGTGTATGAATGTGTGTCTGGCAGCCATTTTTGCTTGCCAAACAGAGATATTTTGAAATGGAGATAATGATTTGTAGAAGGATAACGATGCATATTTAAAAGGTACTTAACGTGTTATTTACAGAGAAAAAACATAAATCTTCTATGTAGGATTGCTGCCTTAAAGGCTATCTCAACTTTTAAAGTGTTTTTCCACAAGACCTCATCTGCCATAAAGGCATACTTGCCCACTCTCCTGGAATGTCCAGGAGATTCCCAAATTCCAGGTAAGTCTCCCGGACTCCCGGGGAGCAGGGCATTCTCCTGCACCTGCCCACTACCTAGTGAAGTGGGCTGGATTTGGAGCCTCCATGATGCAATTCTCTGAGAATCGCGCCATTTTGGCATGACCCCCCCCCCCCACACACAGTAGAAGGAAGTCATTGCGTTGCAGAGGCTGAGCCCTACCCCTATATGCCCACCTCCCTCCTTGGATCTCCCGTTGGCCAAATTGGAAAGCCTGGCAAGTATGCTTAATGGGCATTTCCTTAAATAAAACACACCAACTTGGACCTATGGCTTAACAGCAACAGCCTGCCAGTGTCTGTAATAGTCCAGTGTCTGTAAGTTGATTTTGCTCATTGTTATGAGAAACCACCTCTACCAATAGACAGCAATGTACATGGTATCTCTCACTGTCAGCACGTCATGTACTCAGTGGCATAGATTTGAAACTGCCACTGGAAAGAGATTGTTGTGATGGAGTTTTAGGGCTAGATTTACTAAGCTGGGGCTGCTGCCTATAGCAACCAATCAGATTCTAGCTTTCATTTATTTAGTACCTTCTACAAAATGATAGCTAGAATCTGATTGGTTGCTATAGGCAACATCCCCACTTTTTCAAACCCGCAGCTTAGTAAATCTAGCCCTTAACTCAACCAAATCAATGTGAGGGGCAGAGGGATGTTCTTTGAAAAGTGAGTTAGCCTTTAACTTAGCTTGTAACTGCATCTAAATTAATTCCCCTACAACTTTTTTCTATTACCTTTGGTCCAGTCTTTTCCATATATCCCTCCTTCAAGAAATTCTTAGGCAAACGAGCTACAATCTAAAAAAAGATAAAGAAACAAAAATAAATGTATTAAGTGAGAGCTCCCTGGGCCTGATTCATCTAGGCCGCATACTGAGCGCAATCTGCGTTTGTTTTAATAAATCGTCGTAAATTGTCTAGGCGTACTCCTGAATTCAACAAGGAGCTCTGAAGATATGTGCGCTAATGAATTCAGTTGTAGGTCTGCTGTGCTCTACTACAGAAGACACTACAGGATGCATCCAATACCAATGTGTAATATACATTTACACAAAAAATAAAAACTTGTTGAATTAATGTCACCTGTTAAAAATGCAAGCATTAATGACAAAACAGTTAAAAACAAAAAAAATTGTTTTTCTTTAATTATTATTAGGGTGATTTTAATGTCTAGTGAACATTTTTACAGTTGTTTCTGATTGCATACACATATTATAGCATTCATACGAGACTGTCATCACTACTGATCAGGACTAGACTAGCCCTGTAGCTGGAGCAAGAGATACGGCAGAAAAACAAGTTACTTTGAGATGCCCATAGCTTGAGTTGGACGTGGCTGCGTGCGCTTCAGCTTGGCACGTCCTTACTGTACATTGATTACTAGCGAGCGCCTCTTCCCCACCTGTTCCCTCCCGGTAATCCTAGGCTGCAGTAAGTGTACTTTGCATACAAAGATGTAGTGAATGCTACCGAGTTCTGTTGTGTATGTCCGGTTCTGGGCATGCACATAGTGATTTTGCGTAAGATACGCACAAAATCGGCAGATACGTGCCTTGAGGAATCAGGCCATCTGCTGTGTCTAATAAAAATTATTAAAATGTGAAACTCCTATTAGTTGTGAAGCTTAAGAAAATGCTCTAGGGCAGGGTTGTCCAATGCATGCGGCCCAGCACGCCTGTAAATGTGGCCCAGAAGGAGTTTTGGTTGTGGCAAGGGGGCAGCGCTGTTAAAGGAAAAAAAAAATCCTGCAAAAAAGAAAAGAAAATACTTACCTTGCAGTCACGTCAGCTGGTACTCCTGCTCCCTCCCTTGTCTCCTCCTCCGTGCGGTGCCCGCAGTGAATGTCGGGCGTGATGTCATCACGCCCAACATCCATTGCGGAGCGCAGCACAGAGGAGTCACCCGCGCGAGAAGAACAATTAGCAGCACAGAATTGGAGAGAAGAGAAGAGGACAGGAGAACAAGCCGATTAAAAGGTAAGTTAAGGGGGATTTTTTTTATTATTTCAAGGGACGCTGACAAGTGAATAAAAGTCACCTGGTCCTGGAGCATCATGGACCTTATCTCCCTGCTACATACTTCTACTTGTATTACTAATGGGGCATTATATATTATTCTCTTTGGCCCATTATAAGTTGTTATCCCTTAACTAACATAGTGGTGTAATTATCAAAACAGGTGACAATTTGGGGTCACAGTGGTGTATATGTCAGGTACCGCAGGCCTGGTCACGGCACCCTGATATACAATGCCTGGCTTAAATAAACTTTATTGATATTGCATCGAAACAATACAAAAAGTGATTATAGTATAATAACTAGAGAGGATTTTTTGAACAGGGCGATTGAAAGGTAAGTATAGGGGGATTTAAAAAAAAGTGATATATATATATATATATATATATATATATATATGTTAACTATGTTTTCAATGGTTTTTTGGATGATCAGCTGTCGTTATTGTTATTGTATCTTTTATGTGCGGCCCAAACCAACTCGTCGTCTTCCAATGTGGCCCAGGGAAGCTAAAAGGTTGGACACCCCTGCTCTAGGGTCATATCAAATCGCACTGCTGTATAACAAAACTAAAACAAATACAAAATTGCCATCCTCATCAGATTCCTGATAATATGCCATGGGGCGGGCTGGGCCGGGGGGGGCGCTAAGAGTGACCACTGTTCGGGCCAGCTCCCCCCCCCCCGTGGTTGCAATATTACCTCAATATTGCATCCACGGACACGCGATGTGACCACGTCAGCGCATAAGAGGCCGCATCACATCACACTCGGCATCTCGTGTCATGTGATGCGGCCGCCTGTGTGCCCCCCGGGCTGAAATTTGCCAGCCCGCGCCTGAATATGCCATTCGGGAAAGGGCAAAAAATGTGTTGCATGCATTACTTGTTTATACTTTCAAACCAATCAAATTCTAAGTTTACATCGACAAGTTGAATTAGAAACTTGTAATTCATTGCTACAGGTCCACAAAGTGGTTTTACAAGAACAGCGGCATAAATAACCGTATGTTACAGCCTTCCACACATTTATCCTTCTTCCTTTCACCCAGTTACCTCTTTGTCACTTGCTGTGGGAAATGCAACTTTCATGTAGTGAAATTGAGCAGCTCGGATGGCGTTAAACCAACTAACGATTACCTGTGAAATAAAAACAGGGTTAATGTTTGGTGTTTAAACTTACTGTTGCCCTGCTTCCCTAGCATTGAACACAAACTCCAGTTTAACACAGGTTTACCATGGTCATCAAGCACTGTATGCCCACTCCTATTACACACATTTTCTTTATACTACATATACTTCCAACATTGTACTTTTTATACACAAAAAATGCCAGCATGATGGCTTAGTGGTTAGCACTTCTGCCTCACAGCATTGGGGTCATGAGTTCAATTCCCAACCATGGTGTTATTTGTGTGGCGTTTATATGTTCTCCTTGTGTTTGCCTGGCTTTCCTCCGGGTGCTCCGGTTTCCTCCCACACCCCAAAAACATACTAGTAAGAACAGCGCTGTGGAATTAGTGGCACTATGTAAATAGCTGCTGCTGATGATTCTATGCATTATTTCCATGCTTGTATCACTGACCTCATTCCGCGGAGTACTTTCCATACATCCCTATTCTGTGCATTAATATGGTAACCCCCGTATTCATCCCTGTGTATACATTGCTCATTTACAAATATCCTTAGTACTATTTTCCATATCACTAAGCTCTTTATACAGAGTACCCCTAATACACACATATACTAAGATCATATCCCATTATCTATAAGCTCTCTAACCTGTGTACTATTGCCAGACTCTACTAGCACTTAGAACTTCATATACAAATATCCCTATACATACATACACCATTATCATGTTCCCCTATCCCTGAGCTCTCTATACACAGCACTCTGTACATTAATGTTCCCCTGTCACTGAGCTGTTCACATACACATATCTTGTGCACTATTACCATGACACAATACTATTCATATACACATATAGGACCAACTGGAGTATAAATACAGCAGCCAGTATCATAAATTTTATGATGACTGCAACTAAAAAAAAAAGCACATTTACTGAGGCATGCCTGCATTCACCCAAGTAATCTGAGGAGGATAAAAACCTCAGAACAAGCAAAAAGTACTTGCTTTTATCAGAGCCACAACATAAATAAACAAAGACAGATCAAATAGCCAATCACAGCAGCTTGCATCTGATGCTGCAGTGTGGACAAATCAATTTAATAGGCTGTTCCCGTATTAACCCCCTCATGTTTACTGAATTAAATTAATTAACTGACCTTGAGGGGTCAATACTCTAAATGGGCCACACCTCCAGGGATGGTGATATACTTATGTGTGCATGTCCATACTGTAAGTAATTTGGACTTGCACATCCCCAGTCCCCCTCTCCAGGGGCAAGAGGCCACAAGAACAGGTTATGTGTAATGCAAAATTCTGCTTTATCTTTCTGCACATGCACAGTAAAAAAACAAAACCTGTTTTATTAAGGCTCACAGTTGGGCTCTAAATCAGACACATATTATTACCATGTTCCCTCATTACTGAGCTCTTCACATAGAGTACTACTCATACACATATACACTGTGCACTATTGTAATCTTCCCCTACAATTGAGTGCCTGAGCTTGTTCATGCTGTTTATTTTGCTTACATATGCAACATTACACCCTTAATTCACCTGTCCATCATTGTGGTACACAAATATGTTCCTGGTCTTGTTGTCCTTGACGTAAGTGATTTGTAAGCCATGGTCATGTTTCATCTTCTCTGGTTGAAAGGTAGCATTAATACTGTCAATTTTAATTACAGCCTTGGGTTCCTTAGCCTAAAAAGAATAGGATTGTAGGAGTCAGTTAAAAGAATACAAGAAACTGTGGTACATAAGGTAAGCAGGTATTCTTATAAGTGTCATACTATCCAGCATTAGAAAGACATAGGGGTATATTTACTAAGCTCTGCAGGTGTGAAAAAGTGGAGATGTTGCTTATAGCAACCAATCAGATTCTAGCTGTTATTTTGTAGAATATATTCAATAAATAACTAGAATCTGATTGGTTGCTATAGGCAATATCTCCACTTTTTCAAACCTGCAGTTTAGTAAATCTAGCCCATAGAATTCCAATTTACACCATCAACCAAGTAACCTCAGGTTTATGTGTACTCTAGAGTTGAGACTAGTGTGAACATTTATCCATTTTTTAAATTAAAAACAAAATAATTTATAAAAGTAAAGTTCTCATTCACATTAAACATTTGATTATCGGTTTTCGTATGATGCTCACATCTGGCTTTGTGAAGTATTTCAAGGTGCCATCCAGCTCTGTCAGGACAAACTTTCTTATGCAATACTGCCCATTATCTCTTCCTCTCTTGAATAAGTTCCCCTCCTTCACTCCTGCAAGGAAACATATTTCTGTTGATATTTAGATATAACCATCCCTCCTTCACTCCTGCAAGGAAACATATTTCCCCATCTTGGGCTCCACAGCATGCATGTAAGCATGAGCCTGCACAGCTGACAATGTCAAATGTCTGCCCTTCTTAAAGTCTACAGACCAAAGCAGTGGGGCAGGATGAAGCATTATAGTGCTAAGGCAGGCATAAACCTCTGATGGAGTCCTGCAGTGTATTCAGGTAGCAACCAATCTAGCTGTGTTGTACACTCGAATTTATGTGAGACCAGGGCCGTCTTTCCCATTGGGCACGCTGGGCAGGTGCCCGGGGGCCCTGCAGCCCAGGGGGGCCCTCCGGAGGCAGGGAAAAAAAGAAAACCCTGAAAAAAAGAAGAAAATACTTACCGTGCTGTCAGCTGGCGATCCGGCTCCCTCCCTGGTCTCCTCCTCCGTCGCGCTGGCAGTGCATGTCGGGCGTGACGTCATAACGCCCGCCCGGCATCCATTGCGGAGCGCGACGGAGGAGAAGACCAGGGAGGGAGCCGGATCGCCAGCTGAAAGCACGGTAAGTATTTTCTTCTTTTTTTCAGGGTTTTCTTTTTCTGGCCTCCGACGGGCCCCCCTGGGCTGCAGGGCCCATATATATAATCATTATTTTTTTATTTTTGTATATATAGGGGCCCCGGTGCACTGCTGTGCCCGGGGGTCCAAGAGGTTCTTAAGAGGGCCCTGTGTGAGACCTCAGTGTGGGGAAACTGTGATCTCCAAGAGGGATTTAGGATGAAGCTTCACAGACCCTTTAAAGCACAGACAGAGGTAACCTTGACCAAAGGAAGGTGCTAAATAAAACATGTATTTACTATATTTAGTGGTCCTTGGGTTTGTCCATTGGGTATGCTGAACTTGCCACAGGCAAGTGCTGAAACAAAATCCTTCCTATAGCTGTTTCGCACAATTTGGAACAGGATTCTGCAAAGCACAGAAAACCCAGTGGGTTAAGTATTAAAGAGTTTTATAAGAGTATATAAATGGTATCCTCAGAAGTGACAGCTCCTGCAACAGATGCTTATTTGCAGAGATAATAATAATAATAATAATAATAATTAATTATATTAATAATAAGTTTTCCTAGCTATGTTCCAGTAATATCCTCTTATGGAAGGGGGGGTCTGTTCTTTTCACTACAACGGTTTATATTGTTTGTATTCTTTCAATGCCTAATACATTTCAGCTTTGTATGATTTGAACAGACATACCATGATTTTGGCCAGCGTAACAATATGGATCCCATCATGACCCTGTTCCTGTTGTTGTTTTGGGGTTTTCTTTAGCAATCACTAGCTACATTGTACCACTTCTCTTGCTGTAGGTTCTGCACGATATTCCTACTATATATTATGTTTGTAGGCTTTATAATTTAATATTTAATAAAATGGGTGTTTAAATACAAAAAATTATATTGTAATCACAAAGTTCAAGGTTCATAGAATACAGTGGAGTTCATCCTCTTATGTCTGCTAAGATGTACAATCCTCTATATCAGTAGACATTTTATAGAGGGGGTACATGCATGGCTGATAACCCAGTAACTGTTTACAAGTATTCTTAAAATACCATGAAATCAGGTTTTTGTACAGGGTGTTATAAAGGAAGAGGTAACTTTCATATAAAAAAATTCACCTTTGGTCTTAGACACCTACCCCTAGAAATTGCAAATAATTGACAACTATTTGCTGTGGGGATACATATTATGGTTACATGCGTTCTTACCGCCAGGCATGCCATCAGAACTTTCCTTGGTAGTAAATAGCTTGTGCTCGTATTTTGCCCGGATCCACTGCTCTCGTAATACTCTGCAAATAACAGCAATATTTGTAAAGATTAAGGCAAAGAGTCAGCCATGCAAAATAAGAAATTAACTAGGAAAGAGTAGCCTAGGACAGAAAAACTGATAAACAGGGAAGCTTTCCTACTGTCTGACATTTGTTCAGGATGATTGGTAAATACAGCATAACCAACACTGAAAATTGGGATCATCATACATTAGGGGGTATATTTAATAAACTACCGGTTTGAAAAAGTGGAGATGTTGCCTATAGCAACCAATCAGATTCTAGTTATTTATTTAATACATTCTACAAAATAACAGCTAGAATCTGATTGGTTGCTATAAGCAACATCTCCACTTTTTCACACCTGCAGAGCTTAGTAAATATACCCCTATGTCTTTCTAATGCTGGATAGTATGACACTTATAAGAGTACCTGCTTACCTTATGTACCACAGTTTCTTGTATTCTTGTACACACCTTCAATAATATATTATATATTATATGACAGGTGTCAGCTCGCTACCTCCCCCCTAACACCCTCCCCTCCTTAAAAAAAAATCGCTGGCAAAATTTTTAGTTTTTAAGTCACTTAAATGATAAATAGAATCTGATTGGTTGCTATAGGCAACATCTCCACTTTTTCAAACCTGCAGTTTAGTAAATATATGCCAAGGAGTGTGTACACACAAGCATTCAGAGTGAATAATGGACAGATGACAATGGTATATGTTGCAACAATGTCGTCTAGTGTTGACACTGAATGCTGTAGTGTACTGCCAGCATAATCATTTTATGGGTCAATGATCCACATCTGCAGAGCCAAGTGGTTAACACTGTTCTGACCAAATGCAGACTGATCACATGCAGAAAGAAACTGGGATGCATCCAATGTATATTCTACTGCGGGGAAAACCAGGTAGTTTGGGTAGATCATTGCATAACAACAGAAAATGAAAGACATCCGGACAGTTCTGCTTACTGGCAGTCCATATGTGTGGGTCTGTAGTAATAAACAGGAACATGAGCCTCGTATATTGCTTTAGCTGAGTCATTCCCATGCCTGTCAAGAAACTAAGAGAGCAAGAAGGGGATTAGTAAGGGAAAGTAAAAGGAAGTAAAGAATTCTTAACTTTGTAACAGTTCTGATGTACCAGGAAACCATTTATTTATTTTTACAGATAGTGATATGTATGTTAAGGTGGTTGACTAACTTGGAACAACTGCTCTAGAGTTACTAGGTGATATGATAGCTAAAATAGTTCTAAATACTGAATAAAAGCCCAATCAGAGATAAATATGTCCCCCTCCTTTCATCTACACTAACCATATCCTGTACAACAGAGCACTGCCCATGTGAGAGATCATAAAAGTCTTATGTCTGATATCTTAACCTCTTTACCATCTTTGTCTTATTCAACTATCACCTTAAAGTAATGACACGAGACTTGAGTGTGGCAAAATTAAATGAATTTATTAACTATGGTGGAGGAGAATAAAGCAGTCAGTCCGACGCGTGCCAGGCAAAACCCAATTGTCCTAGCATCTCCTTAGGACTCCTCCGTGCGAACCAAAACCCCTGGGTTTAAGTGGGGGACAACCAATCACACCCCAGGCGCACATATCTACCTGGACGGGGCACTTCATCCGGATTCTACCGAACCCGCCCATCCTCTGGGCTATACGGAAAGCAACCACAGGGCAACCCACAGGGGCGGTACCTGAACCGAGACTAATAGCCGATTCACTCGAAGAGAGGCGGGTTCAACGTTCCCTAATACCGTAATGTGCGCCCGACCAACCACTGGCCATCAACTGAACTGCCTTTTCCGGCAAATACTCCATCCATCTTCGGGACAACTATGACCGCCACCAGCCACTGATGCCTCTCCTGAAAGTAACCTTCCGATTCTCCATATTCTTATGAACCCACGAAACAGGGATGGTGGTTGGGCAACATCCAGATCTGCAAGACTGACTAAATCTCCGCCCATCCAACTTATAGCCTCTGAAACCCTCCCTTATGACACCGGATGGGCGTACCAAAATAGTTAACCATTTACACTCCAGAGAATAGCTCAGTTAAAGATACAGCAAATCTTTTATTATCCTTCGTTCCTAAGCAGATCTCAGTTCTTATTATAGCATGTTACATTAAGGCGTCCCCTGCTAAAAAGTAGAATGGACAGAGCTGTGTTTCTCTAGCCACAATCTCTCTTCTCTACAGTAGTCCTCTGAGTGCTTCTTATTTTTCAGCGGTGCTGACAAACAACAAGGGGCTAGTGGTAAGAAATCGTTACAATGCAGCACCTCACCCAGGTGGATGTATGGGATGAGAGAAGTCACTCCTTACAAAAACCTAAAACTTTCAATACATACATGTTCCACATTGTGAGAGAAGCACTTTAATTTTACATTATAGAGCACTAATTATTTTAATGAAGAAAGTTAGACAGTCACAAGTCCCATAAACAAAGCACCTCATTAATATATAAAAAAAAGTTGTGCATGCGTTCCACTGCTAATCACTAAATATATATGTATATGTGTGTATACCTATTATCTACAGGGCAGTCTTAACAGCATTATAGGCCCCTAGGAAAGCAGTGCACTGTGGCCCTATCTACACAACCGCTCACAGGAATAAAAATATAAATTATTGATAAAATTAAGCTTATATTTATTGGTACCGCCAACAAAATCAGTGTTTAAACATTAAAAAAAACATGCTGTAGAGCAGAGATTAATCCACACAAACGTTTGGGCAATATAACATGAGGCTTGAAGTTGAAAAACAAGAAATTCAACATAAAAATGGTATTAAGTTGGTAAATCACACAGATGGAGAATTTGACTTGCTTATGTACAATTAGTACGTGTATGTTGTTTTCGTCAAGTTCAAGATAGGTATTCGCAACAGCAAGATCACATGTACAGATAACAGCTGTTATTGAGGTGATTAGTCCATCTAAATGTTTTAATGAAGAGGGTTTGAAGGTTCTGAATAAATCTCCTGCAATAATAAACTGAAAAGTTGGCAAGTCTATGGGACCCCTATGCTCGTGGAGCCCCCGAACAACTGCCCAGCGTGCCCAGGCGTACAGACAGCTCTGATTATCTGTATGCATATTGTATGCACTGTATATGTACTGTGATAAGCTCAAGTAGAGCGGAAAGCCAGGGTAGATGCAAACATTCAGATACCTACATCACACGGCATGATACAAAATATGTCTCTATGCCAATGACATACTACTGGCAATCAATAGCCCTGAAACCTCACTGCTAACCCTCCATAACATATGGAATTGGATTAGCGAGACCTCCTTCTATAAGATAAACACAACCATACTCTTATGCATGGCAAGAGACTGCCATAAAATATCTCAGTATCCAGATCTCGCCATACATTAACAACCTATATGAACTTACTGTTACTTTCACCTTTGCCTTCCCTATTCAACTCAATGATAAGCTCATGGTTTGCTTATGAGATCTCATGGCTAGGTAGAATTATTGCATTCATGATGATCCCCTGATAAATTAATCACCACATTAGAGAAAATGAATTACCACATTTGGGGGACACCACATAGGAAAGCTAGGTTCCACAAGTCAGGGAGGATTGACTCTTCCGAATTTTGAACTTTATCATAAAGCAGCTATCTTGAAACAAATCAGATACTGCTTTTCCCTGAGCCACCATAAAGCCTGTAAGATTTGTACTCTTCAAACCTTTAAGGTCTGGGACGCCACTTTTAACCTGTACACTCTTTACACCTTTCCCCTGGATACTCTATTAGCCTTCTTTGTTTATAAGATACTTAACTTAATCCCTAGCATTTGGACCAAGCTTGGAATTTATAATATAGAAGAAATTTTCCAAGTTAATGAGATGATTGATATCTACTCACTCCTGGTAAAATCCCATCTAAACTTGACAGTTACAAATACTTTCAGATCAGTCACTTAATGAACTTATTCCAACCACACACACCTCAACAGGCCAACAGATCTATAGTGTCTCTCTGCATAAAGATTATTTCAGCAGTGTAGCGTTATACAACAGAATAGAAAATACTGAAATATATCAAGTGATTGTTTGAATAAAAGCGATTACAATGTAATAATTGCACTTACAAATGTGGCAGAGATCATGAAAACGATGGACACTTGACAGCTGCCCACTGTATCAACTTGGTTAACCAGGTCCCAAGACTGTACCTATACTACGCAACTTGGAGAAATTATGCCTTCAATAGGCATTCACATAACACTACACCATCAAAAGAGAATGATTAACCTCAGACCCTAGAAGTATTTATTGTGCAATTATATATATATATATATATATATATATATATATATATACACATACACACACACATATGTGCATATATGTAACAATATAAGCGTGAATATTGCTAGAAGATGTCCTTCAAACATTTACTTAGATATAACAATTACCATAAAAAGGAGTAGGCTCCCATTAACAAATAAGTAGAACAATTAATTTATTAACATTGAAAACATATATATTAAGTGGTCAGTGCTCACAAACACATTAAAAATGAAGAAGTCTTGAAATTCATGTAGTACAAAGTAAATCTGATGTTCTTTATGCTCCACTGCATCAAGGCAACATCACCAGAACAGCCATGCAATGGAACACAGACCTGGGAACCTAAAAAGATGTCACTGCACCATTGTTGCTCGGTAACCTCATGTGTATTTCCCATCCACAACTCTTCCCATTTGAATCCTCCTCCACCCAAACTATCAAAGACACGTCCATAAACATTTATTGAAACTTAAAAAAAGATGTATTATTAAAACCTGGCAATACCTGTCCCCAACCAAAATGTCATAGACAGCATAGACTTGCTGGTTTCCCCAGAAACATTGTAGCGAATGAGAGCTGAGGTGAGGGGCAAATTGTGCGTTCCCTATGACTGGGATGAAGGGGCGTGGCATGGAGGATATTGAGGCAGCTCTGATTAGCCTATACCAAATTTTCAATGTGAGACTTATCCTATCAGCACTGGAAGGTACTGAGGAAATGTGAATCAGAGGGATAGGTGCAACTATATTCGGGGCTTTGACCCATATTTTGTGTTACATGTTGGTGTTCTAGTTTACAACCTTAGATAAAGTTGGAGTGTAACAATAGGACAGGGGTGTTGAATCCCCAATTGTTGGTTTATAGTTTATACAAGAGTGAGGCTAAGCCTAGAATGTTTGTTAGTCAATATTAATTTAGTGAATCGCTTTAATAGTATGTGAACGTATGTAGGAGACATTTTACTTAGGGATTCTTACATTAAGGAACAATATTAAGGGGCAGATTCAATTGTAAAAATAAAAAAGTGCCACGTAGTGTCCCGGAACGGCCGCTAGACAGTATGCGGTGATTGTTTTTTAGTGAAATATCTACTCACTTTTGCTCACGCCCCATAGAGACGCAAGCAAATGTGAACGTTACATTTTACCGTATATACGGTAAAAAAAGCGCAGCCACGATGTTCCTCGGAACATCGCAGCTGCTTGAATCTGCTCCAAGAACAAATTATTTGTTTGGTCATTGAGTATTTTAGTCTCCAGATAACAAATGTGAGATTGTTGCCATTCAAAGACAAAAGACTGTGTTAGCTTAAGCTGGGTACACACTACACTATTTTCGTCCAATAATCGGCTCAAACAGCCGACATACGACCGCTCGTTCAAAAGTCGGGTCAGTGTGTGCAGTGACACGATGGTCGAAAGTCTCCCCAAATGGACGATTATCGCCTCATTTGGTTGGTCGTACCGTTTAATATTTTCGTTCCAATCTCGTTTCCGCTGTGTAGTGTGTATAAACTTCCGACCGATCCACAACAGTGAGTACGAAATTACAGTCATTGCTCACAACAACATGGCTGTAAAAAGTCGCTAAATGGACTTCCCTTTATCGTCCTAAACAAGGCTAGTGTGTATGCAGTCCATTGACCGAGCGATTGGACCATCGATCGCATGTAAAATCGCTCGGCATAAAAAGTTGGTCGATATTTCTGTAGTGTGTACCTAGCTTTAGCCACTAACTGTGACGAAAGATTAGTGTTTAAGACTTCAGAATTCAAGTAATTTATTTTGAAGTTTGATACTTGGCTAAAGTTCCTGAAAAGTTTCAACAGGTTTGGAAGTGTGGTTCTGGGGTTTATATGATAAACAAGAGTCAAAGAAAATTGCTGTTTTGCATTACAATTGCCGGATCAGCAAACCCATTCTGTCTAGGATATTTATAATAAAGACCGCCAAGTGTTCTATTGCTAAAATGTATCTAAAGGTGGACAAGGGTTACCCTATATAATCCCTATGTAGTATGTTCTAAAGAATGGTTCAGACAGGAACTGTATTTATGCCCTTGATTATATAAGGCCAGAGTTCTAGTGACAAAAAGGTCTCCCATACCTATCTGCTAAGCACATTTTCCATGTCCAGTAGACCCTATTAAATGTTTTTTTTAGTGGATAAAAGCATCATGGGAATAAGTGATAAGTGATAAAGGATAATCAATGTGATAAGGGTCATATTAAATAGCATCTATGGTTTAAATTTTATAGTCCCTGGCTTTCCTTAAGGGGACAAAGCACACTTTGACTAAATGCATGATTGAAGGAAGAAAACCATTAAGGTGATTCACTAGGATATTTATGCATAATTTTATATCTATGTTTAAAAGGGAAATTGGGCTAAAACCTCCACATTGCAAGGGTTCTTTGCCAGTGTTTGGTAGCATGGTGACATGGGCTTTTCAAACACACTCTGGTTTTCTGTTGATATTATTATTATAATTATTATCCTTTATTTATAAAAGTATAAGAGAGAGCCCATTAAGCCGAAGGAGTTTAAAAGCATGTGTTGTGAAACTGACAAGGTTACTTACCACTAGGGGTTTAAGTCTGTGTTGGAGTCAGCCAATTGGGAAGAGGTGGAAGTGTCCTGGAAAGAATATATCAAGCAGTTGGAGAAGGAGAGAGCTTCCTGTTTCCTGGATCCGGATATCCATCCACCCGCCCTGTTTTAAAGTTATATTTAGTTGCAAGATTTCCTCATCACGAGGAGCGAGGTTTTAACGGTGGGAGAGCATGGCAATCAGATGGTTGTTAAACATACGGTACTTAAGTGTTGGCGATGTAGCCTTGGTTCCCTCGACATTATCAGACTTGTTTATGCTCTAGTAAGGAGTATCAGGTTTTGCCTAGAAAGGGCTTAACCAGTTTGAGTCCAGAGGGTATTGAGTTAATATATAGTTTATAGTACCGGCCAATAGATAAGGTTTTAACCTGGGTTGGTGGAAAGGAGACGATCTTCCACCTTATTGGTTTATGTTGGTTTTAGCTGGCTGCCCTGCTCTTCGCCGCCTATATAAAGAAAAAATGTCCAAATTGTTGATAGAAACTTTTGATATTTTTTTGATAGAAATTAAATAAAATTAAATAAAATAAAAATAAATAAAATAATTTAAAAAAAATAAATAAATAATAAAATATAAGGACCTTTTTATTCCAAACTTAAGTCGGTGTCCGTGTCTTTATTTTATGGTTGGTAAGTGTTGGGCAAGTTTAACCAGAAAGGGGAGTTACATAAGAAGGGAAATCAACACTATGCATTTTATACCAATATATTACACAGCACTGTAAATTAATGGGATCATGATTCAAATAAACTGCATACTATTATATGACACAGAAAGTAAAGATGGGTCTGCACAAATGAGATTACCCTCCAAGAGCTGTGGGAAACAACTGAGGGCATATTGACAGCCTGGATCATTATTGTGGTTATTGTCAAATATGTGATTAATTGCTGCATTTATAGAATTCAATAACTAATCTGTCTGGCCCAGAGCTTTTACCTGATATGGCAGATCTCATTACATCCTGTACTTCTTGAAGAGTAAATTAGGCATCTAACTTCAGTACCACCTCTAGAGTAATGCTAGATAACTGATAGCTAGAATCTGATTGGTTGCTATGGGTAACACCACTTTTCCTTTTTAGAAGGTTTGATACATATACCCCAATGAGTTCTTATGTTTTTGTACACTTCTGTAATATTGTACAGCATTTCTTTACCTTATTGCGCTATGCCTTTTTTTTCCCGAGTTCCACGTAGAATCAAGACACCTCTCAGGAAACATTTTTGTGAATATGTTTCCAATGTGATTGTTAATTTATACCTTATGGCGGCGGTTCCCAAACTGTGCGCCGCGGCTCCCAGGGGTGCCGCGGCGCTGTCTCAGGGGTGCCGCGGGCCAGCCATAAAAAAATCAAACAGAAACATTTACCAATCTGCGCGGCCCCGGGACCCAGCATCCTCCTCTCTCACGCAGCTGTCATATCAGTGACAGCTGCTGCGTGAGAGAGGAGGATGCTGGGTCCCGGCGCCGCGCGGATTGGTAAGTGTTTCTGTTTGTTTTTTTTATAGCTGGCGCACGGCAGAGGGGTCAAAGTGAGAGAGTGCAGAGGAGTGACAGGAGGGGACAGAGCAGAGTGACAGGAGGGGACAGAGCAGAGTGACAGCGTGACAGGAGGGGACAGAGGAGAGTGACAGCGTGAGAGGAGGTGACAGAGCAAAGTGACAGCGTGACAGGAGGGGACAGAGGAGAGTGACAGCGTGACAGGAGGGGACAGAGCAGAGTGACAGCGTGACAGGAGGGGACAGAGCAGAGTGACAGCGTGAGAGGAGGTGACAGAGCAGAGTGATAGCGTGACAGGAGGGGACAGAGGAGAGTGACAGGAGGGGACAGAGCAGAGTGACAGCGTGACAGGAGGGGACAGAGCAGAGTGACAGCGTGAGAGGAGGTGACAGAGCAGAGTGACAGCGTGAGAGGAGGTGACAGAGGAGAGTGACAGCATGACAGGAGGGGACAGAGGAGAGTGACAGCGTGACAGGAGGGGACAGAGCAGAGTGACAGCGTGACAGGAGGGGACAGAGCAGAGTGACAGCGTGAGAGGAGGGGACAGAGGAGAGTGACAGCGTGACAGGAGGGGACAGAGCAGAGTGACAGCGTGACAGGAGGGGACAGAGCAGAGTGACAGCGTGAGAGGAGGGGACAGAGCAGAGTGACAGCGTGACAGGAGGGGACAGAGGAGAGTGACAGCGTGACAGGAGGGGACAGAGCAGAGTGACAGCGTGACAGGAGGGGACAGAGCAGAGTGACAGCGTGAGAGGAGGGGACAGAGGAGAGTGACAGCGTGACAGGAGGGGACAGAGCAGAGTGACAGCGTGACAGGAGGGAACAGAGCAGAGTGACAGCGTGAGAGGAGGGGACAGAGCAGAGTGACAGCGTGACAGGAGGGGACAGAGGAGAGTGACAGCGTGACAGGAGGGGACAGAGCAGAGTGACAGCGTGACAGGAGGGGACAGAGCAGAGTGACAGCGTGAGAGGAGGTGACAGAGCAGAGTGACAGCGTGAGAGGAGGTGACAGAGCAGAGTGACAGTGTGACAGGAGGGGACAGAGGAGAGTGACAGGAGGGGACAGAGCAGAGTGACAGCGTGACAGGAGGGGACAGAGGAGAGTGACAGCGTGACAGGAGGGGACAGAGCAGAGTGACAGGAGGGGACAGAGCAGAGTGACAGCGTGACAGGAGGGGACAGAGCAGAGTGACAGCGTGACAGGAGGGGACAGAGGAGAGTGACAGCGTGACAGGAGGGGGACAGAGGAGAGTGACAGCGTGACAGGAGGGGGACAGAGGAGAGGGACAGCATGACAGGAGGGGGGCAGAGGAGAGTGACAGGAGGGGGACAGAGGAGAGGGACAGCGTGGCAGAGGAGCTGTGACAGAGGGCAGAGGAGCTGGGACAGAGGGCAGAGGAGCTGGGACAGCGTGACAGAGGGCAGAGGAGGGGGACAGCGTGAGAGGGCAGAGGAGGGGGACAGCGTGAGAGGGCAGAGGAGGGGGACAGCGTGACAGGAGGGGGACAGAGGAGGGGGACAGAGGAGAGTGACAGGAGGGGGACAGAGGAGAGGGACAGCGTGACAGGAGGGGGACAGCGTGGCAGAGGAGCTGTGACAGAGGGCAGAGGAGCTGGGACAGAGGGCAGAGGAGCTGGGATGGGCAGTGGAGGGGGACAGCGTGACAGAGGGCAGAGGAGGGGGACAGTGGGCAGAAGAGGAGGACAGCGTGAGAGGGGCAGTGGAGGGGGACATCGTGACAGGAGGGAGACAGCGTGACAGAGGGCAGAGGAGGGAGGACAGAGGGCAGAGGAGGGGGGACAGCGTGACAGAGGGCAGAGGAGGGGGGGACAGCGTGACAGAGGGCAGAGGGGGCAGCGTGAGAGAGGGCAGAGTGTCTGGATGCAGAGGGGGCATTTTTGCATACAACTAAATAAGCATTTCTGTCCTGACCTAAATACTTATTACAATTTTTTGACCCAACTACTTCTAAAACAGGACTGCTCGGTAATTATTTTGGAGGGGTGCCTTAAAAAAATTATGGAGACTCTAAGGGTGCCGCAAACTGCAAAAGTTTGGGAACCACTGCCTTATGGGGTCAGACAGTAAGCTTTAATTTAATCACCATGGCTATAGCTATGGTAGCTGATGAAAGGTGTGGCATAAAGCTGTTGCTGCATGAACAGTTCTGCTATATGAATTATGTGGTGTGGAGAGAAATATGTAGTGGTGCTTATGCGGGTGGTATTCACTGTCTTTGGCTTGTGCTTTTGTATGGAAATGTAGAAATACCTGTTAAGCTGTCTACTGTTGAAACTAAGGCTAAGTTCATGTCGGCTGGAACTCTAGAAGTTGTCGCAATGTAGAAGTGAGAAACTGGATGTGGACTGGGTTCAGCGTAGAGAAAGCATAGAGATAGCGTAGAGATGTGGCTAGACAGTGTTAGTAGCAAATGGCAAAGATGCATTACCCTATTTGTACAAAATATAATAACGTAATGAAGTGCCATATACACAAATGATAATAGTGTCTGGACAGTGTTATTAATAAATGTGAAAATCACTTTTACCGTATAAAGTATAATTATATACAAACATCTGTTGCTTTCCTCTTTAAAAGTCAAATGGGAATCTATAATTCTGCCGCATTTAAAATGGAAATATCAAGTAATGTGAATAGATGGCTGTGACTACATATAACATGACAACTACACTAAAGAATTAATGGCTATCAGTGGGAGAGGTCAAGACACGAGCAGCCATTCAGAAGCTGCTAGCTAGCACTGCCAATTGTTGTCATCATCATTGCACTAGCACTAGTCTACCTCAATCCCAATTATTATTATTATTATTATTATTAATTTTTATTTATAGGGCGCCACTAGGTGTCCGCGGAGCCGTACAGGGACAAACGAAATTACAATACGAGGTGAGACAGCACAGTACAGTAAACAATAATCACAGTAACTCAGTGAGCTCTGGGCACAGCTAGAGGGGCGGGGAAGAGGAGAGGGGATGGTCTGCCAACAACGGCACCTAGGAGGGAGGGCACGGATGAGAGGGAGACCCCCAGGGGGAAGAGGAGGGAGCGAGAGGGGGCGGGGGAAGAGGGTCCTTGAGGAGGAGGCAGGGAAGCTGGCGAGCAGAGTTGAAAGTGGAGAAGACAGGAGGAGAGAAGGCCCTGCTCAAAGGAGCGTACAATCTAAGGGGTGGGGTAGACTGACAGAGAGACACAGGGGAGAGAGGGAGAGAAGGAGGAATAGAGAGGGGGAGGGGAATGAAGGAAAGGGGAAGGGGAATGAAGGGGAAGAGTCACGTGTAAACTCCATTACTTTCTTCAGCCTATGTTTATCCACCCATTCACTCCCCCATTCCACCACTCTAATCGGAAGAACTTGTAAATGTAAGATGCAACTAAATCAGCATAACTGGTGCACTTGTGCAGTATGGACAAGATCTGCTCCTAGCGGGTTCCTGTCCAGCAATTGTAAATGTCCTTGTTATCTACTTTAACACATATGAGTTAACTGCACACTTCTTTCTGAAGAGGAGATGGACACTACCAGGAGCAGATCTGCTAAGCTCTTACTCACGCTGTTATCATCTCTAAGGATTGATAAAAGTTCTTTCCGCCTTAAGAAAGATTAGGAGATAATTGAGTTATATCACACTGAAAAAACAAACAAAATAGGGTGATTTTAGATATTGCTAACCACACTATATTCACATATACACAGAGAACACTATGACGAAGATTCGTAACAATGTGGTTTCGGAACAGTCCACAGAGACACATTGCATGGATGTTGAGGCTGAAATCTTGACTCATATTTCCTTGCACCCTGTAGTGGCAATTCCTTAGCCAGACATTGTGGTGATGTGAAATGAATCTCCCCCTATGTTTGTTCTGTTGTATTTGGAATGTTTATATGTTTGATGTGGAGTACACCTAGAGAAAAGGTAAGTTTCTGATTGATGTACGTTCCAGGTGAGCACACCACAATATATATTTATCCTTAAGACATGACAGGGAATGCACTATTTTTTTTATTCTTCTTTGCATTTGTTTTGACCGAGTTGGATGGTGAAAAAGAATATCTAAATACCATACTTGAAAACACAGTGGTCACATGACAGATATTATTTGATTGAAAACTTTTATTATAAGCCTCAAATAGGTGAGCATTCACATATTTCTTTCACTTACTATACCTTACACTGCACTTTACATACCATATATGTTTTTTCTTTTCTTCCAATTGTGGCAAGATATTTTGCCATATCTGATTAAGGCAGAGGTAGGATTTGGGCCTGTGCATGTTCACAATAAAAAGTGGGACCTCAATGCGTAATACAATTCTGGTTAAGTTCCAGTTGTGGTATATTACCTAGTATAGCCCTAACACTTATAGGTACATTCTGAATATTACATGATCATTTAAACTATTAAGTGAAAAAGAAAAACCAATGAAAGACAAAACAGATCTTGTAGGAGGCAGTCTTTCTTTTAGAAAACTAGCATAGTCCTCAGAAATATGCCAATTGCGATTGAAATGTGAGTCCTGAGATGTCAATTTCAGTAGAAGATACATTTCAGTCAATATGTGATGGTTCCTATGAAGGTGCCTATTTATGGATTTTCTTGGATATCTTTGATATTGCCATG
Organism: Mixophyes fleayi; assembly: GCF_038048845.1. Lineage (NCBI taxonomy): Eukaryota > Metazoa > Chordata > Amphibia > Anura > Limnodynastidae > Mixophyes > Mixophyes fleayi. The sequence continues at coordinate 96,935,216 of NC_134409.1, forward strand.
CATGTTCAGTCGAGGCCTATTCAGGTTCAGTGTCCACAGTCAGATTGCAACACAATTGCAGTGTAATGGGTGGGATATCCAGTTTTGTAATTGCAATACAATTATCCAATGTGCCCCAATATCCAATGTGCCCCAGGCCATCTCAATGTTGCTGGTCAACCTACTTTGAATGTACCCAAGGAGAAAGGAAACTTCTTCCTCTGATTTTAATGCTCGGCTCAGCTTGTGTGTCAATCTGGATAGATACTGGTATAGGTGAATCCTATGTCTGGCCTTCTTCATTCTATTTTCTTTCAAAACTTGGAAACAAAAAAGAATGTCTCTGGGATAAACTCCACGGGTGTAGTCTTGTGTGCTCTGTCGAATTTAATGATAGTGCCCTCTGGCTTATACAAGATTTAAGCACTTTGTAAGCGCTTGTTGTATGCCACCCATCTCAATAGATTCAGGTATTCTTTTGACCCTAATATTTGACCTCCTGCCACTTTTATGTAGGTATTTTATATGTCTATATATCAAATGTATTATGTAATATTGTTACTTTATGTTCTTTGGGAATTGTTTGTACCTCTACATCTTCTTGAACCTGAACTCTGTTACGCACTCTTTTTTTCTTTTTTAGGGCTGCGTTTATGAAGTATATCATTGAGAGCTTTTTTTAGGTAGACTCTCAGAGATTTCTCTTCTCCTTGATCGCCCTCCTTCTCTGACATGTCAGAGGCTGATTTGAATGCTGGGGGAGAGTCTAATCGGTCACGGTTGTGTATTTTATAAGTGGGTAGCAGCATAGCAGAAATATTGTAGGCAGGTGTGAAAGGTGGTTATCAGAGACAAAGAGAGTGCAGGTCGAAGGTTAGAGGATGTGAAGGAGAGTATTTTGAGATGAGGTTTGAGATGTATGAAGGTGTGGTGATGTTGAGGGGTTTGTAGGTGAGGGAGGAGGGAAAATGATAAGCTCTGTATTGGACATGTTGAGCTCTAGGTAGCACTGGCTATCCATATGGTAATATAAAGGATAGAGGTCAGTAAAGGAGAGTTTGGTTTGGGTGTCATCAACATAGAAGTGGTACACTGGCCAAATTAGAGAATTAGTTCACCTAGATAATAAGTATACAATGAGAAGAACAGAGGGCCAAGAACAGAGCCATGTGGAACCACACAAGGAATTGGGAGTATAGGAAATGATGTATCAGAGGTAGAGACATTTTAGGAGCTTTTGGATATCTAGGAAGTGAATCAGCAAAGAACTGATGGCCAGTGAAATGAAGGGTGTGCATGAGAAGAGGGTGAGCAACAGTGTCGAAAGCAGGTTACAGTTCACTTTAAAAAAAAAAAATTTCGACAATAAAATGAAATTCTATGCATGTCCCACTATAACTAACATTACTGTTTCCTTCTCAATGTGAGGACCTAGCTTGCAGCCCATACAAAAACAACAAACCAGTTTTTACAACTACTTCAACAGGTGAGCAGAAACTAAAACAAGCCTAGTGAAATTGAGGCACCACCCTCTCTACTCCATTCAGTTTAGGCACCCTCTATATCCACCTTTAATTTTAAGCTGACGAAATAGAAAATTCTCTGGAGTTTTTTCTTTTTTTTTTTTAATTAGGTTTTGTATACAATATATGAATGTGCTGCTTTCAAAATTTGATCTATTCCATACTGCTCAGTAATGTCATATGCTGGCCCTGTGATTTCCTGAGCCACTAAGTAAGGTACTCACATTGTTTTGCTCTTCTATAACATTTGTGTGCTATATTATTGCTTTTGCCTTACTATTGCATTACTGCCGTTTTTCTGATTTGTACTGCCATTTTTCTGCTTTTCAAAACACAGTAAGGTGTGACAGTGAGAAAGCAGTAATATGGTAGAGTGATAATAAGGCAGCAGCAAAGTTATGGTAGAGCAGAATGGAGGACATCACCTCTCCCGCTGTTCTCTCTGTCCTTCTCCCACACACCTAGGCCTGGAGTCCGGCAAGGTGGCAGAACTGGAATCCTTCTTTCCTTCCCTCTCTTTCTCCTCCTTCGAGGTCCACTCAATTCTCCTCTCCCACCTTACCAACCTCTGTGTGGCCGTTATCTATCGCCCCTGATCCCATCTTTCAATTCCGCGGTCACTTCACCATGTGGCTCAATAACTTTCTCTCTTCTGACCTTCCCTTTCTCATCTTGGGGGACTTTAACAGCCCTATGGACAATCCCACTGACCATGCTGCCTCCAAGCTTCTCTCCCTAAACTCCTCCCTCTGTCTCTCCCAGGACTTTTCTCCATCCAACAGCATTGGCCATTTCCTTGATCTGGTCTTTTCCCATTTTTCTACTTTCTAAGAATTCAACAATTCACCATTCTCAGTCTTTTCTCGTTTTGCATCTCCCACCTCCCCCTCCCCTATCATAAATTTAACCTCACCCATAGCAACTTGAACACCATTTATCCTACCACTTTCTCCTCCTCCCTGGTCTCACTCCTCACCCCCATTACCACCATTTCTTGCCCCGATCAGGCTGTCTCATTCTGCAATCATACTTTGGGGTGACCGAGACTATCACTGTCAGCCTACCCACTAAAAATTCTCCGGCAACATGGAATGGCTCTGGAGGAGGTTTAACATTCATGTTCATTTTCTTCACTATAGGTTCATTCTCGTCTCTTACTGTTCTGCCATATCACTCTTTCAACAGTCCTACTTTAAGTCTCTCATTTCCTCCCAATTCTCCAATTCTGCTTCAAATATGCTCTCATCTCCCCCATATTTTAAAAAAAAAAGTCCCTTGACCCTTCATCTCTCTCTAATTACCCCCCGTATCTCCTTCCTTCCCTTTGCCTCCAAACTTCTCAAATGGGTTGCTTACAACCCTCCCACCTCCTTTCTCGCCTCTCACTCTTTGACCCACTTCAATCTGGATTTCACTTCCTCCACCGAAATCAGCCCTCATTAAAGTCACTAACGACCTTCTCTCAGCAAAATTCATAGGACGTTTCTCCCTTCTCATGCTTCTTGATCTCTCTGCTGCCTTCGATATTGTTGACCACCCCTCTCTTTGCAAATGCTACAATCCATTGTCCTCATTTTTCTCTTTCGCTGCTCTATATCTGTTGTCCCTCTCTGACAGTTACTATACTGGCTCTCTGTGGCCTATAGAATTAAATTTAAACTCCTCACCTAAAAAGTCCTCAGACAATCCCCCCCTCTACATCTCCAACCTCATCTCTACCCACACTTTGTTCTGCCAGCAATTAATGCCTCACTACCAGGGCTGCCAAGAGGCATTCAGGGCCCCGGTACAACAAATTCATGGGGCCCCCCTAATAGTCGAGCATGCAAAAAAAAATTGCGCCTGCCTTACGGCTGCGCAAATTTTTTTAGCGGTGTGGTCATGCATTTGGGGACGTGGCAAATGCGACATTGGGTCGTGGCTAACATCAAAATCGCTAGGCTCTCAATTCGATGGAGCATCACATATGACCAAACACTCCTGACTTTCAGGACATCTAGCACCACAAGTGTAGTATAGAAAGAATGCAGTGTGTACACAGAGAGTTCAGTCTTGGCCTGCACCTTACATTGGGCACAACACTCAACAAAAATTTACATTGTCCCTACTAGAATCACAACATTTCACACACTGTGCTGCTCTCTCCTACCTGTTCTTCTCACTTTCTCCACCTGTGGCTTTCTCCACCTGTGGCTGCTGGTTTCTTTAGTTGCGGCTTGTCCGAATCCTGGAATGTTGAAGGACCTATTTGGAAAAAAATGGCTACATTTAGAAAATTACAGCCAGCCCCGACGTTAAATCAATAGCACCCATTAATAATAATTAAGCCTTCCTCCAGCCCCAACATTAAAATAATAGTATTCACATTTAATAAATAAACCTATTCCCTTCCTGCAAACAGCAATACCTATTTCCCGCAATCATCACTGCCATTAAATAACTCATAGTCACATTTAATAAATAGACCTCATTCTCCCTAAACTCACCTTCATATTCAATAGACCCCAAACCACCCCATCTTAAATTAATAGTCCCCACTATTAAATTGCCTCACCATCACCCTACAAACAAAATAGCACCCACTAATTAGTCACCACCTACCTCACACACACTACATTGCAACAAGCCCCCTGTGCTATCACACACACAATACTGTGCCCCTTCATCACAACTACACTGTGCCCCCTTATGCTCACACTGCGCCCTCCATGCTGCTTTCCCCCCTTCTTTTTCACTCTGTGCCTCTCCCCCTTTTTTTTTTTTAATTAGTGCTTCTCTCCCCTTTTTTTTAATTAGTGCTTCTCTCCCCTTTTTTTTTACTCTCAGCCTCTCTCCCGTTGTTTTACTCACTCTTCTTTATAGTACTGTCCCTTTCTGTTTCCCCCCTCGCCTCTCCGTTTCTTTACTTACCTTTTGTCAGCTTCTTTATTTTCTTCTCTTCTCTTCTCTTGTCTTGTCTGGCTGCGGCGCTCCTCACTGACTGACGGGCGTGACTTGATGACGTCACGCCCGGCAGTCAGTGTGAATGGATCAGAGAAGAGAGGAGGGACGCGGCGCCCATCACGTGAGTATGACTCTTTTTTTTTTTTTTTTGTCCAAGCTCCCCCCACCAACGATGGACCGAATCCCTCCCCCGCGGGAAAAAAAAATAAAAAAATCACAAAATAGAAAAAAAAAATGAAAATGAAAAATTAACACCGAGGGCCCAGCCCGTGCCCGGGTAAAATGCCCCCCCCCCCCCCCTCTCGGCGGCCCTGCTCACTACCACATTGATTACCTCTCCCACACTACCTCCAGGACTTTGCCTGAGCTGCTCTTCACCTGTGGAACAATTTACGATACCCTATCAGATTAGTCTCTACTCTCCAAGGCTTTAAGAGTGTCTTTAAAACTCATTTCTTTATTCAAGCCCTCCTCCTAATTCCTATGCCTCTGCTCTGACCTCCACTCCACCACTCGGTGCCACACTATTTGTGTTTTCCCCTTCCCTTTAAGATGTAAGTTCTCAGGAGCAGAGCCCTCTTTTCTTTGTGTTCTCCTTCTACGATTGCATCACTTTCTGTACCTCTAGGCCTGCTTCCCTAGATCTGTTTCATTGAACCTAGGGCCTACTTCCAGTTGGACATTTCCATCACTCTTCTTCTGTCACGTAAATAACTTAATCTGCATTACCAATTTATCTGTGTGTAATCTGTTAATTAGTAGGTGTCTGGTCCTTGTATAATTATGTTTAGTTGAATAATGTATTATATACTATGGATTGTAATGTGTTATGGATCATTGCTGCCTGTGTAGTGTATATTACTATACTACAGCTCTGTGGACCTTTTGTGGCGACTTACAAATAAAAGATAATAATAATCATACTGGCCATAAAGAGGACTCCAAAACTTTAGTTACCCAACTAGAAGGGAACTTTAATCTACATCAGACCTCATGAGTTCAAAAACATAATTCAGCTATTTCAGTTTCAACAGCATATTAAAGAATGACACCTATTTTATCCATCAGTTTTCTATTATACAGCAGGTATTTTGTCATTTGTCATGACAAATGAGGGATGCTATACCCAATCGTGTATCTGCTTAGTAAGTGCTGACATTGGAGAATACAAAAGGTAGATTGTGCCAATCGCGACAAACAACCTACAAATGACTACATTTTAAAAAACAAACACAAATAGACAACAATAGGCCACATTTATGCAGCATACTTGACATTCACCATTTTGCTGGTGAGCCCAGATGGTCCATCCAGCACACATCAATGTGCACACAAACTTGAAGTGTGCCCGAAAGTGAGGACAGGAGGAAAAAAAAAATCACAAAAGTCTGTGCAAACATGTAAATACCAATGATCCCATAATGACTCCAATTAGAAAAAGTAGACCCCCCAAGTATTTATCATGATTTATTTTTAGCGAAAATGAAATCTTCAGTGATACATTTGTACAAATGGCATGCGATTGTGTGGAAAAACATCCCAAACTTCATTAGACTACCAGAGGCTGATCTCTGCAAGTACATTATATTTAAAACCTTGTTTAACAAGTATAATAAAAAAAAAACACCATGCAATGTGCAATGGATAACCCGGTGAAACATCTAATCCTATATGTGCTGTTCTAAAATAGAGGAATAAACTGTGGACATTACCTGAATTTGGTCCTCTTCCCATTTGGCCATAGTCAGGGACTTCACTGTACTGATCTCGGAGATTTTCCGGTGTATACCACAACAGTTCACACACAAGAAGACACCCAGCGTGCAGGAAGCCCATTGAGGGTCTTCAGAATAAAAAAAAAAGAGGTATTATGGTCAGTGAAGGTTTTTCTGCTGCATATTGCTCTTATCAAATAAGTACTACTTTTGCCCACCGTATCCCCTCAGTATGCAAATGCCCAGCACACCTAACTCATCTGGTTTTAAATGGTGTCAATGTGAATGTTTTGAGCTGAAACTGCCTTCTACAGGCTGACTGAGCATGTTATTGAGCAATATTAGAGCAGCTTCCAATTAGTTCAAATCACAGTAACCCACATGTGCAATATGGGAGCCACTGACTAAAAGAAACAGTTGCAACAAGAAAGAGAAAGCTTTAAGATTAATCCCTTTACCCCTCCTCTGAGCTTATTTTGGCACTTTTTGGTTTAGTCACTGTGGCTGGATCACTTATAAATAACTTATTGTAATAATATATTTAGATTATTAGCACAGTGTGCCAATTTATATAGTTGCAAATGTACTGATTCTTGATACTGTGTATTGGAAATGTACTTATTTTATTATATTGTGTGCACTTTTTTTTATAGGAAATGTATTTATGGCTGAGATAGAGCCAGGGAAGAAATTAATTTGTGCATTGTAACTTTGCTAAAGGAAATCTCCAATTAGGCATAAGTGGGAAGGGAGTCTGTTTTGCTAAAAGCTGGAAATGCTAAGTAAGTCTATACAATGTGAGTGACCAACACTTGAATACACAATAGGGGATCCTTACCTGTGTGCATGTCTTGTTAGACAGACAGGAAACCTAACATTGTAAACAGCACATGATGTAAGATATCACAGATAAGTGTAAATTTTGTTAAAAGTATGCATTGCATTTAAATCCATGTTTGGGGAAACATATCACATCCTGATACTAAAAGTAAGACGTCAGGGGTCTTGCTTACCCCCTGTGAAACTGTGTCTAAAACTGTATAAAACAGCACTGGTTTGTACTGAAATGTTTCATTATTGTTTCTTCTGACCTCTTGATCACTGGTAACTTCAACCAGTGTGAACTGTCGTTGTTAGGACTACTGAAGCTAAATAAATATCACTTGCTTCAAAGACCTGCTTGACAACTTATTTCATGCTGAAATTCCTGTGACCTACAGATTAGACCCAACTCTAATCCGTTCCCGGCTCCTCTGAGGTTTGGACCCAGCTTTCCGGTTCCACCACTCTGCCCGCTACCCTGCAGCTCTGGCCAGTGTGATAGGCCAGGGGGGATCAATCTACAGCAACCCTGATCTATAGGAAGATGTCCAGGTGCATCAGCAAGGTGGTACAGCAGCAGCGACTGTTACCCAGAAGGAACGCGGTTCTGGATGCCGTGAAGGAGTCCAGTGGTGGCAGTAGCTTAAGCCCCTCCTACTGCAGTTAGAGGGCGCATTTGGGATAAAGAAAAGGAACAGTGGCAACCGGTTTCCAGCAACAACAGACAGGGTGGCATGGGCGGTTCCTCCTGTCACAGTCACATTCTAACATCAATATCAGAAATCAGTTTATTCCGTACCCTCACAAATTTTACATTTTTGTTTCAGAAGACTTTGAATTTTCATAAAACAGCATTACTTATACCTCCTGAAATGGCAAAGAAAATATATGCAAATGGGTCAACAAATGGGATTTTTTTAATTGAAATAGCTAGAAAGTAAACTATAAACAAATGTGTGTAATTTGTATTCTAAACATCAATCCACTTTTCCAAAACAGCAAAATAAAGGATGCTATTCTACACATAAAATGTGTAATAATAATATAGGTAACCAAATAAGGCATAGAATTTTGAAAATTAGACAACCTACAGCATCAAATGCGGGTACTGAGTTTATTAAAGCCAAAATGGGGGAGATCTAGGCATTATAAATCCCCTCCCCCCCATTATGGACTTCTTAAAGTTTTCTGTAAATTACTAAGGGGAAGGTAGTTTGAAAGAGACTGTTCTCTTTCAAATTATGGGTCTCCGTAATTTCTTGGAGCCAAAAAGTGGAAGTTCTGACATTACAACACCCTACCCCAACCCTGGGCTGCTAAATGTTTTATGTAGTATATGGTACTATTGTCTGGTAATTACATGCTATCACCAAACAATAACTGCTAAGGGACCCCTCTTTCAAATGAGGACTGGAGCCAGGATGGGGGGAGATCTGTAACCATGCTCTGCTCCACCATCGCTGGAGTTACTAATGCTTTCTGTAGTGTAGGGCGTTAATCACACATGATCAACAGAGAATAATTTCTAAGGGGCCAAATCATTTGAAAGAGGGGACCATCTACCTCTTTCAAACAATGGTGCTCATTAGTATCAAAGTGCCAGAATGGGTATATCAGACACTTTTAGTGCCTTCACCATCATCCAATGGCTCTGACATTTTTTTATGTAGTTTAAGATCTGAGTGCCGTGTGCTTTGTAATATCATTATGCACCAGCATGATGTTGTCTTCATAAGTTGTCTCTTCTCCCAGTCCCCATGCGCAAGAAATACAGATGGCGACAGGTTATATGTTATTTTTACATCATTGAACCCCATGAGCGGGACTCTTCCTTAGCACTTTAATAGTATACTGTATGTGGGGGAAAAGTCCCACTCATCCTCAGCACTGAAGGGGTTAAGGATCATGGCCTACAAGTTACTGTGCACATACAAAAAATGTATAATTAATTTACATGAAAGACAAAAACTAGCTCGTGTGACATGTTCCTACAAAACAATGAAACCTGATTTTGTGAGCTAGTATTGTATGTTCCTTACTTTGCGAAGAAAAATACATATTTCCTTTCAACTATGGTCTTTTCCCATCATATTTTAACAAAAATCACCCCAAAACCCTGGCCAGATAAAGAAAATTCCATGCACACCAGTCTTGGAGCTAAAAAATAGCTTTACTGAAACCCCACCCAGTTCATAGGCAAAGACCAAATGAGTTGGCAAACGTCTCATCCTGCTCCACATTACATTACCCACCTATAGTTTTTATCTGTGAAATGACAACACTGCAAAAAATCTATCAAATTACTTTATCTATAAAGCACAGTAATAGAAAACATTTTGCACATGTTCATGTCCTTCTACTCCACTCTTCCATTTACCCCACCCTTTCTTTCATCTCCCTTCTGATTTTTCATGTTTCCCGACTATATTCCTACCTCCCTCTCTGTCCTTTATTTTATTTTCCTCTCACCTGGCGTTCCACAGTCTGCACATTGTGTGTTTCCTTTCTTTCTTGACAAAATCCTGACAGATTTCTTATTCCAGTCCTGTTCTCCAGACATTCTAGTTTCAGTCAAAAGAAAGGTATATTTCACAGCTTTAAAATGAGTCTAACAGTCTGTGATGCAGTTATTCCTCTGCCAGATATGACACTCAAGCAATGTCTGCGTACCCAAGTGCGATAAAGGGTACACATATGGTGCCACAACTGAGTGTATCTGTTTTCTCACAGAGCAAGGTGATTAGTAATGTCTGGAATAGCAGTGCTGTGTGTTTATGTAAACTCCTAAAAGGGGAGGGATATTTTAATTAGTAAACCTGTTTTTCAACATTTCATTCTCACAAGACTCCTGTGAAAGACACCACAAATTTTTCGTCAGGACATGTACACACTCCACACAATCGCAAAAGAACATAACGTGCGTTTTTTAAAAACGCATTTACATCGGCTATATGCATGTCTGAACTCAATAAAGAGCACATGTGAAGATACGTCTTTTGATGAATTCGAGTCTAGGTCCGCACTGCTGTAATAGACAAGAGACGGCAGGATACATCCAATACATATGTGGAATATGAAGTCACCAAAAGAATGCACAGCATAACAAATATTCAATTAAACCTGTTAATAATATAGGCATTAATGAAAAAATATAAAAAAAAAACATTTATTAGGATGTTCTTAATGTCTACTCTACATAAAATTAATTTTTATAGTTGATGATGGCAAACACAATAGAATGCATACACAGCTGTCATCACTAGTAATCGCCACTTACACCTGACCTGTAGCTGGTGTAAATGATACAACTGAAAATAACATATCTTTGAGATGGGCAAAGCTTCAATCTGACGCTGCTGCATGCGCTTGGAACATCCTTACTGTACATTGACTACATGCATACGCCCATTCCCCTACCTGTTCTGCCCCTGAAATTGTAATCTGCTGTAATTGTCCTTTGCGCTCGAAGATTAATTGGAAGCTGCTGCGTTCTGTGGCGTATCCTCCAATTGTGCACATTATACACCATTTACGCTCCTTAATGAAACACGCCCATAGTGTATATAAGTATAAACTTAAACATAAATGTTCTCAAGTATTGCCGATCACCAATACGGACGTGCAACATATTGTAAACTGTTAAAGTCATTGAGGAACATCTTGACTGTATAAACAATGCACACTGAGCGCTTTGGAACAGGCCCCAAAGACTGGCCTAGGGAATGGCGATATGTTAACCGTACGCTGCTTCATTTTTAAAATATTTAATAGTAACTAAATAATTATATAAAAAATCCACCTTATCACTGCTAAAGGAGACCCATAGGTCTCTTAGTAAGGGTAAGTAAGAGGCTGGGTTGAAAGTGACACGGTCATATTTTTTTTATATTCTATTAATTTAAAAATAGGGGAATTATTTTTGTTTAAGTGATTTGTAACTGTACATAGTCCTCTTAAATTACTTCCATAGCTTTGCACAGTGGTTAAATCTCACATCATGATTTCTCTTGCTCTATAAGTAATTTAATATGTCTCAGAATACTTAAGATATACACACTATGGTAAATATGGTTTTGTAGCTATTAGGAGGACTCTCTGCTTCTCCCCGACGTCCCGGCCGTCTCCATAACGACCAGGGCGTCACATCCCTTTTCTCGGTCAAAACAGCGTTCCCCAGCAAATAGTACAGCCGGGCGCATGCGCTAATTCTTCCCCAGCCTGTGGACTGATTAATGTGGCACTTATTTAATTAACACTGGCCTGTGTATAATTAGAGCTGAGCCTCCCTGCCGGTTATAGCGCTTACTAACTAAATTTGCTGATCTGCTCCTGTCTTGTCTGTTGGACCCAGTTCCTGTGGATACTCTGGTTTTGGATTTACTGTTGTGACCTTCTGCCTGTACTTTGGACCTTGCCTGTTTGCCCGTGACCCTGACCCTTTGGCCTGCACCTCGGACTCCACTTCTTTGCCTGTGACCCTGTCCCTTGGCGTGTTTACTGACCACTCTGCTTGCTTGTGACCATTGACCTTGGCTAACATCTAACTATCCGCTGACTTCTATTCAGCCCCCTGGCCTGCCACTCCGGGTCTGTATTACCAACTCACACTACGCCTGGAGTTAAGTCCTGGGGGCATCTGAGTACCGGTGAGCAAATAGAGGTCTAAGGGAAAGGCGGCTGCTATAGGTGAAGACCTCCGCCATCTTGTTCTGGGAGTTGGTGATCAGACCATCAGCCTAACAGTAGCACAGTGATTAAAGGCATATAAAGGTAAACTACATTGATAACAACTACAGCTGCACTATTTGGACCAGACTTTTATCTGCCCAAAATTGATAACTACATCATTAAATATACTTATATTTGATAGTTTTCATGTATATAAGCCAAAACAAACATTGGGTCTCAATAACAAGCGTTAAATGACCAATGGGCACTTAAAACCCTCTTTGAAGGGGCTTGAAACAGATGTTATCCTTATATCTGGCTCCACGCTGTGGTGCAATGTCATTGGTTAATATTGCCAGGTTTCACCTTTGACCTGAATGTTGAGTGTTCTGTTCGTGTTTACCATGGCTACTGTTACCTAGCGTTATCTAGCAGTTTATGTGCGAGTCCTTATTGCATGCATCAGAAATATGATATCAGAAGTTATCTAGCCCACAACTGATACTGTTCACTGGAAATGACACACTCAGGATTCTGGTAAGCATTGTGCAACGTCTGTGTGATTTAATGTACAAACACCTTTCCAATGAGATCAAGTTTACATTTAATTTTGAAGAGAGAGAGAGCACATTATTATGGCAACTGCTAACATTATTCCTCCATCATAGGGGATGCAGATGAGTGGCCAATTGAGTAGCAAGTAGGGATGCTTATGCCCAGTTTTCCGAAAACCAAGCCCCCACAAACATTGCAAATCCGAGTACCGAGCTGTGCCAGCTTGGTACTTTCTCGCATCCTCGGAACTGAAATCGAGACAAAGCATCATTGTTGCGTTGTGGGATCTCGTGGGTTTTGGATTCCATAAGTACCTCCCTCCACCGTAGATCCGGCGCCATTGTACAGACAGACACAGGAGGGGTAGCAGCGTTCTTGTCAGTCTCAGTGATATTGCTGAGTGCCATTTCTCAAACAGAAAGAAACAGAAGTACAGTGCCGTTGCTAACACAGAAACAGGGGGGTAGCAGTGTTCTTGTCACTCTCCAGTCTCCAGTGACATTGCTGATTGCCATTGCTCACGCAGAAATAGAAGGGGTGGCAGTCTTCTTGTCAATCTCCAGTGACATTGCTGAGTGCCACTGCTCACACAGAAACAGGGGGGTGGCTGTTTTCTTGTCACTCTCCAGTGACATTGCTCTGTGCCATCGATATGGATGACGATCAGTCCACAGGAGAGCAGGAGCACCAAGCAGCTGCTGGCACCAGTCATAATGATATTAGTCCCTCTACGTCATATACTAAACCCTTTGCTCAAGTGCATAGTGGGTTTAAGTCAGGGAAACTGAAATCCAAAAAACAAGGTTTTACATTGGTAAAGAAAAAAACACTGCTAATAAAGGGAAAGTTAAATGTAGAAACACATAAAATTGCAACATGCCATTCTACACTTGTAGTGGCATGGAAAAAATCAGGCTTTCACCTTTCTGTATGAGTGCTAGTTCTACAACTGTCAGTGAGGAATCTTCTAAGTTCTGTCAAGACGATGCAAGACCTTTTAATTCTGAGTCAAAAAGAGGTGCCAAAAAAGTTTCATGTGTAAAAGCCGAGCTGGAGAAAAACAGTAAGGCAGTAGAAGAAACTGTATGTTCATAAATGACACAAATCCCTGAGGAGAGTCTATCCACGAGTGCTATCTATAAGCCTGACCTTTCTGATAGTGTACTCCTAAAGAAGCCTCCATTCACCATTTCTGCAAATGTGTGGATGAGCAGCTCAAGTGTAGCTGGTGGTGATATAAAAACTGAGGATGCCACTTTGGATTTGCAATAGGTTTGCAATAGGATGAGGGGGCTATTCCTGTAGCTGACGATGTTGTTAATAATAATGATGATGATGATGATGATGTTGCTTGTGTAAGTCCTGCAACAGTGGAAGCAGTTCTTGCCAGTGATTATAAGGTGGCCATTGTCATGCCTGGGCTTAAGAACAAAGCATCCATCTCTTAGGTGTGGAATTATTTTTACCCAAATCCTGACAACAGTTGTCTAGCCATATGTAGCGTTTGAAAAGCCACAGTCAGTAGAGGGACCTTAACTGTCTAGGAACCTCATCCATGGTACACCGTTTGAAGAAATTTCATGGGAAACTTTTGGGAAAATCAGAAATTTATGCTAAAAAAATAATAAACAAGCAGTTCAGCATCAGCTAGCTCCGTTCTCTCAGCTAGATCCCAACACCTGCAATCTACCCCGACAACACCTTCCTCATCAATATCCTCACTAGTGATCGGAGTTAGTCCTGCATCCAAGTTGCTAAGGCTAGATGACTCCTCCACTATCCAGGATTCCTCTGAAGAATTCTTGAGCGTTAGACCCACTGCTGCTGATGCTGCTGCTGGGGGTGGATCATCATTCCAGAAGCAGACCAAGAAGAAGACTACTAGTAGTTTACAACAATTGACTGTTAAACAATCCTTTGCAAGAGGAATAAAGTATGAAAGCTGTCACAGACGTAAGATGGATCACAGACACCATGGCGATTATGCTAGTATTAGATCTACAACCAATACTCACGAATAATGCAGCTGGTTTTAGACAGTTAATTGTGGTCCTGTGTCCCCATTAACAAATTCCATGTCGACACCATTTTCAGGGCCGCACGGAGGATTTTTCAGGGGGGGTTTCCCCCGAAAAAAAAAAACCCTAGAGAGCTGCCGCGCACACGCAGCTCCGTTGCGGCTGCACTGTACTATACAGCAGCCGCGGCTCTGCCAAAGAAGCGTCCGCGGCGGTGCTGTATACAATACAGCACCGCCGCGGACGCTTCATTAACAGCGCCGTGGCTGCTGTATAGTACGTGCTGTATTCAGGAGCACTTTTTTAGCGGGGGGGCGGGGATTTTCTGGAGACCCAGAAACCCCCCCTGCGTGCGCCACTGATTTTACTAGAAAAGCAATTACTCACCTGTACCAGAAAGTTCGAAAAAAAGTAATTTTTGGGCTACAAAATGCCCTTCTACCCACTGCACACTTAACCGCAGATATGTGGACAAGCGGAACTGGGCAAACTAAAGATTATATGACTGTGACAGCCCACTGGGTTGGTGAATTGCCTTCGGCAGCAGGAACAGCAGCAGCATCTAACAAACAACGCCAGATTTTTCAGAGGAAGACTACTCTGTGTATCACTGGCTTTATTAAGAGCCATACTGTTGACAACCTGTTAGAAAAACTAAGGGATATCACTGCAACATGGCTTATCCCGATTTTAATCGGGATAAGCCATTATACTCTCCTCAGAATATGTGATTTCTGATAATGCCACTAATATTGTGAGAGCATTACAGCTGGGTGAGTTCCATCACATTCCCTGTTTTGCTCATACAATCAACTTGGCGGTACAGAGCTTTTTGAAAAATGACAGGACATGCAGGAGGTACTGTCTGTGGCCCGAAAAATTTTGTGACATTTTTGGTATTCTGCAACAGCATGTAGGAGATTGCAGCAGCAAGAATAATTTATTTTCCCCTCCCAACACTGAAGCAAGAAGTGGTAACAAGGTGGAATTCCACCCTTTACATGTTTGTTAAGATGAAGGTACAGCGAAAAGCCATCCATGCTTTCTCAACAAGCCATGACATTGGGAAATGAGGGGGAATGTATTTTAGTCCAGCGTATTGGAGAATATTTTCTGTGTTGTGCAAGGTGCTGAATCCATTCAAAGTAGTCACCTGTGAAGTGAGTTCAGACACTACTAGCTTAAGCCAAGTGATTCCTTTAATTAAACTTTTGGAAAAGCAGCTTGAGAAATTGAAGGAGGAGGTGAAACAAAGCACTTACGCTATGTATGTCGGACTTGTAGATCGAGTACTTTATTTGCTTTGTCAGGATCTTGAAATCGGATCACTACATTTTGGCAACTGTGCTTGAGCCTATGTTTAAGAGCTGTCGAATCTAAATCAGATTGTTTACCTGTAAGTGTCAGTCTATCAGTTTATAAGCTCATCAGCCGGAGAGAATAAAAGACACTGCAGGTTCTGCGTGTACAATTAGCTCTGATTTATTAGTTACAAGTCCATATCTATATAGCACAAAATCACGTATTTTGTGCTATATAGAGTGTTTTCTACACCCTTTTGGGGTGTAGAAAACTACGCCCCAAAAGGTTTTAACCATTCATGCTTCCTTTACACAAATCTTGCTACATTCTCACATTTTCACACAGGAATTCTCCCCAGAGGAGGGTGGTTTATCTCCTGTCTGCTATATCCAAGGTCATGGGCATAGTTTCTTGCAAACAATGAATACAAACTAGCTGTATCTAAGCTGTCTTAGAGCTATAAGAGAATACAATGGCTATAAGGCAACAAGATGGCGTCAGTTTAGCAAAATCACTGTCACGATAGTGACTTTGAAGGGTTTGCTTTTTTAGGATGTGTTCAACTTCAAACTCGTCACCAGACACGGTCCTGACGGAAGGAGGAGCAGACATTTTTTCGGAAAATTCATTGATATCTAGAGGTTTGAGTAGAGAAATGTGAAAAGAGTTATGTACTCGAAGGGAGGGGGATAATTGGAATTTATAAGTAACGGGGTTCAGAACTTGAATAACAGGATAGGGTCCGATGTAGTGAGGTGCAAATTTCATGGACAGCACTCTGAGTTTAAGATTTCGAGTGGAAAGCCACACTTTATGCCCAATGTGGAGTATAGGCATATTCTTTCAATGGCGATCTGCAAAGTGTTTGTAACGATCCAGAGAGTGTTGTAACTTGGTTTGTACCTGAGACCAGATTGAAGAGAAGTTGTGAACCAAGTTTTGGGCTGCCGATACCGTGGAGACAGGTTAGTCTGAGAAGATAGGCAGAATAGGATGTCTACCGAATAAAATGAAGAAAGGAGACATGCTAGTGGACTCGTGCAAATGATTATTGTGGGAGAATTCTGCCCACGGAAGAAACTTACTCCAGTTGGATTGCTGTTTGGAACAAAAGCATCAAATATAAGACTCCAAATCCTGGTAGACTCGCTCAGTTTGCCCGTTAGTCTGGGGATGGTATCCCAAGTTGAACTTCAAATTAATTCCTAGGAATCAGCAGAAGGCCTTACAAAAACTGGAAACAAACTGTACCCCACGGTCGGAGATAATCTCTTGAGGGCAACCATGCAGATGGAAGATGTGAAGAATAAACAAAGATGCCAATTCAGAAGCAGAAGGTAGGCCTTTGAGGGGAACAAAATGATCAAATTTGGAAAATCGGTCAACAACTACCCATATACAAGTATGACCAAAACTACTAGGGATATCAGTGATAAAGTCCATACTCATGCTGGACCAGGGATGTTCAGCAATGGGAAGTGGATGCAGGAGTCCAGTAGGAGGTTGTCTAGGGGTCTTATGTCTGGCACATATTTCACAAGCTTTGATGAACTTCTGAACATCAGGAATTAAAGAGGGCCATCAGTAAGACCAGGAGAGAAGTGCCACTGTTTTCTTAACACCAGCATGACCTGCAAATTTGGAACTATGTGCCCAATTTAGCAGTCGAGTCGTGATGGAGGACTGGGTCAAGGACAAGATTTTCTCAGGGTTAATAATAGGTTTAGCGGGCATAGACGTCTTTGAGTCAGAGGAATCAAAGGACCGTGAGAGCGCATCTGCCCTGAGGTTTTTGGAGCCAGGCTGGAAGGTCAAAATGAGCTAAAACCGACTGAAGAATAATGACCATCAAGCCTGCCCGGAATTTAGACATTGAGCGGCTTGCAAGTAAATTAGATTTTTGTGATCAGTGAAAACGGTGACTGGAAAGTGAGCTCCCTCCAAGAGATAGCACCATTCCTCCAGTGCAAGTTTAATAGCTAGGAGTTCTTTGTCCCCGAAACCCTAGTTAGATTCAGGGGGAAATAATGTTTTAGAGAAGAAGCCATAGGGTCTGAGGATGCCGGAGGAACTCTTCTGGGACAGGACAGCACCTACACCTACCGAAGAGGCGTCAACCTCCAGAAAGAAGGGTTTGATCAGGCTGAATCTTTGGTAGCTCTAAATGCCAGAACTGCTTCATTGGACCATGATTTAACTTGTCCTCTCTTACATGTCAAAGAAGTAATGGGAGTAATTAGAGTGGAAAACCCCTGAATAAATTGCCGGTAGTAATTGGTGAACCCGATAAAACATTGCGTAGCTTTTAACCTTGCCGGCTGAGGCCAGTCAAGGATGGCTTTCAGTTTATCTGGGTTCATTTGCAGGCCAGACCCAGAGACAATGTATCCCAAAAAGGGTACCTGGGGTTGATGAAAGAGGGATTTCTCCACTTTGCAGTATAAGTGGTTTTCCCGTAGGCGAAGAAGCACTTCTTTCACGTGATCATGGTGGGAAGAAAGGTCCTGGGAAAATATCAGAATATCTTCCAAATAGACTACCAAGGACTGATACAATAAATCTCGGAAGATCTCGTTGACAAATTCTTTGAATACGACTGGAGCATTACATATTACTTATAGTGGCCGTCTCTGGTGTTAAACGCTGTCTTCCATTCATCCTCATTCAACATAATCCTGATTAGGTTGTAAGCGCCCCTGAGGTCCAATTTTGTGAAGATTTGAGCTCCGCGGACACGACCGAACAACTCAGGGATGAGGGGCAAAGGATATTGGTTCTTGACCGTGATGGCGTTGAGTTTGCGGTAGTCAATGCATGGTCTAAGGGATCTGTCCTTCTTTTTCACAAAGAAAACCCCTGCACCAGCAGGAGAAGACGATTTGCAAATAAATCCTCGTTTGAGGTTCTCAGAGATGTAATCAGACATAGCCTGGGTCTCGGGTATGGACAGAGGAAATACCCTGCATTGAAGGATGCTCTTGCCTGGCACCAGATCAATGGGGCAATCCCAGGAGCGGTGGGGGGGGGGTAGAAATTCCGCCGCCAGTTTGCTAAAAACATTGAGGAATTCGGAATAAACCTTGGAGAGGCTATCACAGGAGGGAGTAGCTCGACACGAGATGACTGAGTTACTGTGAATGACAGGAGTCAGACAACATGACTTACAGGAAGAACCCCAGGAGGTGACCTGAGCCTGGTGCCAATCGAATTGAGGAGAATGTGTCCTTAGCCAGGGTAGACCCAGAATATTGGGGTTGATGGATCCCGGAAGGACCAGGCATTTAATCCATTCTGAATGGAGAGCCCCTACCATCAGCCGGACAGGAACAGTAATGCAGGTGATAGAGCCATTAGAGACCCAGTTTCCATCTACTGTGGTGAGCATCAGCGGCTGAGGCAACGGTGAGGTTCTCAAAAGGAGCTGCGAGACCAAACTGGAAGATATGAAGTTCCCCGTGGATCCAAGTCCACAAAGGCAGAAAGAAGTTGAAGATCATCAGAGGAGAGCAAAACAACAGGCATGAGAAATTCTGATTCTTTCTGGGGACAGGGAAAAGAGAACCGGGATCCTAGGCTGACCTACCTGCAATCACCTAGGAGGAGGCGTTTTCCGGTCTCTTGGGGCATATCTTGGGTCTATGTCTTTCCTCAGGAGATAAACATGAAAAGCGAATTTGCATAGGTTCTTCCATGGAGGGAACAGGAAATTGAAATTGAGGTGCAAAGCGTGGAAATGGCCGGCGACCACGTTCCGCTCCTGTGAGCGTTCCTGGTGGCGAATATCCACTTTGATACATAAGGAAATTAAATCATCCAATTTAGAGGGCAGATCTCGTGATGCTAGATCATCGTTAATCCTATCATTCAATCCTTGCCAGAATGTAGCAATATTGGCCTCATCATTCCAATGAAGCTCCGATGCTAATGTCCGGAATCGGACCGCGTATTGACCAGCAGAGAAAGTTCCCTGACGGAGGTTTAGGAGACCAGTGGAGGCAGAGAACACCCGACCAGGCTCGTCTAACACCCTGTGAAATCTTTCAATTAGAATTCTGAAGCAACAGATTGTCACGTTCCCATAATGATGATGCCAGGCCAGGGCTTGGCTGGAAAGGAGAGAGATTATATAGGCCACCTTGATTCTTTCTGACGAAAAGTTTTCAGGAACGAGTTTGAACTGTATAACACATTTAAGGATTAAGGAATCCGCGGCACTTCTTTGGATCTCCATCAACTGGCAGAGCTGGAAGAGACTGGAGCAGAAGTGGAAGCCACTATTCCAGAAGGAAGCACGGGACATGTGGGTAATGACCCTTGAAGGGTGTCCAAACGGGTAACTACACCCTGAATACACTGTAGTAGTTGAGCCTGATTGGCGTCTTGCTGGTCCACACGTTGGGCCAAGTGCAACAGAAGATCCAGGGCCGACAGTTCGTCGTGGTTACTTATGTCCAGAGTATACTGTCACGATAATGACTTTGAGGATGCCACTGACTGATATTGACACTACTAGACAGGAAGGTGCGGAGTACCCCCGGTATTCACCAGGGACCCACACAAGGAGGTATGGGCTTGGCTGTGTGGGGTACGCAGGTTGCGGTTCATCAAGCTAGTTCACAGTGCAGTGGGAGAGAGAAGGAATGGCCGTACAGTCTGGGTCGTTGCGGTACACGTGGGAGATCCAGAGGGAAGGTCAAAAGACAAGCCAAACGTCAGAATCCAGGTAACAATGGAGTCAAATCGCAGGACAGAGGGTGGGCAGGAACAAGCCGGGAGTCAGATACCAAGAGACAATAGGAATGAGGGAACTGGATATAGTACGCTGGAGAGAGGTGAAACCAATACTCCGACACAGGTAAGGAAGGGGAGGAGCCTAATATAGGCCCTGATAGGGAGAGTGAGATTGTGGACAGAGATTGTCGGCGGTCAGGTGCACCTGATGCCTAGCAACAGAACGCACCTACTGCACAAGCCTGCCCGGCGAACCCGGAATTCAGCACATATGCATACCATATACATATAAAATAAAAAAGTACGCTGAGCTTTACCGTTCAAATATGGCGCCAGCTTTTCCACCTAGGTCCCTGGTGGCCATTTTAGTATTGTGGCGACTTTCTCAAAGGTTAAGAGATATGCCTCCACATTATCTGAGGCGGTCATTTTCTGCAAGACCGGCACCTCAGACACATGATGCACCTGCCTCACTTGTGCTAGCTCTTTACTCAAGAGCTTAGTATTCTTTATCTGGGCCTGTGCAACCTGTAGCATTTGTGCCTGTTGTGCTTGTTGTGTAGCAGCTACAGCTAGTAATGCCTCCTTGCGGTTCCTGCTGCCGAATGGTCACATTCACCAGAACCCTCAAGGGTTCCTCCATATTGCTATTTTGGTGTGAAGGTAAATGAAACTTTGCTTCCCTAAGCATAAATTCAACACAATTGTTTGTGGGAAAGGCTGTATTTCACTTGTAGTTCATAACAAACAACCATCAATTAATTTCATACACCTGCTTTGTATTTAAGGTTTGAATCACCTATAAACTCCACACATTTGCAGCAAAGATTTTGTAATCAACAGTTTTACACATTTGCAAACATTTGAAATAAGCAGGTTTTTGCAGTACTAGGACCCTGACCCGCAACAAAAAAAAACTTTTTGCATTTTCTTTTGTGTTCAGAGATTGCAATGCTTTTTGCATGGAGCAAAAAAACATTGTAGTCTGGAGGTTTTTGCATAACTCACCTCCCTGGATTTGTTGGCTTGGGCGACAGCAATGATCTAGCTGTCTTCTGCACAATCCACAATCCATCTGTTTGCACACTTGTGAAAAGTGTGCAAACAGATGGATAACAGAGTAGCCTCTCCCCGTAGGAGTCCCGCAGGGCTCTGTTCTTGGCCCTCTACTCTTTTCCCTCTACACTTCCTCCCTTGGTGCTCTCATCTCCTCCTTCGGTCTTCAGTATCACCTTTATGCTGACGACATTCAACTCTATATCTCCTCCCCTGATCTTTCCTCCACCCTCCTCAGGGGCGAACGCAGGACGCAGGATTTAGAAGGGGGGGTTTCCGCCCCCCCCCCCCCCCCCCCCCCGAAAAAAAAAAATATTGCGAGAGGGAGCAGCTCCATTTCGGCGAGTCTGAATTCTACAGCAGCCGCAACGCTGTCAAGCAGCATCCACGGCAGTGCTGTCAAGCAGCATCCGCGGCAGTGCTGTATTATACTACAATACAGCACTGCCGCGGACGCTTCTTTGACAGCGCCGCGGCTGCTGTACAGTACCGTTGGTTCGCGGAGGGGAGGGGTTTCTGGAGAACCAGAAACCCCCCCTGCGTGTGCCACTGCTCCTCGCTCGGGTATCAGACTGCCTCTCCGCCATCTACTTCTGGATGTCCAAGCGCTTTCTCAAAATCAATATCTCTAAAACTGAACTCATTGTCTTTCCTCCGCCCAGACTCCCATCCCACCATGACCTCTCTATTGTCGTCAATAACACCACCATCTCCTCTGTCACCCAACTTCGCTGCCTGGGTGTCACCCTCGACTCCTCTCTCTCTTTTGCCCCCCACATTCACTCCCTTGCCCAAGCCTGTCGCTTCCAACTACGCAACATCGCCCGCATCCGTCCTCAGGATGCCACCAAAACTATCATCCACGCACTCATCATCTCCCGCCTCGATTATTGTAATTATTGTAACCTCCTCCTCACTGGCCTCCCCCACTCCCGTCTCTCGACCCTCCGCTCTATACTCAATGCGGCTGCAAGACTCATCTTCCTCTCACGCCGCTCCTCCTCTGCCTCCCCTCTCTGCCTTGCCTTACACTGGCTCCCCTTCCCCTACAGAATCCTTTTCAAACTCCTCACCACCACTTTCAAGGCTCTCTCCAACTCTACTGCCCCTTATATCTCTAACCTACTATCCATTCACACTCCTGCCCGCTCCCTGCGCTCGGCCAATGACCGCCGCCTCTCCTCCACTTTTATCACCTCTTCCCACTCCAGAATCCAAGACTTTTCCCGTGCAGCCCCCCTTCTCTGGAACGATCTCCCTCGTTCCATACGTCTCTCTCCTACTCGGTGCTCCTTCAAACGTGCACTCAAAACTCACCTTTTCCTCAAAGCCTACCAACCATCTACTTAACCCCCATCTCCTCCCTTTTGCTCGTCCTCCCTTCTCTCCTCTTGCCTTGACTGGCTCCTCTTGTGCCTGGTCTGTTTACCCTCCCTTAGGATGTAAGCTCGTATGAGCAGGGCCCCCTCCCCTCCTGTCTCCATACCTGTCCTTCCGCTCCGTCTTTACTGCATATGACTGGCTGGAGTTTCTGAAGTATTGGTACTTTTTGTTCATTGTTCTGTATGGTTTCACCCTGTATAGTCCACTGTTAGTACTGTGTGCGGCGCTGCGCCTAACAAATAAATGATAATAATAATAATATTAGCTCAAAGTAACATAAACACTGAGGGGGCAGGTAAGAGAAAGCACCGGGTATAGCAAGAATTAACTTTGCTGGGGGGAATGGGTCAAGAGTCAGCCAATCAGGGGAACGTAGGGGGTAGGATTATAGTGGGGAAGGAGGATAAGGTTCAGGAATGAGCAGTTAGCTTCCCCTTGCCGTCTGGAGAGTTTGCTGGTGAGTGTCCTGCTCTGCTCTGCTGATCTGGGGCCTGATTCATTAAGGATCTTAACTTGCGAAACTTCTTATTTCAGTCTTCTGGACAAAACCATGTTACAATGCAAGGGGTGCAAATTAGTATTTTGTTTTGCTCATAAGTTAAATACTGACTGTTTTTCATGTAGCACACCAATACTTGATAGCTTATTTGTACACTGAAATTTAAAGTTGATATTTGTGTCTCCAGTTTTCAGTGTTGTTTGCCCCCTTTGTGTTTACTTTCTTTCCATTCACCCCTCACATTTTATTCCCTTAACCCCCTTTCCGTTCATCTCCTCCTGTTATTTTCTCCATTTTGTCCCTTGACTCTTTACCTGTAATGCTCCGGGCAAAGAGGGTCTAGGTCACCCCCCTCCACCTGTTAGAGGCTGCTTCCTTCTCCCCGGCTGGTGCTCAGCGGCGAGTCCAGACGGAGAATTCGCCGCTAGCAGGTTCCTCTACCCCCCCTCGCTGGCCGAGTATCGGTCAAGCGGGGGGGTTCTGCCGCATCCTCGGCAGCCGGGATGGTTTCCGCACATGCATGGTTGCGCACTCGAACACAGGAGCGCCCGCAATTGTCCCCGCTGCCACCAATGTCTATGGCCCCTCTTTGATTCCTCCCCCCCACGGGCGCTAGTCGGTCAGCATGGCTGGGGGGGAGAAGCGGTGGTGGAAGGGGGGCACCGCAATCGCGCACAGGCACGTGGGCACCCGGCCGCGCATGCGCGGGTAGACAAAGGAGCCACCACAGCCATCTTAGGTACGGCCGCTCCAGGACCGCCTGCAATTGCCCCTGCCAACAATGATTTGGGGGTGTCATTTATTACTCTCCCATTAGGCCAGTTGGTCAGCATAGCAGGGGGAGAAGCACTATTAGCAGGGGGCACCAGTAACAATCCCTCCCCCATCTAACACTTTTACATCCCCTGTGTCCCAGCCTGTACCCGTAGCGTTAGGGACACAGGGCATGGAGACAAGTAACCCCCCCATTACTGTTTCACACAGGCCAGTCAGTCCTTTACTTTCCTGCAGGTCCTCCGATGTCCCTACCTATGGCCAGCCTGTGTATACCTCGCCCTCCTCTTTATCTCTTCCCCAGCGACTGCTGCCCCCCCAGGCACCTCGACCCCTTTGCGAAGGGGGTCCCGGCCCTCTGCAACGGATGGCATCCACCTCCTTCCCCCCCTGCTTTTCATCCCGTGTACCCAGCCAAGTCCAGCCCCCCTTTTGCTGGGCACCTTCCTTCTTGGTCTGCGGGTCAGGGTCCTAGCCACACGCCCTACCCCCCCTTCTCTCATCCTTCCTTCCCATGGCTGAGTGGTAGCTCTGGCTGGGCCCCGCATAACCAAAGGCTCCCTCCCTTTCCTTACACAGTTTCGGCCCCAACCCTCGGCCTTCCTACTTGCTATCCACCCCCCTCCGCCCCTGCCTATGGACCCTACTTTTCTGTTCCTACCTGTCCCAGTACTCACTGGTTTAACCACAGTGCCTTTGCTTCCACAGTTTCTGTTCATCATCATCATCATTTATTAATATAGCGCAACTAATTCCACAGCGCTGTACAGAGAACTCATTCACATCAGTCCCTGCCCCATTGGAGCTTACAGTCTAAATTCCCTAATATAGACACACACTCACATACAGACATAGACAGACAGAGGGAGAGACTAGGGTCAATTTTGATAGCAGCCAATTAACCTACCAGTATGTTTTTGGAGTGTGGGAGGAAACCGGAGCACCCGGAGGAAACCCACGCAAACACAGGGAGAACATAAAACTTCACACAGATAAGGCCATGGTCGGGAATCGAACTCATGACCCCAGTGCTGTGAGGCAGAAATGCGAACCACTAGGCCCTTGTTGCTTTGGTTCTTTCAAGGTCTGACTGCACACAGACATCCGCGTTAGCCCCTTCAGTGACTTAGGTACTCGGGACGAGCAGATGGTGGCAGGAGGTCCAGGTTCAGGGCAGGGTCATGCGTCCTCCCTGGCAGGTTCTCGAGGCACCCCCTGGACTGTTGCCTTAAATTTAATTAACCCCATTCAGCAACCCTGGTCCGATTATGGTTGCTGAGCCTAGATTGTTAGAGCATAATTCGGAACTATCATTGCTTGCAGGGGCCTCGGCACCTGGTCCAGGGAGCTCTTTTTCTGTTTTCTCCTCTGCAGGTTCGACCAGGTGTACGTCATCAGGCCGGGGGTCCAGGCGTGCTTCTTATGTGGAAGCCGCCTCTACGGCCGCGGCGGGACCTTCATCAGGAGTGGACGGTAGGGGCCGTGAGGCAGTCGGTGAGCATGCCAGTGGGGTGTCGGGTGTGAGCTCTGATTCAGGCTCTTCTTCCTCTGGGAGTGAGGTTCCAGCTAGGTCCAGGAGTTCGGACACAAGGTTATTAAGGCTGCTGGAGAGGAAGTTGGGTAGTACCCGCCGGCGGGCGGTGGTGGAGAATGCCAGCTCCAGGGGCAGGATGACTGGTAATGATGTGGTGCGCTGTTCCAATTCAGCCGTCCTGCAGGACATTAGAAACAGGGTGCGTGGCAAGATACCCACGGGCCGATTTGTGGATTTGTTTGCCATTACTAACAAGGCTAAGGATGCTTTGGCAGCAGCAATGTCACACTCTGGCGTGGGTGAGGAGGCTTATAGAAGTTTTTCCAATTGGTTGGAGGGTTTCCTGGTATTTGCGGCTTGTTACTTGGAGAGCAGGCCAGAAGAGCACATGAACATTATCAAATACATATTCTTGATCCAGGGGATGTATACCCGCTCTAGAGGTAACATGTGGATGGGGTATGACGAGGCATTTCGCAGGAAACAGGATGGTATTATGGTGATGGATTTAGGTTGTAAGGGTGTGGAGGTGTGGCTAGAGGTTACTATGCCTAGATCAGGAGTGAGTGATGCAAGTGTGATGAGGCAGAGGCAACACCCGAATAGATTGGGCCAGCCCTTTCGGGGTAGATGTTTTGCATATAACGGAGGTCATTGTGACTGAGGTGTGGCCTGTAGGTTAAAGCATGCCTGTGCCACGTGTGGAGGAGGGCATCCCAGAAGAGAATGCCCTAAGAGGAGTGGTCCATTACTTGGATGATTTCTTGTTCATTGGGCCAAGTGGGTCCTCGGTGTGTCAGGATTTGTTGTTTTCCACTCACTCATCGGTTAGAGTTATGGGAGTTCCAGTGGCAGCAGACAAATCGGAATGTCTGACGGAGAAATTGTCATACCTGCGTATCAAAATTAACACTAGAGCAGAGTGCTGTAGGCTGTCTATGGAGAAAGTGGCTAAGTTGAGGGGTGTGATTGACTCGTTGCTGGTTGAGGGTAAGGTACAGTTAAAGCAAGTTCAATCACTGCTTGGTCTACTTAACTTTGCTTGTCGTGTTATCCCCATGAGTAGGGTTTTTTTGTCAGAAGTTGGAGAGAGCTACAGTTGGGGTTACGAAATCCCGTTATTTGGTAAGGATATCCAAGGAGATTAGGGACGATTTGGATATGTGGCGTTTGTTTTTGGAGAGCTTCAATGGCGTTTGTTTGTGGATGTCCCCTGCCGCCAATAATGTCGAGCTTCAATTGTTTACGGATGCGGCTGGCTCGTCTGGTTTTGGTGCTTACCTGGATGGGGAGTTGTGTGCGGCATCGTGGCCCCTTTCTTGGCAGCAGGAAGGTCTCACGAGGAATCTCCTGTTGCTGGAATTGTTCCCAATTATTGTGGCAATGGAATTGTGGGGTAATCGCCTTGGCAATAGAAGTATAACTTTCTGGTGTGATAATATGGGGGTAGTGCATGCTATCAATAACCAAAAGGCTACCTCTCCTCCGGCTTTGAGGTTTTTGAGGGATGCTGAAGGTAAGACTGATCAGCAGTGTATACTGTCTTTTGTGTGGCATTGTTTTCATGCGGGAAAATCGAAGCCCTATATGGTTTCGGCTTTGGCAGGTATTTCCTTTTTTCTGTAGTTGCACGGTAGTCGGGATGTTACTAAGCATGTTTTGGTCCGCAAGGCCTTAAGGGGATGGGCTAGGATTTCCCCTACGGTGGAAGACAGGCGTAGGTCTATTGATAAAGGATTGTTGGCTGGTCTTGTCAATATTATTCCAGCAGTTGCTAGCGATGCATTTGAGGCCACTTTGTTCCGGTTGGCTTTTGCAATGGCATTTTTCGGTGCATTCAGAATAGGTGAGTTGGTGGCATCGTCTAGATTAGCGATTGGGTCTGGGTTACTTCACAAGAATGTTGTGGTTAAGAACGATAGCATAGCTTGTAAGATACATAGATCGATGACGGATCTGGTGAATTTCCTTGCATAGCAATAGGGACATTGCAGTTTGTCCAGTTGCGCTAGCTAGATTGTATAGGGATATGGCCCCCACCCCTGGTGGTAATTGGCTTAGGCACCGAGATGGGTACCCCCTTACGAAGTACCAGTTTTCAGCTGTCTTTAAGAAGTGCATTGCGAAGCTTGGCTTGAATATGGCAGATTATGGGACTCATTCTTTTAGAATATGAACGGCTATAGTAGCGGCTGAAGAGGGTGTTTCAGAACAGTCTATTATGGCGTTGGGTAGGTGGAAGTCAAAGTGTTTTAGAAAGTATGTTCGGCCATCTATTGCGCTTTAGGGTTATTTGCCACAATTTCATGAGGTTGAACCATGACATGTGTTGCTTGTCTTGTTGAAAGGAGGCGTGGAGGGATTTTCCATTTTCTTTTCTTCGATGGCCTGATTGGCACCCCGGGGTTTCTAGTTTTACCTTCGCATGGGTCACCCTATCTTGCATACATTGTAGTGTTCCTCTCCTTTATTTACTAGGTGTGTGTTATGACTCTTGTTTTATGTTCATTGCAATCCATCTTGCAGGTCCACGACAGGATGGCCAAAATATATGGCTGGTTGGCCATTCATTCGTTTTTTTGTGCCAGTAAAAGTGGCCCTGCTCATAACTTGAGCAGATATCCCCGGGCAATTTCAGTTAGGTGGATAGGTCTCAGGTGGCTGCGTTGGGAGTCGCTATTAAAAGGTCTGATGGATAGCGAGGTGAAATTTGGGCGACCTTCTGTACTTATAATTCACCTTGGGGGCAATGATTTGGGTAAGTGGAAAGGTTTGAACTCATAGAAAGTATCAAAGCGGATGTTGGAGCAATTAAGTTACATTGGCCAGCAGTGCACCTCATTTGGTCGGACATCCTCCCTAGAATTAATTGGAGGGGAGCGGATAGACCAGCTCGTATTGAAAAGACTCGCGGGAAGGTTAACAGGGCTGTGAGGAGAATATTCTTGAAGGTAGGGGGTGAGTTTATCAGCTACCCGTCCATCAAAGCGCGTTTCACAAATCTTTATAGATCAGATGGGGTACATTTGTCGGAGATGGGGTTGTCGTATTTTGTGGAGCAGATTTTCAGTGGCCTTGTTTGGCTATGAGAGGTCAAGTTAGTGGCGGGCTTAGGTTCCTAACTTCGGGAACCTAGCTGTGGAGGTAAGCAGCCCAATCAGCGGCCAATTTGGTCACATTCAAGGTGTGGTAGGCACTCTCCCCTAAAGGGATTGGGCAATTAGTGAGACTAACCCTTCGGGATTATGGGGCTCCGCTTAGGCTAGCGGGCCTCAGCTAATGAGCTAAATGGGGTAGAATGGCATTTAACTCCTAGACATGCCCAATTTATTGGGGGCAGAGATTATAGCTTATGGGTGTGGCCTCGGGGCTGATTGGTCTGCTTATATTGTCCACCTCTTCTCAATATATTGATCTTTCAATAAATTTCTGACCTTTCATTTTAGCCAAAACAAGTCTCTGTGTCTTTATTTCATGGTGGTAGGTTAACTCTGCTGGGTGTACCACTGTAAAGGTAAAGATGTCAACCGATAAGCGGATTAGAATAACAGAGGGCGGAGATTAGCCCGAAATAACATAAACGCTGAGGGGGCAGGTAAGAGAAAGTACCGGGTATAGCAAGAGTTAACTTTGCTGGGGGAATGGGTCAAGAGTCAGCCAATCAGGGGGAACGTAGGGGGTAGGATTATAGTGGGGAAGGAGGATAAGGTTCAGGAATGAGCAGTTAGCTTCCCCTTGCCGTCTTGCCGTCTGGAGCGTTTTCCCGCCCACCCGGGTCCTATTTTTGCTCTTGTTTTATATATATATATATATATATATATATATATATATATATATATATATATTCCTTTTTTTTTTTTTGGGGGGGGTTTTAGCGTTGGGTTACATATTTTTGTCAGGTCAGTTCAGTGAAATTTTCACAAATAAAGTTTACATATTGGCGGTAAGACGCCCAATCAGCGGCCAATTTGGTCACATTCAAGGCGTGGTAGGCACTCTCCCCTAAAGGGATTGGGCAATTAGTGAGAATAACCCTTCTGGGTTATGGGGCTCCGCTTAGGCGGGCGGGCCTCAGCTAATGAGCCAAATGGGGTAGAATGGCATTTAACGCTTAGACGTGCCCAATTTATTGGGGCAGAGATTATAGTTTATCGGTGTGGCCTGGGGGCTGATTGGTCTGCTTATATTGGCCACCTCTTCTCAATATATTGATCTTTCAATACATTTTTGACCTTTAGCCAAAACAAGTCTCTGTGTCTTTATTTCATGGTGGTAGGTTAACTCTGCTGGGTGTAACACTGTAAAGGTAAAGCTGTCAACCGATAAGCAGATTAGGTTCCTCACACAAGTTTCTGCTGAAGCACTTTGATGTTTATTTACTTGTCAAGATGGAAAAACAGTCTTGGCAGTGTGTTCAGTAATCAAACAAAACATTCACAGAAATAAACAGTAGCCCTAAACTCTGGCTATCACAGTTAGATCCTTAATCGGTCAGGTTTTTTGTTTTTGTGTGTGTGTGTGTGTGTGTGGTCACCTTTTAGTTTTTCGGTGTGTGTGTTTTAACCCTCTCTGCACTTTTAGGCTGTGGTTTCCCACCACTCTTTCCTCTAGTAGAAGGCGGCAAAGTTTCCCAATTGCCACAATATATATATTCTGAAAGGACTGTATTGCACATATCCATTTTACATATTCTGCAGCGTGTTCTGTCTGTCTGCATACAGCAAGTAAAGTATAGCCAGAGCATACTTACACATATTCAAATGGAAATATTTCTTAAGGTCCGCTTGTACTCTAATGCAGGCGTACCTGCACGGAGTTTACATCCGATTTTAAAAAAGTGTAAATTGCATTCACATTGCGTTCCAAGATGAATGAGGCATCTGGGACGCCTACCATTCATAAGATACATATTTTGTTTAAAAGATACGTGATCAAACTCAATTCTCCTGCTTAATGAGGCAGGAGTACTCTGATTTTTAACTGGCAGCTTTTGTCAAGAGCTCTGATTGAATGGCTGCCGAGCCACTCACTCGGTGTCCAAGTGCTGATGTGTTTGGACATGTGAATTTTAAAATATTCCTGCTTCCTCCTGAAGTGAATATTAACCATTAAGCAGACACAAGGGAGTCACTAGCTGGGTGGGGTTATGCTAGTTTGGGCACGACGTGTTACAGTATTATTTTAATTGTAACATAACTCATACAAATATAACATTTTGTTTGCATGATACTCATTAGATGGCAATACCTGTAATCCAATAAAGGAAAAATGAAAAACTCTGGCGCACACATCCGGAGCACACATCAATCTCTACTGTGATTGCACAATACTCAAGTGCTGTGATGTACAAGGTCTGGTGCCCTTTATCAAGTGCTTACAGTATAAAGTATAACAACGTTTTAAAACAATACATCAGACACATATAGTTAGGAACACACCTCAAATACTGCATTAAAAATTCAAAGTCTATAAAAAAATAAATGAAACAATTCAATACAGTATAAAGCACTGTGTATTTTTAGGGTAAAAATATGCAATCAAATCACAATGCAAACAAGCCAGAATACTAAATTTCAAACTAATATAACAAACTAAGCTTTCATGTGAACTGTAAGACTTTTGGAGGATGGCCTGGTGTCAAGAAGGGCAGCAAAGAAGCCTATGTAAGCCCAGAGGATGAATTGTGAGAATTTCATTGACTATTTAATATAAGGTCAAAAAAAAAATCAGGGAGAACAATTTTTAAGGACATATTATTAAAATCATCTTCCCTCCTCACCTCAAATCTCCCTCACCATCAAAACCACCACAATTTCCTCACTCTCCCAAGCTCGTTGCTTTGGTGTCACATTTGACTCCGCCCTCTGCTTTATTCCTCACATCCAGACTCTTTCCCAGTTCTGTCAACTCCACCTTAGAAACATTGCTAGAATACTCCCTTTTCTTATTCAACTGTCACACTCCGCTCCCCGGGAATCTCCACTCGAGCCTTTAAACACTGACTATCACTTTAAACCTCTCTTCTTAGTACAGGCAGTCAGCCATGGTTTGCACCTGTGATTACTTCACCTGTGTGTTAGTCAGTTCTGCCATTGGTCAGCCCCCCTTTATAAGGTCCCCTCCTTTCACCTTCTCGTTGCTGGTTCTTCAAGGTATACCTGACCTGATTCTGATGCCTCCTCCGTGATTCATATCCTGTGGTAAACTGTGCTTCATCGCTGCTGTATGTCTGGCTCCACTGATCTCTGCGCACCTGTTCCACTACCTGTGGTAATCGCTACGATCAACACTCGCTACCTACTCGGCCTGTACTGCTGACTACTGCTGTCCTGTTCCACATCTCTGTGGTAAGCTGTGCTTCATCGCTGCTGTATGTCTGGCTCCACTGATCTCTGCGCACCTGTTCCACTACCTGTGGTAATCGCTACGATCAACACTCGCTACCTACTCGGCCTGTACTGCTGACTACTGCTGTCCTGTTCCACATCTCTGTGGTAAGCTGTGCTTCATCGCTGCTGTATGTCTGGACTCCATTGATCTCTGCACACCTGTTCAACTACCTGTGGTAATCGCTATAATCAGCACCTACTACCTACTCTGCCTGCACCGCTGACTACTGTTGTCTCATTTCACATCCTTGTGGTAAGCTGTGGCTCATCGTTGCTGTGTATGTCTGGACCCTGCTGATCTCCGCGTACCAGTTCCACTTACCCATGGTAATCGCTGTGATCAACGCCCGCTATTTACCCTGCCTGCACCGCTGACTACTGCTGTCCCGTTCCACATCCTTGTGGTAAGCTGTGGCTCTTCATTGCTGTACATATCTGGACTTTGCTGATCTTTTGTGTAGTGGTTTCACTTATCCGTGGTGGTCGCTGGGATCAACATTTGCTATTTACGTTACCTGCACCGTTGTCTACTGCTGACTCGTTTTACATCCCTGTGGTGAGCTGTGGTTCATCGTTGCTGCAAATATGGATTTCATTGATCTGCTCATCTCCAGTAAACTTCATTGAACTGTGTATTATGTTCCACTCCTTAGTGGTCCTTG
This sequence comes from Mixophyes fleayi, assembly GCF_038048845.1. Lineage (NCBI taxonomy): Eukaryota > Metazoa > Chordata > Amphibia > Anura > Limnodynastidae > Mixophyes > Mixophyes fleayi. The sequence continues at coordinate 96,967,769 of NC_134409.1, forward strand.
TTGTGATTATGCTCGTAGGGTAATCTATCTACACTACTGAACTTTTGCTGACGGTTCCTACTTTCTTGTATATCATCGTGACCATCATTTGCAGTTTACTCAACCTTCATTGAACTTTGTATTTATATTTTACAATAAAGTGGTAATACTTATTATCACCATTTGATGTCCGAATTGGATATTTCTTCTGTTGTTTAGATCTGTTCTCCACCTGTCTCACTGGGAACGTCCCTGGAGGGCCGCGACCTGCAGTGTGGAAGCAGCGGAAGCCCAAATTCCCTTGCGGGAATCCCTGGTGAATACCTTCAATCTTGTTAGACTCCGCACCTCTAGGGAAGTCTAGTCAATACCAGTTGAGACTGCAGGATCTCACTCATTCATTCATGAGCTAACCTGACACCAACATGCTAGCAAAATTCTCCGCTACTCTGTCTTCAGCCTGGCTGTCACCGTGACAGCCAGGCACCATAATGCGATCGCAGGGGTGGAGGAATCATTCCCCCTGCGATCATGTGATCTGCCTGTGACAGCCAGATCACATGATCGCAGGGAGACCAGCGGACTGCAAGACAGCGGGCCCCCAGGTAAGTATGTGCTGCGCTGTTGCTCATGGGGGGGCGCTCATCGGGGGGGCATACTGGGCCCCATGATTTCTGAAGGCGTCCCTGTCCAGAATCAAATTCAAATTACTCACCCTAATCTACCAACCCTCAACAACAACACCTTTGATACATCTCAAATCTCATATCAAAATACTCTCCATCTCGCCCTCTTAGATCTACCTCTGGAAGCAAATTATTTCAAGAATGGGCGCTAATGCTGAATCCCAAACGCTGCCTAAGGTCTACAAAAAGAAGTCACCAACTTCTTAACAAAATCACATATAATACATAGATAGTATACCTTTTGGCGCTGATTGGGTCACAAATAAATGAATGCCAGTGTCATATGGCGAATCACTGTAACACAAAACATGGAGGAAACATAGAGCAGTATAGTACAAACAGGTGAAGCATATAAAAACCCTGGGGTCTGTGTCCCTTTATGGAGTGTCTAGATAGGTCAAATCGTTCACACCACGTGAGGAAATCCCCAAAGGTATTAGGCTTACAAACACGTGTCTTGTACCACAGCACTTCTGATAACATCCAATGGAGAGATGGTCATATCCTCCATACTTTTCTCCAGCGATGCAATCACAATAAAAAAAAGGAATATCATAGCATAATACTGTTTTATTTGTATAAATGAATATAAAAGGGTAGCTAAATATGCGTACCAGAAATAAAATAAATACAGCATGTACAGCGTCAACGTGGGTATTACCCGAGTCCAGTAAGTTCTCAAAAAAAGCGCAGAGGTAACTCCACCGTCTTGCTGTCAAGTGCCTCCTTTCAGCCAACGCGTTTCAAGTCACAGGGACTCTTTATCAAGGTGACAGGTCCGGCACTTCCATAGACTTTTATGACCGCTTCCTCCGATCACGTGTTGCGCCCAGCGAATCATCTCCCTCTTTGTATCACATGATCACCGCTTGAGCCGCATACATCATCGGGAGTAGAGGCCAAAGAGAGGCTTGAGATATCTTGATAGTGCACATGCGCACTTATCATCCAGATGTAAACGGTAATAGTAATAGTACCAAAGTTCCAGCGGGATATACATGGAAATACAAAATGATCAATCAGATTCACAACAAAAACGATCCTGTAAAGTATATATATACACAATATAAAATAAACATAAAAAGAAAAGACAAACATCCCTAGTTTATACCGAGGATATAGTGGGCATACCTCTAAAGCACATATCCTAAAGGTACATATCCTAAAGGTATAATTCAGTAGGGGACTCTGGACTGAAGGACATAAGAGAGGGGACTCTATGATTAAAAGAAACAAAGCCCGCTGGTTTAATACATAAAATATTAAAAAAAATATATTCATAAAAACCATTTTAGCTCAAAATCAGCATTGAGCCCTCTAGGTGTCAGGGTCTTCAACTGGAAAATCCACCTCATTTCTGCCTTTGCTAGTCTCTGAAGTGTATTTCTATACCTCCAATGAGGTTCAGTTCGTTCTATCCCCCAGAAATTAATAATATCTTTAGGATTACATTGATGTATTTTTTTAAAATGTTCAGACAACGTGTGGGTTTCCAGACCATTCTTTATGTTATTGACATGTTCTCTTAGTCTGGTTTTTAGAGGCGTAGTGGTTCGGCCAACATACAGAAGATGACAGAAGCATTCAATTGCATATATGACATTCTTCATATTACAGGTAATAAATTGACGAATAGAGTAGATGTGGTGTTCTCTGACAAAGGAAACTAATTTACTACAGGTGGAAGGTGTGTTCCTACACATGATACACATGCCACACCTATAAAATCCAACACTTTTTATATGGGAATGGCCAACATCAAAAGTTACACTTCTAACAATAGCATCTTTGATGTTAGGGGCTTTTCTATACACAAACAGAGGTGCATCAGGTAAATTGGCACCTATCACAGGAACATTTTTCAGAATTCTCCAGTGTTTCTGAAACGCCTTTTCTATCTGTTTGTGAGCTGCATTATATTGAGACGTGAAGGCCCATTCATATCTATTACGGCCGGTTTTTATCGATTTCTCCTCATCAATGGCCACACTACTTTTGTCCCACTCATGAACTAAAGTTTCAGCCTTATTTAATAGATCATCCTTATATCCTCTATCTCTAAAGCTGTTCTTTAATTCACAAAGTTGTTCATTATATATATCCACTTCAGTACAATTTCTCTTCAAACGTTTCATTTGCCCTGTTGGTATATTGGAGAGCCAATTTTTGTGATAATGACTCTCAAAATGCACATAACTAGATCTATCTGTCGGTTTTTTATAGGTCTTGGTATGTACAACACGATCTTTGATGTAGACAGAAATATCAAGGAAATTCACGGTATAAGGACTACAGTTAAATGTTAATTCAACATGGAATGGATTAGCATTAAGCTGTTCACAGAATTCTGTCAGTGTAGACTGAGGACCATCCCATATAAAGAAAATATCATCGATAAAACGAATCCATAGCACCAGGTTTGCCCCCAAGCCACACGAACCCCTCACCCATTCTTCCTCCCATAGGGCCATGAAAAGGTTCGCGTAGCTGGGTACGAACCTGGTGCCCATAGCAGTGCCAATGCACTGCAGATAGTAGTCTTCATCAAACCTAAAATAGTTATTATTTAATATAAACAGAATGGATTCATTGATGAATTCTTTAAGGTGTTCGTCCATGTCCGTAGTATTCAAAAAATGGGAAACTGCTTTGATACCAAGATCATGTCTAATGATCGTGTAAAGTGCACGGACATCGGCCGTAACCAAAATATAGCTATTTTTCCATTCAATATGGGACAATCTATCTAGAAAATCCTTAGTATCCCTGAGATATGCTGGAGTTCTCTGGACCAGAGGTTGTAAATATCCATCTATAACTTCGGACAGATTCTAAGTAATTGATCCTGTACCAGCTATGATGGGGCGTCCCGGGGGCCTGTGACTTGTCTTATCTCTGGTAACCACCTCTCACTCCTGCCTACAAGACTTCTCCTGTCCACAAAATTCTCTTTATTAGAGCTTACCTTATCCCCCGATGATACTACCCACACTAATACACCCTCACAACTGTCCCAATCTTCACTCCAAAACACAATCGCTAATTTTGTTTCAGCAGTGCCCTCTTTCACTTACAATGTAAGCTCTCTCATGAGCAGGGCCCTCCATACCATTTGTTTTCATGTCTGCATTTATTTTGTTTTTCTTGTCCCTGTTTTATGTATGTCCTGTTTTCCCTGCTGTACAGCTCCGTGAAGCACTGTGGCTTCTTACAGAACTATGATAATAATAATAAAGTTGACAGCCATGCATTAAGCAGGATGTGCCTAAAAGATAAAATCATCTTTTTCATCTTTGATACAGGGGGGTTCTAAGCAAAAACAGGACAAATAAATTTTACTGTATGTTCAACAAACTTATATAACCCAGCAAACATATGAATATGCATATACACTGATGTTAAAATGAGCTTTAAATAACCTTTGAATAAAGCATGACATTGCTGTACCACAGACATGCCCATGGGCACTACCAGAACAGTTCCATCCTATAGAAGAACCAAAATAAGATAGGAGCAGAATGTAAACCATGTTCGGTGTTTGCATGCAGCACAGGCACTTTGGCAACACACAGAATCAAGTGGTATAGAGAAAAGATCCCCAAACTATGCTATATGAGGACCTTCACTCTACCCGCACCTCATGGGCCACATGTCATGTGCACTAGTAGGAATTCTAACTCTCTAATACACATGTGAAGTCCCTGAAAGAACTACATTTACTAATATCCACTTCCTCATAACTGCTGTGTGTATTACTGCACACAGTGGGACCAATTTGGAATTTTGCATAAAAATGCACGCATTCATCAGAGCTATAACCTGGGCTGGTTACTTTTGCAGTGGGTTGGTCACACTATAACAGGGAATCCCACAGTATAGGGTCCATCCGTCAATGTGAACCAACCCCAGCACGGACCGCGCAGAAAATTTGGTCCTGTGAAAAGAAGAGCGGGTCTCCCTGTGGCCCTCTGTATGTAAAGAGAAATGTAAAATAAAAGTGAGAGCATCAGTTCTTACAGTGTATTTATACAACATCCAAAATCTGTACAATTACAAGATTCTGCAATCATGCCCACTCCCACTCACAAATGAAGCCATTGGTGGACAAAATGATGTAGAACTCTATTAACGCAACTCTAGTAACCCACAAAATCCCCCGGAAAGCCCCAGTCACCCACAATATTTATTGCAACACAACCAGGAAACATACTTGCCTACTCTCCTGGAAAGCTCGCTAGCCTCCTGAATTTTGACAACAGACCCCATCCCAGATCTCAGACGTAGGCAGGGCTTAATGAAGGGATTTGCATCATTAAGCCTAGCCCCCGATATGCAAATGCCGCAAACTGTGACATTGTATGGCAGGAGGGAGGGCCACCCCTTCTGGGATCTCCCGAAGGGGAGACATGAAAAGTTGGCAAGCATGCAGGAAATTTGCTACTTTGGGGGTATTTGGCTACAGAGGTCACTCAAGAATAGAATGTGAGTCTCATGTGAGCCTACCTGTTCCTTAAGGCCTACCAACCATCCACTTAACCTCTCACCTCTTTTGGTTCTCCCCTGTCCCCTTTCTCTCTCCCCGTTGCTTCACTGGCTCCCTTATGTACCTGATTCTGTTTACCCTCCCTTAGGATGTAAGCTCGTATGAGCAGGGCCCATCTTCCTTCCTGTCTCCATACCTGTTCTTCCACTCCGTCTCTACTGTATCTGCCTGCCTGGAGTTTCTGAAGTACTGGTACTTTGTGTTTAATGTTCTGTACTGTCTTACCCTGTATAGTCTACTGTTTGTACCATGTACGGCGCTGCGGAAACCTTGTGGCGCCTTACAAATAAACGATAATAATAATGTGATTTGCTCACATCCTACACTGGGAGGACCTCTTCTACAGCTACGCCCCATTGCTGCAGAGTCCCTTGGTTGAATCACAATAAATACTGCGTTGTGGTCAGGGGTTTCTACCACTTTAAGGAGCCATCAAATTAATTTAATAGAAATTACTCCCAAAAGTTAGGTGCCAGCAGTCATTGTTTACATTTTCTTCTTTTGTAGTAGCATTTACTCATTGGATCCCCCTGCCTTAAGTCACTCACACAAACTGCTATGAAATGCACACACAAAACCCCTTTCCAAAGTTTTCAATTAAACCACAGCCTCTCAGTGCGCACGTGGAATCCATCTAACCATGTACACATAAGGGATCTACTCAGTGGAGCGTGCACAGACAAAAAAGCTCCCCTCAACTGAATACATACACACAAATAGTCACCCAAATGATAGAAAAAAGGGAGAGTGTGGATGAGTGCTGTCCAAATTGTAACAAATGGAGGATACATTATTTATTTATTTTAACTCTTAATTTTGAAAGGACACATGTAATAAATACAAACAGAGTAGAAAATGAGAAAGGCAGCATAAGGTAAATATTTTGTTATTAAAACATTTTTGAATAAACAATAACATCATACAAACAGAATTATGGGTGCAAGGGGAAGGGGGAAGGTAGGTAAGGGAAAATAAGAAAAAAGGGGAGGAGCGGAAAAAGACTAGCACAGAATAGGCATTAAGCAGATTGTTTGGTAGTAGGTATACTCAGTAATCTGTGTTTGAAATTGAGGAAAGAGGACAGCTCAGTCGAGAAGACGGGGGAAACACCCTAAAGCTAGGTACACACTACAGGGTTTTTGTCCAATAATTGGCTCAACCAGCCGACATACGTCCGCTCGTTCAAAAGTCGGGTCAGTGTGTGTAGTGACACGATGGTTGAAAGTCTGCCCAAATGGACGATTGTTGCCTCATTTGGTTGGTCGTACCGTTAAATATTTTCGTTCCAATCTTGTTTCCGTTGTGTAATGTGTATAAACTTCCAACCGATCCACGAAAATCCTCCGATACTTCCTCGACATGGGGGGCGTGTGTATGTAAATTGTAAATGTAAATATGTGTGTACCAGTCTCACATGGTGCGGTATCCGCACATCACAGGCTTGTGTTTTGTATAGATGTATATTGCAGCTGTCTGGCTGCAGACCATTACACGTGTATAAAGCACGTGTGTTATTACCCTTTGCATATATGTTGCCAATCTATTCATATTTACCCTTTAAAAACTTATACCTTTATAAACTATTAAAGTTATAAAGTCATATTAACCTTTATTAACTAATATTTGTAAAATACCCTGAATAAACCACACAGTGTTCATGCAACAGTTTTATTGCAGGAAAAAAGTACAACATTTTTTACAATATGACAAGTGAAAAAAATAGTATTACACTTTAAAGGAGCTACTGGATTGTGGCAGAACAGGTCTTGATGTCGCTTGGGTTTCTATCCCCTTTGATTTCTTTCCCTACGAAACAAGGAAATAAAATTTTTTACCATTAAACTTCTATATCTGTAATTTATATCCAACGCCAGAAATACTCTCATTTTCTCACCTTGCACGCTGCTCGAGATCAGTTTATGTTTTGGTCCCTGTGGCGCAATCGTAATAATAGCGGGCTTAACCTCCATATGTTCTGGAAAACAGGCGCCATTTTGGTTATTATAACGGTACACGTATGTGCACAAAGCATTTAGTTGTCTACACATGTTCACTGAAATACCTTTGTGTCTAACTTCTTTCATATCTTTTTCTTTTTCAATTTTTTCTTGTTTGATAACAAGTGTTACATTAGTGGTATCAGTGGTATCTAAACAGCCCTTCTCACTGATAATTCTTCGTTCTGACAAACAAAAAAACCTATGTTACAAATTAGGCGTTTACATTGCTTTGTGTGAAACTAGAATGAAATAAAGTCCTTCAAACAGGTACACTACATGTGCTGCTGACCTTTTTTAATGTCGTAGTCGTCCTGGTCCAGTACTTTGACCATCATCTCCACCTCTCTTGGGCTCATTGGATTTGCTCTTTGCTCTTCTTGAGTAGCTCCATCCCCCACCTTAATTTTTCAACATTTTTAAGCCCTTCCAGCACCATCTCTGACTCTGTCTCCGTCTCCATAGCTGCAACCCCCACTGACACCTTCTCCTCACCCGCAACCCCCACTGACACCTTCTTATTTACCCGCAACCCCCACTGACACCTTCTCCTCAACCACAACACCCACTGACACTTTCTCCTCACTCGCCATCTTCTGACGCTCCTCGGCGCCAGACAGGTTGCTCTGTCATTTTATACACTCAGACATGGGCGTTCGTTTCTGCTGTGGACCAATCAGCGATGATGCCAGCAGAGAATGGAGCATTCCATTACATACAAAGGGATTATATTATTGGGTCATAATCATTGCATTGCACTTTACCACTTAAATGTTCTCTAAATTTTATGTATGGTAATAAACTTCTATTTTATAGGAATGCATGAAGAGACAGTGTTGCCTTCTCTTTTTATGCGGGTTTGGGTGTTAACTATAGTGAAAGCTCTGCCCCTTTATGCTAATGTCTTTGGTATATCGCTACATGCCCCGCAAATGATGCTTCAGTGTGTACGAAATTAAAATTATTGCTCACGACAACATGGCTGTAAAAAGTTGTTAAAGGGGCGTCTGCTCTTCCCTTTATCGTCTTAAACAAGGCTTAAACAAGGCCAGTGTGTATGCAGGCCATGGACTGAGCGATTGGACCATCGACCACATGTAAATCGATCGGCATAAAAAGTTGGAGGAAAATTCTGTAGTGTGTACCCAGCTTAAGTGTGTAGTGGGCAAGCTCTAGGTGTGGGCAGGTTGTTGCCAGATTTCTCTAGAACCAGGGGAGCAAACTTGGGTAAAGAGTTCCAGCCTATCGTGGAGGTAGGAAGCAATCTTTTTCATGCATGCAACATACCAGATATGATTTTTAACTGAAGAAAGAGAAGGTGCATCCACCTGCTTCCAGTGGGACAAGATCACTGATTTGGCAGCATGTGTGAGAGAAGTTTTTTTGATTGCCTAAATAGGTTCTGATGGGGATAGGAAAGGAGAAAGACCCAAGGATCTTTAAGGATCCAAGCTTACATCATAGACTTGGATAAATTATTTTTGATCTATATGATGAAGGCCAAAAAGCGTGCTGCAACAAGGAACTGATAATGCGACATTGTGGCAGGGTTGATCTGAATAAATAAATTCTCTGTACTGCACAACTTAAGTAAGTACTATATAAATAAAGGACAAAAATAACAATACTCATGCTATGCTTAGGTGCCACAGCAAAAAATGGACTTAGGGTACAACAAATCAAAAACCATTTAGCATCTATGAAATTGTGAAAAGGTAAATACTGTGTATATCAGACTCATCTGCCCCTTATGTCCACCACATTCAGTCCAATGCCCATTACATATACTTACATAATATACTTATGTTCATGATATACAGACTTATTCTCATCATCAATGTTTATTTTTAGGGCACCACAAATTCAGCAGAGCGACAGTCAGCATACAAACCATATGCCATCTAAAAATGGCATATGAATCCTATTGAGAGAGCATCACAGGAGAGGAATCTTCGGATCCAGCTGCTCTTGCCTGCGCTGGATTCCGCAAATGGTATATGCACATGTGCAGTTAAGACACCAGGTCAGAACCAGAGTCTTCAGTAGTAAACAGACATTGCCGGGACAGCCTCCTATCGGACACTCTGTTCTGACAGGACTTGTTTATTAAATTGCTATGAAATGTCATCTGTCATCTTTGTGATGACAGATGATAATTAACGGGGCAAAAACATGTTAATTATTAAATAGGCCTCTAAGTAACATTTAAGCACATATCTGATAGTTATTTGTCATTGCTGTCTTTCTACCTTAAGAACTTTAGAGGTTGCAAAAAAAATACAGCTGACACATGCTCTGAGCATGTCATGTGAAGGCAGAGGGAGGGGGGATCTTACATTACATAGCGCAGAATTATAAATCATTAATAGCATCCAGAAGAATCAAACCAAAGGAAAATGGTAAATACCAAAATGAATCATATATTCTGCCATAAAGATTTATTTAAAAAAATAATAGCACACAAAGCAGCCAGATCCCCCAACTTTCCCAGCTCTAATTAACAATATTTGGCAGATCCACAAACTAGAGCATATATAACTAGTATCATAAATGATCGGCCCAACCAGTTTCAATCAACCTGGCAGTCCTGGTGTAATTATTTCTCTTCTTTATAGCCTGCTTATTTCCTGAGTTCCCAGTAAATGCTTAGAGGACTTGATCTCCTCTACTGAATATCTTCCCTGTACTAACACTCCCTACTGCCCCTGCCTCCTTCTCTCTTTTTCCATTCATTTATTCTGAAAAATCTTAATAAAATTTTATTTAAAAAATAAATAAATAACACACCTTGTTTTTCCAGCACTACTGCTTTCAATGTACGCACTTATTCAACTCTTAACATGTAAAAAATACTGAACATCAACATTTATTGCCAGGAGATCAACCCTAAAGAAAAAAAATGAGACATTATACTGTCCCTTTAAATTAGGAACAGTTAGCTACAAAGCGCTATGATAAGCATATAGCCAACTCTTAGATGAGTGTAGAAAGATGGACGATTGTTATCGCCCATTTGGGAGTACAAATGTGGGGATCTTAATCCCTTGAAACGGAAAATAACCTTTTCTTGTAGTTCAATAATTACTACCTTGACATTGTCTTGTGTAGCACAGAACTCATTTTACTAAATATATGGACAATCTGGGTGCAGGATAACCCTCTCTCGTGCGGCTTCGGCGCTAAAGTTTGACGTCATCAAAGTGAAGCAAGGAACTTAGAAGTAGGTGGAAGCGCATGTGTGATCCCCTGTGCGCTTCTAGGGGACGTACTAACGTGAGTGATAGCAGCTTATTTGTATTTATTTTGTGTGTGTCTCGTTGATCTTGCCCAAACTTACGATTATTATTTTTATATCTGAATTGTAGGGGGTCCTACATTTGTTGAATTACAAGTGTCAGCGTGCCTGGGCTCTGTAATCCCACAGCTGTTAAGGAGAGGCATGTTGCCTATACTGTATAAAATGTAAGCAGTGTTATTGTGCAGATACTTGTTCAAACTTATACGGTTCTCGTCCATTTAGTGTTTTAATTTATTAGCACAATCTGGCTATTGAAACAAATGTTTAAATCAAGGACTGTTGGTTATAAATAGAAAACTGCATTAGGCTAGCAGTGGATACAGAAGGATACATTTAAAATGTATATAGTTTGTTTAATATATCTGAATATGTTTGCCTAATATAACTTCTGTCGGCAACAATGTGTAAGTAACATCATATCATGATCCAGGATATCTTGTGGTTTCTGTATCCTTAAACCTTAAAGGACAACTCTAGCTTTAATCCAAGTTCATCCAATGTGCAAATCTATATGTAGTTGTTCACATTCCTTGATTGCATCTCTTTAATTTTAGCCAACTAACCTCCTGAATTTGTTGTTTTACACCATACACGTTAGAGAAATATGTGCTCACTGACAGCAACCCCCACCAATATGTTCTCTCTATTGAGCATCTCTTGTGTGCTTTTTATTGAATGCATAGGTAACACATATTTAAAGATCTTCTCCACACAGTTAATTTTTGCACTACCATAATAAGGATGTCTTTATTAAGTTAGTTAACTTATCTGGTGATTCAGTCAATGTGTGAGCTGAGCCTAGCTCTGCATACAACTGGAGCCAGAAGCGTTACAGCAACATGGAGACCATTCGATTGTCTTGCAGGATCTCTATAAGACTCCTTTAGCTTCCCTGCTTCATTATTTGCATTTGATATTTAGGTTCACTATAATGTGCAGTAATGTGTAACACATTATAATCAAGAGAGCCAGCCACAGGAGCAGTATGGAAATCCAGAAAATAGAAATAGAATGTTATTATAAAAATTAGCAACAGTCAACTAACTAAATAAAGTTAGGTCTAATGTGAAAACCAATAACTTCCTTTGTTGTGGGATTTTGTCATTACAATAACCTTTTTTTTTTTCCCTTCCAGGGATGCAGGATTCTTTGCTTATATTTATGTTTTTTCAATTTTGTTTCTTTTATGTATTTTAATGTTTCTAGAAACCCTTATCAGGAAGTAGAACTTGTAATTTAGCTCAATCTGTAGGAAAATGGGGAAAAGAAAACAGAAAATACCTGCAAGTCGACGTGAGCTGGTATTTGATGAGGAAAAGAGAAAGTAAGTGGTAAATCCCAGAATGTGCAGTAAGAAAGAATGACAAAAGTAATGTATGTATATGCATGCCACATTTTTTATTACATGAGTTACTAGCAAGAAATCACAGAATAATATTACTACAAATCTCAGTCGAGGGGGGAGGTTCAACAGCACGGGCGTGTACCATTATCGTTGGTACGGTAATTTTAACACTGATTTCTGATCATGGCTCAGGGAGCAAAAATCACTGTTGAAATTACTGTACTAACTGTAATGATGCGCATCTATTACGGTTATGATGCGCACCCAGCATTGTTCTAAAGAACAACAATGGGAATTGAATCTCCCCCAAAGTGCAACAGACTGAGAGGACTGTAACTTGCACATAAAGAGCCTAATTTAAGGCTGATTGTAAATACATTTTGTAAAAATACATATGTACTTAGGCTTGAGGGTATCTTAGACTTGCTGCCTCTATGCCTGCAGAGGTGGAATAGTGCAGGCAAGTTTAAGTTTAGTAAAGTAAAGATTTGTACATGTAAGTGTATCATGCTTCCTGGTCGTGTAACTTATTTTGACTTCGAAGTATCTCCAGATACGTTTCTTAGGAGGTGTGTAAAGATGTAAAATGATGACACCTGCAGCGCTACGTAGCCGCATCTGATTGGCTGCTTGTGCATCAATCCTCCAGTTGATAACACTGATTTCATTGACATAATGTTGCGTCTTTCTATTCAAATTTATTATTGGTTTCCAATTAGACACCATTAGGTGATACAGCAGTAAGCAGTGTTTGGGGTTGTTTGTATTTCATTACATATTATTTGAAAATATGACTTCTGCATTTATTAATAACACTATTAAATGCACTATGCTCTTGTGTATATAAAATTCCATTATATTATTTTATTTTGTACGAATAGGATAATAAGCCTTCTGCATTTATAGTTAACTGTCAGTCCACTTCTCTAGTCTCTATGCTATACTTGTATGTAAATATACACATTTGTTTGCCTGATGTAGAAACACTGTTGTGTGTTACTTTGGGTGTATCTTGAGATACGTACAACTTCACATTCATACTAAAGACTGCAATTTTTGTAATCAATTTTTACACATACGTTCTGGCTGTGAAATGCGCCAAACCATAAATCAGGTCCAAAATAACATCTCCAGAAATGCCCTATGTTTATGATATTTGTAACTAAATAGTAGTTCTTTTGTACATGTCGGCTTAGTCCTGCTGTAAACTACAAGATGTAAGAACCCAGTTGTTGCTCATTTCATGTACATATGCAAGTTTCATGACCAATGTTTATCTACCTGCAGAAAAATAATTGCTGTGAAAGGTTAATGTAGGTGCAAATGTACTGTAACAATAACAACCAGCCTGCAACTAGCTGTCCTGTAACAATAGCAACCAGCCTACAACTAGCTGTGCTGTAACAATAGCAGCCATCCTACAACTAGCTGTCCTGTAACAATAGCAGCCAGCCTACAACTAGCTGTCCTGTAACAATAGCAGCCAGCCTACAACTAGCTGTCCTGTAACAATAGCAACCAGCCTGTAACTAGTTGTGCTGTAACAATCGCAACCAGCCTGTAAGTAGCTGTGCCCGTTTTAGTGCAGACATATTAATGAAAGCAAATGGTTACTGTAGGTTTGCTCCTATAGTAGTAAATAAAATCGTGTGTGTTGATTAGAGGAACCATTCACAGATCTTATCAATCTGCTTGTAGGGAATATTTGACCGGGTTTCATAAGCGCAAATTACAGAGGAGAAAAGCTGCTGTGGAGGAGATCAAACGCAAAATTAAACAAGAGCAGAAGAAGATGAGAGATGAGGTAAATGCATATTAACTAAAGGCCACCTTTACAATGTGATGGTTTAAGCAGGGCTTCAATACATCGTTAACATGGACATCTGACTATCTGAAAGGAGCGTTGTAAAGTAATGTAGAAAGCTCAGAAATGGTAGATGTCTGGGAAATAAACTATTGTGTTTTTTAAATGCCTGTGTACACCAATGTCAAGGGAGCATCTAATACTCTCAGTGAGATAGGTATCGTTCAGACATGTTGTATTTGGTTCCGCTGTCAACAAGATACTTTTCTCCCCTATAGAGGCACAAAGAATACATGAAGATGCTGAAAGAGAGAGAAGAAGCTTTAGGTAAGGAGCTTCATCTGTCTGCTATCTATCTAGATTGTCTTTGGAATAATTGTTAAACGGTTGCTAATTGTAGTTTAGAGTATAAGCTTACCAGTGTTGCCAGGGCTTAAAAGGGTTGTCCAATTTCGGGGGGGGGGGGGGCTTAAATTTATTTTTATCATGAAGGGCAACGACACTTTTTATATATTTTTATATTAGACTTACCTTCATCAGTACCAGTATAATAGCCTGAAAGTCTAGTAATGGTATTAAATGTGCAAGGACTTTCAGATGTTAGGATGTTGGCAGGCTGAACTGACATAACTATTAGATGTTGTCTGCGCTGTATACTGGGTTTTCATCAGGGGTCCCCACAGCTAAAAATGAGGAGGTCTCAGGAGAGGGACTCCTACCAAACAGGTACTGCAAAATTTGAGTCCACTTATAATAAACTTTACAACAAAAAATATTTCACTGCAACATTTGATAACTATAATTATATCTAAAATTCACAAAGGGTTGTATAGAATGTTGTACTCTGGCATGGGTGAAATATGCTCCTAGAAATAAGGATTTAAAAAGTAGTTATATTGGCCAAAAGTGAATGGTCACTCTGTATAGTATGCCTGATTGTGCAGTTGTCATTATAACTGCGGAATTCCATTAGAGATGTCATACTCCCTGCCACTCCTCTTCTGGGGAAAAATGAACAGCCATTTAAATCTGGGTCAGTTTTTACCTTTTACAGGCACCAATAAAATAGGTTGCAGATTAAAATTCATTGTGTTCCTAAAAACCTGTACATTTTCCTGAAAACTGGTATGAAAAATACACATTCAATAAACAAATGACATTTGTGTGTCCTACATAAATGCCTCTAGACATAAGTTTAAAGTCTTTCAAATACCCACATGATATGTCATCCATACAATTAAATGGATAACACATGTCCTTTTTATTAGATATTTTGTGTGCTATATGGGTCACAATAAAGTGTTTGGTTTTTTCCCCATTTATTTTTGTTTCTCATCATCAGAACCACAGTTTTTTTTCCTTTTTTTTTTCTATAATTGTTATATTTTTCTTACCGTAACACAAAGGGGTAGATGCTGTCTCCCATGTGGTAAGGGTAAATACACTGTCAAAGTACACCATGATCTTTCATGGAACAAGAGGTATCAGAAGACTAGAAGGTCAGTCTCTTGCTCATACATACACCTATACATGTGAGATGGGGGCAGTTTTGTCTGGCCAAGGGAGTAATTAGAGGGTAATTTTTTTTCCTTAAATCAGTTATTTAGCTTATGTGTAGTGAATACCTTGATATAGTCAAACATAGCTTAGTAAGAGAAGCTGTTGCACTGCTGATGATGATAAAAAATGTAAGCCAGTGCACTGATTTAAATGTATTTTTTACAGTTAATACTTATTGCAAGTGAAGTGTCAAAAATAATGGTTTCATTCTGTACTGTCCAGATCACAGAATGCCATACATAGAGGGTGATTCAGTTAGGGATGTTAGCTCCTTTGTAGCCTTGCACATTTATTTGTAATGCAAATTATAGGCAATTATGGTGCTGATCATGAGACAAGATATACTTCTGGTGAAACAAGCAATCTCCATATCAATATGAAATCGCCATCCTTACTGTCCTGGGGTGGAGTCATTCTCCCTATACCAAACAAAGATGCAGCATTTACTTGTCCAGCTTAGAAATTACCATTCTGTGGACACACAGGAACTGCAGTATTATGTGTCCTTACAGTAATAATATAATGACTGTATGAGAAGGGGATGTAACATGGAGACAGTCGCATTTGTGCACTATTTCAGCAACAAGCCAGTGGCGGATCCAATCAGAAGAAGCTGTTACATGTTTTGTGAATGTAGAGCATCTTTTTCCAAAATATCTTTGGTACCGGCGTTACTGTGATTTTATCTCTGTATTACAGCCAATTTAACCCCACAGTTGCAGCACCTGTAATGAGTATGTAAATTCTAGCAAAGTTTATTTTTTTTTTTGTACACTATTGCCAATTTCGAAACATGAAGTGTGTGTATATATATATATATATATATATATATATATGCTACATTTTAAATACTGCTTTGAATTGCATATTGTTTGTGTAAAATAAAGAATGTACTTTCTGCATCTTATTACCAAACACAATGTGTCCCAGTTTTTCCTGTATGTTACAGGACCTGCTGTAACGCTCAATTTCATGTGCACTCTGCAGTCTGAGATTGGCATAAAAAAGCAGGTTTAGTGGTATCGCACTGTAGATTTTCTGGCTGCCAATTTCCTTAGAAGCAGGCAGACTAGAATGACCTTTTATTCTGTTCCTACTGTTAAACTGTTTTGTTTTTAGAGAGCTCAGAACTAATGCTACAAAGTAATTATTTTTTTAAGGGGTAATGGATTTAACAAGCAATATTTCAGTAGAAGTAGTATATTCTAAAACTGCAAAAACAAACAAAGAAAAAACAATGTTGGTATAATCAAAAGACTGCTCAAATAATTTAGTGCAAACAAACACAATGTGTTCCTGGTTGATTTTATAATTGGGTACACTGTTTCCTCCATACTTTTCTTTCCTGATATTTGACTGTGTTGAGAATGTTGCTGTTCCAGAGCAATTTCTGTAACAATTTCCATTTATGTATACCCCCTTATCCTAAAATGTTTGTGTAGTGAAGTATGAATTCATCTTGAAGTTAATAATCGGAAAACCATTGAAACCAGCTTGTTATTTTAAAGGCGTGCTAAACAGAACAAGCTGTCGTTTGCAAATGATCTCAAGATTATTTATAGATATATCTCAGAATTTCAGAGTTGTAGATGTTGTATATACATATGCTGCACACTTGACTGCAAACTACTGCTTTCTGTTATCAGAAGTTGCATTGTTTAATGGGATTATGGTCATTAAGTCTGCTTGTGTAGGAAAATCTCCCCAACCGCAATGACAACTTATAAAATAACTTTAATTTTGATAAGCTCGTTAAACTTATCTCATATTTACATAATATTACCTACATATTAGCTAATGCTAATAGTAGTTATTTTATATGAACCAACTTAATTTTAAAGTTAATGTTCCTTTTATGTAGCCTGGGCAGGATTGTACGCAATAAAGAAATGTACAACAAATTATTGGAGATCCATTGAAAGAAGGTTCCTAGGCAACCACCATGTATCTAGCTCTGTCTGTTTATATAATATGGCACTTCACTAGGGGTGTGCCAAGTCCTCATAAGACTTGGGGCCCAGTCCTGTAACCAAGCTCATCATACTATTTGATGCTCTTACCATGCTTGCAGTATGAAATTAGTGACACTAATAGCTAGTCTAGTAGCAGAATAAAACCACAGTAAAGAATGACCTTTAACAATATATGAGCATTTGTCTCTGGTGTCAGTCCTTAAAAAGTCCCTGCACATGAGCCCAATGAGAATGTTTCCTGTAACGATGGAAGTCACATGTCATACCAAAGACAATACAGACAACAGGTTCTTCTTTGTTTTGGGAATTTTTTCATCTGTCCAGGAACATAAACCTTTTAGTGCAGTCTGCTGCATTGTTGGGGAAATAACTACATGCAGTCATGTCAGCTGGGCCTGGCATTCTTGTGTAGAACAGAAACCAGAAGGTGGTCTGAGCACATTTTAGTTGCAATATAGTGCAATTCCCATGTATACTCTTGGATCTTTTACTGACATAAGCAGTGACATCTTAATTATTTCAGCAGCCTATCTATGAATAGTCCTGTTCTTTTATCATTTTATTATATTCTGTATGTTTTCCCCCTGAGTATTGTCACAAGAAATATTAAATCTTAATGTCACGAATTAAGAGGGGAAATGCATTTTATTACATATAGCAGCCTCAGTATCATTATTTATTTTATTTTCTTTGTGTATAGGCCATAATAAAGTGGATATTTTTCTTATGGCGATATTTTTATTTTTTTTATTTTTTTTCATATAAATGTTGTCATTGCCTTTTCTATAGAGGAAGCAGATGAACTGGAGATGCTGGTAACCTCTAAAACAGAGTCTGTTCTCTACGATCACCCCAATCACACTGTAACTGTGACAACCATCAGTGACCTGGACCTGTCTGGCGTGGGTCTCCTGCCCCCTGGCAGCAGAGAGGTATGATCAGAACTATTCTATAGCACACGTTATCACAATGCCAACAGCTTTTATCTATAAGAATACTTTTTCCTAATACATGTCCATGGGAATAACTAGTATTTTAACAGAGGATCTGCCATCATATCATAAAACACAGTGGTGTGTTCAAAACGGCAAGTAATGGTTCATTTCGCTTGACTGTGTGGTAACAGCTGAAAGAGAATTTTAAGACCAGGACATAAACGTAATGATTTCTAACTGCAAACCTTTCTGTAATCTGTCACTTCAGCACTTTTGAAATATAGATATTGTTTCCCATTGCAGCTTTCACACACTGTTTTTAAAGGACCAGCATTTACACCTTCAACTGTGAGCCATAATGGTAAAATACACTGTTAACCTGACCCCTCACTGCAACTCTGTTACAAAGTGAGTGTTACCTCCAAACTCCACTACTGACAGCTACAATTCCTTCCACATCTTTGGAACAGTGTTCACATGGGATCTGATGCAGGTCAAAAAGTGGACACTGAATTTTTGTGACCTAACTGGCCCTGTGTGCACATTAACCAATCCAAAGTGTACATTTCCACAAAGCAAGTCTGCCTAGCTGTCAGCCACTCTACTTGTTTAATTGGAGAAGCACCTCTCTGCTATCATGGACACCTTCTGCGAAGAAGGGAAAGACTGCTTGATGGACGTAGTATAAACACAGGTGGGGATCACCTACTTCCTGTACTGTGGGCAATTCCAGTCCAGTAGTGTGCCCCAGAGGACCATTGAAGCTCTGAAAATAGCAACACCTCTGTTTCTTTATGGGAATGCCCTGGGGACAGTGCTAAATAGTGGACTACTGGTTATAGGGAAATGCCTATGTGGAGGCTTCTATCCTGTATTACCTTTACATCACTATGGAAATCTCAGGAAATGGCTAGAAAGCATTCATGGTAGAACTCTTACATTGCCTAATTGACATGAAATGTAACAAACATATTTATGCAACTTACAAGGATCAAGTTTTACACAATCACTCCTTTAAAAAACTCCCAAAAAAATATATTGGCACATCAGAGTGTGTGTGTGTGTGTGTGTGTGTGTGTGTGTGTGTGTGGCCACAAAAAACAATGGCGTATTATTTTATGAATTATGTTATTGAGAGTAATCCAACCATTTTCGGGCATGTTCTTAATTACATCTTTCAGCTGACCCCGCTATCCCAAATGATCCACAGCTCGGGCCACTTCACTCCTCTACGTGTGTAGCAAAATTCAAAACCTCATCACTGAATCTGCCTGTGTCACCACCATAACAATGGTAAAATAGAAGAGTATATAATAAGTAATAAGTATATATACTTCAAACTGGAGCAATTTAATCATCTTCATCATCTATTTATTTATATAGCTCCACTAATTCCGTAGCGCTGTACAGAAAACTCATTCACGTCAGTCCCTGCCCCATTGGGGGGTACAATCGAAAGCCCCTAACACACACACACACACACACACCGACAGAGACTAAGGGCAATTTTAATAGCGGCCAATTAACCTACCAGTATGTTTTTGGAGTGTGGGGGGAAACCCACACAAACACGGGGAGAACATACAAACTCCACACAGATAAGGCCATGGTCGGGAATTGAACTCACGACCCCAGTGCTGTAAGGCAGAAGTGCAAACCACTAAGCCACTGTGCTGCCCACAGATGTGTATAACTGACATAGTTTAATGATCAAAATGGACCTTTTAATGACTACGATTGGTTAAAATATGTGTTGTTTGCAACCATAGTTAAGCAGTGCCCCCTAGAGGGAAAATTGAGTATTAAAATTGGATGATTTGTTGCAAACTATGAGTTTTTCAGGGGAGATCACCCCCAAACCTGTTCTGGCTAAAAGTGTTTATTGAGGACACATTGCTGTAAACATCGGTCTTATGTCTTTCACACAATCAAGGGACAGAAGACTTGGGGATCATTTTTATTTCCTTTAAAGCAGGGGTCTTTTGTGACATGATCTACTTTTTTACCGTCTGTATATGTTGATCTTCCTGATTTGGGTCTTGAAACCACAATTCAGGAAAGTACTCATGTAAATGATTTAATTGAGGATATGGATTATTGAGTCCTTGCATCCACCTTATCAATATCTCAGGCACATTCTCCTGCATTATCTTAGTAGATATCTATGGATAAACAATTATTGGCAGTCATACATTGCAGAGAAATAACCTCCCACCCCCTTCTCTTTTTGTGATCCAAAGAAATATATCCCCCATTATAAGTCACATATTACGGAGTCATACTCTTCCACCACATATTGCAGAGTACATTGTTACGTATTACCTGAATCTCCGTATGCCTCCACATGCTGTTTCACTTTTCTGAAGTCATTTTTTGTATAGCCTCCTCCCAACAAGCCTTATGTGCTCCAAGTTGGACCAAGTAAGGCCTGTTGGTAGGAGGATCTCTTAGTTAGACATGAATGATAAGGAGAATGTGCTTAAGACCTCCAGGGTGGTATCTATTACCTCCTGTCTTCATTCTTAATTTTACTTATAAGGTATGGTAAGCCTGCCTGGATTGTTTAAAGTCTGCTTCAAGCCTGTGATAAGTGCCACTAGTGTGGAATATTTCCCTAGTTGGGAACCTCTGATGGCCTCACTCTCATGGGTACGCATGTTCCTTGCCCTGCCATGAGTAATAATAATATATGCTTTATTTAGGTACTCGCCTGCACTTGCCAGACTTTCATTATAATTTGCAATGGCACACAATATATACATTTTGTTTCTTTCTTTGGTCATGTATACATTTTTATTTATTTTGAAGAAATTTAAATTAAAAGTCAATACAATCTTGCCCTTGTGCTTCTGCTGTCCTAGGCATAAGCCTATGTGGCTGGGCCTGCAAACAAACGCCACAAGATGCTGTACAGTCATGGCCAAAAGTAAGTTTACCATAGCAACATCTGACAAAAAGGTCTAAAAACACAGAAGCAACAAACTGTGAAAACCAATATTTATGTCATTCTCAAAACTTTTGGCCATGGCTGTAGGTTGGAGCGGCCTAAAGCATTATTCAGAAATGAATACTTCGGGTTTCCTTTATTATCTTCTAGTTTTGAGATGTGTTTTGCCAAAGGAAGAAGCACCTTCTTGTTTTGTAAGATGTTTTCCATTTGTAGCTCAGAAAAGCCTCTCCATTTGTGTCCTCTTGAAATTGATGGAATGTGTTGTGGACAGTGTTACAAATGTGCACTGGTTAAATATGGAATGTTATTTCCCTTTAAGGTGGACAATTCACCTCATTTAGCAGTTTGATGGTGGTCCCTCACCATTACCTTATGCCACTATCTGTACAGTGCCATTTAGGAGATCACAGATAGTGCAGTTTTAGAGCAGGAGGACTCAATCCATCCTTATTAACTCAATAAACCAAAATAGAGCTACGAATTGAATGTGCACGGTCATTTACTACAGCAACTCTTTAGATCGGCATTGTCTGACTGCAAGTAACGGTGGGAGTCTCGGGAGAGACTGCATGAGAGAGGCTGGACATAAATAGGGTTTTTCAAAGTGTTTCCCTCCTTTAAAGGAATAGCCCACTACTAATAGTACTACTTTAATGTCTCAAAAGCTGCTACCTAGCTTGTATATTGAAAATACACACTGTGCTTTACACTTGGATAAGCACTGTTTTAAGTTTTGTGAATACGAAAATAAACCCTTTTTTGAACTGCAGTATTCACACATGCTGACCTTCAGCTAATGATGTATTTATTTTAGGCCCACTCCATGAACAGAAAAGGGTTTTGTTTGCATTTGATCAAATCCAGTGAGTTATTCTTTGCCATCCTCTTGCTTAGTTAGGGCTGAACAAGTACTGGTCTCAATTTCATTTGAGAAATGTGTCCTGACTGGAAAAGGAGGCATGGAGGCAAACCAACACACTGAAGTTGACACTTCAGGGAAGAGGGCCCTGCTCACTAGAGCTTACAATCTAAAGGGAAAGGGACAGATAAACGTTTGACACATGGTGGTGAGCCAGTGTACGGGGATCTGAGGGCAAGAAGCAAGAATGGGAGAGATGAAGGGTGAGGTATAATGGGTAAAATGGGTAAGCGGAAGACTGGTAGACGTTTCTAAACAGGCGGGTTTTCAATGACCGTTTGAAGCTATACAGGCTAGGGATAGATAGCCTGATAAAACGATGGAGATTGTTCCAGTGGCGGGGGGGGCAGCACAAGAGAAATCTTGGATTCAGGAGTGAGATGTGGTTAGCAGAGTGGAGGAAAGGTGACTATCATTGGCCGACCGGAGAGGGCGGGAGGGAGTATGTATTAAGATGTAGGGAGCAGTGATGTGGGAGAGGGCCTTGTACAGGAGGGTGAGGAGTTTGAAGATTATTCTGTAGGGGAAGGGCAGCTATTGTAAGGCTTGCAGAGAGGGGAGGCAGATGTGGAGCGGCGAGAGAGGAAGCTGCAGCATTAAGAAGAGATTGAACATATAAATCGAAGAGGAGTGAGATGGGAGCGGTGAAGGCCGGTAAGGAGAAGGTTGCAGTAGTCAAGACGAGAAATGGTCAGTGAGTGGACAAGAGTTTTGGTGGCATCCCAGGTGGGATTTAAAAAAAAAAAAAAAAAAAGCAAGCAGTGCTATGAGCAGTAGTGCTTAGATGAGTGTCCCCTGCTCTGTGTATTGAGCATGTGGTGGTATGTTCATTGGTGCAGAACATTATCTGTAGTGGTAGAGGGCCCACTGATTGCTATACTCTGCTAGTGATAGTTGGGGGACTTGGCTATGTGGGGGCGGTGGTTGGGAGAAACTGCCTGCTGTGCTGGCAGAGGTCAATTGTAGACACTGGCTGCTGTACTGTGCTGGTGTGGTCAAGTGGGTCACTGACTACTGTACTGTACTGTGGAATTCTCTGCAGGTTATTTGAGCTTTGCAAAATATTATTTTTTTTAATACCTTTTTACATATCCCAAAGTTTTCAGATTCCTAGCTCCTAAGTTTTGGCTCTCGCTTCTAATTAGTGCAGTTATAACAATAGGCAGTCATTAACTAAAAGCTCTCAATATATAGTTACAGCAATACTTTACAGCTATATTTTCACTAAAAATATTAAGATATAGATTAGATATATTTAGAATGTGTTTCTTTTTAAAGTGAAGATAACACTGTTTTAAGCGTTAAGTGCCTTGTACAATAGGAATCCTAAGACAGTCTGTAATATATAACTTTTTTCTACAGGAAGAAGACAAGGAGGCACAGGAAGGGGAACAGCTTAAATCCATGGTTCCTCTACCCAGAAAATCTGGAAACCCACTGCTGTCAAAGAGGTAATTACCTGATGGTTATATAGATAGGCACTTCTAGCCATGGTATTCCACTTTCTGGTACTGAGTGATCATGTTGCAGCATTTCTTTCCTAATGGGAGGGGTGTCTTCCAGGGTGACAATGCAAATCTATCTATCTGTATCTGTCTCTTATTGGTTGTCCTGGAGCCATTAACCAGATGATTGATCTTCTTGTGAAAGAATGGGACTACCCAATTCCAGACATTGGTAGTCTCAGTACTAGGGTGCATGTGGGGACTCAATGCTAAATTAAATGACTGTGTTAAATTGGTCTTTTACTTTTTTTTTTGTCCAATACCTGTACAATGCATTATCGGTCAGCTCTCATGTAAAGAGATCCTAAATAGTAGCAGAGACGGATTGTAAAAGCGTACAAGCAGTTGTGCTAATTAACCACATACAGCTATCCCTGGAATCAGTTGCTCAATGTTTTTTGAGATCTTGTTTTCTCATTGAAGCAGTTTTCTTGTGAATAAGCTATAATATATCATTATATGATGTATTTTGGTTGTTTAGCAGATGGTAGTAAGAAAAAAGAAATATTGTCAAAATGGAAAACCAGTTTTGGGTTTGGCATCTATGGATGTCTCAAGAGTCACAGAAGTTACTTTGTATGTTAATAACTCTTATACATTTCACGTGACTTAATATTTAATTTACTTTTATTTTGTTTTGTATAAGTTAATAGGGAAGTAAACCTGAAATTAACTTAATAACTGTATGCAAGTGTCTAAGTATGTGTGCTTCAATTTAGTTTATTGGAGATGTGGTCAAAGGCTAGGTTTTGATGTAAATGAATCTGTCCCCACAGGATCTGCAGCCTCACAAAGTCTCTCCATGCTCGCAGTCAATGTAAAACAAACAAGCGCCCATCAAGGATTCAGGATGGTACAAAGCAAACCGTAGTAAAGTCGACTGGACGCACAAGCAAAGCCCAACGTAGGAGACAAACTGGCAGAACTAGAAGGAACAGAAACTAGATCTTATTAGACTTTTACTCCACACTTCTCCTCTGGCACCATATAGACTTTACAAGATGTGCCAACAGCAACCCAATCTTCCATGGATTATAACAATACAATGATAAAGCATTTTATTGTGACTTTAGAACCACTCCACAAGGATGCACAAAACTGGGAAGGGAGGAATTCAGGAATCATTTTTATATTATTGGTATTGTTTTAGATTTACAACAGAGAATATAATGATAACATTTTCTTAAGTATTTTTATTTTGTGCTTGAGGTCTGAGTCATTTTATCATAAACATCACTATGTTTCAGGTCATTGAGCATCTCCATGAAACAGACTGCAAGCCCAATGGGGATTTCCTATTCTTTTCATAGAGCAGTTCTGTGACAAATGAGGAATAAGGGGGTGTGACCTCGTGTTTAAAAGGCTCCAGGGACTGTGTACAATATGTGTATGACAAGAGAAGCTGTTCCAGTATCATGATGCAGGTAACTGAAGAGGGGTGAGGAGGACGGCTGTGTTCATATATTAACCATTTAAGAGCTGGACAGGCGTGTAGCATGCACAATTTGGGAATGCGATGACAAGTCCTTTCTCTATGGGTCATCATGTATGATAACTTTGTATACAAATAAACGATAATAGCAGATTTGCGTATTTGAGGTAGACTGGATCTGGCACATGTACATGCAGTAAAGTTATTTATTTTATGCATAGATAATTAATTAGTTTACATTGTAAGCATGATGGTTATCAGAAAGGTTTACTGCAAGAGTCCTTTTAATGATATGGAACAGTGAGCGAGGTGCTTTGTGATTTTCCTCTATTGCTTATTCTATACAAGAGAAGTTACCATTTATACACTTCAATTGTGTTTACAGAACAGCATTCCTATATAGTGTGTTCACTGACCATTCCCTATGACTATTTTGTGTATAGGACAGAGTATGCACTGACCAAAATTTCTATGCCTGTGAGTATTACACACGATCAATTTAATTTTAAATGGCATTTATGTTGAAACTGACTACTATATTGTGCAGGTCCCTGGATGCTGGGAGAAAATGGGATGTTTTATATGCAGACATAAACTTTTGTATTCGTCCTGTAATCTTAGATCATTTGCCAGAAGAACAGGTGTGTGTGTGTGTGTTTTCTGTATAGTCTGCTTACTTCAATTCAGGTATTAATCCTTTGAGTGCATCTGTGCTGCTGGAGTGAAATGTGATCACACAGACTATATCTGTTTATTTTTTTGATAACAATGTCTTTGTTAACCAAAGATTTTTCTACAATGTGATACTACTTTCATCATTTATAACTCTGGGCACCGTTCCTTGGAGGTTTGGCCAAGAACATTACGTGTCAATATTGTCATTTATAAAAACAACCACAAATAATAAAAAAAACATAACAAAACCGCCACAAAAGTAAATGCTAAAAACGTGACCTGTTTGGGATACTTGAGGATTGGCGTTGAGACCACAGAATGTCTTTGTGATACCAAAAATGAATCTGAAACTTTCATTAAAAATATCCTGAATAAAATTTGTTTTTAACCCTAGTATGTTTTGTAATATTAAATCTAAGTGAAACAATTATATACACACTAATTCACATCCTTTAAAGAATGGACTTCTTAAACAATTCATGAGGGTGTTCAGCTTGCTTCTCACACCAAGAACCTTTTAAAAGTCTGTGGCTTCCCCTTTAACCTCTTCAGTGCTAAGAACCAGTGGGACTCGTCCGTAGCACATAGGGAGTTCAAAGAAGTTAAGTATAATTTTACTTGTGCTCCACAGCTAATTCCCTTTTTTGTGGTCAATGGGAAGGGGTGGGGCTTAATGTTATCATAAGCATGATAATCCTAATGATGTCATTAAGCCACGTTTCCCTCACACTGCCTACAGAAAAATAAAGACGAGCCAAAGAATGGAGAGATGGTGATAAAAGTTCTCTACCTCTCCAATCCTGCCATCTAGACATTCAGGGGTACCCTCGTTTGAAAGAGGGGAGTCCCCTTCATAGTTATTATCCATACTTGCTAACTCTCCTGGAATATTCAGGAAACTCCTGAATTCTGAGTAGATATCCTGGACTCCTGGGAGAGCAAGCAAATATACCCTACACTACAGAATTAACTAAGTCCAGTTACAGGGGTGGAGGGCACATATCTCCCCCATCATGGCTTCACAAAAATTAGGAGCATCCTTATTTGAAAGAGGGAATTCCCTTCTTTCAAATGATATTGCCCTTTAGTAGTGATTGATAATTACCAGACAATAACATTAGGGGAAGGGTGTTGTAATAAACAGATCTCACCCATTCACATAGCAACTCATGGGCCCCCACATTTAAATGAGGGTAGGCCACGCTTTCAAATAAGGTGCTCTCAGTGATTACCAGACCCTACACTACTGAAAGTGTTTAGTCCAGAGTGGCAGGGAGGCGGTTAGTGCCCACATCATCTCCCCCCATTCTGGCTTCAGTAAAGTCAGGTGTACCCCTCAGTGCTATATTAGAAGATGCAAAACTGTTGTGACTGACAATACAGTGTAGGTACCCATCTGAATGAGGTGACCTTGATGTGGTATATGGGAATCCATAGTTTCAAAATGTGCCTTAATGATCTCATGTTTATTGTTCTTATTCAGACAAGCACTTTTTAAAGCATCAACCAAGTGGCAAGAAAAGCACTCTGCAGATACTGTGATAAACTGTTCCAGCACCAGTTTTCTGTTCACACAAATGGCAGTGGTAAATACAGATATAATTAAACCACTGGAAAGCTGTACATACATACCCATATAAACAGCAGGCACTGGGATCAAACATTCTAATGAGTTTTAGGAGTTTTGCAAATATTTTGAATAATTATACAATCTATTGGCACATGCAAACACAATACAATTTTCACTTTTGATTTAAAATGAGCAGTGAATTCTACATTAGAAATGAAGTGTAATAACCAGTGGCTGAACAGATTAGAACATCCCATGCCAGTGGGGGAATCCTCTTTAAAAACGACTCCCATAAGCTGTCTCTCTTTGCGGATGACATGCTGCTTTTCTTTTCTGTTCCGGAGATCTCGCTGGTGCACATCCAGGCAATTCTAGCTCTTTATAATAGGGCTAAATACTTCCAAGTCTGATGCTGTTTCGATCAATATCCTACATGGAAAACTGATGTATCGTAAAACAAGTTTCATTATTCCTGGAAAACTTCTGCCATTCTCTATCTGGCATACAAATCACTCCTTGTGTGGTTACCTTTTTAAGACTTTAACTTCTCCCTACTTTTACTACAACTCACTATTCTTACCAATTCTTGGATGTGTTACTAGGTCTCCTGGTTGGGCAGAATAATGGTTTTCAAGATGATGCTTTTACCAATGAAAAAGTATATTTTTCGCTTGCTTCCGTTCCGTCTCCCTGCTCGGCTTATCGGCCGTTATAAAGGCCTACGTTTGGAAAAATAAACCCCTGCGTATGACTCTTAAGTTAAAATAAGGGTGGCCTTGCTTTACCAAATCTTATCCAATACTAGGCATGTCTTCTCTCATACCTGAGAGATTGGTCTCTCCCACCTCTTCTAAAGCCTTGGGTAGACCTGGAAAGGGCACTTAACCCTAGTTTTCCCCTGGCAGACCTATTGTGGATCCCTGCTGCCTAGAGACCATCCGCTGACAACCTGCCCATTCTGACTAGGGAATCACTGGTGGGATAAAGTTTGCGCTAAAGAGGACGATTTATTGATTCCTACTAACCTTTAATCTTTTCTCCTGGATTGCTAAGAGCATCCTGCCTGTGAACAATCTATTTGATATTGAGGGTCCGCTTTCCTTTGCCCACCTCCAGGAGCACTATCAGCTATCGCACCACAATTTTTAATATTGTCAAATTAGGAACTGTATCTCTTTGTCTCGCAAACATCTCTCATAGGTCCAACCCCTCCCCCACTTATTTTTTTAAGCTAACAAAGGGTAATGGTAGAGCAAGTATAACCTTCGTATAAATCTGACTGTGGATGACCCACAGAATTCACAGGTACAACTGAAACAAACCTCCGTAGTAACTCTTTCTTGCTGAGTGGGAGCATATATTCCAGAATGCTTTCTTTATATCCCAATGCCTCAACCTTTCGTAAATGCTTATAAAGCTCATTAATAGGTTATAGCTCATATCGGTAAAGTTACATAGGATGTAGCATTCCAACTAAAGTTTTGCTGGAGGTTATGTTCTATGGAAGGTGACATGTTTCAAATGTTTGGTTATGTCCTGTGCTACAGACTTTCTGTTGTGAAGTTTTCACCTTGGCCAGCAAAGTAATCAACTTCTCTGTTCCCCTCTCAGCCAAATTGGCACTCCTACAACACTTCTCCCCTCACATACCACATTGTGGATATGAAAATGTTTTGGGTAACATTTTATAACTGCTGGGGTGGCTATTGACCAACAGTGGAAATATCCTCTATCCCCACCTCTTAGTAAAATCATTTTCAAGGTACAGCAAAGTTTTTAGATGGAAACTCTGTGGGTGCCCTAATCCACTGCAGGCTCCTCACCCTTGATGAGATGATTAAGTTGACATGTCTATGTCACTGATGGGAAAGGGCTAAGGTTCTCTGGCTGGTTTCCCGATGTCCCGTTTTCAACTCACTATTTTTGGTAGTATTGGAATGTTTCATTATGTCTTAAACTATTGAAAAAAGAATCATTAAATAGAGTTGGAGTGCTGAGGGCCATTGTGCTGCCTTAAATTCAGTGGTATATTTACTAAACTGCGGGTTTAAAAAAGTGGAGAAGTTGCCTATAGCAACCAATCAGATTATAGTTATCATTTATTAATACACTAGCAGAATACCCGGCGTTGCCCGGGATTTAAAGAATGTTTATTTACAAAAATCAATCTAAATATTAAACATACATGTAAATATTATGTTAAAATTGGACCAGTAGAAGGTGAAAAGTGAAAATGTCAAACTGTATTTGAACTGTATATGATGGAACGAAGCGATAAACAATTACTTCAAAACAGCTTGATAAACTATATTTCTCGTTTCTTCATTTGGGGCAAATACATACAAATTTCTTGGTGAGCCAACTCTTGAGCACACAACGTAAAATTGTCCATGAGAAAAGCAAGGTGATTCCAAATTGACTCCAGCTACATGTAAAGATTGTCTTTGGGCCTTATTGATAGACATGGCAAAAGCTAAACGAACTGGAAATTGTAGACGCTTATACAATACATCTGCAATGTTTGTCGAAAATCTCTAGCCAATACAACAGTGACTCCACCCATTAGTAAATTATTGGCTCTTAAAAATTGAAGTGTTTGATTGAGGACCTGTAAAGCATTTTTGTGTGACATGGTGCATTGATCCCATACAATGACCTGACATTCCTGCAGAATCTGAGCTTTTTCTGTTCGTTTAGTGATATTGCAGACGGGAGTTTCACTTCGGGCCAGATTAAGCGGTAACTTGAAAGCTGAATGTGCTGTTCTTCCACCAGGGAGCAAAGTTGCAGCAATTCCAGAAGAGGCGACAGCAATAGCTATTTTGGAATGTACTCGAATTTTAGCAAGTAACAACTTGATGAGAAACGTCTTACCTGTTCTTCCGGGTGCATCCACAAAAAATATATTTCCCATTTTTTTGGAACTTCTTCCAAGACATTGTTCCAGACATTCTAGAGTTATGGTCGTTTTCGATGATTTTTAGGTGTTACCCCCCTTGCCACCCCCACCCTTAAGAGTGCTAGGGGTGTCTTGCCCCCACAATATTTGTTGTCAGACTGTAAGTCATGTGTACCAGGTTTGGTGTAAATTGTTGCAGACATTCCAGAGTTATGGTCGTTTTCGATGATTTTTAGGTGTTACCCCCCCCTCACCACCCCCACCCTTAGGAGTGCTAGGGGTGTCTTGCCCCCACAATATTTGCTGTCAGACTGTAAGTCATATGTGTACCAGGTTTGGTGTAAATTGTTCCAGACATTCCAGAGTTATGGTCGTTTTCGATGATTTTTAGGTGTTACCCCCCTTGCCACCCCCACCCCGTAATGAATTTCAATTTTAAATTTTTTTAGTTGCCTCCGTCATGTTTTAATACACTCGTATGCAAAATTTTATGATCTTCGCTTGAAAAATGTGGATTTGTATAGAAAGACAGACAGAAGGACAAATTTTCTCTTTTATATATTAGATTCAACAAAATGACAGCTAGAATCTGGTTACTATAGGCAATATCTCCAATTTTTCAAACCCGCGGTTTAGTAAATATACCCCAGATCTCAGAATCTATGTTAAGACTCCAAGTATAAGGGTCAGCCACTAAGTAACTACCATCTCTGATTTTCAGTTTTAAGCTACTAAGTGTAAAATACTAGCTGAACAAATACAAAAAAGGTATCTTGTGACATTAGCTTTTATTTCTATTTAGCTCCCGAATATATTCCAGAAAATTGTGTAATGTGTTAGAAGCTCATTCTTTAAAAGCAGAATTTATTTGTCCTTTAGCAGTAGGAGGGAATGGACACTGGTTTATGTTTAACCCCTAGGGGACAGGGAAGTGGGGGAAAAACTCTCCTATAATACTCCTACTCTTCCTTTGTTTTTTCTTGTCCATTGACACAGCATATGAGCTGGGCACAGGGCTCTAAGCCCTAGTCTGTCCTCTGTTCCTGGGTACTGCAGTGGCACGGGCAGGTAAATGAAATGTTCAATCTCCTGACTCCCCATTCATCTCCAAATGTCCAGACCTTACTGGTGACTGAATGAAATACAGGAATTGCAGGGCGAGGTTAGTATTTTAAAACAGAATGCACAGTAGTGTGTTTCATTTTCTAGGAGTATTTCCATTTAAGATGGTACTTGTTGGATTCAGACAGTTAATTAGTGGGCCTATTCTGCAACCGGGGTACCAGTTCCCTCTGGGCTACTAATGCACCTGACCAAGACTGATATTTCTTCTTTTCTCCCACTGTGGACCAGGTCTGTATCTTAGCTACTTGCTCGTCCCCACATATTTCTACAAGGTGGACTCCACCAGTCAGATGTTTTTTTTTTTTAAAGCATCCCTTCCCTCCCATTTAGCTTTGCAACGGGACATGCCAGTGTCTGTTTCGGGTGTCCTGTGCTACTATTATGATGATGATGATGATGCTCGTGTCAGATAAAAGGATAAAAAAAAAAAAGTAATCCTGTTTTTTAGGATATTTAGGTTTAGGTTTTTCATTACTTGCCGGGTGTATGCTGGCATCGTGCAATCTGTAGAGTGAGAGACCCATATTTTTAAAAGCCTTGCCCTAAAGAACAACAATACTAGATATAATTTGGAGAATCTTAACATGATTTTATATTCCAATATATTGTTTTACAGCTGATTGGGATTGGGGAGGTTGTAGGTCTGCTTTGATACAGAAAATGGAGTTTAGTATTTCATCAGCAGCAGAAGTGTTAATAATCTAGCACCACCTGTTTAGCTGGCACTCCTCTCCCCCTTCTCGGGTTCATCTGTCTCTCTTCTGCCCCTTTACTAATTCATTAGTCTGCTTAGAGTCGTATTATCTGCCTGTCACCGAAACGGTCGCATTACTATCACCCGTTGTGTGTCTGCTGCTAATCCAAGGGGGTCCACCTGTTAGTGGAAGCATCATTAAGCGGTATGACATGGGCTGGGGGGAGGGTGTGAGAGGGTTTTATTTATACTGTATTGCCATAAAGATGGGCAGAGATATGACTGAATGATTACTGTAGGAGCAAGATAGACAAATTCTCTAACCATCAGAGAACAAAGTGCTAAATGGTAGGAACAGAGCAATGAAGGCAGATAATCCCTATTTGAAATAACTGCTGTACAGCAGCGAAAACACTTGCTTAATTTCTTTTGTGATGTATTTAAAAAAAATGTGGTATGGATAATATCAAATTTTAAGGGCAATTGCTGGGAGATTATTATCATAGACGAGGGACCCTTTATATGGTCATATTCCACTCTTTTTTTGTAAAGCTATGAATTGGGACATTTCTAGTGTTCTAATGTCACACAGCTCAGTCTTAGCCTTATGTTTGGCACTGCTGCAGTCTCCCAGCATTATCCATTTCATTTATTAGGTCGGAGCTACCACATTTACTAACTACAAAATCCAACTTTGATCAAGGTACAACTTGTATGTGTGTATATTTTGTGTATATATATATATATATATATAATCAGCAAAGAGTATCGCTAAACCTACATTACTTTGATAATGTTGGTACACCTGCCTGTTTAATTGTTTTTAAAAATGTAATTTTGTGCTGACAGAAAAGAGCTCTACAATTTTGAGTAGTTTTCTAGAGCTGTACTTCATATTGTGTTCACAGATTTGTCCATAAACGCAGAGCTTTTAAGAGGAAAAGAGTTTATTTTATTATATTTGTTAGAAGTAAATTAATTCCAGTAAAAGAGTTTGTTTGCATATAGTAATGCACATTTGCAAGACTTTAGAAGTTGGGTGCAAGCCAATCTTCTGCTGGTTTCTGGTATGTGCATGGAGTTGGGGGTGAAGAAGGGAGCATCTGCGAGGGTGCACAGTTTTGCAGTGTACCATGCTGAGTGTGAGCTAGGTGCATGAATGCACCTGCATATGCACCACCATTAAAATATTAGATTTAAATGAGATTAGGGTGTAAATGTATGAACATGTGGGTTCTTCAACACCCACGTGTTCAGCGTGTTCGGCGATTAAATTTCAAGCGCCGCTTGAAATTTAATCGCCGAACACGCGGGTGTTGAAGAACTCGCATGTTCATACATTTACCCCTAGGAGGGGTAACTTTAATTTGGATCCCTGATATGCAGGAGTGAGCGCAGCATTTTTCTTTCCCCCAAAAAATAGATTCTTACACCTTCTAGGTGGTGGTAGAAATCGGTCCTTATGTGAGGTGCACTTTTGTATGGCTCAGAGTTGGGCATATGTCAGCTTTGTGACATACGTATACACATTTATGTACTGTGCATAAGCACCAAACTGCTTCTGTATTTAGGGCTGTGTGCATCTTAGACTTATGGCTCTTACACCTGGAGAGGCAGAACTGGAGTGGGCAAGCATAAGTTTAGCAACTCAAATAGACATATCCCTGGATACGCCCCTTAGGAGCCACATCTTTTGTGGGTAAGGCTGACCTAAAGATATAAGATGATGGTGATACCAGCAGCAATATCTAGCAGCTTTAAATGTGCTGTTTGCATATTGACCCCTCTAGCTTCTGGTACTTAATTCATTATTGCTGCATCCAGACCTGGTGCAAGGATTCTTAACGCCCAAGGCAAAGCTTGCTACCATCCTTCCCCACAAGTATGCTTTCTTTTTGCAATAATCTTTATGTGTATATTCGCAGCGTAAAATGCATGAAAAAAAAGCCAGAGGATGATTATTATTGTTAACATTTATTTATAGGTCCGCAGCGCCGTCCAGAGGGCAAACAACAAGACAGTACAAGGTATAAAAGTACAATACAGTAAACAAATAACACTAAAACTCTCAACACAGACACTGGGGTACAAGAGGTATATTCAGCGCAGTTGAAACCTGTGCCAATTAGTGTGGCTGCAATTAACAGTTTTAGAGCCATTGAAAGAGATACGAAGACAATGGAGGAGTGGGGTCAATGGGCAGAGAGCTCAAGGAGGAGGTGCGTAGTATATCTTGTTAGCAAATGTTATAGGTGATGAGAACAGGAGGAAAGAGGGCACTGCTCACTAGAGCTTACAATCTAAATGGAAAAGGGCAGATAAACGGTTGACACATGGGGGTGAGCCAATGTAAGGGAATCTAAAGGCAAGAAGCAAGAGAGGGAGAGATGTAGGATGAATGAGGGTGAGGTATACTACATGGTGAAATATTTAAGTGGAGGAGTGGTAGGCTTTTATACGACAATGAGTTCAGTTTTAGCCAGGAGGAGATGGCGGAGAGGCAATTGGACACCCAAAAGAGGAGGGAAGGGGAGAGATCAGAAGATGAGAGGTAGAGTTGAGTGTCGTTGGCATAGAGGTAGTACTGGAGGCTGAAATAACTGATGAGTTCACCCAGGGATGAGGTGTACATAGAAAAGAGCAAAGGATCAAGGACAGAACCCTGTGGAACTACTACAGGACGGATGAATGATGAATGAAGGGATAGGGGGGACAAGCGGTAGAAACAGAGACAGAGCAGTTGCGAGGTAGGGGGTAGAGAATCAATAATGTCTCTTATAGAGCTTCCAATAAATAAGATGGTAATTGATGATATATGTAAATATATAATATATTTCATCTGTTCGTATGTTCTTATCCTGAATTAACTTGAACTGAAAAGAATGAGTAGAGGTAGGAGCAAAGCAAAAAAGAAAACAGGAGAATATTTGTATCTTGGCAAAACCAAGATGCACCTGTACAGATTTAGAGTCGGGAGCGAGCATGTCCTAGCTCAACTCTAAATTGCAGGGTATATGTCCAGCATTTGCACCCCTTTCATTGAGACATGCTTTGTCCAGGATAGCAGTTGCTTCTTTTTTTTTTTTGCTTGCTCTTAATTCTGAGGCCCTGAATGTTTTGTAGTCACATCAGAGGTTAGTATAAAAAAATCGAATGCCTTGGCGGAATAAAATTCTGAATGCACCTGCAGGATTGGGGTAGGTATATATTACTGACAGGTAGATATTTGCTAATGGAGCAGAAAGTGATTTGCTTATATTTCCATGCTAAATTGAAACATATGCCACAAAATAACAATTAGTGTTCTTCAGTAGTCAGTCAGTTTCTAATGTTGTGTCATTCTATTGGTATATCTACCGGTTTTGAGAAATGATCAACCAATATCTATTTAAAGTAGTATTGTTCTGCTTCCTTTTTGCATGTTGTAATTCGTCAACCATGTAAAAACATGAGTTTGCTAAAAAGCTTGAGATTGAACCAGTTTCGGTGTGGGGAAATGTTTTGTGGTCTGATGAGATCAAAATAGAGGATTTTACACTGCCCACACCTTAAAAAACATCAGCATTGCCTACTTTTCTGAGCGCCCCCTCTGGGAGAGAAGGAGGGCAGGTCCATGAAATCAGATCAGGTGGGACTTGGTGACTTGCTTTGTGGCATTACCCAATGCTCACTGCAGCAAAATTGCACAATATGTGTCATCATGCTATGCCCAGTGCAGTGGGATGTTGCAAAATATTCCATCACACCATGGTGACGTGAACTGCATTGTCATGCTGTGTTATGCCCACCATAACTCATTCTACCTGAGCAACAGGGAGATTGTCAAACTCTCTGTGGCATACATGGGATTACCCCCTATTTCTGGAGTTTTCCAGACATTCTGGGAGAGTCAGCAAGTATGACATACAGTGAAGAACGGTGATGAGAGTGTTATACTGTGGGGTTTCTTCAGCAGTGGCTGGGTGGGATCTAGGCATCTTATTATAATAGAAGGACGAATGGATGGTGCAAAATAAAGGGAAATACTGCAAGTGAACCTGTTTCAGTCTGCTATAAAACTGAAGCTTGGATGGAAGTTCACCTTTCAGCAGGACAATGATCCCAAAACACAAGGCCAAACTAACATTGGAGTGACTGAAGATCAAAAAAGTGATTGCCCAATAAATGTGAATCTGTGTCACTACTTGAAAACTGAGGTGCACAAGTGTTCTCAAACTAAACTGAACAACCTAGACAAAAATTTGCCAGGAAGAATGGGCCCTATCCAATCACAAATGCTGTACGCAACTGGTACATGCTTACCCCAAAATACTTAATCTGCTATTGTTGCAAAAGATGCCTCTACAAAATATTAGTATGGATATTCAATACTTATGCAAGCAGCATTTTTAAGTTAAGATGTTTTTATAACATAAAACAATGTTACGTTAAAAATATAATAATTTGAGTTTCAGTGCTTTGAAATATAAACATCAATGAGAATACAATTTCAGTGTAATATTTCTTATTCAATAAAATTCGAGAATTTGTCAAGGGTATGAATACTTTTACAGGGTATTGCATTTAGCATTTTTGCACTATACCTTAATTCAGTCAACATATCATGTGTGCTGCTGTCTTTTATATCTACTGTTACTGGTTTAACTACCGTAAACTACTAAGAACACACGTTAACTAAGGCCTCTGTGTATTAATGTACTTAATGCCCCATTGCTCAGTTTTTGAAGCTGAATATTTTCTTTGAAAGACCATACTTTATTGCACATAATGTAAATTATAACATCACTAGGTTTGCTAGACTGAAAACTATTCAAATCTCCCGCTGCCTAGCTGACTTCATAATTCATTCATTACACTCAGGTAGGCAGCAGGAGATTTGAATACCGCTGTCAGCTTAGCATTTCATGCAATGTTATAATTAACAGTATCCACACTGTATATCTGCAGTGACATGATGCTGTCTGTGACAGCCTGGCAGTGGGATTGCCTACTCTCTATTGCAGCCTCTTCAGTGACAGCTGAGATCGAGTTTAGTGGTGCTGGGGATTGTGATCTGAACATTGTAAAAACAACCATAGCAGCGGGATTGGGTTTACTGGGGCTGAGCTCCACAGCAGGAGATTTAAAATCAGATTTGAGCTTATAGAATGTTCGGACAGCACTGACAGAGTGGTGCCTACATAATGGAGCATTGTGAAGAAGGGAGCAGGGGCGAAAGCGTTGCAAAACGCCGTGTAGTAATAGTTCATCACATTACCATGCATGCGGCCTTCGCTAGGCCATGCTCCCTGGGGCTATGCACACAAATCTGCCATCCAGAAGCAAAGATGGAGTAAAATGCACCACTCTTTTCCTCCATATTTGCCTTAATTTATAGATCCCTAAATATTTATTCATATTTATTTGTTATCCAGATAGGTGGGAGAACCAGTTCATTAAAATTCATAGTAAATTTCTGGTGTTTTATTTTTCTTAATGTTTTAATGAGCTTCTCTCTACGATGTAGATACCGAACACTGTCCAGTAAAATAAATCTGGTTACAGAGAGACTGAATTACCAGGATTATCCATTTACCTACGTTACACAGATTGATGATGTATAGTTTTAATATATTTAACCAGCTGCTTAGGGTTTTGTTTACTGTACATAAAAAAGGTGCATGTTTATTTTGGCAATAAAACCTCCTAAAAATGTGATAGATGCTTGTGACTCTCACTTGTATGCAGGGCTCTGCTGACCCCTCTGAGGTCCACACCCTATATTTTGACGTCCTTGCTGCTTCAGAGAGTTGTGACCTCTCCAGCCCTTTGCACATTGTGTCCCCTCAGTGTGAGCTATATACATGGGAAGATAACAGGAATAAAGAGGACAGGTGAGTAAATTGTCAGCCAATACAAGTTATTGAAGAGGAAGAGTGTACAAGACATTAGAAGGAAAGTACCAATGTTATTTTTTGTGCTTATTTCAAAGAACCCTCTGAGATTTTTATTATTATTGAAATATTGCTTCACTCTCTACCTCCACTTCTTTGATGTCACTTTTTTTTAACATAACTGTTTTATTGGGGTTTAAAGGCAAATGAATAATATTCAAAAAACAAACACATGAGTAAAACATATTACGAGTATGGACATGAATACGATATCCACCAATGTTGAGTTTTAGGGAGAGAAACCGTGGGGAGAGGAGGGGGGGTGGCATCCAAAAAAGAAACGAGAAAAAATAAAAAGAGAAATAAACCATAGATAGGAATGAACTAGGAATGAACAGTAGTTTCTCTATGAAGTCCACACAGCTTGGAATGCAGAGGTAGCATTGTGTAATGTGGCTGTGATATTCTCCATCCGATACGTGGACCATATACTTTGTAAGCTAGAGGACATTGAGGGTGAGGCAACATTTTTCCAGTGAGCAATGAGACAGTTTGCGGCTTTCAGAATGTGTCGGATTAGTTTCTGTACGGGGGGACCTGTGTAATAGTGTATATAATGTGGCATCGGATATGTGGACATTGGTGATAGATTCAATGGGAGAGTGAATTCCCTGACAGTAAGAACGTATTTTCGGGCAGGACCACCATATGTGCAGCAGGGTGCCTCTGTGACCACAGGCTCACCAACAAAGGTAAGAGGAGTTGGGGAAAATTGAATGCATTCAAGTGGGGACCCAATACCACCTGTAGAAGATATTGTACACATTCTCCTTCACATGAGCAGATATTGAGGATTTAGACCACTCCTTAAGATCCAGAATCTCCCCCATGTAGGTTGATTAGCAACATCTGATAAACAGTGGAGATAAGGCCCTTTGAGGAGGGAGAGCTGCAGCAGAGAGCCTCCAGTGGTGATTATTGTTCAAACAAGAGTAGAAGACAAAAAGAGTTAAAATAGTGCCTCATCTAAAGGTATTTCTAAAACACTCGACTAGGGAGAGCAAACGAGGTGGTGAGAGCTGCGAATGTAAGGAAGACGTGCATAGGGGATAAGTCCCAAACTAATAGAAGATGTGTGTCCATACTCTTTGATGTGGCAAGAAATACCATAAAACACAGTGTGAAAAGTGTGAGGAAAACTTAGGCCCCCTGAGGTCTGATGTTTATGGAGTATTCGCATACGGACTCTGATTTTTAGTCCAGCCCAAATAAATTTAGTAAGAGTATGCTGCAAATTATTCTGGAAAGGAGCTTGAATGTGTATGGGGGAGTATCTGTCAGATATATAGTAATCTAGGGAGGACATTCATCTTAATGGTGGCTATGTGTCCGAACCAGAAGATGATAAGCTTGGTCCAGTGAGTTAGATTGGTTTTGATGGAGGCTATGAAGCGGAGAATACTGGCTGAATATAGCTGGGAGTATTTTTTAGTGAGGTACAGTATATCCCCAAATATTTGAGTTTCAAGGACTTCCAGCTAGGGATGTGCACTGGCGACTTTTGGTGTCTCGTGTTTTGGATTCGGATTTGCTTGAGGTTTTGGGTTCGGATTTGTTTTGCAAAACACCTGCCGAAAGGTTTTGGTTCAGATTAAAGGTTTTGGATTCGGATTTTTTTTGAAAAAAGCATAAAAAGTTCAAAAATCAAGTTTTCGGGCTTATTTTCACTCCTACGCTATTATTAACCTCAATAACATTCAATAACAATCATTTCCACTAATTTACAGTGTATTCTGAACACCTCACAATATTGTTATTAGTCCAAAACGTTGCAACGAGGTATCTTTCTGGACTGCGTAGTGGAGTGGTCTCCACAATATAATAAGAAAACCGGCATCAACTGGTCTTAATTACACCAAAAATTGTACCTGGACTGCGTAGA
Source organism: Mixophyes fleayi (assembly GCF_038048845.1). Classification (NCBI taxonomy): domain Eukaryota; kingdom Metazoa; phylum Chordata; class Amphibia; order Anura; family Limnodynastidae; genus Mixophyes; species Mixophyes fleayi. The sequence continues at coordinate 97,007,473 of NC_134409.1, forward strand.
GGAGTGGTCACCACAATATAATTTAAAAACCCTCAAATGGTCTGAATCCCACCAAAAATTGTACCTGGACTGCGTAGAGGAGTGGTCCCCACAATATAATAAAAAAACCGGCATCAACTGGTCTTAATTACACCAAAAATTGTATCTGGACTGCGTAGAGGAGTGGTCACCACAATATAATTTAAAAACCCTCAAATGGTCTGAATCCCACCAAAAATTGTACCTGGACTGCGTAGAGGAGTGGTCCCCACAATATAATAAGAAAACCGGCATCAACTGGTCTTAATTACACCAAAAATTGTACCTGGACTGCGTAGAGGAGTGGTCACCACAATATAATTTAAAAACCCTCAAATGGTCTGAATCCCACCAAAAATTGTACCTGGACTGCGTAGAGGAGTGGTCCCCACAATATAATAAGAAAACCGGCATCAACTGGTCTTAATTACACCAAAAATTGTACCTGGACTGCGTAGAGGAGTGGTCACCACAATATAATTTAAAAACCCTCAAATGGTCTGAATCCCACCAAAAATTGTACCTGGACTGCGTAGAGGAGTGGTCCCCACAATATAATAAGAAAACCGGCATCAACTGGTCTTAATTACACCAAAAATTGTACCTGGACTGCGTAGAGGAGTGGTCACCACAATATAATTTAAAAACCCTCAAATGGTCTGAATCCCACCAAAAATTGTACCTGGACTGCGTAGAGGAGTGGTCCCCACAATATAATAAGAAAACCGGCATCAACTGGTCTTAATTACACCAAAAATTGTACCTGGACTGCGTAGAGGAGTGGTCACCACAATATAATTTAAAAACCCTCAAATGGTCTGAATCCCACCAAAAATTGTACCTGGACTGCGTAGAGGAGTGGTCCCCACAATATAATAAGAAAACCGACATCAACTGGTCTTAATTACACCAAAAATTGTATCTGGACTGCGTAGAGGAGTGGTCACCACAATATAATTTAAAAACCCTCAAATGGTCTGAATCCCACCAAAAATTGTACCTGGACTGCGTAGAGGAGTGGTCCCCACAATATAATAAGAAAACCGGCATCAACTGGTCTTAATTACACCAAAAATTGTATCTGGACTGCGTAGAGGAGTGGTCACCACAATATAATTTAAAAACCCTCAAATGGTCTAAATCCCACCAAAAATTGTACCTGGACTGCGTAGAGGAGTGGTCCCCACAATATAATAAGAAAACCGGCATCAACTGGTTTTAATTACACCAAAAATTGTATCTGGACTGCGTAGAGGAGTGGTCCCTACAATATAATTAAAAAACCCTCCACGGGTCTGAATTCCAAAAAAAAAGTTTCTTGACTGCGTAGTGGGGTGGCCCCGGTACACAATTTTTTACCGGGGCCACAATATAATTAAAAAACCCTCCACGGGTCTGAATTACACTAAAAAAGTTTATGGACTGCATAGTGTAGTGTTCCCCACAATATTATTTAAAAAATTTGCAGCAACAGTCAACGTTGTTTAATATCTGATACACCTCTATCTGGACTGCATAGTGGAGTGGCCCCGGTACTAAATTTGGTACCAGGGCCACAATACCTCCTCCAACTTCCAAGTGTAGTGTTTATAACATATAAACACTACAGTAATTCTAGCACGTCAATACCTCTTGTTTTAAATAATGACAGGGCATTTAACTTTTGGTTTAATTTTTTGAATTTGTTGACATTTTGTTTTACTTTTTGAACATGTCAAACAACTGTTGAATGGTCACATAATGCCAAAAAAAGAGTTGCAAGATGGAATTGTCCTTGCGCCCTCCCACCCAGTTGTTGAAATAGGACATGCACACTAAAACAAACCAATCATTTCAGCGACAGGGCCTACCAAACAACTGTGGCTGAAATGATCGGTTTGTTTGGGCCCCCACACCAAAAAACCAATTCATCTCTCCCTGTACAAACTAAACAGGCTCTACTGAGGAAAGATGTCGTCCTCATCCTCAACCTCTGATTCCTCTCCCCCTACAGTGTGTACTTCCTCCTCCTCACACATTATCAATTTGTCCCCGCTGGACTCCACAACCACAGGTCCCTCTGTACTATCTGGAGGGCAGTGCTGTACTTCATTGAGGAATTGATTATTCATTTTTATAAACATCATTTTTTCAACGTTGTGAGGAAGCAACCTCCTTCGCCGCTCACTGACCAGGTTCCCCGCTGCACTAAAAATTCTTTCCGAGTACACACTGGAGGGGGGACAACTCAGGTAAAATAGAACCAGTTTGTACAGGGGCTTCCAAACTGCCTTTTATTCCTGCCAGTAACAATATGGACTGTATGACATGTCTATTTGGATGGTGTCAGCAAAATAATCCTCCACCATTTTTTCAATTGTGACAGCATCCAATGCAGCGACAGTAGACATGTCTGCAATGGTTGGCAGGTCCTTCAGTCCGGACCAGATGTTATCAGCATCCCCGCCAGCGGCTCTTTTAGGAAAACTGAGCTTTTTCCTCGCAGCCATAGATGTGGAAGAAAATGAGGGTGGAGCTGTTGGCATGTCACGGTCCTCTTCAGAGGACAATCTCCTGACCAGCAGGTCTTTGCACCGCTGTAGACTTGTGTCCGCCGGAAACAGAGACACAACATACGCTTTAAATCGAGGATCGAGCACGGTGGCCAGAATGTATTCCTCTGACTTTAAAAGAGTGACCACCCTCGGATCCTGGCAAAGCATACAAAGGGCTACATCCACAAGAGCTACATGCTTGGTGGAATCGCAATGGTTTACCAGCTCTTCCCTCACTTTCTCCAGCTGCTTCTGCAACAGCCTGATCAGGGGAATGACCTGACTCAAGCTGGCAGTGTCGGAACTGACTTCTCGTGTGGCAAGTTCAAACGGCTGGAGAACCTTGCACAACACGGAAATCAGTCTCCACTGCGCTTGACTCAGGCGCATCCCCACTCCTTTGCCTATGTCGTAGGTGGCTGTGTAGGCCTGAATGGCCTTTTGCTGCTCCTCCATCCTCTGCAGCATATAGAGGGTGGAGTTCCAGCGCGTCACAACCTCTTGTTTGAGGTGATGGCAGGGCAGGTTCATGGTTTTTTGATGTGCCTTTAGTCTGCGGTAGGCACTGGCTGAATGCCGAAAGTGTCCAGCAATTTTGCGCGCCACCGCAAGCATCTCCTGCACACCCCTGTCACTCTTGAGGTAATGCTGCACCACCAAATTAATGGTGTGGGCAAAACATGGGACGTGCTGGAAATTGCCCATATTTAATGCCCGCACAATGTTACTGGCATTGTCTGACACCACAAATCCCCATGAGAGTCTAAGTGGGGTAAGCCACTGGGAGATAATTTCCCTCAGTTTCTCTAATATGTTGTCAGCGTTGTGCCTCTTATTAAAGCCTGTAATACACTATGTTACCTGCCTTTGCACAAGCAGCCATTTTGTAGATGCTGCTACTGATGCAGCTGTTGCTGTTGCTGCGGAAGGGGATGCATCTACCCAGTGGGCTGTCACAGTCATATAGTCCTTCGTTTGCCCAGAACCACTTGTCCACATGTCCGTGGTTAAGTGGACAGTGGGTACAACCGCATTTTTTAGAGCACTGAGGACACTTGATCGTACTTCTCTGTACATTTTTGATATCGCCTGCCTAGTGAAGTGGAATCTCGACGGGATTTGGTACCGGGGACACAATACCTCTATCAACCCTCTAAATCCCACTCCACTGATGGCGGACACCGGGCGCACGTCTAACACCAACATTGCAGTTACAGCCGCAGTTATACGCTTTGCAATAGGGTGACTACTATCGTATTTTGTGGTCATGGCAAACGACTGTTGGACGGTCAATTGTTTTGTGAAAGACTTAGCGGTCTTACGACTTCCCCTCTGGGAAGATGACCGACTAACAGCAGCAACAGCAGCAGTGGCAGTAGTAGGCGTACCGCTGCAGGATTCCTCGAAAGAATCCCGTATTGAAGAGGACTCAGTCTGGCTGCTGACTTGGGCTGCAGGACTGAATCTGATGGAGATCGTGAAGGAAGTTGACGAGGAGGGTGTTGCTGGTGTGTATCCAACTGGACCACGGGATTTAGGTGTCCCTGTACCGATGACGGTCCTAGCCCCAGTTCCTGAACTAACCACTGAACTATGAAGGTTATTCAGGTGACGTATAAGGGAGGATGTCCCTAGGTGGGCAAGATCCTTACCCCTGCTTATTTGAGCTTTACATAAGCTACATATGGCAATACAATTGTTGTCCGGATTGGGATAGAAATAACTCCAGACCGAAGAGGTGCATTTTTTGGTCTTCTGACCCGGCATGACAATGGGCTTTTTAATCCCATGGACATCAGCTGTTTCCCCCACTGCTGCCTCATTTACAATAACCACATCAGCATCATCATCATCAAGTTCCTCCACACCGCCAGCTACATCAATAGCCTTCTCCCGAGCCACCTCTTCCCGTACAGTGATGGGAAGGTCAGGCTTGACAACCACCAACACCATTGGCCCCCCCCTGGGGATTTGTGATAATGTCTCTTTAGAAGGCAGAGTTGTTTGCTGTGTTGTTGCTGACAGCATAACTCTCTTAAATTTTTTGTAGGGGGGGAGGAGGAGGGCTTACTTCCTTGGGTGAAGCTGAACCACTAGTCATGAACACGGGCCAAGGGCTAATCCGTTCCTTGCCACTGCGTGTCTTAAATGGCATATTGGCAACTTTACGTTTCTCCGCAGATGATTTTAAGTTTCTCTTTTTGCTACTTTTACTTAACTTGGGCTTTTTGAATTTTACATGCCCTGTACTAAGAGATTGGGCATCGAGCTTGGAAGACGACGTTCATGGCATTTCATCGCCTATGTCATGACTAGTGGCAGCAGCTTCAGCATTAGGAGGAAGTGGGTCTTGATCTTTCCCTACTTTATCCTCCAAATTTTTGGTCTCCATTATATGTAGCACAAGATACTGCAGAATGTGTGAACTTGGTAATATTGCAGTACCAATGGACTTATACTGCTGGATTGGTTTTGCAAATTTTGTTATAATTACTTTTTTTTATAAAAAAAAATTTGTATTTTTTTTTTTATAATTTTTTTTTTTTTTTTTAAACTTGGGAATAATGGGGAAATAACTATGCCCTTAGAAGGACAGAGCACAGGACACAGCACCACTGGACTGAACAGGACACAGCACAGGACCCAGCAGCACCACTGAACTTAAAATTGACAGTGCACAGCACACAGCACCACTGGACTGATACTGCAGAACACAGCACAGCACAGAACTAAACAGCACAGCACGAGATCTACCAGAACAGAGGACCACCTAACACACCCTCCCTCTACCCTGATCAATGCCCGAGTGAAAATGGCGGCGACTAGCGGGGAATTTATAGGATCCGAGTATCGCGAGATCCGACAGCGGGATTATGACTCCGAGCCTCGGTTTCAGGTTTTCATTTGGCGCCAATACCCGGATCTGTCTCAGATCCGGCTCGGATCGGAAACGTTCGGGTGGGCTCGGATTCACAAAATCCGAGTGCGCTCATCTCTACTTCCAGCAAAAGTTATAATTTGCTTTAATTGTCTGAATGAAAGTGGGTGACACATTTAGATCTAGAACTTCAGACTTGTCAGCACTTATCTTATAATTGGAAAGCTTACTATATGTTTGAATTTCCCAAAAAAGGTTGGGCAGGGCTATGTGGGGGATAGTGACAGTCAGTATAAACATCGTCCACGTACAGGGAAATTTTGTGTTCGTAATCCCTGAAATATGTTTATTCAGGCGAATACGGGCTGTGAGGGGTTACATTATTACAAAAAAAAAACATTAAACCGAGTTATTGTATTTTAGTTGTTAAATTGTTAAAATATAGTGTAGTTATGGACCACCGAAAAAGTTGACCCAAAAGAAATGGCAACTTGTAACATTCACATTAGGAAGAGGTTATTGAACTATTTGAGCCAGTTTGAAATTCAGTCGAACCAGCCCAGAGTGATAAACTCTAGCTTTTGTTCGAGTCATCTCAAAAATGTCGGAATTCGTCTTTGATTTGGAAACACCATGGTCCGTATTTTATAACTGCAGAGCTGTTAACGCAAATTTGAGTTCCAGTTACAAATTTGCATTCACAGCTTACAGTTATGTCAAAATATACTATAAATTGATGTCTGTTTGAGCATAAATGGTAAAATTTTATAGCAATATGAAAGTTCAGACAGTGAGTATTAAATTTTGCAGTTTGCATGGAACAATTTTAAAAGTACTATGCAATTGTTGGCTAAAAAGCATCCAAAAATTTGAATGCATATCCTACAACGCTTTGCACTACCTGGTGGTTTGGGAATTCCGAACTTCAAAACGTACTATCTGGTTCCCCCTCTTGCCCAATGTGTTCATTGGAGATCACACCGATCTCCAAAGATACTGACTAGTATAGAAGCACAAACTACTAAGATGAAGTCACTCTCTTCTCTCCTCTGGTTGAAGTGAGCACATTGCTCTAGGCTCACAATAACCCACCCAGTGGTCACGCTCTCACTGGCTGTGCGGGACCAACCATATAAATATTATCCTTCTGCTCCAGATTCATTGCCTTTGATTCGTATATGTCCAACAACCCCGGCTTTGTTCCAGGTTTGGGCTCATTATTTCCTAATCCGTGCTGTCAGGTTCTTAAACAATATAACCCATACTTGGACATTCTCACAATTCTCTGATCTTCAGTGTTTAATATCCAGTATAAAATCTTTTAGAGTTTTTGCAGCTAACAAATTTTAATGCATGAAAACCTATGCAGTGTAACCATTTTAGCTCAAACATGGTCAAATCTGTTCACCTTGCTGGAATTTAGCTAATCTAAAGTTTAAGAAGTTATCACAAAGTTTTAAAATTTTAGATCCAGTACGACGAACCACTTTGAAAAGTGCTTGGCCCTCAGAAACAGCATGTGTATATTACACTGTTGCCTTCCTCTGTACTTCACTTGTATGGAAAGTTCAATAAATAGATTCCAGGTGAGGTGGCACTAAAGGATTTAAGACAAATTGTAGTTGTATCAGAAGGGTGTATATACTGAAACTTTGGAATGGATTAAATACACCCTTCTGATATAATATACAATATATATATTCTGTTAGTGCTCTTATAAAGTCCCTTACATCTATAATGTGAGTTAATGTGGTATCAGACTACTGAATAGATTAGATGGTAGGATGTTAATTAAGCATATCTCTAAGAGTGTTGTATTTAGAATGTGGCCTCTGTCTATTTGTGTTTTAGGCATAACATGTCATTTCCTATTTTCAGATGGCAGGAAACATTTTCTGTAACCCATGTGACTCGTACAGACATCAGAGATGAAATCAGTTCTACGGTAACCTATGAAGTCCGTTTTTGTTTTCCGCTTTACTGTTACCTTGCCCTCCACATACACTAATACATCCTCAAATTTACCAATTATGGTCCGCTCACATGGCCAGTGTTCAGATGTGCCACTTTTATGACTTTGTACAAAAATAAGGAACTTGTGTATTCCTTTTACATACTGTAACGCAAAAATACAAAATAATGTATCAAATCAGTTTTAGTGTACATGAACATAGGCAGTTTCCCCACAGTGCCCTCCCGCATGTGCTCCACTCCATTTACCATTCATTGAAAGTGGCAGAGATGCTCCTCAGAACCACCTCAGATTGAGCCTGTAATATCCCAATGAGGAGTGTCTTGACTATATGTTCTAGAGACTGCAGGATAGAGCATATACATTGGTGGAATATAATTAGGGTCTTTAGAGCTCTAGCCCAGGGCATTAAAGGGGCTCAGGCCTTTTCCATTTAAACTCAATAGTTTATGTGTGACCTTGAGTAGAGATAAAGTGAGCTTGGGGTGAGGGTCCTGTTGTATGTTCCAGTAAACTTGGGGAGATGTCCTTGCCATTTATTGCAATTACTTAGAGTGTTAATATACAGACTGTTAATTTAATATACAGAGGCTAGCTCTGTATATTAAGTTATCTAATCTGGATATTAATGCATCATTGTTCAGGCATGAAAAAAAGTATGTGGAGTGGGGGGTCTATGGATTTAGCATTGCCAAGTGACCATGAAAATTATAATTTTCCACCGGGCAAACCCCCCCCCCACATCTTTTACATTCTCCATCTTCCCCTCCAGCTGTATAAGTAATAGAAAGATTGCTGCTCACAGCTGCAATAAGTGGGGTGCTTAGGAAATTCCACAAGGTGGCAACATGAAGATACATCTATAATTGTAAATTATGAAGGATTGATAAAGGTCTATAACAAAGAGTGTGAATGGTAGAGTCTGGAAAGGGAAGTATTTTTCTCCCAGGACACTATCCAAAGTGCTGTAAGGAAGGGCTTAATTATGGTAGAGATCACCTGGAATTTGTGGAACTAGACCACAAACTGACCTGTGATTTTGTTATGTGACCAGTGTTGGTAGGATACAATGGATAGTTAGGATACATGCTGTTAATTGGAGCTCAAATAAGAAAAGGAAGGACTGTGGACTTTGAAGCAAATAAAAGCCAGACAGACTGGTTTTGAACCTGTACCTGTGGACTACCTGACTGTTTTGTTCCGCTAGAACCTGCTGGGTCTATTTGATAAAAGAGCTAAAATACCATAATTGGTGGGGAAAAGCCTTTCAAGAAAAGGTCTGCACATGTTTTGATGTTTTCAGCAACTGAAAACTGGGATGCATTACAGCAGCAGTAGTGGAGTAATCAGGAATGCACCTGCAACTTCCAAACAAACCAAGGGAAGTGTGTGACAAATCTTGTCCTGAAGTGTTTAGATCATAATGTTTGCCACATATGTGAAGATTTAAAAGTGAAGCACATTTTAACCACAATGTAAATGTGTAAAATTATCTCTATCAAGCGGATACTTTGTCTAGCAAAAGACAGAAAAAAAAGAGCTGTCAGTTACAGCTAAGGAAATTGTTGTTTTGCAAGGGAAGCAAACATTTTTGACTATGGAGAGACAGAAAAGAAGCCGTGACTGTATAGTGTTTTTGCAAAGAAAGCAAAGTTTTAAAATTGGTGAAAGTGAAAATCTTGACTGGACTTTATGGGAATAGATCAGACGCTAGTACATATTTTGGGTGAAAGCTGTTACAGTGTTGCCTGCAAAATCTGACCACATGGAGGAACTGATTAAGCAGTTGTTGCAGGCCAATGCCAGTCAGATGTAAGTTAATGGTAATTTTCAGAAGATCTTACAACTATTGGCAGAGTACATATAAAGGATCCATATGCCAGTCTGCACTGTATGGAAGATGATGCAAAAATCTATACAAAAGCTGACAGGCATGGATGATGTAGAAACCTGCTTGGCAGTATTCAAGAGGATTGCTGAGAGAGTGGTGTGGTCAGTGGACCAATGTGCAGAGGTACTAGCACCAATTGTGATGGGTGAGCCTCAAAAAACTTACTTTGACCTTGATGGATTGGATGTTTTAAATTACTCTAAGTTAAAGTTGGAGATATAAACCCATTACGGACCTGAAGAGTGCACAGCTAGACATTTTTCGCAGATCAGCCTGCATGATCACAAATGTACAAATTGATTCACCTGGTGAGGAAGTGTCTACAACCAGAGGAATCCTTGGCTGTGCAAACTGTGGAGAGAGTGGTGGTAGATAAGTATGTTCACTCTCTATCTCCTAGAATTCAACACTGTGTTGGACAAATAGATCTCCAGGATGTAGAACAGCTGGTAACTCAGTGAAAAAGTTTCAGAGGTCTTCCTTAGATCCCCTGAAAGACCGAATTCCAGGAACAAATTGCTTGGTAAGATTGTTCCTTATTTTCATTGGGGCAATACTGCTTTAATGAGAGCTGGGTCCAATTAGAAACTGATTGCTAAGGGAAAATCCCAAAGACTTACGAACCTCAAATTTGGGTCTCACTTCAGGGAGCAGAGTTCCATATAGTGTTGGAGATGCCAGGAACTGGGCCGTATTGCGGATAACTGACCCCTAATTACTGAGCCAATGGACTATAGCACAGCCAAGTGGGTACCCTTCTTCACCCACCCAGTCTGTTCTGCCAAGAATAAATAAATAAAAATAGAAGGATGGGAAGCAGAAGCCTTACTAGACAAGTTTAGTAACTTTAGTGCACATCAGCTTGGTGGACTCTGGGAAGTTTAAAAGGACTTATGCTGGGGTCATATGTGTACATGGGGACATTGAAAACTATCCCATAGCCCTAATAAAGTTTGAGACCCCCAAATGGTATGGTCTGCCACAAAATGGGGTAGTCAAGTCCCTGATACATATTGTAATATTGGAAGAGATTTTCCGCTATTTCTGCATTTTGTGTTGAAAGAATGGCATACTGGGGGGAATGGTGTTCTTAGGGTACAATCTGCCATCAACCAGGTATCCCTTGAAGAGGTTGAAGAGATGAAAGCAATAGGAGTGACCTCTGAGGAGTCTGTTGGTTTTCCCTTAGCGGTGTTAGTTGGTGAAAGCAGAAAAGAAGACAGATGGTTGGATATACCTGACATGTGTCCGGTGTCACGGGTTGATTTTATTACACCCCAGTAAAGAGATTCCACCTTAGTGAAAGACAGGGAAAATATTAAATAAATTAATGTAGAACCACAAATTCCAGTGGTTGATAAAGTGTTTCCCCATATGACACAGAACCTTGATCGCTTTTACCGGGTAGACAAAATAATAGGCAAGGTAATAAAATAGTTAGTGGTCCATCAGCCCTATGAACGTGTTGGATTTGGCCCACAAACATGAGTGAGGTGGACACTTAGGAAGAAAAAAAAACAACAAGATCGGACTTTTCTGGCCAGTGGTGCATACAGATATCCAGAAGTAAATCCTGTCCTGAATATCAGTTGACGGCTCCTGTATCCCATTTTCAGAGCTTGTTAGTACCACTCCAACCACTCCACTTATAAAGGTTTACTTTGAAAGGATTGCCATGGGCCAGGTTGGTCCCTTAGTAAGGTCCTCTCGCAGACACCAGTAAATTTTAATGGTAATGGATAATGCCACCCGCTATTTGGACGTAATTGCCCAAAGAAATATGTCTTCTAGAAATATTGCCAGGGAGTTGCTTCATATTTTTACCCATGTAGGAAATCCAAAAGAGATCCTGACAGATCAAGGTACGCCCTTTATGTATAAAATCATGAGGGCATTAAGTAAATTATTGAAAATGAAACACATACTTCTGTCTATCATCCCCACACAGATGGTCTACGTGAGAGTTATAATAAAACCTTGAACAGTGTGCTAACAAAAAGTAATAGTTAAGGATTGGAAGGACTGGAATTGTCTATAACCATATTTAATGATTGCTATTTGGGAATTGTCACAAACTTCCTGTGAGGATTGACAACACTAGCTCCAAATGACAGCTGTCACAAACAAATTACTGTGAGGATTCACATACTAGCTCAAGATGACAACTATCAGATAATGATTCACAATGACCGCTACAAATAACTGTTCTCAATTCCTGTAATCAGCATCTGCTAGCAACAACAGTCTAGCTAGTCACCTCACCTGGAATACTGCACAGCTTTCCCTGCTCTGCAATCAGCCCTTCAATGAAAAGGTCATGTCAATCAGAACAATTCATCTCACCTGTATGTAACCTTTATAAGTCCTTCAGTTCTACTAAACTTTTGCAGGAGCTTTATTTTGTTTTAAATCTCTCTGCTTGTGCTTTGAAGAAGACTTGTTTTATTGGACTGTACATCCTGATTCTACCTTCTCCAATCCTTTGACTTTGGCCTCGTCCATAACTATTTTACTTTTTACAATCCATTGATTTCAGCTTGTACCTTACTACCACTTGTCTCTCTGGACTAAGTGGCTTGACCGGACGTGGTGTGTCTCTGATAGCTACCCCAGCCAAGTGATTCTTTCCTAGGAGCTGCCAGCACCGTGACACTTTGCCCTGTTCGAAATGTTGTATGGCGGCCACAGGAGACATGGGAGCAGGAAGATACCCCCCAACGAAGTATATTTGAACATATTGCCGCTATGCAAGATAGAATTGCTTTGATAATGACAATCCTAAAGGAACATATTCAACAAGCTCAGGAAGCCCAAAGCAGGTTATATAATAGATCCACTAATGTTAGTACTTTTAACCACATGGATGGATAGAGTATTCGTCCTGATATCCACTGTGGAAAGCAAATTCCTAGCTAAGTGGCAAGGGCCATTTGAAAGAATGAAAGGAGTGGGTGACGTAACCTATAGTGTACCAGCCAGGTAAACAAAAGATTGAACAAATATATCATGTAAACTTAATTAAGCCCTGGATAGATAGATAAGCACTTGTTGCCTTGAGCATTCTGTTTAGCAATAATCTATCATTATCTCAGAAACAAGAGTGTAAAGCGTTCTTACAAAGAACCAGGTCCAGTTTTCAGAGTTTTCGGTGTGCACTAGGGCTATAAAACATGATATTAAAACTGATCCTGAGTCTCAAGACTTACTGAGTCCTGGAAGTCTGGAGACAAGTGATGTCAGAGGAGGTCCAGAAAATGTTATACCTAGGGGTCATTAAGGAAGAGGTGAGTGGTCTAGCCCTATAGTGTTAATACTCAAACCAAATGGGTCAGTGCATTTTTTGCAATGAGTTTCAGAAACTGAACTAGGTGTATCAAGATTTGACACCTATCTCATACCACAGGTAGATAAAGTAATTGAGAGCCTAGAACATGTCTGATATTTTACAACTTTAGGTACAAACACGGGCTGCTGTCAGGATCTCCTTATGAATAATGCCAAATGAAAAACAGGGTTTTCCACCACAGAGGGTCTGTTTCAGTATACATTGTTAACATGTGGGCTACACAAGGGTTCCTGACACTTTTCAAAGAATGATGAATGGGATGCTAAGCATGCTTCACGTATACTTTCATTCATCCACTCATGGTAGAAATGTCACCCTCTTATATGACCATATCTTTACCTACACTCCTCAGGGATGGGGTCTGAGAAGTATATACAAGGAAGTGTCTGAGCTTTTTGAAGAAGAAGGTGAAATGCAGTTGGCAGGAAACCATGGGAACTTCCCTACAAAGTCTCAAAACAGAAGGAATGGTCCTGCACAGAGAGGTTCCAGACCTGTGAGCACTTCTACAGTGACCCAACAACAGAAGAGTTCCTCCAAGCCCCAGCAAAGGAGTAATTCACCTTTGAGATCCCAGCAGAGATGTTCTTCTCCTGCAAATCTGCTGGAGAGAAGTCCCTCTCCTGTATCATCACAGCAAAGAAGTTTCTATCCTGTGAGATCCCAGGAGCGAAGTTCTTCCCCTGTAAGATCCCATCAAAATAATCCCTCCCCTCTAAGATTTCAGCAGAATGATTCCTCTATTATGAGATCTCCACAGAAGAACTCATCTGTGAAAAGACAGCAAGGAATTGCTTCCCCAATGAGGTCACAGCAAAGGAGTGTCTCTCCTATAAGAACCCAGTTAAGAAGTACCTCCACTCTAAAACCACAACAGATTAGTAGCTCCCCTGTGAGAACCCAATCTAGAACTACTTCCCCTGTGAGAACTCAGCCAAGAAGTACATCTCCTGTCAGGTCACAGGCAAGAAGTTCTTCCCCTTTCAGAGATCAGCAAAAAAGTACATCACCGCTAAGTTTTCAGCGGAGCACCTCCCCTGCCAGATCATACCAAAGAAGTGCAGCTGATGTCGGGCAGTCTGGAAACTACAATAGAAGACCTTCAGTACCAAAAACAGGTATCTGAATATCTCTGTTTGGATGCAAAACTTAGATACAATACACAATGACATATTTTACCTTACAGACTCAAGCATAAGTAAAGAGAATGGCTGGCTATTCACAATCTGTAGGACAAGTCTAACTTGCTTAAAAATCAGAGAGCCTTTGCAGCTGAGGTGATCATTTTCTGTAAGGCATGTCCTTTCCCCCCTCCCCTGCATGGTTCACAAACTACATCCCTATCACTATGTTTAACACATTTATTCTACAATTACACATAGCTTCTTTTGTTTTATCCGTTTAGTTTGACTATTATCTTAAATGTTATTAGTATTTAGTATTTTCCCTAGATTATCTTAAGAAAAGCATTATTTCATAGAGTTTTAAGGGACCAGTGTTGTACAGTATTGAAAACTGGGACATACAAGGTAGACAAAAGAAATGCAGACATGAAAAGAGTATGCTTACAATCTAATTGGAAGTGGACACAGAAAGGAGATTGGGACAGTTGTAAGGGTACGTTAGTGTGGGTAGCATCTGCGGGGATAGAGTAAGCTATAACATAGATATGGGTTTTCAGAGACTGTTTAAAGATTTAAAGCTGAAGAAAAGCTGATTGTGATAGTGGTAAGAAAAGGGCATAGGACAAAAGGGGAGAGGTCAGAGGAAGAGATGTAAATTTGGATGTGGTACTGGAGGCAGAATAAGAGAATAACTTTCCCAAGAGAAGAGGTGTACAGTGTGATAAGTAGAGGGCCAAGAACAGAGACTAGTGGAGCCACTACTCATAGTGGGGGTGAGCCAGATGTAGAGACAATAAAGGAGTGGTTCAACAGGTAAGAAGTGAAACAGGAAAGAACTGTATCATGAAGGCCAATGGAATGAAGTGTGCCTAGGAGAAGTGATCAACAGGGTCAAACCAGCAGAGAGGTCCAAGAGGATGAGTATGGTGAAATGAGCTTTAGACATTGCTGTAAGTAGATCATTGATCACTTTTGTGAGAGCAGTTTCAGTGGAATGTTGAGGATGGAAGCCTGATTGCAGAGAGTTGACAATGGAGTGAGAGAAGAGAAAGTGAGATGGCTATATTCCACCTAACATAACTTTTTTAATATCTTGAATCCACAGCCAATGCAGATTCCTTCCATAAAAACTGTGCTCAGAGAGGACATATGGATGTCTCTCGTTATGGGACAGAACGAGTTGCCTCCCAGTCTATGTTCTCTAATCATAGTCCATCTCATGCAAGGAAAGATCATTCAAACCTCGGGGTCAGTCGTCGACTTACTTCGTCCACTAGCTCCCTTGACTCTGAATGTAATCCACGAGGAACTTCAAGCCGGATCAATTATACCATGCTTGCAGACATTCCACGAGCCAAGTGCTTGAGACCTGACCTTAACCTAAATCTCAACATGAAAGCCCAAAAACGCAGTCCTGGGAAAGCAGAAGTGGAGAGGATATTTGGGGAGGAACGGAGGTGGGTAAGAATAGTGCTGCTTTAAAACATTTGTGAGCCCAGGGAACAGATTACATTAGTAGGCCTCCATAGCCTCTGCAAAACATAACGGGAAACTCGTATTAGGGTATATCAAGATTTCTTGAGAGCAAAAATAATTCCACTAATTTCTTACATTTTTATATTTTGAGGAGCAAAATGTGAGCTGTTGGGATTTCAACTAGATTTACAGTTTGGCTTTGATTATGACTTGGACTAACGTTTGGTATAGGTTTAAAACTTGATGAAGGTTTGCTAGTGTTAGGTCTTTGTAAGGGTTGGGATTTAGATTATCAGATTAATTTTTAATTTTTGTTTTACATTTCACTTGGATCAGAAGTCCCTCTTCCTTGAAACAATGGGACTCTTGTTTTCTTCAGAAACCAAGGAACTGAGAAGCTCTTTTAGGCTTCACCATTCCAGGCTCAAGTAGAGAGTCTAATGATTAACCTAGTGCAAATGCACCTTTTAACCCCTTATTAAACTTACTGGGTAACAAGTAGGAACTGATGTTTTCTTGGAATTTCTGTTATGGTGATATTTCTGTCATTATGGGTGACTTTTCTTCTTACCACTGTCATTGGTCTCAGAACAGCAGACGTGCTTGAGGCTTTTCAGGCCTTGGAGGCTGGACTAATAGAGGGCCTTTCTGGAAAGAATACAATAATGGAGTGGAGACGAGCAAGACGACAGTCAACCCCTTGCCTGTACCCTGAGGTGAGAGATCATTGTGCCGTGCATTCGACAAAGATGGCAAAACAATATGGTCAGTTATGATCTGCAAAAAATGTAGACATGTAGATTATACATTTTGCACAAGACAAATGCCCTATGTATACACAGTACATGTCCCCATACTGCTTTCCAGAACTGCATTTGTGAACATTATTTATGTGACCATTTGCAGAATTGTGGTCCACCATTAGTGTAAAAATGACATTTCAAAGTTCTGCTTACAATAACTTCTGGACCACCTTCTTCTTTATTACATTTTACTAAAATACAGCTTGATGGAGGCTCTTTTATGTCTTGAATAAGTAATAAGATTAAGCGGTCTCTATTTCATAAGTCTCACTTGAACATTGTAACTTTTTATATAACTCTATTTGTGCACATATAAAACTCTTTCCCATATAAAGTGAGCTTTGTAAAAGGTGTCCTAATGAAAGTAATAGTCACTGCAAAAAATCTTCAGTAACCCACTAATTTGGGAACAATCCTGCAAATGTGCATTCTCCATCTATTAACGCTTATTTACATTTCTAATCGGAGCGCTGTGATCTGTCCAGATTCTCCCATCAGAAAAAGCAAAATTTGGTGCCTTGCAGTCCCCACCATTTTTATGCCCTCAACCTTGTACTTACCTGTAAAAGTTGGCGCAATTATGCAAGTATAGGTGAATGACATCACAGTGGAAATACATGTATTTGAGCTGTGCATTTATAAATAACTTTTACTGTGTATATAAAATAAACCTCAGAAAAACTAATCACATATTAAAGCAAAGGTGGCTGCCCTTGTCTGTCTAAAAAGTCAACCAGTATTTAACAAATTGTTTTTTTTTTATTTCTATATTAATCATTTCAATATTTAAATAAAAGTGACAGACACTCATTTACTATTTATAGGAATCAGTGCGAATGCGCCAGGAGCTAAAGTTGAGGAGAGCAAGCCTGCACCCACCTCCAAGAACGGATATGGTGAGAACACTACAATAAGCACTGGCAACTAGGGATTGGGCAGGAACCTTTAGGAAATTATTTGTAGGATTCTTCTCTATGCTGTCATCACTCCAGTATGCAATAACCACAACCACTATACAATACACAAAACACACACTAAGTTTATACAGACCACACCTACCAAGCCCCTAGCTCTTTCTCCCACACTGTCTTTCCCAGAGACCATATCAAGTGGTTGATGCTGGGTGTCAAAGATGATTTTCAGAGGGACCCTGCAGCTTTACCAGTTCAGCACCAGTTTACATAAATGCCCAAATGAACATACAAACCCAGTTTATACTGGAAATTATTAATGAAGAGAGCTGGTATTTTTACATCAATGTAGTCCCCCCCAAAAAATGTGGTATTTCACTTGGTCTTGCAAGAGATATAACATTGATTCTAGTTTAGTATTGTGGCTGGATCACTTACTGTATAAATAACTTATTGTATAAATTTATTTAAAGTATTAGCACACCACGTCAATTTATATCATTGCAAATGTACTGATTTTTTTATACTGTGCAGGGGAAAACGCAGGATTTGTAGAGGGGAGTTTCCACACCACGCCGCCAGTGTGACCAGCATGCATGGGGGCATGCTTATAATTTTAGACAGTGCTTGGCTGCTCTCCAACTCTTCCTATTCCCATAATATACATGGGCAATGCTGCGTGCACTACTGTTAGGTACACGCAGCTCTCTCTTTTCAAGTAGAGCTGTGTGAAGCGGGAGCAGGGTCCAGCCACCTCAATTATACAGTGTCCCAGGCTTGTAGGATGGTTTCCAGGCACTAGGAGACCCCCCCCCCCCCTTGGTTTGCCTATACTGTGTATTAGAAATGTGCTGATTTCTGAGGTATTGATTTCTGAGACAGTATGTCATGTTTGGGTTTTGTAACTTTTCTATAGGAAATCCCAAGTAAGCATATGTGTGGAGTGGATGTGTTTTTGCAGCTGTCTGGAGACAGGGTAATCTCATGTTAATTAGACCTTTTCGTCGGTAAGTGACCAACACGTCTGCTGAGCC
Organism: Mixophyes fleayi; assembly: GCF_038048845.1. Classification (NCBI taxonomy): domain Eukaryota; kingdom Metazoa; phylum Chordata; class Amphibia; order Anura; family Limnodynastidae; genus Mixophyes; species Mixophyes fleayi. The sequence goes on from NC_134409.1 coordinate 97,025,460, forward strand.
TGAAAGCACAGGAGCGGTCATTTAGACTTGCTGGTAGACTTCCTATGTGAGTAAGATTCAGGATGCAAGTGATCACAGAATAATATGAATTTTGCAAGCTAATTGTGTTAAAAGCAAGATTAGAGAAGATGTTATATCCTGATTGTAAACATTGGATTGGTTAGAGGAGCATGAGGCTGGATTACCTCCTCCCACGGTATCTGTGTTAATCTGTATAAAAAGCAGACTATTTGACCATGTAAAGTGGTAGCATCATCATTCCATCTGTACCTTCTAAGATCACTAGTACCACGTACTAGTGTAACTGTCCTTATTAGGACACTTGAGCTAATAAAACATCACTGCTTCGAGATCCTGCTTTGATGCCTACTTACCAGCGACAATTCCTGTGACCTACAGATTAGACCAATCTAATCTGTTATCCGGCTGTTGTGAGGTTGGAACCCTGCATCCAGTACTAACGCTCTGCCCACTACCTGCAGCTCTGGCCAGTGTGACAGGCCAGGGGGAACCATCTACAGCAACCTTGATTTAAAGGAAGAGGTCAGGGGTACTAGCCCATGTGCCCAGCAAAGGAGTATGCTAGCAGCAAGAGTTACCCAGAAGGACGCAGTTCTATGTGCCAGTATAGGAGCCTAGTGGTGGCAGCAGGCCCCTCCTACTGCAGTTAGATAGGCGCAAATTGAAATAGAGAAAGGGGATGGTGGAAAGGCAAGCCCAGCCAGTCCCCAGCAACAACAATGGACAGGGTGGCATAGGAGGTCCATCCAGTTACAATTATTATTTGTAACTTGAGCTATGTCTCAGGAGGAAGCACATACCTGATTAGTATGTTTGTAACTTGAGTAACTTGGTCTCAGTAGGACGCACATACCTGCCAACAAGTCCCAGGTTCAGACATCCAAAGGGCGTGTGGCTAGATTTGTAACAATCTTTTACTCAGGAATATTACCCAGTACATACTTAGCACATATGGTGCTGTTATCTGAGCACTCTGTGAGATCTGTTGATGTAGCACTGTATATCAGTATAAATCTGTAAGTAGATTTGCAGAGATCATTTAATTAATCTAAAAATTAATAGCATAAAGAATAAAGGACTCTGTAAACAAGAAACTGTGACATTGGATGGTACAACTTTATAAGTAAAAAAGAATTCAATGTTTGTTATGAAAATAGCCTTTATTGTTGACAGAGGACAAATAAGTCAATAAAAGTCTAAATCCACAAACATATAACTAGACTTTGTTCTTTCTGTGGCCCCAATCAATAATTTTGCCTTATGAAAATCAAATCAGACTTCAATTGGTTTGGCTGAAAAATCTGATTAGCCAATAAGCACATCAACAAGTTGTGTTTGGTCATCGGACAACTGCACATTGTGCTTCAGACATTCTGTTCCTCCAATGAACAGGTCTCTTGATGTGAAGTGATGGATTTGAGTATGGCCAGCATAATACCAACTGAAGATAAGGTAAAAGGAATGAAAATCAAATATAACAATATACAATGAGGTAGGTGGTCATTTAGAAAGCTGAATCAAACCTAACACATTAAACAAAGGCAGGAAAACATCAAAGCCACATACAATGTTACTGGCAAAACTAGATTAATGCTGGCATTTCTTTAGTAAATTCTCTGTCAAATATAATTTTAACATATGTAGTTCTAGAAACAAATGATATATAATCTGTGATATTACTAACAATTAACCTAGAGCAGCCAATCAGCAATTAAACTTAAAATAGATGTTCTATTGGCTGCTATAAGTTGCTGCGCTGAACGCAAACTAGTAAATGTACCCAAAATACATTTCCGTTCAAAGCTAAATATATGTTTACTAAATGTGGCCCTCTTAAAAAGCTAATTACTTTTTACTAAATGTTTCCATTAATCTTTGTTTTTGATTCTGATTCACTTCACTTTTGGTGAAAGTTGGAAAATGATTTGCATAACAATATATAATATAGCAAACAGCAATCACTCAAGTCAACAACTAGAGTATTGACTTTATTTATACAGGTTTTAATGAAGACCAAGACAGTTACCTCTCAGTTTAGAAATAACTGGCTATGCTCACCTTTGTAGAAATCCAATCCAAATGGAAGACACCCGATTTAGAAATTCGGAATTACCTTCAAATTAAACATCTCTTTACATTGGGTCTCCCTAGGGAACATATCACTAGGAAGCCCACAGACTTTGAGTCCCTCTGCTGTATACCGCTCTGCCCACCCTACATACTTTCAATTATCTATAAGTCCTGGTAGAACATCTGTTCAACTCCTGGCCAAGGTAAACTAGCGAGTGGGAAACTTGGGAGCTGAAAGTCGAGATTCTGACTGGGATTTTTTTTTTAAAATGACCCATGCCTGCTCCTCCAATGTCTCATTACTAGAAACCCTGTCACTCACCGGACTGTGAGTGCTTCTTCCCGGACATTTAGGAACCGTGGCCGTCCTCCATCCTGAGGGACTGCGCATGCGCAGCCCTTTCCATACCTCCAGTGTATGTTCCTTTAACTAAATTGGCAGATCAGGCAACCTCCCTATATTAAGCACCTGTGGTCAACACCACGTTGCCTGATCTTGGAGTCTCATTCCCCATGAGTCTCTGAAGGTGTTCCTGTGTTTCCTCGTTTATTCAGCCCAGCTGATTCCTGTGGTTTCCAAACCACTTCTACCTCTGTGGTTTCCAAACCACTTCTACTACTGTGGTTCCCATACCACTTCTACCATCTACTGTATCATCGTGACTGTGAGCTGATTCCTATCCGCTGCCTCCGTGCACTACAGTCTTCTAACCACTTCAACTCTACCTTGTATCATTGGGACTGTTAGCTGATGCCTATCCGCTGCCTCCGTGCACTACAGTCTTTCATTCACATCCACTCACCTGTTCATGATTGTGACTGCCAGCTGATTCCTATCCGCTGCCTCCGTGCACTACAGTCTTCAACCTGCAACCCGTCTGTGTTTCATCGTGACTGTTTAGCTGATTCCTATCCGCTGCCTCTGTGCGCTTCAGTCTTCAGTCCTTGTCAACTCTCCCGTGTTTCCTTGAGTCTGCTGCCACTATTGCTACCCGCTACTCTCCGTGATCAACTGTTCCAGTTCAACTCTGCTCTGGTGTCCCATCGTTACTGCACCTGCTGGTTGCTATTGGCTACCTCCGTGTTCCCGCAGAGACCCGCTGCTGTTACTTCTCAGCGCTACGCATCCATCTACTGCTGATCCGCTCTCCACGCCTTCCTGGGTTCCCTGCTGGTCTACCTACCTGTGCGCTGCACCTGCTAGACCACCGCTTCACCCATCCAGGGACTTTGCATCCTGCCGGCCTCCTGCCGTTCAGGTATCTCTGCACTTCTGTCTGACTGCCTTCTCCTGAACCACGGTATGCATACTTCCCATTGACTGTGCTGTGTATTGCATACCTTGCTGGACTGTGTTGGTTCTCCTCTGGAGTGTACTATCCGCTGAGTCTATTGCCATCATTGACTGTGTTATCTCATGCTGGATTACTTCAAGAGACTTTCTATATTGGCAGTGTTGTTCAGTCATTTATACATTTATATTGTGCATATTACTGTGGATCAAAGTCAAGGTGCCCGTGTATATATTGTGTTGCAGTCTCTCCCCGTGCACCTCCTCACATATATATTCAGTGGTACAACTTGCTAGTGGCAGACCACTGACCCCTGTTTCCAGTTTCACCTGCTCCAGTATCCTCTCACATAGCAGTGGTACAACTTGCTAACGCAGACCACTGACTCCCCGGATACCTCCATTTGGATTCCATTCCTTCACTCAGACAGCGGTACAACTTGCTATCCGCAGACCGCTGACTCTCATCACCTCCTCGTTTCTGTTGGACATTCCTCCTCACTATAGCAGTGGTACAACTTGCTACCGCAGACCACTGACTACCTTCACGTGTCCTTTGTCCATACAGTTCCTCGTGTATTACTACCTCCATATTGCCAGTGCTGCTAGTCATAGACTTTCCTGAGCATCTCATCATCTGCTATTTCCTGTTCCGTGATCACCCTGCTACCAGAGTACCATATTACCACCTATACTGCTCTGGTAAGCCTATCACCTGGTGATCCCTGGGTAAAGACTCCTAGTGCCCGTGACAGTAAGATCAGGCCATGACAGACCCAGATACGGAACCTACCGCTAAAGAGATGCTGCAGCATCTGGTCAGCCGTGTGGAGCAACAGGATGCTCGCCAACAGCTGTTACTTCAATGTTACCAATCATTAACCTCCCAAGGAACATCTGGACAGACTGTTACAGCTAATATTGAAGCTCCTGTGCTTTCCTCCGTTTCCCCAGTGCCATCCCAGGTGTCTACAGCTCCTACGCTTCACCTGCCTACTCCGTCAAAATATGACGGGGACCCCAAAACTTGTAGAGGTTTCCTTAACCAATGTTCAGTCCATTTTGAACTCCAACCTCAAAATTTTTCTACCCATCGTTCCAGAGTGGCCTATCTTATCTCATTGTTTTCGGGACAAGCCCTGGCTTGGGCCTCCCCCCTGTGGGAAAGAAACGATCCAATTCTACAAGATAGTGCCAAATTCATTTCCACGTTCCGAAGTGTGTTCGATGAACCAGGTCGTGTGACCTCCGCTGCTTCCAGCATTCTTCGTTTGCGACAAGGCTCCCATACAGTAGGACAGTATGTCATTCAATTTAGGATCTTAGCCTCTGAACTTCAGTGGAACACTGAAGCATTAGTTGCCGCCTTCTGGCAGGGGCTCTCCGATAAAATTAAAGATGCACTGACTACCCAAGAGCTTCCTTCGTCACTAGAAGATTTGATCTCTCTTTGCCATCGTGTAGATATGAGATTTCGTGAAAGAGAGTCTGAGAAAACAACAGCTGTCAAAGCACCTCTTCGTTTAAACCCTCAATTTCGTCCAGCTCCATCCTCTGTGATTCCCATGGAGATAGGACGTTCCAAATTATCTTCAGAGGAAAGGAAACGAAGAGTAAAGAATAGACTCTGTATCTATTGTGCTGATTCCACGCATATGCTCAGCTCTTGCCCTAAGAGATCGGGAAATGCCAGGCCCTAACTAGTTCTGGAGAGGTGAAGTTAGGGTCCCTGGAGTCCTCTCCATTGTCTATGAAATCTAAAGTCTGCGCTTTTGATGTTACGATTTCCTTTGCTACCAAATCCTTTGAGTCACAGGCATTGATTGATTCCGGAGCAGCAGGAAATTTCATTTCTAAATCACTAGTGAATCAATGGTTCCTACCAGTGATCACTTTAAAAACACCCATTACTGTGACGGCTATAGATGGATCACGCCTCATCAATGGTCTCATCACCCAGAGTACGTCTCCAGTAACCCTTCAGATTGGTGTACTACACCATGAAGAAATTTCGTTTTTAATTCTTCCAGTTACGACAAGTCCGATTGTCTTAGGCCTTCCATGGCTTCAGTGTCACTCTCCCCAGATTGACTGGCGCACCCCTCAAGTTACGTCTTGGGGGTCTGAATGTCACCATCGTTGTCTCTCTCAAGTTATTCCTATTAAAGTACAGCAATCGTTCATCTCATCTTCCTCCCCGGGACTCCCTCCTCAGTATGCTTCATTTGCCGATGTGTTTGATAAAGCTCAGTCTGAACGTCTTCCTCCTCATCGTTCTTGGGATTGTCCGATCGACCTTCTACCTGGCAAGACTCCTCCCAGGGGTCGGGTCTATCCTCTCTCGTTACCTGAAACTCAAGCCACATCTGAGTACATACAGGAGAATCTCCAGCGTGGGTTCATTCGACCTTCCACCTCTCCCGCTGGAGCTGGGTTCTTCTTCGTCAAAAAGAAGGATGGATCATTACGCCCTTGTATAGATTTTCGTGGACTCAACGCCATTACTATCAAGAATCGGTATCCCATTCCGCTGATCACTGAGCTATTTGATCGCATCAAGGGAGCTCGGATATTTACTAAGTTGGATCTTCGTGGTGCCTACAATTTAATTAGAATCCGTTCCGGTGACGAATGGAAGACCGCGTTTAACACCAGAGATGGGCATTACGAATATTTAGTAATGCCCTTCGGGCTGTGTAATGCCCCCGCTGTTTTCCAGGGTTTCATCAATGAGATCTTTCGGGACTTATTATATGTATGTGTCGTTGTCTACCTGGACGACATATTGATCTTCTCACAGGACCTGCCTTCTCATCACCAACATGTGGCAGAGGTCCTCTCCAGACTACGGAAAAACTCATTGTTCTGTAAATTGGAAAAATGTTCATTCGAGTTACCCCAGATTCCATTCTTGGGGTATATAGTTTCCGGAGTTGGCCTGAAGATGGATCCAGACAAAGTAAATGCTGTACTACATTGGCCCCAGCCAACTACTCTTCGTGCCATCCAGCGTTTTTTAGGTTTTGCCAATTACTATAGACGCTTCATTCAAGACTTTTCATCCATTGCATCTCCCATTGTGGTCCTAACTCGGAAAGGGGCTAATACTAAGCAATGGTCATCTGAGGCTCTCCAAGCCTTTCAAATCCTCAAAGAGGCCTTCTCATCTGCTCCCATTCTGCGACAGCCTGATGTGACACTCCCCTTCTTCCTAGAAGTAGATGCCTCTAATGTGGGCTTAGGAGCTATTCTCTCCCAACGCTCGGAGCAACAAAAATTACATCCTTGTGCCTTCTACTCTCGGGGTCTTCTGCCCGCAGAGAAAAATTATACTATCGGGGACAAGGAGTTGCTGGCCATCAAAGCTGCATTAGAGGAATGGAGATACTTGTTGGAGGGAGCTCGCCATCCGGTGACGATCTTCACGGATCATAAGAACTTGTCATATTTGCAATCTGCTCAATGCTTGAATCCTCGTCAAGCAAGATGGTCTCTTTTCTTTTCCCGTTTTGAATTAATTATAACCTTCAAACCAGCCGCTAAGAACAAGAAAGCTGACGCTCTATCTCGAGCTTTTGTGACGTCCTCTGATGTAGAAGAGGTTCCCAACCATGCTATTCTAGACCCCAAATGTATTTCTCTGGCTGCTTCATCCACCAAAATGCTACCATTTGGGAAGACCCTTGTGCCTCCTACTCTGAGGAGGAAAATCCTTTCGTGGTTCCATGCCTCTCGTTTTTCTGGACACGCCGGTGAACACAAGACCTTTGAGATTCTCTCTCGTAGTTACTGGTGGCCTTCAATGAGGAGAGACGTCAAAGAGTTTATTGCTTCCTGTGATTTATGTTCTCAGTTCAAATCCTCCCGCAGAACTCCAGCAGGGTTGCTGCGACCACTACCCATTCCGTCCAAGCCTTGGACCCATATTAGTATGGATTTCGTTACTGATTTGCCACCAAGTAAGAATCACAATACTATTTGGGTAGTGGTAGACAGATTTTCGAAGATGGCCCATTTCGTCCCTTTGTCCGGTTTACCTTCCTCGTCTACTCTGGCTGAACATTTCATTAAAGAAATCTTCCGCATCCATGGATGTCCGTCTGAGATTGTGTCGGATAGAGGAGTACAATTCGTTTCCAGATTCTGGCGGGCCCTTTGTAAAACCTTGGGCATACGATTAGCACTCTCATCGTCTTACCATCCGCAATCTAACGGACAAACGGAACGAGTCAATCAAGATCTTGAGACTTTTATTAGGATGTTCTCTTCAGCCAACCAAGACAACTGGGTAGAATTGCTCCCTTGGGCTGAATTCGCCCATAACAACATGTACCATGAGTCATCATCCAAAACTCCATTCTTTGTGGTCTACGGTCACCATCCGTCTTTTCCGGAATTTCCTGCCCTCCCGCCCACCCAAGTTCCTGCTGTGGAGACTGCTTGTCAAACCTTCAAAAATATCTGGTCTCAGGTCAAAACCTGTTTAAAGAAGACATCTAATAAATATAAGTCTTTCGCAGATAAGAAGAGGCGGGCTATTCCACCACTAAAAATTGGAGATCGTGTCTGGTTATCTACCAAAAATATTCGTTTGAAGGTTCCATCTATGAAATTCGCCCCTCGTTTTATTGGTCCATATAGGATCATTCAAGTTATCAATCCAGTATGTGTTAAACTTCTTCTTCCTAAGAATCTTCGGATTTCCAATGCCTTCCATGTGTCCTTGCTCAAACCTCTCATCATCAACCGTTTCTCGACTCCTCCCTCAGCACCGCAGCCAGTTCAAGTTCATCAGGAGGAGGATTTCGAGATTACTGAGGTATTGGATGCAAAAATTTCGCGAGGAGTCCTCCGTTTCCTCGTTCATTGGAAGGGCTTTGGTCCTGAAGAGCGTTCATGGATCAAAGCTGAAGATCTTAATGCTCCTGCCCTTCTGAAGAAGTTTTATTCCAAAAATCCGGACAAGCCCGGTTCCAGGCGTTCTGTGCCCACCTTTAAAAGGGGGGGTACTGTCACTCACCGGACTGTGAGTGCTTCTTCCCGGACATTTAGGAACCGTGGCCGTCCTCCATCCTGAGGGACTGCGCATGCGCAGCCCTTTCCATACCTCCAGTGTATGTTCCTTTAACTAAATTGGCAGATCAGGCAACCTCCCTATATTAAGCACCTGTGGTCAACACCACGTTGCCTGATCTTGGAGTCTCATTCCCCATGAGTCTCTGAAGGTGTTCCTGTGTTTCCTCGTTTATTCAGCCCAGCTGATTCCTGTGGTTTCCAAACCACTTCTACCTCTGTGGTTTCCAAACCACTTCTACTACTGTGGTTCCCATACCACTTCTACCATCTACTGTATCATCGTGACTGTGAGCTGATTCCTATCCGCTGCCTCCGTGCACTACAGTCTTCTAACCACTTCAACTCTACCTTGTATCATTGGGACTGTTAGCTGATGCCTATCCGCTGCCTCCGTGCACTACAGTCTTTCATTCACATCCACTCACCTGTTCATGATTGTGACTGCCAGCTGATTCCTATCCGCTGCCTCCGTGCACTACAGTCTTCAACCTGCAACCCGTCTGTGTTTCATCGTGACTGTTTAGCTGATTCCTATCCGCTGCCTCTGTGCGCTTCAGTCTTCAGTCCTTGTCAACTCTCCCGTGTTTCCTTGAGTCTGCTGCCACTATTGCTACCCGCTACTCTCCGTGATCAACTGTTCCAGTTCAACTCTGCTCTGGTGTCCCATCGTTACTGCACCTGCTGGTTGCTATTGGCTACCTCCGTGTTCCCGCAGAGACCCGCTGCTGTTACTTCTCAGCGCTACGCATCCATCTACTGCTGATCCGCTCTCCACGCCTTCCTGGGTTCCCTGCTGGTCTACCTACCTGTGCGCTGCACCTGCTAGACCACCGCTTCACCCATCCAGGGACTTTGCATCCTGCCGGCCTCCTGCCGTTCAGGTATCTCTGCACTTCTGTCTGACTGCCTTCTCCTGAACCACGGTATGCATACTTCCCATTGACTGTGCTGTGTATTGCATACCTTGCTGGACTGTGTTGGTTCTCCTCTGGAGTGTACTATCCGCTGAGTCTATTGCCATCATTGACTGTGTTATCTCATGCTGGATTACTTCAAGAGACTTTCTATATTGGCAGTGTTGTTCAGTCATTTATACATTTATATTGTGCATATTACTGTGGATCAAAGTCAAGGTGCCCGTGTATATATTGTGTTGCAGTCTCTCCCCGTGCACCTCCTCACATATATATTCAGTGGTACAACTTGCTAGTGGCAGACCACTGACCCCTGTTTCCAGTTTCACCTGCTCCAGTATCCTCTCACATAGCAGTGGTACAACTTGCTAACGCAGACCACTGACTCCCCGGATACCTCCATTTGGATTCCATTCCTTCACTCAGACAGCGGTACAACTTGCTATCCGCAGACCGCTGACTCTCATCACCTCCTCGTTTCTGTTGGACATTCCTCCTCACTATAGCAGTGGTACAACTTGCTACCGCAGACCACTGACTACCTTCACGTGTCCTTTGTCCATACAGTTCCTCGTGTATTACTACCTCCATATTGCCAGTGCTGCTAGTCATAGACTTTCCTGAGCATCTCATCATCTGCTATTTCCTGTTCCGTGATCACCCTGCTACCAGAGTACCATATTACCACCTATACTGCTCTGGTAAGCCTATCACCTGGTGATCCCTGGGTAAAGACTCCTAGTGCCCGTGACAAACCCATTATAAAGTTCTCACCAGGTGGTACAGATGCTCTACTCACTTGGCTAAAATCTATCATGGGGTCCCGGCTTCCTGCTGGCGTTGCCTGGCTCCCCGCTCCATATCTGGTGAGATTGTCCTGTGTTACAACCCTTTGGTCTCAAGTTATAACTCTTAAGTAGGCCAATTCATGGCTCCCTGGCTTCTCAACAAAACAAACATGCCTTTATCATGCTGTGACAGGAAGGACTGCCTATGCCACCTTGTCTGTTGTTGCAGCTGGGCTTACTTTGCCATTGTTCCCTTTTGTTATCCCAAATGTGCCCGCTTGCCGCAGTAGAAGGGGCTTACAAAGGCTGCCACCACTGGACTTCTTACCGGCATCCAGAACCGGGTTTCTTCTGGGTAACTGACGCTGCTAGCATATCTTGTTGATGGTGTACTTGGGCTGGTACTCCTGATCTCTTACTATGGATCAGGGAAGCTGTGGACGGATCCCCCCTGGCCTATCACACTGACCAGGGCTGCATGGATAGCAGGCAGAGCGGTGGTACCGAAAAGCTTGGGTCCAAACCTCAGAAACAGCCGGCGAACTGATTAGATTTAGGGTCTAATCGGCAGGTCACAGGAATACAGTAATATTGAAGACGATTTCAAGAAGGTCTTGAAGCAAGATGTTTTTGCTCTCACACTGTTTGAAAGTACTAGTGTGATCAGGTCAGATGAAAATCAGAAGAACAAGTTTCATCAGGATGCACCCTATTTACACAAACATGGATTTACATGCACTGGAAATAATGATAGTTCTAGAAACACTGTAATGTCCTGCATTACAAGCAGTCCACAATGTTCAGAAAGATTTGAATGACAAAGGCCCCACAGTAACGACCCCCTGCTGGGCCTTTGGCCAGAGCAGGCCTCTAACACTTCATCACAAAACTTATTTAGCAATTCCTGCTATCAGACTCCCTCCCCATGCCTAATTAGAGGTTTTCACTAGCAACCTTACAAACCCCACACAATGACACTTCCATACAAAACACATCCCAATACATAAAAGACCTCCATCCACAAATACCTATTGTATCAGATTTATACATCAGAAATAAGGCATATCCTTTAGTAAGGTTAAAACAGGAAAACAGAGTTTCTACCCCGGTCTCAGAAATAACGATTTCCTATCTCAGAATATATACAATATAAAAAATAAGTACATATGCAATTATATAAATAAGCGCTCTGCGCTATTTCCTTTACGTAAATTCATACCAGAATTTATTTATCAGTGATCCAGTCACACATGCTTTAAAAATCCTTTCTGAAATTCCTTCTCTCAGCAGCAAAAGTTGTTATACCAGTCCGCTGGAGATCCACCTCCCCAGCTAATATACAAGGTTAAAAAGGTTGGAATTTTATAGGTCAAAGAATGTAGGATGGATGCTATCAGCAGAAGACTGATTTGAAATTGTACTATGTTATTTTGGGACCATGGCTGGCATTCACAGACACGGCGGAATTGCGCATATACCTCTAAGGGGCTAGTTGGTCTTTTCTAACATGTCAATTGCCCTCTTAATGCCTACTCAACGATTGTGGAAATATAACAATACCCAACCACTCAGCAACCACCCCCCCCCCCCTCGTCTATATGTTGCATGTTTTAAGGTTATAAGCTTGAGATATATTTGACCAATGTTATGTCCTCATGCTACAATACTGGCCTGGTGCCAACATGCTTTTCAATTGGCTGACGACGCTAAGCAATGTTATCTGCATTGTGCTACAGTGACGACTGTTTTTCAAAATCCAATAAAAACGTATTCATAAAAAAAGAAATAGCTGGCTACTTATACAGTCTGCTATTTTTACACAGTCAACTTACTCAAAGTCAATTATTTCCTCACTATTAACTTGGTGAATAAAATTCATTAATGTCAGTAGAATAATATTGAACACAGTACATAGTGTATTCATTGAAGTTGTTTCAATGTTGTACATATAATACTATTAAAATGAAACAATAAGAATTTGGGGATTTGTGTTATGTCAAACATAAAGTGAATCACTAAGTTATATTGTAGCTTTTTGGGACTAATGGAAGGAACGCTTTGTGTGCCCTCCTACGATATAAGTAACAAATAAATATTGAACTGAGGGCCATACAATTCAGTAGGTTACCTGGGACGTACTGCGCTTTGGGATTTTACATTAAGAATGTATTAATTCTGGCTAATTTGCTTTGGGGTTTTTTGTGCAGGAGTTCAGCAATTCAAAAGTTACAAGCACAAGGAGTCGGGACATCTCACCACAGCGTACAAGGACTCAGGTGAGGGCATACAAAGAAGTAGATTGGATGACAATTTGGGCTACCTGTGGGTGAATTGTACTTTACAAAGTTGTCCATCTAAACATCAAAACATACTTTAGATTTCTAGAGGGCCTTTCTATATATGTTCACGCATTGTAATCATTGTATGTTTTATTCTTGTCCCTTATTATTTAGTACTGCAGAATGTGTTTGTGCTATGTAAATAAGGGAAAATAATTTACAATTCAAACAATCTGCATCATGAAAAGTATTCAGTCACATCTATTAACAAGATTATACCTCCATCAGGGTCGAGCAGCATTCCCAGAGCCTGAGTGGATTAATCGGGATAAAATACTTCGACCAGTGGGAGCACAAGATAAGGTTCTGTCTGTGTGTGGCCATGCACTTATACTTGCTAACCCATTCAAAATGTGCATTTTTAATCCTGGTCCTTAAGGCTTTGCCCTAAAATTTCAGAAAGTTGTGGAATATAGTGAATACATAGTTGCATATAGTCCATGATTTCTTGAATGTATTTGGCTTTATTTTTAATATTGGGCAAGTGCACAGTGCAACATTTTTAATTCTGAATGCAATAGTTTGTATCCATTTATCATGTGTGTTTTGTTATTGTTAGATTTGATGATAAAATACAACTCCATTATATTTTATTCTTTACCTTAAAGCAGCAATACCACTTTTTCTGTAAATAACAAAAACCTTTTAAGCATCCAACTGGTAGTCATTTTAGTTGTAATCCTACAAATCATTATCTCTTTTTCAAAATCTCTCTGGTTGACTAATTGAAATGGCTGCTAGACACATAGTCAGTCTGCGACACAGACACAAGCTCACAACTCTCATCATTTCATGTGATGACAAATAGGAGGCCGTGTAGACAGAGCTGAAAGGGGCGTTCAAAAGCATCACTGTTCACTGCATCATGTGCCTGTGGTTCCCATGGGAGTCCAGAATCATAAGTCATTCATAAAAGCTGGAAGGGAAAAACCCGAAGCTGCTGCGCGTGCACATGCGCAGCAGCTTTCGTTTTTCTGGCAGCTTTCGTTTATTCGGCAGCTCTATACTATCCAGCAGTCGCTGCACTGTCAAAGAAGCGTCCACGGCGGTGCTGTACAATACAGCTGTATTGTACAGCACCGCCGCGGACGCTTCTTTGACAGCGCCGCGGCTGCTGGATAGTACAGGGGCACTTCTTTAGTGGAGGGGAGGAGTTTCTGGAGACCCAGAAACCCCCCCTGCGTGCGCCACTGATACAATAATTTACTATTGCATGTTCTGTGTTCTCTGAGTTTCGGACTATCTGTGATATTGCATTGTATCTCACCACTGATTCCTTAAGCCAATACATAAAATGCTTACATTTTGGTTCAGAAAGAAGAAAGCTTTGACAAAACAAATGAACTTGCCTGGAAAAATCGTGAGACCTTCCTAAAACCGGTGAGAAAATATAGGTGTGTATATATGTATAATGTTCTCCGGTGTGTACCTGTGCTTTAGTTTTCACACCTATATCTGACAAACCAACTGATGCTACTAGTCTCAGGAAGTGATTTAAATTATGGCAGATATGGCAAAAAAAAGGTTATTAGCATGATAGGTAAACTGAGATTAGGTAATGTCATATTTTGAGGGCCGTGTGAGATAATTCTCAGAGGAAATTAATATTCTAAGGCCCATGTTCGCCTGGTTTCACCACAGTTGTGTCTGAGTAGTAACTTTGCCTAACTAGAACCCTTTTTTCCTCCCACACAGCCACTAATATAAGGCAGCACCACGTTTATCAGATTCACTTCAACTAACTGGATCCACCAGAAATAGCGCAGTGGCAACCAATTGTTGCTTGCCGTGCAGCTGTCCACAATTCTTCTCACACGGTTCAGCCAGATGGGATCCGCTATCACCAGCCTTGGGTTACTCAAATCTCCAGAGCTCTACCCCAACATAGTCTTTTATCCGCCCCAAAGATTCCATTGCTCCTGGGGTGAATTTAACTCAGTCGAGGACTGATGTGTTTAACCCCTTAATGGATTTTATGCCTTAGTTCTACTGTAATGTAAAAGGACTGTGGTGGGGGATATATAAAAAAAATGTGAAGGAGACGAGTAAACAGGTTGGAACAAATTGGAAAACTGTGGAAAGGACATATTTTGGATGAATTTGATCAAAAAATGACATGGGAAATCAATTTTTTGGATTTGTATGTCATGCAAAGGGGGTCTCGGATCTCCTAAATGTACAGAATGGATATCTGTCAAGTGAATGTTTCTGGAGCTTTTACGGTAATGGCTTTAATGGTATTTGCAATGAATATGATATGTTTGAAAATAAGAACAGCCATTTCACAAAGTGAAGTACCAAAGCTGAGACATAATTTAATTCCTCATTTTGTTATAGCGCTTTACTATACAGCAAAAGAATATTACAGGATACAATAAAAGATGATCATTTACAAACCAAATAAAGTGGGAAAGCACAGCACATATATTTTTGTGTGCATGCATGGGTACAACCCACTATCATTTTTGAAGTGCATCTCTGCAGATGCCCTGGGTGACTGATGTTTGCCACAGGAATGGCTATTCCAACAAATGTAAAATCAACCCTTTAATACCGCCTATTATCGCTTTTGGTCTAACCCCAGAATTAAATACAATTTGTCCTTTATTTATTCAACAAAATAGCTTGTTTGATCTTAATTTATGTCTTAAATAAGTCAGCACAATTTAATGTTTGAATTTTATTAGCTTTTGCTCTTATAAATACAATTATTGCATAGCAATTGTCCCACTGAAAATAAAGACAAGTATTAATCAGATCAGTTTGCACGTCTAGCAAGGTCCACTAGACCCAGAAACCAAATTTCAATCTCCCCTTGTAGTTCAAAAGAATGTCCCATTTCAGTAATGAAAATATCATTTCTGCATTCGTAAATGACCCATAAAAAGCATAAATGTGAAAACTTTACTATATCTATAATTGAGTATTTTTAAAAAAATATATTTTATTTTACTTTATTGAGTTTTTTACGTAAATAGGGGGGGCTACTGAAAAAAAGAAGGGACTTGCACCCAGATCTGAAGATAAATGCATCAAGCACATTACAGATAAGCACATGTCAGAAATGCAATTGCATTGAAAACAAAAAGAAGAGATGGGGGAAGTCAACATAATACTAAACTAGATGATTGGCAGGTGTAGTGCTGAGCGGAATTAGGGGAGAGATCAGCTGAAGAGAGGAAAGAAAAAGGGGGAGGGGGGTAAGAAGGTCATGTAAGTACAGGGAAAAATATTTGACAAAGAGAGAATGAATCATTCGAGAATGTTGAGCTCTCAAAGCATTTGGGTCATGTATCAAGTGAAAGTGAAAAATTAACAGGCAAAATACTCGCGCCAGTATTGCCAGGTTGAAACAAATTGATTGGGTCGATCATTTAAAATACTAGTTATATGTTCTAGATGGGACACTCTGCCTTCTTCCAATTTCTAGAAATTAAACATCTAGCAGCAGTGAGAATGTGATTTGTGAGTTTCCAAATTACTCTGTAGAATATCAGGAGGGAGGTGAGGGAGAAGGAAATAGGAAAGATGGAACGGAAATTGTAAGCAGGTAATGTTGTGGATAATGTCTGCAACCTCTTGCCAGAAAGGAATAATTTTAGGACCACTCCACCAAATATGGGACAGGGAACCCTGCTGACCACAATTACGCCACCAGAGATCTGTAGTTAATTGAGTATTTTTATAACAGAAAATTGCAATTAAACCATACGTGTGCATGCACAATCATTAACATGCCATGACTGATATTTTAGACTCAACTGCAAATGGAGGCTTCCCATGACCATTGGAGTCCAGCTCATTCTGAGGGCCGGAGCAGAGAGGTAAAGAATTTGCCACTCACATCCTTCTCCCTTTATACTGACTTTTATTGTTTGTTTGTTAAGCAACTTCAACAAATGCCAAATACAAAGCTAAGATCCATGTCACATGACAGGACTACAAAAGATGTAACCATGAATAAAACAAATGGAGAAATGAGGAGATGTGGGGGTCTAGTTTAGTTTTCAACTAAAATTGCAGGAGTTACTAGAAAAAACCATGTCTGACTTTGTCCTGTATTAGGTCCCATCCCCGACTTATTATTTTTAAATTTGTGACAGCTTCATTATTTCTTGTAGTGGCCTCTAGAAGGTCCTTACGGCTGGTAAGCCAATAGATCAATACAGATCTAGATGCAAAGACCAGACATGCGTTTTAAATGCAAACCAGTGAAATTAGCCTTTAAACCAATAGTAACAACATGACAGGCAGATTTAAAATTACGCACATGATATGTGTGTCTATAGGCAACTACTGTCTGGAATCCTACATTTAGATACAGGACCCAGTATCTTTCACTTCACAGTGTGGCAAGTACAGCTGATACAAGTTCACTGAGATATAATCAAGTGATCGCTGACATCACAAAGGCAGAGTTGAACTACCAAACAGTATTTAATGCTGCTCTGTCTGTCATTCCCTATCAGAATATCACCTTTGCTATTCTGAGCTCCTGAGCATGCTATCCTGATTACTATTTGACTTCTGATTATATGACCTGGCTTGCTCCTGTTTTAGGCCCTAACAGATTGATTTTGAACTTGGCTTTCCATGACTATTCCCCCTGACTGATGATTTGGTTTTGTGTTACCTGCTTCCTGCCGACCTAGGCTAGTCTGACCACTCTGCTTTCTGTGCTTCTTTCTGTAGTGCTCCGCCCACCACGCTTAGGGTCAATTTGGTACACTGCGACCTGGTTACTATGGTAGTCAAATTGGAAGCTGATCTTGTTGCTCCAAGTTTGTACCCAGTGGCAGTCCATTTTTGGCAGCATTAATGATACATGGGCATTTAAATTGCTGTGTTTGTCACTAATCTACTGTAACTCGACATCTACAGGTTGTAGAAAAAATATAGGGGCAAAAATATAAATCAGGTGATCTATTATAACAAAATTAAAAACAAATTGCAAAGTTGAGATATATTTAATTTTATGTGCTAGATTTAAAAAAAATATTTGAGTTTTTCTTTAATGGACTTTTATTGTTTTTCAGCCTACATCACCCTGTTGTTACATTCTTATCTAAAGTCCACTGGCAATACAAAATAACGTTAAACAAAGCATAAATGCCCTGTAATCCATAGAAACCAATCAGACATTTGTAAGTGTTGTACTTACAACTGGTGCATTTCATTAAAGGATACATTTACCTGGTTTATTGCTTTTTATTTGTAGATAAAAATGAATATTACTATGCAATAACATATATTATTATATATACCTATCCATCTATGAATAAGGGAAATATTCTATATAGATTTACTTGAAGTAAAATAAAATATCCATTGATTCCAATCAAAACAATGCCTCCTGTTGTTAAAATATTGTGAAAATGAATTTCAATTAAGAAGTTCAATACTTATTAAAGCAAATATTTTATAATGATTTGTTCCTAGATTAATCAAAGAAGTGTCTCAAGGACACCGACAGAAACTGCAGTCAGTCATTCATATGGTTCACAATATCAAAAACTTGAGAGGCCACAGAAGTTGGAGCAACAATACAAGCCAACAGTTACTAATAATCCAGAGT
The DNA here is from genome assembly GCF_038048845.1 of Mixophyes fleayi. Classification (NCBI taxonomy): domain Eukaryota; kingdom Metazoa; phylum Chordata; class Amphibia; order Anura; family Limnodynastidae; genus Mixophyes; species Mixophyes fleayi. The sequence goes on from NC_134409.1 coordinate 97,043,534, forward strand.
CATGTTATATGGGATCCAAACATGCTCAGCAAACACAGCACCATCTATCACTGGGCTCTCTTTCTGAACAAGATCAACAGTATACACAGACTAGCTATAAGCAAGAGACAAAAAATGATGCTGTGTGGTCTGGATACAAGCCTGCAGGGCCACTGTCTTGTCACACACCACAACACCAACAATTGTTAGGTTACAATAATGACAGTGAAAGTCCATCGTTTAAAACTATACTGAGGGCAACTGCAATGCAAACAAAATGGGAAACATCACCAAATATTGTTGTGTCACGCCCAGCGTCTCCCCAAGGATCTAGTCGCAGGAACTCACACAGTCTGCACTTATTACCAGAAGCTAGGTCACAAAATGTTAGAGAGGCAAAATACTTTCCACCAGATTCTGAGAGGAAGGTTTACACTCCACCAGAACCAATAAAAAGGGAATTTCAGAGGCTACAAACACCTCCCTCGAATACAATTTTGGGGAGTACCAAGGGACCACATACTCCTTCACCAGGAACAACTCATTGTGATTTGCAGGAGCTACACATATCAAATATACCTGAGATTATCTGTAAAGGCTTCCTGGATCAATGCTTTAAAATATCTCCAAAGACAGAGTCTGTTGGCTCTGAGGGGCAACCACCTCAGCACCCTAAAAATGAAAATTCACAGACTAAAGGAATTAAAGCATTCCATCACAGTGAATGCCCCTCTGATGAGAGAAATTCACAGCACACACAACACCATCCAGATTCAGGCTTTCTTTCTGACCAGGATCTACTATGTACTGAGACCGACTGTAGTCAAGAGATCACAAATCATGCAGGGCGGTCTCGATACAAGCCTGCAGGGCCACTTTCTTGTTACAGACCAGAGCCACAGCCCCAAAAGCTTGTGGATTGGTACAGTGGCACTGAAAGCCCATTGTCCAAAGTTGTACTGCGGACAACTAGAACACACACAATGGAGGAAACATCACAAAATGTTGCTCTGTCACGCCCAACTTCTCCTCAAGAAACTGGTTATAGGAAATCACAGAGTCTGGAAACAATGACAGAATCTAGGTCACAAAATGTTTGTGATCTAAATTTTTTCCCACCAGAACCCACAAAAAGTGAATACCAGAAGATACAATCACGTCCCATAAATACCATCATCAGTGGTTCCCAGAGACTAGATACTCCTTCACCAGAACCCATATCATTGAAGAGCTTACAAAGGTCAAATACTCCCGAGACTATTCATGAGGACTTCCTGTGCCCATACTCTAAAACATCTCTATGGACAGAGACTTCAGGTTTTGAGGGACCATCATCTTCACATGTTAAAAATGAAAATTCACAGACTAAAGGAAATACAGGTTTCCACCACAGTGAACATTCCACAGCTGAAAGAAATACTGCAGACTATGTTGAGACCTGTGACATGTACCTGAATACCACTGCAAAACAAATCAAGGTGGGTAGGTTCTCCCTCTGTTGTGTGATCCTTCTGTGTTTAGCCTCTCAAATGACATGTGAAACCTTCTAAATGTGTATGCATCTGTAATGTGTATAGCTTTTGCAGACTAATATCTACATATGGTTATGGAGAGCTATGTCTGGTGTCTTGATGTCCTGTTGACCGATTTCTGTGGCGATGTCGAGGTAGAGCCTGGGGTTCGTATGTTTGTTGTGGGGAGAGCTGTATTACTGATTAGGTGTGAGAGACAACTAACAGGGTTGCGGATATAACTATGCAATACTAAATACAGTTCAAATAGTCTTAAGTAAGATAGGTACAACAGAAAGTCAGGGAGTTGGAGAGGGGTAAATAAAGCAAGTGTTAGTATAGAAAGTAGGTGGAACTGGAAAGTGATAGTCTAGAAAGAAAAAACAATTAAGTATGGGTTTTGAAATAGAGAAGACTAAAGATAGAAAGGGTAAATAACATGGGAAATATGTATTAATGTGGAATGAATTCAAAAATAATATGGCCATTTCCCATCTATGAGGATAAAGGATACATAAAAATAGGAATAAGAATTGGAATACGATGATAGGGGTAATATTAGCGAGAAAAATAAGATTGGCTTCCTCAAACGATGGTCTGTTAAGTCGTCCCAGTTAGTATTAAACATGTTACAGATAACCTTGAATGTATAACCTTTTGTAATGCCATACCTGTTTTTTTTTGTTCTTATGTTACTTCAAAACTTTTACAAATAAAGATATTTAAAAAAATGGCTTATATAGGGAAATATATAGATGTAGGTTAATTGAATTAGGTGGAATGAAATAGATGATGTAGCTAAAGTAGACTGATAGGTAAAGAAAAACTAGGTAAATATGGATAGCTGAAATAAATTCAAGTATAGAAAGAAATGATACGAACAAAAAGTGTGTTATAGAGAGTATGGTGCATGGCAGTATGTGGAGTAGAAGTTAAACAAATAGGAAAATAATGTATGAGAAAAACTGTTGGATGGCATATAGGGGTTAAAGGTAATGATGCAGTATTGGTAGGTGTTTATCTATGAAGGCTCTACATCACTACAAAATCCGTACACCACATACAGCTTAGTAATATCTATATATTAATCAGTCAAAAATTTGCATACATGTTTCTGTCTTTATGAATACTGTCTTATTTTTTTGTTGCAACAAATGAGCATAAACTTACATATAAGCAACAATTAGAGTAAACTAAAACAGACAATAACACTAGTTTCATTGCATGTGACTGATTTGAAAAATACACAGTCTGTTATGTTTACCCATACAGCTAAGAACCTTTGATACCGGAAAAAAAAATCCATAATTATAACTGCGGTATAATATTACACAAAAAAAATACTATCTGCAGTCATATTTGTAGAGTTTTTATACAATAGTACTTTTTTTTATGGATGATATGTAACACAGTGATTTGAAACTAAGCATATTTACAGATGGTATATTTTAAATCCATTCAGTTCAGGTTGTGTTCTGTTATTTCTAATGAAAATAAAATAGGCCCCACAACATGTGAAACTCATTCAGAAAGTCTTCAAAGGAACAAATACAGGGATATAGTTTGTTTGCATATAGCAACATTTAAGTGTATAACCTTAATATCCTATATTTTAAAGTGGGCATATCCTCCACAAATACCTTTTCATACATTTCCAAAGCTATAGCCTTATTCCACTACACGACTGCAACAAACGTGTACTTTCTCTGTCTGCCTCCTCCTTGTCATATGAATAAATGGGTGAAACAGAATGTAGAACACCATTTTAATGTACGGTATTTATACAATAATTACTTTGACAAAACAAATCAATTGAATGTTGGTATTTATGTAATAATTTCTTTGACAAAACAAATCAATTGAATCTTGTGTTATTTTACTCATAATGTATTTGATAACAAATAGGGAACACATATGGGTACGTACTTCGTTTCAATCCAAGTACATCATGGCCAAGCTACTCTGATATTATATCAGGTTTCCTGTGGACCTCCATCGGTTGTGGACTACAAATCCCAGCATGACCCGTCAGACTTGTAGTGCACAGCAGGTGGCATACCACAAATCGTCTATACCGTCTTTAGTCATATTTTATTGTGTATATATACACACACACATGCTATAAAGTGGTACCGTAATACAATCTTGTTTCCGGTACTTATTAATCTATGCATTAGTTGCAGGCCTGTGTGTTAGTTCCTGTGTGTGTAACACTGTCTCAGTGTAAACTTCCTATTTCACTTTTTTCTTTTCCCTCATTGGCCAGATCCCTCACCCCTCCTCTATGCTTCCCCCCTCCCCAGCTGGTACCTCCTTCCTAGCTGGGTTAGTTTTTCCTGTCCCCTCCCAGGAAGTTTGTAAAAAAAAAAAAAATTAGAAAAAATGATATAGGAAACAGAGATAAAAAGGTTACAAAAAGAAAAGTAGAAGTTGGGAACTTTTGAGTGAACCCAGAGGAAAGGACAGGGAGGGGGGCGCCTGGTCTGGGACAGGGGTGTGATCTGCAACCCACACAAAACACGAGGCCAGATCATCTGTGACTGGAGGGCTAGGCACAGACATGACGGTGAGATTGACAGAGTGCTCAGCACTCTACCTGTGTGTCTTTTATCTGTATGTTTTGTAGATGGAGCCATGTTGTATATTCAGTCCGACTGTGCTTTTCATACGATCACCCGAGGAGTCCTCTAAACGTTATTTGTGCATTATATAGGGATAATATACATGTTCACAGAAGTGTCAGGTACATGCAGTCTAGTGTATATGGGCGTGTTTATGAAACGGCTTTACTGTATTTATTAAATACAAATGACCTGTCATTGTGTCAGTAATTTCACTGGTTATAAATATCACTATTTCAGCTCAAAACAAATCTATGCATTCAGTTACACTTCTTTATTCTGCCTAAGACTGCATACATATAAACTGTTGAGAGGACTTATTTGATTTGACTTAATCTGTTTGACCACAGTGGATGTTTTCTGCTTGTTTTCGCTGGAGAATGAGACATTTTAGTTTCTGTACCAAAACATTCTACAGATACTTTGGTCATAGTATAAGCATTGTGGGATATTTTGTACAGTGCCAAGAGGCACAGAAATCCCACATTCGTTTGAACTAAGAATTCCTGGTTATTGCCTAGATTATTGTAAGTTGAGTTTTAATTTCATTTTGCTTTGTAGTGAATCCAAAGTCTGATATTGAGTGCAGCATTGTTTTTGTGTGTTTCAGTGTTATTGAACCAAAAATTATAGGATGGGTTTAAATGTGTAATCAAAACGTTTATAGTCATTATTCATATGCAGTGGATAGTTGGAAGATATATAATTATCCACCATCCATGATGTTAGTGAAATTTAAAATTATAAAACCTTTTTTTTGTATTTATTGGGGTCATTTAACCAATGTATGCTTTGTGGCATAGTTTGTTTACTGCATTTCTGTTATTTCCTATGCTCTATGTAGCATTAGCATGTCAACACCCTTCTGATGCATCAGATGCACATGCATTAGTCAGTGATATAATATAAACCTGTCAGCTACTTCTTCATAGTTCCATTCTCTCTGTTTTTGTATGTTTTCACCCCAAATCATTCCTCATTGGAGTCTGTTTACCTTTCTTTTACTCTGATCTTTTTTTCTCTCTCTCTACAGATGGTCTTTTTGTGTTGCCTTTATACTATACCATTTTTGTTATGCATTTTTTTTGTTTAATTTTGCTGTATGCTGAGGTCATGAGACACATGTCTCTCTTTCAAATAGTTGTTATCAGTAACCCTGTCTTATGTCTTAACTCTATATGTGTTTCTTTCATTGACCAGCTGCATGTTGATGTAACTCCTCTTGCTGTCTCTTTATTGAGTGAGTGTCTTTTGTATCCATCTGTGGTGTTGGATGTCTGAAGCCCTAGGTCATGCTCTGTATGAAGCAGTCTCACTTTTCGGTAGTCTCTCGTGTGGTATTCAAAGGGTGAAACAGAATCTGCCTAATATCTCCGATGTCTCTCTGCCCCCCTTTGCCCTCCAACCAGAGGGATTCTGGCCAAGGGGTGGGAGTCACTTGCGTCCTTTCTCTTAGAGACGGCCACTCTGTAATTGGAGAAGAAAAGGGCTGAAGAGAGGGAGAGAACCAAATGTCAGATTAGACAGTGCTGGTCCTGGGGCTAAAATGTTATAGCAAATTATTAATTTAAATAGTTACAGCATAATGCATCCTTCATGTAGCTAGAATATACAGTTAGAAACTATCACAGAGTTACTGAGATGAAAGAGAAGTAGCAGGAGACAAATATATATTCAGAGACCACTGTTAGTGAAAGTGAGAGAACAGTATCCTTACGAGTTAGGTAAACCGCCCGAGAGCCATTTGACCTGTCTATACCATGACGGAGTCCTCTTACTTCAAAGGAAACTGGGAAGAGGGACAGTCGAGCATGAGAATATAAATAACCGAGACATATGTAGAAAATAAGGAGGTGAGACGTCCACATGTTGCCCAGGAAAGTGCCTTCTGCTTCCACAGAAAGAGGTGCCAGCACAGACCTGGAGGTATGAAGTGTCTGTCAGGCATGGAGACACCTGGTTAACCCAATATATACATACCTCTGTATCTCTTGTTTATGTGGTCTCTGTCATGCTCTTGTTTGTTCCTCCTGCCTCATTCCATTCTTCCTGCATTCACCTGTCCCACTCTTTGTATACAGCTGAATGTTCAGTTGCAGTCGATGTGTGTTTCCTCCTTACAGCCAGATCTGTTGAACTTCAAGAAGGGCTGGATGTCCCTGCTCGATGGCAATGGAGAGGTGAGAACCTACCTTGGTTGTTATAACACTTCTTTGTTAACTTAGCCACTGTAGTTTACATTGTGCCATAGGGATGGAGTGGGCCATAAAGGACATTAAAACACTCACTTGTATCCAGTCATTTGTTCTATATGTATCAGGTTAATGGCAAGTATTACTTTTAAGTTACATAAAAATTACATATAATTGCATTGTATTCTCAAAAGCTATATTAAGTAATAATCGAATCATCCTGGGTTAGGTTGAAATGAAGAACTTGGTAGTTAGAATTATCGTTTTTATTACCTCCAAACCAAAAGTTACTACCTGGCTACTTGATTGAGTGTACATTGTGTATATAATAGTGCTTCATTCTGGTTACTCTATAACCAAAGCCATAGTTCTCCCAAATTGGTTTACATATGATATTCTAGATACTTATCCCTGGAATAATTATTCTGTGTTAGATTAAGAAAGCTCAAACTAAGATGAACACTTTTGGAATAACCACAGCTCCAGCAGTGTAATGTGTCCGCTTTATAACTTACACTTATAACAAGTGCCTGTGATAGATGACAGCTGTAATGCAGCAGTGCTACATAAATATCAGCTGGCATGTGTAGTCCGTGTAGACGGAAGAGCAGTGTTCTTTTGCAGTTGGAAAGCCAGTTCATGAGACAGTTATTTTGGAAAATGTGTCGTGCTTGAATAAATGCTGAAGCTGATTGTGTACACCATAACATTTATGTATTCTCTCTTAGTGGAAGAAACACTGGTTTGTTCTGACAGATTCCAGCCTACGATATTATAGAGACTCCAATGCTGAAGAGGTAAGAAAACGGGTTTGTGAGCAGATATTCTGGGGGCTGTTTAGATACTTTGAATATTAAATAGTGATAGCATTGCAAACTGCTTTCTTCCTAACTTTGTACACTAGTCATATTCACTGTCTATGATGCATGAGTTTGAGCAGTCTGTCATTGACTTGTTTGTGTATAACAGTATTTAGCAAAAGTTAGCCTTAAAGAATACTTGTAGCTTTCTGAGCTTTTCACCTGTGGCCCCCAGCTTCTTCCTGCTTTATTGTCTGATTTCTTTGTTGTAGCTGGTAACACTTGTTTAAAATGCACAGATCTGTTATTACAGATAGGTGTCTTTATTTTATTAAATGTATTATTAAAACGTCTTGCTTCGATTAAGGATTAGAGGTTGTGGTGCATCAGGTTGCCTATCACTGATGTATAAGGTTGGTTATGATGAGGATGCAGAATATGTTGTCAGTGCTATTACATTTGTGGTGATATGTTGACCTGAATTAATTAATGGGGCATTTTATGGACTTGCCATGGAACTAGTGCTTAGAATTTAACCGTGCATGTATTAATATTAACTAAGATCAAGTGCTTTATATGGTTGTATAATTCTCTGGTGCTGTCTATATTTAATATCTAGCCACTCATATAAATATGGTTAAAGAGAACAAAACTGCTGTTTGGCACATCTATAATATCGCCCATTTGCAGCAGGTTGTTATGTTAGTAGGGTGGTGAATCTTTATCTAATTGAACAGATTGTAAGTGGTATTCCTGTAGATTGGTGAGTTCAGGCACAAGGGCAGGAGATGTCACCGCAGCTTATATGAGTGGAATTAATTTTTTTTTCTTTTTTGGATCCATGTCAGAAATCCTAAAGACTTCTTTGTAAAGTTTGATGTGACTTTTCCTGTTTTTTAAAGGAGGGAGACTGTAATATTCTATTAAACATTATTTTTTAATAGTTGCTTTTTCAGAGTTACCATATTCAATGTATTTTTACCTTTATACTTCATATGATATTTTTAGTTTTGGGGTTTTAAGATGACCAAGTCCGAGTGCCAGATATACAATTATCTGCTTTAAGAAAACATCTTTTTACAGATGCTGCAAAATTCTAGTGACAATAGACTGGGTTTTTTGAAAATGACAGCAGATTAGGTGAACTTTTTTTAGGTGAACTTGTATACATACTTTACTGTGGAGATAACTGATTTTAGGTGTTAATGACATTGATTTAAGATTAATGGTATTTGCTTCACTGCTGTATCATAACATGTTCCTCTCCATTACTGCAAACTCCGCTTTAATTGGCAAAGAAACAAAAAACATGCAGTCTTCTTTGTGAACAAACCTAAAACATACATTTGATTTATTAAGGGTTGATTAGCACTAGAAACACGACTTGCCAATAATTTTGCTATGCAGACATGCAGAATTTGGGATATTCTCTTTGCTGGCCTTGGCACACGGTGCATCAATAATTATATTTGAGTCATAATGTCATTGGAGAAATATATTAACATTTCATTGCATTAGCATGTTTTGAGAAGGGTATTATTAACATTTAGCATCAATCCTGAATTATGTTGGTATTTATTCCTATTAACCATCGTGGCCTTGTACCGTACTCTTTTATATATTTGAGATTTATAAATATAACGTGAATTGGGTCACTAATTTTCCTGCCTTGGTAGAACACTCGGAATTTAAAAAGCAAACAAACTGGTATACCCACGTGATATGAAGTTTGCTTGGGCCCCAAAACCATACTTGCTTACTTGTCCAGAATGTCTGGGAGACTCCCAAATTTCTGAAAGGGAGGTAAAAAATGTAGGCAACTATGTAGAAAAGCCTTTACTTCATTTTGAATGCTAAAGTAAACCTGTTATTAGCCTTACCCGACACTTCTCCTGTTTATTCAGGTGTATTAAAAGCCTGAATTATGGGAAAGTAAAGTGTAACGCCCCCTTTGGAGGGACTGCGCAAAGCCACCCACTTGGCAGCAGGTGAGCATCACAGCCAGGAGTGTGGCTAGTAGAGTGTTCAACACTGAGCCTGTCCCTGAAAAACCAGAAGTGTAGTATGATACATCGGGGGTGTAGCTAGCGGTAAGGCACAAAACTTTGTAGATATTTAGTAGTGACATGGGATCCAAGTCCTTATAAGGATTGCTAATTCCTGCCATTAAAGGTGTGAGCTAAGAGCATTTTTCAGGGTTCTTGAGGGGGTCTGGCAGCTGCATGACTACTATGAGAGTTGACTAAAGATATGCACACAAAAGTGACAGTGTCCACCCCAGAAGAGAGAGTAGGGCATTCGTTGACTTACAGCCGTTTAAAGAGAGCAACGTCTGATGGAAAAGAGACCACATGAGAGTGACAGGCAAGTGGGAGAAACAACAGGAGTTAAGCTGCAGAGTGCCTGAGAGGCAAATATCTGTGAGACTCATATTTTAAATAAGTTAACACTTCATTGTAACTGAGCTGTGCTTCAAGATATGTGCTGGAAAGAAATACGTTTGAACCCTTTATTCCAATGCAACTTATGAGCTGTGTTGCAGTGGGTAAGGATATAATTAAAGTTAATGCATTCTAAGGACGTGGTGTGGCACCCATTCATTGTCGACTGTAACTGTATTGTGCGACCTTGCTCACCGCATCGGCTCCACATTCAACTTTAAGTTGTTACTAAACCTACATGTGCAGGGGCGCCTGTATTTTTAACTACACACTGTATCCTGGGACATGCACCTATTATACCACCCCACAGACTTACAATGGGCTATATAAATTAAACTATCTTATTGAAAAAAGGGGAATGTCCTGGGGAAACTATTACATAAAGGAGCCCTAAACATATATACAGTCTTATACTTCATAAAGCAGAATAAGGATTACTTTGCCCATATTGTCACCATGTGAGTATATTTATATCTTTCTGCTTGTGGTTATGTATAAGGTGTGTGAGCGCACACTTCTTTGGCTTTTGACTAATATCAATTCTAGTACTGTCTTAAGTTAGAGTGGCAACTGGCAACCCTCAGAGTAAGACAGTCTACCTTGGTCATCTATGGCACTATATATTTTATTCATTACATTTCCACATGTTCATCTTTTTTATTTTTGTTTTCTTTCTCTGAAATGGCATTTGTGGTTCAGCCTTATGAGCTCTATGCCTTAGACCTAGTGCAATTAGTGTTGTCCTGGAGCTCCCACCTCTCTGCCCCTCTGGAGCCTCCCATTTTGAGGCGATAAAGGGGGAATTCAATTACTAGTGAAGTCTCGATGGCGCCTCGTGTGATGAGACTGCAGAATGCTACTGCACTAAAACATTGCTGATTTTTGTTTGTGTCATGTAGAGGTATGAGGAAAAATCTGCTATGCTTTTACTTACTGGTAATACCAAGAAGAGCTCCTGAGGCTCCGACAGGACTTTGCATTGAATTGAATTGCCCCCAAAAGATTTAATTAATTTTAATAAAATCCCAGCAAATGGAGGGGTTCTGAATTAATTTTTCATGGCCTAAGCTTTCTAGGACAAAAGGGCCTTTCTATGGACTGAATATGTGTATATTCAAAATATGGTGCCTCATTTAGCACTGCGTGCATATCCTGCTAGAAGGTGCTAATGCAATTGCATTACAAGGGGTGCAAATGCTATATATAATGTCCTTTGGTACAACATGGTGTCATTAGATATGTGTATGCTGTTTTAAAGTACACCTGTCATCTACAAACCGTGTAGGCAAGAATGCAACTTGTCAATTCATTAGGAATTAGTTTCAAGTATGTCAGTGGTTCCTGTAATTGTAAGGCTACTTTCTCAAGAATAGTGGTTAAGTTTATAAAATGTCCGTCTCCACTGTGTGTAGGTGACATATGCAATTTCATTTTGAAATTTGTCATTGGAAGGACAAGTCCAGGTAAATTAAACAACTTTTCAATAAGCCCCCTCTTCCTAACTATTGAAGCTATTGGGGTCCAATGGATGGCAGCTGCACATCCACAATAGTGCTGGTTGCTTCTCCAGGCATAAATTCAGCATTGGACCCCCACATTTCTACCAGTTGCGTGAATGGTGGATTTATTGTTTAAATGTTTTTATTTGCCCTGGGTTCTCTACAGCATTGTGTTTTATGGAGTGGTTTTGCTACAAAGTAACAATCTGCATTAATTTTGATGGTTTGCCAAGCCTTTTGTGTATGGATTAGGGAAGAGAACAAACTGACTACTACAGTGGTGAAGCCTAAGGCAGAAATGGAAGGTAGGAAATCCACCGTATTGTTTTGTATGACGTTGCCATCTGCCATATGGCCACTGATGGTGATCTATCAAAACCCAATAATGCAACCCTGGCTTGCCACAAGACACTGCGCCACTTGGGCAGCGCTAATATAGGTGTGATGGGTTGTATCAGTAGGAGAAGTGATTGTACTGTTTGACATGTTTTGGGCAATACTACTACCACCACACAGCTGGCATATTAGTGGAGACAACTACTAATGATACATTTTGGGGCATTACTATTATTAGTGGATTATTATAGTGGGCAGCACGGTGGCTTAGAGATTAGGACATCTGCCTCACAGCACTGGGGTCATGAGTTCAATTCCCGACCATGGCCTTAGATGTGTGGAGTTTGTATGTTCTCCCCATGTTTGTGCGGGTTTATTCCGGTTTCCTCCCACACTCCAAAAACATACTAGTATGTTAATTGGCTGCTATTAAATTGCCCTTAGCCTCTCGTGTGTGTGTGTGTGTGTGTATGTGTTTGTTAGGGAATTTAGACTGTAAGCCAATGTAGCAGGGACTAATGTGAATGAGTTCTCAGTACAGCGCTTTGGAATTAGTGGCGCTATATAAATGATGATGATGATTATTGGGCATGTCTGTATGCTGAGCACTGTAATTACTGAGTACTGCAACTACTGCTATATTATTGTCTATTACTACTAGTGGCTTATTAATGGACATTACTGTATTGTGGACATATTACTGGGCACTATTAATACTGCTTTATAGAATGTTTATATGGCATTAAGGCTTTACTACAAATATTATCACATTAATAGTTTCTTTATTGCTACTACTGTACATATTGGTAGACTACTACTGGAAGAAGTGGATCTTATTATAACTGCAGCTGCTGTATACTGATCATTTGGGATAGACAGATGCAATGAGTAATGCTGGCTTGGGTGTCTAATTTTTATTTTATTTTTTCAATTAAATTTTTGTTGAAGAAATGGTACAAACAAGATGCATAAACAAACAATTTTAAATAGTGGCATGTCTTCAGTTAAATTTTAAGTAGTATCTATAACAAAAAGTGGAGGAGAGAAATGGTAAGGTGCAGGGTAAAATCCAAAGGGCTGTGTAATATAGATTCTGGGGTTACGATGGTAGAGCTTCCTTTCAGAACTCAGAGGGTAGAGACCGCCCTAGAGGGGCTTACCTGGGTACTTCTTTGTATGAAGAGCCAGGGGGCCTAATTTTTAGAAATCTGAACTTTTGCTTCTACTACTAAATGGGAGACCAGTTTTTGTCTGTACCTGCTAACTTCCTGGGGAGGTCGAGAGTGTAGAAAACAGGGATTTTTTTTACTTTCCATTGCTCTAGCACTGGATTGTGATGGGATGCACCCTGTCCCAAAAAGGGACCATTTGTGGGCAAGTCCACCAGTTATGATCTATAGTTCCCCTTTGGCCACTGTCTTGCCAGGAATTTATACTAGCTTTTGGAAATGTTTTGGAGAGTTTATCAGGGGTATAATACTGCCTGCAGTAGATTCTATATATGCGGTCTCTTTGATGCTGTTGGAGATGGAACTTATGGCATCTTCCTCTGTCCTCCTGCCAACATAATTCCTTGGGTGGGGAACCCAAGACACACAATCTCATTCTCTCTAATGATGACACTAGGAGTTAAAGGTGACTTTGTGTAGCAGATTTTACAGGGTTGAGATCATACCTTTTCCTCAGTGGAGACTTCAGACAGATGCCCTAAATTTGGGGGCTGGGTTCCGTTGGAAACTTATTGAGCGGAGTTTCATAAGAAAATTCTCATCTGGAAAAATGAAAAAAATATAGATGTAACCTAGTGGGACTTCTGTGTATCTTCCAGGGATAACCAGAGTCTCTGGTTAGCCAGGTCATTAACAACTCTATATAAGCCCACATTCAAAGCTTAAAGTGGAAAATGTGGGTTGTCAAAGTTTAAGTGTAGGAAGAATGTTTTATAATCTAGGTGGGCACTTGTGTCATGGAAGGCAAAGGTAGCTGTTATTAAGCTCAGATGCATGGCTTTATAATATAGCTTTAAATCAAGGAATCTAAAGAATGGAAAGGGATATTTTTGGGGGTTTGTTGCTCCATATAAACAAAACTAAATACTAACTGAAGACCAGGGGTCATATTCAATTAGCCCCCAGGTTTGGGACTTTAACTGGGTGGGTTTGGAAGCGATACAATAACTTTGGAACAAAGTTAATTTTAATTGCTATGATCCTGCACAACCAAGAGATAAGCTTATTTCAGGATAGCAAATCTTAAGTTTTGTTAGTACATGGGGGAAGTTTTCGTGGTAAAGTGCTATAGGCAACATACGAAGAGGTAATGAACACCTCCAAATATATTATGTTTTGTTTCTGCTACTTAGATTGAGCCGATCGGATAGCTTTCTCAGTTTGTGATGGGACATGTAGAGGCGTGGCTTTCGCCTTAGAGAAATTAATTTTATAACTTAAATGTGCAACATATTCGGTTAGTAAGCTGTATTGGGTAGGGATAGATGTCTGGGAAAGACAGAAGAATGTCATCTGCAAAAAAATAGATTTCGAATTGGCACTGTACCGTCAACAGATGAGAAAGTCCTGATTAATGCCGCAAATGCTCTATGACTAGGCCAAAGACCTGGAGCAGGAATGGGCAACCTTGTCTAGTTTCATTAAAATTTGAAATTGAATCTTAGGGGTTGTCATTCACGATTACTTTGGCCAAGGGTTTGTATACAATGCCTGGATAGCTGCAATAAACTGTCCAGAAGTCTCAAAGTATTAAGTGTTTTCAACACAAATGTTCTAGAATTACCACTGGGGATTTTCTTATATTTATGATTTGGATACAATATATTGCCCGTCTTGTGTTGTCCCAGGCCTGTCATCCCGAGATGAACCCCACCTAATCCTAATGGAGCATATATGGGAGAACTCTATTGTGTCGATTGTCCAGCCAATGTCACAGTTGGCAAATACAGCCTTAAACATATGTAAAAGCACCTGCACTTATTGTGGGAGGAACCTGGGAAAGGGATTGGAGAAGGCTAGTTGGAAGGATTGCTTCTGGCCTAAAGTGATGACCATGGGGAAAGAGAGGTGGCACATAGGGCGTCTTGTGGTCCTTCTTGGGCAAATAGCACATAGAGAAGCATGGCGAGAGAGGTACGGGAAGTTGCTCAAAATCAGTCCTCTAAAATCCAAACAATTTAACACTAATTAGGAAACGGCCAGAAAACCGTTAAGTGGGGCACGTATTTCAAAACATTGTCCATTTAGACATACAATAATTGCTTGGTCCCAAGTATTTTAAAGGATTTGTTTAACTACTTGCATAATGTAGTACAAATATGTAATAACAAACAGGGTATATAATAATTCCTTTTAAACTGTCTCGTAAAATAAGCCAAATAGGCTGAGAACAAACCTTAAGGTTATATTAAAATAACAATTATGAGGTAGAACATCAGAATAAGTAATTTCTTAACAAAAATGGAGAAGTAAATGAAAGTGTAAGTGATGAAGTGTGAAACCTTTCGGGTCCATGGTCCTGGTTCCTCTGGGCTCCGTGGCCCACTCCTTAGTTGGTGGTCTCTGTAGTTTTGAGGGTGTAAGTCGTCTGGAATCTAGTCTTGAGTGGATCTCTTGGTAATTTACCATTAGCCCTGCATATGGGACCAGTCAGTCCATTTGTATAGGCACTGTGATGTCTGACAGTTTGTATAGCAGAGCATCAAAAGCAACTTGGTGCTCTGGTATTTTGCATGTGTCCTAGTGAAGACAGTGAGTGTTTCAGCTCCTTTATAGATTGGCAGTCCCCAATCAATTGCTTGTGACATTAATGAATATATAATGCATTCCTGTTGTCTAACTATTTTTATTGATACAAAATTTCAGTAGACTTTGCGTGCTGCCATTTGGACAAGTCAGAGCCACATTTGAGGCCCTGAAAATCTAGCAAGCTGTGCACCATTGATCTTTTAAAACTGAAACCTGTCATTTGAAATATTATCTTACATAATCTCCTCATTTAGGGAATGTAAATTTGTGGAGCTCCCTCTCATTTCAGATTCACTAGAAATCATTATTTTCCAAAATTCAGATTTCAAGTTAGATTTTAGTGGTGCAGCCTGGACAGGGCTGGAAAGGCATAATAGCCTTTGCTATTTATAGGGAAGCTCTCAGGGTTCGAAGTATGAATGGTGTGTATGATGGGGGAAATCGGGAATTCCTCATTTATCATTATCTAGGTCTGTGTATCTGATGAGGACACGTGTACAGAAAACATTTGTTATGGTCTATAGCTATGAAGGTATTTAGGAATTTTTTTGCTGGTTGATTGAGTGTTTTTTTTTTTGTTTTTTTTTTATCTCTTTGAATACATGTTCTAACTACAATTGCTAATGGCATATTACATGCTGTAGAGAAATAGGTTAGTGCTAGCAAGCTGCAAAAATCTGCATTCAGGCTCTGTCACCAGATGAAAGGTCTGTAAGTGTTCTATGGATCCATAATGGAATTTGTACATTTTTGTGAATCATGCAAGCAAATGTTTTAGCCTTTAGTAAGAGCTTACAGACCAGTTTGTGCCAAGTCCTATGTGCTCTCAAACAGTGCTTTTGTTTTTGTATTTTTCTCCTTAGGCAGATGATTTAGATGGAGAGATTGATCTCCGGACTTGCACTGACGTGCCTGAATTTAACGTACAGAGGAATTATGGCTTTCAGATTCATGTGAGTGTAATATTACACACAGGGATTATTAAGTTGATATTTTTTAAAGTTGAATTCTATGCCATTTAAAATTGCATTAATGAGTTTTCTACAGCATTGTATCTAGGCCCTGACCAGAAAACAATGATGATTTTTAATATTTTCTAGCATAAATCTTTGATCACCTCACACTACACATTAAATATTCACTGGCTTATTTCCTTATTACCCTTTTATGAATTAGTCACTTCAGTGTTGAGATTATTTATAAGTGTAACTATGTCCGTTTAGACATGCATCCTTTTGGTTGTAATTACGTATACAACTTGTTTCTGCTTTTGTTACTTTATTTGAATCTTCCTATTTCACATTTCTGTTTTATTGGCCTTTGGGTTATATATTTTGCTATACGTTCTCTCCTTTTAAGCTGCCCACCCTCTCACCTCGTTATGCGTAATTATCTGAAAGCATGATTGTTGATTACAATGAAATAGATTGGCTTATCACTTTTTCACTCATAGTTGCCATATTCCTTTCTGGAGACTGGAATATTGAAGCCATAGCAATGTTTTTGTATCAACAAATTTCCAGGAATATACAATTAATAAAGCTGGTGTAAGATTGATATGTTGATAGTTTCAGAAATTTACCCCCAATGAATAAGGAGGAATTGTTAATGTGGAAAAAAAAGCAAGCAAGCCTAATCATAATGATTTATATAGTGTGGTCCGCTCTACTCGGCTACTTGTAGTGTGACTGTGGAGATCGGCACTTAAAGTTTACTTGCAGATATTTTGGTGGTGCTTTGTGGATGTGACATTGTGGTAGTTTGCAAGAGTACTCCAATAGTGGCAGGCACTTTGCTGATATGATACGGTAAAAAGAATGCTGTTGGAATTTTTTTTTATATTTTCTTACTCCCTTCTTCCTTACAGACAAACGAAGGTGTGTTCACGCTTTCTGCTATGACTTCTGGGATACGCAGGAACTGGATTGAGGCACTGAGAAAGAATGTTCACCCAGTTTGCATACCTGATGTAACCAAGTAAGTCATGGGTGCTTGGGCAGGTGTGTTATGTAAAATGATTTCTGAAGACAATTACAGTGTAGTGAAACTCTTTACGGGAGTCTGAAAATTACTGAATAATTTTTTATTTTTTTTAAACTCTTTATTTGAAGAGGAAACAACAGGAACTGTACATACAACATTTTTAACAAGAAAAATCTTAATAATCAAGGTGTTTCCTCTAAGTTTTATACTTTTATATTGGTGGGGAGGGTGAAAAGGGAAGGGAAGGAGGGGGGTAGAAAGGCACAAATAGTGTCAACAATATAGCTAATAAATAGATAGGCACGCTAACTTGGAACATTGCTAGGAAAAGCTGGGACACATAGTTACAATGGCTTCCCGAAAGAGAAGTAGCATACAAACATTACTCACCAGCAGCGTACCATATCCAGCCTGAGGGGGTCCAGAGGCGGCCCAAAAGCTATGTTCCAACTGCCGGAGGAGGAGCCGTATTGGATAGGCAGCTACGGCTTTCTAGTAAGTACCACGGGGCCCACACCTTATCGAAATTATATGATTTATCATGGAGGTAACGTTATACTCTCCATGCTTGCGACATGTCCTATGTACGACCGTAACTCCTGCATAGAGGGAGCCCTAGGGTCTTTCCAGTGCTTTGCTATTAGGGATTTAGCGGCTGCCATAATATGGGAGATAAGCTTGTTAGAAGGCGCGCTCTCATCAGGTATAGGGCGAGAGAGAAGGAATGACCAAGGATCCCTACTTATCTGTTGTTCTGACACAGAGTTTATGAGTGTAAGAACCATGTTCCAGAAAGGAACTATACGAGGGCAGGTCCACCATATGTGTAGCATCGTACCTCTCTGGCCACATTCCCGCCAGCAGCTCGGAGTAGCCGTAGGGAACATTTGAGACAACTTAACAGGAGTATAGTACCACCTATAGTACACTTTATAAGCAGTTTCCTTAATCAAAGTAGAGATCGAGCTCTTGGCAATCCCCTCCCTGACCTCCTCCCAGCATAAGTCTACTGGGGGAGGACCCAAGTCATTTTCTCATTCCCGCTCATGTCTGCCTGGAGTATCGAAAGTATAATCTATGAGCCAATTATAGATCTGGGAGATCTGATCATCCCTTTGGTGAGAGGTGAATGTAAACACATGTACTCAAAGGAGGTCGGGGCCCGGAGAGCCTCCTGGGGGGGCAAAGACATGACGAAGTGTCGAACCTGGAAGTACTCAAAAAGGATTGGATGGAACGGTTCAAAATTATGATGAAGTTCTGACATGGAAGCCCAAGTTCGATTAACCACCAGGTCCGAGACCACCCGTAATCCCGCCTTTATCCAGAGTTTAAATTGCTGGGTTGAATTGCCAGGAGGGAAGTGTGGGTTGCCCCAAAGGGGGGAGTCAGAGGTGAAATAGAGGGAAGACAATTTATATTTGACCCGGCATGAGTCCCAGAGGGATAAGCAGAATTTAAGAGATTGAAGAGAGGAGGCCGCTGGTGGTCTATACATATTGGCCAAACCCCAGAGTGATGCCATGGTGGGGACCCCCACATAGTGGGTCTTCAGGTCCACCCAAGCTATGGACTGGTAAGGCGCAAATTACTGATTAATTTTGACAATTTTGTATGGTCTTTGCCTCTGCCCATATTGTTAAATGGGGTGGCAACATATTATAAATACTGCATAATTCAACACTTTATACAGTATAAAGTCAGTCGTCAGTAGAAGGTAGGTAAGGTTTACAAAAACTGGGGAAGGCAAACAATATGCTTTAACCCATAGCACAGATCATTTTAATTTTCTGAACTTTGTGCATAATGATACAATAACCCAAAGCAACCAAACACTGTTATTTTTCAGTTACCTGTATCATCTTTAACAATGGTATCCTGTACCACATCAAAGACACTGTTTGAATAAAATAACATGAAACGAGATATGACAATTGTAACAGTTTCTGTACCTCTCTAGACAGTGATTACATAGTGGTGTGTGGCACAGAACTTGCTGTATGGGTATATGTGATTTGTATAGTGATGCTTCTCATATATTTTAACATTTCTCCTTTTTAGGTTGTCAGAGGGCAATAAGGAGAATACATTTCTGCCTTCCCGTCACACTCAGAGGCCAGATGAACTGCGTCTGGGTACAGAAGTCAGACCGAGAAAAGGAGAGCTGACAGGCTCTCGACAAGGTTCATTTGATTATGTGGAGTTGTCACCGCTCTCCCCAGGGGAGGAACGGGATCAGAGGTCAGAAGATCGCAGGCGCTGGTTTGAAGCTGCTCATGGAGGTGACACAACTTCCACTCGTCGTATTACCCCCACTGGACTCTCTGAGGAGCAAAAACAGCGGCTTAATGAAGACATTGAGGCAAAATGGAAAGAACTGGAGCGCTTGCCGTTGCGGGAGACTAAACAGACATCTCTTACTTGTTTACTCGGGGGAAGCAGAAACAAAACTGGAGGAGAAAACTCCACAGTACTTGAAAGACAGGTAAATCTGGTGCTTGTAAGATGTTCTTTATATCGCCATTTCCGGCTACGAATGTTTATGCTAATGGCTGAGGGTCAGTAGTTCAATGAATTGCTGTATAATGCTGCAATCACTAACATTGCATACTGCACCTTTTTCAGATTCAGAGTTTAAAGATGCAGCTGGAGAAAGCAAAAAAGGAGATAGAGGCTCAGAAGGGAGAAGGTGATAGGACTGTTCCCCATGGCTTCATTTCTCAGGTGAGTTGCCTTATTACACAGAGCCTTTTGGACGCCTGTAAAATACATGGACCATATGCTGCATTGAAGAAATGCTGTCTCTTTTTACCTGCCTATTTTCCACATAATGGGGCTGGTTTAGAGCTATGTGCAGAATTTGCAGCTGAGCAATCCACATTGCACTGCAAGGGGTACAGATGCAAACATGGTTTCTCATACGTTCATTGGCGGTCACTGGAACCATGGCGAGTTAGAGATGTGTGCAGGAGCTTGGGGAAAAACTTGAAGTGTCAGCTCCTCCCCCTTGCAGACAGGAGACCAGTTTTTTCAAAGTCCCCAAATGAGCAGGGTACTTTAGTGCTTTGTGCTAACTACGACAGCACATCTTTTTAATGTTTAATTTCCATCATTAGGCTTTCACTGGTGCTGCTGACAGCCACGAGGCTGGGAGGGCTCTGAATGGAGCCTTTGCGCGATACCTGTGGGTCAGTGAGGGGCTGATTCATTAGCCCCCTTACTAGGCATGAGAACAGTATTTGAATTCTGTAAATTTCAACATTAAAACTGACAGAAATCAGGGGGGACTCCACTGTATCTCCTAGCAGGCAAGTGAGAGAGTGGGCAGTGAGCGTTTTGTGTGTGTGTATATATAATATATATCTTTATCTTTTTAGTTATTGTGTTCTACTGCCTTCCACTCTGTTTTGTTTTTTTTTTCTCCCTTTGCATTACAATATCCCACAAGGGGAATAGACCAAGTGCATCTCAGTGATTTTTTTTTTTTTTTTTTTTATGTACTAAAAATGTCACTCAAGTTGCGTGAGTAGTTAGATTGGGGCAGACACCTTGTGCCAGACTTGTGAAGCCAAGGCCCGTGCATCTTGTTCACCAGAGATGAGTAGTGTTAACCGGGTGGAATCTGCTTGGGCTAAATCTTTAGTCAAATTGATTGCTGTGCTTACTCAACTTGTTTATTGCCCCAGGGAGCAGGATGTGGAAAACCATGCCTGTGTCTTGCCTTTCAGTGTTTCATTTCCTGGAGTCGCAGGGAATCCTTAGGCTGTGTACACACTACAGAATTTTCTGACCAACGTGTTATCTACAGTGATTGATCCTATGACTGAAGTTCCGATCAGTCAGTCAATCCATGTGTACCAACTATACACGTTTTAAACCATTTTTGCACGGCTTCCCGTCCACCCAGTGATTTTTGTCAGTGATGGTGTCGTCTCAAAAGATTGTGACTCTGTACACACACTGAAACGATATATGGCCAAAGATGATGAAGGGTCACCGCCCCCCAGCCCTGAAGACTGGCGTCTGCTGTGACAATAATCCAGGACTCTGGAGCAAACAACCTGCCTACTATCAAATGGTCCCGAACCCTCCACCAGTGTCTCCTGAGATAGACGGACAGGCTGGGAGTCCAATCTGAGGTGAGACCCTGACCACTTTGTTAGAAGATCCCACTGAAACCGTCTGGAGTGGAATCTTCCGTAAGGGGTAGTGTCGAATGTTGAGACCATCTTTCCGAAGAGCAGAAAGCCCAACTCCTTGGGCATTAAATCTACACTGAGGAGCTACAGGGGAGGATTGCAGAGGGGAGGGGTCTGTCAGCAGGTCACAAGTTAACTAGTTAAGTGCCATCTCCCTCACTCCTCAACTACAACCCCATGGTAGCAGTGTCCCCCAGATGGAATCAGAAAAGGATTTATAGTGAGTAAAAAAAAAAAAATCTCATTTTTTTTTTTTCTCGTATGTCCTTGCTACAACAGCTTTGATGACTTCAGTAATTTCCAAAGGATTAATGAACCCACATTCCAGTAGCTGCTCAAACTGGTCACCCCTCTCATCCAGAAGGAGGACACCTATACAGCACAGCAATTTCACCCCAAGCTCTGGGTTTGATTATACATGAGACCAGTTGGACTATTGTGCAATTGATTGTGATTCGTACACACTGCAGGATTGGAAGGAGGTTGGAACAATATTTGTAGTTCTGCTGAACAATCAAATGAAACGACGATAGGCACTTTGGAACAACTGTTTAACGTTCAAGTATATACACTTAGGCGATATTGGCCCGAACGGTTGTTTATCCCAATAGTTGGCTGAAAAGCCTGTAGTCTGTACCAAGTCTTACTCTGGCTTCCTGCCAGATTACCTTGGAGGAACCTTCTTTGATCAAATGTCTGAATAAGGTGATATAAGGATTGTTTAAGGTTTCTTCTTCTTTGGCGAAAAGTGTTATAATCCTCATTTTCGACTAGACTGACTAAGCACCGCTCTGCCTTAACCAAGTTATGGGATATTCCAGACTCGGATGTTTCCTCTCAGGAGCAAGGTGAGTAAGAGGAAGATTCTGAGTTTAAAGGAGGAAGGAATATTCCTCCAAGACACAGGGTATTGATGATTTGGTGAGGGCAGTGTGTTGCACCCTCAATATCCAGGAAGTAGAGTACCTTGCGTTGCCTGAGGTAACTTTGTTCAAGAAAAAGAAACCATTTAATTGAGAAGAGGACGGAAAATAAAGTAACTGCTGAGTGAGGTGTGGTCTAAACTGGATAAAAAGTGGGAATCGCCACCAAAAGAGAGCGCCCCTATTGTTACTGTCAAATACCACAACCATCAATATTCTGAATGTAGCCTCTCAAGGATGGTTCAAACAGGAAATGTGAATCTATGTAGAAATCTGCATTCGTATATGCAGGTGCAACTTTTAGGTGCACCCAGGTTTCAGCCTGGGTTATTAAAGAGGTCATTACATTTTACTGAACAACTTTCTGAAGGACTTTCATCTAGTGCAGAGGACAGATTTGTCCATCCCCCCCCCCCCCCTCCCCGTGGAGCATATAAGAAGAATCTGAATATTTAAGATTTGTAGTTTTGGATGCTGGGCTTATATTAGCCCAGTGTTGGCTAACCTGTGACACTCCAGGTGTTGTGAAACTACAAGTCCCAGCATGCTTTGCCAATATATACCAGGTTATTGCTGAAAGGGTATGCTGGAACTTGTAGTTTCACAACACCTGGAGTGTCACAGGTTAGCCAACACTGCATTAGCCAGTTGCAATGGTAAATTTTGAAAAGAACTGCTCGCAGCAGTAAGTTGTTCCGAACACAAATGCATATTTCAATGCATGTCTCCTCAAGATGAGAAGCTCATCTTTGCTTATGTATGTCTATAGAACTCAAGCAGTGGGAGGTAGTTGCACCTAGTTTTCAGCTCATCATCGCTTTGCAGCTGATTTATTTTGTGTTGTAGGTTATCAGGCACATCAGCTGGTTCTGCATTGAATGGTGTAACAAAGATATTCAGTTCCATTTGTTTACTTTTCAGGTCCTTGAATCCTTCATTAAATGCCTCAATTAGTTTTGCACATTAACCAGCATATTCAAGTGTCATAGGAGGCTTTTGCCCAACGCTAGATCACACAGCCGCTTATCATCATTGAGTTCCCTGATAGGTTTTCCCTTAATCTCCATGCACTGCAATACTTCATCCCGCAGTTCGCAGTTCATGTGCATGTTTTGTGAAGCCACCACACTTCACAATGATAAACAAGATCACTGTACTCAGAGTAAAGATCATTCAGTAACTCCATAAACTGGTGGCTGTTAACGTTCTGCTTTTGACAAAATGTATGCATGACACTACTGTTGACATCAAATTGTTGAGCCGCAACGACTGTGCAGAGACTCTTGGTGTATGATGCGGTGGCATATAATTAAATCACTTGGATCAAGACTAAGACGATTCAGTTCTTTCTTGACAAATGCAGTAACCCTTTTTGCGAGCCAACCATGGCTGGTGCTCCATCTGTAGTAAGGCTAATTAACTTTTCAAATGTTGGCTCAAGATTTTTCATTGGTAAAAAAAAAGTCTCTCAAACAAGTCCTCACCTTTTGTAGTGCCATGCATGGCTTTCAGTGACAGCAGTTCCTCTCGCGTGTCAAACTCTGCAGTTATCCCACAAACGAAACTGGCCAGTTGGGCAGAATTTGTTATGTCTGTTGTCTTGTCACATGTCGGAGAGAAAAATTGGAAATCTCCTGAAGAATCCTTCAGTGTTTTTTCAGTATCTTGTGCTAAGTTAGTAATCCGATCTGAGACGGTTCTCCAAGACTAACACTCTGAAACAATTTTATTTTGTCTGGTGCTAACAACTCGGTAGCAGCCACCATGCACTCTTTCACAAACTCTCCCTCTACATGAGGCTTCAGATTCTTTGCGATAAGGTCGCTCACTTTATAACTTGCCTGAATAACGTTGTCTTTGTCACAACAACTCCAGATTGGCTTTTTCATTACTGTTAACGCATTGCCACAAACTAGGCACACAGGTTTGCCTTTGACTTCAACAAAAAAAAAAAATGTCTCCATTTCTCTTGCAAAGATCGACATTCTGTATCAACTTTTCTTTGTAGTCGCCATTTGTATGTTACAACACTTAAGTTTTAATAACTATCCAATATGTGTCGCCAGCGACGTGATTATTTTACTTTGCTCGCTGTTCTAATCCTGGATCTTCCATTTGCAACATATCCAATGTTCGTATCATTGACCTTTTGAGGTCTGTTCTGTGTACAATAATTTCCTTTATCTTCATCTGAGATTCAGTTTTTGCGAGGAAAAAATGGTCATGATAAAAGGAAGCTGAAAAGACACTGAATAAAAGTGGGTTCTGATTCATCATCATCATCATCATCATCATCATCATCATTTATTTATATAGCGCCACTAATTCCGCAGCGCTGTACAGAGAACTCATTCACATCAGTCCCTGCCCCATTGGAGCTTACAGTCTAAATTCCCTACTATAGACACACACTCAAACACAGACAGACAGAAAGAGACTAGGGTCAATTTTTTTTTTTTTTTTTTTTGATTGCAGCCAATTAACCTACCAGTATGTTTTTGGAGTGTGGGAGGAAACCGGAGCACCCGGAGGAAACCCATGCAAACACAGGGAGAACATACAAACTCCACACAGATAAGGCCATGGTCGGGAATCGAACTCATGACCCCAGTGCTGTGAGGCAGACGTGCTAACCACTACGCCACTGTGCTGCCCAATATATGACAAGCTATGCAACAGTCAACCACCCCACATTCAGGCTCCCCTCCGATAGACCCTATACAGGTGCGGTTAGATAATGAGACTGGGCAGCAAGTGTCAACACAGAACCTATAATGGCCTAATTAACAATAAAGGTGACAGCCCTTGGAGGGCACCAGATGTATTGGGGGGGGGGGGGGGCGACTGTGGTCTCCTGGATTGCAAAAGGAGTGTTGCACCCTTAACCTGTTGGGTCAGCTCCACAGGAGGTTTTCTTGCACTGCAGAGTCAGGGGTTGATCCCAGGGCAAAGGACAGAGTCTAGGGGGTAAGACCCTGTGGCTACTCCTTATACTGTTACTGGGCAGACCCAGGGATTGATTAGTGCTGCTGTCTGCTCTAGAGGTGCCCCGCTGTCCAGAGCAGCTCTAATCTGTTTCATTGACCAGCAAGGTAAAGGCAGTGCGGCAGTCAGATAGAGCCACAGGGTATACTGTAGGAGAAGTGTTATCACAGGGACTTGCCTGCTCTAGTGAGGCTCTGTGTCCAGGGTCTGAGCGTGGCTGCAGCTACCGATTGATGGGACAGATGCAGAACTGCAGCCACCCAAATGCATATAGATTTATTGAATTTCGAATCCCGTCTGCGGTTGCCTTGGTAATGCCGGACCAAATGATTTTGCGGCCCTGCTGACGTTCCCCACCCCTGCCTTAAGACATGGGAAGTCTATCTGTAATCTAAAAGAGCTCTGGAATCCCTTCCATTTTTAGGAGTTGTCCTGATTTAGAAAAAAATCATCAACCAGGCCACGGAGGGAAGGAGCACGTTCCTACCTGTCAATGCAACTAAACTTAAAGAGTAAGTTTTCGGTGATTTCGTCCTTCAGGGAGAACAAAGTGGCGTTTCCTTAAAGGACAATACGTCGCTTTCTGTTGCGCACATCAAAGACAGAGACCAACTGCAAAGCTGTCCGCAGGATGGGCATGGGGGATCTCCTGTGGTGGGTGCCTGTCGGCTTTTTTTTTTTTTTTTTGTATGTTTTATTTAACAAGGTTGGAGTTACACTACACAGATCCGAAACCAGACACGGGTGAATCAGTCCAGACGAGACACAATTTGAACATGAATGCAAACAAAATCAACGGATGAGTACAGCTCCAGCATGTAAATGGCGCTTGTTGACTTTTATTTAAGGACCAGTGGTTCAGGATCACTCAGGATTCCTAGGTGAAAGGTATTATAGGTCAGATTTTCTGAAGCTCCATTCCAAATGGTACTCCACTACAGGTCTTCATGTAAACAAGTTAAAGAAACAGGCCTTACTAGAGGCTATTTAATCTTTGATGTCTTCAGAATTGATCATCCCTGTATCGGAATAAAAGAAAGGGTTGTGATTTTAATGAAACCTTTTCCTGGAACAAAAACCAAACTGTATATTCAAACTAATTTTTAATCTGAAAGACTTGAATCTTCTCAGATTGCACAATTAAAGATGGAGTCACTGAGAACCATGGTAAACTGCATGGAGAAGAACAAAAGTATGGTTTCCACAGACCTCAAAGATGCATATCTACATATACCAATCTTAGAGGGACACTAGTGTCTTCTAAGATTTGCAGTCCTTTCTCAGCATTTCCTATTCTTGGTCTAGCAACAGCACCAAGATTTTTTTTTGCAAAAATCATAGTGGCTATTTTGGCTCTTTTGAGGGGGAGAGAGGTGTGACATAGTTGGACAACTTTCTTATCAAAGCAGATTCTTCTGCTGTTCAAAAGGATCATACTCAAAATACAACCTGGACTTTGGAATCACACGGTTGGCTCATAAACTACTCGCACTCAGCGGATGATTTTCTTAGGACTTCTATTCAGCGTGGTTCGGCACAGAGCGTTCTTGCCAGAATACAAGAATCTCCCAGCTGGCTGGTGCTGTATATGTGCAAAATAACCCATACTTGTATATTGCTTAGTTCAGCTCTAAGGGTCTGATTCAAGGCCAAACGCAACTTGCACGCAATGTGTGTGGCTTTAAAAGGAGCATGGAACTTGAGCGTTGCTCTGACTGTATTCAAATCAAAGCTTATCATAAGATACACCCAGTTTCAAATTGAAACTGAAGTATGCTGGCTAAACAGTACTTGCAATACGTAGACATACACAACAGACTGTCGTAAACATGCATGCATATGTAAAATAAAATGTCACATCAGAATGCATAAAAAGAAAAGTAATATAAAATAAAAGAACAACTCTTAACATTATAATTTATACAAGTACTTTTTTAAAAAAGTGTTTTTCTTTTTTGTTTTTTTTTTTTACATTAAGTACATAAACACGCTGTCAATGCGTTTTTTTTTTTTTTTGGGGGGGGTTTAGTAAGCATTGGTTGCATAAAGATGTTCCATGCTAGCTAGAGGCCAGCATATGTGTACTTTGTAATTCAAAGACTATGCCCTGTCAGGGTGCAAATTATATGAAACCATGCATACTTACAAGAAACCCAGGACTTGAATCTGCCGCTTCTGCGTCAGAATGCCCTTACTATATTTGCTACCTTAGTGTCATTTGTGGTTGGACATGAATTGCATGCTCATTCGCATAAAATCTGTTTTTGCTCAAGCACAGAGCTATCCCATGCAAATGGACAGACATACGACGGAACATTAAAATGACCCTCAGTGTGCATTGTATCTCTGTACACATGTCGCACACAACATTATAATTTCTTTGGCTTTTAGTCTTCCTTACAGTTTGTGTTTCACTTAGCTGAGGCCTGTATGACTGTATCATTGGCTGTAACCATATATGTCAAACTGTGTTTGTGCATTCATTTGGATTTCTGCCTATATTACAGGAAGCATGTGAGCACAGTCTCTCTCAAATGGAGAATTCACACAAGCAGCTTTTGTCTGAACTCCAGAGACACCACACGTTGGAGATTCAAAGACTGCGACAGGAGAAGGAACAGCTGTTGGCGGAGGAAACTGCAGCTACAGCATCTGGTAAGTGCTGGACTGCAAAGGGAAGTAACTATAATAATGATGAAGGAATATGCCAGCTGGGGCTTGCTCAAACTAGATCCCATGCCTTAGACTAATGAACCCCCCCCCCCCCCCTCCATCGGCATTCTCGTAGGGCCCTAAGTAGACTGGACATGGACAATGCATCCTGTCCAATTTATTTCATAAAGCTCGCTCACATCAGTCCCTGCCCCATTAGAGCTTAGTCTAAATTCCCTAACACACGCGCACACACACATGCGGGAGGAAACTTGAGCACCTGGAGGAAACCCACGCAAACACGGGGAGAATGTGCAAACTCCACACAGATAATACCATGGTCGGGACTCATGACCCCATGTGCTGTGAGGCAAAAGTGCTAACCACTAAGCCACCATGCTGCCCCACATGTGACAATAATACTGCCTGGCAGTGCTGCATTCAATTCTTCTATTGAGTCAGTTACTGACTCAAACTCTGTTAAGAGATCAGAAAGATACCGTTGGTATTTTGCTGCCACGTGCACACAGATTCAGTAACCGCTGCTAAACTAGTTAATTAGCATGCTAGTTACTACCAAAAAAGAGTGACAGATTGTCACAATGTTGGATAGATTTCACTTTATTGACTCTTCAGTTCCAACCTCTGTACAACTTTGAAATAAAACATCTTTTTTATTATAAATAGACAACAGAACAAAATTAAGTAGTGTTAACAATGCCTCTTTAGGTAGTGTCTATAGCAGACTAAGGTAATATTTAACTTGCAAACTGTTGTGTTCCAAGTTGGAACTTGTAATTTCACAATAGTCTTAGTTTGCATAACTCTTCTCTACAGGACAGGATTAGCATATCTTTATTGTTACAGGAAAACTAGCAGTATGTGTCTCAATTTTATTTAATAACGTTTTACCTATAAGCGTATTGCAAATATTTGCTTAACTATTTGTAAAGTTTTACTTTCTAAAACCCAAAAAAATAAACAAAGGTGTCTTTGTTTCAACTGCTGAACATGTTCTTTTAAGACTTATTCTTCCTTTTTTGATCGTTGAGTCCTTTCAATGGGATGTTCACATAAAATAAAATTTTCAGGTTGAAAATATTTCCAGGAGTCATGCTGTCTTACAATTACCATTTTAAAACCGTATGCCATCCAACGATGGCCTTCCTGTTGGCAGACTCTGCCATTTCTAGTCACTGAATTTGTGAGCTAAACTTGCGCTGTCAGTCACCAGCAAATGAGAGGCACACCACACTATTTTCACTTTATTGGAAGTTACAATATTCAGCATCTGAATTACAGGCTGTTAAAAAGCTCCAAAATTTCTATGCAGCTTCAAAACAACTAGATGGGGAGGGGGGTGCGCCACTGTTAGTTTATTTACAAGTTGTACTAAATAAGCGGATTGCTAATCCTAATTGTACTGCCTGGTTTGATTGTAGAAGCTTGTATTTCAGGTCAATATTCCCTGTAATGGTTTTTTGTGGGATGTACCCTCCCTTCTCTCCACAATGCTATACACTCAGCTGTGTTCATTTCTATACATTTTTTTTTTTATTTTTTTTTTATCACTTAATGGACCTCTAAACATATTTTTACGAAATAAAGTGGAATTCTTTTTCCTACGGCTTACCAAGCCTCATGCAGCCTCAGTACAGTTTTCTTTTGGCTGAAGTCACCTTGTGCAACAGACATTTGCGCTTCAAGCCACTAACTAAAGCACAGATGCTTTGGGTGTGGAGGGGTTATCTGCAGCACTAACACAGTAACCACCTTACAGTGAAGAGACGGGAGGCTGTTACTGTAATGAGGGACACTGTTTCTCTGCCAGGGTTTCCTCTTGTAGGTTTACAAAACAGTTGGAAAGGGTATTTGTATTACCCACAATTTTAGGGTGCATCACCATGATATCCACTATTATAATAACATACTAGTGTCATTGCTAGATGAATATAATAGCTTTCAGACAAAGCATGCCAGTTATAATTTTCTATCATTGGCACTGACTGAAAAGTACATTTCATCTTTATACTACTTTTTATGAAAGGTAACGTTTTTGGGTTTATTTTTCAATTGAATATACAGTGTGGGGCTTATTTACATGGTGCAGGTTGCACAAATTTGATGGATTTTATAGCTCATCAAATTCTAGCTGTGATTTTCTTATTTCTAACAAGAAAGCTAACATCTGATTGGTTGTTGTAGGTTACCACATTGCACAATGTTATTAAATAAGCACCATATGTGGTGTTGCTATCTCCAACTTCCTACCATTAAATCCTCTGGCCAAGTTTCTTATGCTTACATCTTCTACCCAACAAGTCTAACTGTTTTTTGAGTTGGTATATTGCTAATGCGTAACATAGAAGTTTTTTTTATTTATTCTGCCTCTCCTATCTTCCTCAGTGATTGAGGCAATCCGGGCTGCCCACAAGGAGGAGCTGCAAAGAGAAGTGGAGAAGGCACGAACATTCCAACATGGAGGGTCATCAGGAAATGAAATGCTCCGGCGGCAGCACCAGTATGCCCGTTTCCTACCTTACACAATTTGTCATTATGGGCTCCCACTAATATATACACTTTGATATTTTCGCTTTGCTTTTGTTGTAACTTTTAAGTCGTTTTCTTCTCTGAGCAGATCTGACATGGAAGCCCTAAGACGGGAACTGCAGACTTTATCTGAGCGTTACTCACAGAAGTGCCTAGAGATTGGATCATTGAACCAAGCTGCTGCAGAGCGGGAGAGTGAGATGCACAGGTGCCAACAGGAAGGGCAGGAACTCTTGAGACAGAATCAGGCAAGTGCAATAATACTGAGGCATATGACTGCACTGTTTATAGAGGACTATAGTCACCTTAAAGATGTGGATGTGCATGGAGAATTCCCTTACATTCAGCTTATGACTGGCAACACTTACTACTAACACACATCTAGTAAAAACAGAGCAAAGTAATTTGAGCTGCACATTCTGCTGTATGTGATCTTTAAACATACTGTAGTGGAGTTTATTATTATTTTACTTCCTTTGTAATTTCTGAAATCGTACGACTCCAAATACATTAGCATTACAAGAAAATGATTGGCTTAAAATGGATGGCCAGGCAATGAAATCACTGCAAGGGACAACATTGGCTAATCGTATCACGGGAGAGTTTTAGATAAGAATATGAATGCCGGCACACAGTGGAGGTGAAATTGGGTGTGTAATTAAATCTGACAAAGTTATCCGTCTAAAACCTAAAATAAGAATATGATTTGGGTATGTATTACACCATATTTATTAAATGCAGGATGGTGATAACTTAACCCCCTTTAAGACTGGTAGCGTTTCCTACCTCTGACAAGATGCATGGTTTCATAGTTTTGTGCTGTGTTTGTGTAGCTGAGAACGAAGAACTTAATTTAAAAATGGTATTCTATTTTAAAATGTATTGTGGTGTAACTATTGATTCTTATGTCCATTAGCTGGGGAAAACAAATCTTAAAATATATTTGTATGTAATTTTTACCATGTTCACTTTCTTGGATTGCTTAAAGTATGTAAAAGTAAATATGAAATGTATTCGTTTAAGTATCCTAAATATATGGATACCAAATATACACGCTTTTTTAGCAATCTATTAAGGAGGAGAATAATCTGGTATACTTTTTTTTTTTTTTTTTTTTTTTTTCTTTTTTCTTCAATATATTGTTTATATGCATAGCGTCGCTTTATTCCACATCAGTCCCCACTGTAGCTTAAATCACATGTTTGTTTTGTCAATTAACACATTATTATTTTGGGCTGTATTGTGTGTGTTTGTGTGTGTGTATTGTCAGCCATCAGAGACTCAAACAAGTCTCTTTTTTTATTTTTTTAATTACTAATAGATACAATGCTATTTGTACATATGTTAGTATTGTATTAGATTGTCAGTGTGCTTGTACTAGTAATTCTTCATTAGGGACAGCTGATTGCGCTATCCCGTACAAGATACACACCTGCCCACAAAGAGGATATCCCTTATGATGTCAGTGGGATTTCCTGTGACTATGTGTAAGCACACTGGTGCTTTTACAAACAATGTTCAGTTTTGAACCTTGTTTGTAGGCACCAAAATGATTCCTGGCTCCATTACTGAATTATGTGTCTGAGACCCTGTGCATTTCCCAAGGAACTCACCTCTGCCCTCTCTGGTTAAAGTAGTATCAACCATTTGAATGAATACAATACTGCTTGCAAAGGTGTCAGTTGTTTTTATGGCTGTGTCTGAACCATGGTGACTGTTCATCTGTGTAATTGAAAACAAAACAAATTAATGTCTGAAATCTATGCAAATCAAGATGCTTGCTGTAATCATAGTTACATAGATGGTAAGGTTGAAAATAGCAAAACTACATGAAGTTCAATCTATTTTACTTTTATAAGCTATGTATACAGAGAGGCAAGCAAAATAACAATGCAGTTTCTAGATTATACTCATGATGCACAAACTTTTTCTTGACTCTACCAACGGCAATCTGATCAATTATGTGGCTCAATCACCACAATAATAAATCTGATAGTTATAGCTCAAGATTGCATTTCATCATCAACATTTACTTTTATAGCGCCACCAATTTTGCAGCGCTCTATGGAGATTATTTGTCACTCACATCAGTCCCTGCCACATCGGAGCTTACCATCTAAATTCCTAACACAACCACAGGCTAGGGTTAATTTTGCTAGCAGCCAATTAACCTACTAATATGTTTTTGGAGTGTAGGAGAAAACCCACGCAAACACAGGGAGAACATACAAACTCCACACAGGTAAGGCACTGTTCGGGAATTGAACACATGACCCTAGTGCTGTGAGGCAGAAATGCTAACTACTGAGTCACTATAGTCACTTGTCAATATATTTAATGTGCGCCAGACTTTAGGCTGCACCAACCCAGAGGTATCCTGGGAAACTGTTTTTTAAAAGACAGATGAAACAACTTACTTCCTTTCCTCCTTCGGCTCAATTAATGGAAATTATTTCAGACGCCTGGAAAAAGCCTGATCTGCGTTTTTCCAGGCCAGCGAAGTTTAAAACTCTCTACCTCTACCCTTCCAGCTGAAGATTGTGACAAATGGGAAGCTCTTCCATGGGTGGACCATCCCATAGCCAGGTTGACTAAAACAACCACTTGCCAGTTGAGGGTGTTATTTTCCTCAAAGATGCCACAGACAAAAAAAAGTGTTGTTTTTTTTTTGCTCAGGTCGGCTTATGAAGCAGCTGGTAGTGTTTTCAGGCCAGTCATGTCCATGGCCTGGGTCAATAAGGCTATTCAAGCATGAACAGAGCAGTTGTCAAAGGGTCTCTGGGGTGGAGCCCCTAGTGATGAAATAATGGTGCTCTCTGATCATATTAGAGAGGCTTCAGAGTTTGTAGGGCAGGCTTCATTGGATGTTAATTCTCTCGCTGCTAAGCTCTCAACATTAGTTATAGCGGCAAGACATTCTTTATGGTTGTGTTCTTGGTCCGTGGACACGAATTCCAAACGCAGCTTGGAAGCGGTTCCTTTTGATAGCGCCTCTCTCGTTAGAGCTACATTACACCAGCTCATTTCGGAGGCTACGGGAGGCAAGAGCCCTTTCTTGCCTGTCTCTCAGACCAGGCCTAGACAGCCTAGGTTTCGGTCCATTTGGCCCGTCCAGAGACCCCAAGGATCCCTTGCTAGGGGGGCAGTTGAATGCCCCCGCTAAGAGCAGGTTTCCTAGGGGCCAGGGTCCCTCACGTAAGGAACAGCCTTGGCCTACAGAGTCAGCTTTAGCATGATGTGACCCTCCTACACAGAGCTGTGGTGGGGGCACATCTTCTGCTTTTTTGGGACATATGGCTGGAATCCTCATTAGACCCATGGATTAGGGGCATTGTCACAAGAGGGTGTGTCATAGACTTACTGCAGTTTCCTCGTTACCAGTTTTTCACTACAGGGCTTTCAGCCTGAGGTATTCGGTGCAAGGCCCTGCAGATAGCAATCCAGAACTTCCTGGACGTGGGTGTCATTATTCCAGTTCTGCCATCGGAAAGAAGTTGGGGGTTTTACTCAAACCTTTCCCTAGTCCCAAAGCTAAACGGCTTTTTCAGACCAATTTTAAATTTAAAGTCTCTGAACTTACAAGTCAGAATCAGAGGACTCAAGATGGAATCTCTCCAGGCAGTGATTGCGGTTATGGAACAGGGAGAGTTTTTAGCTTCCCTAGATATAAAGGATGCTTACCTGTACATTCTCATTTGGCAGGACCATCGGTGCTTACTTTGCTTTGCAATAAGGGAAAATCATTTCCAATTCAGGGCGACCGTCCCGAGGATATTTACAAATGTGATGGCCGTTATGGTGGCCCTTCTCCACTTTCAGGGGGTTACAGTAATTCCTTACTTGGATGACCTTCTGTTGCAGGGTCCATCGACTCTGGTACTGTCCCAACACATTCAGTTGACCAGATCCTTCCTAGAGGAGCATGGTTGGATAACCAACCTGCTGAAGTCATCCCTGATCCCATCGCAGAGGTTGCGGTTTCTAGGATTAGATTTCGACTCCAGGTGTCAGAGAGTGCTCCTCCCGGAAGCCAAGATTATTTCTCTCCAGTCCAGGATCAGAGACCTCTTAGCCATGCGTCAGGTGTCCCTGCTGCTGTGCATTAGGTGGCTAGGGACAATGGTGCTAGTCTTCGTAGCAGTGCCTTACGCGCAATTCCATTAGTGGGCTCTGCAGTGGGATATCCTGCGCAAGTGGTCAGGTTTTCACTTACATCTGGACAGGCAGGTGATCATTCCATCATCTCAGGTCTGCCTGTCCCTCACTTGGTGGCTGATCAGGTCACATCTGTCCTGGGGACGATCTCTTCAGACCTGGAATTGGACCATTGTCACTACAGACGCAAGTCTGTCTGGTTGGGGTGGTCTAACGGCAACCCTCAGATTCCAGGGTCAGTGGGACTCGCTGGAGTCAGCTCTTCCCATAAATGTGTTGGAGCTATGAGCTATATACAGGGTGCTGGTTCATGCTCAGGTGTTCCTGCACGGAAAGCGGATCAGGGTCCAGTCAGACAATGCAAAAGCAGTAGCATATCTCAATCAGGGAGGTCCGTGCAGTACCAGGGCTATGAGCGAAGTGACCAGGATAATGCTGTGGGCAGAGAAACACATTCCAATTATATTGGCAATATTCATTCCAGGTGTAGACAACTTCTAGGCCGATTATCTCAACCCAAAACAGAATTCATCCGGAAGAATGGTCCCTTCATCTGGAGGTCTTCGATCTCCTGGTTCAAAGCTGGGGTTGTCCAGAAGTAGATCTGATGGCCACGTGGTTGAACTTCAAGGTTCCTCTCTTTTGCTCAAAGACCAGGGACCCCGCTGCAGGATTCATGGATGCTCTCGTCATCCCTTGGCGTTTTCACTTAGTTTATCCATTTCCTCCCCTTTCTATGATCACGAAGGTTCTCGAGAAACTGAAGAGGGAACGGGTAAATGCCATCTTAGTGGCTCTGGTACCCGGACCTGCTAGGAACGGTAATAGAACCTCCGTTCAGACTGCCTCTCAGGCCAGACTTGGTCACTCAGGGTCCCCTTCAGTGCCACTCATTAGGTTGGCTGACTTTAACAGCGTGGCTATTGAGACCTTGATTCTGAAGGCCAGGGGTTTTTCTACTAAAGAAGTTAAGATCAAGGCCAGGAAGCCTTCATCAGCTGCTAATTGTTACAGGTCTTGGAAGACTTTGAAACGGGAATTGTGAAAATAATTTGATTCACACCATAAAACACAAAGTCTCTAGGTTGCTGGCCTTTCTTCAAGCTGGCTTGGACAAGGGGTTGCGCTTAGCCTCGTTGAAATCGCAAGTTTCAGCGTTGTCCATTTATTTTCAGCGTAAAAAATTCATACTTTCTTACAGGGGGCGCTTCATATTTTACCTCCATTTGTTTATCCTGTCGAGCCATGGGACTTTGATTTGGTTCTGCAGGCTTTGATTAAGGATCTTTTTGAGCCTTTACAGTTTGTGGAACTTCATTTCCTTACTTGGAAGGTGGCTTTTCTTTTGGCTGTCTTCAGCATGCTGAGTTTCTGAGTTGGGGGCTTTATCCTGTACCCCCCTTTTTGATTTTTTAGAAAGACAGGGCGGTGCTTTGCACCAAGCCCTCTTTTGTCCCTAATGTTGAATCCCATTTTAATTTAAATCAGGAAATTGTTATTTCTGTCTTTCCTCAAAGTACTAGGTCACGGGATCAGTCTTTGTTGTTTTTGGATGTAGTCAGGGCTCTTAGGTGCTGTGTGGACCACACAAGTAGTTGCGCAAAACCACAGATCCTCTTGTGCTTTATGACGCAAAGAAGAGAGGTTGTCCTGCTTCGAAGGTCTCTCTAGCTCTATGGATTACCTCTTTACTCCCAAATTCATTTAAATTCTTCTGTAGCAACATACTGTCCTCTCTTGTGTTGGTAACCCTACATACTTTAGAGACATAGGGACCAATACTAAGCACTGTGGTGCAGCACAGTGCCTCCACCAAGTCTCCTTTAGTCTGGGTATATATGGACATGGATGTAATAACCACCAGAAACGACTTGAGGAGCCCCTGTAACCACACACTTGCAAAACTGACACATGATAAGATTGTTCTTTTATATAGAAATATTTACTTTGAAAATATGTATTTTAAATAGATGTACAATTTAGGTAAAAAAAAGTTAATCAACTTCATAAAAGGGTTTGTGATTTTATTAGACTCACTATAGATATATTAATACATTTGGATGTTATAGTTTCTATGTAATTTTGATAATATACTAACTATTTCTAATGGACTACAAAATTCCCTTTATAAACTAATCCTAACTCGCTATAAAATATCAGTATGTCTAACGGCTAAATATAGACACACAGATCACACTATATAACTTTATAATAGCCTAAAAGCAATACTAAATTACAGTCATTGCTTAAAATAAATATTAATTAATATTATAACACACTTAAAATTCACAGTATTGATTCTTGCAATATCCCTCACTTCCGGGGCAGACTATCGACTTCTCACTTAGGGATATGGTATTCAAATAGATATCTGGAGAAAATACAACTAACAATGCATATGATATAATGAATTGAATGAATTGATATGTCTCTGAAATAAGTATTTCTAATGAATATATATATATATATATTGGAGGAGGAGGAGGAGGAGGCGCACAATAGTGTGTATATTGGGATCACACAAGAACCCACAGTAGGACCGGAAACACCAGCGGAGAAGAAACCAGGAAACAAAAACTGTAATATAACATCCAATGTGTAGGTGTAGAATACAAGTTACAGCTTATTCTCAAACAAAGTCACAGTGGCTGAACTCGCAGTATTTCCATATGATATATGTGAAACACCCAGGACACACTTGTGCAGATGTATGCGTACCAGATAACAAAACTTTTAAGCTTTGTGTACGTAGATATCCTTCAGCTGGTCACAAACGGGTCACATGACTGGATACATAACTGTCTACTCCCAGTACTCCTAATGTGGGCTAAGACTGGAGCACGGTTATAGCGGAGAGACGTCTCCGGGTACACTCTTAGCTGGATAGCACAGGTCAGGTAGATAGCTTAGGTTAGCCCTAATATAGTGTGACACTTGTGAACACAGGAGGATCGTCTTGTCCGTGGTCTCCCGGTCACACTCTCGGCCACAGACAAGACGATCCTCCTGTGTTCACAAGTGTCACACTATATTGGGGCTAACCTAAGCTATCTACCTGACCTGTGCTATCCAGCTAAGAGTGTACCCGGAGACGTCTCTCCGCTATAACCGTGCTCCAGTCTTTACTCCCAGTACTCCTAATATGGGCTGACAGTTATGTATCCAGTCATGTGACCTGTTTGTGACCAGCTGAAGGATATCTACGTACACAAAGCTTAAAAGTTTTGTTATCTGGTACGCATACATCTGCACAAGTGTGTCCTGGGTGTTTCACATATATCGTATGGAAATACTGCGAGTTCAGCCACTGTGACTTTGTTTGAGAATAAGCTGTAACTTGTATTCTACACCTACTTATTGGATGTTCTATTACAGTTTTTGTTTCCTGGTTTCTTCTCCACTGGTGTTTCCGGTCCTACTGTGGGTTCTTGTGTGATCCTCATATTATACCAATATACTACACTATTGTGCGCCTCCTCCTCCATTTTTCTTTTATAGGTTATTTCCATGCTACACCGCTTGGTAAAGAGGATTGGCAGCCGCCTGCACATGGGGAGTGTCTATTGAGAAGAATATAGACTTTATACTGGACTATTGGTGATTTGTTACAAGCGCCAATTGTTGTATCTTGTAATTTTTAAAAAATTATATATATATATATATATATATATATATATATATATATATATATATATATATATATACACACACACACACACACTGTGTGTCTCTCTGATCTCCAGAAATAGTCTTTTCTGGAGAT
This sequence comes from Mixophyes fleayi, assembly GCF_038048845.1. Classification (NCBI taxonomy): domain Eukaryota; kingdom Metazoa; phylum Chordata; class Amphibia; order Anura; family Limnodynastidae; genus Mixophyes; species Mixophyes fleayi. The sequence goes on from NC_134409.1 coordinate 97,081,881, forward strand.
TAGTATTCTCCTTTTCACATAGGTCTGTCTCCTCTCTCCCTCACCCTGGTGTCCAGTAAAACCATTGTCCCTCCCCTCTAAACTGTAACTGATACACTCCCTTGTCAGTTCTGGTGTGATTGTGCAATATCTTTCCGGCTGCTGGGGACTTTGGGATATGTAGTCCCAGCCAGCGCCGCATTCTAAATTTATTTTTTAATATCTGCTTGGGGGCAGGTGTTGCATATACATTGTTTTGACCTCAGTCCTGGTTTTCTCATCTTATTTACTTGTGTATTTGGAACAATATGGAATTGTTTACAAAAGTATAAATAGATCACATCCACTTGCCTCATAAGCTTCAGTTTGAAATAGAGATGAGCGCACTCGGATTTCCTGAATCCGAGCCCACCTGAACGTGTCGGATCCGAGACCGATCCGGGTATTGGCGCCAAATGAAAACTTTAAAGCGAGGCTCAGAGTCTTAATCCCGTTGTCGGATCTCGCGATACTCTGATCCTATAAATTCCCCGCTAGTCGCGGCCATCTTCACTCGGGCATTGATCAGGGTAGAGGGAGGGTGTGTTAGGTGGTCCTCTCTTCTGGTAGATCTCGTGCTGTGCTGTGCTGTGCTGTGCTGTGCTGTGCTGTGCTGTGCCAGTCCAGTGGTGCTGTGCTCTGTCAATTTTGAGTTCAGTGGTGCTGCTGGGTCCTGTGTGCTGTGTCCTGTTCAGTCCAGTGGTCCTGTGTCCCGTGCTCTGTGCTTCTAAGGGCATAGTTATTTCCCCAATATTCCCAAGTGTTTAAAAAATTAAAAAAAAGTTAATAAAAAAAATATATAAAAAACTAATTAAAAAATTTAATTACAACAAACTTTGCCAAACCAATCCTGCAGTATAAGCCCATTGGTACTGCAATATTACCAAGTTCACACATTCTGCAGTATCTTGTGCTACATATAATGGAGAGCAAAAATTTGGAGGATAAAGTAGGGAAAGATCAAGACCCACTTCCTCCTAATGCTGAAGCTGCTGCCACTAGTCATGACATAGACGATGAAATGCCATCAACGTCGTCTTCCAAGCCCGATGCCCAATCTCCTAGTACAGGGCATGTAAAATCCAAAAAGCCCAAGTTCTCAAAAAAAAAGCAAAAAGAGAAACTTAAAATCATCTGAGGAGAAACGTAAAGTTGGCAATATGCCATTTACGACACGTAGTGGCAAGGAACGGCTTAGGCCCTGGCCCGTGTTCATGACTAGTGGTCCATCTTCACCCAAGGATCTTAGCCCCCCTCCTCCTCCTCCTCCCCCCCCCCCCCCCTACAAAAAATTTAAGATAGTTATGCTGTCAGCAACAAAACGGCAAACAACTCTGCCTTCTAAAGAGAAATTATCACAAATCCCCAAGGCGAGTCCAAGGGTGTTGGTGGTTGTCAAGCCTGACCTTCCCATCACTGTACGGGAAGAGGTGGCTCGGGAGGAGGCTATTGATGATGTAGCTGGCGCTGTGGAGGAACTTGATGATGAGGATGGTGATGTGGTTATTGTAAATGAGGCACCAGGGGGGGGAAACAGTTGTTGTCCATGGGATGAAAAAGCCCATTGTCATGCCTGGTCAGAAGACCAAAAAATGCACCTCTTCGGTCTGGAGTTATTTTTATCCAAATCCGGACAACCAATGTATGGCCATATGTAGCTTATGTAAAGCTCAAATAAGCAGGGGTAAGGATCTTGCCCACCTAGGGACATCCTCCCTTATACCTCACCTGAATAACCTTCATAGTTCAGTGGTTAGTTCAGGAACTGGGGCTAGGACCGTCATCCGTACAGGGACACCTAAATGCCGTGGTCCAGTTGAATACATACCAGCAACACCCTCCTCGTCAACTTCCTCCACGATCTCCATCAGATTGAGTCATGCAGCCCAAGTCAGCAGCCAGACTGAGTCCTCTCCAATACGGGATTCATCCGAGGAATCCTGCAGCGGTACGCCTACTACTGCCACTGCTGCTGTTGCTGCTGTTAGTCGGTCATCTTCCCAGAGGGGAAGTCGTAAGAACGCTACGTCTTTCACCAAACAGTTGACCGTCCAACAGTCGTTTGCCATGACCACGAAATACGATAGTAGTCACCCTATTGCAAAGCGTATAACTGCGGCTGTAACTGCAATGTTGGTGTTAGACGTGCGCCCGGTGTCCGCCATCAGTGGAGTGGGATTTAGAGGGTTGATGGAGGTATTGTGTCCCCGGTACCAAATCCCGTCGAGATTCCACTTCACTAGGCAGGCGATACCAAAAATGTACAGAGAAGTACGATCAAGTGTCCTCAGTGCTCTGAAAAATGCGGTTGTACTCACTGTCCACTTAACCACGGACATGTGGACAAGTGGTACTGGGCAAACAAAGGACTATATGACTGTGACAGTCCACTGAGTAGATGCATCGCCTTCCGCAGCAACAGCTGCATCAGTAGCAGCATCTACTATCATATATTGTGGTGACCACTCCTCTACGCAGTCCAGATACATTTATTGGTGCGAATCATACAAGTTCAGGGTTTTTAAATTATATTGTGGTGACCACTCCTCTACGCAGTCCAGATACATTTATTGGTGCGAATCATACAAGTTCAGGGTTTTTAAATTATATTGTGGGGACCACTCCACTACGCAGTCCAGAAAGATACCTCGTTGCAACGTTTTGGACTAATAACTATATTGTGAGGTGTTCAGAATACACTGTAAATTAGTGGAAATGCTTGTTATTGAATGTTATTGAGGTTAATAATAGCGTAGGAGTGAAAATAAGCCCAAAAACTTGATTTTTGAACTTTTTATGCTTTTTTTTTTAAAAAAAAAAATCCGAATCCAAAACCTTAAATCCGAACCAAAACCTTTCGGCAGGTGTTTTGCGAAACAAATCCGAACCCAAAACATCACGAAAATCCGAATCCAAAACACGAGACACCAAAAGTCGCCGGTGCACATCCCTAGTTTGAAATCTTCCCTCTGAATATATCCTTAATAAACATTTTGACCGATGTCATGGTTTTGAGCCAGTATGTTTTGTAAATCTGTTTATTAAGTGAATATTGAATCTGCCTACACTGCAGATCGTAAGTGCATACACACTTTCAAACACACTTTCAATGAAAAGAATACAATGTGCTTTGGAACGATAAAACATGATCATGGGAGCGTACACACTCTTGCAATATCTGACCAAACAGTTGTTTATCATGTGATCTGCACAATATTTGCATCTGTGTGTACCCAGCTTTAGAGAATGAAATCATGTGTCTGGATGTTGTTTTGGTGTAAATTTTGCAAATAAGTGGGGTATTCAATTGTCGGCAGAAACGCCAAAAATCTCGCGCTCCGCGCACTGTTACTGTTATTACGGTAATAGTGCATGGAAAAACCGTTACTACGGTAACTTTCACGCTGGATTTCAGCTCGCAGCTCCCTGAAATCCAGCTAACTAATAACGGTAGTAGTTTTTACGCGGTGGGATTTCCGAACAATTGAATACCCCCCTAAATGTAGTGTTAGTTTTTTGTTTTTTATTCTAGAGCTCATTTACTAACTTCATTGGACTTTCTTTTTCTAGGAATTAAATGGCAGACTGTCAGAAGAGATTTCAAAACTCCGCTCGTTCATGGCGGGTAATGGCCCCAACGAGGGACAGTTACAAGGAGGGGAGAAAAGCAGCACTGAGATGGAGGTAACTGCTACACTGTAATAGGGTTCAGCTACCCAATTAGTTGCATCTGATAATGTTATGTGCTTAAATATCTACTTTGTGCACTACAATTGTGTTTACTGAAACATTTTCACTTGCAATGCACAGAGAAGAAGTATATAGTTCACATCGAATGTACAGATTAATTGTATTTTTATGGTTTAGTTGGTGATTACTTCCAAAAAGGTACATAACCAGACACAGACCTTTAAAACTTGGCACTGCCACTGGAAATTGGGTAATTATGTATGTATGTATTTCTCTATTTTATCGGTCTTTACCTTAGATTAGGTGCAGTTGCAGCAGCTGCTACTTACTGAGGCTGTGTGGGAAACACATTTCCTCACAGGACCTCGGCTGCTTCATTGCCAGAGCACGGACAGCTCTGGTACTACAGATCACTAACAGAAGTGACGAGGGTGACCGGCGCTGCTAGTGAGCAGAGACCGCTGCGATCTCGATGCAGGACACCATTTTTAGGATAGCACCAAGTTCCCTGGTAAAGGGAGAGGGAGATTTGGACCTCACACTCTCACGGATGGACTAAAGGACGCTCTGGGCTTGTATATAGAAGCCAGCGCATCTGCCAGAGCCAAAGAGGCAAGGGATACTGTTAGACTGCTTGATAATAAAACAAGCACGCCATAACGGACATTGGAGGAACAAGGAGCAACATGAAGAGAGGACACCCCTACAGAAAGTGGTGACTTGGTGTGTCCCTGAAAAGTGCAGGAAAATGGCAGCTTCCTGTTATCATCCACTGAGACTGCTCTACATTGCCAATGCTGCACACAGACCTCTTTCCTCTCCTCCTCACGATACTCAGATGGTCCTTGGCCATCTAGGAATGCTAATTACCTTTCTCATCCTAAAAGATCCTAAAAGATGTATGTGCTGCTAGATTACAGTAGTTGATAAACACTATATATAGGTTGCACAAATACTGTATCCTAAAGTTACTTAAGCAGAGTATATGCTGGGATGCTCTTCTTAATGCCACCTGGCTACATGTATTTATTACACATACTGTGAGGCAAGAGCGTTGGGAGATACTGTTTGGGATACTAGCCAGGGACAAATCAGTATTCTCCTTTACTGCCCTATTCTGACATAATATTGTTTGACTGTTTCTTCCTGCCTACATTTTATGTTCCTGGTAAAATCCAGGGTGTACAAAGTTTGACAATCATCGCCCCCCTTAAAAAAAACAACACAGATGGGCGCTGCGGCTTAACAAATAGAAGCCAGCACATCCGCCTGGGAAGTGAGGACATGACAGAGTGATTTGCGAATGCAGACAAGCAGCCATTTGCCATTTCTCCGGACTTAAGCTGATTTGGGATGGCATACACCACTACAGATGTGGTGGTCAGTGGTATCTCTCAGGAGCAGGAGAAATGGCAGCTGTACGGGTAGCAGAAACCTGAGACAAGCTGTAAATTCCACAGGCTGCAGACAAACTACTTTCCTCATCTTCCTCACGCTGTTTAAGAGGGTTCTTGGCTACTTAGGAGGGCTATATACCATTTTATATAATTTTTTTTGGTGTTTTGCCAGATAGAGATATATATATATATATTACACGCAAAAGGCGCTTAGTGCATTAATATGAAAAAAAAAAAAGTGACAATACTTATGCGTATATGTGTACCTCATACACAATAAGAATATAAAAAACATACAAATTTACGAAGCAGGCAGCTCCTCAAAAAAAGCACTCATTTGCAAGTGCCCAAATAATTCTAAAAGACAAAAGGAGAGAGAAGCGCCACGCATAGTGTATTAAATGACCAACAATCAGTCTTCTCAGTGTGACAAACAAGTGAATTGGCCTCGTACCAAAAAACGAATAATAAACAGCTTATCTGTAATAAGATTCCCGACATCCTATATAGTAAGAATCCTTGATGTCCAGTCCTTATGGCTCCAGATATTCAGATCGCTATGGACTCAGAACAAAACTATTATGGTGTAGTATGCCAAATAAGGCTACCAACAATTCCTCAAAAGTGGGTACCAACATAAGCTCATATCAAATTGATCCATAAAAAAAATTTTTTAATTACAAAGGTAAAATAATTTTATATATATAAAATGCGCCCGTACATAATATATAACATATATCGGCTTATCTGCAATCTTTCCTGATGGTAGTCACGGATCTCTCAAAACCACCTGGCCGAGGTAGATATGGTAATCCACGGAAAGAATCAAGACAACGCCTTATCCCCCTCAACGCGTTTCGTCACTCGACTTTTTCAAGAGGATTCCGGGTATGTAGTGTGTGTGTGTGTGTGTATATATATATATATATATATATATATATATATATATATATATATATATATATATATATATATATATATATATATATATATATATATATATATACACACAAAATAGATACATGTGCTGTTTAAACCATGTAGTAAACATAGTTTACAGTTTCTCACTCTCATGATTCAGCCAAGCTCTTCATGTATATATGTGCATATACTTTGGATTGTGTACAATGCTAAATCTAAAGTCTCATCCATTTCTGTCCCATTCTGGGAACCGTGTGATTATTTTTTTTGCCTCTATTTTAATTCTTGGTAAAATCCAGGGGATTTTCAGGGGAGGCGTTCCCAAAACTAACAAAAATGTCAGACAAGGGAAAATCTCATCACGTCTTTTACTTGCTCCAAGTGTGGCCCAAAACTTCCCAGTGGCCAGCAGGACCTGGAGATGGTTTGTGCAGGCTGTGAGTTGGGAACCCGAGGAATACAGTCCCAGGGTAGCACTACACCCCAGATTAAGGAACGGGCAATGACAAGTATGCATGGGTCATATGTCAGGTCTTGAGGGGCAGAGAGAAAGAGGTTCTATTTCAATCTCTTCCTAGTGCCGAAAACAGATGGGTCCTTCCGTCCAATTCTGAACCTAAAGACTCTAAATCTACACCTTTTGGATGGACAAATTCATCAGTGATCAATGGATTGGAACCACTGGAGTTCCCGGCATCCATCGATATTCGGGATGCTTATTTACAAGTACCCATTTGGGAAGGCCATCAATCCCTGCTCAGGTTCACGGTGGAGGACTCCCGTTATCAATTCGGGCTCTTCCCTTTAGCCTCTCCACAGCTGCGCCCCACGGAGTTCAGTATACTTTCTTATCTGGACGATCTGCTGATCATAGCAGCTTCGAACCAGCTACTGAAATAATATATCTTACCACTCGAGTTCTGGAACAGCATGAGTGGATAATAAATTTTCCAAAATCCCAACTGACTCCCTGTCAGCAGATGGTCTTCCTGGGTTTAATCTTGGATACCAGGTTGCAAAAGATTATTCTTCCGGGTACCAAAATACGCTGTATTCAGAACTCTGTGCAAAGGGTTCTGGCCCTTCCTCGGCTCTCCATGCTAGTATGCATGAAACTTCTGGGCCAGATGGTCTCCACATTTGAGACCGTTCCCTTTGGGGGATTCCATTCACTCACCTTTCAGTGGGACCTGTTGAAAAAATGGATGGGCTTCTCCATTCACTTGAATTCTCAGTTGATCCAGTTGTCTCCTGTCTGTCTCTTTGCTGATGGCTAATGAAGGATCTTCTGTCCATGGGTAGTTCCTTTCCCACATGGTCTTGGACCATTGTTACAATGGACACATGCGTCCTAGGATAGGGTGCTTGGTGTTACACTAGGTCCTTTGGGACCTGGTCGCTTCGGGAAACCTTGCTTCTGATAAATGTCTTGGAATTGAAGGTCATGTTGCTAGCTCTGCAGGAGGCACAGCAAAGTCTGAATGGTACTCCGGTACAACTCCAGTTGGACAATGGCCATGGCGTATGTAAATCGTCAGGGATGTACCAGAAGTGTAGGAGGCATGCATGTGGCAGCTCAGATTCTGGCTTGAGTGAAAAGTTTGTTTCAGCCATATCGACAGTGTTCATTCCTGGGAGGCTGACTGTGAAGATACCGGGTTTCCTGGCCCAATTCTATTCACTTCACGCTGGATGACCACCCAGGGGTGCCTTACTATGCCAGGGAAGCCTACCCAGTACCTTCTAGAGTTTGTATAGGGCAAATGCAGTTAGAAAAGTACAACAGTACATTTATTGTAATAAAAACACTAGAATATTATATAAAAATGGTAAATAAATGCCAAGCAGGTTTACCACATCATCTGTCCACTAGCTTAAGGAGTTAGTCACCTGTCTGTCCTGACTTGATGATCCATGGATTTGCCCATGTATTGCACTGGTAGAGAACGGCAACTCAAATACTAGCCACTCTGCAGCTTCCACCCATCCATTCTCAGAATAAATCCCCCCCCCCTCGAGTGGTTCCTTATATGCAGGGTCAAATTTCCACAGTGCTTTCCCCTCCCTGGGCAAACTCCTGGCTCTCTCCCTCTTAAACATTGGTGGGCGCTGTATCAGTGGCTTGGAGGGGGAAGTGGAGATGAGCTGTGCTTCCACAGAAGCCCCCTGCTGGATTGTAGACAAAATGTCTGGAGTAGTCCTATAGAGAACAATGGATACTAATTGGCCTCCTCCACCTCCAAAGATAGGGTGACAGTTAGCCCCACCCTAAAATTAACCCCTTACATTACTTTGTGATGATACGGGGTCCCCATGCTTCCTCTAGAGAAAGGAGGGGAACAATGAATGCAGCTCCAGCCACTCATTGACCAATGACCATGCGCTGGGAGTTCCAGCTGGGATATCTGTTCCTCCCATTCCAATGCTGGCCCGAGAACAAGGAGGACTGCCCGTGATCCTGGTGGCTCCACATTGTCCACGTTTGGTCTGGTTTGCACGCATTCCTCGACTGGCAAGTGAGCAAGGACAACGTCTACCAATTCGCAATGAACTGTTACTACAGGACCTTCATCCGCTGGCTTTAAGGGCGTGGCTATTGACGCCAGTCTCTGACAGGCTAAAGGTTTATTCACCAGAGGACACTGTATTGTGATCTAGGAAGTCTTCTTCTGCCCACATTTATCAGAGTATCACTACATCAGGTAGTGCAAGCATCTCTCTTGCCACACAGGGCTTTTCAACTTTCTAGACACTTGGCCTTTCTCCAAGATGGTTTGTCCATGGGTCTTAGACTCAGCTCTCTGAGAGTCCATGTATCTGCCCTCTCTATTTCCATAAGAAAACTGTGGAGTTGCCGGAAGGGAGGATCTTTCTTCAGGGGATATTGCATATCCAGCTTCCTTACGTTCTGCCCACAGCTCCATGGGATCTGAACTTGGTGCTAGCTATGCTTCAAAGCGTACCCTTTGAACCATTGAGCACGGTCGTGTTCAGGTTCCTCACATGGAAAGTAGTTTTCCTCTTGGCCATAGCATCTGCATGTATATTGTCAGAACTTGGAACGCTTTCTTGCCACTCTCCCATGATAGGGCTGTTCTGCGGATGGTTCCTTCTTTTCAACCTAAGCTGGTTTCAAGTTTCACCTGAATCAGGAGATCGTAGTCCTGGCTTTCTGGGTGCGGGATGGAATTTTTGGGCTTACAATCCGAGGAATCCTTGGATGTTTGTGCCCTTCGCATATATGTCAAATAAACTTTGGACATTTGCAAGATAGACACCCTCTTTGTGCTATTGCAGGTTTATAAGAGGGGACAGTCAGCTACTAAGCAGATCATCGCCAGGTGGATCACATCCACCATTAGGCAGGCCTATGTCATGCCTAGCCATACTGCTGCCCATTCAGCGGAGCAGCTTTGCGGAGTGGTCACCTGGACTTCTGTCCGTACCTTTACTTAGCATAACGTTTTTGCCTCTTCAGACCCCAGTTTTGGCTGCAGTGTTTTGCGTGCAGGGCTGTCAGAGTGGTCTCTCCCTTTAGGGGGCTACTTTAGAACGTCCCCATGGTAGCAGTGTCTCCCAGATAGGATGAAAGAGGAAGATTTTTAATCCTTTTCTCTGAGTCCATCTGGAGAACACTGCGTTCCCTCCGTTATGCTTTTTTCTCTGTTGTCTTACTCTTCATTGGGGTTTTATAAATACATTGTGGATGCAGGGGGGAGGAGTTTGTCTGTAGGATAAATAAATGTTTGAGTGCCAACTCCTAGCTCTCCTCATACAACCCATGGTAGCAATATCCCTCAGATGGATTCAGAGAAAGGGATTTATCGTAAGTATAAATATCCTCCTTTCTTGTCCAGTGTTAACTTTTGCTATTTCCATACAGTTTTTCTGACTTTGTGTTTCTTAACGTAGTTTCTTTCTCTCCATCAGGTGTTACTACGAGTAAAAGAAACAGAATTACAATATTTACGAAAAGAGGTCTCCTGTCTACGTGAGGATCTACAAAACATGCAGAAGGTAGGAATCGTAAGTTAATATTCGCACAATGGTGTTTTAGTAAGAGTAGTAGATGCCTGAAACAAACCTCCATCAGATGTACATTCAGATATAAAAAGGAAAAGACATGTAAACATGCCTGGTTTAACTTAAGTTACTTCTACGAAATAAAGAATAACTCCGCTCAAAACTGAATTGCAATTTTGTAAGGTGCTAGATGATATAAATTTTAGAATACTGAATGGTACTTCAGTATTATAGCATATATTAAAGCATTTTTCCCTTCGCTGCACTACCCAATGTCTGTAAAGATCCAGCAATCCTTGCTTTTATAGCGGTGGGCCTTTTTCAAACTAGAAACGGTGCTGTTGATGCCCCTTCCCAGTGAATTCCCCATTTACTTAAATGAGAAGTATCTGGATGAGAAGCATTGACAACTGAACAGGCACGAAGATCAAAGAAATGCAAATAGAGAAGCCATCGATTTGTAGGGAAAACGAAAACCACCGGTTTGGCAGCGCTTACCCAGGAATCGCAGCACCCAGTCTGAAGGATCCAGAGGCGGCTCAGGACCTAATCTGCATGGAAGGCTGCCACTCACAGAACGTGGCTAGGAGCAGATAAGCAACTGCAACTTTCCCTAAGATACCAGGGGGTCCAAATATGGTCAGACTTGTGCGATTTGTAGTAAGTGATGCCTTCCAGACGTAGTTCCAAAGAGCCAACATGAATGGAGGGCTAGGGTTCTTCCAGTGATTAGCTCTCAGGGATTTCGCAGCAGCTAGAATATGAGAGATTCATTTATTAAAAGATGCGCTCTCATCAGGGGGCGAGAAAGAAGGAGAGTCCAGGGATCCTTAGACGGTTGTTAGTCAGAGATTGAGTTAATGACAGAGAGGACCATGTTCCAAAAGAGGACAGTGCGAGGGCATGTCGACCAAATAGGAAGAAGCATGTCCCTCTGACCACAGTTCCGTCAGGATTCCGGAGTGGATGTAGGAAACATCTTAAAGTGCCTATCAAACGTATAGTACCACCTGTCGTATAATTTGGAAAATGTTTCCTTGATCTGTGTGGAAACCGAGCTTTTCTCTTGCCTTTTTTTTTTTGCCATCAACCTGTTCATGCTTATTCTGAACTGATAATATGCTACCTTTCATTTTGATTTGCTTTCTTTTTATGTATGTTTGCATCCTTATTCCATATGAAAAACTCTTAACAAGAGATTTTGTATAGGGATAAATGATATTCTTTTAATATCATTTGTATCTTTTTTTTTTTTTTTTCTTTCTTTTTTTTTCTTCTTCAAGGATAAGCGGTATGCCTCAGAAAAATACAAAGATATCTACGTGGAACTCAATAATATAAAGTCTCGCTCAGAGCGTGAGATTGACCAGCTGAAGGAACATCTGCGGCTTGCTATGGCAGCTCTGCATGAAGAGGCTGTTTTGCGCAACAGTGTAGGAGAGTAATGGTGAGAATTGTTCATACCTTCTGTTCCAACTATGTAAGTGTCTCACTAAAAGTGAAACACACACAATTAAGGGGCAAAAGGTCAAATTACCAAGTTATAGTATGAGTTGCCCAAGTGCACCACTGACATTTTCTTATTTTTATCCTGTACACAGATTCATTTGCTGCCTCTGATATCAAGAAGATGGATCGTACACATACAGACACTGTGACATCTCCAAGGTTCCACCTGCACCACAAAAACCGCTTTTTATATGTGAATCACAGAATTTTATACAGTTCATTATTATTATTTTTATTAAACAGGGATTCTCTTCCACATGCCTGGAACAATGGCACAAGGTTATATAGCCAAAAATAGGTGTCACCAGGTTTAGGGAATTCTAGCATACCTTATTTTCACTGTTACGTATGGGAAAATGATTGTATTTAAAGTTCAGCTGTGTATGTGGATATGTGAGCAGGCGGTTTAAATGCACTGGGGGTAATGATGGGAAAATGTGGTAGAGCACTGGCTGTGGTGGAGCAGAGTAGACATAAGTGCACTGAGAGCAGTGTCTGTAAGCTATTGGGGGAAGTAGTTTAAACACCGTAGCAGGGTAGGAGTAAGAACACTGATTGTATATTGATGGAAGCTGCAACATCATTGGGAGTGCAGTGTAGATCTGTAAAATGCCTTATTAAATAAAAAGCTGGGTAAGGATGTACAGCGAGAGACTGGAAAATGGTGTGTTGTTGATGGATGCAGTGTTGTGCCCAGTATGTGTGCCCTTTGTGTTGTAATTGATTATTGCTGGATGTTTAAACAGAAACCAATGCTGGGTTTGTGGGTCAGCAATGTGAATGGTTGAAACATAAAATGTTTGTACACAACTACATATTTACTAGTGTGGACATCTACAAAGAGCATTACAATGCAACTGCAGTTAGCATTAAATAATATTGTATACTGGAAGTGAATTGTTTAAAGGTCATTGAGCTGGTCACCTCTATTGTGTACATGTAGTCCAGTACCAGCAAATGCATGTGTTGTTAATCTGATTAGTATTTTACAATAGGATGTTAGGTTGTTCACACAGAGTGATCTGTTCAGTGCTCAGATTGGTCAGAGAACTGGTGACTGGTGCTTCCTGACAATCTATAACTGAACACACAAGACAATTAGGTTATAGGCTGAAAGGATTTTCCATCCTGAATGCTCCGATTATTGTCAGTAAAGACTATCCAACAAAAGTAAACCAACTTTCAATCCAATTCTAGTTTTATATAACTGCTTTACTAGCCTACACACAGTACATATGAGAGAGACTTATTGAGGTGTTTAATATGTGCCTGCATTGTTATACAGTAAGTTGTTTTGTGTTTTTTTCAATTCGGTTACAATTTTTTTTCTTTTTTTTAAATACCAATTACCACAGTAATATGTCTTACCCAGCTGTTTTGTAAAAATGACCGGTCCATTTTAAAGTAGTATAAACAATTGATCCAGTTAGTTCTGCACAGTATTATTTACTTTAATACTGGTAACACAGCAGAAGAAGACATTTTATGAGCTGAACCAATGTTGTTGGGAAGGCAGCCTTATCAAGGCTAGCTGCTCATTATAAGCAGGGAACTCATTGGCCACAATCAACTGGTTTGTTATTACAAACCGTTGCCAAGGCAGTTTGCAACAGTCCTGTATGTGACTGTATAGAGTAGCAGCCAACAAGTATAGGTAACCTGAACCTTAAAAAAGGATTGCTAAAAAAATCATCATTTTTATTTTATCATTTTATGGGGTTTTTTATTTTAATTTTACAATTAAGTACTCTTAAATATTAACTGCTTTATAAAGATTACACATTATTTAACTCAGTCACTGACTTTACATTAATTTTAGTCAATAAAGAATTATTTTTTGAATATTTTAAATAATATACATCTGGCCAGCTAATTCAAATAAAGTGAAAAGATAAATGGCTGCATATTACAAACTTATTTTAGGGCTTAATCTGAGATTGCAATTTTTATTTTATTTTTTAGTATTCCCTTCCAGTACAAACCCCATTATGCCTCGCGTCCTGTGAAAGCGCGTCACTACATAATGTTTGGCTTGGTCAATAATTACAACCAAATTGCACCAAAGCTGCACAGCTTCAGCAAACGTATGAACCCACTTATTTGTAATCACAATATATTGTCCTCCTGTGTATTATACATCATGATTTTTGTATTACTCTAAATGTCATATTTTTTAAAGTTGTGTGTGGTTTTTTTTTTTTGTCTTTTTTTTTTTATATATATATATATATATATATATATATATATATATATATATATATATATATATATATATATATATATATATATATATATATATATATATATATATATATATATATATATATGCACTGTCTCTTGTAAATCAGCCAGGAAACCTCTGTCATTCTTATTAGTATTGTTAATATGTTTTACCCGCTTCTGGACTTGTCTGCCGCTTCCAAGATTGCACTGGATTAGGAATAGGACATTTTTTTATTTGCTTTACTCTTAAACATGGATGGCTTTATCACCATTGTGCCTTAATAAAAGGGTGGGAGATTGTCTTTTTAGCTTGTGATATTCCAGGATTGATAGTCATAAAGGCACCCCACCTCTATCTACCACTCCTACATCCCCAAATGTTTAACCCTTGTCACTCACTTTTAATAAAAGTCTTATCTATTTGGTGTTTGTTGTTTTTCAGTACATGTTAACTGTCAAACTGATCCACATGAAAGCATTTGCTTGCTACTATGTAACTGGTGACTTCAGTGAGTGATACTACCCAGGAACTAATTATATGTAAAATACATTATCTTACAGATGTTTGTTTTTTACCAAGAGGAACTACGTTACCCCACAATTCTGTAGTGATAGACTGCACAAGATACAAGGTCACATGCTTCATACAGATCTTAAATAGATGACCTTCTTAACTGTATAATCCTTCACTAACTGATTGTTGTGGTCCTCTGCCCTTACTACCTAATCTATTTAAAACATTGCCACATTCCAGTTCAGAAAATAATTATACTGTTACTAATGTAAAATAAAAATTATTACCAGCTATTTTATGTTTGTTTTTTGTTTTTCTATTTTTTACATCTGTGTCTGATATGTGCAAGTTTACTTTTGAGGGATTTCTGTACATTTGACAATATACTATTTATATAGTGCTAATCATATTACGCATTGCTGTACAGAGAATATGTAATCACAATAATAGCAGTTACTTGGATTGATGCTGAATGAGTTTAACTTACGCTAGTTTTCACATGCCCCCAAGAGAGTGCATGCATATGCGCTCATACAGAGTTGTGCGCATCTGACACTTCTGCCTCCTTATAACTGGAGAGATGGAATGTGGGAGAGATATGGCGATCTAACTTGGGCCAAGTACACACTGTTGTAGGCAGAGTACAATAAGAGCCTAGTCAATTGCAACTGAAGCAGACCAGGGTGAATATAAGTCAGCAAAATTCGTGTCAAGCAAACATTTCTACTTAGGACATTACAACTATGTTTGCTATTTTTTACTTATTGTAAACCTGGTGCAGAGCTGGATGTTATCTTGAGGTGTGTATGGCTCAGCATGTGGGCAAGTATACTTAAATACATTCCACTAAAGTCCATTTCCAGTATCCAAATAGAAATATAAAATGTCTTGAAAGTCATCTTAAATGGTCCACAACAATCCTCTTTTATACACTGAAGTGTTGCTTCTCATAGACGATAATGATAAACCAAATTCTAAGAAAATCAAGATAGGGAGATAAGTATTGGGTATTCAGTGTTTAAATTTAAAGTAGTAAAATGTAGAAATGTCAGAAACACTATTAACAACCGCTTGTAAGGACAAATACATGAGACCCTATGAATGTAAGTCCGTTTCACAGAAATGATGCATAAGAAAGTAATATCCAAAGTAACTTTGCAATCCTAGGGACAGATCCCAATTGTAAAGTAAAGTCTATGGAATATTTCACAAACCTATTGGACTTGGTTTCCATCACAGCTAAAAGGTATTTAACCTGGAGTGCCTGGATAATAGTTAATGCTAGTGATAATATGCCCAGCTTCCCCCCAACTACATAGACAACTGTTGTATTGGTTCTGGACAAAGAATAATACCTTTGGCAAAGGACTATTTGCATTTATTGATTTGTCTGTATGTATTAGACAAGGCTAACTCAACTGTCATCCTTCAGGCTGTGTATAGAATATTTTTCTTATGTGGGATTATCACTCAGGAAAATAGATTTATTAATCTGCAATATATATCCCTTTCTCTTCAGAATTAGACAGTCCTGTGCATTTAATTAGCATAGGAGCACTTATTGGATATTTTTTCCACAAATGGTTGTAGAAGTACACATGCTGTGAGAAGTGGGTGTGACTAGAACAACTTGTAGACAATCGGAGCATTAGAATGTTAACAGACACAGCATGTCAGTAGTTGAATGATGACCTGGGTGTTGTAGGAGGCAGTGACCTGTCCCTTTGTGGTTGTGTACTCTCAGAGAGGATTGTAATCACCATATATGGAAGGCAGGGGCTTGACTGAAACCACCTCGTTGGTTGAGAGGGGAGTGTCTTGGATGCAGTATCAGTGGTGGCTGATATTTTTTTGACCATGTTAGAAGGTATAGGTGATGGCATTAGACTCCAATTAATAAGACATATCATAAGTTCTTCTGTAAAAATAAAAACTGGGTTATGTTTCTTTAGTATAAATCACTCTTGTTAATTGCAAAAAGACACTGTTTTTCTTTTTTATTTGAGTTGTGATTCAAGCTGCTTTTTACAATTTACAATTTGTTCAATGTCATGTAATTACCATGGCAACAACAGTTACATGACATATGTAGGGAATAAAATGGCTTTGGCACTTTGTAAAACCTATTTCAATAGACATGCCACCCCCTCCTTTCTCTACCATCACATGATCACTGTGGAGGCCCATGACTGAGGGGCTAGATCCAGTTACATAATCCTGTGAAAAAGCAGAAACCAATTCTTCAATATGAGAGGTTTTTTGCATCTAAATCAACCACACAGATTTATTTTGTAAATGGACAATTGAGTTCTAGGAAAATCCTGCACAAATGGATCTGCTTAATGTTAAACGGGTACAAAATTTATTGTTTACAAAACACACCTATTTGGGATTGTACCTTTAAATAATACACATTAAGACACATTGAATACATGAGAGAGTGTTGAAACATAAAGACCTGTTATGACAAAATACTACTGGACTAACTTTAAATATAATTTGTTTATAATTCTCTATAAATGTGAATATCTCCAAATGGGTGTTTGTTCTATTGTAAGAGGAAGGAAAAGGTATGAATAATTCTGTAAACGCACTTTCTGTACCTTATGATTTTCGCCCTCAACTCCCCATTCCTAACTTTCAAAATCAAAACAATCTCTACAACATTATCCAATACCTCCATTGTAAAATGTCGCTGGAAGAAAACAGACTGTTGGGCTTGTACTTATTGGTGATAATTATGTGTTTCACTAGTGGTTTTAATGTTCATAAAATCATGTAATTGGGTATGACACTAGAAACTATTGTACTTAGTGTCAAGATACCCATTACCACTTTTACTAGCATTACGTCAGCGGTTCATTCTGTTCTGGTGAATATGCATTTACCACGGCTAAAGACATTGTGGAGGTCTACAGTCCGCTCCAAATGCTAGTAAAACTGTTGGTAAGACGTTTGGATCTGACAGGCTTTTTCCCCACATGTTTTCACCATTATCAAAAAACGCTATTTCAATGACGAGATATGACCCTAGAAGCCATTTTTTTTTTTTTTTTTTTTTTTTTATAGCGTCCCATACTTATGGAACAATATTATGGTCAATATTTTCCTTTTAGCTCATGTAAACAGCAGAAACTACATTGAGCTCTAAAATGCAAGAACAAAATGCTGATAAACCATGTTTGCGTTTGATCTAGATTTTTACTAGCTATTAACATCATTAGAAAAATGCCAGGGAATATGGTGCCTAAAAAGGCCTTACTGTACTAAAAATGTGCCATACAAGATGATTACACTTCTGTAATGAAATAATACTTTGCTCTTCTAGTATCCTTTCAATTGTGGGACTACTTTAAAAAAAAAAAAAATTGATGAAACTGGGCATTTTATAGTACAACATCCACAAACTGTTCAATATTCTACCATTCCAACACCACCACCCACTCCTTCACCATATTTACAATGGAAATGATCTCCTTCCCAAATACCATTTTACTACAGGTTTGGCTGGTTCCATTACTTCCCATCTCCTTCCTCCTATTTTATCTAGTTTTTCCTGATGTTAATATTTCTTTTTTATTTGTATGTTTATACTGGCAAATTTCCATTATTCTTTAAACATGCTGTTATCAAAGCTGTCATAAAACCCTCCTATGTGAACCCTATATTGCTTTAGTTATGTCCTGGCCTTTATCCTTCCCTTCTCTTACAGGCTACTTGAGCATCATATGCATGCAAAGGATTTTACTTTAGCTTTCCTCACTTTCAATATTAGAGTCTTTAAAATCTGCATTTCACCAATGATCTACTTACAGACGAAAGCAAAGGACAACGCTCTGCTCATTTTGTTCGACCCATCTGTAGCTTTTATCACCGTTTTGTACTCTTGATTGTTATTCTGACTGATTCTTGTGTGTCTCCCTTATTTTATCCTCCTTCTTAGGGGCATGTTTATTAAATCTAATTTTCATGTCCATTCCCTGAAAACTACTGTTTTCGGTGAATAGACACCAATTGAAGTATTTGCCTCATCTATCAACAGTGCATTGCAGCAGATATCATAGATATTTGCTGCTTTGCACTTTTTTTTCGTAATACATAGCAGTCCCCATAGATGTCTGGGGACTGCTATGTACCGCAATTTAACAATGAATGTAAATGTTTTTATACATACAGTGATGTACGCCAGCTCAAGCTGACACACATTACCGTTTCTGCTATTTTTCAGCACTGTTCAGCTCTGCTCCGAAAAGCAGAGCTTTACAGCGCATGTGTGGGCAGCACGGTGGCTAAGTGGTTAGCACTTCTGCCGCACAGCGCTGGGGTCATGAGTTCAATTCCCAACCATGGCCTTATCTGTGTGGAGTTTGTATGTTCGCCCTGTGTTTGCGTGGGTTTCCTCCGGGTGCTCCGGTTTCCTCCCGTTTCCTCCCGCACTCCAAAAAACCTACTGGTAGGTTAATTGGCTGCTATAAAAAAAAAATTGACCCTTGTCTGTGTGTCTGTGTCTGTGTGTCTGTCTGTGTGTGTGTGTGTGTATGTTAGGGAATTTAGACTGTAAGCCCCAATGGGGCAGGGACTGATGTGAATGAGTTCTCTGTACAGCGCTGCGGAATCAGTGGCGCTATATAAATAAATGGTGGTGGTGGTGTGGAGGGATCACATGATCCCTCCCTGTCACACTCCGCTCTCCGCAACAGTGAAGTGTAGAGAAGTTTACAGACGGAGCATGCGCACAAGGCTTTTGTGGATCGCACAGCAGCATCGGGAATGAAGAGGCAGTGTAAAGGTAAGTCTTTAACTTCACAGGAACAGCAGTTTTTTGTGACTGCTGCTCCTGTGGAGATTGTTTAATAAATATGAGAAATAGTTCAATCCTTATCAATGCGATAAGGATTGAAAACTATTTTTCATTTTATGTGGCTGTTGATAAGTGTGCCCCTTACTGTCTGCCATGAATCAAAACATCTGTTTGAGAGGTGGCCCTCACTCAAATGAGTGAGGCCACCTTAGCTTGGCCGTAGTTACCACAGGGCCATCTTAACAGCATTATAGGCCACTGGGCAAAGAAGTACAGGGGGTACTACCTAGACAACCGCTCACAGGAATAAAAATGTAAATTATAGATAAACACATTTTTGCGTCAAAGGGTGCAGAACAGAGTCAAAGAAAACCAAAACGAAGCCACTATCTATTCATAGCCTTTAAACTTCATTGTCCTCTGTTTCATTATTGACATGTAATTGGTAGCAGGGGGAGGCAACTGACATGAACTGTTAAAAATATTAGAACTTTATTATAGCTTTACAGTTTCAAAAAAATTATGTGTTGATTTCGTCTTGCTTATGTACAATTGGTACGTGTATGTTGTTTTCGTCAATGTCAAGATATGTATTTGCAGCAGCAAGATCACATGTACAGATAACAGCTGTTACTGAGGTGATTAGACCACCTAAACATTTTAATAAAGATGGTTTGAAGGTTCTGAATAAATCTTCCGAAATAACTTACTGAAAAATTGAAAGGCTTATGGGGCCCCTATGCTTGTGGGGCAACTGCCTAGCATATGCAAAATTTGATTGTGATACCACCAACATCACGACTAAAATGGGAAAAAAAATATTACCCCCGAAATGTCTTACATTGAACATGTAAATACTTATGGATCATTTACAGTTGAGTACAAAAATGACACATTTTGAGTAGCAAGGTATTTGAAACTCAAAATAGGATCTTAAATGCATCTACATTAAGATATACGTTTAAATTGCTAGGGTCTGTAGTGTCACATAGGAAAATACTGTAAAAAAGCAAAAACCAGACATTGTAGAAAAAAAATCCTTTTTTTTTAAATAAATACTCCTCCACTCTCTCGTTCAACACTTTATTAAATGTTTAGTTCCAACTAGCTTTTCTTCCTTTCTAAAGAAAAAAAAAAAATCAGACATTGAACTTCTCCTTGAGGAACCCCAACATGAAAGACAGGCCAGGACACCTTCCGCAATTAACCAATCCAGAGCAGTTTCACTCTGATAGGTCAGAGCATTAGAAAGCCACTCGGATTGGTTAGTTGTAGATAGATTCCAGATGAAAATATCACTGCTCTAGAACGACAACTGCCATTAGGAATATACAGTACAAGCAAATATGGTAAAAGTCATTACAATGCTACAGAAATTAGATACAAATATTTATTATGCAACTCGATACAGAGTGACACAAACAGATGTACAGAATTGCTTATTAGGATCTTCAATAAATGCAGTTTAACACATAACGCATAACAAGCATATATAAAAGTGTAATAAAAGTTGATCACTCAGCAAGCTCATGCTACAAATGGTTCTGAATAGATGAACTGGTAGTTTAACAGTCGAATTGTACTGAACACTATTGGGACATCAAACACACACACACACACACACACCCACCCACACACCCCCCCCCCCCCTTCCCCCTCTTGCCCTGCTCGAGTTCTCATTCACGCATGTGGACAGGACAGATAAGCTGTTTTTAACTATTCTTATGTACGAGCATATTGTACTTGAGTTGCAGTGTGAGGCATTTTGTGCCTCTTTTTTTTATTAAAAGCTTTCTATTATATTTATCTGTCAACCTGTGTTTGATGGCATTACACTATTGTGGTCACTTTTGAGTTCTAGTACACTCCGGGGCTGTGATACATGTGGTTCAGTGATTCTTCATAGACAGTATCTGAGTGGATTCATCAGCATTTATTTCACGCTGCTATCACGAGAATCTCTGGTACGGGAATTATACATATGTGGAATACACTTGTGATGTCATACATTTAATGCACTATGTTTGGCGCCCCTTCTCTTTTGTATTTGTATCTATCAGGTTGACACTTGAAGACCAGTGTTGAATGTTTTGGGAGCTGCCATCCTGTTTACTAAGTATACATTTCATCCTTGCACATTTGCACTTATAAGCGCCTGTCTGCTTAAATTTGTTGGGAGGGATATATATATATATATATATATATATATATATATATATATAATGTATGTATCTATATATCAATATTATATGTATGTATCTATATATCAATAATGATAATAGTATATTGAAAAGTCAGTGAATAATATATTAATTTGTGGCACTGTTCCCAACAAGCCCTGGCAACTATAAGCCACTTGCATGCCCTGACATTCAGGATCTGCTGGGACCTGTAGTGCACATATTAGAGTAAATTGGATTGCCATAGAAGAAAGAAGAACAACTGTAAGGATTTAGGAGCACAATAAAGTAGAGATTGGGGGAGTATTTATTTAAATGAAATGAATTTTAATATGGTAAGTGTGTTGTTTTTTTGTACTTTACTTTGTGGCACTACATTCACACACCAAAGGGTACAGTAATTGCATGAAAAGAAACCATATTTTTCTCTATATTTTCTTGGAGAGTACACTTAAAAAAAGACCCCAATGTCGTGATAAAGTAAAGACCTATCTCTTGTGATTAAGAATTTAATCTCCAGGTTTTGTGTCCTGCATCTAACAGGTAAACCTTTAAAGAGCTTAAATATTTTTGAGATGAAGTCTAAAATGATGGATAATAGCATGCAGTGATGTACATACAGTAACAGTCACATCCAATGTCCAACATATTCAATCTTGCCATGGTATAAGAATTTACATATTTAACCCATTCAGAACTCCTCTGATGGCAGTGAATTTTCTCTCTGTCATTATTCCACAGTCAAGACCTGATTAAGGTTTCCAGCCGGCCTATGCAAATACACCGGTAGCCACCACCACCAATCTTCAAATCAATTATTGATTGCTGATACAAAATGTATTTTGAAGACAGTAGAATTAGCGCTAAGGCATGCCATTGTATAAATATATATTGTTTTATATTTAAATAAATAGACACAAATCCTTCATTCCTGCTGTTTGGAGAAGCCTTGCATATTCCTCAATTAACTATACAAAAGAAACCACTAAAAAGAACAGCGCTGAGAATACTTACTATATACTCACTGATTCACTATAAATACATATATAATGTGCAGTGGTAGAATCTTGTTTACAATTTTATAACATTTAATACATAAAACACATTTCATTCTACAAACATTAAAATATCATACTGTACATAGGGAGCTACATGTTGCCGGAACTCATTACATTCAGCATTCAAATTTAGACAAATTGTGCTGTTCTCTCTTACCTGATCTTGCAGCATAGATTACCTGATGTTCTCTTTTGCTTGTTTTTGGCGCGTTGTTGTCAGTTGGCTTCTGGATATTTGGAGTCCTGTATTAAAAATGTTCAAAAACTGTATTATGATTCAAAAAGTTAACAAACCCTGACTGATTAGGCTGTTCAAACACAACACTCCATTATAGCCAAATAAAACAACCCCCTACTACAGGCATATATACCCAATAAAATATATGACAATGATTTATAATCATATAAATACATCTACCAGCCTCATCAGTTCTGTATTTAGAATTCTAGTGACCACTGAAATCACAGAGAGCATCCTCGTGAATGCCACACAATACAGATATCACGCCCCACAACAGCCAGTTCATCACACCCCCAGCAGCAAATTTATGATTCCCCCAGCAAATTCATTACCCATCCCAACAGCCAATTAATTCCCCCTCAGCCATTTTTATCAACCACAGAAGCCAATTTATGCACCTCAGCCAATTTATCACCCCCCCTCACCTATAAAAAAAAAAAAAAAACTGGTCAATTTGTGACCCTCCCACCAGCCATTTCATCATCACCTCTCCTCCACTTATCAAGCACCCTCCCCAGACAATTTATCACCTCCTCCTCTCCCCTGATATTTTAGCAGTAGATTTAATTTACCTTCCTCTCTTCTGGCCCTGCTTCTCTTCTTTTTCACGCTCCAACACTGCACTGCAGAAATATTTGTTTCTTCTTGACAGGCAGCCTGGTAGCATATGCGCTTACTGTTAGCCTGCCTGTCAGTACTGTGTGAACTGTGTTTAGTTTGGACTCAACAGATGTGGTAATCTCATGAGACCAAACTAAGACAACCGCAGCCACACTGACAGAGCAGCTAACAGCATCGGATTTGCTGTTATTCACCTGGCTGCATAGTGACAGTTGGGGCCACGATCTTCATACCAGGGGCGACCTGATGACCCACTAGCAACCACCAACAAACAAAAAAGCACTTGGTAAAATTATGTAAATTCTGCCGCTGCACCCCCGGGAACCCAGCTCCCCAGGCTGCAGCCTGCCCTGTTCACAGTGGTGTTTTCTCCGTGCTCTACGATGTATGTCACAACAAACTAAACATTCCAACCAGAGTCTTTATAACAGCCTGATGTCACTTTTTTTTCTACAAGACCATCAATTTACCCTATGAAAAAAAGAAATATGTACATATTTAACAACATATGTCTACAAAACAGGCCCATCTTTAGTAGAGATGAGTAAAATTTTAATTCATTACAGTTTTCAGTGCAAAATTTTGCACTTTTTGCCGGCGTAAAATGGCTAAAGGATTCCCAGCCCTACCACAACCTTTGCAAAATAGCCTATTCCACAGCAATCCTATCACACAAAATTTCACTCCTCTCTAATTTTTAGTCTATGCACTCCCCCTTTTTCTTTTAGTACCTAATGTGGGATCAAGCCAACCAATGCTGTACAGAATCTTCTCTTTCTCCTCTTCACCCTGCTGTCAACATAAGGAAAGGATCCAGTGCAGTGTTGACGAGTGTGGGCACTACTTGGACGGGCTGGGCCGGGGGGCCGTCCCCCATCCCCCGGTGGATATATGCGGTGCCGTCAGCATACACTGAGTATTACCCAGCGCACAGGCGGCCGCATCACATGACACTCGAGTGTCGTGATGAGGGCCGCCTGTGCGCTGGGTAACACTTAGTGTATGCGGACGGCACCGCATGTATCCATGAGCGGGAGAGAGGGGGGGGGGGAGCTGCAACGCAGCGCAGACTCTCTTGGCCGGGTGGATGGCAGCCCACTCATCCACAG
This sequence comes from Mixophyes fleayi, assembly GCF_038048845.1. NCBI lineage: Eukaryota > Metazoa > Chordata > Amphibia > Anura > Limnodynastidae > Mixophyes > Mixophyes fleayi. The sequence goes on from NC_134409.1 coordinate 97,106,186, forward strand.
CCAGGGGGCGGGGGGGATGCCCAACCGCATGACACATGGGTAGTATTCTGTGTATACTACCCATGTACAGGGCAAAACATAAAACATTAATACAAATGAAAAAAGAATATATATATATATATATATATATATATATATATATATATATATATATATATATAATAGATATACATATGCGCTCAATATCAGACTAGGTGACACACTTGCAGCAGCGGGGGAACCAAGGAATCACTCCTTGTAGATACAGTACAAATAAATATGTTCCAACTGCGCTCGCGAAGTGTTAGTGAAGAAAAAGGGTGAATATTGTAGCAGAATAAATAAAACACATCATATACAATGGCTGGATATAACAAAAATAAAGGTGGTGTATCAATGCATACCATAGAGTGAACTGCAAAATGATCTGAATAGAGAAAAAACAAAAAAAACAAAAAAGAGCATAAAATCCTTGGCTCTATGAGTCTACAAAAAAAACACACAATGTCTCTGAAGAACACTAGTAGGATATGGAAGTTGCTGTCAATGGAGTGTAAACCAAATAGGGATCAATCCGGAAATCCACACATGTCCACGTTTGTTAGGATATACCTCAAAAAAAAGAAGGAAAAGAAAGGGAAGGAGGGAGGGGGGGGGGGGGGAAAGAAAATTGGAGAGTGAAAAGGAGAAAAGAAGAAAAAAAGAAAAGAAGAAAAAAGAGGGTAATATCAGCTGGTGATATGTGTTATGATTGATACACAGTGATATTGTAGTAAGGAATACAACTTGCTGACTGAACAAACTCATGTGACCAGGGGGGGTTAACTAAAAGCAGTTTAATAAGACCCAATATTGGCCATAACGATCAACTACAGTGAATCATGCACAGCATGAAACGCTAACTGAAATATAAACAGAAAAAACATGTGAGCAATAAAAATTGGAAGATGAAGTGATGACCGGAGTGTGCACCACCAAACTCACGCTAGTGTTGGTAAAACGGCGTGGAAGCGTTGCTGGAGTAAGGAGAATCAAGGTCCAATGATCTCCTTCAGGATGGAACTCCAGAACAGGCAGGCTGGTTGCAAACGTCGGATCGTGTACGCCGGAATCCGCGGGTGAGATGCGTTCCACAGTGGAGCGCAGAGTCACTTCCTATCTACGGATGCCGGAATGAGTCAAAAAGGTGTCCCAACGCGTTTCATCTCAAACGGAGACTTCTTCAAGGATCCGGCATCCGTAGATAGGAAGTGACTCTGCGCTCCACTGTGGAACGCATCTCACCCGCGGATTCCGGCGTACACGATCCGACGTTTGCAACCAGCCTGCCTGTTCTGGAGTTCCATCCTGAAGGAGATCATTGGACCTTGATTCTCCTTCATCCAGCAACGCTTCCACGCCGTTTTACCAACACTAGCGTGAGTTTGGTGGTGCACACTCCGGTCATCACTTCATCTTCCAATTTTTATTGCTCACATGTTTTTTCTGTTTATATTTCAGTTAGCGTTTCATGCTGTGCATGATTCACTGTAGTTGATCGTTATGGCCAATATTGGGTCTTATTAAACTGCTTTTAGTTAACCCCCCCTGGTCACATGAGTTTGTTCAGTCAGCAAGTTGTATTCCTTACTACAATATCACTGTGTATCAATCATAACACATATCACCAGCTGATATTACCCTCTTTTTTCTTCTTTTCTTCTTTTCTTTTTTTCTTCTTTTCTCCTTTTCACTCTCCAATTTTCTTTCCCCCCCCCCCCCTCCCTCCTTCCCTTTCTTTTCCTTCTTCTTTTTGAGGTATATCCTAACAAACGTGGACATGTGTGGATTTCCGGATTGATCCCTATTTGGTTTACACTCCATTGACAGCAACTTCCATATCCTACTAGTGTTCTTCAGAGACATTGTGTGTTTTTTTGTGGACTCATAGAGCCAAGGATTTTATGCTCTTTTTTGGTTTTTTTTTTTTTTCTCTATTCAGATCATTTTGCAGTTCACTCTATGGTATGCATTGATACACCACCTTTATTTTTGTTATATCCAGCCATTGTATATGATGTGTTTTATTTATTCTGCTACAATATTCACCCTTTTTCTTCACTAACACTTCGCGAGCGCAGTTGGAACATATTTATTTATATATATATATATATATATATATATATATATTGATATACTGGTGGCTTGACCACCAATACAATGGGAGCTTACAATGGGAAATTACAATCACTTTTATTCAGGTAAGTGTATGTTTAGTTTTTTAATATTATATTTTTAATCTTTATTGTAAAAAAAAATAGCATTTTTTTTGGTGTATGTGGGCGAATAGATAATCATACAAATAGTGTAGTGCTATTTGTATGATGATCTATTAATAGTGCTTGATAAATAGGTTCCCCCAACAGGCGTTATCGCCAGCGATAACCCCATTAGTAAAAACATCAGGTTTTTTTAAAGCAAAATGGCTTCTTGCACTTTGATAAATCAGCCCCTGGGTTCAGTACTGTAGTAGAACATTATTATATAATTTATTGCTAAAACCCCCTCCCACCTTCACTGACGAGCCGGCAAAAGCATGTAAACATGCTAAACCCGTTGTACAACACCGTGCGACAACTGTATAAACTATCACTGGCGAAATGGAGCAGCAGCTTCTCCCAGGTATAGCCAGACAGTGGAAATGGTCACTGCCGCCCTGCGGCTGAACGGTGAGTCCCAATAATACTGGGCGTTCAGCTAATTATATATAAAAATATAGGATAAATATTCTTTATTTAAATATACTATATTTTTTACTTCAATTGTATTTTACAGTTACTGGGTACTATATAAACTGAAAGTTAGCTAGATGGCATAGGATTGTTTTTATAGGTTGAAGTAGCATTGTATTTTGAATGTGTTTTGATGTGCGGTATCATTGCTAGTTTTAATTTGCAGCATCAGTGCTAGTTTTAATGTGCGGTATCAATGGTATTTTGAAAAACAATTTGACTAGACTAAAAAAGTGTATGTTGAAGGCTTATTGTGTTGGTTTTTTTTTTGGGAGTAGTCCTGAATTCAAACATTTGGACCCCCCCTGTTATATATATGCGTTTGCATATATATAAATCTATATATCTATCTATATATATATATCTATATATATATATACAAGTTAACCCGTGCATGATACTCATGCATTCTAGTCAAATCAAGCTACTTAAGATCTTAAAAAGGTTCTTGTCATGCATTTGGGCCTAGCCCAGGCCTCCTCAGGGGAAGAGCGTTACTTCCCGACGCAAGCGCCCTTTTTAATGTGTGTTCATGAGGTAAAATTACCTCACGAAAATGAGTTTGAGCCCTCAACTCGTAAATTTAGCCTTTACTACTCCTCCCACGGGGGGAAGGGGGGATGATGGAAGTTAACTGACTTCACTATTCTAATTTTTTGTCAAATAATGTCAGTATACCAAATTTCAGGTCAATTAGATGGGCCCTTTCTGAGAAAATTGTTTTTTCCCACACACACTAACACACGCCGCTAGGCTTTTACTTTTATATATTAGATAATGCTAAGAATTTAGTAGGTCAGTGTATAACTCCACCCAGCAGGTGGCGCTGCAGCTTGTTTTTTTTTTCCACACACTGACTAACACACGCCGCTAGGCTTTTATATTATAGATATATATATACTAAGGGCTAGATTTACTAAGCTGCGGGTTTGAAAAAGTGGGGATGTTGCCCATAGCAAGCAATCAGATTCTAGCTGTCCTTTTGTAGAAAGCACTAAATAAATGAAAGCTAGAATCTGATTGGTTGCTATAGGCAACATCCCCATTTTTTTCAAACCCGCAGCTTAGTAAATCTAGCCCTTTGTGTGTGGGCCGCTATTTATGGACCAGTGCTATGTGCTTGCCCCCCGGGCTAAAAGTTGCCAGCCCTCCCCTGGCACTACTGACCATTGGGGTCCTAAGACATAACACCCCCATAACTGAGAAAGGTGGATTGGTGACTATAAAACACGATTTTTATACTTACGTTAAATTTCCAATTTGGAAATACTGGTTTCGCTCTTTCTTCCTCTATAACCCCATTCTGCAAGGACCTCAGTTATTTTTCTAACCAAGGCCCACAGGACAGAACCAAAGAGAAACACAAGAGAAAGAAATAACGAATATAAAAACTTTTAACTTTGCTAAACTTTAAACAGAAGAACTAAAGAGTAAAATAGGGTGGACAGCTAATGTCTCCCAATGGAATTAATGTAAGAATACAAATCACATCTCCTCATTCAGCTCATTTGGAGACACTGGTACCATGGGGACATTCCAAAGCTGCTCCTTCAGGATGGTATGCTCATAAAGTCGCAGTGCACAGCACCGTCCGCCAAGTCTGGTGATTCATCTGGCTACGTAGACCTTCAATGCCTGAATGACATCCAAGTAATGAAGAGATCCCTCCACCTCTTTAGACAGACTCTGAGATAGTACTAGAATTACAGTGTTTTGGTTTAAATGGAACTGGGAAACTCCCTTAGGTAGAAAAGATAGTTTGTACAAGGCTGTGGAAGTAGCCTAGATAAAAACTGTTTTCTCTGTGAAAAGCTTTAACTTCACTGGATCGAATGGTTCAAAATGAGATTGTTGTAAAGCCTTCAAGTCCCAAAGAAACTAGTGGAGTGCCGGATGGTGATCACACGTGTCCACACCCTGCAAAAACATCTGCACTTCTGTTATAAGTGCTACACTCTTCTGAAAGAAAACAGAGTGGGAAGAAAGCTGGACCTTTAAGGAACTCAAATTTAACCCTTTATCTATACCATCCTGCAAAAACAGGAGCAAGCCAGCTAATTGGAAAGAAGTACTTGGAAAACTCTCTCTCAAACAAATTAACATGTCTTCCAGTTTCTCTGAAAATTTTACAGCAACAAAGGTTATTCTGCCTCTGATCATTGGTCCAACCACTATGTTGGAGAACCCCTTTTTCTTAAGGATCCTGACTTCAACAGCCACACCATTAAAGCCAATCATACTAAGCCCTGATGGTAAAATGGTCCATCTTTGTGGAAGAAGCTACAACAGACCTACAAACATCCTGAGAATGTCCCTTTACCATGACTGTCAAAAACAGCACCCAACCCCCTTCTCATTTTATTGATTTTGAGTATGCTCAGAAACACTGCTACCAGAGGAAATGGAAATTTTAAAAAAATCTATGGGACCATCACAGCACTGACAAGGAAAGCCCATGGATCCCTGATCCTTGAGCAGGAGCGCTCCAACTTGTTGTTCAACTGAGAAGCAATTATGTCGACATGTGATTTGCCCCATCTCTCCACAATCAGTTGAAAGATTGCAGCGTTGAGGACCTGCTCACAAGGATGCAGGATATGCCTGCTGAGGTAATAGGACTAGAGTGTTTAGCACTTCTCGTAATTCTAGAACATTTATTTGAAGCTTTGCTTCCGCTGGAGACTACAGACACTGAAGAAGAGGAAACATTAATGAGACCCCACCCTCTTAGCCAGGCCCATCTATTGACATTGCTGAGGGGTGGGTGAGCCATAGAATGGGTTAACTCACTGCAGAATAAGTTGTGGCAGAGAGATGGTTCAAGTCACCTAGTGCCAGGAAACGCGCTGCAATATATCCTGAGCTAGGGATTTAGCCAAGGCTGGTTCTGCCATATTAGTGGAAAAAAACAGGCATGTACGACAGTAGCATGTCAAACTTGCAGTTGAGCGTAAGGCATCCAGCAGCTTAGAATGACATTTAAAACAAGTATAAAAAGTCACCAAAGAAGCCCCCAGTCTTAGACCTTGAACTACTCCCCTTACCAGGTATCATAAAGCAGTAGGAAAAAGGCAGATAATGCACACAATCAAAGAGAAAGTGTACCTGAAATTACAGAGACACAGCAATAACAGTGTAAAAAACACACTGAGGCTACCACCCTTCTGCCAACTGGTGCCTAGTGTTGAGCTGCTTGCCTTCGGCTGCCCACACCTAAACCCCGAAGCAAAGGAACCACTAGGATCTGTTCTCGGTGTAGGCCCTAGGCTCCTTAGGCTGACCATAACTGTTTTGGATCCACACTTCACCAGTGCCAGTAGGGGGGAGCCACTTACCTGACCGCCGCTTATCCGTTGCGTGGTCTTGCGCTGCAGTTTGACACCATACTGTTAACAATTAGAAAGTTGACAAGTTCATTATGTTGCCACTGTTAAAATGTCGACATTGTGATTGTCAGCAGGTTGTAATGTTTTGTGGACATGGTGGTTTATTTTTTCAAAGCTCTAAGTACTTGGATATATTTTGATTTATTGCTTTAGACAAGCATGGATAATTGGAAATATTACATCTGAAGACCCTGGATGTAGGTGAATACTACATTGGGTGTTTTTATTTATTTCAAATAATTTTTAAAATGGGTGTGTGCATTTTATTTACATTTAGTCTTGCTGGGTGTCAGGGCATGCTGGCACTTGTGGTTCCCCAAGTGCCAGCATGCCCTGGCAGCCAATGGGTATTCTGGTGTTTTTATTACTAAAAGCACCAGCTACCAAAACAGTTACGCATTTGTGTTTTATAATAGTGATTTCCTTTTTATTGATTTTCTTTTACTGTATTTTGCTGACGGTAATGCTGACGGAGACAGCATTGCCGCTTTACATTTTATGCTTTCTGTTGACATTGCGACTATTGACATTATAACCTTATAAACATTTTAACTGTGGCAACATCATGCATATGTCGACATTCTGATTGCCAACAGTATGGTATCAACATTCTGAATGTCGCCATTTCAACAACTTCCCAGTACAATGGCCACAGCGGTAACCATAAAAAATAAAATCAATGAAATAAGTCAATAAATAAAATCAAGCTGATGTAGCAGCTAAAAAAGACACCCAAGTTCTGTCGCACTGTAAAAAAAAAACTGAGATCACTACAGGATGGGCCTAAAGAGGAGGAAGTAGCAAAGTCCTGGGGATCCTCTAAACCCCATAGTACCAGTGTCCCCCAATTGGATGAATGAAAAATCTACTTTTTTAGTGGATATATCCTTTAAATATATATAGAGAGGTTTGTTTTGTATATTTAGTCCACCAAATGCTTTTTGTAATATATTTTTTATTGAAGCTCTGTGCATTTAAAGAATATAAATAGCAACAATTCATAAATTGTTTGGTCTTCATTATCAGATATACACTTAATTAAGTCACAGGAAACAGCCCAAAGTAACATGTATGTCAGATTGAAACAGGGTGTTTATCAGAGTTACCTAACAAGGTTCTTATTGCTAATAACAACCAACCTTTCAGTAGTCAATATTTAACAGCTGCATTATTTGCTATACAATTGTTCTTATTCATTTGGAAGGGGAGAAGTGAAGAGAAGGACCGCACAGGAAACCCTTCCCTCCTGCGACAAGTATGATAAAGAAATATATTAATTCAAGAGTGAATGGTGGTATCCCCAGCAATATTACAAAGTTCAAACCAGGATGTGTGCTGCAGACATTGCTGAATTTGATTCTTGCAGAGCTGGGTAGGGTATTGATATAGCTCTCCCTCATGTCAAACAACTGCTTGGTCTGCTCTTCGATTTCTAATATTGTCTCACCTAATCCATGTGGAAAACATTAGTTTGTCTTTAATGAGTCTATTAATTAAAGTGTGATCAGCCATTAAAACGGAGAAAACAACAGTTTTCTACATAAAATGGCGATTGAAAAATTTATGAAGGGTTTATGGCAGGAGAAATCAAAGATTTCTATTGCCATAAACCATTTAGGGTCTGATATAGAGTTGGACTTTGGGTGCAAAAATCAGTTTTGGACAAGGATCCTTCTCAGTTTAAACTCAGACTGAGACGGATCTCCCCCATGCACCTCTCTGAGCTTAGATAGGTGGAACATGGAAGATAGTGGGCGAGCCTAGCAATTTAGAGTTCACGCGCTTTACAGGTTATGCTAAGTTGAAATCAGCCGCAGATAGGTCTCTAGGAGATGTATGTTTTGCAGGTGCTTTCTCCTGGTGCACCAGACTTTGCTGTATTAAAAAAGGAAATAAAAAAAGTAATTACATTTTTAAAAAAGCTGTGTACCCCGTCCCAATCAGCCTAACTAACTAAACCTTGTGCTGCTTAGGGGGGAGAAACAGGATTGTTTTTTAACTATAATTTATTTTGTTATTTATCTGCTTTGTAGGACCTCTGTGTTGCACACTTTTCCAGTGTCGGACTCGGGCATGAAGGGCCCACAAGGGGACTGCAAGGCTAGGGGCCCACCAGAGGGGGTGTGGCCAGCCATCATAGAGGCGAGACCAGACACTAGAGGGGGAGTGATCAGCCAACGAAGGACAGCTAGCATCATAGTGTAGTATATAAAGAATGCAATGTGTGTATAAAGAGTACACAGTCTTGACTTGCCTCTTAGATTAGGCAGAACAGTCACCAAAAATCGGGATTGTTCCACTAGGCCAGGCTTGGCTAACCTGTGGCACTCCAGGTATTGTGAAACTACAAGCCCCAGCATGCTCTGCCAATATATTGCAGCTTATTGCTGGAAGTGTATGCTGGGACTTGTAGTTTCACAACACCTGGAGTGCCACAGGTTAGCCAAGCCTGCACTAGACTCAGAACATTTGACAGACTGTCCTACCTGTTTTTGTCACTTTTACCACCTGTGGCTGCTGGTTTCTTTAGTTGCGGCTTGTCTGGATCCTGGAATGTTGGGGGCCCTATTTGGAAAAAATAATGTGTACATTTAGAAAATTCCAACCAGCCCTGGCGTTAAATAAATAGGACCCACAATTAATACTTAACCACCATCTACCACACACACATTACATTTCTACAAGCCCGCTGTGCCATCACACACACTACTGTGCCCCTTAATCACCATGCTGTGCCTCCTTATGATCACACTACACCCTCCATGCTGCTTTTGCTCCTCCCTTCTCCTTGCCCCCTTTCATCACCCTGTGCCATGCTGCTTTGACCACTCATCACACTCTGCCATGCTGACTTGGCCCCCCTGCACACTCTGCCATGCTGACTTGGCCCACCCTGCACACTCTGCCATGCTGACTTGGCTCCCCTTCACACTCTGCCATGCTGACCTGGCCCCCCTTCACACTCTGCCATGCTGATCTGGCCCCCCTTCACACTCTGCCATGCTCCTTTCTGTTTTAAAAAAAAAAATAGGCTGGCTGGCTTGGGAGCGCATTCACTTACCTGTGAGTAACTGTGAAAAGCATCGGCATCCTGCTCCTCTGGGCGGCTGCGGCTTGTAATACCAGGAAGACAGCAGGAACTCCTCCTCCCCTGCTGAAGTGAAAAACACACTACTGCTCAGGTGCAGAGAGCCGTGCGGTAGTGTATTTGTTACGGAAGAGGCCCCGCCGCCGACATCTGAACTCAGGTGTTCCCCGTAAGCTCCGCCCTAACAGTGGAGGAGGCGGAGCTTCAAGCCTGCCGGGCCTACCGGTGGATAGCCCGGCAGGCCAGTCCGAGGCTGCACTGTCCCATAAGGCAGATAAAGAGACGTGTTTGGGCAATTTGCATAGTATTCTAAGTCGCACGGATCTAAAGATACATGAGACTTGGAATCTCCTGTGTAAATTACGGGATGCAATTACGATTTCAGTGAAAATTACATACAACTCTATATCAGGACCCATATATTAATATAGGAACTGCGAGTTCTGCAATTCATTACACTGTGAAAAGCTCTGCTTTTCGCAGCCAGGTAACTGTCATTTTAAATGGGATCCAACTGAAGTCTCTCCGGCTTTGTTCAATCCGTTACCGTGGAAGTGCTATGCGCATTGCACTTCCACTATTCAGCGTCAGCGCAAGGCTGCTTATAAATAGTAAAAACAGTTTGTGCTGGAGGAATGACTTCACAGCCCTGGCATGTTAAATCACAGCAGTGCTTCATTATGAATGGCTGCAATTTGCAGCCATGCATGATGATTGTCACTGCATTGTTTTAATAAATAGACCCCTGTATACAGTCATGGGCAAAAGTTTTGAGAATTACACAAATATTGGTTTTCACAAAGTTTGTTGCTTCAGTGTTTTTAGACCTTTTGGCAGATGTTGTTATGGTATACTGAAGTAAAATTGCAAACATTTCATAAGTGTCAAAGGCTTTTATTTACAATTACAAGTTTATGCAAAGAGTCAATATTTGCAGTGCTGACCCTTCTTTTTGAAGACCTCTGTAATTCGCCCTGGCATGCTGTCAATCAACATCTGGGCCACATACTGACTGATGGCCACCCATTCTTGCCTAATCAATGCTTGGAAATTGACGGAATTTGTGCGTTTTTGTTTGTCCACCCGCCTCTTGAGGATTGACTACAAGTTCTCAATGGAATTAAGGTCTGGGGAGTTTCCTGGCCATGGACCCAACATTTTGATGTTTTGATCCCTGAACCACTTAGTTAGCCTTTTGCCGTATGGCAAGGTGCTCCATCATGCTGGTAAAGGCATTGTGAGTAGTCTTGATCTGTTTGACTTGCTGTGTGCTCAGGGTTATGGACAGTAGTCGGATATTCTTGATTATGGGTAGCAGGTGGGTAGTCAAGGTTGATATGTGGTGTTTATTGGAGTACCTGAGTTAGGGGAGAACATTTGTTGGCCTCTGTTATATACGAGGTAAATCGCCTCTACGTGGTATGCCGGTTGTGCATGTCCCTGCATTTTTGGCAGGAGTCGATCCAGGTAATCCATCATATATTCACGGAGAATACACTCTTGCATACCCATGATTTGGGTTATAAAGGATTCCTAGAGCTCATGCTCATTGTCCATGAATCTTTGGAGACGTGCATCCTCTTGGGCAACCATAGCCAAATCCATTTTCTTTAGGTGGTCTAACATCACTGTGGTCATGGTTTTGGTAGTTATTTCCATCTTATTTGGTCTCTTCCTTTTTTTAGGAACATTGTAAACTAAAATGGGAAAAAGAAAGGAAAACATTAGGATCATTGAGGATGACAGAATATTGCTGCAAAATTAAATAGCAGTGTTGTAAGCAGATATGTGCATGAGGCCTCCTGCGCAATAGCTCCATGCTGCAACATATACCTGTTCATGTATTAATATGTTTGCATGTTTCATTTAGGAGTCTAGTAGTTGTAGTTTTGTAGATGTAGTTGTAGGTTTGTAGATGTAGGTTTGTAGATATAGTTGTTCTGAACATGTAGTTGTTGTATAGATGTAGTTGTGTAGTTTTATAGTTGTTGTTGTGCCTAGTTTTTAGTTTATTTACACTTTCATTAATTTCATTATATTTACAAATTAAGAAACTTACTGTTTGAATGTAACGTTGTGCTCTGCATGATTGCAAAGGTTGGCTTGCTGACAACGGTTGTGTTTCTTGCATGGACTGCGTATCTACTGCAGGCTGTGCTGATGCTAATGGTTGCGAATCTTGAAATTCATCTGTGGACAGATTGATTGTGTCTTCTGCACTGTTTGGACCCCAAATCAGCATGTTCCTCTACGGACTCGTCGCTAGTCACCATTGCGGGCTGGCTAGACTGACTGCTTTCTGGTGGAGGAGTAGGAGCATCCCGACAATTAGATGAAGATAGTCTGCTTTTCTGCTTTTTGGTGTTCATCTGCATAAGAGTTGAATGCAGTAAGTACTCACCATTGGACCACCTCCTTAATTGCAACTTTCCCTTTATTTCTCATAAAATTCTGCTTGTTGGAGCCTCATTTATGTCTTAAATAATGCAGGACAGGAGGGAGTTGTACCCACTGCTGTTTATTACATGAATTTGATTAGTGTGTTTAACGCTAGTAAATGGGAAGGACACTAGAAAATATTTTTTCAAATGTTACCATGCCCACTGTCGCTGTTACTAGCGTTGATGTAGCATTTTGTTTTCATCTCGGTTCTCTGAAAGCGCCATGTTCTATTTTTTGCGTTTACCAGTGTGAACACATTGGGGAATCCTACAGTGAGCTCCAACACACGAGTAACAAATGTGTGTCAAAAGGGGTTGATGTATTTTTACTAGCATTAAAACACCCAAATGCAAAAGCAGGGGATATGTGCAGTGTCGGACTGGGGCATGAAGGGCCCACCGGGGGACTGCAACACTAGGGGCCCACCAGAGGGGGTGTGGTCAGTCATCATAGAGGCAGGACCAGACACTAGAGGGGGAGTGGTCAATCCACGAAGGACAGCTAGCACCTTAAGGTAGTATATAAAAAATGCAGTGTGTGTTTAAAGAATACACAGTGTTGACCTGCCCCTTAGATTGGGCAGAACAGTCACCAAAAATCAGGATTGTCCCACTAGATCAGGGTTGGCTAACCTGTGACACTCCAGGTGTTGTGAAACTTCAAGTCCCAGCATGCTTTGCCAATATATGGCAGCTTATTGCTGTAAGGGTATGCTGGGACTTGTAGTTTCACAACATCTGGAGTACCACAGGTTAGCCAAGCCTGCACTAGACTCAGAACATTTGACAGACTGTCCTACCTGTTGTTGTCACTTTTACCACCTGTGGCTGCTGGTTTCTTTAGTTGCGGCTTGTCTGGATCCTGGAATGTTGAGGGCTCTATTTGGAAAAAATAATGGGTACATTTAGAAACGCCAACCATCCCTGCCATTAAATCAACAGCACCCACATTTAATAATTAGGCCTCTCTCCAGCCTCAACATTAAAGTAATAGTGCTCACATGTGATAAATAAACCTATTACCCTCCCTCCAAACAGCCCCAACAATAAATAGCATTTAAGTTTAAAACATCCATTTCCCACGACCATTCATAGCATTAAATAATTAATATTCACATTTAATAGATAGCCCTCCTCCCCACACTCTGCCACACAGTAATGCCCCAATATTATGCCACACAGTAGTGCCCCAATGGTATGCCACACAGTAATGCCCCAATATTATGCCACACAGTAGTGCCCCAATATTATGCCACACAGTAGTGCCCCAATGGTATGCCACGCAGTAATGCCCCAATATTATGCCACACAGTAGTGCCCCAATGGTATGCCACGCAGTAATGCCCCAATATTATGCCACGCAGTAGTGCCCCAATGGTATGCCACACAGTAATGCCCCAATATTGTCACACAGTAATGCCCCAATATTATGCCACACAGTAGTGCCCCAATGGTATGCCACACAGTAATGCCCCAATGTTATGCCACACAGTAATGCCCCAATGGTATGCCACACAGTAATGCCCCAATGGTATGCCACACAGTAATGCCCCAATATTATGCCACACAGTAGTGCCCCAATGGTATGCCACGCAAGTGTCCCCAATTCACACACACACATTATATATGGGACTTCTCTGCCGTTTTGTTTAAAAAAAACCAAACAGGCTGTCTGGCAATGAGTGTCTTACCTGCGAGATACTCCAGCATGCTGCTCCTCTGGGCGGCCGCGACAGGCAAACTCCTCCTCCCATGCTGAAATGTAAAACACACTACCGCGCAGGTGCAGAGTCCAGACACAGCTCTCTGCACCTGCGCGGTAGTGTGTTTGTTACACTGCCGCTGCAGACGTCCAGGACCATCAATTAGGTGCTCCCTGCAGGCTCCGCCCCAACGGCGGAGGGGGCGGGGCTTAATCGCGCCTGGGCCTACCGGTGTAAAGCCCGGCTGGCCGGCAGGCCATTCCGAGGCTGGATATGTGACCTAAGGGATCACCGTGGTAACTTTTATTTCAAGTGTGAAATGTACAGCAGTTTACATGTGCTTCCGATATACAGGGTGATTCAAAAGTCACAGTACACCCTTTCATTTCAAAAACTCGACAGGAAATTTGGAAACCCGAATATTCCAGTAAGGTATGGGTGACGTGGTCTATCTTTTACGGTATGTACCAAACATGGGCGCCATCTTGAAATCGGCCCAATTCCTGTAGAGTTTTTGAAATAAAAGGGTGTACTGCGACTTTTGAATCACCCTGTACAATACACCTAAATGGAGCAAAGGGAATCCCAAATTAAAGTAGGGGGTAAAGCACAGGTTACTACCAGCTCTGAGTTTGCATAACAAATTGGGACACAAATTATATTAGGAACACCTCCAAATATGTCCAAATATGTCCAGTCTCCACCCTTTGAATATCATTAGAATATTTTGTCTGCAAAACAAAATATAATTTTTACATTTGTGTTCAGAATAAGAAGCATCATTTCAGCTACTCCACTTTGCTCGCCCATGACCGGGCAACATCACCCAACATAAGAAGCATAAATTTGCACAACTTGCAATCAACATCTTTCCATGCAAATATGTGTGTTCATCAAAACCTGTGCAAAAATTGGTGTATGACAGCACAAAGCAAAAAACAGCTTGTATACCTTCACATTTTTCTTTTTAGTGAATGACCCTCACTTCTTACCACTCTTCCATTGCTACACTGTGCTCATATGCATTATTACAACATTAAAGAAAAATAATGTGAAAATAATCCTACTTATAAATAATGCATATTTTAATTGGGATGTGTCTACGTCTATATATTTCACTTAATTTAAATGAGATCACTTACACATTTTTACACTGCCATTGTTTAATATACTGTGCTTCATCAATAAGTGATAATAAGAAAATAATTATGCGAATTCAATTACCTGCATTATTATTTTATGTATTTCTATGAAATCTCTTGCACTTTACCCAGTTGCTTGAACCCCACTTTGACCTTACCACCTTAACCTTGCACATTTAGCAAAGTAAAATACATGTTTAATTTATTCCTATATAATACATATCCAGCGATGTTACAGTATTTCTCAGTCTGTAATTACCAAGATGAACTTTCCCCTAACAATTTCTATCACGTGCATTCTATTTATAGTTAATAAATAATAGTTCACACAGAGCAGCTAGGTTGATAGATGTGGTAAATCACACCCTTGAAAAAGGGAAACCTTGTTTAATTTAATCTTAAAGGGAAATCTTTTGGTGTCAGGACGTAATACTCAACAACTCGATTGTGAACGTTGTGGGGGAGGAAACCTCTACTTCAATAAATCTACATAGAGCTTTAAACGCAATATCTGTGCTACGTAAAGCTAAAGATAAACTGAGTTATATCATAGCAATACCATTAATATGGAAATAATACAAAAATATATTAAGGGTGTGTGCAGCTATGTGGAACTAAAAAGAGCAGCATTATCTAACAATCAATAGCACAGATACGATTGTGATTGTGTTCTTTATGTGTTGGAAGTACCATATGTTTTCAAAGTCTAGGGAGATGTCAAAGTGTAGTGACATGATCCCTGCTGCAGAAAAGGGGAAACAGATTAGATTTCTGCAAGTTATTTTCAGCCTTGTGTTTACATAAAACAAGTTGTAATATCCTACGTAACATACTCGTTTAAAACGATCACTAATAGCACACATACACTTGCATTTCCACAAGAGTCCAGGTGATTTCTTTGTATAAAACTTGTCTGTGTATTTTGCATGGAAAGAGAGATGAAAAATAGTAGCAACTCCCTCCAGCAAGATGGCGATCCGAGCTGCAATGCTCTTGGCAAAACAATTTAAGGGTTTGAGATCTTTAAAATCTGCTTAATCCCTTTGTTAGTCATTGACCCAGGGAGGCTGGGATTAAAAACCACACATCCTCTATTTGTTTTTGAGAATGGGTGGATATAGGGTCATAATCCTACACTGTAATCGTTTCATGCACTTTCATATACATAGTACAGTCTCTGGTTTATTACACATGAAACAAGGCATCTAAGGTTTAACATTTATTCTCAACAAATAAAAGCATCATTGCACATTTATTAAGCAAACCAAGAACTGATACATTAGTAATTAATTATGCATTATTTTTATTAAACCAAAGAGCCTTAGACAAAACAACTACAAGCTGTTATTTAATAATGACATCCCCAAATAGCCCCAATGTCCTATCAAGATTTACGCAGCTGCACTCAGCACTATATAGCAAGAGCCCTACAGCTCGCATCATGGTATTTATCACGATATATTTGTGCAGGATGTTTTAGGGTGACATTGTTTTCATAAATTAGGACAATCTTAAAATCACATTGGGGTTCAAGTCAAATACTGTCATTTTGGTTAAATTTTAATGGCAAGAATTAAAACAAAGAAATACATATTTAAACAGCTGACAATAATTTATAATAGAATATTTAATCAATGTAGGGTGCTATATGCAGTGTGATTGCATTACCCCTATTTCATGTGCCTTTAAGTCTTAGCAATGTTGCAAGTTATATAAACTGTGATAAAAATTGATGACTGAGAATGTGTTTTGTGTGTGTTCTTTTAAGCATGAACTGGGGTACACGGACTCTTGGGGTGGGTGTTAGTGTTTGTGGATTACAGCTGGTGGGTCCCCTTTTCCACCCCAAAAGTACAGTCTCAGACACAGTAATGAAAGCATTTACATTACAAAAGTCAGCTGAAAACTTTTGCCAAGAAGCTAGTAGGTGTTGCCAAGAAGGGTCAACACTGGAGATTTTTGGGGTGCTAGTATGATAGAGCTTGGGGTGTACCCCATGCTGTTGCTATGTCCCCCAGGAGGGCTCCAGATCCTCCCACCTCTCCCTGATGGACATACTGATCTCCCAGGTCTCTGTGTTAGTTGGGGTTGCTTTTGTCGCCCCCAGTAAAGACAGGGGAGCACCCAGTTGTCATTTTATGAACCCCACTACTGGCTCAGGGTTGCATCTTCACCGTGCCAGAGTCTCACTCCTAAAGGGCCCCTAGGGACCGGTACACAGGGGCCAGAAAGGACGAAATGAGTGTGATTCCTGCAATACCAGGACACTTTTCGGGGTTCTCACGCAGGCTGCAGGGAGTCCTGGGGCTGAGAGACAGAAGGGGGTGAGAGACCAAGGACTGGGCTCACGGGGGCTACGGATATGAGAATGTCAGCGCCGCCGGGGGCTCAGGGAATGGACAGTTTGTGTCCGGGAAGAAACACAGATAGTTGCGGAGCGGCGCCATGTCTGCCTCTTCCCGCCCGCAGCCGCCAGTCTTCAACTCGGTCCGACCCCAGCAAATAAAAGGCGGGAACCGGCGGGAGGGGCCAGCAGAGGGAGGGAAGGTGCTGAGGAGAAAGAGTGTTTCTGGCTGTCACTGAGCAGTAAAGAGACAGCAAACAGAGGTGAGGCGGAGACAGCTGAGAGAAGGAACAACAAGATCTCACATGCTGAGAAATAACGAAGAGAGGAAAAAAAAAAAAAAGATTCGGAGACATTGACATATTTATCCCGAGCGTGAAGACAACTGACAGAGACAGGTGTAAAGTCTGAGACCACTGACTTCTATACAGCGAAGAGTAAATACTGCTATATAAACACCAGCTGAAAGACGACGTCGTGTTTCTTTGATGAACTTCTGAATTGGGAAGAGGACAAAGAAAAAAGTATCCTAGAGGGTGTCATTATTTAAAACACCCCCCTCTTACTGTCACAGTTGCTGTGGGACATCAGAGGCTTCCTTAGATCTCTACTATTGTTTAATAGGTTGGCTGCAGACACTGGAAGAGACAGTGGGACTGACAAATACCAATTCTACATTTTGAAGAAAGTTTTGTCTTCTGAGCCACCTGTGGTAACAAAATAAAATGGCAGAAAACTCAGCCTCCACCCCAGCTGCCAAGCCCAAGAGATCCAGGGCAGCCAAGAAGTCCAATGACCACCCAAGGTACTCTGACATGATAGTGGCTGCTGTCCAGGCAGACAAGAGTAGGTCTGGCTCATCACGCCAGTCTATCCAGAAGTACATCAAGAATCACTACAAAGTAGGGGAGAATGCAGACTCCCAGATCAAACTATCCATTAAAAGGCTTGTAACCTCTGGCACCCTTAAACAAACTAAGGGTGTAGGAGCCTCTGGATCCTTTAGATTGGCTAAGGCTGATGAGCCTAAGAAAATAACGAAGAAACCCAAGAAGGAAGCCAAGAAGGTAGCTTCTCCCAAGAAAGCAGCAAAGCCTAAGAAAGCTGCCAAGTCTCCAGCCAAAGCCAAGAAGCCAAAAGTGCCAGAGAAGAAGACGACAAAGAAGCTGTCAAAGAAAAAAGCAGCCCCCTCGCCTAAAAAAGTCAAGAAGACAAAGACAGTTAAAGCCAAACCTGTGAAGGCATCTAAAGTGAAGAAGGCCAAGCCAACCAAACCCAAGGCAAAAGCCAGTCCAAAGAAATCTGGCCGGAAGAAGTGAATGAAGCTCATCCAGTCTCTGGACAGCTCCTAATAACTTGTGTACATAGTTTTATAATCTTTAACTTTTTCTCCTCCAGTGCAACTTTCTAAAGCTGATCAGCTTCCCTGTGATTCCTAAGGACAATACGTTTATTTATGTACAAATATTTTTGTCTTTTTAATATTTTTGAGGGGGGTTTTGGAGTAGAGTTTCAAGGCATTCATTTTGTTTTCCCTGCACTAATTTTAATCTTGTATAGGTTGTTTAGGAAAATATCAGCGAGAAGATGTTGGCTATGGTGTAAAAATGACATTGTGTTTTAGATGCAATAAGTCGACCAAAAAAAAAGTTAGAGATTGAGGTTTTAAACATTCATATTGATCAACTTCACATTGTGAAGGTCAAAAACATTGCTTATATACATATCATTATTTGAGCGCTTTTTGTTTTTATAAAGTCGCCTTGAGCCCATGCTGGAATTGGTAATTGAACTAATGAAATTGCTGGAATAATAATAGCCATATATATATTATACTTGGGTTGTTCAACTCTATTTTAAAAAGCCACTAACCCATCAGTGATTTGTTGTTATTTAATCAAATTAATATGTAATTATCTTATTCAGATTTTGTGACATATCAGCATGTTATGTCTAGAAATGTAGAGTTTGCAGATCATTAGATGAAGACTGCACATTAAAGTATAATGACAGAGGTCTGGGACCTGGTCTCTCTTGGTAAACACTTTTCTTTCTCTGGAATCTAGATCTTTGTAATGTTTCTATATATGATAGTAACCTCTGTCAATTATTTTATTCTCTAGAGACATTTCTATCTTATATTTGAAGGCAACATGACGTGAGATTATGGAGTTGTACGACCTTTATTTTGCTAGCAATATAAAAAAAAACTAGTCTCTAAATTCATATCTCCTACTTTAATGTAAATATTAACAATGGATATGTTAGTCTGGATCTGAAATCCTGGTAAAACTACAGCTGCTTCATGCTACATTGTATGACCTCTTGTCATAATCAAGAAATACATAGATCTACAAATTAAAGGATTTTCTAATGAATGTTTTTTTAATCTGTCAGCAAAGAGTAATGTAACTAGAATTGTAAATGTATAGGGGATTTGCACTTCTACATTTCACTTAAACGTTAATGGGTTAGAAGGTTTTGCATTAAATAACCTATACAAACTAAATTTATATTTTCAAAATTCTTTTATAATTTACTAGGTGAGCTATTATCATTTATTTTTCTTCAGTAAATGAGCTGTAATTATTTATGGGTTTAATGTGAGGATTAGTGCCCTTAGCATTAAAAAATATGATTTATCATGTGTGTGTTGCTTTGGAGTTTAGCAATGATCAAATTTGATCCTTTGTATTCATCAATTTCAAAATAAAAATACAGAAACAATGTCTTATTGTCTTTCTTTTGTCTATATATGTCACATGCTTTTCTGAGATATAAGCAGTAAGGTTTCAATATTCTTGCCACATTGGGTATAGGTAACTAGTATGGTGCTAACATTAACCCTTCAGTTCCCGGCAGATAAGTCAAGGTATAGGTAATTCAAACTTGGGTAACAACCAAAAATGAAATAAATTCATATAATTTAATTGTTATTTTTATACTTTTTATGCTGGAAAGGGGCTTAAAATTCCATATTGTACAAAACTTTTCAACAGCATTTTGTACTTTTCTAATACTTGCTAACCTGGATCTTTTTTCTGCTTTTCACACTTCTTGTCCAACTGTAACCACCTGGGCTTAGTTTTTTTTTTGTCTGAAGTCAAAGGCTTTTTTAACACCTATTAACAAATTTAACCCAGGTTATTTCAATTGGTAAATGATTGGGAAAAGCAGGAAGAGCATATTATCACTGTAAAAAGTAGTCAGGTTGGCAATTATGCTTTCTTAAATAAGGTGCTGCCTTGTTGAATTTACTTTTTATAAGTGCCATCTCTTTAATAAAAATTGCTGATCATTTTAGATAACAGGAGGAAAAATATAATTTAAATAGACCTGCAGAATACTATTCTTTATGGACATTTTTTAAGATTCTTCTCCACATAGAAGATAAATAGTTTTGAGTATCACAGTTGTGTGTAACTAATGTGTGATACCTGGAAATGATTAAATGTGAAGTTAAAAATTATACTGCAGGGCTGTATTGGCCAATATAACATAGAGAGCATTTTAACCATTTTCTTCCTAAAGTGCACATCCTAGATAGAACACTGGTTTAAAAATGTAGATGATAGGTTTAAAATGATTTCCTCTTAAGGTCTCAGAAGTACTTGAAATATGTAACTGCTTCAATAATCTAACTCTGTACCATGCAGTATCTACTTGTGGGGGCTGATTCATTAAGGAACTTAGGCAAGAAATTTCTCTTGGACAAAACCATGTTAAAATGCAAGGGACGAAAATTAGTTTTCTATTTTGCACATAAGTCACATAAAGGCTGTTTTTTCATATAGCACACAAATACTTGATAGCTTATTTGTACACTGAAATTTAAAGTTGATATTTGTGTACTACATGAAAAAACAGCCAGTATTTAACTTATGTGCAAAATAGAAAACTCATTTTCACCCTTTGCATTTTAACATGGTTTTGTCCAGGAGAGTTAAGTAAGAAATATCTTGCCTAAGTTCCTTAATGAATCAGGCCCTTGGACAACAATTCCATCTCATACTTAGAGGGGTAAACTGACTTGTGCATGTTCCAATTTTATGAATGGGTTTCACAGTGTTATTAAAGATGTGGTACCACCTTGTAAAAGGTTCGTAGTATAGGTGATACTCTAGCGGAGCCCTGTGCAGCCATTTTTCCCAAGTATCCTCCGTTCCTTTTACGACCCGGCCAAGATCTTGGGGGCTCTGAACGGGAGGACCAATGACAAGTCTCAATCAAGATATTGTAGCTTGTGATTGGTTTTCTGAATTCACACATCTCCACCTCCGTTTAAAGGCGGTGAACAAAGTTAATTGTATTACGTAACAGGAAAAACAGATTCATGTGGCGGCTCCTGAGACTCTGGCTTGGGTGTCCCCACACTACCAGATGCTACCAGGTGGTAGTGCAGAGGCTCCCACCCTCCCTACCCTTTTACTAGGTGGTAGTGCAGCTTTAAGTTCCACTACTGATACTTGTGATGTGTACATCTCCATTAGATGGTGATCGATATTTGCATATGTGTATGTTGAATCAACACTTAAAATTAGAATGAATTTCCATGATATAAATTTATGTGACACACAACTGTTTTTACTTTGCCTGACTTTGTCAAAACACTGCTAATCTGTACTGTCAGGTCTGAAACCCACTGGCATTAATAACATGTGTTTTACTACTGTTTCAACACTAGCAAAAATGCTTGCATACAGGTATGGTATGATACTTCCACTACCACTGTTATTTGCGTTGCAGTAGTTTGCTGATTTTTAGGACACATCTTATGCTATAAGTATGTTTTCAGATAAACATATTGTAAAAGTCTACAGAGAGCTCCAAAAATGTGTGAAATTGCTATTATTTTCGAAGCATTTCAAACTTTTTTGCCTTTGACGTGCATTTTAACTTACATTAAAAATGCTAACACATCTCAGAGGGTACCTGGCCTTACATTTGAAGGGAAATTCATTTTTAGAGAGGTTTTCTTGTAACGACAGTTAACTGCTTTTCTGTCCTTCAAAATTTTGGAGAACTGAGCAATACAAGTAAGCAGCTACAGTTTATAATAGAACTGTTGTAATTAATAAAAATGCAGCACCATGTAATAAGCTCAGATCTTCAGTTTGTGCTATAAGTGGAAAATACAGAAGTACAGATATCTTTATTCTTTGTACACATCAACACTCTAAGCTATCAAGTTTTTTGTATACTGGATTCAACTTTCTTTTAACTAATAGTAGATGTAAGCGACTCATGCATGTTCACCACCGTATCCATAATATGCCAGCATAGAAGGGTGTGTACAGATCTTAAGCACTGAAAGAGTTACAGACTGTAGCGCAACTCCAGCTGTTAGTGTAACTCATTAGATCAGTCCACAGAGCATAAATGAATGTGTCAATGTTTAAGCCCCACCCTGTATATTGAGAAACCAATAGGCAGCTATCACTGTATTTTTTAATTGGTATAAGGACTATGGAGAGGCGGAACTCTTTTTGTTATTGCAGATCACATGCATGACAGTTTAAAGGCGTAGGCTGAATTAGCTAATCTGCTATTAGAGATGTGTTAAGCAGGTTTTAGTTGTTTTGAAACATTATATATATATATATATATATATATATATATTAGTAGCAGCATTATTATTATATTTCAAACTGCTTATAAATGGGGACATGGCAACTGCCACAAGTTTTATATATTATATACTATTTGAGAATCTTTTTAGGGCTGAAATACTTGGAAAACTATTACAGTGCATTGTAATTGTTAAACGATACTGCTGTATTCATACAATCACAAGTAAAAAAACAAGTATTAACCTCAGAATTTTACAAAGTAAATCCTTTTCCCTGATGCCACATAGTATCAAAATTTATGCATATATTCCGATCAGCCACTACAATAAAACCACCTGCCTAATATGGTGTAGGTCCCCCTCGTACCACCAAAAGAGCTCCGACCCATCAAAGAATGGACTCCACAAGACCTCTGAAGGTGTCCCGTGGTATCTAGTACCAACATGTATGCGTTCTGATGTGACCTTATATTGCACATATGCTTTTGCTTATACTGCACTTTGTCCTGTCTATTAAAATATGGCAAGTAATGTTCAGGCAGAGCATACTTACACCCAGATTGAAATAAAAAGGCATTTTGAGATCCACTTGGATTTAAAAATGGTCGGAACAATGCTCAAGTTCCATGCTCTTTTTTTTAAACCACAAGTTGCGTTCTGATTTGAATCAGGCTCTCTATGCTTATGCTGCATATCTCCAAAAAAGACATCACGTGAGATAGATAGCACTGGTATATCCTGTATTACAATAGTCTTATTAATGTTTAATCAGTTGTCATAAGATCGTATTAGGGTTACTGTCTTCTGGGGCAGATGGCTGCACTTAGACAAATCAGCCAAGGCTATCACACCAGTCAATTGTTTTGGTTAAAATAGCCACAGTTTTATTAGTTTAACTAGTTGTATTCACCATATTCAAAACCAACAAAACATAAACAAAAGTTCCTAGCCTATCTGGCATCTTACTAACGCAGAGGAACACCCTTCTCTCAAATTATTGACCTTGTGTCCCACACATATTCAAAATAGGATTTACTGGCCACCGTTTACAGTGTCTCTCATTCAACCTTCCCCCTAGGTCTGAGAGAGTGAGAAAACTGCCTAGCAGCTTTTATCAGCACCTTGCAGGTACAACTCCTGATTACCAGAATTTGCTAGCTGGTTGGAAAACCCAAAATGGCGCCCACCCTTCTCTATCCATTTATACTCCAAGGACCCTTAACGGCTTTTCCTACAGCTGAAGACTCTCTTTGGGAAGCTTTTCCCAAACACACGCAATCTCCCTGGGGTTTAAAATCATATACGACAGACAGCCTGGGACATATGTACCTGCCATTTTCCACTTTCCCCGTGCTTCAGTCACACAATACATCTGCTTTTTCAGGGCAGGTTCTGGCTCTATGCTTCAGACTGTATATTCAGCAATGCAAGCTGCAAGTATATGCAATCCAACTCCTGGTCTCCATGCGAGTGTTGACCTGGAAATGACATCAGCTGCTCTAGTCATACTATCCGCTGCCTCTGCAGAACTAGAGTACATAAATTGAAGCACAGTAGCATAAATTGAGTACAGTTCAAGAGCATATATACATAAGTGTAGCATGCCCCCTGGAAATGCAACTTACTTAGAGTTGGAAGCATCTCTAGGTATGCCTCTCAGGAGGCTTATTTTTTTTGGACGACGGAGACCTATTGTAAAGATACATTTGGGCGATGATGGCACCAGAAGCACTATGTAGCTGTTTCTCATTGGTTGTTTTCTTGTTGACTCCTCCAGCTGATTCATGAGCATTGCAGATATATTAGGTCAAGCTACACCCATCTACTTTGACTTCTTATGGTGTTTTCTATTTAACTACATCTTATATAAAAAATACAACTTTCACATTTATTAATAACACTGTCAAGACATTATTCTCTTTAATCCCACTTTTGTTTATGACGCTTCATTATACCATATAGTGTACAAATCAGGTATCATGATTTTTGCATTTATAATTAACACTGTCAAGCTGCATATATCTCCAGGTGTCTGTAGAAACAGACTCGCTCCGAAATATGTAACAGGGAGGATACTCTAGAAAGCTTATCTCAATTTAATCAGAGTTAATGTAAACCCAACAATTATCTGACTTAAATGTAGTGTTATAACAGCAAAGCCTGACATGTTAATTGTTTAAGAACAAAAGGGCATAACTTTATTAAATAAAGTTTAACATGACAAATAAAGTCACAATAGTTTTTTTGTATAAAAAATATAATATATTGACATACAGAAATAAAATTGCATGCAAGTTTCTTAGGAACATTATTATGTTATTTCTCTATTTTCCATATGAGGTGGGTAGTTATATTCTATAGAGCTATTTGCACTGATCATTATTATTATTATTATTATTATTATTACCATTTATTTATATAGCGCCACAAATTCCGCAGTGCTGTACAGAGAACTCACTCACATCAGTCCCTGCCCCATTGGGGCTTACAGTCTAAATTCCCTAACACAGACAGACTAGGGTCAATTTGTTAGAGGCCAATTAACCTACTAGTATGTTTTTGGAGTGTGGGAGAAAACCGGAGCACCCGGAGGAAACCCACGCAAGCATGGGGAGAACATACAAACTCCTCACTGATAAGGCCAGGGTCAGGAATTGAACTCGTGACCACAGTGCTGTAAGGTAGAAGTGCTAAGCACTAAGCCACCATGCTGCCCTAATCATGAATATGAACAGTAGCCCTCTCAAATATGGATTATGAAAGGAATTGTTTTATGTACCTTCCTTACAAGGAATATTATAACGCTCTATGATGTCCACATAGCTCTCTTTAGGCACAAAATTCTTATATTTCTAAACCCAAAAATGGTAAAGAAAAACCTGGCGCTGACTTAACAACCTATGTTATATGTAAATTATAAATCAATAAGATACCGATTTAATTAACCAATAAGTACTGGATCAAGGATCAAGTTTGCTGCTTAATTTAGGAAGTTGTTGTGCATCAACTTCAAAAGAGGGGAGTTATGAAAGAAACCAGCAATAAAAGCGCAAGAAAGATCCTGTCTAAGTTAAAATATCACTGTAGATTAAAATAGTACTTAATAAAATTTAATCAAAACACAACAATCAACATGTATACATAAATAACTTAAAAAGTAAGCAGACTCCATATAACCCTTGATCCGGATCAAATCTAATCACAAATTATATGAAAAACCACCTATAATGCACTTGTATTTGATGTTATGTAGCGTGATCAAGAGTTCGATTTACATGAGATTACAGAGTCATTCAACAATTCGTAACACAATTATGTCTATTGCAATCCACGTAACTGTTATAACATACAGTCAAGTCCATAAATATTGGGACATCAACACAATTCTCATATTTTGGTCTCTATACACCACCACAATGGATGTGAAATGAAACAAACAAGATGTGCTTTAACTGCAGACTTTCAGCTTTAATTTGAGGGAATTTACATCCAAATCAGGTGAATGGTGTAGGAATAACAACGGTTTCTATATGTGCCTCCCACTTTTTAAGGGACCAAAAGTAATGGGACAAACTAAACAATCCTACATCAAACTTTCACTTTTTAACACTTTGTTGCAAATTCTTTGCAGTCAATTACAGCCTGAAGTCTGGAACGCATAGACATCACCAGACGCTGGGTTTCATCCCTGGTGATGCTCTGCCAGGCCTCTACTGCAAATGTCTTCAGTTCCTACTTATTCTTGTGGCATTTTCCCTTCAGTTTTATCTTGATCAGGTGAAATACATGCTCAATCGGATTCAGGTCAGGTGATTGACTTGGACATTGCATAACATTCCACTTGTTAGCCTTAAAAACTCTTTGGTTGCTTTTGCAGTATGCTTCGGGTCATTGTCCATCTGCACTGTGAAGCGCCATCCAATGAGTTCTGAAGCATTTGACTGAATATGAGCAGATAATATTGCCCGAAACACTTCAGAATTCCTCCTGCTGCTTTTGTCAGCAGTCACATCATCAATAAATACAAGGGAACCAGTTCCATTGGTAGCCATACATGCCCACACCATGACACTACCACCACCATGCTTCACTGATGAGCTGGTATGTTTTGGATCATGAGCATTTCCTTTCCTTCTCCATAGTCTTCTCTTCCCATCACTCTGGTACAAGTTGATCTTTGTCTCATCTGTCCATAGGATGTTGTTCCAGAACTGTAATGGCTTTTTTAGATGTTGTTTGCCAAACTCTAATCTAGTCTTCCTGTTTTTGTGGCTCACAAATGGTTTACATCTTGTGGTGAACTCTCTATATTCACTCTTGTGAAGTCTCCTCTTGATTGTTGACTTTGACACATATACACCTACCTCCTGGAGAGTGTTCTTGATTTGGCCAACTGTTGTGAAGGGGATTTTCTTCACCAGGGAAAAAATTCTTCTGTCATCCACCACAGTTATTTTCCAGGGTCTTCCGGGTCTTTTAGTGTTGCTGAGCTCTCCGGTGCGTTCTTTCTTTTTAAGAATGTTCCAAACAGTTGATTTGGCCACACCTAATGTTTTTGCTATCTCTCTGATGGGTTTGTTTTGATTTTCAGCCTAATGATTTCTTGCTTCACTGATAGTGACAGCTCTTTGGGTCTCATATTGAGAGTCGACAGCAACAGATTCCAAATGCAAATGTCATACCTAGAATCAACTCCAGACCTTTTACCTGCTTAATTGATGATGAAATAACGAGGGAATAGCCCACACATGTCCATGAAATAGCTTTTAAGTCAATTGTCCCATACTTTTGGTCCCTTAAAAAGTGTGAGGCACATATAGAAACCGTTGTTATTCCTACACCGTTCACCTGATTTGGATGTAAATACCCTCAAATTAAAGCTGAAAGTCTGCAGTTAAAGCACATCTTAGTTAGTGTCATTTCAAATCCATCGTGGTGGTGTATAGAGCCCAAAATATGAGAATTGTGTGGATGTCCCAATATTTATGGACTTGATTGTATGTAGTCTCGGTGTCACTCACCGGACTGTGAGTGCCATTTCCCGTGTGTTCAGAAACCGTGGCCGTCTGCCATCCTGAGGGTCTGCGCATGTGCAGCCCTTATCAAGCCTTCAATGCCTGTTGCTTTTAATTGATTGGATGATCAGGCAACCCTCCCTATTTAAACCACCTGTGATCATTACCTGGTTGCCTGATCTTGGAGTCTCATTCCCCATGAGCCTCTGAAGGTGTTCCTGTGTTCCTCGTGTATTCAGCTTCTGCTGATCCCTGTTTACTGCTATTATGGTTTCCAGACCACTTCAACTCTCCTGTGTTCATCGTGTCTGCACTCAGCTGATTCCTATCTGCTGCCTCCGTTACTACTACAGAGTTCCTGTTCACTTCAACTCTCCTGTGTTCATCGTGCCTGCACTCAGCTGATTCCTATCCGCTGCCTCCGTTACTACTTCAGAGTTCCTGATCGTCTCAACTCTCCTGTGTTTATCGTGTCAGCTCTCCGCTGCCTCCACCACTACTACTGGATACCAGACAGCCTCAACTCTCCCGTGTTCATCATGTTTCCAGTTTCACTTACTACTGCTTCCTGAGTATTGCTTCGTTGATTCTGGATTACCTGCCGTGCGCTGCACCAACCTGATTACCGCTTCCACCCTCCAGTGGTCTCTCCTCCTGCCGGCCTTCAGCCGTTCAGGTATCCCTGCACGTCGCTCTCCTGAACCGCGGTATGCATACTTTCCATTGACTTTGCTTTTGTATTGCATATCCATCTGGACTGAGTTGTGTTCTTCTCCGGAGCCTCCTATCCACTGAAGCTATTGTTTCCATTGACTTTGTTTCCTATTGCCTGGATTGCTATTGTGACTTTGTATACTTCAAGCAGCGCTTGTCAGTTATCGTTGTATTGTGGATATCATCGTGGGATCAAGTTCTGTGTGCCCCGTGTATACTCTGCTTTACATTCATCTCCTCGTGCCCCTCCTCACATATATATAGCAGTGGTACAACTTGCTGACGCAGACCACTGACTCCTGTTCCCTGTGACACCAGTTTCAAGTATCCTCTCACATAGCAGTGGTACAACTTGCTACACGCAGACCACTGACTTCCCCGTTACCTACCTTCACCTGGATTCCATTCCTTCACTATAGACAGCGGTACAACTTGCTATACGCAGACCGCTGACTCTCACTACCTCCTCGCTACTCCTGGACATTCCTCCTCACTATAGCAGTGGTACAACTTGCTATACGCAGACCACTGACTCTCCTCACGTTTCCTTGTCCATCTGGTTCCTCATGTACATTCATCTACTCATTACCAGTTGCTGCTAGTCATAGACTTTCCTTGAGCATTCTCTCACCATCTGCTGTTTCTCCTGTTCCGTTGTCACCCTGCTACCAGAGAACCATAGTACCAGCTATATTACTCTGGTAAGTCCATCATCTGGTGATATCCTGGGCAAGGACTCCTAGTGCCCGTGACACTCGGTAGGGCAAGGGAATAACAGGAGTCTCTTTGTTGGAGGTATTGTGATGAGGCAATATCTTCTGAAGACAGGATTTACTGCATTCCGGGCCCCAGGAGAGCACTTGGGGAGAAGACCAGTCAATACGGGGGTTGTGGAGTTGGAGCCACGGGAAACCAAGAACAATGGATTTGGTGGCCTCTGGAATTACTAGGAATTGAATGATCTCAGAGTGCAGGACCCCTACCTGCAGGGTGTCACGGTTTGGTATTCTGGACTCTGGATCCGTTCAATAGATGTTTAGAAGAACGGATCCTCAGGGAGTATTGTAACACACTGGAAAGTGGTAGTAGCACCCAGAGGGTGAATAGATGATAGATGCAGGATAAAAGTACAATCAGCGGTTTAATGATGACTGGATGAATAACAAGAAAGTCTCTCTCTCTCTCTCTCTCTCTCTCTCTCTCTCTCTCTCTCTCTATATATATATATATATATATATATATATATATATATATATATATATAGACAACAGGAGCGTAGTACAAGGTGAACAGAGCCCCCGGCAATATCATAGGCAATGAGAACAATCATTTTGTAATCAAATATGGCATAGAATGAACAGCAAACAGGTGGCAGCAGGTGTATGGTATCACAGTAAGAAAGCACACATCAGATGAGAGATTAACAGTCCAGGCAGCAGTATAATCACAACCGATGTGGCAGGAATCAAGTACAATACAATGCCTTAATATGCTTTAGATGACACAGGAACAGTTCAGCCAGAGAAGATAACAACAAGCAACTTGATGATCTGACCTGTAGGGCCACTGAGCCACAGAGGCAAATGTGGAGTAGATTAAGCTTGAACAGGACAGCTCTGATAGATGACTTGAAAGGTAGCGATCTCCGTTAAGCAGCACGGCCCGTGTAGACAAATGTAGCTTAAGCGTTCCAGCCCGTGGAACAGGACTACAATTGAGGCAGGTGCAGCTTGAGCGGTATAGCCCATGGAGTAGCACAGAGCGGAGACAGGTAGAGCTTGAGCGGTATAGCCCGTGGAGTAGCAAACAGCGGAGACAGGTACAGCTTGAGCGGTATAGCCCGTGGAGTAGCACACAATGGAGACAGGTGCAGCTTGAGCGGTATAGCCCGTGGAATAGCACACAGCGGAGAAAGGTGCAGCTTGAGCGATATAGCCTGTGGAGTAGCACACAGCAGAGGCACTGACGATACAAGTGAGAGCTTATGGAATAGGTAGGAACCTATCCTGACAGATAACTTGATCAACAGACCCAGAGGAAAGGGAGGAAGTGCTTTTTCAAGTGTGGAGCTCAAAACAGGAATCAATAGGAATCTTATGAGAAGTAGACAGGTAATCAGTCTGCACATGTGCAGATCAGGGGGTAAATGTATCAAGGTCCGATTTTGCAACTCCATTGATTTTCTCGGGAGAGTTGAAACTCGCCGATGTATGAAGCTGAGATTTCATGCAAAATCGCCAGAGTTCTGCTTCTGTCAAAATCGCTATTTGCAAAATCGCCAGAGATCAAACTCCCGACTGTTTGCCACTGCAGCTATACAGCTCTCAAATGTATGAAGCTGCGAGTTAGCAAACTCAGGAGAGTTTGCATCAAAACACGCCAGATACAACACGCTGCTTGATAGCAGCATGTTGTACAAACACATCACTGTTACACTGGCAGCCTGGACATTTTGGAAGTATAATGATTATGGGACTGTGGCAAGCCTGGACATTTTGGAATTATAATTATTATGGGACTGGGGCAAGCACGGACCTTTTGAAGAAAAAGAAGACATCTTTGGTGAGTATTTGGGGTGTTTTTATTTTTAATAAATAGATGTGGTTTAAATGAGGGTGGTTAGTGTGTTTATTGTGGGGTTTTTATTTTTAATAAATATGTGTGGTTTTTACTAGGGTGTTGTTGTTTATTTAACTTTTTTTTGTGGAACTACAGGTCCCAGCAAGCCAGTGATGTCAGGGCATGTTGGCACTTGTGGTTCTCCAAGTGCCAACATGCCCTGGCTGCCGTGGGTATGCTGGTGCTTGTAGTTATACAAGCAGCAGCATGGCCACACTGTTTTTGGCAACCTGGCTGGCTGGGACTTGTAGTTCCACAAAACACAATGGCGTCCGTTTATTTTTTTCATTCTTTTTCGCCGTATTACCTTACTACCCACAGCCCAGGGGTAGTAGGAAGAGCCCTAGTGCTATCAGCACTGGCCTGGTTCTTTCTAGGGGGGGAGCCCGCTAATTTTTTTCGGCGAACCCCACTCCCTAGGGAATCCAGCCCAGCGCTGAACAGTCTAGGGTTGGTTAGTCATTATGGCAGTGGGAACCCTGCCGTGTGTCCCACTGCTATAGTGCCGCCAACCCTGGCTGGTTTGCCTAGTGCTGGTAAAGTGAAAATCGGGGGGACCCCACGCAAAATTTGTCCCCGATTTTCACGTTACCAGCACTAGACAGGCAGCACTAGGGTTAAGCTGGAATAGCGGGGGGACCCCACGCTTTTTTTTCTAACATCAAAAGCCACTGTAAAACACCACTTGTAATGAGTCAGGTGCACACTCCAGTACCTGTGTGTGTTGTGTAACATCAGTCATATATGTGTCGCGTTGTTGGTGCCCTTTAAAACGTCAAACTTCAACAACTCACATTAGAATATTAAAAATTACATTACTGCAGGCCACATTGTTTATTACCACATTCTTTGTTGAACTTATAGAGGGCCAAAGGTTCCATTGATTTCTACTATGGTTGCCAATGTGAGGGTATTACATCTGAGTGTGTGGAAAAAAAAACCAATACAGGTGTAGTTGTAGAAAATTAAGAAATCACATACACAATAGTAACATAAAGGTATGCATATGTTACAGCTGCATATCCAAATTGTAAGGACATTTTATCCTGTTTGCAAAGTATGGTTTGTACTTTGATGTACTTTAACCAGCTGTTTACAATTAACAATTACCACCCAAAAATAACTTTATTGGCCTATTCAGTCTCTGGATGACTATATAAAGATCCCCAATGTAACATTAATGTGTGGGTTGTTAGCAATGGAGTTAATTGGGAATTTGCTGATAGGTGTTATTGTTGCAAATGAACAAATGGAGCCTGAGTTGTCCAGGATTTTTGAACCAGAGCACCAAGTGGTACCTCGTCTGCTCCGCAGGCCCCGTTGTTTCCGCCAAAGATTGCATTTTGACAACCTGACAGACCAGGATATCCTCCAAAAATTTTGACTGAACAGAGCCAACATACAGCTCCTTTATGGGCAGTTACAACAAGATTTAGAGCCGATTACTTGCCGCACACATGCTTTACCTGGAATCCATAAGCTGTTGTGTGCGCTACATTTTTTTGCAACTGGGTCTTTCCAGTCTGTGTGTGCCCATGTTGTAGGCCTCACCCAGGCAATGTTTTCCAGATATTTAAATTTGGTTTTATTTGCACTAAACAAGATGATGCCTACCTACATCTGCTTCCCCCACCAGGATTGTGATTGGCATGAGCTGAAGGGAGCATTCTATAGACTCTCAGGTTTCCCTAATGTCCTGGGAGCTATAGACTGCACACACATTGGGCTGAGACCACCTCGTGCAAGGGCACATGTGTATACTAACAGACACCATTCATACTCGATGAATGTGCAGGTGGTCTGTGATGCAAACATGAAAATCATGAGTGTGGTTGCAGGGTTCCCTGGCTCTTGCCATGATGCGTATATCCTGTGCCAGTCATCCCTCTATCAAAATTTTGAAAATGGACAAATGCCTGAGGGATGGCTACTGGGTATGTATTTATAGGGGGTGGCATTTGCAGGTTGCAGTTTGTGTTTTCATTATCTCTATTGCTTTTGTACATTCTAGGTGACTCAGGATATGGGCAGGGCCTGATTAAGGGTTCTGGCCGCCCTAGGCTAATAGGGCCCCCCCCCTCCTCCGAATATATAGGTGTCTAGGAACACTCCTGAATATGAATGTTCAGGTGTATTCTCCAGCATTCATATTTAGACAGATTGTGCCATTGTCTCTTACCTGTTCTTGCTCTTCTCTCTTGCAACTTTGTTATCCTCTCGCTGGCCTCTGGAAAGTTGGCGTCCTTTTTTGAAACAGCAAAAATGTATTATAATGCAAACCCTGAATGATTAGGCCCTTTAGTTAAAACAAAACACTCCATTATGGCCAGCTAAAAGTATCCCATTGGACAGGCATATATAAGCAATATCTGAATATTTGTTGTCAATCAAATACAAACCTCTACCAGCCCCATCTCACTAATATTTAGTATTCTAGTGATTGCTGAGACCACCCATGTGACCACCACACAATCATGAGATTCTGCCCCCCAAAGCTGCTCTATTTTTAAAATACCCCCTGCAGCCATTTTCCTTAACCACAACCCACCCCCCCACAGCCATTTTCCTTAACCCCTGCTGCAGCCATTTTCTTTACCTCCCACCCTGCATCCATCCCCCTTGCAGCTATTTTCCTTACCTCCACTCTGCTAGCTAGCTATCCCCCCCCGTCACATCAAAACTCCCCCAGTCACATATATCAGCCCCCCTCCTCTGCCCTCCTTCATACATATCAACCTCTCTACCTCCCTATAGATTTTCATGGCAGCCCCCCCTACCACCCTATAGATTTGTATGACAGTCCCCCTCTCCCTCCCTATACATATGCATGACAGTCCCCCCTCTCCCTCCCTATAGATATGCAGGGTAGTCCCCCCCCTCCCTATAGATATGCAGGGTAGTTACCCCCCCCCCTCTCTATAGATATGCAGTGTAGTTCCCCCCCTCCCTATAGATATGCAGGGTAGTTCCCCCCCTCCCTATAGATATGCAGGGTAGTTTCCCCCTCCCCTTCCTATAGATATGCAGGGCAGTTCCCCCTCCCTATAGATATGCAGGGCAGTTCTCCCCCTCCCTATAGATATGCAGGGCAGTTCCCCCCCTCCTTATAGATATGCAGGGCAGTTCCCCCCCTCCCTATAGATATGCAGGGCAGTTCCCCCCCTCCCTATAGATATGCAGGGCAGTTCCCCCCCCCTTCCTATAGATATGAAGGGCAGTTCCCCCCACTCCCTATAGATATGCAGGGCAGTCCCCCCCCTCCCTATAGATATGCAGGGCAGTTCCCCCCCCCTCCCTATAGATATGCAGGGCAGTTCCCCCCCCCTCCCTATAGATATGCAGGGCAGTTCCCCCCCCTCCCTATAGATATGCAGGGCAGTTCCCCCCTTCACTTACCTGTAGTTGTGCCAGCGTCGCTCCTCTCCTCAGATCAGCAGATAGGAAGTGAAGACGTCCTGCTTCCTGTCTGCTGCACAGCAACAGGCAGCCTGGCGATTGGCTGTGTGTTGCTAACCACTGACCACCAATGCTTTTAAACGTCGAGCCCTCCACCCCCCCGCGGTGACCCCCCCCCGGGACCCAGCGCCCCAGGCTGCAGCCTGGTCAGCCTAGTGGTTGATCAGGCCCTGGATATGAGTGTCAATCCTAGTTAATGACACCTCTGTTGAATCCACAGAATCCTGCCCAACATCAATATAATGAGTCGCACACAGCCACTAGAGGGGTGATAGAACGCACATTTGGCCTATTGAAGACCAGACTCAGGTGTCTAGATACTTCTGGTGGTGTGCTTCTCTATGCCCCAGGTAAGGTATCAGATATTGTGTTGGCGTGCTGTCTGCTGCATAATTTGGCCCTGAAACAAAATTTACCAGTAACACCTGCAGTAGACAGTAACGTGGCAGGAGAGCTCATTCCATTAGCTGATGTGGATAATACAGAGGGGGGGAGGCAGGTGAGAGAAACCATTATCCAAAGATATTTTACAGGCGAGTATGCTTTCTTTAGTTTCTCTAAATGTTATGGATTGAGCACTAACCTTTTTTTTTAATCCCTTTATAGATTAATATTTTACATCCTCACCATAGATTATGTCCCCAATTCCAACAGCCAATTTTATATGGTATGTGTATGTTTTTTTCATCTCACTTTCTGATTCTATATAACCATAAAAGTTATTCCAAGTGGTGTACATGTGCACATGTTAACCTCAGTAGAACAAAGACCATTACAATTAACTGTGTAAACACCAATACAGGTTTATTTCTCAGCAAAATGCAAAATAAAAAAAAAAAAGGCACACTTTTTGCCTGATATGATTTCTCAAATATAAATGTACAAACTGAAGCATAATGACACAACATACCAACATTATTTTGGTCTCTTCCCAGCAGGGCCAGGAGACCTTCCACGACTGGTGGATGGACGCCTCCCACCTCTGAGGCGCACACTGGACCGCACGGGAGTAGTAGGTAATGAGGGGCTCAGGGTAGTGTCCAGGCTAGTACCTGCTGATGTGGTCGGTAGTGGTAGTCTGGTGATTAGTTCGCCCACAACTCCAATAAAAGTTGAGAACATTTCTCGCATAGCCCCGGTTTGATTGTTGATGGATGTGTTTATATGGTTTAAGGACGTATCTATTCGATTCAGTGTATTTGACATCTGTCTTTGCTCATGCTGCATATGCTGCAGCATTCGGGAGGTTCGATGGAGCTGCCGATGGATCCCCCGTATCGAATCTTGGTGAAATCCCACCAGATTCTCCTGGACACTACAAAATTGCCTAATAGAATCGGCCAATGTGGGTGCAGGTTCACCTTGTGGGTGACTCTGGGGGTTGAGGGTCAGTGGGTGACGGTTGTGAATCACGCTGCACCAGGAGTTGTGAAACATCGGACATGGGCTGTAAGATAACGTAGTCATTTGTAGCTGCAACAGTCTGACTGGGGTCTTCTTGTGATGTCCCTTAATGGAAAAAACAAAATTAATATTTAAAAATACACATTCTTTACTCACTACCAGATACAGGTGATTATCATTACAGGGAAACTAATGTTTTTTGTTTTTTTTTTCACAAACATAGGTGGATTTACCTTCTCCACAATTGTCCACATCTGGGTCCCCTGCTGTAATACATGTGTAATGTTACATTACATTAATCCTTTCTGTGAACTTAATAATGACCCTTGTAAATAAATTTAGTTTACAAATAATGACTTATGTGCTATATGTATTGTAACTCATTACAAAGCAGCCTGCAGGATAACTGTTTACACATACAATGTACAGCAGGACATCATTAGACAATACTCACCAGCCATTGCCTGAGACACAGGTCTGTCTGTGTCCTGTATATTTATGCCCTCCAGGACCTCAGGGGGTATCAACTGCTTAAATTCCTCCTCATAGGAGGTATATGACATGAGAACAGGAGGACCACCACCAGTGCCTAGGAAATATAATACCAATTTTTTTGTGGTTAAAAAGGTATCCTACAATATTCACTATTGAATATAAACATGAACTATAAACACACAACTTTGACAATTTTTTAAAAAATTACAACCAAATACACATATACTCATAACCACAAAGGGCTAAACACCTGAACCATTTGAGCAGGGGCAAAAAAAGAAAAAAAAAAAACATTTTCATTTTTATATTATGTCATTACAAGCAGGGAAAATGAACACATCCTAAGGTACAGCAAACTAATGTTATGAATTTCCCTCTAAAGTTTTAGAAGTTGATGCCTCAGATTCAGACAATTATGGGACAGTAATACTGTTAAGTAGTGTGTGTTAATTTAGAGTAAAATAATCTGTATATGCACTTTAGAGCCAGGGGGCTCCTATTTAATAGGTAGATGTATGTTTGGGAGGTGTTTAATAAAAACAGAATCCTTGTATCCCCCTGGGTGATATATTAATGTAAAGGCCAACAACAGTACCTGCAGCAGCACGACGTTCCTCAGCCATCTTCTCCTTCACCCTCTTTTTAATGTCACTGATTCGCTTGCGACAGTTGTCCACCAATCTTTTTATGTGCCCTACTGCATTGACTGCATCAGTAAGACTTTGCCACAGGTTTTTTTTGCGAATAAATGGGGTTTTAGCAGCAAGGCTACCTAAAATCCTCTCATAAATGGGCACTAAAGAGTGCACCAAAGCACAATTCTCTGCAAAACTAAACCGGACATTACGCCCAGATTTAGTTTTGCCAGCAGAAGGGCCTGCCTGCTCCTCCTGACCTGCTAACTCCTGTCTCTCCTCCTCACCACACTCCCTACCCTCCACACCTCTCCTTCCTCGCAACATACTCACACAAAGGGGGGGGAATAAAAGAAAAATGTGAAACAGAAGGGAAAGACAACAGACCAAAGGAAGACACAAACTACAAAAAAACAGACCAAGACACAAACTACAAAAAAACAGACCAAATGGGCAAAGAAACAAAAAAAAAAATGCAAACCAAATACAAACCACTAAAAGGGAAACAAATGCAAAAAAACAGACACTGAACCAAAATGAAACCAAAAAAAAAAAAACCTCACACCAAAAAAACAAAACAAAAAACACTCCTTACCAAATCTCTCACTATCTCTCTCTAGCTCTATCTCTCTCTCTAGCTCTCTCTATCTCTCTCTATAACTCCTAAAATCCCTGTCAACTGAAATCAGGAAATAACACAGTTTTTATAATGTTAGTGAGGTTAAAATCACGCAGGATTTTCAGTTCAAACTGACAACCAATGAGACCTCAGTTTTCTGTAGGCTATGTAAATTGTCAGCTAAACACGGGAGAGTTTGCAAAACACGGGAGAGTTTGCAAAACACGGGAGAGTTTGCAAAACACAGGAGAGATTGCAAAACACAGGAGAGTTAGTTAAACTCGGGAGTGTTTACATCGCAGAAAATCGCCAGAGATGACCAGCGATTTTGAACATCAGTGTCAAAATCGCAGCTTAATACATTTCAGTTTTTTTTTACTAAACTCGTGGGTAAACAACCGCGATTTGCAGCGATTTTAACACGCTGGCAAACTCGCACTTTGATACATTTACCCCCTGGACTTAGGGATTTGAGGTCTGCTAATGAGACATAGGTGAATGTCTCAGCCTTTGTCCATGGAAGCCGAATGAGCAGCGTGTGACACAGGGTTACTGGAGATGTTTGGCAGGAGATGGTGCCACCAGGGATACGACTCCCATCTACAGCTGTTAGAAAGACGGTGGAGACATATGGACCAGAGGAATGGCTAACTGCTTGACTAACTGAGCTGACATGTAGTTGCCTGCAGCTCCAGAGTCCAAGAGAGCAGAGATGTACACAGAATTTTGAGACAATCTCAACGTCACAGGGAAAACACAGTCTCTAGCTTGAAGAGGGCAACTCCTAACCCAACCTCCTCACTGTTGGTTAGGAGGTGGCGTTCCTGATGTCTGGGAACAAGATTTCAGATAGTGGTTGGAAGCATCACAGTAGATGCAGAGTTTCTCCTAGACCCTCCGCTCACACTCAGTGGGCGAGAACCGGGCCCTGCCCAATTGCATGGGTTCTCCTTGAGGGGGAGAAGGAGACCGGATTTGAGGTGTCTGACATGGCTCGACATACTCTGAATCCCTTTTCTCTAAAAGTCTTTCTCGGAACCTCAGATCTATCCGATTGTACAATGTGATCAGTTCACCCAGGTTGCTGGGCAAGTCTCATGTGACTAACTCATCCTTAATGCGGTCGGAGAGACCTTGCCAAAAGGCTGCCACTAGTGCGTCATTGTTCCATGAGAGTTCTGATGAAAAGGTTGTGATTTGGACCACATATTGTCCTACAGATGATCGGCCCTGTCGCAACCGCAGGATGTCGGAATAGGCAGATGATGATCTCCCAGGCTCGTCAAATATTCTCCAGAATAGGGTTAGGAACCCCTTGATGTTGGACAGAATGGGATCAGACTTCTCCCAGAGGGGAGATGCCCAGACTAAGGTTTTCCCTGATAGAAGGGAGATAATATAGGCAGTCTTAGTTCAGTCTGTAGGAAAACTAGCCGGCTGCAGCTCAAAGTGAATACTGCATTGGTTCAGGAACCCTCTATAGTTCTTTGGGTCTCCATCGTATTTGGCTGGCATAGGGAGAACCAACAGAGACAGTGGACCTGGTACAACATTGACACTGGCACTCTCTGAAGGATTTGTGTAGGTGGCCGCGTCAGTGCGGTCTGTAGGTTTGCCATACAAGCAGATAGCTCTTGCAAATATCTCATCACTTGCTCTTGGGTAGTTTCCTATTTTTCCATGCTTTTAACTAGGCTTCGGACTAAGTCCGCCCTTCGGGGTATGTTCCCTTGCCGGATCCATTGGTCCAGTGCAAACTGTCACGGCAATAGGGTTTCTGGGATTCGTCTCAGGACCCTTGATGCTAGCTGTGTCAGGGATGTAGTCGAAACTAGGAGGCCGAATGAGTGTCTAGCTCATAGGGGTATTGCTATTCCTGTATACCAGACGTTAGGAGGAGGAATGCTGGACTGGACTCCGTACTGGAATAAACCCTGGAATCTGGACCTGATGGACTGGAACCTGGATGTGGGAACAGGGAGGACCTGACCCTACAACCAGAGACTCAATACCGCCAAGAACTAAGAAACTCATAGGAATATAGCACCACAACTGGGACTGGGAAGATTCAGAACTCAGGCAGAGACTATACAGGGGGTGGCAACCTCCTGAACAGAATAAGCCTGGAGTTGGCCCTGGACAACT
Organism: Mixophyes fleayi; assembly: GCF_038048845.1. Lineage (NCBI taxonomy): Eukaryota > Metazoa > Chordata > Amphibia > Anura > Limnodynastidae > Mixophyes > Mixophyes fleayi. The sequence goes on from NC_134409.1 coordinate 97,145,711, forward strand.
TAGAACCTGAGGTAGGCCTGGAACTGGAAGTCAGTACCCCGAGACACAGCGATGGCTCTAGAAAGTGGATGACTCAGAACAACAACCTACTACCCCAGATAGCCAGTAGGAGAGGCAGGAATAGATTGATGAGAGGAGGATCCACACAAGAGGTATGAGCTGGAAACTGTACACGCACGAGCAGATAGAATGACGGTGAATCCACACGAGGAATAAAAAGTCTTTATTTCAGCAAGCAGAGTGAAGCAGAATTCACACAAAGGGTTAATGGTTTAAAGTCCATATAGCAGCAACAAGATGAAGATGAATTCACACAAAGGGTTAATGGTTTGAAATCCATACAGCAGCAAACAGGATGAAACTGAACTCACTCATAGAGTAAATGGTTGAAGTCCATGTATTAGCAACAGGATGAGGCTGTATTCACTCAGAGGGAAAATGGTTGAAATCTGTATACAGCAGGCAGAATGACGCAGTAAACAGGATGAAGCTGAATTCACATGAAGGATTGATGGTTGAGATCTGTATACAGCAGACAGGATGAAGCAACAAACAAACAGCAACTCTGGTAGTCTGGAACCAGGAACTAGGAAAGTGCTGCACTGACAATTTGCTGAGTGTAGGAGGAGATTCTTATAGTCTGCAGAGGAAGCTAATTGGTGGATGAGATCAGGTGTTCAGACTCATCAGGATGTTTATCAAATGTTTCACCCAACATGCCAACCTGCAGTACTGCAGACAAAAGTCACACTTGTCCCAGGATAGAATGCTGCCTTCGACCAAAAGGGAGATATACGGTGATATTGTACCGCTGAGTTGTGTGTTTTCCTCAGCTATTTCTGGACTAGAGGATCTCCTAGGACTTTGACCAGTCCAAAAGTTGTGCATAAGCAGTTTGTCACATTTTCTAGAGAAACTTGCCGAATATAGTACTTTGCTTCTTGATTTTGGGTGCCTTAATGGATGGGTAAAGGACCCAACAATATTGAACTAGGGACTTAAAAGTGGCTGGAGACCAGTCAAAACATAGGAATCAGGAGAACATTTTTAAAGGTGTTATGCCTACTTACAAAACTTTGCACACTTGCCTTTATTTACTTTTACTTAGGTTACTTTTATTTTGCCTTCTTTTTTTTTCTTTCCACTCTCCTGTAGTTGTGAAACGGTTTATGGGGCATGCAGGCATATGGCTCTGCGCCAGCAGTAATGAAGATGTTAGACCACCCATCAATACTTCTGTGTTGTAGTGTGGAGGCCCCACTCCTAACCCTGAGACGGGACATAGAGTGGTTGCTTTTCCATGTGTTTCTTATTCCTTTTGATCTGTTGGTTAAGTATTAATCTCAAACCTTTGTACCAATTACCTTCAGTGGGCATTCTGGTCATTTTATGAATCCACTTTGAAGTTCCTATGTACTGTATACATAAATGACTGCAATATCTTGAATGACCAGAAGATGGCAGCAAAGCTCTATTGATGATCTAACAAGTACTATGTACTGCAAAGTGACGGAAATCTTATAGGTATAAATGTTTCTGCACTTTCAGCAGTGTCTTGTTCACAATATTGAACTGATAGCATGAAAGTAATGAAATAAAGTATTATTTTGTGGAAGACTGGGTTACATCCAGGAAATGAAAAAAGAGGATTTTTTTACTTACGCTAAATTCGTTTCTCTGATTTCGTCTGGGGGACACTGCTACCATGGGGTTGTGGAGGGGAGCACAGGAGTCGGCACCTAGCTAGTTAACTTTAGGAACTGCCGAGAGACCGCTCCCCTCTACAATCCCCCCCCCCCCGCTTCTTCCTCTCAGTTAATTAAAAAGCCCCAAGGAGAAAACGCCAATCAACCAAGAGCACACAGAAGAAAAGCAGAAGGGAGGGATGTCAAAGAAACAGATTTAACGTAAGTACAAAAATCATCTTTTCTCTTTCATCCAGTCTGGGGGACACTGCTACCATGGGGACTTTCTAAAGCAGCCCCCTAAGGGTGAGACCGCTCTGAAAGCCTGGCCCGTAGAGCACTTCGGGCAAAATTTGCATCCGAAGACGCAAACACATTAAACTGATAGAATTTCGTAAAAGTATGGACAGAGGACCAGGTGTCTGCTCTGCAAAGTTGGTCCGCAGAAGCCCCATTTCTAGCTGCCCAAGACGTCCCCACCGACCGGGTGGAATGGGCCGTAAGTCTCTCTGGCACACGACGTTTAGCCCTGATGTAAGCCTGTCTAATAGTTGCCTTAATTCATCTCACAATTGACTGCTTGGAGGCTGGCCAGCCTCTTTTATGAAAATCAAAAAGGACAAATAGAGAATCTGGGAAGTTCTTTTAACATAAATACGGAGAGCCCTAACCACATCTAGGTACTCCATATACTCTTGATCAGATTGAGAAGCCGTCCGAAAGACCGGAACCACATTCTCCTGATTCAAATGAAAGGCTGAAACTACCTTCGGAACAAAGGAAGGGAGAGTTCTTAATACCGCTCTGTCCTCGTGGAACACCAAATATGGTTCTCGACAGGACAGAGCTCCCAATTCTGAAACTCTGCGAGCAGATGCAATAGTTAAAAGGAAAACCACTTTCCAAGTCAGAAACCTAAAATCTGCTGAAAGAAAAGGTTCAAAAGGGGGCCCTGTAAGCATCTCAAGCACCAGGTTAAGATCCCATAGTGCTGTAGGCGGAGCGTAAGGAGGCTGGATATGCAAGACCCCCTGAAGAAACGTCTTGATGTCTGGCATATTCGCTAACTTCAGGTGAAAGAAAACTGAAAGGACATATACCTGTACCTTTAAGGACCCTAAGCGGAGACCGGCCTCAAAACCATCATGGAGAAAAGCCAGAAGTCGAGAAAGACGAAAGGAGGACGTATGACAAGACCTATTTTCGCACCATCTGATATAGGCTCGCCAAATTTGATGATAGATGCGAGACTAAACTGGTTTATGAGCTCGCAACAAAGTGTTCACTACACTAGGGGAGAAACCCTTAGCCCTCCAGCGCCTGGCTTCAACAGCCATGCCTTTAAATTCAGCCGAGGTAAATCCTGGTGATGAAAGGGACCCTGAAGGAGATGATGCTGTCTTTGCGGAAGACCGCCATAGACATTATATCCGCGTACCACACTCGATGCGGCCATGCAGGTGCTACCAGTATTACCGGCAGACCTCCCTGCCTTACCTGTCTGAGTACTCGAGGAATCATGGGAATTGGGGGAAACAGATAACCCAATCTGAAGTCCCATGACATTGTCATGATGTCTACGGCTACTGCCAAGGGGTCTCTTGCCCTTGCGTAAAACCTGGGAACCTTTCTGTTGTGTCTTGAGGCCATAATATCCAGATCCGGCAGACCCCAACTCTAAACTAGAGACTGGAAGGCTTCCGAATGGAGAGACCAGTCTCCTGGCATCATCGCATGGCGACTGAGATAATCAGCCTCCCAGTTCTTTATTCCTGGAGTGAACACTGCCGAGGTTGCTGGAACATATTGTTCCACCCAGGCGAATATCTGAGCTGATACCCGCATTGCAGCTGCACTTCTTGTTCCTACCTGTCTGTTGACATATGCCACAGCCGTGGCATTGTCAGACTGGATCCTGACTGGATGACCCTGAAGAAGGGTCCGGGCCCCATGAAGGGCCAAAAAGACGGCCATCAACTTCAGTGTGTTGATGAATAGGGAGGACTCCTGGACTGACCACAGACCCTGGAGCCGGAGATGAAGAGCTACGGCTCCTCAACCTTTCAGGCTGGCGTCTGTGGTGACTATGATCCTTGACCATAGAGCAAAGGACCTGCCCACCGACAGATGATCCTGAACCAGCTACCACTGAAGCGAATTTCTCGCATCCAGAAATAAGGAGATCCTCTGGCGATCCAGGTGTATGTGGGATCCCGACCACTTTGTTAAAAGGTCCTACTGAAAATACCGGGAATGAGCACTACCATAAGGGATCGTCTCGAAGGAGGCCACCATCTTCCCTAGGAGATGCATGCACAAGTGCATTGAAGGGCTGGGAGAGAACAAGACCTGAGATGTTATTTTCTGTGCAGACCTGGGGGTAAATGTATCAAAGTGCGATTTTGCAACTCCAGCAATTTTCTCGGGAGAGTTGAAACTCGCCGATGTATGAAGCTGAGTTTTCATACAAAATCGCCAGAGTTCTGCTTCTGTCAAAATCGCTACTTGCAAAATCGCCAGAGATCAAACTCACCACTGTTTGCCACTGCAGCTATACAAGTCTCCAATGTATGAAGCTGCGAGTTAGCAAACTCAGGAGAGTTTGCTTCTAAACACGCCAGATACAACACACTGCTTGATAGCAGTGTGTTGTATCAACACATCACTGTTACACTGCCCTGGCAGTGTTAAAAGTTAAAGAATAGATAAAAGTTTTTTTTAAAAAAAAGCGAGAGGTCCCCCCACTATTTATGCTTAACCCTAGTGCTGCCTGACTAGTGCTGGTCCCGTGAAAATCGGGGAAAAATTTTGCGTGGGGTCCCCCCACGCACTAGGCAAACCAGCCAGGGTTGGCGGCACTATAGCAGGGGGATGCGCAGCAGGAGTCCCCCTGCCATAATGACTAACCAACCCTAGACTGTTCAGCGCTGGGCTGGATTCCCTAGGGAGTGGGGTCTGCCGAAAAAACCGAGCGGGTCCCCACCCTAGAAAGAACCAGCCCAGTGCTGATAGCACTAGGGCTCTTCCTCCTACCCCTGGGCTGTGGGTAGTAGGGTAATACTACGGTAAATAGTGAAAAAAACAAACTGACACCAAATTTGTTTGTGGAACTACAAGTCCCAGCCAGCCAGGTTGCCCAAAAAACTGTGGCCATGCTGTTGCTTGTATAACTACAAGCACCAGCATACCCACGGCAGCCAGGGCATGTTGGCACTTGGAGAACCACAAGTGCCAACATGCCCTGACATCCCTGGCTTGCTGGGACCTGTAGTTCCACAAAGAAAAGAGTTAAATAAATAACAACACCCTCATAAACACCACATATATTTATTAAAAATAAAAACCCCACAATAAATACACTACCCACCCTCTTTTTTACCACATCTATTTACTAAAAAAAAAAAAAAAAAAATTACCAATGCTGTCTTCTTTGTTCTAGCCAAGGTCCTGGCTTGCCCCAGTCCCTTAATATTTATACTTCCATCTTGACGGCTAGCCCCAGTCCCATCCATTTTATACCTCCATAAACGATTCTTGACAAACTGGAACACTTCGCCCACAAGGGGCCCATATTTGTAATTTCCCGAATCTTTGTGCTTGATTGCAGAAAAAAAAAAAAGTTCTTGAGCCGCCGCAAGCACCTCCTACCTAGTATTACAGCTTACGCAAGTAGCGTAGCGCATGCGCAATGCGCTACGTTACTTGCGTAAGCGCTAAGTACAGTAATATGTGATTTCCCCACTAGCGTGGGAAAATCCCATAATACTGTACTTTGCTCTTACGCAAACAACGTAAGATCATTGCGAAACGGACCTCCTACTAGGTAGGAGGTGTTTGCGGTGGCTCAAGAACTTTTTTTTTGGTTCTCCAAGTGCCAACATGCCCTGGCTGCCGTGGGTATGCTGGTGCTTGTAGTTATACAAGCAGCAGCATGGCCACACTGTTTTTGGCAACCTGGCTGGCTGGGACTTGTAGTTCCACAAAACACATTGGCGTCTGTTTATTTTTTTCATTCTTTTTCGCCGTATTACCTTACTACCCACAGCCCAGGGGTAGTAGGAAGAGCCCTAGTGCTATTAGCACTGGCCTGGTTCTTTCTAGGGGGGGAGCCCGCTAATTTTTTTCGGCGAACCCCACTCCCTAGGGAATCCAGCCCAGCGCTGAACAGTCTAGGGTTGGTTAGTCATTATGGCAGGGGGACCCCTGCCGCGCGTCCCCCTGCTATTGTGCCGCCAACCCTGGCTGGTTTGCCTAGTGCTGGTAAAGTGAAAATCGGGGGGACCCCACGCAAAATTTTTCCCCGATTTTCACGGGACCAGCACTAGTCAGGCAGCACTAGGGTTAAGGATGAATAGTGGGGGGACCTCACGCTTTTTTTTTTTTTACAACTTTTATCTGTTCTTTAACATTTTAACAGCTGTCGGAGCTCCGGCAGCTGTATGACAGGGCCAGTGTAACAGTGATGTGTTGACAACTCACTGTTACAACACAGGAGAGTTTGCCAAACACAGGAGAGTTAGCTAAATTCGGGAGTGTTTACATCGCTCAAAATCGCCAGAGATGACCAGCGATTTTGAACATGAGTGTCAAAATCGCAGCTTGATACATTTCCAGTTTTTTTTTAAAAACTCGCGGGTAAACACCCGCGATTTGCTGCGACTTAAACACGCTGGCAAACTCGCACTTTGATACATTTACCCCCTGATCTTTTCTTCTGGCAGAAACACCTTCTGCTGCTTGTTGTCCATGATGAGTCCCAGGAAGATCATTCGCTGCCGCGGAACCACCTGGGATTTCTTTAAGTTTATTAACTAGCCATGGCTCTCGAGGAAACTGATGGTGAGGGACAAGTGCTGATGTAAGCGAACCTCTGAAAAGGATTTTATGTGAAGATCGTCTAAATAAGAAAGGAATAAAGAGAAGCTGACATTACCGACATGATCTTTGTGAAAACCTTGGAGCCGTGGAAAGGTCGAAGGGAAGAGCTCCAAACTGATAATGAGAGGCGGCAATAGTGAATCTCTGGAGAGACTGATGGGAACGTGGAGGTATATGTCTTTCATGTCTATTGAAGCCATAAACTGATCCCTTTCCAGGGCGTTTATTACCAACCTCAGAGACTACATCCGAAATTTGTCCACCCTTACATGCACATTTAGGTTCTTTAGATTCAAAATGGGTCAAAAAGATCCGTCTGGCTTCTTGACAAGAAAAAAGTTTGAGTAGCAACTCTTCTTTTTCTGATTTTCTGGGACCCTGCAAATGACTTTTGCTGAAAGAAGAGAAGCGACACAATTCTGCATCGCCTGTGTTCTTTCTGGATCCCGAGGAAGTGGAGTTAGAAAGAAACTACGTGGAGCAGGGCCCAAGAGATCTATGATGTGGGGGCCTCTCATTATCAATTTCCATGCCACCCTCTAGAACGGGGAGGTGTCATGCGCAAGCTAATTTTTAGGCATAAATCTGCAAATATGTGTTTGCGAATTAATTCCTAGAAATAGTATGACATGGCTCTCAGAGAAGCTGTTAAGATCAATGGGTTTTGTTTATGTTAAACTACACAGAGGGGGCTGGTAGCACCTTGTACCATTTATGGCAGGTTGCAAATGTGAAAGCCTTTGAAAATCTCTCTTTCAAGACAATGAAATCTAACACATGTTTGGGAGGCCCCAGACATGCCGACTGCAGAGACAGGGTTGTATGTTAATGACAGATTGAAGCTGAATAGTGTCACAGGAAAAGATCATATCATTTTCTACAATTATTATACTTATACTAGTATTGCATTATAGTGTAAACAAAGGGGGAAGCAAAGGAATCCTATTGGTTTTATGTTAAAATGTATAAGTGAAATATTGTCCATGTGTATTCCTATTTTCAATAATTGGTAAACATAAATGAACATTAGGTAAGTAAAGAATTCTGAACTCATATAAATAATAGAAAGGCTAACATTATATAAAACAATTAGACATGTCCAAAATGTTTTTCAAAACGAAACCAGATACCATTTTATGAGGTAGCAGCACTGGCAGTTTCTTCTTTGGCGCTTACTATTGGAGAGGTGTATACAAAAGTGGAAGCTGCTCAAATCAATTTATAGGCCATAACAGGTGCTTGAAAGGGTGGGGTTATCCTGCAAGGAACATACACACAATACGTGGCAGATGGCTTAAACATACATTTGCAAATGTGTGCAACAAAGACTTTTGCATTTTTATCTACAGTAGAAATGGCAGATCTGTTGCTGGCTATAGCAGTGTGCTGGGGGAAAAAATGTTGTGTGTATGTTCCTTGCAGGATAACCCCACCCTTTCAAGCACCTGTTATGGCCTATAAATTGATTTGAGCAGCTTCCACTTTTGTATTTGTCTGAGAGGCATGTTGGTGTCAGTAGCTGAGAGGGAGTACTGGCACTGAATTGCTGTTTGGAGGCTTCTGGGGTACCTCTTTGGTAAGTTGGCTCTCAATTTAAAAACACATATGTATGGCCCAAATATATGGGACTCTCATTGTTTAGAGTAGGACCATCCTATTAGCAAAAGCGCCTTGGCGTGGCGGATGGCTTAAACATACATTTGCAAATGTGTGTAACAAAGACTTTTGCATTTTTATCTACAGTAGAAATGGCAGATCTGTTGCTGGCTATAGCAGTGTGCTGGGGGAAAAAATATTGGAGAGGTGTGTCAGGTTTGACTTGATTTACTTAGAAGGACCTTTCTACAGAGGTTCTCATTGTAGGTGGCATATCCAACTTGGATAGCAGGTTTATAGCTTTGTTTGGGGTTCTTGTCAAATCTTGTCTACTGTCATGTAAGACAATCAGGCTAAAGGGAAATCCCCATTTATACTTGATATCATTCTTGCTCCACATCTTAGTTGTATCTCCGAGTTAAAATCTTTTTCAGGGAGTCGAAGAGACAAACAATGGAAGAGGCCAATTGATGGTTATCAAAGAGGAATATCCTTGTGTTTGTGGATTCTGCAAGGAGTCTTTCCTTTATTTGGAAATAATGAATCTCAGCACTATGGCTCTCAGGGGTTTAGAACATAATATTATATGCACTTTATAGAAACTAGCATGGATGCCCAATTGTTCAATTCTGATCTGGCGTGAGAAGTCAACCAAATAAAATCTGCCAAGTCCTGCCTGGAGCCAGGTGTCGTAACAGAAGACCTTGAATCTGTCTACATCGTAGTTATGCTATGTGAAAGCTTGGACAGAGAGCAATTAACTTCCCTAGAACTGAGGCTAGTCACTTCAATGTAATGTAGGCCAAATCCAATAGATGTGTGATCTCTCTATACTAACATACATGTATCCTTTAGTACTGCTTAGGAGACAGATGTGGTATCTAGGTGAAACCTCAAGAAGGTTTTTGATTCGGAACATATTTTTTTTAGTATTTATTATGAAACTGTGGCTCTGATAAGTCTGATAAAGGTGTAAGAAGCAATGTATTTTCATAGCTTTCCTCAACAACCTCTCTCCCCAATTTCTAAATTTTCCTGTTCTGGCACTACCACATTTTAACCAAACTCTAACAACAGCCCTTGATCAACTATTCTGCACATTGCACGTCAACTTCAATGTCAGCCATGGCACAGTAATGTAACATAACATCTTCATAAACTTTCCTACATATACTGGGCAGACAGGCACGCAATAATACTAGATGTACCATGGACCTTATACACTGTATCAACACCTCCAAGACACTGGCCATTGTGCTCTCTTTGGATGCAGAGAAGGCCTTTGACCGAATAGGTTAGCCATTCATGCTGGAAACTTTTAAAAAGTTTGGATTTGGTGGTAACTTCTTGCATGGGATCCAGGCTCTTTACTCTGGCCCCTCGGCGAGGGTCTCAGTGAATGGCGTAATCTCCTCCTTACTCCCAATTTTAAATGGGACCCGCAGGGATGCCCACTATCACCGCTGATTTTTCCTCTTGTGATACAGCCCTTGGCTGCGAGGATACGCCTCTCCCTGAATATCAAAGGTGTTGTGGTCAGGTCTGACGAGTATAAACTTAGTATATTTGCAGATGATATCCTGCTTACACTGACCTCACCTCATACCTCCATCCCAATCTTATTCGCTACCTATGGCTCTCACTCGGGGTATAAAGTTAACTTTTCCAAGACTGAGGCCCTTGCACCTATCCTAGATCTCCTTAAGAGCAATTTTAATTTTTCTTGGCAGTGCTCCAAATTAAAATACTTTGAAGTTTATATTACTTCCGATTAATATAGTCTGTACTCAGCAAACTTCACACTGTCACGGGCAGTAGGAGTCTTTGCCCAGGAAATCACCAGATGTGGGCTTACCAGAGTAATATAGATGGTAATAGGTACTCTGGTAGCAGGGTGACAACGGAACTGGAGGAACAGCAGATGGTGAGAGAATGCTCGAGGAAAGTCTATGACTAGCAGCACTGGTAGAGAGTATATAATTGAACACGAGGAACTGGATGGACAAGGAAACGTGAGGGTAGTCAGTGGTCTGCGTATAGCAAGTTGTACCACTGCTATAGTGAAGAGGGATGTCCAGAGGTAGCGAGGAGGTAGTGAAAGTCAGCGGTCTGCGTATAGCAAGTTGTACCGCTGTCTAGGTAAAGGAATGGAATCCAGGTGAAGGTAGATAACAGGGAAGTCAGTGGTCTGCGTATAGCAAGTTGTACCACTGCTATGTGAGAGGATACTTGAAACTGGTGTCACAGGGAACTGGAATCAGTGGTCTGCATATAGCAAGTTGTACCACTGCAATATATATGTGAGGAGGGCACGAGGAGATGAATGCTATGCAGAGTATACACGGGTACACAGAACTTGATCCCACGATGATATCACAATACAATGATAACAGAGCAGCACTGCTAGAGTATAAAAAGTCACAATAACAATCCAGGCAAATAGGAGACAAAGTCAATGATAGCAATAGTCTCAGTGGATAGAGGACTCCGGAGGAGAACACAACACAGTCCAGCAAGATATGCAATACACCAGCAAAGTCAATGAGAAATATGCATACCGCGGTTCAGGAGAGCAGGCTGTCAGAGAGGAGTGCAGGGATACCTGAACGGCTGGAGGCCGGCAGGAGGAGAGATCAATGGAAGGTGGAAGCGGTAATCAAGTTGGTGCAGCGCACGGCAGGTAAACCATAATGAACGAGGCAATACTCTGGAAGCAGTAGTAAATGGAACTGGAACTTGAAGAACGCGGGAGAGTTGAGGCGGTTTGAACTCCAGTAGCAGAGATGGAAGCAGCGGAGCGCTGACCCGATGAACACAGGAGAGTTGAGATGAGCTGGAACTCTGTAGAAGCAACGGAGGCAGCGGATAGGAATCAGCTGGCTGCAGACACGATGAACACCGGGGAGTTAAGGTGAGCAGGAACTCTGTAGAAGCAACGGAGGCAGCGGATAGGAATCAGCTGGTGCAGACACGATGAACACAGGAGAGTTGAAGTGAGTAGGAACTCTGTAGAAACAACGGAGGCAGCGGATAGGAATCAGCTGGTGTAGACACGATGAACACAGGAGAGTTGAAGTGAGTAGGAACTCTGTAGAAACAACGGAGGCAGCGGATAGGAATCAGCTGGTGTAGACACGATGAACACAGGAGAGTTAAAGTGAGTAGGAACTCTGTAGAACAACGGAGGCAGCGGATAGGAATCAGCTGGAGTAGACACGATGAACACAGGTGAGTTGAAGTGGTCTGGAAACCACAATAGAAATAACAGGAATCAGCTGAAGCTGAATACACGAGGAAACACAGGAACACCTTCAGAGGCTCATGGGAATGAGACTCCAAGATCAGGCAACGAGGTATTGACCACAGGTGCTTTAAATAGGGAGTGTTGCCTGATCAGCCAATTAATGAAAAGTAACAGATACTGAAGGCTTGAAAGGGCTGCACATGCGCAGACCCTCAGGATGGCGGACGGCCACGGTTTCTAAACACACGAGATGTAGCACTCACAGTCCGGTGAGTGACACACACGTTATTAACACAATTAAGCTGGATCTGCTCAGGTGGCAAAAATGATTATTTCCTGGCTGGGCAGGATTGTCTCCCTCTAAATGCACATACTACCTTGTTTACTCTACCTATTCAAACACTCCCAATGAATGTACCCAAATTTACTCTGCTACAGCTGCATCACTGGTTCTCCCAATTTGTCTGGTGCCACAAACACCCACGTACCAGGTTTGCGACTTTGTGTAGAGCTACGCGTAATGGAGGTAGGGGATTTTCGGAAGTTAACCTTTATTATTACGCTACCTACCTGGGCCAGGCTGTGGCATGGTTCTCAGGGGGACTTGGACCATGGTGGATAGACCTGGAATCCTTCTTTTGCAAGGTGTTTTTCTTGGGTCCGATCTTAGGAATGCCAGCGTGTGATAGGCCTAGAACTATGACACTTCATCCTATCATCTCCTTTACTTATCACATATGGGACTATTGTAGACTACACTTTAAGACCACCACAATAGCCTTTCTGTCACGGCTATGAATAATTATGGATCCTCAGCCTTTATTTGATGGTGATAGTAGAGGGTGGTAGAGACAGGATACAATGGAATGGAAGTTCTTAACTTGAGAGCATCACAGGGAACAATAACACAAACGATGGTAGTAGTGTTGCAACTTGATATATTGATAGAAGATACAACAGCATTAATAATAAAATACAATCGTAATCACAGATGTACTTCAGTTGGTTACCAATGGCAACAGCATGCAGAATAGACAATATAACAGTTCAACGCTAGATGGTAATTAGAACACTTGGATCCCACACGAAACACATAGCAGATTAAAACGAAAGAAAAAGAGGGACCATCGGGCCTGCCGAAGATTGAGACACTGTGCCGTTTGTAAATATAACAGATTTTTATGATCAGTAAATATTGTTACTACATGTTGTGCTCCTTAAAAATAAATATCGCCATTCAGATAAAGCCAATTTCATTGCCAACAATTCTTTATCACCAATAGTGTAATTTTGTTCTGCTGGCAAAAACTTCCTAGAGAAAAAAGCACATGGTAGCAGACGATTAACAAATGAACGTTGGGAGAGAACTGCTCCAACTCCAACTGCGGATGCATCTACTTCCAGAAAGAATGGCTGCGAGAGAATTGGCTGTTGAAGGATGGGTGCTGAAGAAAAGGCTTTTTTTGAGATGGGTTAAGGCCTCTAAAGCCTCCACTGGCCATTTTTTAGGATTAGCCCCTTTCTTAGTAAGGGCTGTAATAGGAGCCATAACACTAGAATAGTTTAAGATAAACTGTCTGTAGTAATTTGCAAAATCTACAAAACGTTGAATGGCTTTGAGAGTCACTGGAAGTGGGTAATCCAGAATGGCTTGAACTTTTTCTAGGTCCATCTGCAGACTCGATCCAGAAACAATAAAGCCTAAGAAAGGCATAGAAGTAGCTTCAAATGAACATTTCTCTAATTTACAATAAAGATGGTTCTTGCGGAGCCTACTTAGTACCTCAATAACATGCTTCCGATGAATATCCAGATCTTTAGAAAAAATGAGAATATCATCTAGATATACAACAACGTAGGAGTAAAGAAGATCCCGGAATACTTCATTAATGAAACTTTGAAAAACGGCTGGGGCATTACAAAGTCCAAATGGCATTACCAAATATTCGAAATGACCATCACGGGTATTGAAAGCGGTTTTCCACTCATCTCCAGACCGAATACGAATTGAATTATAGGCACCTCTCAAGTCCAGCTTCGTAAAGATGTTAGCTCCTTTAATTCGGTCAAATAATTTGTAATTAGAGGAATAGGATACCGATTTTTGATGGTCACCAAATTAAGGCCACGATAGTCAATACAAGGACGAAGAGAACCGCCCTTTTTCTTTACAAAAAAGAAGCCGGCCCCAGCTGGAGAGACAGAAGGTCTAATAAATCCTCTTTGAAGATTTTCCTTTACGTAAATAGACATAGCTTCAGTCTCTGGTTGGGAGAGGGGATACACCCGACCTCTAGGTGGACTTTTGTCAGGTAGTAAGTCTATAGGACAATCCCACGAATGATGAGGAGGAAGAATCTCTGCACGAACTTTATCAAAGACATCAGCAAATGATTGATATTGAGGAGGTAACGTAGAAGATTCTGATGGTACAATAATCTTAGAAGAACGAAGAGGTCTCACCTTGCGTAAACATACTGAATGACACTGCAGACCCCACGATAGAATCTCAGATGTTTTCCAGTCCAGTTGTGGAGAGTGGGATTGAAGCCATGGGAGACCCAAGATGACTGGTGACGTAGTAAATGGCATTATGAAGAAGGAAATACTTTCAAAATGTAGCGCTCCTATATTGAGACAAATCAACTTGGTCCGGGCATGAATTACACCTTTGGGAAGGCGAGAACCACCAATGGCTGTGATGACAACAGGATTCTCCAAAGCAACAAATGGAATAGACCATTGGGTAACTAAATCTTGTGAAATAAAGTTTCCAGCAGCACCAGAGTCAATTAAGGCTTGGGGAGAATGTCTCTTAGAATCATATAATAATAGAACTGGAATAGTGCAGGCAGCAGAAGAGGAGGTTTCCTCAAGCCCCAATCTGACCTCCCCAGAACAGATCAGGGTCTGGCGTTTCCCGGCCTCTTACAACAGGTATTCAAGAAGTGGCCAGAGTCACCACAATAGATACATAACTTCTCTCGTCGTCTACGGTCACGTTCCTCTAGGGTCAACCGAGATCTCCCAACTTGCATAGGCTCATCAACTACTGAAGTTTGTGAAACCGGATGAGACACAAGTCCATGAATTAAACGACTTACTACTCCCTTCTCCACTGTTCTTTCTCTAAAGCGTAAGTCCACTTTATTACATAATGAAATAATAGCATCCAAAGTAGTAGGAAGTTCATGAGGTGCTAATGCATCCTTTATGCGGTCAGATAACCCCTGCCAGAAAGCGGCCACTAAGGCCTCAACATTCCAGGACAGTTCAGAGGATAATATACGAAATTCAATTACATATTGTGCCACCGTATGATTCCCTTGGCGTAGACGAAGTATGGCCATAGAAGCAGAAGTAAGGCGACCAGGTTCGTCAAAAATCCTACGAAACATCAAAAGAAAGGCTGCGTAATCAGAGAGAAGTGGATCATTCTTCTCCCAGAGTGGAGATACCCAGGCTAAGGCTTGGCCATTCAGCAAAGAAACCACATATGCCACTTTGGACCTATCAGTGGGAAAATTCTGTGATTGAAGCTCAAACTGAATTGAACACTGATTGAGGAATCCACGGCACATTTTAGGGTCCCCATCAAATTTGGCCGGAGCAGGCAACCTGAGCATAGATGAAGTCACAAGGAAGGCCTGGGGGTAAATGTATGAATCTCTGGATTCTTCATCTCCGGCGTGTTCAGCCTCTTCAGCGCTTAAATTTAAAGTGGCGCAGCTCTTCACTGGATATATATCATCATCATCATCATTTATTTATATAGAACCTCTGATTCCGCAGCGCTGTACAGAAAACTCATTCACATCTGTCCCTGCCCCATTGGAGCTTACAGTCTAAATTCCCTAATATAGACACACACAGACAGACAGAGAGGGAGACAGACAGGTAGAGACTAGGGTCAATTTTGATAGCAGCCAATTAACCTACTAGTATGTTTTTGGAGTGTGGGAGGAAACCGGAGCACCCAGAGGAAACCCACGCAAACACAGGGAGAACATACAAACTCCACACAGATAAGGCCATGGTTGGGAATTGAACTCATGACCCCAGTGCTGTGAGGCAGAAGTGCTAACCACTACGCCACCGTGCTGCCCATATATATATATATATATATATATATATATATATATATATATAAAATCTCAAAGTGAAAGTGTGACTTACCATGTAAGCCACAGTCAGCACAGCACCCCCAGTCTCCTTTGGTCCTTTGGTGTGGTCCATGCCTGGGAGGAGCTGCTGCACATGCATTCTCCTTAGTCAAATATTACCAGTAGAATGGGTCGTACTGTAGAGTTCAGTGACTTTCAACTTGACACCGTCATAGGATGCTGTGACGAGACCAGGTTTAGTGTAACCCTATGTGTCACACAGCTGGCCTACACGATACCTATCCAAGGTTCAAAATCACCCAGGCAAATATCCGAAATATAATAAATAGGTTTATTTAACAAAATGGTAGCACCAAACAGCATATAAATAATACTAGTCTGAAAATATACAGAATAGCTTGAAAACACCTCACCAGTTTCCTAGCCACTCTATCCGATCTTCTCCTGGCTACCAGCAAGGCAGCGGTCCTGAGTCACTGTCACTCTGCTTTTGGTAGACACACAGCTCCCCAAGACCTGGAGAGGTAGATCAGGGCAAAGGCAGTACTCAAGTCCGATTGTCGCTTTCTTGTCAGGGCAAAGGCTGAGGCCTCAATGCCTGATTTCAGCCATCACTGTGTAGTAAATGTCAATTTGCTGTTCTCTGGAGTTGGTATTTAAAGGCAGAAATGACCTTCTCAAGAGTTTCAGGATCTGCCTGATTGGTCCTTTTCTATTTTTATCTTTTCACAGATAGATGATTTGTTCTTGATACAATTAAGGACAGGTATTGTTCTACAGCAGAAGTTGTTTAAACAACTAAGGTTACAATCCAGAGACATTACATTTAACTATATAACGTAGTCATCTATCTGTTGACCTTTTCCCTATGCTAGCACACACAGACACACAGCTAAACAAAGACAAGAGACTTCCCTGGTGTGATGTACATTCATACAGGACTGGTGGACAATAATCCTTTTGCCTAGGCTGAAACAATGGACTAGTCTGCAAGATAAGAAAATCATGCTGGCAGACATTTTAACTACTTACAGATAGAATAGTATAAATATGACTGACAAATATGGGGACCCAGAGGGCTAGAAAAAGTATTTGGTTTTATAGTCACAGTTTGTGAGAAATGAGGTGCAGACTGGTTGTGATATTAATACCTTATTTTGCCACAGATGCCAGCAGTCCATCAAGTCAGTCCATCAAATTTCTGCCCTGCTAGAGATGCCCCGGTCAACTGTAAGTGCTCTTATTGTTAAGTAGAAACATCTTGGAGCAACAGTAGATCAGGATTGAAGCTATAGACCACACAAGCTAAGTACTGATGCATGTAACGTATAAAAATTATCTATCCTCAGTTGCAACACTCACTAACGATTTCCAAACTGACAGTTTAAATAATGACAGCACAAGAACTGCTTCATGTATTGGATTTCCATGACCGAGCATCTGCACACAAGCCTCAGATCATCATGCGCAAACCATACTTGTGTTATATATTAGACTCTGGAGCAGGGGCTGGGTGGCAGGGGGGAATCTACCCTCCAGGCTGGTCCCATAGTGGGCTACCTTATCATATCTAGCAGCAGTATCTATTGAATATTTTGCACTACAAGTGCTTTGGGGTGTCCCATATGCCCCAGTGTAAAACAATAATTTTTCTGGCCGCAAAAAGTCATATCTAGCAGCAGTATCTATAGAATATTTTGCACTACAAGTGATTTGGGGTGTCCCATATTCCCCAGTGGGAAACAATATTTTTTCTGGCTGCAAAAAGTCATATCTAGCAGCAGTATCTATTGAATATTTTGCACTACAAGTGCTTTGGGGTGACCCATATTCCCCAGTGTGAAACAATATTTTTTCTGGCTGCAAAAAGTCATATCTAGCAGCAGTATCTATTGAATATTTTGCACTACAAGTGCTTTGGGGTGGCTGATATTCCCCAGTGTGAAACAATATTTTTTCTGGCTGCAGAAAGTCCTATCTAGCAGCACTATCTATTGAATATTTTGCACTACAAGTGATTTGGGCTCATTAAAATGGATTCAAAGCTGTCCACATATGAGCAGGATCAGCAAGCAGGTGCTGATGGTAGTATTCCCAGTACGTCATCTGGTAATGCCTATGTAAAAGTACATAGACTTTTTAAATCAGGGAAAAAACACACACAAATTTTTTTTTTACCGTGTTGAAGCGAAAAAAAAGTGTAACTGAGGAAAAGTTAACTGCCGATAAAAAAAAATTGCCAACATGCCATTCTACACACACAGTGGCAAAGAAAGAATGAGGCCTTCGCCTTTCTCTATTAGTGGCAGATCAAGAAATGTTACTGAGCCTTCTTCTTGTACGGTCACTCGTGACCAAGCAAGACCAAGTAATTTGGAGTCTAAAAGTGGGGCACAACTACTGTTACGCATGAAAGTCGAGCTGCAAGAAAACAGTAATGCATTAGAGGATAATGTATGCTCAGAATCAGAAATTACACCAATCCCTGTGGAGAGTCCATCCACAAGTGGTATGTGTAATCGTGAGCATTCTGTTAGAGTACCCATAAAGAAGGGCCCTTTCAGCAGTTCTGCTGATGTGTGCCTGAACAGCCCGAGTGTAGCCGGTGATACATCACGTTGGAATTAGAAGAGGATGAGGGGGAGATTTGTGTAGGCGACAAGGGCGCTAATGATGATGTTGATGAGGATGATGCAGACAGATACCAAATTGCCTTTCTCAATTTTTATTTATATTCTACAGTCTTTAACGGCTGAATACTTTTCTATTTTACTCCTAGTGGAGAGGGGGTCTGATGCAGACCAGACAGATACCAAACTGCCTTTGTCCATTTCTTTTTTTATTCTACAGTCTATGCAGGCTGCTTTTTTTCTATTTAACTACAAGTGGAGGAGGGGGGTCATAGTCAGCCACCAAACTACCTTTGTCCATTTCGTTTTATATTGTTCAGTCTATGCAGGCTGCTTTTTTTCTATTGAACTACAAGTGGAGGGGTGGGGGGGTCATGGGTCATAGACAGCCACCAAACTACCTTTGTCCATTTCGTTTTATATTGTTCAGTCTATGCAGGCTGCTTTTTTTCTATTGAACCACAAGTGGAGGGGGTGGGGGGTCATAGACAGCCACCAAACTACCTTTGTCCATTTTGTTTTATATTGTACAATCTATGCAGGCTGCTTCTTTTCTACTTTACTAAAAGTGGAGGGGGAGCTGATGCAGACAGAAACCAAACTGCCTTTGTCCATTTCTATTTATATTATACAGTCTATAACGGCTGAATAGTTTTCTATTTTACTACTAATGGAGAGGGGGTTAAATAAACTGCCTTTGTCCATTTCTATTTATATTCTACAGTCTAGACTGGCTGAATTGTTTTCTATTTTACTACTAGTGGAGGAGGGCAGGGGCGCACGCAGGATTGTCAGGGTTTCCCCCCCCTGACCCCAAAAAAAAACAACAACAAAAAACCACACGAGAAAAAAACACCTTTGTCCATTTCTTTATATATTTATCTATAAGTGTAATATACACCCAAGATGATGGCTGTATTGCCAATAGGCTAAGATGGATAGGAAAACAATCAGGTTTGTGTGCAGAATTAAGGACGGCCTACCAGAGATTAAACTGTTTTTTTCCTAATTTATTAGCTTTAGAATTACCTTACTTATCCAAGAAACAGGTGGAGCCAACAAAACCAAACAAAACCAAAACTAAAACACGCAAGGGCGGTTTTGCCAAAACCAAAACCCGAAGATAATCCAGATCCAAAACCAAACCACGGGGGTCAGTGACAATCTCTAAAATTAATGCCCATGGTTTTGGAATCAGATGTTTAACAGACACATATGGATGTGATCTTCAGGTGTCCACATACTTTTGGCCATGTATACTATGTTCCACTAGGTGATCTCCCTTTAATTCCGTGTATTTAAGGGGTATTTTCAAGGGAGTGATGGCACAGCCACAATGGGAGGTGGCCATGCCCCCATTTTTTGCACATTTACTGCGACACACACTCTCCTCTTCATTTCTGTAATCGTAAATTGTGGGTGGTATGTCTTAATTATTTTTGACGTGTTTATACATCTGCTTACATTTTGTATTGGATCCCCAGCATCAAAGGGCGTTCACTATGCGTTGTTGACCCGCCCTTGTGTGTGCAGTAAAATCAAAATAGTCTACTATCAGTTAGTTGCTTTTGACATTGCTGATTTAGCTATTTTAGAGTTTAACACTTTACTTCCCTTTGACACACAGTAGAGGGCACTATTGTGCTTACAAGCGCCTGATACTCAGCGTTGCTATTAGATGCTATGTGAGACGTGTTACTGTCGGCAAACATTTAACCTCTTCATTGTCAGTGCTGGGTAGCACGTTATTCAGACATATAAGGTAACTCTAGCACTACATTTCCACATCCGCTGGTTAGGCATATATGAACTGTACATAATACATTTATGTGTCTATTGTGACAAGAGTCTGCAACTGCTAAGTGAGAACTAACAACACTGCCTCGTACAGAATGGGCCAAACCAAATGGGGGGGAGGGGGGAGTTCTTATTACAGGGACGAGAAATAAGAGTAGGATTAATTACCAGTTTTTGTTTTCTACAGAGCAGGGATTGTATTAGACCGGCGTGAATTGAAATATTGTAACAAAAATAATTAAATTAATGGCAATTAAGGAGTCAGAATAGATAATTGGCCGATAATAGAATGACTCACATCAAGGAACGCAGAGGGAATTAAAGTCCTGTGGCCGCCATGGAATAAGAATGATCTGGCTGTGGTAACCAGCACTGATAGGGTGGGATCATGTCGCGGCCTGTGATTGGCTGCCGCGGTCCACACCCCCGTCCGGGTGGTGCTGTACTCTGGCTCTCCGCTGTGTCGGCTGCACAGTGTAACTTATACACTACAGCTGTTAGCATGTGGGCTAGATGTATCTCCAGATGGCCCCTCAGGCCGGGCAGGGCACAGTCTACTCTTGCCCACTTCAGAGGGGTTCTAGAGGGAGAGCTTAAAAATATCAAGGAGGCAGGGACGTGGAAGGGAGAAAGGATCATCACTTCTAAACAAGGACCTCACATCACAGTGGAAGGAAAAAATACAGGTATGGTGAACTCTTGTAGGCATATTGTGCATGTAAAAGTGACTATTGCTTAATCTATTACAGTTTACAATTGTTTTAAACATGTATTATATCTTTCAACTCTGGATCGTGATATGGAGCTGTGATTGCTGTAAAATCTGATGGTGGCTTCTGTTATAATTCATGGATTTTAGTTCTTTATCATACATCTCCGCAATGTATTGGAGAATACACACCACATTGAGTAGTACTCAGAGCTGTAACTTACAATTTCAGTGCGTGGGGTGAGAAAGGAAAAAATGCTGCCCTCATATCCCTCAATTTTTAACCAAACAAACCTAAAATATTCATAAACTGAGTCCCCCTTCAGCGTTGCGCCCTGGCCGGTCGCCCCTATCACACAACCCTAGTTACGGCCCTGGTAGAATCCTGTATAGAGATATACATTGAGATGTATATATTTTTGTGACCACTCTGGACACAATGTATTATATTAATCATTGTTGAATAGACTTTATTTGACTGTGTTTATGTAACTAGTCCATGTATTTGTTACAATACACACACTTGTCACAATATATACACTGGCAAAGGAATACAGGTACCAAATGATAATTATGACACAAATGTTTTCTCCAGCACATAAGTTCAGTTCTGTGCAACTCTGCAATTACATTCACACACCTGGTGGACTAAACAACATATAAATACAATCAAAAAAATAATTGAATAACTACACAAAGACCATTGTGATAGGCTGGGTACACACTGCAGGTTTTTCACCCGATTATCGCGCCAATCCCATGATAAGCTACCGGTTGGTCCAATATTGCATTAGTTGTACGCTCCCACGATCGTGTTTTACCGTTTCAAAGCACATCGTATTTGATTTTATAAACAGACTAAAAATCTCTATAAACGATGGAACAATGTTGGACAAATTCTGAAGTGTGTACGTACTCCCAACGAACAGTGTAGGCCTATCTCCACAGAGTTTAGAGTCAGTCTTTTCAGCAGATGGTTATGACCGATGAAGAGCACAGATTTGGAGGTAAAACGTGTATAGTGCGTAGTGTGTGCATATTAATCGACACGCTGATCAGGACTTTGTCGTTGGTAAAATCATTTATAATGTCGCATCTGGAGAACTTTTTTGTAGTGTGTACCCAGCTATACATTACCGCTGACTCATGTCATTACAGCATACTCCATGTCATGTAAACTGCATTTACATGTCTGTTCATGTAACTGGGGCATGCATAGAGCTAAACACAATAATGCATACAGTTAAAATAACTAAGGGTGTGCACCGGCCACTTTTGGTGTTTTGGGTTCTGATTAGCTTGAGGTTTTGGGTTCTGAATTGTTTTGCCAAAACACCCCACGAAAGGTTTTGGTTCTGATTTTGGGTTTTGGGTTCTGATTTTTTTTAAAAAAAGCATAAAAGTGCTAAAATCCATATTTTTGGTTATTTTTCACTCCTACACTATTATTAACCTCAATAACATTAATTTCTACTAATTTCCAGTCTATTCTGAACACCTCACACCTCACAATATTGTTTTTAGTCCAAAAGGTTGCACCGAGGTAGCTGGATATCTAAGCTAAGCGACACAAGTGGGCGGCACAAACACGTGGCCCATCTAGGAGTGGCAGTGCAGTGGCAGACAGGATGGCAGTTTGCAAGAGTTTGCTAGAGGTGCAAGATGGAATTGTCCTTGGGCCCTCCCACCCACCCTGATGTTGTTGAAATAGGACATGCGCACTTTAATAAACCAATCATTTCAGCGACAGGGCCTACCAAACTACTGTGGCTGAAATGATTGGTTTGTTTGGGCCCCTTCAGTGTGTACTTCCTCATCCTCACACATTATCAATTCGTCCCCGCTGGACTCCACAACCACAGGTCCCTCTGTAGTCTCTGGAGGCCAGTGCTGTTCTTGATTGAAGAATTGATAATTAATTTTTATGAACATCATTTTTTCAACGTTTTGCGGAAGCAACCTCCTTCGCCGCTCACTGACCAGGTTCCCCGCTGCACTAAAAACTCTTTCGGAGTACACACTGGAGGGGGGGACAACTCAGGTAAAATATAGTCCGTTTGTACAGGGGCTTCCAAACTGGCTCTTTTTCCTGCCAGTAAAAATAAGGACTGTCTGACATGTCTACTTGGATGGTGTCAGCAAAGTAATCCTCCACCATTTTTTCAATAGTGACAGCATCCAATGCAGCAACAGTAGACATGTCTGCAATGGTTGGCAGGTCCTTCAGTCCGGACCAGATGTTCTCAGCATCCCCGCCAGCGGGTCTTTTAGGAAAACTGAGCTTTTTCCTCGCAGCCACAGGTGTTGAAGAAAATGAAGGAGGAGCTGTTGGCATGTCACGGTCCTATTCAGAGGACATACTCCTGACCAGCAGGTCTTTGCACCGCTGTAGACTTGAGTCCGCCGGAAACAGAGACACAACATATGCTTTAAACTGAGGATCCAGCACGGTGGCCAGAATGTATTCCTCTGACTTTAAAAGAGTGACCACCCTCGGATCCTGGCAAAGCGTACGAAGGGCTTCATCCACAAGAGCTACATGCTTTGTTGAATCGCAATGCTTTACCAGCTCCTCCCTCACTTTCTCCAGCTGCTTCTGTAACATCCCTGATCAGGGGAATCACCTGACTCAAGCTGGCAGTGTCGGAACTGACTTCTCGTGTGGCAAGTTCAAATGGCTGGAGAACCTTGCACAACACGGAAATCAGTCTCCACTGCGCTTGACTCAGGCGCATCCCCACTCCTTTGCCTATGTCGTAGGTGGCTGTGTAGGCTTGAATGGCCTTTTGCTGCTCCTCCATCCTCTGCAGCATATAGATGGTGGAGTTCCAGCGCGTCACAACCTCTTGTTTGAGGTGATGACAGGGCAGGTTCAGCCTTTTTGGATGTTGCTCGAGTCTGCGGTAGGCACTGGCAGAATGCTGAAAGTGTCCAGCAATTTTGCGGGCCACTGCAAGCATCTCCTGCACACCCCTGTCACTCTATAGGTAATGCTGCACCACCAAATTAATGGTGTGGGCAAAACATGGGACGTGCTGGAAATTGCCCATATGTAATGCCCGCACAATGTTACTGGCGTTGTCTGACACCACAAATCCCCAGGAGAGTCTAAGTGGGGTAAGCCACTGCGAGATTATTTCCCTCAGTTTCTCTAAGAGGTTGTCAGCGTTGTGCCTCTTATTAAAACCGGTGATACACAATGTTGCCTG
The DNA here is from genome assembly GCF_038048845.1 of Mixophyes fleayi. Lineage (NCBI taxonomy): Eukaryota > Metazoa > Chordata > Amphibia > Anura > Limnodynastidae > Mixophyes > Mixophyes fleayi. Next base: position 97,169,583 of record NC_134409.1, read on the forward strand.
CCTTGGAACGAGCAGCCGTTGTGGAGATGATGCAGCTGCTGCTGTTGCTGCGGAAGGCGATGCATCTACCCAGTGGACTGTCACAGTCATATAGTCCTTTGTTTGCCCAGTACCACTTGTCCACATGTCCGTGGTTAAGTGGACAGTTGGTACAACCGCATTTTTCAGAGCACTGAGGACACTTTTTTGTACTTCTCTGTACATCCCGGGTATCGCCTGCCTAGTGAAGTGGAATCTAGACGGGATTTGGTACCGGGGACACAATACCTCCATCAACCATCTAAATCCCACTCCACTGATGGCGGACACCGGACGCACGTCTAACACCAACATAGCTGTTACAGCCGCAGTTATCCGCTTTGCAATAGGGTGACTACTGTCGTACTTTGTGCTCATGGCAAACAACTGTTGGACGGTCAACTGTTTGGTGAAAGACGTAGCGTTCTTACGACTTCCCCTCTGGGAAGATGACCGACTACCAACAGCAGCAGCGGCAGCGGCAGTAGTAGGCGTACCGCTGCAGTATTCCCCGGAAGAATCCCGGATTGAAGAGGACTCAGTCATGCCGGTGACATGGCCTGCAGGACTATCTCTGATGGAGATCGTGGAGGAAGTTGACGAGGAGGGTGTTGGTGGTGTGTATACAACAGGACCAAGGGATTTAGGTGTCCCCTGGACTGCTGACGGTCCTAGCCACAGGTCCTGAACTAATCACTGAATTATGAAGGTTCTTCAGGTGACGTATAAGGGAGGATGTCCCTAGGTGGCCAAGATCCTTACCCCTGCTTATTCGAGCTTTACATAAGCTACATATGGCCATACAATTGTTGTCCGGATTGGGATAAAAATAACTCCAGACCGAAGAGGTGCATTTTTTGGTCTTCTGACCAGGCATGACGATGGGCTTTTTCATCCCATGGACATCAGCTGTTTTCCCCCCTGGTGCCTCATTTAAAATAACCACATCCGCATCCTCCTCGTCAAGTTCCTCCTCCCGGTGTACAACATTGACACCTTCATTAGCCAAATCTGTAACTGGACTGTGGGTGATCCTTCCAGCATATGCAGAGGGCGTGCTGCAAATGGTGGAAGGAGCCACCTGTTCCCGTACAGTGATGGGAAGGTCAGGCTTCGCAACCACCAACACCCTTGGTCTCGCCTTGGGGATTTGTGATGCCATCTCTTTAGAAGGCAGAGTTGTTTGCTGTGTTGTTGATGACAGCTTAAGTCTCAAATTTTTTAGAAGGGGGGGGGGGGGGGGTGGGGAGGAGGGCTTAGATCCTTGGGCGAAGCTGAACCACTAGTCATGAACACGGGCCCGGGCCTAAGCCGTTCCTTGCCACTCCCTGCTGTAAATGGCATATTGGCAAGTTTACGTTTTTCCTCAGATGATTTCAATTTTCTTTTTTTGCTAATTGTAGTGAACTTTGGCTTTTTGGATTTTACATGCCCTCTACTAGGAGATTGGGCATCGCCCTTGGCAGACGACGTTGATGGCATTTCATCGTCTATGTCATGACTCGTGGCAGCAGCTTCAGCATTAGGAGGAAGTCGTTCTTGATCTTTCTCTACTTTATCCTCCAAATTTTGGTACTCCATTATATGCAGCACAAGAGAGCGTACCCCTAAACCACACACACTCGGCAAAGCCTTTACAAAATATCTGCGGCACAGGAGAGTACCACTGGACTGGAGTTATACAGCAGTACCTATTTTTTGGTACAGCAGCAACAGTGAACGTAGTTTGACTTTGAAATAGCAGTACCTATTTTTTGGTACAGCAGCAAAAGTGAACGTAGTTTATATAAACTATAAACCGTATTTTTATATATTGCAGTAATAATATTTCTTGACTGCAGGAACAGTGAACCTATTCATATATTGCAGTAGAAATTTTTAGAGACTTTTTTTTTATAATTTTGAAATAACAATGCCCTTAGCAGAACAGAGCACAGGACACAGGCAGCACCACTGGACTCCGCACAGGATCTCAAAGGAAACCACTGAAAAGCAGGACAGGAGCTCCCTAACTACAACCTTCCTCACGAGTGATCGCAGCCAGAATGAAGATGGCGGCCGTGAGCGGTGAATTTATGACATCCAACGCGACACTTCATAGCCTCGTTTGGGATTTTTTTTGCGGGCGGAAATACCAGAACAGTGCTCGGATCCCGTCGGATCTGCACTGTTCGGGTGGGCTCGGATTAGCGAAATCCGAGCCCGCTCATCACTAAAAATAACACTGTTTTTTGTGATATTTATATAAACATAAGACACCAAAACTTCAGCTCCGCATAAAATAAATGAAATCCAATTTTTATACCATCACACCAGTTGGAGAAGTGACATGGTTTAAAATATAAAACCCATAGTCATTGGTGAATTGTGTTTCATTAACTAAATGTGCTGTGGTCCTTTTGAAGTTGATTTTGTGTCAAAAAAGGATACTTGGGGGTGTAATTTTTTTTTTTTTTTTTAAGTGAAGACGAGGCAGATTTTCTGTTGTTGCAATTTACTATTAAAATCTCATCAAGGCAGCTGTGCCTCAGTGATATTAGCCGGGAGTGGTAAGGGTTGACTTACTGCTTCTGGGCCAGTCTTATGTGCATGTATGACCCAGCTAACCATTTCACGCATGCATAGTTGAAATGAATGCCCAGACATGCTCTATTCATCTTCAGTCCTAATCAGAGATCTAAAACCAACATAAAATACAACATAGATCAAAAATTAGTGGACTTCTATTTGTGTCATATATTTTAATATTACTGATAGTGGCTATGTTAGTACTTTATTCTTTATACACATATAAAGCATTATCAATCAAATTGTCCCTAACGTTTTTTTTTTGTTTTGTTTTTTTTTTCTTCTCCCGCACTTTTTTTTTTGTTATAAGGCATCTTAAATTTTTGTGCTAATAACTACCTTGGCCTGTCCAGCCACCCTGAGGTAATTCGTGCTGGATGTGAGGCATTGGAAGAATTTGGGGCTGGGTTGAGTTCTGTAAGGTTTATCTGTGGAACACAGGTGAGTACCCTTAAGAAGAACAACCTAGTCTTATGATTAGTATATTTTACTTTGCTTAGACTACTGCATAGATGTGCCCTACATGGGTGGTTTACAATAACTATATCGCTGTCTCAAAGACCGCATTTGGCCTATGTCCACTGGGGTTCAATTAGTATATATTGCTTTTTTTTATTATGTAAGTGGACTTCTTATCCATTTAATTTCTGAAAGAGAGCTGAAAATGCTAATTAAGTATGTCACTTTATTCGTATATAGAAGTATTTTCCCATTTAACAGAACCCTCCCAAGCATCACGTGTTCCACCCCTTTTCCTCAGAATATACACAAGAGTCTCGAGAAGCAGATTGCTCAGTTCCATCAAAAGGAAGATGCCATTTTGTACATTAGCTGCTTTGATGCCAATGCTGGAATATTTGAGGTTGGTTTTTACATTTTGTTCTGTGTAGTGTGACCACTTCTTGTCCAGGTTTTCTGTGTTTGTTACCAGGGCTGCCAAGAGGAATTCAGGGCCCCGGTACAACAAATTCATGGGGCCCCCCTTATAGTCGAGCATGCAAAAAAAAAATCCTCCGCCGGACGCGGCGCAAAATTTTCCGGAGGTGTGGTCATGCATTTGGGGGCGTGACAAATGCGCCATTGGGGCGTGGCTAACATTAAAATCATTAGGCTCTGAATTCGCCGGAGCGTCACATTTGTACAAGCACTCCTGACTTTCAGGACATCTAGCCCCTTCATCACAACTACACTGTGTCACCTTATGCTCACACTGCGCCCTCCATGCTACTTTCCCCCCTTCTTTTTCCTCTTTGCCTCTCTGCCCCTTCTTTTTTACCTCGTGCCTCTCTCCCCCTCTTTTTCACTCTGTGCCTCTCTCTCCGTTTCTTTGCTTACCTTATGTTAGCTTCTTTCTTTTCTCTTCTGTCTTCTCTTGTTTCTTCTGGCTCGGTCCTGGCTGCAGCGCTCCTTACTGACTGACGGGCGTGACTTGATGATGTCACACCCGACAGTCAGTGTGAATGAAGCAGAGAGGAGGGACGCCGGCGCAGCTATCACGTGAGTATGTCTTTATTTTTCTTACAGCTTCCCCCACCAACAAACGAGACGGCCCCGACGTAGCCCCCCCTGCGCGTAAGAGAAAAAAACCGCAGGGAATAACAAAAGAAAAAAAAAAAGAACAATTTTAAATTAACAGTGAGGGCCCGGCCCAGGCCCGGGTAAAATGTACCTGCCCCACCCACCTCTCGGTGGCCCTGTTTGTTACTCTAGGTGCTATAGTAATAGTTTAGTGTCGCTGTAGATTGCTGTAGGATAAGTGCAGTGTTGCAAACATAATGGCTGGTGTTAAACCATAAATAAATAGAAGTTAAAGATATAAACCAGCGCTAAACACAGATATAAACTAATGTAATAATAAATACCACAATATTTATTCTAGATGGCGGATGTGTAAGCAAGTAGCCAAAATCGACAAATTGAAAAATAAAATTTTCAATAAGCAAAACGATTAATGAAAGTTGTAGAGATATAACAACACAGAAAAAGGGAATACAAATCAAAACATATAATAGGACATAATACCCAAAAATGTATATAATTATAAAAGCATAAAAATGGAAGTCCGAGGGTTCCCTCAAACAAAACTTTTATAATGAATGATAATTGTCCACGTTTAAAACTGCCTGCACATGCCAGATATGAGAATTGGGAATCCTTTTTCATTTTAAATATAAGAAGCTGGGCGCACTATCTGCCACTATACTTGCAGTCGATGGTGGGGCTGAAGTCCTCTAAGTTCAGTGACAGTAATAGAATGAGTCGGCTGTGGTGTGCACGATAAAGAAGATGTAACGGTGGCGGGCGTTCCACCTTGAAACGCATGCTACTTACTATTTCCTGGTTTACAATGCACTGAGGTCCCGACCGGTTTTGTCATGAAATTACCTTTTAAAGGGATTTTCAAGGGTGTGTCTGAAGTCCGAAACTTTGGCAGACTTCTGTGGGAAAATACATTTCAAACCATGTTGTTGGCATTGTCACCATTATGAGCTACCAATGATAAATAAGACCAATCAATGCACTTCATGGACTATAAAGGAGAGGACCTCCATTACATCATTCAGAATATCCCTTGAAAAAGTCATTGCATGACTTCAGTCCCACCATCGACTGCTATTATAGTGGCCGATAGTGCGCCCATCTTCTTATATTTTGAAATCTAGACTATATTGCAAATTAATTTTTATTTTTCATTTCAATTTTCATACCTGGCATGTGCAGGCAGTTTTAAGCGTGGACAATTATCATTCATCCTTAAGGCTTTGTTTGAGGGAACTCTCGGACTTCCATTTTTATGCTTTTATAAAAAAAAAATTAGGATTATATACATTTTTTGGTATTATGCCCAATTATGTGTTTTGATTTGTATTTTTATTCCCTTTTTCTGTGTTACATCTCTTCAGCTTTCATTCATTGTTTTGCTTATTGCAATTTTAATTTTTCAATTTGCTGATTGTGGCTTCTTGCTTACATATTTGCCATCTAGAATACATATTTATTATTACATTAGCAGAATACCCGGCGTTGCCCGGGATTTAAAGAATGTTTATTTACAAAAATCAATCTAAATATTAAACATACATGTAAATATCACGTTAAAATTGGACCAGTAGAAGGTGAAAAGTGAAAATGTCAAACTGTATTTGAACTGTATATGATGGAACGAAGCGATAAACAATTACTTCAAAACAGCTTGATAAACTATATTTCTCGTTTCTTCATTTGGGGCAAATACATACAAATTTCTTGGTGATCCAACTCTTGAGCACACAACGTAAAATTGTGCATGAGAAAAGCAAGGTGATTCCAAGTTGACTCCAGCTACATGTAAAGATTGTCCTTGGGCCTTATTGATAGACATCTATCTATACTTATTGATAGAATCTGTGCTTTTTCTGTTCATTTAGTGATATTGCAGACGGGAGTTTCACTTCGGGCCAGATTAAGCAGTAACTTGAAAGCTGAATGTGCTGTTCTTCCACCAGGGAGCAAAAGTGCAGCAATTCCAGAAGAGGCCACAGCAATAGCTATCTTGGAATGTACTCGAATTTTAGCAATTAACAACTTGATGAGAAACGTCTTACCTGTTCTTCCGGGTGCATCCAGAAAAAATATATTTCCCTTTTTTTTTGGAACTTCTTCCAAGACATTGTTCCAGACATTCGACCATAACTCTAGTTTTGGATGATTTTTAGGTGTTACCCCCCCCCCCCCCTTCGCCACCCCCACCCTTAGGAGTGCTAGGGGTGTCTTGCCCCCACAATATTTGTTGTCAGACTGTAAGTCATATGTGTACCAGGTTTGGTGTAAATTGTTCCAGACATTCCAGAGTTATGGTCGTTTTGGATGATTTTTAGGTGTTACCCCCCTCGCCACCCCCACCCCGTAATGAATTTCAATTTTAAATTTTTTTAGTTGCCTCCGTCATGTTTTAATACACTCGTATGCAAAATTTCATGATCTTCGCTTGAAAAATGTGGATTTGTATACAAAGACGGACAGAAGGACAAATTTTCTCTTTTATATATTAGATTAGTTTATATCTGTGTTTAACACTGGTTTATATCTTTAACTTCTATATTCCAGGCAGGTTAGGATCACCTTGCCAATTCAACCTAGCTGCTTAATAGATATTAGTTTTTGGTTAGAGCGCAGTTATCTTTCATAAATAAATAGAGCAGACTTGCACTGCATTTGAAACCGGTTTTACACCAGCCTGGCATGCTGCTGTGGCTCAGTGCATCAGTTTGCAGCATTACATCATACTTGCCTACTTTCTTCAGCTCCCTTCCGGGAGCCAGCCAGTGGAGGGGGGGCGTGAAGAGGCGGGGTGGCCGAAATCGCTGCGATTCACCGGGAATCGTGGCGTTTGGGATCTAATTCTGCCCACTTCACTAGGAAGTGGGGCACTTCCTAGTGAAGTGGGCAGAATTCGGGAGATTGCCACACTCGCCCGGAATGTCCGGGAGACTCTCACAAAATGCGGGAGTCTCCCGGACATTCCGGGAGAGTTGGCAAGTATGCATTACATTTGCAAAATAACTGCAAAATGTACTATAAATACCAAGTAACTTCAGCATTACCTATAGTAACTGAAACTCATAAGCCATTAAAGGACAGGACAGAATAACACAAATCCTTCTGTATAAATTTATCTATGTGATGGCAACGTAAAACTTAGGGGGAGATTCAATTAGCCGCATGATGTCTCTCTGTGGGATGTTTCTAGTATAATTGTATTGTAGTGTATGTGCTCATTCATACAAGCAGAACATGGAGTCCAGGAGCTGTTATGAATGCTGTAAAACACTTTTTACTAAACTGAAGAACAAACCTAAAGCAACACTTTTATAGCAGGCTGCAAAACAGCACCGTATAACAGTGGTAAAACATGGTATTGCAGGCTGAACAGAATTGTGTATGTGGCAGAGCCAGATCATAATATCTAACAAGAATATTCTCTCATTTCATGACTTTAAGGTGTGAGCAAAAAAGTGCAATCTTCTATGTACAGTAATACCCGACTTTGTGTGCAGAAACACCTATAGGACCTCGTAATTGAATTGGTTCCTTACAAATTTTCACTCTAATTTTTCTTAATGAATGTATAGGTTAGGCCAAAAATAGTTCACCCATATTTTAAATTCTAGCTGTTTTGATGCAAAGGAAACTGATCTGTAATTGCACCCTTTCTGTAGAGGACAATTACCACATTGCATTTATCAACTCTGCATTATTCTGCAACTTTGAATTAATTTTCTGTGCATTTCTAGGCCATACTGAGTCCTGAAGATGCTGTGCTATCAGATGAACTGAACCATGCCTCCATTATCGATGGCATCCGCCTCTGCAAGGCCAACAAGTACCGTTATAAACACATGGATTTAGATGATCTAGAGGCTAAGCTGAAAGATGCACAGGTGCAGTATGAGCATACGTGTGGCTTGTGGCCACATGATTAGTGGAAAAGTATGCGTGAGGATTAAAGGATTGTTTTTATAACTCTATATAGTATGACAGGTGCCATGATTTCAGTTACTCTGGTAAAAATCTACTATTACAGTCCATTCATGATTTCAGGTTTTATTTCCAGAGGGGGACCTAGGTTTGTAGTCATTTAGTTTCTGAGCCATGAAACCAATGTAGGACGCACAGGTTTTTTTTCCAGAGTTTTAGGCAAGTAGGGTGGGCTAGTTCAGGAAATTGGCCAATCGTCTTGGCTGCTTACATTCTAACCACAATCTTTGAATTTTTGAACACTTTTAAACCAATGTTAAATTCAAATTGTTTAAGATTTCCCATGGTGATAATGATGCATGTACTCCCACTATCTGATTTTTTAATTTTCAAAAAAATATTTCAAGCATGACAAGTGTTGCTCAAATAATAGGAGGTCAAATATATTGGCAACTAAAGATTTTGGAGTATCACACAGGCTTGGCTTGAATGACTGACTAATGCATTGTTTTTGGGGGGGAAAAAACTAAATCCCCTTTGAACTATGGTGCATGTGGCAGGATGTACCGCCTATGCCACTCTGTCTGTTGTTGTTTGGTACCAGTTGAGCTTTCTTTGCCACTGTTCCCTTTCTTTATCGCAATTGCGCCCTCTAACCACAGTAGGAGGGGCTTAAATTGCACTACTGGACTCCTTAACGGCATCCAGAACTGTATTCCTTCTGGGTAACTGTTGCTGCTAGAGTACCCCATTGCTGGTGTACCTGGGCTCGTACTCCTGACCTCTTACTATAGATCAGGGTTGCTGTGGATGGATCCCCCCTGGCCTATCACACTGGCCAGAGCTGCTGGGTAGCAGACACAGTGGTGGTACTGGAAAGCTGGGGCCAAACCTCAGAACAGCCGGAAACTGTTTAGATTTGGGTCTAATCTGTAGGTCACAGGAAATACAGTAGGGAATAAATTGTCAAAGCAGGATTTTGAAACAAGTGATGTTTATTCGATCAAGTGTCCTGATAAGGACAGTTCACACTGGTTGAAGGGACCAGTGATCAGGAAGTCAGATGGAACAATAATGATACATTGCATGGTCAAACAGCTCGCTTTTTATACACATTCTGAAACACCTCAGCAGGGGGTAAAACCGCCCGCTGAACCTAGCTGAGTTATTTTTAGTATCGGGATGCAATATGTTTCCCTAAACATGGTTTTACATGCAATGCAAAATTAGAATATTTACACTCTGTTATATGCTAACTTGCTGCTTGTATTATTTAAACAGGATCTGAGATGCAGCCACCCCGGACAGAAAGGCACTGGCCCCCTGTTGTGTATACAGGCTAAACAGATGTATTGGTCACTTCACAGGAATATGTCTAATTAACATGAGTCCACCTGTCTCCAAGCAGTCACACATTTCCTCTTCTGGCATTTGCCTCAGGAATAAATACATTTCTTATAAACACAAGGCTGTTGCATTAGAAATCAATATATGAAATGAAATATATTTATACTCCCAGTGCAAGGACTTGACCCTTTCTGGCGCCGTGCGCCAGTTATTAACCAGCACAAATGTGCCCATACACTAAATATTTACATTTAAATTAATAAATATACCCTTTAATACATCTTTAATCCTTTATGCTGAGGTTCAACCCATTCGATGCTCCCGTGGCCACAGTGCCTTTCAAACAAGCTGAAGCAGTTAATTATGGGGGATCTTCTCAGGAGAGAGTACTATTTTCACACCCTGCTGACCCGGATGGGGTAAATTATAATTACACTGAATAATTCGGCAACACTTACCCCGACATGATGACTCTGAAGGGCTCCTTTCCGGCAAGGATCGATGACGACTGCTGTGGGAAGCGACTTGATGACGCCGCTTACATCCGCAACGCTGTTAGCGCTACTGTTAAGGGGGTAATGTAAGTATGCACCCATGGGCGATATACAACGCGTTGTAAAGTAGATTGTCCATGGGCCCATCATGAGTCATCATGTCGGGTGAGTGTTGTCGTGGAAGTCAGCTTCGATATGCTGGCTACCACCAGCTGACCCGAGCACATTCCCCTCTCATGTTGCGTATATATTCCTCTATTGTAACAGATATTGTGCTTTTGGTGAATCTATTGTCTGTGGTAAGAAGATTGAAAACTATCTATCTATCTATCTATCTATATCTTTTGAAAAACATTTTTTATTGAGTTTATAAATAAGTACAAAATGGACACATGGTAGCAATGGTTACTGGATACAATCAATGACCTCAAAAAGCTGTACAATCAACATTGCCGACATTTAACAAAAATTCCATGCCAAAACATAAACCAGAAATAGATGGGGAGGGAAGAAAGGAGACCTATTTAGAGACAAACTAGAGTCAAATGGGTACATTCGAGAACGTCAGTACTTTAAGACTCAGGGAGGCTGTATTAGAGGTTAAGGTTCCTGTGGGGGTCGATACACCATGTAATATTCATACCACGGGAAGCACTTGATAAGCGGGGAGAATACGGCTGTAGAGTATATAATACCAATAATTTACATCTTATAACTGCGTTGTGTTTTGGCTATAATTTTAGAAGATGGAATATTTTAACCCTCCCTGAAATATAATGTCAGTCTGTTTAAATGTAGCTTTTTCTTTTGCATGGCAGCCTAGATTGATGTGGAAAAATAAGGTTTTGAACTGGATGTTAATGTGCTATTTATTTACAGAATTGTTTAAGTAAAATGGTCCTTCTAGTTGCCAACATTAATCTGCTAATTTTATATGCAATTTTAATCGGTGATAATTATTGAAACGATTATCGGTACCATGACAGGAATACTCCGAAGGAGTATTCCCCGGCAGACTGTTAATATGGACACCTGGAAACACTGACCTGAAACCCTGCCGACGAATGAAGATGCCGGCAGGTAGCGATGACGCGACTTTCAAGCTCCACGTTATGTTTGCTGCTGTTAACCTGGTATTTTAAGGAGGTGCCGTTTGTACAATGTATTAGGCTTTCTAAAGAACATTGTATAGGGGGGAGCCTCCTTTAAAATACCAGGTTAACAGCAGCAAACCTAATGTGGAGCTTGAAAGTCGCGTCATCGCTACCTGCCGGCTTCTCCATTCGTCGGCAGGGTTTCAGGTCAGTGTTTCCAGGTGTCCATATTACCAGTCTGCCGGGGAATACTCCTTCGGAGTATTCCTGTCAGGGTATCTGTTATCGGGGTACCGATTAATCGTAAAGAGGTTCCCAACCCATTGTAATGACCTGTGTGGATATGTGGTAAATAAAAAATAAATTAGAATTGCAGGATGAAAGCATCCTATAATATATTATGTCTGTTTAGAAACACCGGCTGCGTCTCATAGCTACAGATGGCGTCTTCTCTATGGATGGGGATATTGCCCCTCTTCGTGAGATTTGTGGCCTGGCAAAGCGATACAATGCCCTGGTGTTTATTGATGAATGTCATGCCACTGGCTTCATGGGACCAAATGGACGGTAAGAGAATGATGTATAAAAATTGACTAAATGCGTCAGTGTGACATGTAAAACTATGGATGCAGTGGCACTTAAAAGTCATGTAGAGCTATAGACCTCTCGCCCACCCCATATAAGAGTAAGTACTGTGACCATAATATCGCCACTCCTGCAGTTTAACATTTCCCTGAATTACTGGAGGCTCTAAAAGTAATTCAGGAAGGACCATTTACAGACCAGGCAAAATCTGGCTGCAGAGAGCAGAAGTTGCTGGTTCCTGCTCTGTGACATCATGCTGTTATCCCTGTGCTATTTATGATAGAAGACAGCAATGATTGCAAAATTACCAATTCCTTGCTCAAGGTGATGGGACAGAGCTGGTCAGACTTGGGTAACCTGTTTCTGTGCAGAATGTCTTTAATTCTGCTTTCCTGTATGTGTTCTAGTTCTAAAATCCAAGGGGTGGAGATTACAAACATTTGTTGTCATATGCAGGCATTCTAGAATCTTACACAACAAGGGGCAGTGTTCACTACTGGGTGTTACTTTGAATGGCATTCCCTTAGCTCACTCTAGGCACATAAAATAGAATAAGTGCATGAATAGGGCACACATGAACTAATGTAAAACTGTTACAACTGGTAGAATTCCCAAATATCCCTTCATATGTCACAATGAAACCAGTAAACTGCATTATTTATTTTATTTTTATTTTTTTTCTCCCCCCCCCCCCCCTTCCCGCCCCCCATGTGGGCAATTTTCTCTCCACCTCCTATTTCCTGTTCTATGACTATACAGAACTATATATAAATTTTAGTGATCCTCTAATTTTGCACAAAAGTAACTATTTGACTGCTTTGTGCAAACACTGTGTTCTACTTTTCAGAAGTGCCTATGGTAGACTTATATACTGCTGAAAAATAAGCCCACGCTTGGTATATCCCATATTGTATGTGGTACCAGCTGCTTGGCAACAAGCCCGCGCTCGGTATATCCCATATTGTATGTGGTACCAGCTGCGTGGCAATATAAATGCCCATATATGTATAAAAAACAGAAAGTTGTCAGCGCTTATCCTTTAAACTGCATATCTGTGTGTGTCTAGCAAAATGAAAACATGAGGTATTAGTTGTATATACTGCTTCCCATTTTATTGTATGCAATAGATGCAAAAGACATTCCATTGAAAGCATTTCGCTCCTGTGCTACATTCCACTGAAAACATTTAGCTCCTGTGCTACATTTAGCAATGAACACCCTTGCAGCTGTTGTCATCATGATCCACTTAGCTATGTTCTTACACATAGAAGTTGGTACAATAGCACAAAAATAGATACATATAGCAAAATGTCATTGGTTCGTGTCCGATTTTTTTTTTTTTTTTTTTTTTTTTTTTTTTTTTTTTTTTTTTTTTTTTTTATTGCTTTCTTTTTATGTTATGGCCAACACAGGTAAAGAATGGTACAGGAAACTTGCTTACAGTACATTTCTAAATACCTTCAACTCTGGCACGTTATGGGAACATTTCTATTCTATATTTGTGAATCATATGCAATTCCTCCACTCCCCCACAAAATTAACCTTTTACACGGGAATCTGCCATGTGTTCTTTTATGTCCGTCATTGAGCAGGAATTCTGATTTAGTTTTGTTCAATCCCTCCTATCTCTCCATAGGGGCACAGATGAGCTTGCGGGAGTCATGGACCAGGTGACAATTGTGAATTCCACTCTTGGCAAAGCACTAGGTGGAGCTGCAGGTCAGTGGTCACTATAATTAACAGTGTATGTCTAGGGCAACCAAGACTTTCAAAGTGGACCCTTTACCCCATATGAAATCGACATGTTGCAACTGGCCATTTATTCTTAATTTTCTTTTAAAACTTAACCTGTCTTGTTCCTTTCATTACCATACAATGGAAGGAACAGAAAGGTTAGACTAAAGTAATTCAAACTAGTATGATTAATGAGTAGCGTTGCATAACCATCTGATTTACACTTGAATCAGAAAATCCCACAAGTTAATGGTTTGGTAATTCTGTAGTCTGAGGTCCAGGAGTTGTAGATAATTAGTCTGTTCAATCTAATAATCTTGCGGTTCCTTGACTGTATATAAAGGTGAGATGGATATAGCTACACATGTAAAGAGCAGGAAGTAACCATTTCCTATTTTCAGGCAGGGTAATGAAACGCACACGTCTTTTACAAAAGTGCAACACACGCTGATACCCAATCTTTTCTGCAATTTATTTTTTAGACTTTCCCCTAGAAAATAGTCTGACAGGAGATGTGCAATACATCCCTTTGTTAAAGCCCATCTTATTACCATATTACCACTTTAGGACCATCCCTTTTATTTAAACGTTTACATTTTTCAGGACATGCTCTACTTTCTCCCACCCACAGTCTTGGGCTATAGGAAACCCCATAGTATAACTATTAGATCTTCTAATACAATCCTCAACCTAACTTTTTTTTTTACTAGTACGTAACTTTAAATGTACCCTGTAAAATGCTGAGTAATATGTAGGCTCTATGTAACTGAAAAATAATGGCTGCTTAAGTGGTTTTCTCATATAAGAACAAAGTATAAAAGAGCATCTCTCTCGCAAATCTCTATCGGTGCTGGCAGCTTAAAGTCTGGCGATTGATCCTATGGAGAAGGGATGCACAAAATAAAATTATAAATAAAGATTTGCAATTCCAGTTTCAAACCCCTGATGATAAAACAGCCTATAATTGTAAGTAGGATTAGGTGGAGTCTGTATTAGAATATATACTAAGCTATATGGAATTACATGGTAAAAACTATTAGCATGACATATAAAACTCTGCCAAGTTGTGTGCATGCCCATTATGTATACTGTACTTTAAAATAGGGAAGAGGCTGTGTTCAATCTTCAATAAATGGAGCTAACAAATTACCAATCCTTGTAGGTGGATACACAACAGGCCCAAAGCCTTTAATTGATCTGCTCCGGCAACGCTCCCGACCATACCTGTTCTCCAATACTCTTCCTCCAGCCGTGGTGGGAAGTGCCTCCAAAGCTCTTGACCTCTTGATGGAAAGCAATGCAATTGCACAGTCAATGACTGCGAAGACCGCACGGTAGGAATTGGGTACTTGTTAAAACTGCATTCTTATACTTGTGTTAAATACTTATCTTTAAATCCATGTAGGGTACTGGACCATTGGGTATAGTCTCCTTTTAGGATGATTGCACTAAATAAATCTAACAATTAAATGCTCCTCCCTCCCTTAGCTTTTGGTGTACTTTTTTTCACACTAAAACTAGTGTAATTAGGTGGACGCTTGGTGTTTGTGAAATCCTGTTTTCTCTATTATCCATTGGTGGACGCTGGCCCATGAAAACTTAATTACCACATTCAGTTGAGTATGCTCACGCAGTTGTAGTGCGCAGCACCTTATGTCCATAACTTGTGTCCTTAGCCGTAGACGCATTGAACCTCTAACCCTTTGTAAAGGTATGCACTCAGGCTCGCGTGGCTGCCCGACACAGCAGTTCAGCCGATTCTCCGGGCCATGCTGCCCACAAGGCGCTCAACAATTAAACTGTTAAAACCAGCTGCGTTAACCCCTGCCATGGCAGTCTTTGCCAGTCTGGTGACATAAATTCCCCTGTGTTCTACTAAAAGTGGGATATTCACACCCTCTGTGAGTAATCCGTGAAGGAATAGTCACATGTCCTGGTACTTTATTTGGTCTACAGGGAGATGGGTATTGAGAACGTAGGAGATCAATGATGTATCTCTGATCTATAACTCTCATCACCCAAGAACCGGATGTGGAATTGAACCACTGATCCCTATAAAGCAGCAGACAGACTCCTAACACAGCCTCTGCTGGTGAGCAGAATGTTCGGCATGCAGCCTGCTTGGCTGACTGCTTCTTAATGGACCAAGCCTGTTTCTGTCTCTGCTGTCGTCTATGAAGACATGAGAACTGACTCTATTCCTCCAATGTTTACTGCAAAGCAAAAGGGCTGAAACCAAGATCTCTTGGCAGATTTACCAGTAGGAAAAACTCTTTCCACCCATCGCTTGGCTAATAAACGTATCTAACTTAGGCCTAAAAAGACCTCACTAGAAAAAACAAGAGGTGTCCACCTCCCAAACATTGACTCAGATTTGAGACCATCAAATTCTGGTTCCGATTTGACAAGCACATGTGTCCCACAGATATTCTGCCAAGGTTGCCATTTCAGACCTAGGCCTCGCAGACTGCAAGCCTTCTAAGAAAATATACACCCAATCACCGGAGCTAGTCGTAAACACCAGCTGCTACTGGGGAGGCAGAGGAGAGTATAACTTCTGGCACACTGTCTAATCTAGACTGATTTTTCAGTTCTATCATTTCAGTACTAGATTTTCAGTCAAGGGAGAGAGTGCAAATTATTCTGCCTGGGACTGCACTCCCCCCCCCCCCCGCCCCCCCCCCCCCCCCCCCCCCCCCCAGACACAAACTCTGCAGAAATATAACATGCAATCTCAAATGCAAAATAATTACCTGCAGCTTGGGAGACACATGAGAGCAGGGCTGCTGCCATGCTGTATGCTTTAGACTGATCTTCAGAACAAAGCTTAAATCAGTCAGGGATGGGGGTGTGTTATATGCTACATGGAGTCTGCACCTCCACCCAGAGCCCAGCATGTCCGAAATCACCGGAAGACCACCAGCCTTTTGGTGTGCCTAGTGTGGGTCTGCCTTTGTCGATGCTGCTCTCACCTGCCAGGGCTTCCCTAGTAAAGCCCTGGACTCTGCAGCGCCCCACCGGAGGCTGACCACATCTTTAACACCCACACACTGGTGCCTGGAAGGAGGACTCTTCTTGCCACTCTCCCAGCATGGTGGCATTACAGGGCTCCCCCTGCGTGACCTGCATCGGTAGTGAAGGGGGCAACCCAGGAGACCTTCCACATTGGAAGCCGAGTTCCGGCAGGTGGTACCGATCACGGCACTTCCTAGTCTTCAGTCTGCAGACAGCCCAGCGAGGGTGTTTGCTCCAGGTGACCTCCTCAGAGAAAAAAAAAAACCACTGTCCTGTAGGTACCAAGACCTTTATGGTAAATGATACTCACCTGTGACTCCTTGAGAGTGATATACCTTGTCACATGCCCTTGTTGTCTACAGTATATAAGCCAGACATGCAGCAAACTAAAAATCAGGTTATTGGAACATGTGAGTAATGGGCTTAGAAAATCACAACTTATCAAATCATTTCAAATCAAACCATTGACAAGATCCATCTAAGATGAAATTTATGGCTATCCAGCAGGTGAAAAGAGACTTGAAAGGAGGTGACTTTGGCAAGAAATTAAATCAAAAGGAGTCCAAATCAATATACACGCTGGGAACTTTGGCTCCCGCTGGGTTGAATTTAGACTTTGTATTGGCCTCCTTTATTTAAGGAATATTCATTTGCATACAAGTTTGCATAGTACAACCCTTAAATATATATATATTTTTTTGAGGGATCTAATTGAATATAATTTTGAGATAATCCATTACATGACACAACAAGACACCATGATCTGTAAGTAGGGTGGTACGATCATTAAGAGGGATTCGTTATATAGACTAGGGCACACGTCTTATGTGCATGCTTCAGATTTGATTGGGTTTTTGTGTGATCTCGACCAACATACTAAGTAGACAATTATGTGTATGAACTGCTTTTAAAAGGTGGGTTAGCGCAGATGGCAATTTATTGGAGACACAAATTATGTTTTGATGCATATCTGACAATGTAAAGCGTCAAAGATCATATTGTGAGGCTAGGAGCAATCACAAGTTACCGCTTTCATACTGCCGCCCCGGCAATATCCTGGGTTTTTGCCGGGGCTCGGAGCGTCCCAGCTCAGAAACACCATTCATACTGCACCTCGGACCCGGGAATTTCCCGGATTGACCCCATTCATACTGCACAAGTCTGTGCCCTGGCAATTTGTGGGAGTCATCACCAGAGCAGTTTTCATTGGCTGAAAAAGTGTGATGTCATTAAAAGGTGACTTTTTTTTTTTTTTTTTTTTTTTTTTATATAAACTCCTGTAAAGAATATATGTATAAACTGAAATTTCTATGTGTTTCCACATTCATTAGGAAAATGTGTGCATTGTATGGAATAGTGCACTTCTAATACAAGTAATCTAAGTCATGCCAGATTTCTGTGACCTGTATTAAAGCACTAGGCCTTGTGCTTTTATATGGTCAGAGAACTGCTCAGTGACTCCTAATCTCCATATAGTTTACAGTAGGGAGTGCACTATAACATATATAATGGGCAGCATGGTGGTATGGTGATTAGCACGTCTGCCTCAAACCACTGGAGTTATGAGTTTGATTCCCGACCATGGCCTAATCTTTGTGGAGTTTGCATGTTCTCCCCAGGTTTGCATGGGTTTCCTCTGGGTGCTTCGATTTCCTCCCACACTCCAAAAATATACTAGTAGGTTAATTGGCTGCTACATAATCAAATTGACCTCAGTCTCTCTTGGTCTGTGTGTGTATGTTAGGGAATTTAGACTGTAAGCTCCAATGGTGTAGGGACTGATGTGAGTGAGTTCTCTGTACAGCGCTCCCGAATTAGTGGCACTATGTAAATAGCTGCTGCTGATCTACTATAAAGCTGTGGGAAACCAGAATAGGTAGTTTGTTGGATTTTGTGTTGTCCTACACAGGTATAATCATTGTTTCTTATACAGGAATATGGCATTATGTTTGTGTAATCCAAATCTGTTGTTTATATTTGAATATTCATTATTTCACTTTAATTTCTGCATGTAACTGATGTCAGGTTCCGCAAAAAGATGACTGCTGCAGGCTTCACCATTTCTGGGAATGACCACCCGATTTGTCCAGTGATGCTTGGCGATGCCCGACTGGCTTCAGCAATGGCAGAGGATATGTTGGAGAGGGGTATGTATTATTGGATGGGGTGGCATACATTGAGAGTCTAGGCAGATGATGCCTCTAAAGTTTTTATGCTGTTGTGGGTGGGCGATTGCTGGTATCTATTTTGCAATCCATTCTACTTGTTTCCTACCCTTCCTCCAGTTTGCAGATTCTTTTTTTCCTACTCACTGTGTGCAGTTACTCCCTCACTCTAGTTTAGCACTTTCTTGTCCTCCTGTTCTACCCATTTCATATTTTGCCATGTGTATGCTTTCCTTCTTTTAACCATTAACCAATTCTAAATTGTCACGAATGCCCAGCTTGTCTCGGATGCAGCAATCTGAAACAGCTGGCCGTGACTGACGTCACCTTAGTCACTTTCCAATGACAACACCTTTTCTGCCACTATTTTTGTCTGGATTTACTATGGAGTCCTTGCGTTCACCAAAATCACTTATTAATATTACACACTTAAATCGCATACACATGTAGCATGAGCCTCACTCAGACTTTGTAAATTCACAAAGAATCACTGAGAATATGCTAGATTAAATGCATTTAATCCGAAAAATGTTTCCAAGGCTTAATTACAAAATGGTTAACAACAAGACATACAAAATAAGTTGCACAAATAAGTTTCAGAAATAAAACCGAAAATAAACCCAGAGTCAATAACTTGCTAGTTTAAAATTTGGCGTGAGAGGAGTACACTTTGGGAGCAATGGCACATTTCAACCGTGACAGGTCTCCCCATAGAAATGAACATTATTACTGTGTCAGGCAACAGATTTTAACCTCTCACACGGCTTCCACCTCCACCTTTGGAAATTAACTCTTTCAATGTCAGGGCAGATTGATTCCCAGAATAAAACAGGGTATTTGGAAATGAGTTATTGTTCCCAGGAGTGGGTGTCTCAAAAATTATCCAAAACCTACATTCAGGATGCACATGCCTCTTTCAACAAAGTAAAGGTTAGTGTTTGAGTCTACCATCAGAAACAAGTATGCTTTTCATGGAACGGTAGCCAGGAGAAAGTCCCCCGCCCAAAAAAAACAAAACATTGCAGTATGGATTAAGTCAGTGTTCTGATTTGGGGATGTTTTTCAGTCATAAGACATGGTGGCCTTGCAATCATTGAGTCCGCCATGCAATCTGTATCAAAGTATTCCAGGGGAAAATGTAATGTAATGTAATGTTATCTCTGACAACTGAACAACTGAAGCTTTGTTTAGGTAATGCAACAGGACAATGATCCTAAGCACAACAGCAAATCTGCAACTGTATGGTTGGCTGAAAACCAGCAGAATCAAGGTTTTGGAATGCACAAAACAATGTCCAGACCTCAGCCCTATTGTGATTCTCTGGCAGGACTTTAAGGGAGCTGTGCATACATTATACCTGAGCTGAAGCAGTGTTGTAAGGAATGAGCCAACGTTCCTCAAATATGATTAAGGAGACTGATTCATTTCTACAGATAATGATCATGTCACGTTATTGCTGCTAAGTGTGATTCTACAAGCTGCAGAATCGTAGCGTTGTACTTTTTCACACTTTGCTCTTTCATACTGACTTATTTATTGACTTACTATCTTGTCACAAATAATACACAAAAGGGTTTTAAGTTTATCAAGTTTCAGGACTTGGTGAGGACTAGGACGATATGTGTTTGTAGATAACTGAAGTGGATCTCCAATCAGGGGGGTTAGTGTATAAAGTCAACTCCCAGCCTGGCGTCTAATGTTTAGCAGGTAGCTGGTTAAATCTATCAGTCATCACCAAAATCTCCCCCCCTCCCCCAAAAGTGGCAAAAGCGCTGACAAAGCCAAAAATAATCTTAATGCTCTCAAATACATGTTTAAAGAACGGTGGTACAAAATAGATAAAACCTCTTTGCATCTATAGTTATTTGTAGTGTTTGTTATTCTGGCACTTCAGCACTGAGGAAAGTCTGCTATGTAAAAAAAAATAAAAAAAAATTTCAGCCTGAAATACATTTTGAGGTGCTTTTCCCTCCTATTTTCAGTGTTGCATGATAAATTCCTAAATGGCAAAATAAATGAAGACTAATATTTTCCAACAAAATTCATAAAAAATGCAGACATTAACACTCTCGAAATAGCTATTTTCTCTTTGCCATCTAATTCAAATAGTTATATGCAAATATCCAGCAGGCCAAAACTGCACACTATAACCCAAGAGGAATACTCTGGCAGGTCTAATGTTTAACTATGGTGTCCTTTTAGGGGCATTCCTTAAGTTTTTACCGTGACAATATGGTGCCAGAAATTTGCCTAAGGAATAATTGCTCCCTAAAAGCCTAAATATGCCACAACGTTTAGTCCAGCCGGCCCGTAAAAAACAAACAAACAAAAAAACATGTGGTACCCTTGTATAAGGGAAAAATGAGCAGGATATGTGTTGACTATTTTTGCGCATTCACATATGTCTTTAAAAAAAATAAAAATGCTGAAGTGCAGACTTTCATTTATTTGTAAAAAAATAAAATAAAAAAAAAATCTAAATTTTATATATATATATATATATATATATATATATATATATATATATATATATATATATATATATATATATATATATATATATATATATATATATATATATATTTATTTATTTATTACGGGTACATACTTTACACAACAAATGAAGGGAAAAAATCTGTAGCATCTGACTTTCTTTGAGTCTTTGTACTATGTCATGGTATGAGGAAATAGAATTGGATTAAAGTGTGTGTGAAAATATATAATTTCTCTACACCAGTTTAGTCATCGCTACGCGTTTTCTCTTTATATGGCATTTTTCTTTACTTTTTTTTCTTTTCAATTTATGTTTCAACCTCTGCCCCTCACCTTCCTCTGTCCTGCTAGGTATCTATGTCATTGGATTTAGCTTCCCGGTGGTCCCTAAGGGCAAGGCTCGCATCCGTGTACAGATTTCTGCAGCCCACAGTGACGAGGACATTGACAACTGCGTGCAGGCGTTTACAGAAGTGGGCCGTAAACATGGTGTGGTGTCCTGAGATGGAAGAAGGACCAGATGACATGCTTGACCATTGGAACACTAGAACCCAGCTGGTGTAATGGGGAATGAGTAGGGCGGTTTATGAGCTTGAAATAATATCAGACTAGGCACAAATGCAAACATAATTTTTGACAACCAAACATATCTTGTACATAACTACTATCTACATTTACATAAACTGCTACAAGTGAATACCACATACTTTGCACATTTCCATTAAGTGTTTTTAGAAGGTACGCTTTAATTGGCATGCTTCTGAATAGGGCCTTTCTGTAAAAATATTTAATAGGGAAGAGATTGCAGGATGCATAGGGAGGAAAGACCAGGGTTGTTGTTAAATAACATTTGGTATATTTTTGCTCCAAATCATTGAAGAAACCCTTTTCTGGAAAAACCTCATAAAAATTCTGGATAATCGATCCCAAATCTGTATCTGACATCTAGCACTCGCAGTTTACATGGTGGATATGCCTTGTACATTTTGATTCTCTATTTCATGGCTTGTATAACTCCTATCCTTAATAAAACAAGTTCTGTGCTCCTTTTGTAAGATAATGTGTACATTTTAATATAATGTTGAATTTATCACTACATATTATCTTTGTTCTTTGTTCATTCTTGACCCTTTTGTAATGAGTCTAGACAAGTTTAGATAATTAACTTAAGCCAGGGTGTGTCAACGTTTGCATATCTCACTGTCTAACTGAATGTCTGTCTGCCTGCAGTGTGAATGGGTGATCTTGTCAGGCAATATCACGGCTCCTGGCAAAATTTGCAAGGACTTGAAAGATAAACTGTCAGTGTGTTAAGGCATTTACATCTATCTGTCAATAATGACAGGTTTTCATAATATTCAGTGCTCCCTTTTAAGGGCTAGCTTGAAATTCTGACCAAATAAGACATTCTAATAAATGTGAGGATGGTGGCATGTAATGTAATGCCTACATGTATAACATCAGTCAGATGCTGGGAAGGGTAGCATCTGCCCCCGAATCAATACAACTTGCACTTTTGTGGTCGGGCTACAATCGTAACGGGTGTGAAGAATCCTCTGGCTTCCTCTCATTCTCCAGTCAAAATCTTGTACTGTGCAGCCACATATTTACTGGGTATGACTGACTTCAGTTAGACCCAATAGATTGACGCTATCTGTTGAAGAGGATTTAGGACTACCTGCGTCTTATTTGTTGTGTTGTCGTGGGGGTGCTGCCTACAGTAGAGGTTAGGTAGGTACTTCCAGTACCTAGTTCTCTGTAGTGGTTGGGGTGCTATGTTTTTGGATCTGTATACAATGAGAAGAATGGGGGGGGGGGGGGGGGCTTACCTGTATGTAGCAAAATCTTGTGCTTCTGTTGTCTTGATTTTCTTTGATGTTTAGAGGGTGTGGCTAAGAGTAAGGATGTAAATATTTGGTGTATCGATTCATTGTAGTGTGAGTCTGTTTTCCTCGGGATCCAATATAAATCAACCAATCTATCCACAAATCAAAGTAAATGAAGACATGACAACTGTTTAAGATTTCAAACCCAGACTGTTTTCTATATACAGATTGCTCCTAGCTTAGATTGGTACTTGGCTCCTGCCATTCCTCAGTCAGAGTGGTGGAAGGTCTCTGCACTCTGTTGGATATTTCCATGCTTTACCATTTAGAGTGCAGAAAGCTGTCAAACTTCTTCTCCAGCACACTGACAGACAGCGCGGGACCTCAGGAGGGTTAAGTAAACATTTCAGTCTGCACCAACAGAGATTCAGAGCGGGAAGGGCTACATTTTAACGCTGAACTGCATTATAAAGCCATCAGAGATTTTAGGAGTTTGCATTTTATAGTGACATCCAAAACGGGGATCAGCTGTTACGAGCCGCGGCGGTGCCCAGCCGCCGCGACTCACTCACCCGCGTCCCGGCCGTCGCCATGGCGACCGGGACGTCATTTCCGGCCATAACCCGGCCATTGCCGGGGCAACCAGCAGACGCTTCAGAGCTGCGTCCTGGCAATAGGAGGAAGCCGGGCGCAGCGTTCTACAGCCTGTGGGCTAATTAATATGGGCAGATTATAGGAGGCAATTACAGGCATTAGCCTGCAACTGTGCAGGCCAGGGGCAAGCCCTGATTGGCTCTATTAGTGACTGCTCTATTAACCTGCAGGAGTGTGTTTTACCTGTGATTGGTTCAGCTGGGTATTTAAGGCAATGAGGTCTGCTGCCTCATTGCCGGTTATAGCTTCTGTGCTCCAGTCTGCTGACCTGCTTGTTCCAGTTCCTGTATCCTGTATCTACGTTTGACTTCCCGTGTATGACCCTTGGCTTCGTATTGGACTTCGCTTGTGTTTCCTGTGACCCTGATCCTTGGCTTGTTTACCCGTTCTGCTACTTTGCCTGTGACCTCTGACCTCAGCTTGTTCATCATTACTGTTACCTGCTGCCGGCCTTTGACCTCTGCGTGGACCTGACTCTTCTTGCCTGGGTTCTCCCCAGCCGGTACACACTTCACGACCCTCTGTCAGTCTGCAGCCCAGTCTGTCCCCACCATCAGGGGCTCCAGTGAACACCTGACTGGCAGAGTAGACTCCGGGTTGTGTTGTGCCGGCTGGAGGGGTTCCTAACATTATAACCGGCCCACTCACGGAGACAAGATTAGGATGGATGCAAGTGGATCCACACCGTCTCCGGCACAAACCCTAGCAGGCCATGTTGAGTCTTTGTATCGATTATCGAGGGCTGAACCTTATTACGGTTAAGAACACCTACCCCCTTCCCCTCATCTCCGTTCTTTTTGATCAATTAAGAGGAGCCACTATCTTCACAAAAATTGATCTTCGTGGGGCCTATAATCTCATACGTATTAGAGCAGGTGATGAGTGGAAGACGGCTTTCAACACGCTCTCGGGCCATTACGAATACCTGGTCATGCCGTTTGGCCTTAGTAATGCTCCTGCCGTATTTCAGGACTTGATTAATGAGGTGTTACGTGAGTTCCTGGGACACTTTGTTGTTGTTTACTTAGATGACATCCTCATATATTCAAAATCGTTGTCTGTGCACCAGGGTCATGTCAGACAAATCCTACAGAAATTACGGGAACATCACCTCTACGCTAAACTCGAGAAATGCGAGTTCGAGGTCCAGAAGGTATCCTTCCTCGGTTATCTAATCTCCTCAGAAGGTTTCTCCATGGACCCAACCAAGGTCCAAGCAATTCTGGATTGGATACAACCGAATAACCTCAAGGCGGTCCAGAGATTCCTGGGATTCGCCAATTACTACAGGAGGTTTATTGGCGGCTTTGCTGATATCGTGGCTCCTATCGTCACCTTGACCCGCAAAGGAGGTGATCCAACTGTTTGGTCACAACAGGCAATAAATGCATTCAAAACCCTGAAGAAAGCTTTTGTGTCTGCTCAGGTTCTCAGACATCCGGATCCTAGGGTACCGTTTGTTCTTGAGGTAGATGCGTCTGACGTCGGTGCTGGGGCCGTCTTGTCACAAAAAGACCCCCAGACCCACCGCTTACATCCATGTGCCTTTTTTTCCCGTCAGTTCTCATCAGCGGAAACCAACTATGACGTGGGAAACCGAGAATTGCTGGCAATTAAATGGGCCTTTGAGGAATGGCGGCACTGGTTGGAAGGCGCTGCACACCAGATCTCCGTTATAACGGATCATAAAAACTTACAGTATATACAGTCAGCCAAACGTCTGAACCCCCGACAGGCTCGGTGGTCGCTGTTCTTCACTCGGTTCAACTTTATTATCACCTATCGTCCTGGTTCCAAAAATATTCAAGCGGACGCCCTGTCTAGAAGTTTCCTGGCACATCATGCTCCGGTCACCTGCCCAGAGCCTATTGTTCCTGTGTCTATGATTCATGCCGGATTAACTCAAGATTTGAGCTGTACCTTACAAAGGTTCCAGAGGTTGGCTCCTGATAACACTCCGGCAGGATGTTTGTTTGTCCCAGTTCATCTAAGGAAGACAGTCCTTGCTGAGGCACACAACAGTCGGACTGCTGGGCATCCTGGAGTCTACAAAACACTGGAAATCCTTTCCCGTACTGTATGGTGGCCGTCTCTGTCTGCTGACGTCAAGAGTCACGTCCGGTCCTGTGAAGTTTGTGCCAGGAACAAAGTTCCCAGGACTCGCCCGGTAGGTCAGTTAGTTCCATTGGCCGCCCCTGGTAAACCTTGGACACATCTGTCCATGGACTTTATAGTCGATCTGCCACCCTCTGCGGGACACAATACCATTTGGGTCGTGGTAGACCGGTTCAGCAAGATGGCGCATTTCATTCCACTCACTAGGCTTCCTACTGCTCGAGATTTGGCAATCTTGTTCATTCAACACATTTTCCGCCTCCATGGACTCCCTACAGACATCGTCTCCGATCGGGGTTCCCAGTTCATAGCGCAGTTCTGGAGATCATTCTGTACCCTCCTGGGAATCAAGGTCAGTTTATCATCTGCATACCACCCTCAGTCAAATGGGCAGACTGAAAGGGTTAACCAGTCCTTGGAGAAGTTCTTGCGATGCTACATATCGGAGTTCCATGACAACTGGTCCTCCTTGTTGCCCTGGGCAGAATTTGCCTGTAACAACTCCTGTCACTCATCCACGAAAACCTCTCCGTTCTTTTGCAATTATGGTTTCCACCCCAGATCTAACTCTTTGTATTCACTCCAGTCCGTTGGTATTCAGGAGATCCGTTCCACTGCCAGGGATCTCAGAGTTGTCTGGAAGAAAGTACATTCATCTTTAAAACAAGCCTCACTTGTTGCAAAAAAAAATTCGGACCGACACCGTACCCCCTGCTCCCATAAGGTTGGCCAGAAAGTCTGGCTGTCTACAAAAAATATCAGGCTCAGACAACCTTGCAAGAAATTGGGCCCTAAGTTCATCGGGCCGTTTCTTATCATCAAGCAGGTGAACTCCGTCGCATTTAGGTTAAAAATTCCAGGCTCGTTAAGAATTCCAAACACCTCTCATTGTTCCCTATTGAAGCCAGTGCTTTATCCTGGTCAAGCCCAGTCTTCAAGTGTGCCTGGGAGAGGTTCCAGTGGGCCAAAAAAATTTGTGATTCAAAAGGTCCTTGATTCTAAAAATGTTCAAGGACAGGTGCATTTCCTTATACAATGGAGGAATCGCGGATTAGAAGAGCGATCTTGGGTCCCGCGGAGACAACTCCATGCCCCAAAGAAACTGAAGGAGTTCTTCAAAAAATTCCCTAGAAAACCAGGATGTCGGGGTCCCTCGACCCCTCCTCAAGGGGGGGGTACTGTTACGAGCCGCGGCGGTGCCCAGCCGCCGCGACTCACTCACCCGCGTCCCAGCCGTCGCCATGGCGACCGGGACGTCATTTCCGGCCATAACCCGGCCATTGCCGGGGCAACCAGCAGACGCTTCAGAGCTGCGTCCTGGCAATAGGAGGAAGCCGGGCGCAGCGTTCTACAGCCTGTGGGCTAATTAATATAGGCAGATTATAGGAGGCAATTACAGGCATTAGCCTGCAACTGTGCAGGCCAGGGGCAAGCCCTGATTGGCTCTATTAGTGACTGCTCTATTAACCTGCAGGAGTGTGTTTTACCTGTGATTGGTTCAGCTGGGTATTTAAGGCAATGAGGTCTGCTGCCTCATTGCCGGTTATAGCTTCTGTGCTCCAGTCTGCTGACCTGCTTGTTCCAGTTCCTGTATCCTGTATCTACGTTTGACTTCCCGTGTATGACCCTTGGCTTCGTATTGGACTTCGCTTGTGTTTCCTGTGACCCTGATCCTTGGCTTGTTTACCCGTTCTGCTACTTTGCCTGTGACCTCTGACCTCAGCTTGTTCATCATTACTGTTACCTGCTGCCGGCCTTTGACCTCTGCGTGGACCTGACTCTTCTTGCCTGGGTTCTCCCCAGCCGGTACACACTTCACGACCCTCTGTCAGTCTGCAGCCCAGTCTGTCCCCACCATCAGGGGCTCCAGTGAACACCTGACTGGCAGAGTAGACTCCGGGTTGTGTTGTGCCGGCTGGAGGGGTTCCTAACATCAGCATTAAAGAGTAGTCACTGGCACAGTGATGGGCAACAGGCAGCCCTTCCAAGCCTTCCCTTGTGGGCCCAACCTCTTTACTGCTCTGTCAGATTTGTTTGTTTATAGCTTTTAACACTCTTTTAATAACACATCAGCGGGAATTTTAATGTAAGCTACAGATAGGTGTCTCTTTCTTTGAGTAAATATATTCTTATTTGTTACTGAGAGTAAGGGTGATGGATGGCCCATTTGAAGGTTAGAGGACTTTCCTTGCGGGTCCTGAAGTGCGTCAGGTTGCCAATCGCTGCACTAGTATGCATTGTGTGTTGACTGATGGACACTAGCATTGCTTCTCTATCATATATAGATATATTATAAATAAAATATTATATTTTCTATCGGTTACTAGAATGTGCTTTGTTCTGAATAGTAGTCACATGGGGCTGGTAGGTGTTGTTTGATTGTAGTTCTTTAACATAACAAGTCTTCATATTTCAATTGCTATACAATACCACATCCACATTAGACAAACCAAGCCCTATATGGTTTTGTCATGCACATTTTTCCTTTATGGCACATTTGTAGAAAAGCCTGAACCACTTGCTTGTATCTACCCTCCAGGCCAAAAGTAGCCATCCTTCCCCAGACAGGTACAGACATGAATAACCTTAGTCTATAAGAACTCTGGGATGCTATATACACAAGTCTTAATTCAAATTGGGGGTGCTGTATGATTAAATTAAACATAAAGGCAAAATGTTATTTTATCTATGGCTTTCCCTCCAACCATGTCTATGCATAATTACAACTGCATAATTTAGTGCTTTTACTGTATTGCAAATGTGCACATATTGACAAATGTCAAACCTGTACAATTATAATTGTGCACAGAACTACATTAGGGAGCCGTGTTGTTCTTTAGAATAACATGGCCCGTGACCTATTAGCATTACTATGGTAATAGCTGTGCATTATTACCATTACTATGGTGATTTCTCTGCTGATTTTTGCTCGTGCAAAAATATGGAGAATTTACTGTAGTAATGGTAATGAGGACCACGTTGTTTTGTTTTTTTTTAATCTACCCCTATATGTCTTTTCTGAATTATTTTATTAATCAAAGTCAAGATTGTAGTGCAGTGTAAACTGATTTAATAAATATTGTCTCTACTTGTAAGCAGGATAACCTTCTTGAAATCACAGCCTGGATGTACAACAAAGTATAACTGCACTCGCAGACTAAATAAACTAAAGGATAGTTTTATTTGCTATAGGGCCAAACAAAGGACTTAAGTGTAGCTAAACTCTCCTGTACATGCTGGTCTTAAATATAAAACATGTATTCACAAATTGGTTAGATGGCAGGAAAATAATTGCTGTAATATGCACAGACATGATAATGCAGATCAGTTATACCAATCCACTTATTAGCATTTAAAAATAGGCGCGTTATGATGGAAGCCTTAGTTACAGTTTAACCTTTATAATCTATATCTGTATATTTAATTGAGCTCCTTTCACAGAATAGTGTAAGTTTGTGTACTTGTGTTCAGCACGTACTGGTTGGATTACTCTCAGCTGTGTTTGGGTTACCCTGCGACCTTCACTCTTATCCCAGACGTGCTGTCTCAGGCTTGTTGTGTACACTCAGAAATATTCTTTATATGACAAGTTAACCCCCAAACATACATACAAACTCCCTACATTGAGGCACCTTCAGGGTTAAGTGTCCACACTTAACCCTTTCACTGCCAGGGAGTTATTAAAAAAGAATGTATCAAACATGTAACGCACACTGGATTATTTAGTAGTTAATGTATTGGGTCTAAGATCAGTGACTCCAGTAAGAAAAAACAACAACTTGCTAAGGCTTTATTTTACAGTTGTTAGGCAGATAGTTGCAGTACACGTCCCTAAATATTGCCAACAGAAGATTATTGCTGGTACAGGTTATCCCAGCTGGGAAAGGAATATGTCTTTACCGACAGGTACACTTGCAGGCAGCCACCACTGGGTAAGGTACCTGCCTCCACATGCAATTCTGTGATGCCCAGCCTTTGCTAGGATCCTGCATCCAGCAGTGCCAGGCCAGTAATTTAATCTGAGTGAGCTGTGCCTGACGGCATGACATTCCAGGTGGCCACGAGCATGCATTGTTACTTTCATCGCAGTTTGTGTGCCGCACCCATCGTGGCCAGAAAACAGGACCAAGGTCGACCCAAGTAGAAATAAGCTTGCAGCTAGCTCTTTGTACAAGCCACTGGCGGAGTTCATTCAGCAAGATATGGCTGTCGTTGGATGAAAGGTCTGCTGGCAATTTCAGGGAATCAAAGTCAATGTGTTGAGCCTCCTGAGAAAGCTTCTTACGGTAGCGACTGGCACCATCAAACAGATCCTTGCTAAATGGAGACCCCTGGCTGGTGGTGTCATTGTCTACAGGTTTCTCCACAGACATCCAGAATGGGTCAAAGGAAGAACCCAGAAGGCGCAGAAGACGTGGGACTCTGAGATGCTTAGGTTTTGGAGAATAGTGGTAATCCAATGGTGACAAGGAGAGGCTGTAAGGACGGGTGCCTGAGGAGAGTCTGCGTTGTAGAGCGCTTACATCCAAGTCTGCTTGGTTCATGTCCAAATATCTGGGGTCAACTGCATGATCGAAGAAAGCTGGAGACCACAGGAACCCAAAATGTATTAACCAGATGAAAAAAATGTACTTTTGCAAAGATCCCATTTCAAAATACTTTTTCCAGTTAAATAAAGTATGGTATCCTTACTGAGTACTTTAAAGTGTTTTTTTTCCCCTGTCCTTCTGAGCTTCCTCTGCAGGTCTCCTTATTAAAATCTAATTTTCTTTCTCTTTTATTTCAGCCTATTTTTTCCAGTATCACCTTCACTTCCTCCTCTTCTCACTTCTTCTGTCCTATCTGTTCTCTTGTCTGCTGCCGTCTGACACTGGCACTCCCGTCTGCATTAATCTTTTAGTTCTTGTCATAGTTTATAATTACTCCCACTTCTTGTCTGTCTCCCCTCTCACCCTTTATAACTGCTATGTCAAAAGTGGATTTGGAATGCATCAAAATGGCATATGTGTAAATTATATAAATAATAATACACTGGATGGCTTTGAGACTATATTAACCCATCTGTCAAAAGTCAATAATTGCTCTTCAGCTTGAATAGCTAGAACAATTTTAACAACCTCCTGTAGGATTACTGGACACAACCTATTTCATACCACAATCTGGTTTCTTAGTGTGATTTTTCTATTATTGTCAAGACAGTACAAATATAAAGCAGCCAGCAATTACAACTGACCTTTGACATTACAGTTTACTTTGAGTAGCAACTTATGGTATAATTCTGATCATCTGATACTTTTAAAGCTCTAACATTTCTGCAGTGCTTTCCTATGAGACCATGTCCACATGGACATTTTAAGCAATTCCAAATTTATTGCATTAGTGAGCAGACCTATGTATGGAGCTCCAGCCAAGTTTACTATTTAGCATAAATTCAAAATACAACATTTTTATACATAGGCTGTTGATAACTGTGTTTCACCTTCATGCTTCAAGTCTTAATTCACTTGTTTAGGACATATCAGTTAAGATGCTGTGATATAACTGGTTTCATTCCTGTGCAATAAACCACCCAATCGCCTCTGTCCCCTCCCTGCCCCAGCAGCACTCTACATACCTTTGAATTGCGGCCGAGAGGTCCGATCAAAGCGCAGGAGGGGTGAGGCCAACCAAACAGAGTGATGGAGGGGCTTGACTATGCTAAATACCTCCCCTCTTCCTTAAAAAAGTTTAGCCATCCCTAGCTCTGAGTTATCAAGAAAAAAGATACGCAAAATACCAACCTGGGGTGAAAAAGAACCCCATAAACATCTGTTTGAATTAAAGCAATTCAGGTATTTCCTGTATATTATTCAGCTCAACTTTAAAAAAAAATAGATTTTGGAAGAAAGGGACAGGAAAATTTAGAT
This sequence comes from Mixophyes fleayi, assembly GCF_038048845.1. Taxonomy (NCBI): domain Eukaryota; kingdom Metazoa; phylum Chordata; class Amphibia; order Anura; family Limnodynastidae; genus Mixophyes; species Mixophyes fleayi. The sequence goes on from NC_134409.1 coordinate 97,201,054, forward strand.
TAAAATGTTGGACAGTTGGAAGATTAGTAGGAGGGACATCATAAGAAAGTTATACATCTAAACAAAGCTATAGAGAAAATATTGTTTAGGAAATACCTTGGAATGTTTGATTACTTACAAACATTCTTCAATATGTTGTTTACATTTATAGGAGCTATATTCCTTTAAGGAAGACTACCTTCCTAGATTTTGCTCTGCAACATAATATTGATAAAATGAATTGGCTGGAAAACAAATGTGTTTTGTATGGCAGGTGTGAGATAAGCTTTACTACATGTTGATGTTTGGTAATGCCAAGCATTAGTTCTACTGTTATGAGAAGTGCTTTGCCAAAAGCAACAAGTTTAGCCCATCTATCTTCTGGTCTTAATAAGCAGACCTCACCCTTTGGTGTCACACCACAAAGAGCATTTATATGCACACAGATACAAGTGATCAAAATATTAAAATGTGGCAGAAATAAATACAGTGGCAATGTCACCTTACTCTTATGATTGAGTTGAGACATAACCGAGTCTGGAATGAGGGCTATTTCAAGAGAATAATCGAAAAGTTTAATTTAATGTAAGGAGGTGGTCCTATCGTTAGCAGACTGGACTTTGAAATGACATTGTGCATTTCCAGCCTGACCCGCATTCCCACAAAAGTAAGTATAGACTGATTTTACAGGAGCGGTACCACAAACCAGATTGTGGGTATGCACAAGGCAGATAAATGAGCACACACGCAAATAGAAAGTTATTGTGGGGGTGAAATTTGCACTTTCTTGAAAGTCCTTTACTGATACTCATGTTTCCCTGGTCTGGCATTATAAAGAAATAATTAAGCATATAAGGTTGAGTTAGTATACAACACACATCTTGGCTGAAATGGATGAACAGACCAAGACATCTCCTCAAAGACAAAAGGAGTATGGGTCAAGTGTAATATCCTTCTTTATACTATGCATTAATAGTTATCAGGAGGCTATTGCAGTGTTTGGGTGGGTCATGCATGTAGCACTTCTCATCAGACACCAGTTCCTTCCTCCCACTATTCCCAACTTGGGAAATTTAGATCATGATCTCGATCATACCTGCATCCACCCAAGCAACAACCCTAAATTGTGAAATCCGTTAAGACAGTCCAGTCTGATTCAGGACTATTGATAACATCACGGCAGCTTGATGATGACAGTGCTATGGGATTTGCCAGGGCAGAGTTGCCGAACACCACGTTACATTGGTCATAAAATGGCCATTCCATACCGGCAGCACCACTCTTTCTCCGGTTGTGGTCATGCACTTTGAAATATTGTTCAAAGTGACTTTAATTTATTTACCACATGTTGCTGGCTGTGCTTTATCCCACGCTCTTTTAGTATTTTGGCTATGTGATAGTACACTGTTGCATCCAGTGGTGGGATTCAAATAAAGTAACGATGGTCTCAGCCCTAATGTCTGTTTTAAGTATACAAAAAGATATATACCGAAACGTAGTTTTATATTTCATGCATTTAAAACTCAAATAAGAACAAAAAAGAGGTACACAAAACTAGATTATGTTATAAGAAAGATTTAAAATATTAATGAAAACATATTAAATAATACCTGACAAAAAATAAAAAAAATATAAAGTACCAACAATGAAAGTTACATGTCAACACTTACATTGAATTACAATAGGAATTAAATTTAAATGTAGGCAATAAGAGTACAAATTCTTAAGACATTACACAGACAATAGCAAAGTAATAAACAACACATATTATAAAAGCTGCATAATGATAAATTATTTATATCAATATCAAGAGGCAGTTATCTAGTGCATACTTACCAACTTGACAAAGTTGGTTTCCGGGAGAGGTGGGCTTGATGGGGGCGGGGCTCCAAAATGTGCATCATTTTTGGACCCGCCTCCATGACGTAATGACGCAAACGCGTCATTTGACAGCGGGGGGCGGGGCCAAACAACGCGATTCACCAGGAATCGCAGCGTTTGGGAGCTAATTCTGCCCACTTCACTAGGAAGTGGGCACTTCCTAGTGAAGTGGGCAGATCCGGGATATTGCCACACTCTCCCGGGAGACTCTCGCAAAATGCGGGAGTCTCCCGGACATTCCGGGAGAGTTTGCAAGTATGATCTAGTGAAATCCAGGTGTGCATGTGTGTTAAAATATTTCTTATTTTATGCTACTAATATCAAGATAATAATGGTAATGAGTCATGTTATGCCACACAGTAGTGCCCCCATTTCAAATTACGCCACAGTAATGCCCCCAGTTCATATTATGCTGTCACGATCTGCCTCCTGTAGTTTCTGTCTGCCAGGAACAATGTTGGACTTTTTCCATACATATAGCTTGCAGTACCACCATGTCACCAAAGGGCCACTGTGATGCTTGAACTGTTTCCCTTCCTGCTGAGTTAAGCTCGTTTTCTCAGGAAGATTTTCACCTGCCGCTACTCCTTAAAAGATAGCCTCGCCCTGCAGTCTGGGCCAGATCAACAGGTCTCTTTTCCTGATAGGAAGCTATCACCTCAGTCCCCTGTTCCTGCTTATTCTTACCTGTGTACCTGATTTTGTGGTTTTAGCTGTTCATTCCATTGCTGCAGACACAGTTCAGCACCTTTCCAGAGGTATCCAACCCTGCAACCCGCAGGCTATTCATCTCACCACCTTTCCGGAGGCATCCAACACTGCAATCTGCAGGCTACTCATCTCGCCACCTTTCCAAAGGTATCCAACACTGCAATCTGCAGGCTACTCATCTCGCCACCTTTCCAAAGGTATCCAACCCTGCAATCCGCAGGCTACTCATCTTGCCACCCCAGAGGTATCCACCCTGCAACCCGCTGACTACTGCATCTCACCAGTGCTTCACAGTATTGCCTATTTCGCTGTTAAGATCCGTGGTTATATTACTGCCTTACTAGTTATTGCATCCCTAACCTATGTTTCTAATAAAACCACTTCGTTCACTTACTTTTTCTTCGTGGTTTTACCTCCTGCATCCTGAGTCCTACAGCGGGTAGTCCCTTTCTGTTTCAAGTGACTGTTCTTGTAAATCAAAAATTAAGTTTTAGCTTTGGTGGACACACTTTAGTCTCTAGCTCTGTTATGCCAGAGTCCATAACCACCAGGTTGCCCAGAGTGAAAGTTCTGTGTATCCACGTTACCATTGAAGCATATGAGGACACTTTAGCAGGTTACTGTGGTATCCGCCATTGCTCCAAAGCTCCGTTACTGACTCATTTTGGACAGAGACTTTCTATTGTTTAAAGAAGTCCTCCAACAGCAAGTCCGGCCAGATATATCAGCAATTAACTCAACGGCCGAAAATCCGATCTTGACAGACATGTTTGAGGATACAGGGGGTAGGCTCCTTGAAATTGTGGAGTTGCCATTTTTAGATGCTGGACAGGGGTCCGTGGAAACACTTTCCCATAATTGTAGGAGTCGTGATCAGCCGGACTGACGAAAGAACAATCCATCTGTGTCGCTGGTGGTGGGGGGATGTTGTAGCTACGGTCTAACTGCCTCCAGACGAGGATCCTGACTGGTTGGTCATACCCAATATGTTTCCCCTAAGAGAATTTGCACTTGACTAGCTAATGATGTCACTCTTTAAAATGTTTTGGAAAATGTGATTAAGTGTAATGGTGTAGAAAAGGCCGCTAGGTCAGCTGAAGGTGTACCTCACTATATCATTAAAACAATTTGCTGTATAGAGTTGGTAATGTGCAGGGAAAAATTGTTGGTACCGCAAATACATGTTTTGTCTTAAAGGCAGCTCATACACATGTTTGTGGGGGACGTTTGGGGATGGATAAGACCCGAGAATCTTATTGAAGTTTTATTGGCCAGGCGTATATAGGGCAGCAAGTAAGTATTGTTGTTCTTGTCCTGTATGTCAAAGGACTTGTCCTAAACCTGATTATAGGGCACCCCTTGTTCTATTCCGGTAATTCAAGTCCCTTTTAAACGTATAACAATGGATTTGGTGGGTCCTTTGAAAAAGTCTGCTCGCGGTCACCAATATGTCCTAGTAATAATCTATATGCCACCCAATATCCAGAGGCCATTCCACTAATATAAAATCCAGTACCATTTCTAACGTGCTACTTCTATTGTATATTCTTCTGGGAATCCTGAAGGAGATTCTGATAGACCAGGGCACCCCATTCATGTCAGCTTCTAAAAGTAAAAGCCACAAACTGATGGCCTGGTGGAGTGCTTTAATAGGACATTAAAGCACTTGATCATGAAAGCTGTAGCGAAGAAGAAGAAGAAAGACCGGGACCTTCTCATACCATGCTTAATGTTTGCACTATGATAGGTGCCTCAAGTATCAACAGGCTTTAGTCCTTTTGAACTCCTGTATGTGAGGCAACCGAGAGGTATTTTAGATATCCTTAAAGAAGGTTGGGAGGAACAGGGTCCTAAAGACCTGTTAATTTGTATCACAGTTGTATAGAAGGTTGGCAACAATAGGTCCCTTAGTCCAACAACAATGTTCAAAGTGCCCAAGAACGAACAAAAGAGGAACTTTGATAAGTCTGTAGTAGTTCAGGTTTTTACAGCCGGGAGACAAAGTCCTGGTATTGGTGCCAGCTCAAGAGAGTAAACTGTATTCGCATTGGCAAGGTCCGTATGAGGTCATAGATACAGTAGGAAGACTACAACAACCGGCAGTTGGGTAGGAGAAGGGAGGAACAGCTGTAGCACGTAAACCTCCTGAAACCACACTATGATGAGAATGCCTCCATGTCTCTTCAGCAAAGGCAACACGCTTACGGCATGATATGTCAGAACAGGGAGTTTTTTTCGGCCCTGCCAGCATATACCTGTTAGAAACTTACCTGTCCCACATTCCTGCTCCACACTCCTGTGCCCCTGCCTCTGTGTGCAGGTCAGAACTCCTGGTTCGGGCAGTCACATGATCAGGGATGGGAGGCGGTATATGTAATCTGCAGACTATATTAAGCTCACTTTGACACTGCAGCCGTGTCAGAGCATGTTACGCTTGGCATCTGGCTATCCCTCTGTACTGTTGTGCTACTCTCTGGTGTTTATCTGTGTATGACCTACTGGCTTGTTAAACCTCTGTTTATGGACATCCATTCTGCAGCCTGTGCTCCTGTGTATCTGACCTGGCTATCCATACCAACAATGCTGCTTTTTGTGCTCCTGTATATTCAAGCTGGCTATCCATTCTGACCACGCTGCTGTCTGTGCTCCTGTGTATCCGACCAGGCTATCCATACTGACTACTCCACTGTCTGTGCTTCAGTGTATCTGACCCAGCTATCCATACTGACCACCCTGCTGTCAGTGCTTCAGTGTATCTGACCCAGCGACTCTCCTGTGTGTGATGTTTCTTCAGTGTATCCGACCCGGTGTTGCACCGATTCTTCTTTGCGTGCTGTACCACTTCAGCTAATTAAATCCTGCTTTGCCTCTCTGTACTACACTACCGCTTCAGAGTCCGATCTCCCTGCTCTAGACTTGGGGCTAGATTTACTAAGCTGCGGGTTTGAAAAAGTGGGGATGTTGCCTATAGCAACCAATCAGATTCTAGCTTTCATTTATTTATTACTTTCTACAAATTGATAGCTAGAATCTGATTGGTTGAACTTCATCCCCACTTTTTCAAACCCGCAGCTTAGTAAATCTAGCCCTCGGTCTCTTACCAACTGTCTATCACCTATCGCGTCAGTGGGCTAACCTAAGGGCCGCGACCTGCGGACCTCCGGCAGCAAAATCCATCCCACCTTGCGGCGGCTCTACCTGAAGACAGGGGGTTTCATTAGACTCCACGTCTTGGGAAGGCCAGTGCTAAAACTGACCGATAGAAATTTCTTAAGAGACGTAATAGTACAACCTTAATTGAACATGACATAAGTACTCTTTCGGGAGTGGTAGCCAAACAAAAGCCATATTGTATCCCTGAAGCAAGATGGCTGGCAGTAAGGTGGGAAATGCAGAAAATTGCCTAGTTGGATGTGATCAAAGTGAGTGGAATAGTCCAATTGTATTGATACAGAAAACCAATGGGACCATAAGATTCTCCAATGACTTCCGCAAATTATGGTTTGATGCCTACCCAATGCTCATGGTTTGATGCCTACCCAATGCCCCAAGTCAATGAGTTGATAGAGTACTTAGCGGATAGTAATTATTTGACCACTCTTGACCTCACCAATGAATGTTAGAAGATCCCTCTTACCCTTTCAGCCAAACAAAAGACTACATTTTTAATCCCGGATGTCCTTTTTCAGTATAAATTCCTTCCCTTTGGCCTACATGGTGCGCCTGACACCTTCCAACAGGTCATAGATAATTTCCTGTGGCCTCATGCCACTCATGCTTCAGCATACCTGGATGATATTTTCATTAATTCCCAGAACTGGGAGTCCTATCTTCCGAAGGTAGAGGCCGTATTGGGATCTTTAGGGTCTGCCGGGATAACCTCTGATCCAGAAAAATTTGCAGTAGCTAGGAGAGAGGTTAAGTACTTGGGTTACAGAGTGGGACAGGAGCAGGTGAAACCCCAATTGGATACAGAACTGGTCAAAGCCACTTAGGAAAACCTTCTTAGGGTTAGTCAGTTATAATCGGAGATTTGTAAGTCATTTTGCTGCTCCACTCACAGAGATGCTCCATAAGAGTGGTCCTGATAAAATACCAACAGAGAGGTGAATGCCAAGGTGAGCCGGGGTTTTTTGGCCTTCTAGCCTTTCCAATTCATGGTAGAGCATAGACCAATGGGTAAATGTATCAAATAGCGATTTTTGCAAATCGCCGATATCCGGCGACTATGCATGGTGAATTTAAAGCGGCAATGGCTTTAAAGGCAAAAAGCCACAAGCTATCAACAGCTTGACAATCAATGCCCATAACTTGCCAGGTACTACTTCTTTTCAATATATGTGCCAAGTGGATTGTACCCTTTACTTGTGAGTGTGTGTGACTTTAGCACTTACTACTGACACAACTATAGTTAGGAGTAAGTATATACCAGGGGCGGACTGGCCATCTGGCACTTCTGGCAAATGCCAGAAGGGCAGATGGCTAGATGGGCCGCTGCGGACTGGCTATTACAATCTGAAAGTTAATGGGGTCGGCCTTAGTCTATTAGAGGCCGGCCCCGACACTGATTGGCTTCTTGGTGGCTGACTCCTCCCCAGGACCCAGCCACCTTACTACCGTGCGGGTCAGGGCTGTTCCATCCTCCTCTCCCCCTCTGCCCATGACTACCTTCACAAGATAATACAGAAAGTCACAGACAGCGCGTGCGTTCCACAGTGAAAAGCACGCGTTGTCTGTGACTTCCTGTTTTACCTTGTGAAGTAGTGCGTTCCACTGTGGAATGCACGCGCTGTCTGTGACTTCCTGTATTTGCTTGTGAAGGTAGTGCATTCCACTGTGACTTCCTGTGATGCCTCTCTGCCTCCTCCAACACACTGACAGCCTGGTCATTTATCCTAAAGATGCTGGGTATCCAGTTGATGGATCTAAACAGCAAGTATTAAGTGTATTATCCTGAAGCAATATGATTTCAATGCGATTCTGTGGACCTTTAGCTCAATATCACAGTCTCTTTTGGGCACTCATAGAACTCAATTAATGTACTTTGTAACACCAGTTCATTTGTGTGATTAGGATCTTTTGCTGCTGGACTCTGTTCCAAAAAATTCCTTAGGTCCATAAGTTCTTTTCTCATAATAAGGACAGTTTTTACTGGTATCAAGCAATTTGTACCCTTATATGTTTGTAAAGGGTATACTCATCTTTGCTGACATTTTTTAACATTGTTAAATGTAAGACATGTAGAGGATTTTTATTCAAATAATACCCTCTATCTATTCAACAAGCATTGCTTATATACAATGTACAGTGAAGTGTATCGAAGACTATCTGAGCGGAGTAAAGATGTGTTTTTTGGGTGCTTCAGGGTTGGTGCTGTATGGCAGTAATTGGCAACCCAATATACTCATGTGCGATTCTCCAACCTTCAAAAGGTCTGCACATTAACCTTAATTTCATGGATGAAAGCCCCCAAAAAAACTAGCCAAAATGCCCCAACATGTCCGTCATTTGCTGTAAAATAGACCCACATGCAGTCAGACCTCCACATCCCACTATTATGCAGTGAATCAGGGCCGGACTGGTCATCTGGCACTTCTGGCAAATTTGGTAATCTCGTGAGACAAAGAGCTTCCCTACTCACTCTACAAAAAGTTCCCACCCTTATGGATGTCAGCAGCACCAGAAGCATAGATAAGTACAGTGGGCTGGGGGCGTCATAATGTGCCTGGGGGGATGGTGTGATGTGGCTGGGAGGGCGTGATAAATGTAATGTTTTATTATAATGTATGTATCAATAACCCATGTTGGCCACACCCACAACATATTGTGGTCACGCCCTTTTTGGCGCCGCTGCTGCGCGGCGGCACACAGTTTCTTTCCTGCTGGAACTGAGGTGGGCCTGTGTACTTTAAATGCCAGGGCTGATTTTTAGTCCCAGTCCGGCCCTGGTATATACACCTGTATCTCTGGCACAAATACTACTGTTTTTGAGTTGGACGCATCTTGAGATACATCTGAATCATCATACACACATAATCATACCTCTAATTCAATGGTGGATAAAATACTGTTACTAGGAGCGCATTGCACAGCAGTGACGTCACCGCACATGCGAACCCAGCCAGTGTCTGGGAGCCACATCATCACGGAAGATCAAAGGGGGAGGCTGTGGGGGTGCTCTGTCCGGGCCCACTGGTCTGTCCGGGCGCCCCACAGCTGTACTGGCTGTACCCCCTTGATGGTGGCCCTGGGAGTGAGGTCTTCATATTGCATGTTATGGAGGTGTCTTCTATATGCTATATGATCCTGTGAGTGTTTGCAAAGTGCCTGTGATGCAGGCAAACAACTAACACAGTTTACATTTTACTCTTATTTAATTTTGATGTGACTGTTCTTGTCGTCCCCCTATACATGTCAGTCTTGCAGCAATGTTCATACTTTATTCAAATGGTCATTTAAAGTTTTTTAAGCATTACAGTATTTTCAATTTCTTTTTTAAAAAAGGGACCAAATCCCAAGTTTTAAGATAAGTACACAAGTTACAATACATATTAAAATTAGCAGCACAATCTTATTACAAATACAAGTCTAGGACAAAGCCATGGGGATAGTCCAGATAGAACTAAATTTGTTGTGTGGCACATCCAGTGCCAGGTGGGGAAGGGGAAGGATCAGGAGGGGCGACAAAAGGGAAAGGAGGGGGGGGAAGGGCTTGTAAGTATAGGGATAAATAGCAAAAAGGAGTAGAATGGATAAATATTGAACGATAATAATAATGCCCAAGGCAACATGTAAAGTGTCTGTCTCTATGACATTTGGCTATTTTCTAAAGTATTAAAATCAGGCTCTGAAACTGAAATACATGTGTACCATTTACTTGTTTCCTTAAAATGCATAGTGTTGATTACCCTTCAAATGCATTCCCCTCTTTGTTCAAAACATCCCCACATATACGACCATAAAATAAAGACACGGACACCGACTTAAGTTTGGAATAAAAAAGGTCCTTTTATTACATTATTATTATTTAAATTATATGTTTATTTATTTTATTTTAATTATCTTTATTTTATTTTATCTATCAATACTATCAAAAGCTATAAGCAATTTGGACCTTTTTCTTTATAGAGGTGGCGAAGAGCAAGGGCAGCCATCTAAAACCAACATGAACCAATACGGTGGAAGATCGCCTCCTTTCCACCAACCTAGGTTAACACCTTAACTATTGGCCGGTACTATACACTATAAATTAACTCAATACCCTCTGAACTCAAACTGGTCAAGCCCTTTCTAGGCAAAAACCTGATACTCCTTACAAGAGTACCAACGAGTCTAATAACATTGAGGGAACCAAGGCTATATTGCCAACACATTAAGTACCGTATGTTTAACAACCTTATGACTGCCATGCTCTCCTGCCATTCAAAAACCTCGCTCCTCATGACGAGGGAATATAATGAAAAACCTGGAACCAGGGCGGGTGGGTGGGTCTCCGGATCCAGGAAACAGGAAGCTCTCTCCTTCTCACACTGCTTGATATATTCTTTCCACGACACTCCCACTTCCTTTCTAATTGGCTGATTACACTACAGCCTTAAAACCCCCCAGTGGTGAGTAACATTATCAGCTCACAACACATGATTTTAAACTCCTTCGGCTAATGGCCTCTCTCATAATAAAATGCATAGTGTTGATTACCCTTCAAATGCATTCCCCTCTTTGTTCAAAACATCCCCACATATACGACCATAAAATAAAGACACGGACACCGACTTAAGTTTGGAATAAAAAAGGTCCTTTTATTACATTATTATTATTTAAATTATATGTTTATTTATTTTATTTTAATTATCTTTATTTTATTTTATCTATCAATACTATCAAAAGCTATAAGCAATTTGGACCTTTTTCTTTATAGAGGTGGCGAAGAGCAAGGGCAGCCATCTAAAACCAACATGAACCAATACGGTGGAAGATCGCCTCCTTTCCACCAACCTAGGTTAACACCTTAACTATTGGCCGGTACTATACACTATAAATTAACTCAATACCCTCTGAACTCAAACTGGTCAAGCCCTTTCTAGGCAAAAACCTGATACTCCTTACAAGAGTACCAACGAGTCTAATAACATTGAGGGAACCAAGGCTATATTGCCAACACATTAAGTACCGTATGTTTAACAACCTTATGACTGCCATGCTCTCCTGCCACAGCCGAGTGCCCTACGGACCACGCGGCCCGCCACCTAAAGAAAAAACTAAACCCTTGAGCTCTGAAAAAATCCTCTCTATGAACAAAACCGTTCCTACTGGCGACAAATGAACCCCATCTGCTCTAAAAAGATGCCTCTTGTCTACCGTTAACCCAGGATGACTAATGACAACCCCCTGCGTGCCCCTAATGTTCTGCCTTGCGTATCCATTTATCTTTTTAACCACCTTTATCAATGTGGCCGGGGGGATAGATGATCTCCAGGACAATCGAGGTATAATGTTGGACCAACAAACCTTCATTGAAGGCCATCGGGCATGTATCTGTGCGAGATCTTCACGAATATTAATGATTAAATCAAGGGATTTGCCCTTTCCTACATCATTACCTCCCAAATGAATGACCACTATATCCGGGGTACCGTGTACTTCTATTTCTTCCCCTAACGTGGGAATCAAAGCCGCCCATACCATGCCCCTTTTACCCAACCAGCGGATGTCAACTGGGTGTGTGAAACCGGACCACCTCTCCGCTATCCTGTGCTTCGCAGCCCAAAAGATAAATGAATGACCCACGACCCATATCCTTGTCTTCTTCACCGAAAAACCTAAAACAGAATGAATAGTCTCATCAATCATAACCGTATCTGAGAACTGATCCACCAAACAACCGTGTTAAGAAACAGAACTATATTATTTATTTATTTTTATTTTTATTTCAATTTTAACACTTCGCTGAGGTATCCCCTCCCTACCAGAGGGGCCACCCCAACTAAATTCGAATATTGGAAAAGGAAAAAAGAACCTATCTTTAGTTCTAGAAGCAATTGATTTTAACTATTTTGTCTCGTTTATTGACTGATTTATTTATTTATTTTTATCTATTTTGTCTCGCTAAGCAATTATCTTTATTCTTTAATTCTTAACAAAATGAAATGGAAAATTGGTAACCCATATGTAGGTAAAAACCCCTTGTAAACCCCGGGAGGCACACACACTAATCAGGCCTTGCCAAGGAAAACAAGAGGAAAAATCCCTCCATGCCCCCGTTTAACACAGCGAGCAGCATAACCCTGGGTCACCAAGTGATAGATGAGAAAAGAAGAGATGAAAGCGATAAAGAACCATGAGAGACATAAGGAGAAAACATGACCATATATATAAGAGCCCTTACAAGGCTCATTTATCCGGCCGGATATATTTCTTGTAGGCCTGTGACTTCCATCTCCCTAGCGCTTGAATCTCATTGACAGATGCCCCTCTGGCTGCAGCGGCGGTGGCCGCCCCAATTCTGAAAGAATGCGTGCCATATTCAACAGGGTTAAGGCCAACCTCCCCAAGGGCCCGTTTTAACAAAGCACTAAATTGAAATTTAGTTACTGGCGTATTGTCCGAATGACTTAACCACAAACCTTCCCCTGGGGGGCGAATTTTAGCGAATTGATTGGCCAGCTTGACCGGGCATATGGATGTTCCCTGCTGCTCCGTCATCGCTAACCAATGACCTCTGCCTATCTGATCCGTTTTGGACTTGACTATCTTACAACGTATCACATTAGTTTGTAAAATAACATTTCTAAACAACAAAGCTCCCCCTATGTCGTTCTTAGATCTGGCTACCAACTCACTAACCCTAAAGGCTCCGTGATACGCCATTGAAAAAGCCAGCCCGAATAGTAAAGCCTCATAGTCATCTGTAGCTAAATAACGCAATGCCGCCATCAATCTGGCTAAAATTTGCCCGTCAATCGGCCGGCGTGTGTCGCTAGTTATAGGCTGAATCCTGGACCAACCCTTCAGCGCTTTAGTTATGATAAATGACTTTGTGGGATCCTGCGCGTTGTTCAACTTAGCCGTGAATGAAATACCAGCCAAAAGGGACCCCATTTTTGCTCTAGAAACCCCTTCGTTGTAACACTTCCACATAAAACCCGTAATGGAGGGAATCTGACCTGAAGTGTCGCTGTTGCAAGATGCGCAGTAACTCAACCAACGCTCCCATGCCCCTTGATAACATTTTCTAGTTGCCGGAGCCAGGGACGCTTCTGCTAGCCACCTTATCCCTAACGAACCATCTGCCAAACATAAGGAGGACACTGTAAGCCAGTTAAACTTGCATGTGGAGCCAGAGATCTAAAACGCTGCCATTCAAAGCGGGAAAGAGCATCAGCTATTTGGTTGTCCACGCCAGGAACATGACGTGCCCGAAAGGTAATATCAGACTCTAAACACCTCAACACCAGGACACGGAGCAAATTAATCGCCGTACGTGAGGAGGCGCTTTGCTTGTTAATAGCCTGCACCACACCTAAGTTGTCGCACCAAAAAACCACGCTCCTGCCGCGCAACCGGACAGCCCACAGCTCCAAAGCCACAACGATGGGAAACAACTCTAACGTTAACAGATTTCGCACCAGGCCTTCGGATCTCCATGATTCCGGCCAGGGTGCCGCGCACCATTCCCCTTGAAAAAAGGCACCAAAACCTTTCGAGCCTGATGCGTCTGTATGCAAATCCAACGATGTACTAGCTACTGCGTGTGCTGGCCATACTCTCACACCGTTAAAAACCACTAGAAAACGACTCCATATGCCTAGATCTTCCCTGATCTCTGTCGACAAACGCACCTGGGAATGGGGACTACGCAAGCCTGACGTTGCTAGCTGAAGCTTCCTACAAAATACTCGGCCCATGGGTATTACTCGGCAGGCAAAGTTGAAAGAACCTAGCAATGATTGAACTTTACGCAATGTACAAGATGGAACAGCCAAGACCTCTCGTATCAGGGATTGTAACTTTGCCACTTTATCAGATGGTAAACGACAACAACCTTCCAATGTGTCAATTTCGATACCTAAAAACCTCAGGCATGTGGCCGGACCCTCCGTTTTGTCTGCAGCTACTGGCACCCCCATCACCCGAAATAACGCTTGCGCAGCATACAGTGTTTCCTTACAACTAGGGGAATTAGCCGGACCTATAAACAAGAAGTCATCCAGGTAATGCGCAATGCCGCGATGTCCCGTCCCTGCCCCGATACACCAATGGAGGAATGAACTAAACGCCTCAAAATATGCACACGATACTGAACAGCCCATTGGCAGGCACCGATCCACATAGTAACGGTTCTGAATTCTAAAACCCATAAATTTAAAGGACTCTGGATGCAATGGAAGGAGGCGAAAAGCCGATTCTATGTCCAACTTGGCCATAAGCGCACCATTGCCAAATTCTCTCACTAGTGCTAACGCATCATCAAAGGACTGGTACACCACTGAGCTAATTTGGGGGTCAATAGCATCATTAACTGACTTACCCGCCGGGTAAGATAAATGCTGGATTAACCTAAATTTTCCTGGGGCCTTCTTAGGTACTATTCCCACCGGGGAAATGACTAAATCTTGAATGGGAGGGGATGAAAAAGGACCCACCATGCGCCCAAGGCCTATCTCTTTACCTACTTTTTCCGCTAGAATGTCGGGGTGTGCATACGCTGAGCGAAGGTTTCTGGCGGCAGTACCCGCCACCCCACTATTTATGGGAAGACGAAAACCAAGGCGAAAACCCTCCCTGAGAAAAGAGGCCTGCGCCGCATCTGGGTAAAGGGATAGCCATTTGCAAAGGGTAGGGAATATAATGGGGGAGTCCGCTTTAGACAGAACCCCCCGCCCCTCCCCGTCCCCTACCGACTCCGACGGAGCCCCTAGGGCATTCTTTAAGGGGATGACTACCTCTACAATTGGTGCAGACGTGTCTATACCGGCACGAATCCCCCCTCCCGCATGAGGAATTGTTAAAGGCGAAACAACGGTTTTTGGAGGACTGGGGAGCACCTCGTCTCCCCCCATATGGAAACCTGGTTAACTGCGGAGGACCGTACCCCGTGCTCACCTCCCACACTTGAGCCCTATTTAATCTCAACCAGATCTCAACATCCTTAAAAGCCAGGGGCATATAAAGCTGACCGTGCACCTTCTCCCGGAACAGCTTATCGTACAATCTCCAGGTACCTGGGCATTCACAACTATGCATCTCGTTAATAAGGTGAAGATATTTCCATACGTCTATGATTGCGTCAGGTCTAGTTTCTAAATAACAAGCTGAAAAAACGCAATACCCTGTTAGCCAATTGGAAAAGTTTCTGTATGCATCCTCCCCCACTCCCCCTCGTGCGCACGCAGCTGCCAACTCCTTTTGGGTGACCTTTGTCAGCTCGAATATATCCACATAATGACCTTTCTTAATCTTGTGCCTCATGCTGCGCCTAACACCTATCAACAATGCCGTGTTTTCACATCTAACCAGGGGACCTCCTGCCGGTGTGGGAGAAATTGAAATCAGTCGATCTGCGCTCTTCCTCTTAGCTCCCCCGAAATGAGTGTTCAGAATTTTGATAAGCTTGCGCTGACCCTGCCTGGGGGAAGATGATGCTGACTCGTCACTAGTGGTAGATATGCTTGAACCGGACATGTATGTATTGCTTATCGTAGAACCATCGTACTCACCATCCGCTCCCTGCGCCTCCTGCAGAACGACTCCCGCTCCGCCCTCATCCCTCGAACCGCCTGGTTGAGACTCTTGCTGGACTGCCGCACACTCCGCCTCACCTCCCTGCTGGGACCGAGAAGGTGACCTGTCCATGCCCGCTGGAACAACTAAGGAAGACGACTGCGCCTGTGAAACTGGACGAGAAAACACGTTAGAATTCGGAGAAGGCAGATTACATAAAGGCTGAGGCAGGACCCCAGCCGGGGCCGGCACCGGGGTTGAGGCCGTGAGATGACCCAGAAAACCCGCTTGAGGGGGAGCCCTTTGATCCCCACCCCCTTGTTGGGAAACCGGGGGAAAAGGCGGAACCGTACCAGTAACGCCAAATATATTGCCCAAGGAGGGTTCAGGGTAAGCATGAAAGTGTTGCCCAGACAGAGGAGGGTAAGGGGCTGTCCACCTACTGCCCGTCCCTGATACGGGACCATAACCCCTAGGGGGGTATGGCAATGACCAAGAGGGGTCACTATCCCAGCTGTTCTGATTGATGGAACGTGGCTGGGAACGCCAGGTTTCACCCGGGTCCGGGACCTGGGAGCGGAAAGCCGCTGATTGTTCCATGGGAAACTGCTGGCAAGCCACTCCACTACCCCCAGGGGAAAACCTACCCGGGGGGGGACCTAATAAACCCGGGGCCTTGTTAGAGGAAAAACTGACCCCCGACTGAACCACAGCATCCATGGAGAAAAGAAGGGGGGAGGAAACAGGGGGAGGGGGGGGGGGAACACCGGCCAGGGGAAGGGGAAGGGGGGAAACCTGGGAACCATGACCCCGAAAAAAGGGGGGGGGAGGGGGCTCCTGAAGACCAAAGGGGGGGAATGGGGACTGATGCCCGACACTAAACCGCCCGGGGGGGGGGAGTATGAAGGACACCATGGTGAACCCCACCCTGCCCACTTTGACCCGGGGGAAGCAGGGGGTCCAAAATAACCGGACCAAGCCCTCTATATGGGGACCCCGGGTTCTGTTCCCTGCCAGGCATGGAGGATACCTCCTGGGCCTCAACACCCCCCTCAGTGCCCTCAGGACCCCTGGACACCGCCGCAGCGGATGAAATTAAAGATGGCCGCCGGGCGCCACCCAACACCCCGGGGGAAGGAGATCCCCTGCCCCGGGCTCTTCCAGCCTGCCTGACACGCTGAATAGCTCCGGACACGAGCGGCCTCGCCGCCCGCTCCGGAGCCCTGGACCTACGACCACATCTCGGGCCTGCCCCGCGAGATACTCTCGCGGCGGCCGAGACACGTGGTCTGCTGCCGACAGCGCCTCCCCTGCTCCGGCTGATCGCGCCAAGAGGACCCGGCGTCTCTAGCTGGTTTTGAGAGGAGGGGGGGGGGACGGAGGAGAGAGCAGGGCGATGGGCAGAAGTGGACACGGCCGTGAGAGGAGGGGGGGACCCGGCCAGCCTTGCTGGGGTGGATCTGGAGCGTCTAGGGCGGGATGAAGCCATACTGAGGGAGGAAATGTGGACAAGAATAAGGGGGAAGAGAGAGAAAGCAAAACGAGGAGAAAGGAAGGAGAAGCAAAGCAAAAGAAAAAGTGAGAAAGTAAATGAAACACAGTTAACAGAAACCAGAAAACACAGATACTGAGCCTGATGCTGCAGCTTCTCTCTCCGGATCCAGGAAACAGGAAGCTCTCTCCTTCTCACACTGCTTGATATATTCTTTCCACGACACTCCCACTTCCTTTCTAATTGGCTGATTACACTACAGCCTTAAAACCCCCCAGTGGTGAGTAACATTATCAGCTCACAACACATGATTTTAAACTCCTTCGGCTAATGGCCTCTCTCATAATTTTGGTACTCATTTTATAGTAAACTGATTTTTGTTATTCTCATCACTGATCTGCCAAGACAAAGGGATCCTCGTGGGCTAAACACTATAACAGGACCTAAGAGTGTACAAGGCTGGATAATAGATATGCCATGAAGAATAGTCATTTGATACCAGGTTCATTGTCAATATAGACTAGAATGGCTCCTCTTAAATGAAAGTGGATGTATGAGCATATGAGAAGTGCAATACATTTCATTACATATGGCACTAAAGACTATTTATTAAATGGTGAATTGCTCTATATCCGGTGAAAATATGTTTTTGCCAAAGATAGGGCTTCACTCTATGAGGCCCATTTATCAATCCTCTTTTTTCATTAAAATCCCCCGAAAACAGTTTTTTGGAGGATAGCCGCATATTTAAGGATCATGTCAATTTATAACTAGTGCACAGCAGCAAATATGGGAGATATCTGCTGCTATCCCTGGCTTTTCAAACGCAAATGCACTCCCCATAGAAACATTGCAGGGATGTTTGTGCGCAAGCCTGAGGTTTTTGAACGGAGCATGTGCACATTGCGATAGGGAATGAAAATAATTGTGTTTAAAATTCGGTGTTTGATAAATATTCACCTATCTCTATAAGGGGTCACTGCCAACAATAGCAATGCTATCTATTTTTTTTTTTTTTTTTTTATTAATATGTTGAACTGAAAGCCCAAGTCTGGGGATTGTCTGGTTGTTACCAGATTGAGAAATGTAAATCTAGACACACATGTATAAAACATGGGTGTATTAAACAAGCTGCATGCAGAGCCGGATTTAGACCTCATAGGGCCCTAGGCAGGATACTGTTTTTGGGCCCCCTCCCTGAAACAATCCATAGCACTATATTTTTGCAGCCTACCATATACCCCTATAGTTACGTAGAAGTGAAAGCATGTGCCGCCGCATGCCTACCATATACCCCTATAGTTAAGTAGACATAAAAGCATGTGCTGCCAAAGGAGGTGAGGGCGTGGCTTGCATCTTTGGGGGCGTACCTAACATGTGAAAAGAGCAAGGCCACCCTGCTGCAGAAAAAGGCACCCCTAAATAATTACCAAGCAGTCCCGTTTTTTTAAGTAGTTGGGTCAAAACAACTTAATAAATATTGAAGTCAGGGCAGAAATACTTACTTAAGTTGTTTGCAAAAATAATACGCATAAATCCAAGTATGTGCTCTTGTCACTTTTGTCCCTCTATCATCACACTGTGCCCCTTCATTGTCACTTTTGCCCCTTTGCCCCTTCACAATATCACATGTGCCCTTTCACCATCACCTCTGTGCCCATCACCATCACCACCTCTGTGCCCTTCACTATCACCACATCTGTGCCCTTCACCATCACCACTTCTGTGCCAATCACCATCACCACCTCTGTGCCCCTTCACCATCACCACCTCTGTGCCCTTCACCATCACCACTTCTGTGCCCCTTCACCATCACCACCTCTGTCCCTCCGTTGTTTTACTTACCTTTCTATTGCCTTTCTTCTCTGGCGCGCTGCTCCTCCTCGGTCAGTCCAAACAGATTTAAAAAAAAAAAAAAAAAGAGTCACGTGATCGCTCGTCGGGTCCCGGCAGCCTCTCCTCCTCTCTCTCTATCACTGAGACACTGAGAGGAGAAGAGGCTGCCGGGACCCGATTCGCGGCACCCCACCCCCCCCCCCCCTCCCCCAATTCGCGTAGTAGTTCATTTTGGAGATCAGTTCATTATGATCTAGTTCACTCAAAAGATTAGTTCAAAAGTTTATTTCATTTAGTTAATTATTTCACTGTCTGGAACACTGCTGAGAGAAGTGATTGGAAACAGATCTAGGGGTATGTGATGAAATGGGGTGCTACTGAACTGAGAACTTCGTATTCATCACCCGTTTCTCACAGTTTAATGTACTTTTTAATCCTTGGCCCAGTCTAAGTATATACATCACAGCATCGGTGTATTATTATTTCATGTTATAAGTACATTTTGCCCTTGCCATTACCTGCGATATTGTATGTAGTATAAATATAAAGAATATTGCCATACTGTGTGAAAATAACAGAACAGCAGCAGTCATTTTGCTTGTGTTAGCTAATGTAATTACCATTTGTCTCAAATGTCTATTGTATGAGGTGCAGCTGAGTTGTCTGAGTTAACTAGTTGGCAGCCCATGTTAATTAGCTAGGTAATCTGAGAGGTAATAAGGTTAGAACTTCTAAATGATATGCAATGTTCCTCCACAGTAATATATTGGTTGAAATAGCATGGGGAAATGTATCAATATGTATCAATATAAATGTAATTGTATGAAAAGTTATCACAGACTTATAATGTGTAACACTGCTGATATAATGTGTCAAAAGTCTTATTGTTTCATGTAAGCGTGCAGTGTCATTCCTTGATGTACTATTGTAACCCCATGTGTAGTGTATCCAGCCAAAACAGCTAATTGAGTCAAGCCATTCTATTGTATAAATAAGGTAACAGGGACAGTATGTCCACCAGCTAAATTGTCCACTGAGAGACCCCTTCTGTAGGGGGAGGTTTGAGACATTTGACCCTACTTCCTGTGTATACAGCAAAGAATATAGGGAGAGGAGAAAGCCAAGGGAGCTATTCTAGTTTGGAGGATCCTGGTGTACAAGACATCAGCGAAAAGGACTCTAGGCCAGGGATCGTGGTGCCGCTGGAAGAAACCCTACCAGGACAGGGTCGTTGTGAGCCAGTATCCCAGGCTGGGGGACACCATAACTGTTTTGCTAATCGGTAGTGGTAATATTGCGGGAGGATAAGACCTTGAAAGAGACAGAGACTATTACTTTGGAGTGCTGACTGCAAGAGGCTGCTGGAGGATACATGCTACCATTTACCCTGTAACTTGTGAACGTCTTGTGGTGTTGTGCTGTCATAATAAAGTCTTATTTTGTATATATTCTGGTCTACCCGAGTGAGTTAAATCCCACAGAGGGTAACTGCCATCCCAGCTAAGGGTGGTATCCTCACAGGGTATATTTACTAAAATGCGGATTTGAAAAAGTGGAGATGTTGCCTATAGCAACCAATCATATTCTAGTTATCAATTGTTTAGTACATTCTTCAAAAAGACAGCTAGAATCTGATTGGTTGCTATAAGCAATATCTCCACTTTTTCAAACCCACAGTTTAGTAAATATACCCCCTAGTATACTACACATACATAGGTATGTCTACTACTAGCTCATCGGGTGAGTTATAGTCCTGTTAAAATTATCAGATATGTTTAATATGTCTGATCATTTTTAATATTTTAAAAGGGCAATCACAACAAACTAGTAGTGACATGTTGTGCTCTGCAAAGTTAACTACATTTTCATTATTATTTTGTACTTCCATAGTATGCAAATATATAAAGAGTCACTTTTTTTTTTTGCTTTCAAAATACAGTAATTAGAAAAAAAAACCCTTTCCTTCATCATCATCAACATTTATTTATATAGCGCCAGCAAATTCCGTAGCGCTTTACAATTGGGAACAAACATTGATAAGACAATACTGGGTAATACATACAGACAGAGAGGTAAGAGAACCCTGCTCGCAAGCTTACAATCTATATGGGAGTTAGAAACACAAGGGCATGTGCTACATCATATTGCACAATGGACCAGCTAGAACGCAAAGGTAAAAGTATTGAGTGGGCTGTGTGTGTAGCAGTGTTGGTCAGAGGGTTGTTGTCTTGCGTTAGCAGTGTAGAGGATGGTAATAGGGTAATCTAGGGAAATTAAGATGGTGGTTGAGGAATATCATAACCTTGTCTGAAGAGGTGGGTTTTCAGTGAACGCTTGAAGGTTTGAAGACTATAGGAAAGTCTTATTGTGCGTGGGAGGGAATTCCACAAAGTGGGTGCAGCCCAGAAAAAATCCTGTAACCGAGAATGGGAGGATGTGAAGAGAGTGGAAGAGAGAGACGTAGATCTTGTGCAGAACAGAGGTGTCGAGTAGGGAGGTATTTCGAGACCAGTGAGGAGATGTATGTCGGTGCAATTTTGTTGATGGCCTTGTATGTTAGTAGAAGAATTTTATATTGGATTCGTTGAAATACAGGCAGCCAATGTAGAGACTGACAGAGTGGCTCAGCAGAGGAAAAACGGTTAGTAAGGAAAATCAATCTAGCCGCTGCGTGCAAAATAGATTGTAGGGGTTCAAGTCTGACTTTAGGAAGACCAGTAAGGAGGGAATTGCAAAAGTCGATGCGGGAGATGATGAGTGCATGAATTAAGGTTTTTGCGGTGTCTTGTGTCAGATATGTGCGTATTCTGGAAATGTTCTTTAGGTGTATGTAACATGATTTAGATATAGAGTTGATGTGGGGAATAAACGACAGTTGTGAATCAAGGATTACACCTAGGCAATGAGCTTGCGGGGTGGGATTTATGGTCATGTTATCAACAGAAATAGAAATGTCAGGCAGGAAGCTTCTGTTTTTGGGTGGGAATATTATTAATTTAGTTTTTGAAAGATTGAGTTTGAGTTGGCGAGAAGACATCCAAGATGAAATGGCAGAAAGACAGTCAGTAACGCGAGACAACACAGATGGTGAAAGATCAGGAGAGGATAGATAAATTTGTGTATCATCCGCATAGAGATGATACTGAAATCCAAAGGAGCTTATTAGTTTTCCAAGAGAAGTGATGTAGATAGAGAATAGCAGAGGACCTAGGACTGAGCCTTGTGGTACTCCAACTGATAAAGGAAGCGGAGCAGAGGTGGCCCCAGAGAAATTAACACTGAAAGAGCGATTAGATAGGTAGGATGAGAACCAGGGTAGGACAGTGCCTTCAAGACCTAGGGATTGTAGCGTTTGTATGAGGAGAGAGTGGTCAACAGTGTCAAATGCAGCAGAGAGATCCAGGAGAATTAGAAGAGAGTAATGGTTATTATTTTTTGCTGTGATCAAATCATTGACAACCTTGGTCAGTGCAGTCTCTGTGGAGTGTTGAGCGAGAAAGCCTGACTGAAGAGGATCCAGCAGGTTGTTTGCTGTAAGAAAGTGTGTGAGGCGAGTGTAGGCAATTCTCTCAAGAAGCTTGGAGGGGCATGGGAGCTGGGGCGGTAATTTACGAGAGAGTTAGGGTCAGAATTCTGTTTTTTAAAATGGGAGTAATCACTGCATGCTTGATTCCTTTGTAGCACCTCTGACACTCTCTCTTCATTTGATGCCACAAATGAAGAGAGAGTGTCAGAGGTGCTACAAAGGAATTGAGCTGTATGCTTGTCGAGGGAGATGATACCATTTCAAGCCTGATCTTATCAATTTTGTCCTTTGACCCAATCTTATTTTTGATTGGTTGGTATGGGTGGAATAAACAGAACTACAGTATATAGCATACAGCACTGTTTCTTGAGCGGACAGGGAAGGTATCTTGTGACTTGTGAGCTAAATGATGTAGAAGAAGTAGATAACCTAGTGAGCTAATATACTAGGAGAATGAATCATGACAATCTGGTTCTAGTTCAATCAGCTCCACACAGTGCAAATGTTTGAATGCAGCAGTGCCACACGTGGTAGTTAGAGGTACTGGCTCACAATGAGATGTATGAGAGAGCTGATGGAGAGTGAATCATGTGACTTGTGAACAGGGCCCGAGTAAGGGTCACAGCTGCCCTAGGCTAATACACCGGTTACATCATTCTGACCATATAAAACAACCCCCTAGTACCGGCATAGACAATAAAATATATGAAAATTATTTACAATTATATACTAATATCTACCAGCCCTGACTGTCTAGTATTTAGCATTCTAGTCACCACCACACAATACAGAGATCATGCCCCACACAAGCTATTTAATTAGCTCCCCCACCAGCCACGACACCCCCCCAGCCATTTTTATCAACCACCACAAGAAGGATTATGACCCCCACCATCCATTTCATTACCCACCCAACCACTCATTCGCTCACCCCCCCAGTCACTTCATTAACCTCCCCCCTCAGTCATTTAATTAAACCCGCCAGTTACTTCATTAACCTTTCCCAGTCAATTCATTAACTCACCCCAACCATCAAGCAGTTTCCAGTTATTCCCCCCCGTTATCTCTCTCTTCTTCCCTCCTGATATTTAAATAGAAGCCTTGAAATCTTCTGCTCCTCTTCTCTCTGGCCAGTATGTCTTCTTGACAGGGAGCTACTAGCACATCCCATGATGTTAGCTGCCCTGTCAGTGCAGGCTCAGTGATTAATGTGGTCACACGAGATGTGATAATATCACGTGACCACACTAAGCTTAGCACTGTCAGCCCACACTGACAGGGCAGCTAACCGCATCGGATGTGTTGTTAGCTGCCTGCATCAGCCTAATTGGACGCTGTGACAGTCGGGGCTGCTCCCCCCCCCCCCCCCCCCGATCACTGAGGAGGCGATCACCCACATTTTAAGGGCAAAACAAAAAATATAATACATTTAAAAAAAAAAAATGTTAAAGAGTGCCTGCCAGCGTTGCAGCCCTCCGTAAACCCAGCACCCCAGGCTGCAGCCTGATGGCTGATCAGGCCCTGCTTGTGAACTAAATGAACTACTAATCCAGGAAAATGACTCGTCCCACACAATGTCTGAGCATAGCGGCGCCACCTGTAGTAGTTTAGAGGTAATGACCATTGAGTATTGCTGGAGAAAGCTGAATAGCATTGTAGCTATTCCCCTTCAAACCCAGTAGCATATTTAGCACAGATGGGGAGTGTAGGGCAAGGGGCATCCAGGACCCAGTACCAAAGCCAGCATCATGAGTTTGGACCTCTGGACTAATAGGACAGTGATTTTTATCAAAAAAGGTGAGTAGTATGAACATACACAAGCACAGACACTCATCATAATCTATTTATATAGCACCACTAATTCCATAGTGCTGTACAGAGAACTCACTCACATCAGTTCATGCCCTCATTGGAGCTTACAGTCTAAATTCCCTAACATACTTTCATACATAGAGAGAGGTCAATTTAATAGCAGCCAATTAAGCTGACCCCGTAATAATGTTCATTTCTATGGGGAGACCTGTCACGGTTGAAATGTGCCATTGCTCCCAAAGTGTACTCCTCTCACGCCAAGTTTTAAACTAGTAAGTTAGTGACTCTGGTTTTATGTCCTGTTTTATTTCTGAAACTTATTTGTGCAACTTATTTTGTATGTCTTGTTATTAACTGTTTTGTAATTAAGCCTTGAAAACATTTTTTGGATTAATTACATTTAATCTAGCATATTCTCAGTGATTCTTTGTGAATTTACGAAGGCAAGTGAGGCTCATGCTACATGTGTATGTGATTTAAGTGTGTAATATTAATACGTGGTTTTGGTGAATGCAAGGACTCCATAGTAAATCCTTTGTATTGGCAGAAAAGGTGTTGTCATTGCTAAGTGACTAAGGTGACGTCAGTCACGGCCAGCTGTTTTAGATTGATGCATCTGAGAAAGACTGGGCATTCGTGACAATTTATAAGAGGGTGCAGGTTGTGGCTAATTAAAAAAAGGAAAGCATACACATGGCGAAATATGAAATGGGTAGAACAGGAGGACAAGAAAGTGCTAAACTAGAGTGAGGGTGTAACTGCACACAGTGAGCAGGAAAGAACAGAGTCTGCAAACTGGAGGAAGGGTAGGAAACAAGTAGAAAGGATTGCAAAATAGATACCAGCAATTGCCCACCCACAACAGCATAAAAACTTAAGAGGCAGCATCTGCCTAGACTCTCAATGTATGCCACCCCATCCAATAGTACATACCCCTCTCCAACATATCCTCTGCCATTGCTGATGCCAGTCGGGCATCGCCAAGCATCACTGGACAAATTGGGTGGTCATTCCCAGCAATGATGAAGCCTGCAGCCGTCATCTTTTTGCGGAACTTGACATCAGTTACATGCAGAAATTAAAGTGAAATAACAAATATTCAAATGTAAATCACATATTTTGATTACACAAACATAATGCCATATTCCGGTATAAGAAACAATGAGCTCAAACATTTTATATCTGTGTAGGACAATACAAAACCCAACAAACTACCTATTCTGGTTTCCCACAGCTTTATATATCAGCAGCAGCTATTTACATAGTGCCACCAATTCCGCAGCGCTGCACAGAGAACTCACTCATATCAGTCCCTACTCCATGGGAGCTTACAGTCTAAATTCCCTAACATACATTCATACAGAGAGAGGTCAATTTAATAGCAGCCAATTAAGCTACCAGTTTGCTTTTGGAGTGTGGTAGGAAACCGGAGCACTCGGAGAAAAACCATGCAAATACAGGGAGAACATACAAACTCCACACAGATAAGGCCATGGTCAGGAATCTCCTGACCCCAGTGCTGTGAGCAGGACCGGATTATCCCGAGGTCTAACTGGGCTAAAGCCCAGGGGCCTCGGGCATCCAGGAGGCCCTTCACAGAGCTCAGCAGCTTTATTGATCGGAGTGGGGGCGCCCCCGGCCCAATCAATACTGCAGAGCCGGTCATTGTTGTCCTTCCGCGGCGTGCTGTAATCGCCATACTGAGGACCCTACTGGGGCCTCCATACTAAGGAATGGAGGCGCCTTAGCCCAGGGGCCTCCATTCCCTTAATCCGGCCCTGCCTGTGAGGCAGAAGTGCTAATCACTAAACCACCATGCTGCCCACAACATTCTTACTCTAGCTCTTATTTTGGCTAGTCAGTGCAATTTCAGATTTTTTTTCTTAAATTAGGTTTGTATTTCATGAACTGTGTTGTGATTTCTACTTTCCTTTTACAGCATTAGAAACTAAAGAGCCAGTGTGAGTGAGACTGTTGGAGCTGCTGCGCTTTATCTCTGTCTAACTCTTCCCACTTGTTTTATTTTTCCTGATGAACTAATCTTTGCCAGAGGTGTGAACTACATGAGTTTGTTCACTTTGAAGATTAGTTCATTTTGAGCTGATAATCATGCACTATCCATCACTAATTACAATATATGAAGCAATGAACACATTTCCCCACAAGAGGGCACCAGCTGCACAATAAATCAGATATTGGGTAGCAGCAGCTATTTATAAGCCTTAATCATACACTTTGTCAGTATAGCAACAGGGGACGAACTAAAACCACTTACATGAAGCGTTTGTTTAACTTTCAGAATAAAACAACATGCATCCTTCATTAGTACATAGAAAAACAATATATTTTTCATTAGTGGTGCAGACGTCGTAATTAGTAACACATTACTTTAATATGTAACTCCCAGAATATGTTCAAGTCCTTCTTTCCAACAGGGGGCCACCTCTAGTTCACTTTCATAAGTTATTATGCCGCTTTGACCGCTCAGGCCACACGATGATAACACTGCCGACACAGCTTTAAAAACAAACCTGCAGCTTCCCAAATTCTATTTAGTGTACGGAGGTTTCTTTAGGTGGCCATTTTTTTCGGAGACACCGATTCATTTTGAAATGTAATTTAAAAAAAAAGCCACACTAAAATGGCGGCTACAGTGCAGACGTAAAGTAGTAAAACTCTATTTGTTCTCTACTTAATGGTTTAGTTTGCAGTGTGGTGCAGGTAGGTAATAGCTACTTAATATTGTAGATTATACGCGATGAGGGCTTGGTGCAGCCTGGCTGATTATTAACTCCTTTTCTGCTGAAGACAAAGACATGTAATATGTTCACATTTCTATTTTTAAAAATATTTCTGTAGTTGTTGCATAGATTGTTCATGTGTGCCATGTGTATTTGCTTCCAGACTTCTAGTTGTTACATCCTCTCAGCATCAGTTATCCTGTATATTATTGAGAATGATAGACATTTATGAAAACTGTGCCACGTGTACCTATACCAATTGAGACTTTACCCATAGCAATCAATCCTGTTTTTTTTTATTTCTCCAGTATAAGTTATACAATTTGACAAACATCTGATTGGTGGCTATGGGCAACAACACCTTTTCTACACTGTTACCTGTAGAACAATTTTCTGAAATGTTCCTCCAATAATTTAAAGCTACTAAAAGTCACTTTGTAAATTCCAATATTATTGTGTTAATTGTCATGTCTGCTTCTCAGGAGTCTCATGCCTGTATAGTATAATATAATTGTATTATGCCTGGTGGACATGTTGGTCAAGTGTAAAGCTTTCATCTGCAGCACCCAGCTTTATGCCTCTGGTCTGACTTATTCTCTGCTTTGTTATATGGCAGAGAACAAGAATGAACAAGGGGAACCAGCATCTGCATTAGAGATCTCCTCTGTACAACACAGGGAGGTCACGCTACACATCCAGTAAGAGGGAGTGCAGTGTATTCTGTACCACGTGGTCTCCCTCCTTCCTCTGCGGACTAAAGGAAAGTAATTTTTATGCTGTTATTAGGTTAACTAGATTAGCCAATGAGTGAAGGTTGGTGGGGGGAGTTTTGGCGTACATGTTAGATCTAACAGCTTGTGGAAGGCCTGAAGGCATGTGAGATAATTTTATGGCAAGTAGTGGTCTGAGTGGCATGGTGGTATTTTGCAGCATGTGGGGATGCTGAGGTAGTTTTGGGGCAGTTTTTTATTTGAATTAAGGGTAATGTGTGCCATTTTGAAGGTTGGAGGATTGCACATACGGTCTTTAAGTATAACTGGTTACCCATCTTTGGCATTCAATGTAGTAGAATTTATGAATTGTTATGTCCAGTGGTCATGTTGGGGACTTGCAGTTTTTCTATTCCTGTACAGAGTGTAATAAAATTATTTTCTGGTTAGATGCCAAGAAACAATTGTAAAAAGAGCACCTATTGTCTCAAAGGCAGCTTTAGCTTCTACATGACTATCCAGAGCTATGATGTTCTGGATTAAACCTAAAGATGAAGTTCTGTTCAGAGGGTCCCCAGATAAACTGTCAATTATTTCCCTTGGTAGACATGTATTGCTATTGCTTTTATTTCTGAGGCACCCATTGATTCTACAAGAGTATGGGTCTTTTTCTAATCTAGCTTCAAGAATGGCAGTTTGGTTGTGATAGCAGCAGGTGACACTCTCAAAGCATAACATTTGTTTCTTGTTTGGTCCTTAATTGATTGCCAGGAAACTACATTTCTATCCTAAACCACAGAAGAAGGAGACAGGGTTCCAGCTAAAGGTCTATTTCTAAGGATGAGAGAGACAAATAGACCAGGCTAGCCATATTATTGCAAAACCTGGAAGACAGCAAATAAATTATTTTCAAAGGGATGGGGGTGGGGTGGATTAGTCCACTTCAAGTACCTCTCCAGAAGTGTATAAAAAGCCCTGAAAAACTTTATTAAAACTTATTAAGGAAATGTGGTCCAACAGGTTTCAGAGTAAGTATCGGAGAAGAAGAAATAATACATGTATTCGTTCCCCTGTTCCTAATATGGAAAACATCAGGAGATTTTTGAGCTATACTAGGTCTTCATTTCCTGAAATTTCAGATAACAAGCTCCTTCAAAATAAAATGTCTGGTAAGTCAAGCACTGGATTAGTGTGATAGGCATTTCTGAGATATATCTTGGCGAGCCAATCTCCCCATACTCCTATTTCAAGAGCACAGTAGATTTCTCAGGTTCCAAGCACTGGACAGGACAATGTCCTCTTGTCTGGACTGGCAACCTCCCCAAGCATCTTCACCAATGTTTTTGTAATAGTACGAAGTCATCTCAGACAACAAGGGCTCTACATTCTTGCCCAAACTTAGGAATCCCTATCAAGTAACATTAAAATAGCTCTGGACTGTCTTCTGAACTTTGAATAGGTACTCAACATTGTCTTGCCAGCTTTCCTCACTAACCATAAGAATTGTGAGCGGTAAGTATAGCATAAGGCCAGCTTCATAAGAACTTTATAAATGTTCTTAAAAAGAAAAGAGAACATAAGTCAATCTGACTCACTATACTTTGTTTGGATTATTTTTTTGAACGCTGCTGTCCTATCCTAGAACAGTTGCCCATTAGATTTCTACCTGCATTAAGATGTTGTAGCCTCCAAAAAGCAGTGCCTGAACCATTGATGATAAAATCTCGATAAATAGTCAAGACCTTGTGGTCATCTGCTGTGAGAGCCTCATTTAAAGAACTGTGCAGAACAACAGTTTGGACTTCTATTAATACATTAGCTACACATCGCAAGTTAGATGTTCTTCTCTATCCGATTCACAGTGAAAGTCTTGTCTGCAGTTTGTGTTTCTAAATAAATATCATTGCATCCCTCCCTAACTATTAACTGCTAGGGTATTACCCTTCGTTGTCCCACTGCCATGTCAGAAAATGGAAAATATTTGTCAGATTTGTAAATTTGTATTCATTGGCTGTAGACATAGCAGTCGGGCAAGCCCACCATTCTTATTAGCTGGAATAAACCTACTGGTAAAGTGAATGCAGGAGGTTCCTTTATGCACTGCCCAGCAATTTATTGTCCACCTGCAGGACAGAAAGTCCCACTGCTATGTCAACAGTGCAGGAAAAGACAATTACAGTAAATCTAACATCAATTTTCCATTTGTATGACCATGTCCATTGATCAGGTCACAGTGGGTAGTATTCTATATCAGAAGAAAGTGTAACAGCGTGGTATATTGTTCATGTTCAGTTGTCAGGTCGTATTTGGTATATAAGTGTCTAATGTTTGTGGCATTTTATAAAATCTAATTCCAAAGCCAAGTATGCTGTGTCTGATGTTACATTTATAGCTAAATCTGATTTACATGTATTCTGCAATAGTGATATCTAATAATGACAAAATGAAAAAATTTTTTTTTTTGCCATATTAAGTTAATTATTCGTTTTTTGATAGGTACCCATTAAGAGTCAATTTTTATAAAACCAATTTCTTCTTTCCAACACTGACTCAGATTGTCTCTTTTTTTTAATTTTTTTTTAGGATGGATGGGCACGGAGAAGGTTCCACTCCTGCTAAAAAGCACAAGAAAAAAGTCCCAGGATGTGATACAGTAAAAATAAGAAAGGAAAAAAAAGGTGAGAGATGTAACATAATATTATTGAATAAAAATAATTAAATAGCTGTTATAAATAGATAGTAACTGAGTAGGTGGA
Organism: Mixophyes fleayi; assembly: GCF_038048845.1. Lineage (NCBI taxonomy): Eukaryota > Metazoa > Chordata > Amphibia > Anura > Limnodynastidae > Mixophyes > Mixophyes fleayi. The sequence goes on from NC_134409.1 coordinate 97,231,218, forward strand.
ACTTTTAAGTTGGGATACACTACATCTGATTTCATATACGTTTACTGTTTGTTGTCTTTATATGCGCCCTGTTTTTATTTATATTTTTGTATAATGGATGGAATAAATAAAAGATAATAATAATACAGTGTTGTTACTATGATGTGATGGAATTTCCTGACCTCTCAGTTTGGGCTAACTCCCTGATATGTTTCATTTTTCTGTGTTTTGCCTTTGTTAAGTACATTACGTAATGAACTTGTTGGCTGTTCACATTTCAACTTTGATCATAGGTAATATTACAATATTTTACATATTCTGCCTAACTGGCTGTGAAGGTTGAGTGTTATAATGCTGTATGTTGGGCATATGTGAAGAAATAATCTGGATTTCACATTTTAATCGTATTAAAGGTACCAGTGTTCTCTACAGGACCTATTTCCCGGGTGCTCACACGGGTGTTCTTACTTGTCATCCGGCTCTTGGAGTCCTGGTATAATAAAAGAAACCATTGTTTATCCTGTTATAATAAGCACTGTGTGAGCAGTCTGACCAGTCCAGGCAGCCAGAGGTTCAGGTGCCAGGCATGGAAAAAATGAGTTAATTTAAAAAAAAAAAAAAAGTGTGTCCAGACCAGCCAGCAATCAGACAATAACTGCAAGAGTCTTTATAAGTGGGGGCAATAAACGCAAGAGCCTTTATAAGTGGGGGCAATAAACGCAAGAGCCTTTATAAGTGGGGGCAATAAACGCAAGAGCCTTTATAAGTGACATAAGTGGGGGCAATAACCCCCAACATTTTTTTTCTTTATTATTATTGCGATTTATGACACTGCCCTCACCCGGCTACTACTTAGTGACACCCGGCTGACAACATTTGTTGAGGAGAACACTGGATACTATAAGGTAACATCCAGACAGACATTTTTGTTACAGTGCTTTAGATACTTCCTGCTCCTAAAATGCCCCTTTACTCACTTGAATGGATATCAAAAGAAAGATTCTCAGAAAGTGTATATCAGGGGTTTTCTTTAGAAAACACTATGTACACATATAAACCATGATTGCTGCATTCTTTCCCAGGGCCCTGGAGATGGCAGAGCCAGTCTGTATGTAGCCTAACCTTCACCTCCACACTAGTGTGGGTTTCTACACCAGCAGGAATTTGTTACATTGCTGAATAAGCTGCTGGGTGTTGGTGAGGGAGATGAGATATTTATTGGTGTTTGATCAATTTAACATTGTGCATGTATTTTATATATGTTTCTACTTCATCACTAGAAAATCCTACATCAGATGTTGTCCCCAAATCAGGATCTTACAAGAGGCAGAGAATAAAGAAAGAAGCAACTGCAGAGCAATCTGAAGAGCAGAACACTGAGGACATATCTACAAATCTAAAACCTGACAAATGTGAGTCTGAAGACAATGTTCATCATCATTATCAACATTTATTTGTGTAGCACCAGCACATTCCGTAGCGCTGTACAATTGGGAACAAACACAGTAATAATCAAATAATCAAACTAGATGGAGTACAAAAAGAATATATATGGAGGCGTACAGAAACATACAATCCATCCAAGCAGGTATTAGTGTTTGTGGGGAGGTGATGATGGAGAAATATGATCTGCGGGACTGACACAGGGTCACTCCCTGTTACCCTCCTAATTAAAGTGAATGTTTCTCTCCACATTGACTGTAGGACCAGACAGCTCTAGAACATATACTGTATATTCTGTTTCCCTCATTGTTCCACTTGTGTCATCAGAACTTATTTAGGTGGTGCCTGTTCAGGGCTTATTCTTTATTTACAAGTTTACACAGCATCTCAGAGTGGTTAATCATCTAGAGAAGTATTGGAAATTTCTGACAATATGTACCCTTAGAATTTTGTGATGTGATTTTTTTTTTATGTGATTTTTGTTAATAAAAGTGTGGTAGGTATATTTAGGGTGTTATTGAAGAGGGAGAGATTTTGTAGCCAGTGCCTGTATTTATAAAAAAAAAAATCTTGGTTTGGGTTCTGAAAATTGTGCTTGGATCTGTGCAAAAGAAAGTAGATTTGGGTCAGGCAGATTATCATGATCATCATCACTATTTATTTATATAGCGCCACTAATTCAGCAGCGCTGTACAGAGAACTCGCTCACATTAGTCCCTGCCCCATTGGGGCTTACAGTCTAAGTTTCCTAATGCACGTGCACACAGACTAGGGTCAATTTGTTAGCAGCCAATTAACCTACTAGTACGTGTTTGGATTGTGATTCCTCTGGCATGCCATGAAGTTAGGTTGTTAAGAACAAGCCTGTTTACATACCAGTTATTCAAATACCTTTTCTCGGTACCAGTGGACTTTACTGGATTGCGGAATGGGGAGATACACTGATGGAGGAGTCTGTATTTTATTTCTCAGCAGTGCAGTAGAAGGGAGATGTCTGGGAGAGAAATATTTTATTCCTTATATTTTTTGTTTGCACCTTCTTTTTTTTTTTTAGTCTTTATTTTGAATGGTCAAGCAATACAAGGCATACAAGATACGAGATCTGAAAGCTACAGTGTGTACATAGAAAGACATTTACATTGTAATGAAATCCAGGAACGACATCCACAGGGAACTTAAGATGTAAACTGACCAGTTTTTTATGTTATTTCTTGCTTTACCTTACATAGAGCGGACAATATAAAAATAGTTTGAGGGGGGGGGGGGGGGGGGGGAGAGTGTAAGATGGGGGATAAGAAGGGGGAGGGAGGAAGGGAGACCACAAAAGCTAGTCAAGAGTGTGGTCAGAAAGAAGACAGTGAGAATGTGTTAGACGGTCACAGGCTGGTAGAGCAGGAGCAGGGTCCCAGTCGCCACACATGGGCCACCGCGAGGATATTAAGTGTCAGAGGGAAACGCGCTCACCGCCATTTGCCATGGAGCCCAAACTTGGTTGACAGCGTAACCTCTGTCGTGTAAGTGGTAGGTAATCTCTTCCATTGCTGCCACATGCCAAATTTGTTTTTTAAGGGCCAGAAAAGATGGAGAAGAACTGCGCTTCCAGTTGAGGGCAATAAGAGATTTGGCGGCTGTGAGGATGTGTGCTGTCAATTTTTTGGAGACTTTATCAAGATCCGGGGGAGGGTAACGAAGGAGAAAGATCCAAGGGTCCTTCGCAACAGGAGTCTCAAATAAGGTATTGATAAAGCCATGGATCGCATCCCAGAAGGGAGCGATAATTGGACAAGTCCACCAGATATGTATCATAGAACCCCTGTGGCCACAACCCCGCCAGCAGTCAGGCGACGAGGAGGGGAACATTGTATAAAGTCGGGTGGGGGTATAGTACCAGCGATAGTAAATTTTATAGGATGTTTCTTTTAGTCTGGTCGATATAGAGCTTTTGGCTATCCCCAGTCTCATGTCCTCCCAGGCCTCCTCATCCGGCGGAGGGCTGAGATCTCTCTCCCATTCAACCTCATGGGGGAGCTGAGGGTGAAGAGTGGAGTCAAGAAAGATACTATAAAGCTGTGATATCATACCTTTAGACATGGGGTGGAGTTTGCATAGGTTCTCAAATGGAGTGAGGGGACGCGTTTGCACCTTTTTAATGCTGTTGTTGTGTAGTAAGTGTTTTTATTTTCTCCTTACAAGATTTTTGTTAGTGTTTACTGTGGCTGCTTTGTTCTTCCGCTCATACATGTCCCCCAAAAATGTCTAAACCAAATATGGAATTATATTAAAGGACATTTCAACCCAAATAACACATTTTGACACAATATTGTCTGTTATCACTTAATAGTATTTTTTATTTTTTTATTGCACCTCCCCCTTGTTGTAATTCATTTGATCAACTGCATTAAAAAACAAACATTTTGGGTGATAGGGAAGTTGATATGTGGATCCCCTGTGCCCATTTAGTGGATAGATACCGTAGCTGTACACTAAATGCTATAATGTGCATGTACACATCAGCTCCTCACTCGGCAGTAGTGAGCCAATAGTTAACAGCAGATGGGATGTGACAGGACACAGTTCCTACGTGCTAAATGATGTTCCATCGTGTTCCAGATTCACTTTAGCCCTGTTGGATCACTTTGCAGCTGCTATTTCAACCACAGAAAGTCGGTATTGATGGCTTATATGTGGAGCTGCAAGTTCACTGTCCAATGGCATTGATAGTGCAACCAAGGGCGTATGGAGGCCTCACTTTCACTCACCCCAAGTTTAGCAGCTGATGATTTAGTGATGTCTATGTATCTGGTCTGCCACTGGTTACCATCACGCACAGTCCTTTGGTGTTCTGCCTTGTTTCATCTGCCTCCTCCTTCCACTTTATTGTCTGCCCCTCCCGGCCAGTGGTTACATCAAAAGAAAGGTGAGACATGTTTAGCAAACTTGTAATTATAGGTTTTGTGGAGGAATGAGAATGTAACTGAATAACGTGTAGAGTAGATGTAATGACAGAAGAAAAACAATTCTCTTATACACCTTCCCACATACTATATTTTCAATGTAAATTTATGGAAATAGCCTTTTGTTGATTACACTTTTTGTTTTTTGTTTTCAACAAATCCTTTTATTGAGATTCTATTATCATATTACTAACTTTTGGGTTGGTGCACTACAGGTTGCAGCGGGCCCTGGGTGCCAGGACGTGCTGGCGCTTGTGGTTCCCCAGGTGCCACAATGTCCTTGTTGCCATGGGTATGCTGTTGCTTGTACTAGTACAAGCACCAGCATGCCCAGATTGTTAATGGCAACCTGGGCGTGCACGGTCCTGTATTGTACCAACTCAAAATAGTGTCTTTCTCACATTCACATATAACACTTTTATTACCCCACACCCGTGCCCAGAGGTGTGGGAAGAGCCCTTGTACTTTCGGCATGGGGCTGGGTACCATTAGAGAGGGGGCCCACATTTTTTTGTGTTGACCAGTCTGGGTCTGAGTGTCATTATGTCAGGGATATCACACTGCAGGTTCCCTGCTATAGTGACCCACATGCATTGCTTATTTAATGTCGACAATCACACTGTTGGCATTTTCTTAGTGTAGGTCAAATGGAATTGTTGGCATTTATCCTGTCAGTATTTTAGTGTCTGTATTTCTTCTGTTTGGATTTTGTACCCAACCTATCTAAATTAGCTTCCAGTTTCTTAGGTTTGTTTTAGTCCAAAGAGTGTGTGAATACTAGGATGTATTCATCAACAGTCATGCACTCATTTGTGGTTGGTCTATAGATGAGAACAAACCGAAGGTCTACTGGTACCTTGTACAGACACTTAGGGCTAGATTTACTAAGCTGCGGGTTTGAAAAAGTGGGCATGTTGCCTATAGCAACCAATCAGAGTCTAGCTGTCATTTTGTAGAAGGTACTAATAAAATGAAAGCTAGAATCTGATTGGTTGCTATAGGCAACATCTCCACTTTTTCAAACCCGCAGCTTAGTAAATCTAGCCCCAAGTCTAGAGCAGGGAGATCGGACTCTGAAGCGGTAGTGTAGTACAGAGAGGCAAAGCAGGATTTAATTAGCTGAAGTGGTACAGCACACAAAGAAGAATCGGTGCAACACCGGGTCGGATACACTGAAGAAACATCACACACAGGAGAGTCGCTGCTTCCTTCAAGCAAGTCACAAACCCAAGAAAGTAGATCTACTGCAGCAAGTGTTTGAAATTGTGCTCCAGTCAGTACCAATAAATACAACATAAATATTTCTCTTAACCCCGGTAGTACGCAGAGAATCCACATAGAGTGAGAGATATCTCTCTGACCTGACAAGTAATTTTATATGCAATTAACCTGCTGTAATTTCTGGAGGCGAGGAAGTTGGCTGGCTCTCACGCAGAACATGAATTACACAACTGCCAATATGCATTTCTTAATTAAAAAATATTTGTTTATTGAAAGTTATAAACTTAAGTTTTCATTTTTTATGAATCAGCCAGTGGTCAAAGTGGAAATTTAGAAGTGGCAGTATGAAAATGTAACTGAATGGGCACCTAGCCCCTGAAGCTATAGGTAATCTAATAGGTTTAAATTCATTTATCCCTAATTTTTACATGCATTTTAAAACTATTTATACTATAGTAGAATACATAGATATAGTGACTGAAAATGATCCACTCTGTGTCCCCCACCTCTCCCATGTCTCGCACACACAATGGGACATATAGACATATACAGACACACACATGTAACAGGGATCTTGCTCTATTACTAGGTAAAATGTTTACCTGCCTCGATAATATCAAGCATTACATGCACAAATAGAAAAGAAAAAGGGATTGTCCTTTCCTGGGGCACTCCTGTTATTGGGGTTCAAATAAAAAAAGGATTATATCCAATTTGTTATGAGAATACAATATAGGACATTTTTTTTTTATTATTTTTTTAAAAAAGTCCCCTAAGAAGAGACTACTTCTGTACTAATGAATCTAAAGTTGGTGCATAAAATTTCTTTATAATTCATAAAGAGTTCTAGGATACTGCAGCACCAAACAGTCTGACACTTTACAATTCTAAATCTGCATTAATATTAAATAAAAATAGTATGGGATGAAAAGGGTAAAAAGCCAAATAGTATAGACAAGTGTGGTACTGTAAATGTATTTAACACTTTAAAGGGTGTTCATTTTATTGTTAATGTTTTTACAGAATGGTCCCTGAATATTATTTATCAAAAAATAGTCAGTGGTGTTTGTCATCTTAAATCTTAACAAGAATTCTGTTGCCCTTAAGAGCCTCCATAGAGTAGATTCTCTAGCAGTCATATAATTATCTCATTTATGTAACATAAAATATATCCTAAAGAGCATAATTAGAGTACAATCCTATGAAGATCCAAACTAGTCTCCAATTACAATATAAAATGTCATATTAATTCTTACATTTTAATAGTCATATAACCAGTAAATCTTGTTATTACTCATTAACTATTATTAATATATAGTGCAGGCCAGTCCGCCTGTGGCTTTCCAGGTATTACAAAACTACAAGTCCCAGAATGCCCTGCCACCTATCGGCTGGCTATCTATTGGCAAAGTATTCTGAGGCTTGTAGTTTCACAACACCTAGATAGACGCAGCTTTCCAAAGCCTGATATCCATAGTAGAATTAAGAGGTTTAAATCTTAACGGAGATCGTTTATATTTTAACATGCAGCATGCCTGTGAAAATAACTTGTAGATTTTCCATTCACCAGTGTATGTAAGTAAACTACTGGTAGCCTTTTCATTTAAATATATACATATTATTATTATTATTATTATTATTATTATTATTATTATTATTATTATTATTAATAATATTAGCTAAATCTTCAGGTTTGCTGCTTTTTCATACATAGTGAAATGTGCTGCTGCTGTGATCTTTCTTATGCCGCTTTGACCTACCGCTGTATACCGGTTCACTTTGACCACTGGAATCCCTTGTAAAGGTCTTATGAACACACATTTTTCTTCCTTCATATTAGGCAAGGTTAGAAGCCAAACAAAGAGAAAGAAAAGAGAGTTGAGGAAACCAGACGATGAAAACATCAAGGAAGCTGAGGAAGAGGTGGAAGCATTTGATACAATACCTAAACATCTCCACCTTTGGATGAGCTCCCACAAATATGTAGGAGCGCATGTATCCATTCAAGGTATGTGAAATTGGTGTGTTCAACTCATGATGGAAAGGTCAGAATTGCATCATATTTACTGAATGCTCTTTTTGGGGGTGCAGGAGGACTGTGGAAAGCTGCAGTAGAAGCCAAGCGTATTGGAGCAAGGGCATTTGGTCTGTTTTTGGGGTCACAGAGAACATGGAACAGTAAAACCCTAGAAGAAGAGGCTGCTGAGAAGTTCAGAAAAACATGTAGCGAGTTGGGGTTTGAGTCCCGCTACATATTGCCGCATAGCCCATATCTCATGAATTTGGGCTCGCCCAAGCCAGGTATACCTGAGTTATCCAGGGCTCACTGTTTAGTTTTCTTGGCATGCTTCATTTTTCCTTTCTTGCAGATGTGTTTGAGAAGAGTCGTGTTATGCTAGTGAGAGAATTAAACCGCTGCCATCAGCTCGGCCTTACCTTATATAACATCCACCCTGGATCCCATGTGGGTGCAATGCCAGTCAAAAAGTGTCTGGAGCTCATTGCTGATGGCATCAATTATGCCCACTTACAAGTTCCCGATGTCACAGTGGGTAAGCAAGTGGTTTGCGAGCAATGATTAGCTCACATGTAGCAATGTGTCCTCATCGTTTTTACCATTTACTATCCTTTATTTCTATCTAATAATAATGTACCTTTTTCCAGGCTGTCACTCCTTTGCTGTCCTCAGTAAACCTCTCTGTGCTGTCAGTCTCTTCTGCCCTCATCCTCTATTTTTCATTAACACTCTCTTCTGTCACTCATCTGTCTTAGTTTTTTGCAGTAAACCCTTCATGTTACATTAATTATTTGATCCTCTTGCCTATCTTTCTCAATAATACCTTCTATGCTACTAGTTGTTTGATGCTTATCCCTATTATTCTCAGTAAACCGCTATACTCTTCTATTCTCACTCCTCTATTGTTTTTTGTTTAATTACAGTTTGTACACATTTTTTTTTTATTTGCCCGTAGTAGGTTCCATCACAGCTGCTTTCACTGATTTATGGTTGAAGCTTAACCATCAATTCAAATAGGATTCATTTATATCAGAGCTGCCAATCAGACGTGGCCTTCCACTAGGGTGGGTGAAAGGGTACTGGGTGCCTTAGGAGCTCCTCCCCTCAGGCACTGACCAAAGAACACCTCTGTTTCTCCTACACCCATGCATTCTGCCACTTCTTACCTTGTGTGGAATCACCGTTGTCAGGTAGTAAGGAAAGGGGTGCTTTTATTTAAATCACCGGGGCAGGCAGCGCTCAGTTTGGGGATCCTGCAGGATAAACATAAATGAGTGACATGATGTCAGCCAGTCATTTAGGGCCTGATTAAACTTCGAACGCGTCCTGCACGCAATTTGCGTTTTTAAAATGAGCACGGAACGTGAGTGTATGTGCGTCTAGATTCAAATCCAAGTGTCGATCCCAAGATACATTTTTCTTTTTTTTTAAAGTCTTTATTTTTGCAAAAACATGAGTTTCAAACAGTGGGTAGTGAAAAAGTTGAGACATCAGACTCAAAACATGTCAATAAAACAACAGAAGGAGAAAATCAAACTTAATGTTAATATAAACATTTAGCTGTTGAAAATTAGCTATGAGTTAGTCTATAAAGATGTGAAACCCCAAGATACATTTTTCATTTGAATTTGGGTATAAGTATGCTCTGATTAAACATTACTTGTCGTATGTAGACAGACAGAACACACTGCAGGATACACACCTGCATATGTGAGATGTAAAGTCCTATCGGAACGCACGCAAAACATTTTTATAAAAGAAATGACCAATTCATAATACTATACTTATTAATAAAAATGTGTTTTAAAAAAAACAAACAAACAAAAACCCAAGATGCTCAGAGTTGCAACTGGCACGCCCTTACTGTACATTGCCTACGTTCATCGGTCCCTTTCCTTCTCCGTTCCGAACTTCCAAGTCGTAGGCAGGAGTGAATATCATTTGCATTCAGATTTGAATTGCATGTAATTGCTTTCATTGCCGTAAAGTCAGTTTCTGAGCATGAGCAGAGCAATGTAACATGTGACACAGCACGCAATGAGATGACTCAGGCTCTTTGTGCTGTTGGGGCTCCATTCTGTGTATGCAGAGAATTGTTTCCTGGGCATCTTATTCTGTATTTTGTTTGCACTGTTTAAGCAACTGGTTTTGGCTATAATCTTACATTATGATTACTTGATTCACTATACTTGTGGTTGGCCTTTGGAAATGTGCCCTTTGGATGCTTACATCTTCCTCAGTCACAAGCCCAATAAATAAAAAAAATAAAAAAAGCAATGTGAGGCATGAAATTAAAACAAAAAATAAAATTAGAGTGGGTCATAAATGTATTGTAAAGAGGAATATAAGGGGTGATACATGAATATGTTTCTGTGTATCACTGTCATCGAGTATGAGAAGTATTGTGTGTCTCTTCCCCCTGTGTTTGTGCGGATCTGTATATTATGTTACCCTATTTGCCTCTCCTGCAGCTTTCTGCAGGTTTTCCAGCTATCTCTCAAATCCTGAACTCCCTTTTATCAACCTGTCCCTTACTCCAGCTTCTTGATCAGCAACCTATTTATTACTCTGTCATTCCCGCAGTGTTGGAGAATATGAGTTGCCAAGGTAGTACAGTTGGAGGTCGCTTTGAAGAGCTGCGTGGCATTATAGACCACATTTCGGATAAGTCTCGTATTGGTGTGTGCCTTGACACATGTCACGCTTTTGCTGCTGGTGAGTTCCATGTATTATTAATATTCTCTCCTTTCGTATAATTGGAGCACAGATTGTGACATGTGGCATTGCCTTTCCCCTGACCTTATTGCTTCAGGTCACAACTTGTCAGAAGACACAGGCCTCCAGAATATGTTAGATGAGTTCAATAAGGTTGTTGGGCTTTCATACCTCAAAGCTGTTCACCTGAATGATTCCAAAGGTTAGTCTCTGTATTTACCATTTGTATGTATATTTGCATTTGTTAAATTGAGATCTGCTATATTTATTACTTTGCTAATTAAAAAGTTGTAGGTAATAGATGTTTGTTTGCTCAATCCACATTTGTTATACTATAGCTAGGTTCTGGATGTTCTGAACACTGCATTTCTATTCATTGTGTTGTTATATTTTAAAGAAATGTTCTCTATTTTCTCTGGAATAATAGAAGAACACAGTAAATTATCACAGAACCAGGTGTACCTGACTCATCCTGGCCGGGTGTGCTTATCAATGTCACCAGCAGGGGGCAATGCAGTGATAGGGCTTGGGATTTTCTACTGTATTCGGCATTTGTATTGGATTTGGTAACTTTCTAAAAACAGATCCTGAGCAATCACATTTTTCTACAGACAATTTAATGCAACCCTTTTATCATATTATATTATGTACATACCTTTGAGCAGGTTGTATTGTAGCCACATTGAAAGCTTTGTAAAATCTTGCATAGTTCAGCAGTTTGAAAAGGCTTGCATTGCCAAGGAGTTTTTATAGTTTTCAGTGTCTAGTTTTGGTCATATTTTGAGAAATTTGTAGAAATAGGTTTTGTGAAGCAGTTTACAAAGTGTTTGACAGTTTAATATTCTGCAAACACCTGCATTGTAAGCATCTTAAGTGGTTAAACAAAGCTTTTTATGACAAGGGGGGCAAGGCAGAGTTTTGGTATCAAGACGGAGATCGGCAAGGTCCCACAACAATATAATATAATCATTAAAAACGCCCGAAACCAGTTCCATACAAACCCACAAGCTCCCCATTTGAATTTCACAATAACCTATATAATCTATGTACCTGCCATTCCACCTCTTCCAGCCAATCCACTGATATCATCAACACATTCATTGCTGAAGCCCAGCTACCCAAATTGCTCAGAGTGTTTGAGCAAGGAGATTTCGATAGAGGCTGCTTTAAAAGATCAAAAAATGGCAAATCTCCTGTTCCAGACAGGTTTACTGACGCATATTCGAGAAAATTGCACTTCGAGTGTGACTAAGAGAGTGGTTTGCCACAGGTTTCTAAAAGAGGAGTTTAGTATTTAGCTGGCAATCTGCAGAGAGAGGCTGCAAGCAGAGTTAAACATTTGTACAGTAGTGCACCTAAGCATATGTGGAGGACATATGTGTGACAAAATAATAAAGAGTCTCTTTCCACAGCTAGCTGACACGGTGTGCTGCAAACTAACAGTGCACTTGCAGAGGACTTCTTTTTAAAGGCAAGGTGGAAGTGTCATCTGTCCATCAAGTTAGGGCTGTGGGAGGAGGGTAAACTGTCTCCTTCTTTTATATAGTGTGACTGATGCCAGACTGTGGCCGGTGTCTAGGGAGCTGGTCTCTGTTACTTTAGCATTAGGGTCACAAGAAAAGCGTGTGCAACTTTGCTTTTTATGGTCAGGATGGCAAAGTAATTCATAACAAAGTAAAAGCAAAAAGGTGTTTGAAACAGGCACACCTGAACTGTGCCTGTTTCACACAAGATATTAGAGGCCTAGATAGTGGTGATGCATAAGGAGGGTGAAAATCCACACAGTTGTTCAGTCATAGGTCCATCTCCCTTCTTACTAACGATATACAAATCTAGAGCAGAATCCAGGCTAATAGATTGAACCAATTAATCCCCTCCCTGATACACTCTGAACATAGTGTGCTTCATCCCGGTGCTTCAGGCGAAGAACAACACAAGGCGAGCCACAGATCTCATCCATATCGTAAACTCCAGGAGATATCCCACTATTAGTCTCTCGTACAATGCTGATAAAACGCTTAACAGAATCTCTAGAGTTTGCTGAAGCTTAATCTCTGGTATTTCTGTATCACTGGCGACTTCCTGAATGGCATTTTGGTCCCTCAGCTAAAGTCCTAATCAATGGTATCCTACCTGATAAAGTGTCTTTTCAGAGTGCCACCAGACAGGGCTGCCTGCTCTTCTCCTGATGCTTGTCCTGTCCACATTAGAGCTAAGCCCAATTTCTACAGTGCTTAGTGTAAGCTCTAAAAAATGTATGTGAATCAAAGTTACAAGTTTAAAATAACAGAATTTATTACACACATAATATCATAAGTTAAAACATATTGATTCCATGTATAACACATTACTAGTGGCCAACCCTCTGTTGGGATGTGAGGCAATTCATCTCAAAACTGAAAATTAGATAAATCAATGGGGCCAGATGGGATACATCCAAGAATACTAAAAGAGCTTAAGGGGTGCTGGTAACAGCATTAACAGAATTATTCAATCAGTCACTAGCTACAGGAGTAATTCCAGAGGACTGAAAAAAAGTAAATGTAGTCACACTGCACAAAAGTGGAAGCAAGGAAGAGGCAAGCAACTGCAGACCAGTGAGCCTTACATCAGTAGTAGGAAAATTGATGAAAACACTCTTAAAAGAATGAGTTGTAGAATATCTCAAATCCAGTAATTTACAGGATCCCAAACAGCATGGATTTACTGGCGAGAGATCATGTCAAACAAATCTTATTGACATTTTTAACTGGGTGACTAAAGTAATAGATGAAGGGGGGGTCGTAGATATAGCTTATCTAGATTTCAGTAAGGCTTTTGACACTGTCCCACAACACAGACTGTTAAATAAACTTGAAAGCTTGGGATTTGATTCTAAGATGGTTGAATGGATAAGATCTTGGTTGCAGGATAGAAAACAGAGTGTTATAGTAAATGGAGTGCACTGACAGGAGGGAAAGGTTTCCAGTGGAGTACCCAGGGATATTTACTTGGACCAGTGCTTTTTAATATCTTTATTGGTGACATTCCAAATGGTATTGAAGGGAAAGTATGCCTTTTTTGCGGATGACGCAAAGATATGCAACAGGGTAGACACACCAGGAGGGGTAAAACAAATGATTGATGATTTCGGTAGACTAGAGGAATGGTGAAGAGAGTGGCAACTACAGTTTAATGCCAAAAAAATGCAAAATCATGCACTTGGGTCTAAAAAAACCCAAAGGCTAAATACAGTATTAATAGCACTACAATAGAAACAACTGAAGAGGAAAGGGATCTAGGAGTCACTATTTCAGGTGGCTTAAAAGCAGTTAAGCAATGTAACAAAGCAATGAGGAAGGCAAGTCAGATGCTTGGTTGCATAGGGAGGGGAATCAGTAGCAGAAAGAAAGCTGCAATAATGCCACTGTATAGGTCATTGGTACGGCCTCATCTAGAATACTGTGTTCCATTCTGGAGGCCATATTTCCAGAAGGATATAAATACATTAGAGACTGTACAAAGAAAGGCAGCTAAAATGGTGCATGGACTACAGCACAAAACTTAACAAGAAAGACTCAAAGATCTTAATATGTATAGTTTGGAGCAGAGAAGGTATAGGGGGTACATGATAGAAACTTTCAAATATATCAAGGGTTTTAACAGGATACAGAAGGGAAACATTCATCAAAGGAAGAGAAGTACTAGAACACAAGGACATGCACTGAAACTGGAGGGAAGTAGGAGCAGGGGAAATTTGAGGAAAAACTACTTCACAGAAAGGGTGTGGAATAGCCTCCCATCAGAGGTGGTAGAGGTTAATACAGTAGAGCAGTTTAAACATGCTTGAGATAGACATAAGGATAGCTTTATAAAGAATAAATGATCAAATAGGATTTAAGGTACCATAGGTTAATAAAACAACTGTGCAGACCAGATGGACCAAGAGGTTCTTATCTGCCCTCAAATTCTGTTTCATCACTGATCTGCCTCTGAGTAAAACATGTAACACAGTCTAGGTATGTTTGGATTGTTTCTCTATAATGGCCCATATCATATCACTAACTGGTTTATCTTCTGCCTCAACTCTTGCTGAAATTTTTCTCAGATAAATTTTCTGTCTACATCGGTGTCCTCAGGAGATTGTTTCGGAATGTGGAGTTCAATTTATTTCTAAATTTTTGAGATTACTTTGTAAATATCTTGATATCCGTATAAATTTTCTTCTGCCTACCATTCCTTATCTAATGATCAAACCGAGAGATTAAATCAAGACTTGGGGGTAAATTTATCAAGCTGCAAATTTGAACAAGTGGAGATGTTGCCTATAGCAACCAATCAGGTTCTAGTGATCATTTATTTCGTACATTCTTCAAAATGACAGCTAGAATCTGATTGGTTGCTACAGGCAACATCTCCACTTTTGAAAACCCACAGTTTGATAAATTTACCACCTGGAATCTTTTATTAGAATTTACACTTCTTCTAATCGAGAGAACTGAACGGATTTACTCCCATGGGAATAATTTGCACATAACAACCTTTTTTATGAGTCTTCCACTTCTACTCCCTTCTTCACTGTGTATGAACTTCATCCATTAGTTCCAAAATCTTCTTACCTTCTACAGAAGTTGCTGCGGTCAACTCCAAAAAAGAACTTGCAGTTCCAGCACTTAAAAAGTGAAACAAAACTAGAAACATACGTTTAAAAGTTCCATGTATGATGTTTGCACTTAAGTACAATGGACCCTTCAAAATTCTTCAAGTGATCAACCCAGTGGGATTCAAGTTGAAGTTACCACCTTCATGTCTCATCTCCAGAACCTTTCATATCTCTTTATGGAAGCCACTCAATTGTTTTTCTTCTCATCGATCTATAATCAGCACTCAGTAAGGGGACGATTTCGAAGTCAAACAGATCCTTGATTCTATTCGTTCTTGAGGAAAAATTCAGTACTTGGTGGATTGGAAGGGCTTTAGCGCTAAAGAACGATCTTGGGTTAACTCTTCTGATATTCATGCTCTTCCACTTCTTATGAAAGTCAATCTTAAATTTTTCTGCAGACCCTTTTTACAGTGTTCAGTGCCCACCCTTAAAAGGGGGGATACTGTTACGCCTGGCAGACTTATCGGGGTGCGGTGCGCAGGCCTGGCCTCCTATATCTGCGAAAGTGGTCTTTCGGAAAGAGGGATGCAAGTATATGGTAGAAGGTCACCACTGGATTATGACATTTATGGCACAGCATTCTGATGACGTAGTATGACTTCTGAGTCTCAAGTATTTCATGTAGGTCCTATGGACTATATCAAATTGTGTAAGTCTGTCAATCACTGAGGTGAGGGGACACCCTAAGATGGACAGCTCATGCATTTTTCCAACATAACCATCCATTGAGCAAATTTTTGTAACCCATGCTTGATGGTAGTGTTGAGATTGGTCCATTACCTTATGAAGTGTGAGTAGTGCATTTAAGTCCCCTATCTGCTTTTTAACATACATGCTCCATGAAATCGATGAGGAGCCCTCTTAAAATCATGCCTGATTAGGAGGATGAAGTTCAAGGTATCTATAAAAGTAGTAATTATGGATATGGAATACTTTTGTCAGTTGCTCTAAAGGCTTGAAAACACACCCTAAATATAGCTGTCCTATTATCCTTATTCCCACTCTTTCACATCTGAATGAGGCTCCAATTTTACCAATTCAGGGTTCCTGCAAGGGCATGGTTATAACAAAATTAACACAAAAAACACAGAATATGGGTTGCGCTGCTGTTAATCTAAATATAGAAAATAGGCATGAAATATAATATAAAACCTAATCTCACGGGGGTTCTCCTGAGGTATAAAAAGAGGCACTCAACAATGGTACAAAATAAATATTTATGTAAGCTTATCAGCAAAGAATTGGCATATATCATATAACACAACAGTGTAAAAAATATATATTCTATAGACAATAGTACACGTTTTCTCAAAGGTTTGAGAAAGTGCCTTGCACGAAACGCGTCAGCGGGGTTTTGTGTGTTGTATCCGGATGTGAGACTGCCTCCTATTCAAACTCCTATCTGTGTCTTTTTCACTGGAGAATCGTCTCCTTAAAATCTTCACCATTGGTCCCGTACGCTCCGATTACTATTGCCGCTTTACGTGAGAAGTGAGATCTTTATCTGGCAGGACTTTGTCTCACAGCTGCATGGATTCCAGTAATGGGTATAAATGAGAGCTAAAGCTAGACACACGCTGAGACAATAATGTCAAGATATTTTTTTCTTTAATATTACCTGTCCCTTACGAATTCCCATAGAAACTTATTTTACAACCAATTAGAACTTGTTACCATAGTATAACACATTATAATCCATTATAGCTGACATTCAAATAATGTATTTGTAAAACCTTCAGTGTTCGCCCCATAAAATTTTGCCAGTCGGGTGGCATTAAGAAGCAGCCGAGTGGGGGCAGTGTAATACTTTGCAGTGATATTGAAAAATGTTGGAGGTTATTGACCACACCTGCCAGGACTGGTCAGATTGGTGGTCAATGGTCTAACATAAAACTGCTAGTTACAGTGCTCACATAGTGTCTGTTCTAATAGGAGAAACAATGGTTTATTCTATTAGAATAGGACTCTGTTGGGTTCCAGGAGCTGGGTGGCAAGTAAAAACAGCTGGGTGGAGCACCCGGGAAATAGGTGCTGGGAAGGACACTGACCTTATATCCAAGACACTGGATCTATACAGAGCAATCGGTGCTCTGTACTGTAACACAGTCCAGCGATCAGAGCTGGACTGTATTACAGTATAAGTATTGATTAGGTTTGTTTTAGTAAAATAAGTTATGCTGATACTGAAGGGAAGTGTAGCTAGAATAAGATGATATAGTGGAGAACTTTTTAATCAAATTGGAGTTAGGTGGCATTCAGGATGGAAGGGAATAGGCTTTATATTGAGATATTTTTAAGATTTCTGGAGGGTGGAGAGTTGGAGATAGTGAATTCTGTAAATGGGATGCAACCAATGAGAAATTTTGAAAGTTAAAGGAGGAACAGCTAAGAGAAGAATTAGTGGATCATTATTTGACAACAGAAGGAGTGTTATGTAAAAAAGACTTTTTCCCCTGTTTTCCTCTAAGTCCTATTATGTAATCACAGGTAAAGTCGGCTGTCGACTTGACCGCCATGAAAATATTGGCAGAGGTCACATTGGAGTGGAGGGATTCAGACAGGTGATGAATGAGCCACGGTTTAATGAAATTCCCATGATACTTGAGACCCCTTACAGGTTAGTTTATTATTTGTTAAACAGTAACAATTCATTATCCTGCTTACATTTTTAAACTGAAGCATTGACTAATTGAAATCTCCAAGTAGAATGCAATTTGTGAAAGCTGATCTTTGTTTTGGGCAATTCCGTAATCTACTTGAAACTGCACCGGCACTAAAACAGGTTGTTTACTACGTTATGTTTTGGTAGGTTAGTAAAAGTACATTTATCATAATGCTCGGCCAAATGAAAAGCTAGATTTTAAAATTAACTTTGTGAAGGCCATCTTATTAAAAAGATTGACAGAAATTGCAAAAGCACTCTAGTCAGCATTTAATTTTAAATGGTAACCTTTTCAAATTTGCTATCTTGGAGTTGTTTTAACTAATAGTAAAACAAATCTTTATAACTTAAATTTCCCAACCTTACTTACTATTGAATTCAATTTTCAAAAACGACAAACGCTTACACTTTCATGGATAGGGGAGCAAGGGAAACGGAGCAGTACACTGGTGCTGTGGTTAGCATTGGTGGTAGTCTTTAACGTGACGACGAAAACGATGACAAGTGTTTCCCCAACATGAAAACTACGAAGCTGTCATTCATGGCAGACTGGGAAGACCAAATGTATAAAAAAAGAGACCTGCAACAATCCAGACGAATGATCATTTCGGCACCTGAAAATGACGTCAGTTTGAAGGGCGATACTATTATTAATGCTCTTAAGGGGGTAATGCGAGGAGGCGCTGGCTGTTCAGTGATTTTTAGCAAGGCTTCTAAATTGAACAGCCGACGCCTCCTCACATTGCCCCCTTAAGAGCAGGAATAATAGTATCGGCCTTCAAACTGACGTCGTTTTCGGGTGCCGGCATGATTATTCGTCTGGATTGTTGCAGGTCTATTTTTTCATACATTCGGTCTTCCCAGTTTGTGGTGAATGGCAGCTTCAAAGTTTTCACGTCGGGGAAACTCTTGTTGTTGTTTTCGTCGTGGCTCTAAGTTATCCAACACAGTTAACATTGCTGCCTCACAGCATTGGAGTCACGGGTTCAACTTCAACCAGGGCACTATCTGTGTGGAATTTGTATATTATTAATTTGCTTGTGTGCGGATTTCCTTCGGGGTGCTCTGGTTTCCTCCCACAGTCCAAAATTATATTGGTAGGTTAATTGGTTTCTGACAAAATGGACCCTAGTGTATGTGTGTGTTTTATGGATGGTAGAGAATGTAGTTTGTAAACTCCAGTGGAGCAGGAAATGATTTCAATGATTCAAATTCTCCATACAGTGCTGCACAATATGATTAAATGGCACCATACAACGATAATAATAAAAAAAAAAAATACAATCAAAATGCAACCTAAAACAGTCTGTCTGCTACAAACACTTCCAATACACATCCCTAATATATTTTTCAAAGATTTTCAGAACACTGCCAGGAACTGTTTGTCTGTAAGTTTAAACAAGAAGCAATGGTTATTACATTTTCCCATGTAAACTCAAGTAGTGATAGAAACACAATTCAAGGTTGTCTTCAGATGGTACAGATGCCCAAGTATTCTTTCAGACCAATGCTGTAGATGTAATCAAGCCCCTGGAATCCCAATCCATTTCTGGTGTAGCTGCTCCAAACTAAAAGGATTCTGCTGAGAAATTAAGCACTTCTTGGAGGAACCAGTCCCAGTTATCCTGGAATTTTGGCTCCTTTAATGAATTCACCGATCTCCAAATTCAAAAAGTCGTTACTAAAACCCCTGATGAATGCAACCAAGGTAATCACTCCTCGCAGGTGAAAAGCCAACATTCCTCCAGTCATTCTAGTGTGGTTCAAAATAATTGTATTTTATATAGTTATGATGGATATAATGTCCTCCGTTTCTGATAGATACACAGATGCCACTTGGCTTTATTGGTTAGGATATAAAACTGACAATTAATAAAAATACTTTAAATCCCCACCTAGCCCCAATACGTTACCTATACTTAATATTCCATCGCTCTAGAATGGTTCCTCCAGTTGTCCTCAAAAATACTAAGAAGTTACAGGATGTTTAAGATATCAAGCTAAGGTGGTCAATAAACAGTGCATGTGCATTCCTTCATTGTTATGTTCATGGAAGCGTGCTCACTAGACATTTGGGGCCTGATTCATCTGTGAACGCAACTTGCGGTTTTAAAAAATCGGACATAACTTGTACATGAATACAGGCGTATGTTCGTGCAAGTGGTCTCAAACATTTTCATTTAAATATGGGTATGCTCTGGTATACAGGCAAAACACAGTGGGATATGCATATATGTGAAATTTGAAATCCCATCAGAACGCATGTACTAAAAATAATATTTTACAGTTATTAATACTATAATAATGTAAAAAATATATATATTTTTTTGTAATTTTTGCATGAAATACATAAAGGATGCTCTTAACATATACTGTACATAAAATGCATTTTTATAGTTTCTCTTACTTGCAAACAAATTTTCTGGCATGCATACCTATCAGTCATCACTATCAGTCAGCACTTGATACAACGAAAAAACACGTACCTAAGAGATGCGTAGAGCTTGAATAGGATGTATGTGCATGTGCTTGTCCATTGCCTACATCACACACCCATTCCGCCCTTTAGTTGTAGGCAATCAGAAATGTCTGTTGCATTTGGACATTAATTGCATGCAGTTGCGTTCACTGCCATAAAGTCAGTCTCAGAACAATTTCACGCAAGATATGGCACGCAACAGGACTTATTCCGAAGATTAATCAGGTCCTTGGTGCGTAACAGTGTATGTATATCTAGATATGCCTTGAGGTGTAAGAAAATGTGCTGTGTCTCATTTCATACAGATAAAATTATCTACATTTCTGACAAACTATAAACCCTTTTTTGTTTAGTAAACAGTTTCCATACTTTTGACATATGAAAGGAAAAAAATCTTTGTAAACATTAGAGTGGATCTGGGTGAAGCTGTGGACTGGTATGTGTGTGTATATATAGATACATCCTATAATTCCAGCTCCAGGTCTGATTTCTAGTCTCAGCAGGAAGCTAAACTACTG